>NC_141232.1:5728750-7092500 GCF_054856515.1 Filicampus tigris
CCTACATCCCACCTGTTGTTGCTGTACCCTGGTGGGCTACCATCATCCAGCCTTCGGTAGTCAAGACTGAAAGTGATGTCATAAGAACCGTTAAAGAGCCCCGGCTGAGCTCTGACGCGTTTATTAAGGGAATCCAATTCGGCATGCAGATGCGAGGCACCGAGTTTTCACACCGACTTGCTTTGTCAGATGCCACAACATACACACACACACACACACACAGAGCAGACACGTCTACCAGCTACCGTTACACCAAGCATGTGCAGTCAAACACGAGATTCCATGAAATCGTAACACTTTTTAGAGCCGGCAATTTGGTCGTCAGCAGTGACATTAGCACAGCTCTGTTGATGCGCAGACTTTGGCTAAATGGAGTCAAACGGGAAGTTCATCCGTCGCTTTGTGTGGTTAGTTAAATAATCACAATCAGTTCATTAATTGCGTTACGTCAGTCATGTGGAATCAGTTGTACTGTATATTAGGGATGGACCGATTATCAGAGCCGATATTCTGCATTTTGATATTAAAACTGTACTGGAATCAAAACAAAGAGATGTAAAAGTTAAATTTTGTCATTTTGAAGTATTGGAGAACTTCATTTGATGTCAAAAACTATATGGACCTATTTTTTAATGTGTTTTCATTTGACTTTTTAAGACATGCTGAAGATCATGGGTGCTCCCCGAACTTTTTGTTAGAATTTTAACAAAGATGTGAATTGTCAAAAATTTATAGTAATAATAATAATAATAATCTACAAAAAAAATCTACATTATGCAAATCTGAAAAAATGTTCAATAAACATATGCTTAAAGACGTATCAACCAAGTTAAGTCTACTGTATATATTTGCCCAGTCATGAAGTAACAGATGCAAAATAATTCAAGCCCAAATTGTTTGAAATTGAAAGTCAACATTTTGTGCGATATGTTCTAATTCTTGCAATAAAATGGGAGGGGGGGAAAAAGCATGTAAGATGAGACTCCACTTGTGGAATCCAAGACAAAGAAGATGAGCATCTTGTTAAAGCGCCGCTATCAGCGAGCAAGAAAAAAAAGAGGAAAAAAAGCAATCGCAAAAACGTGGTTTGAAGTTGGAACCAGCGACGAGGAGCGCTGGGTGAACACAGTGAAAGAATTATTTCTAATGGAGAAAGTTGCACAAATGACACTACATGAGACGAAGTTTGAGGATAAGTGGGAAAATTGATGAATTTACTTTACTGTCTTTTCACAGTCCAACCATTCAATACCAGGAACTTATCATATATATTTTTCAAACATTACGGTAAAAGAGGCTCTGAAAATGTCTGGCAGTGAATGAGTTAGCGTAAGGATGAGTGTTTAACAACATTAAGTATGATGCGCCACGGTACTGTACTGCAAACTCTCATTTAAAAAAATGAATTGGTGGAAAATGCACAGAGTGAGATTTTACAGGCTGGAGATGTAAGCATTTCAACACCGGTCATTTCACATGCTGACATGCTCATACCTCTCGTCAAGAGGAACAAGAAAGGCTTTTGGTTGTGCGTTGGACTGAAGAGACAGCGATACAGCTTCACTGCTTTTCGATTCCGGGCTGGCGTGTTAAAGCGAGGATGCGTCGCAGCTTCCAGGCAGTTTAGTATTTGCAACTTTTTAAATGCGTCAAACGACATAAATTTGACATATTGTTTGATCACGGGCATCATCCTTTTGAAGTATGAGGAGTACTTATTAAGGAATTTAATGTCTGTACTAAGCGTAGAGCCACTGAAAACAAGCTGTAAGTAAGGTGAGGAGGGAGGGTGGGGGAGTAGGAAGGGGGGGGAAAGCTGGAGGTGCATACTTAGCAAAGCCAATGAAGTCCTCGTGGTTGGTGTTGATGTAGGACAGCTCAATGTCAATCAGCAGCAGAACCTTCATTTGAAGCAGAAAATCACAAATAGGACAGAGGGGGTCACGATTAAACACGATTACTAGAGACACGCTGCCAATTTGTCGCAGTGAACAAAAAAAAAAAACATCGCCAGCGTTATACATGTCGTAAGATGAAACTACTCAAACTGGGCGAGCGAGCTTTGCACTTTTATAGGTCAACGTCAATATCGGGGAGCGCTCATCATCCGGCCCACCTGGTCTTTGCTTTTGCCTTCCCTTTCCCTGATGTGAGTGGTCACAATTCTCTCAGTCTCCTCACGCAGCCTTGGGTAGGAATTGAGCTGAAAGACAAGACAGCTGATGCAGCGCTTGACAAAAAAAACAAAAAAAAAACTGGTGTAGACATGCGAGTTTGAACCTAGTATGACTTACCAATAGAGAGAGGACAGGAGTGAGAAGTGAGAATAATAAAGATGAGAACAAAGAAAAGGGAAGGACACGGTCAAGCGCCATTTCAGGGCGACACGCATTTTAGAAAACAAACAATAGACGGCAGCCATCTCTTCAAACGAGGAAGTTAAGAGTTTACCATCAGCCAGATGAGAGGGTTGTTTCTAAAAACTGGAGTTGCAGAAGCCAAAAATGGGACTCAACATTTTCAAGTCATCAACCCTGGCTGACAGTACACACTTGAAAGGCTGGATGAAAAGGGAAAGTGACAGAATGTGAAAAAGCGGAGGTGGGATGCAGTGGACGGTCACACAAGGTCCACAAGGGGGCAGTGGAGCACTGTTGCTATGGCAACACAGCGCACAGCGCCTTCAGGGCCCATTACAGTCATATCCCGCCTCCCCCCCCCCAAGTCTATCTGAATGTCAGTCTGCCAATGTGGCTCAGTGGGGAAGCGTAGCCGGGCGGGCCAGGTTGGAATTTGGACATGGAGGGATGAGGGAGGAAGAAATGTGGAGGCGGTGTGGAAACAACACTCCAATGATCTACTAACGACTTCATGGAAGAGGGCCGGAGGAAATTTTAAGTTGTGCTTAAAATCTCTGACGGGGACACGAATGGCAGGTGGGTCGGGCCGGGGTCACACAGGGAAGCAAAGGTGTGGAGCGGACTTGAATGAGAGCGATGGCTTCGATTTCCATGCCGTTCTCCCGGCCGGGCGTGTCCCACGGTTACCTTCGCGGCACACTTCGCGGCCAGGGCGGTGAGCTCGGACACCACCAGGTCCACGCATTTGAGGCTGGGCTCTTTGAGTTTGAGGATCAGCTTTTTGACAATCGCCTCGAAAGCCAGGTCGGGGGTGAAGAGCCCCGTTCTGGAGGGGCCCCGCGCGGTTAGAAGAGTGCGTTTTGTGTGGCAGACGGGAAAAGAGGAAGAAAGGAAAAGGGAAGGAAGAAAGAAAAAAAAAGAGGCAGGGAGAGAGAAGAAAGGGCCTGCGTTCAGTTAGTTATTTTGAGTTGGTGACGAGAAGAAACAGGCAAGAGGCGGACAAGCCAAAGGTTTTCACACTTTTTGAACGGGCGTCAGCTCCAACTCGAGGGCCGAATTACACCTTAAGCACAATTACACCTGCACTTTGCACCTGCGGCTTGTCCGGGAGAGAACAGAGATGCCCGGACAGGTACTGAAACATCCCGCAAGCTGACGACACGTCACCCGGCACCACACTCCACAACACGACAGCGCCGGCTGAACACAGGGCTGGCGTCGAGTGTAGCCGGCCCGCGCTGGCGCGGTCCACGCCGGCCCTGTGTCCTCAAGCCGGGTCGGGAGATGCCGGACAGCCGCAGTACCTTGTTGGAGCACTGCCTGACTGTGTTGATGAGCTCCTGAATGACCAGATCGATACATTTGAGACAGGGCGTTTTCAGCTTAACGATCTGCTTTTTCACGATGACCTCGAACGCCAGGTCTGGAGTGAACAGCCCCGTTCTGAGGAATGCACAGAGAGACAAGGCACAGGCGTACACAGACACACGGGACGGTTAAACACACATGTGGACCGGAGGACGACATGCACACGAATGGAGGAGCAGACAAAAAAAAAAAAAAAATGATGGCGTATGTGATTAAATAAAACTGAAATTGGCACAGGTCATGTAACGAAAACGGGGCGTTCCCTACGATTTTTAGGAATTAATTCAAATCGGTTTACGGCTGTCCTGAAATACGAATTTATGATGGTATGACTAGCACACAATGAATTATGTCATCACACGGCACCAGATGGCACGCAATTACTGCTGCACTTACTTCATGTCATTTGAGAGTTTTACATATTGCGCAGAATTTGATTTCGTACAAATTCTGACTGTAATTACTTGGTGAAGAAGTTATTACAGTGTTGGTTAAATTTGACTAAGGCGCATTCAAAAAGAAAGATTTGTTTTGAAACAACATCAATCTCATTTTCTTTTTTTTTTTATGGATGGGGAAAATAGATTATAATTGCACAGGTGATTTTTGGATAATCTTTTTAAGTTAAAAAAAAAAAAAAAAAAGAAGCTGAACCATATTGCATAGGCCTAAAACTAGTAGGGAAGTGAAAGATTCATCACTGCAAAAAAATGTTCATTTGTTTGACATAATTAAGTAGGGGAGGTGGTAGTTGTTTTTTTGCTGATGTTCAGATCTCATGTACTGCACACAAAACGTGAAAATATTCCAAATGGGGGGAAAAAAATGGATGCAGCGGACCAACAATAATTCCCGAGGGAGACAATTAAGCCCTCAAACACAAACGACATGATGCACATGAAATTAAGGTACGGCATAACAAATGTCGACAAAACGAAACACAAAACAAGAACTGAATTCCTCGGCGCAGAAAAGCTGCTGGCAGACTCGCAGCGAGGAGACACGGGGAGGACGTTTTCAAAAGAGCAAAAACGCATTTCTCCAGAAGTCAACATCCATCTCTGCTTGATTACCAAACCATGAATGATATACACAAACTGCAAAATCAACAAAGCGAACGCCATCGGCGAGAAAGGTTAGCTGTTGCGCTCCACTTGCCTGACACCGTGAACATTCTTGATCGCGTGACTGATTTCCCGCCGTAGCTCCTTCTCATCAAATACAATCTGCGAAGATTGGGGAAACAAATGCAAATGTTCTAACTGGGCCAACAAAACGCATCAATGTACAAAAGGAACGGCACGTGTGGCTTTTCACAGCAACATTCGGACGTGAGGCACTCGTGAATTTGAACTATAGGGAATTCGAAAAAAGAAGTGAAGGAAGTTTTGTATGTACCACTGACTCTCGGTATTTTCGCCCTCATAAGACGGCGCTAAACTACCGACCTTGACTAGCTCGAACGGGAAGCGCTCGTGGAAGATGCGGTTGATCTTGGCGCCGCCAGACAGTTCGTTGGTGTCCACCTGGTCTCCAGAACCTTCGATGCGCTTCTCGAAGTCCACGCCGAACTGCTGCACCATCCTGCGGAGGATGACGAGGGGGAAAATGATCGAATATGCTTGCGGCGTGTTGACCGCGACCGTGCGTTTCAAGTGCACGCACTGCAGCAAAGCCTTGGTCTTGCGTGTCGGGTCATCCGGACGGAAGTTCTTGTATTCTTCCACCTCCTTCTCCAATGACAGCATCTGACTTTGTAGTTTGCTGCGTAGACCAGGAAGTGTGTCCCTGATATGATTGGTCAATTGCTGCAGGCAGGAAATGGTGAGGATTTTATTTGAGAGCACACAATGCGTGACACGTTTTTTTTTGTTTTGTTTTGTTTTCTTTTTCTTGAGACATGGGAGCGGACCTGGTTAAGAGCCTTTTGAAGATGCGGCGTGCCCATCCGCTCCGCCATGTGTCTGTAAGCAGGGTGGGACAGGAAGAACTTCCTCTCAGCTGCCAGAGCAGCACGAATGTCCTTCTTACCGTCAATGTCTTTCTGACTGCGGTTCACCACGCCGATGTAGCCTGCGCGGACGCACAACACGCTCGCTTTCGAACCAACAAATCAACGGGCGTCAAAGTGCCGCATTCAAACGCCTCACCTCTTCGTAGCGGCAAAAGTTTATTTTCCAGGACATCCTTCGCGTCCGTCCCTTCATCCATCAGGTCCAGTTTTGTGATGACGCCAATGGTGCGTAAGCCTGCACACATGTGCCAGCCATGTAGCGTGTGTCGCAGAATAGATGCATGGATTCAAACCAAGAATTATTAGTAAACAAGTGGTTGAGAAAGCAGAAATGCAGGCGCTTACCCTGCGGGTCCACCTCCTTGGCGATCTTTAGGGCGTCCGAGTTGGCCAAGTCGGTGTTGGCGGGGGTGACAGCCAGGATCAGACAGCTTTCCTTCGTGATGAACTGCAACAGCATGTCTCTGATCTGATGCTCGATGTCTACCGGCTGGTCTCCCACGGCGACTTTGGTCATTCCCGGAAGGTCGATCAGTGTCAGGTTCAAAACTGTTTCAAGAGGACAAAGGTTATAAAGATTTTTTTTTTTTTTTTTTTTAACCCGAAGGCGATAAACTATGATCATACTCCCTGGGTGACAAATAAAATCTTAAACTGCACAAATCAATCCTAAAAAAAAAAAATCCTAGTACGTCTGTTTACAAGCATTCATTGCATTGTATCCGAGAATGTAGTCTTGTGCTTCCCTCCAAAATGCACCTTTTTGGTGATTTTTGTTCACGTCATTTGCTCCAAACTCACCTATTCGCTGGTTCCTGCGTTTTGTTTTTTCTTTAACGCCCTAAAATGCCACAAGATGTCACCAAAGCCCTGTCTAAAAGAAAACCAGCGCTTTGGTGTCATCGCATGGCAGTTTTGTGGCAGGGAAACATCAGAAAAGTTGTTCTGTGGCATCTACAGGCAATTATAAATCCTTTGGTGAAGGGCGTCAATTCTCTATTCCCAGTGTGGGATGCACTGAAATAAATAATGTTTTCCTTAATGTTCTCATCTATGGAGTTGCACCTGATAATGCGCCGGATGCCATTTGAGAAAATCCAGGATAAGATTTGATGTTCATTTGTATTGCCAGTCAATTGTTTTTTTTTTTTTAAGCCACATACAGTAATATGATATGTATAATAATTCCCCATAAAAAAATGCATGTGTTTGATTGTAATTCATTACCATGTGGAGAGAAGACCCTCAAGTTGATTGGGATGTTGGAGATGCCCTTGTTGGAGCCTGTTATCCTGTCGGTCTCCGCTTCGATTTCTGCGCGCACCTCTTCAAAATCCACAAACTTCTTTGACTTGCAGTGCAGGAACTCGGCATATTCTACGCACGGAGGTTGGCGGACGACGGGGGAAGGACAAAAGGGGCAAGAGGGAATATTAAATGAAGATGTCACGATGGGTGGCAGACGGAGCGTAGCCTGCAGCACGGTGGCAGAGAGGGGCCACACCGCGGCACAGCGACGATGCGGAGCGGCGACGACCTCACCTCGCCGTTACGAAAGCGCACCGTGACACACTCACCTGCTTTGTTGTTGACCAGCTGCAAAATGAGAGGTCTGCGGGTAACAATGCCAGATCCTCGTGGAAGAAAGTCCCTGGGGTGACAGAGAGAGAGACAGAGCGGGTTCAACAAACAGCCGACATGAAAACATGTTGGGTAACAGGGCCGGCGGACAAAAGAGACCCACACGGACAGAAAGCAAAAGCAAAAGCAAAAGGCCATTTATCTGCAACACTCTCACGTCTTTTTGGCCACACAGCGTGACTTGGTTAAGATTGACGGGGATGGGGGTGCGTTTCACACCTTGCGCCCTTCAAACGCACCGAAGCAAATGTGACAAAGTCATTTTGTCGCATCATTAAAAAGGCTGAGGCAAACCATTTATGCACACTCACTCCCACTGCTGTGAGGAAAATCAAATACCCGAGAGTTCCACACTTTGGTACAAGTGAGGAATTCTACATTTTAGCGACTGTTTAATTAGTAAACCTTGGGACTGAGCAACTGTCAGAACAGCTTTGTCGATAATGACTCATGACAGACTGCGATTTCATAAGGACAGGCTTGACACTCTGAGATCCAATATAAATATCATTAAACTGAGCATTTTTTTGGGGGAAGGAAGAACTCTTGCAGTGTTTTCCATGAGATTGCAGTATTCATAAACTATAGTCAAAATACTATTGGATGACCCGACTTATTGTACCGGTAGTTAACCAAACAACATACAGTAACTTGATGTCATGAAAGTTTGCTAGTTTAATGCTAACAAACAATCCAAACCGTTGATAAGACTAGCATCAACCTTGCAGTGTTATGAACCCTTTAAACAAAGAATGTTTGGTTGTTGTGAGCAGTTGTGATGTCATTTTCAGTCGACAGAAGACAAAATGGCCGCCCCCAGAGATGGCTCAAAACGAGTGGATTAACACTTATCCCGCAAACGCAATATTTATCGGAATGCCGTGTTTTAACTAGTGAGACTTCTGGGAACATATTCTTGACAAAAATATGTTTGGGTAGATTTCCCCTTTAAATACACAAACACACATACACTACAGCGTGAATATGTGACTTGTCTTAACTACACTTTATGAAAGCAGTTTACTTTTTTTTTTTATTCATTCATTATTTTTATATGTAACAATACTATTTCGCTTTGTAAAAAATAGATATTACTGTATATAGTCCTTGAGCAGTACATGATCTTTTACGGTGCTATTAGCCTTTATGGCTCTTTAGAGTGAACAACGGCAGCCATTGTTCAAGTTTAAGGAACAAGCGGAGCTAATGGCTTCAATAAGCCGTGTGTGAAGTTGTGAACCCACCCTGTGTCAATACAAGTGCTTTCAGCCACACTAATGCCTTCTCAGCGACAATCGATGCGAACAAAAGCTGTCAGTGCAACATGTCGTGTTAAGGGGAGGGGACACCTAGGCTAGGCTGGATAATTGCGGTCCGTGTGGATGACTATTTAACCGCGAGGCCAACGTCACTTATTCAGATCTCCTCCTCTCCCCCCTCCCGCTTCGTAGCATTCACTATCTGGGGGCAATAACCCACTCCCGCCCTGGGACGTTTTCCTTACGTCTGCTGGATCGTACGCTCTGGCGGACCACGGCGGCGCTTGCTGACTTCATCCTGGAAGCAGTGAGTCAGCGTCAGGGCCGGGAAGAGAAGAAAAGTCGTGTGGTCTATATAAAAGGGCAGCAGTTATGGCAGGACACAACGGGGGAAGGTTCTAGATGGCTCTTACATCAGCACAAAGCCGCCAGTGCTGTGTCATGCACATAATGCGGAGCATGGGCGGGGGGGGCGGGGGTTGTTGGCGCGGCAGACGGTATGGAATTGTGTAAATAGTGAACTATAGCGAGAGAGCGCCGTTGTCGGAACTAACGGACGCCAACTCCACGGATCAGGAGCCCAGACGGACGTCAGCGACTCAATGGCGTTTCAGCAAAGCATCACCCTCGGTTAGCGAGCAAATGGATCAATCTGTTGAAACGGTCCACAGGTGTATTCAAGCAGAGGCAAAAGAGCCATTTGCCGAGTCGTCTTCACAAAGAGAAATGCTTTCGTAGCGAAGGCCTATTGAAAGGGAAGTAAAAGGCCCGGGTTCCATTATTGATGGCTTGTAAATGATAGACGAGGCAGAGCAGATTGTGTATCGTTTCGTGCATTATTGATGGCCGAGGCCGAGCGTTGGTGTTAAGAGTCTCCCTCTGGAGAAAGAGGAAAGAGGGAGAGAAGATGGCGGCTCCCCTGCATCATACTCTCCTGGGGGGAAATAAACTTCATTATCTTTGTAAAGGCAGACAGGTACAGTGATACAGTGCCTCAATAGCTCAGTCGACTAATGGGTTTATAATGGCACTACAACACAGCGGCAGCATTTCATTCACAACATTGAAGATAAGGCTGATCGCAGCCGATACGACAAAGGGCCTCCACCCGGGACGGCTGGTGGCGTCGAGATAGGATGCCCTCCCTCCACCGTGGAACACCCATGTCACCAGAACCAAATTCGTCAGAAGTGAATACGAGACAGTAAAATAAAATTGCAGACACTGACATGTAAATTAGGTTTGGGAAAATCTAATTCCAAGCTTTTGGCTAATTGTCATGAGTTACAGGGTACAAATGAGGAAAACCAATAACTGGCTTTAGACCTAAAAGAAGAATTGCTATAGCCAGGGTTACATGGAGCCTTGTAAAAATTAAATTAAAATTAAATAGACCTGTGCAGTTTAAGATTTTATTTGTATTTTCTACAGGAATTCTACAAAAATCAGAAGGGCACCAGCTTCCCAGAATGGGCTGAGTGACATCATATGGTCCCGTGTACTTTGAACCTCATTAAATGAATCATTGTCCAAGAAAAGCTAGCGTTGCCGTTTAGCAGAGATGGAAAGAGGGTTTGGAATATATTTCGATGTGTCAGGGCCCATAGAGACCTTGAAGAAAAGCTAAACAAGATGTTTACTCCTTGTTAACAGAAAGCAGCATTCACAAATCCACAAGGCAGGCAAGATTTGATTAGCTTGTGTCCGGCTAAGGATCCAATGTGCTCCGCTCACCTGTGACACACTCGCCGGGAATGCGGGCTCAAATCGCATCAACGGCCAGCACAGCTAGCAAACTCAATTGAACCCGCCTCGACTGGGTTAAATTGAGAAACGCCTCTACTGGGAGACAACAGCAGCAATGAAACCATGCTCTCCCGTTTCCCCCCCGTCTTATTTAAATAAGTTGCTGTGTGAGAACGTGACCTAACATTTTTAGGCGGGAGCTCATATGGTCCTGATCATAATCGAAAAGAATATACAGTGGACCCACCGAGGTCCAGTGCACTCTATTCCATGGAAGAAGTTTAGTTAGAATCAAAAGGCTGTAACGTAAATGTAAAGGGAAGTACTCTGTTCATGATAAGATTGTAAAAATTAAATAGCTGCAATATATCAATATGCAAAAAATGGCAAGAAAGCAGCCTATTGTTGCCGGTGTTATAAGTGCCAATATCGCTCGATTAAATCGACCAGACGATTAATCAATCAGGCCCTAATTCTTAGAGCTTACAAAGATCCCAAAACAGCCGACAATGGAGGATATGTTTGCTCACTCTAAAAAATTGCGAGGACTCCCAGAATAAGGAGAAATTATGGCGCCACTTACTGCCCATATATAGAGGATATAGTTTTGAGTTGCAGTGTTAATTCAGAGATGTAGATGCATACTGTATTTTGGATCCCTGTACCGTGAGTCACGACACAATAACACACCCATTCTTATTGAATTCTTTGGGCACCTACCCAAGCACTTCCATGTTTGTTGCACCTGCGACACCATTACTGGGCGGGTTGCACAAGGCCAAGGAGAATGTTAAAGGTCACTGTACATTCGCATAGTCGATAGGTGAAACTAAGGTCTTCTGTCTTTGATTATGTCTGATATGAATGCACGTGTTATGACTCTCACTGTACAAAATAAAGAGCAGCCTGCATGCGCGTTCATCTCGACGAGCAAGTTACGACAGGCTCTCTAACCCAATGTCAATCTAGTGCCGATTACTGTTCTTGTCTCATTCCCCGACACAGGTTGGGCTACAAGTTACCGCTGCCAAAACCTGCTCGACAAGCAGGCCGAGAGTGAGCTTGTTTGGTCTTTTATCTGCAGGCGGATCCTATTCGCGGCTGAGGTGGGAAAGGACAGGACAAACCGCAAAGAGATTGGACCGATAGTGTGGCTTTGGAGTGGCCCAAAAGGTTATAAAAGAGGAAGATGCACAAGGAAGTTGTCTAGCCGCTGTAAAATGTTGAAAGGCAGCTATTGTACAATGCAAGTGTAGTAAGTCCAGTTGCAATAGTTCACATATTGCAATGGAAAGGGAGCTCAAATTTAATTTGACTCAAAGCAGAACAATATGAACATGTCAACGGTGTGGGTGTGGCAATTAATGACATTGATCATAACACTGAGTGCACATTTGTACATATACGGAAGACATTTGACCTTGTTTTGGTTTGAACCAAAATTCATGCGGAGTTAAGGGAAAATATGCAGAAAGTGTATGGTAAAAGTTGGTATTTTCACAGTCTTTCACCAAACCGGTTTACGACAGCCTGTAGGTGTTAGCATGGACTGTTAGCTTCACTGTGTGAGAACTTGTTGGGAATGTTTAAGCAAAATATTGACAACCAAAGCGCACAATAAGATTGTTTT
This sequence comes from Filicampus tigris, assembly GCF_054856515.1. NCBI lineage: Eukaryota > Metazoa > Chordata > Actinopteri > Syngnathiformes > Syngnathidae > Filicampus > Filicampus tigris. Next base: position 5,740,769 of record NC_141232.1, read on the forward strand.
AACGCAAACGAGTAAATATTAAACTAAGATGTCACAATCGGAGTTAGCTCGTTTCGCTCACCTGCCCACAAAATTCTCCAAAACGGAGCTTTTCCCGGCACTCTGCCCTCCGACCACGGCAATCTGCGGAAGGTCCAAATTGCAACTCTGCCCGATGGAGCTGAAGGCGTCCTGGAGCTTGTTGATGAGGGGAATCAGGTCTTCCATGCCCCGGTTCCCCATGGTTCCGCTAGCTCAGAGGAGCTCCTCCGCACAGCTCAAAAAAAAGCGGAGGCTAACGTTAGCCGCGTCGACTAGCTCGACTACGTTAGTGATAAGGAGCTCACTGGGATACTGTGTGAAGTCTACTTCAAAGAGCTTGGACTTTTACTTCCCTTCAGTCTTTGAAAATAAAATGGCACCGTACAAGGCGTGTAATCCATACGATAGTATTTCGCGTTCTTCTGAGGACATTAGCTAACCGTTCAATCAATCGAACTGTACGGAAAACTCGAAAAACAAAACTTCCTCTATCAAACACTATCCGGTCAGTGGAGCTACATCCGACCGACGCCGGTACACTAAGCCCCGCCTTTTTTCTGACAATATTTGATCTATATTGGCTAATTTTTCTGCCACTTCTCCATAAACCCTTTTAATTGGATATCTCAAAACTTCTATCGCTGTCTCCGGACTCTCCTCATTTCCGATTGGTCAACCCGTACGCCACTCAATCCCCTCCTTTGTCACGTGGCTCACACCAACATGGCTGCTACAAGTGCTTGTGTTGATACGCCGCCAAGCACGGACATGTCTTTCAAGAAAGCGCTCGCTGTCGCGTCTCCCCTCACTTTACACATTTTGGCGGAGTGTCCGGTGACTAAAGCGAGAGCGTGCGACTTGAAGCTGCCGCACTGCGTCGTTAGCACCCCGGTTTTCATGCCGGTCGGCACCCAGGGGACCATGAAGGGAATCACCGCGGATCAACTGGATGCTCTCGGATGTCAGATATGTCTCGGGAACACATACCACCTGGGGATGAGGCCGGTACGGAATCCCCACATAGCATGCAAAGATGTCCCCTTGGAAAGTCTTTCCCAACCATTATTGAGCCAAGGCACACACTCTACGTTAGAAAAAAACATCTCAAGGCGCACATTTTACGTTACAAAAAATCTCCAGGCACACTTCTAAACAATAGTAGATGCACAGCTTAATTGTACATCTAGCGGAAGAGCATTTAACTGTTCTTCCTATCACTACATGTCGCTGCCAAAGATAGATGAACAAAGTTACTTACTTTTTTGTTGTTGTAAATAAATCCTTATCTGATAAATTCAGTTCACAGTAATTGGGAATCACTACCCTCCTGATAGTGAGTGCCATGCGGGTGAGATTATCAGTTCCATAAGTTGATTCAGTCTTAGGTTGCAATTTCGTTGTAACGGCATTCAAACCGGAGGATGTACCGTTAAGGTTAATTTATATTCAAATTGAAGACCACTCAAAGAAGACGTGGGAGTCTGAAACAACAACATCCCTCATGGATGTGACGTCCCTGCACATCTTAATGAAATGCACTTTTCCCATCATTTGTTCTGCTTCCAAAGGGGCCCGATTTGATCGAAAAGGCCAATGGTTTGCATGGATTCATGAACTGGAAAAGGAATCTGTTGACGGTAATGTTTTAAATTGATATTCTTCACTTCCAGTAGGAGACCACAGTTTAAATACGACTGTATTTCCTTTGAAGGACAGCGGAGGCTTCCAGATGGTGTCTCTCGTCGAACTCTCCGAGGTAACGGAGGAAGGGGTCACGTTCAAGTCCCCGTACGACGGCCAAACCATCCTCCTCAGTCCGGAAAAGTCCATCGCCATACAAAACAGTCTAGGTCAGTGATTCACGGCAATTCGAATATTGTCTATCATCAACTAAAAGTGGGAGTTTCAGAAAATTATTTTCTTTCTCGGTTCTTGAAAAACCCAAATCTTAATGTAACATCCTCTGCGTTTATGACCCTTGCAGGTTCAGACATCATGATGCAGCTGGATGACGTGGTGAGCAGCACGGTGACGGGGCCGCGCGTGGAGGAGGCCATGCACAGATCCATTCGCTGGCTGGATCGCTGCATCGCCGCCAACAAGAATCCGCACAAGCAGAACCTTTTTGCCATCATCCAGGGCGGGCTGAACGCCGGGCTTCGCAAAACCTGTCTGGATGGTATAATAACCTTTGTCGATAAACAAAATGTCATTTTGCGTCGGATGCGCTCACCTAACGTTCCCCGCGTGTTTTACAGAAATGACTAAACGTGACGTTCCTGGCTTTGCCATCGGGGGCTTAAGCGGAGGGGAAGAGAAGGATGACTTCTGGCGAATGGTGACGCTCAGCACCGACCGCCTGCCTCGAGAAAAGCCTCGCTACCTCATGGGCGTGGGGTGAGTACAGGGAGGCCTAACGACGACGCTTCTTCATGCGTTTTGAGGTTTGACTGACCTGCTGTCTGTGCCACAGGTACGCCGTGGACTTGGTGGTGTGCGTCGCTCTGGGTTGTGACATGTTCGACTGTGTCTTTCCCACCCGGACCGCGGTAATATCCTCCCTCGACTTTTGTGACTTGACTTTTAAAGGAACAAAACTCAGTCGCGCCTGTCGCTCCTCAGAGGTTCGGCTCGGCGCTGGTGCCCTGGGGATCCTTGCAGGTGAAACACAAGCAGTACGCCAAGGACTTCAAGCCCATAGACCCTGACTGCCAGTGTCCCACCTGCAAAAGGTTAGCCGGACATTCGGGTTGCAAAGGGGCGGAATTAGTTCTGTAAATTTCAATGGGGAATTGTGAAATACTTTTTATGGGATTTAACTGTGAATTGAAGGGGAATTATATTACAGGTATAATATTCAAGCCTAAACATTTTGGTATGTTATAATGCTAACAAAGTCCCATTCAAAATGCTGAGTAAAAAGAGCCACTCTTAATCCAAAAAAAGTCACACTGAAAATGTAAAAAAAAAAATCTTCCCTCAAGCTTTTCAAGCCTAGCCTCTGTATTTTTTGCTGAACCTTTTCAGGCAATGGGCTCTTTGTGATCAACTGCACTTGCGTGAAATCTGTTTGTTTCAGTCAGGATTATGCTCAAATATATTTTCCCCAACCAGATTTAGGTTCAAATAAAGAGCCCAACCGTCAATTTTTCAATTCTTGTTCATTCCAATAGAAAATTTCAAACTACCCAACTGGAGATTAATATTTACCGGTAGTCTTCCGTTACCTAACATCAGAGTTGTGAGGTGGCCATGCTAATGCTAGCGCAACATGCTGCCTGAGATTAAAAGTCATGAGAGATGAATGCATATATAATCCAATAAAACAATATTCTTGGCCTCATTGCGAGAGTGGGTGCAAATTCCTAAAAAGTCCACGGTGAATACCTGCAAGCTCCAACACATGAGATGTATCTGCCTTTGCAAAGATAATAATGCTCACTTTTGATTGACACTGTCCATTGACCAGGTCAACATATTAAAAACCTCTCTCTGAATGACAGGCAGAACCGCAATAACTGAGCATGATCATCTTTGCAAAATCAGATGTTCTTTTTTAGACACACAACTCGTTTTGGGTCTTATTAAATGTGTATGCAAGTGTGTAATGGATGAGTGCATGAAGTGAGATTATCTAATATTAATATTTTGGTCCCCTCCTCCATTATCATAAAGTCAACAACACCTTTTTTGCAGAGCGTATAAAGCCTGCTCTGTACTTCTAAAAACAAACCTCAGAGGAAGTATTTAACCCACAGTGGTGTTGCATCATGTTTTAATTAAGTTAGTATGGCTCTCAGAGGACTTTATAGACACTGAAATACCTCCTGGTAGGAAAAAAAACAAAACAATATTCCAAATGTATATTTATACTTATATGCAAAAGTATACTTTTTCTGTTTCAGACATAGCCGGGCGTACCTGCACGCTCTTTTTAAGAGCGACACTGCAGCCATGCATCACATCACCATCCACAACATTGCCTACCAGGTAACTATAGCAACCAAGTATCTTCAGCACACATTTAATACCAGACAACACAAAGGGAAATAACACAGTGCAATCTGAGGTCATATGCTTTCACCAACAAGAGGCCTCGAAAGTCGCAAAATACAACTTGCCGGATGTCGGCAAGTCTCCCCTAGATCTCAGTCATCAAAGGAAATGAAAACAAAATCAAAACAGCAGCCGCTAGCACTGAACTAAACGCCCGACTGCAGGTTCCTGATGTCACTCACTAGGCCACGCCCCTTAAAGGCACTACACACAAATGTACTACAGAGTGTGTGCCTTTCGGCTGAATTACACTTTATAAAACCAATTTATTCCTTCACATTGTCCTATATTATACTTTTAAAAACATGCTGCGTTATTTTTCTCGATTAAAAACATGGAACAAAAAATGCGTGGTTTTTCGGGGTGTGCCGGAAGAGAGCAACGTCGTTTGATGGAATCGTCGACCCCCAATAAATCAAATGGCCGTCTTTTGTTCTTAGCCAAGTTTCGAGATTTCAAATCAAGTCCCTGTGACAGACAGAGCGTGATATATGACTCATCCTTCAAACTGTGCAAAGCGACGATAACGCAACAGTGAGGAGTGTCCCTTTGTGACACGTGTCGCGCGGCATAATACTCATGTGCATAACACGCACACACGCCGTCTACTTATACAACACATCACTATTCAAAAGAGGGCCTCCCCTATCCCATTTAAGCCGCGCAAGCTGGGCGACATGGCGATTGGTCGACGAGTCCCACTCCCCGCAGGATGAAAAGCGAGCCTTTTTACTGTTAGCAAGTTGCGGAGAAGATTTTTTTTTTTTTTTTTCCCCGCCCACCGTCAGCCCCAGCTATGTTTGCCCAAATGACAGCGCAAACACCCTTTTAGCATTTACTGTTATCTGTCGTCAATGTTAGCCTACCCCGGGGATGTTTACGTCCTGATGACTCCAAAGTTGCCACGAGAGAAGATGGGCTTGAAGGAGCCATTTTAACAGCAGCCACCTCTCCATGATGATAATCTAATGAACTGCATTTTTCACAGCATTGCCGAAACACCGTTGAATGACATTTTCCGTTTGCTTTCCTCCCATGCAGCTCAACCTGATGCGTTCCGTGCGGCAGAGTATCGTGCAAGGCCGCTTCCCAGACTTTATACGGGCTTTCATGCGCCGCATGTTCCCATCCCGTGACCAGTACCCCAGCTGGGCTGTGGATGCTCTGGCCTCCGTCAACATCACCTTGGAGTAACACCTCAAAGACAGTCGTTTTTTTGTATTTTTTTGTATTTTTTTTTATACGCAGCAGATGGATCACAGAGATAAACAGTGACAGATTTTATATCTTTTTTTTTAAACAGATGATTGTTTTCTATTCGTTGTTTACATTTGCATTTCCTTGCGGGTGCGTGGGCTTTTGGGGGGGTGGGGGGGTGCGGCTTTAGATCAACAGGATGGAGCTTTTATTATGTGGCGCGGCAAACAACCTGCAGCCTGCGCGAATTGTCCTCGGAGTACACATTATGATAATATGCCATTGGATGGGGTTTAAATGAGGTTCGGAAAGGAAAAAAAAAAAAAAAACACACACAAACTGTGTCTCGCGGGATGCGCACACATTTTTTTTTTTTTTGGTGCTGTCGCCATGGTTACGCGGCGAGGCCCACCCACTTGAAAGGAGAAATGTTTTTTCGCCTCGCCTGTCGTGCTGCTTGCACGGATGAGTGTGTTAAAAAGAGGGCGTGCCATTCGTCGCCGCGGATGTGACGAGTGCGTGCAGTTTGGCGTCTTGCTGTACATCGCAACAAAGCGAGCCAAGTGTGTGCTCATCTTTGCGGCCAGCAGAGGGCAAAATCTCAGCATTAACTCCGGTAATGTACACACGAGTAACCAGTGGCATCACTACCAATGGGTCATAGGTGATAAATAATGCTAGGTAGGGGATGACTAATGCCGGTTGCCTTTGTCCTCTTAAGTTGCATGCGCCTGTTAAGCATGTTCATTTTTAACATCTTGGCAGATTTTTAGGAAGCTAAGAATGAAGCTAAAATCAGGCCCGATTATCAGTATGTTTCTACACCACTGAACTCGACTGACCATGTTGATGTGGACATCTTATTTATGACAAATCATCACCTCTCTTATGATGGAGCACTTTGCGAAACTGTCTTTGCGCGTCCAGCCGAGCGAAGCCTTTTTTGGAACCATCGAAAACTTAAAAATATTTGATTAAATATGTTTTGATGAGGTGTAAGATGCTAATTTTGACTCTTGCGAGACAACTTATGTCGAGCCTTGATTGAGACCATTCAGTGCACCGCACTAGTTGATCCAATATCTTACCAGTACTGTTTAATCCACTTCTAGCGCTACTTTTTGCCTACTTTGTCCGACCTTAAGCTGGACATCCTCGATGCTTTACCTTTTAACATTTAACAGCTAGAACGGAGAGGTGTTGAAGATATCGGTAATTAAGTATTGCAGAACATTTCAGATATCCGCATCTACATTGGTTTGATCCCCAATTGTCATTTCAGATAACCCACAAAGACTTTTCTCCCGGGACAAATAAAGTCACTTTTGCCATTGATGTGCATGTGGTTTCTCATGACGGATGTCTACATTTCAGTTGCAGAGCTCTGCTATGTGAATTACTAACACCTCCAAAGGCATTGAAGATCTCTAACTCAAGTTTGGCGGATGGTTTGAGTCTGACTAGTCATAATTTTAGTGCAAGATATATTTAGGAGAAGGTTAGGTTTTGGGCGACCTGTTTGGATGCTAAAATACATTTGAGCTTTTAGTGAATATGGTCATTTCATTCTCAGGGGATTGAACCAGTCACAGCTGGACTGTTCTCGTTGAAGACTAGAAGATTGCCACTAGTATCTGGGCCCTTAGCCGGATATCAAGGATGTTGACTAAACGCTCAAACGGCTTTCCATAATAATGCTCAAATTTGGCCCGGTTATCAGTATGCGTGTACCACATTTTGAATAATCTCGCAGCAAGCCGAGCAGTGACGGTTCACCGCTCCAGCGCCGAACACAAAGTGATTCAACAAACTAAAAGCACATTTTTAAATTGCTTTCCCGCCGCCTCCCAAATACGCCCATATTCTCTGCTCTCTGCCTCTATGCGATTATGAGATCTTAATTAATCGCAGGATTATATTTACAGTATGCATGTTAGCTGTTAATTTTGGAATATGCCTGGTGAGAAAGAGGAAGGGGGCTCGTGGGGGTGCTTAGTTGCCAAGCCATGCAGAATCGTGTTACCGGGCCCTGGAAAAGTGTTTATGCACCGAAGGCTTTAGCATTAATTGGACGTGTTGGCACGTAGTGGGGGAGGGGGGGGTGTTCTGTTTCAGGGAAGCAACATGGCAAATATGCTCATTAAAGAGCAGCGGAGAACTTTCAAGTGCACCGACAACTCAGTGGCAGGCAGTTGTGATGGACACTTGAAGGGGGTGCGTGGCTGCTCATTGCCTTATTCGGGACGCTGTTATTCTCCTAATGAGGCGAAGGTGTTGATGGAGAGTGAAGTTTAATTGATGATTGATGTACATGACTTAATTTGTTTTAAAAACACACCAGTCACCGCATTTGGTAAACCTGCACGAAGTAAAGAAAATCCAAAACAACCGCGTCTGCCTTGACTAAGGTTAATTATTATGGAGAGGTGGTTCGAATGCTGCGATTATTTTGTTAAGATACATGAAGCAAAATATCAGAAACAGCTTTTATGATGTACACTTGTGTAATCTGGCTATATGAAATGATGTCTTCATAAGGTTAGCATATGATCTTCAGGGGGAAAAAAAGTCATCACTGCATATTGTTCCTCTAATTTTATGTACATGAAACCACCGGATCTGAGGAAAAACAACCACTCACAGACAGAAGGTCTCAATCGTTTGTCATACACTCGCAAAAAATAAAATTCCAAACCAAAAACATTTTGTGCTAACGTCATTAACAGCGTGCTTTCTGGGGTAAAAAGGTAACAGGTCAGAATAAGGCCGCGGGGGTGAGTGTGCGACAAATTATCAATACCTCGTAAGTCACGCCATCTGTTTTTTTTTCCCTCAGGCATGTTGTTGTTGTTTTCTTGTAAATCTAATTAGAGGCACAAGATGGGGCCAGAGAAAGGTTATAGATAACGAAATAACTAAAACTAAAATTGAAAAAAATATTTTCGTAACAAAAATAAAATAAAAACAAAACTGATTTCAAAAATATTTTTAAAAAAAAGAACTGACACTACATCTTACGTTTATAAAACTAGCTACACTATATAATGAAAATGTCCTTAAGCCTGGTTCACATGGCAAGATTTAAAAATTGTTGGCCGACATCCAAACTCTGAGAGACTCCTCACGTGATGAGAAAAAAATCAGAGACGGCTGTTTTTCCCCCCACCGATCATTTTTATCATTTACTCCTCTAAGTCAAAATGATTGTTTTAACAAATAGGACAAGTGTTTTTATTATTCTTATTATTTCAAATCGCAAACTTCCCATTTATTAGCACCACTGAGTGCGATGCGTAGTGAATTGTAGAAAGCTACACTACTGTATGTGACCAATTTTTGTAAATGTACTTCATCGTGCACGGTGTACCTATAATGAAAAGACCGGCTAGTGTCAATATGCAAAGTACAACTAACGAATATGCAGTTTAATCGCAACCGACGGGTTAATCGTTGATGCAGCTTTGGCATATTTGGATCTCATTAGAATGCGCCGGTGTTCCTAATATTGTGGCCTGGCTAGCCGTGTACACTACTACACACTCGCACGCACACTAAAGTGGTGGCATCACTAATCCCCAGTGGCTGGTCACACACTTGCAGCGAGCGCGTCCATGCATGTGGAGCTCAGGCGGGGAGGATGCTGCGGAGGAGCGACGCAAGCAACCAGTTGCTCTCCAGCTGCCAAAGTGGATGCTCAGCCGCAACCTGTTGCCTCGGCGCGGGGGCAAGTGCAGCCCAATTGTAATTAGGAGGCTGAGCCGATCACAAAGTGCCATGTCGACGATGGTCATGCTAGTATAAGGACGACGAAGAGGAGCGGAGGTTTTGGGGTGGTGGTTCACCACCTCCGTACGGAGGTTTTGCGGTGATCCGCGCGCGCGCCGCGTCTCTCGGTTGCAGCTCCGAGGAGGAGGAAGGATGGTGGAACTGGAGAAGGAGGTGCTCCCGCTGCCCCCGCGGTACCGGTTCCGAGACCTGTTGCTCGGGGACTGGCAGACCGACGACAGGTAAGGCTGCTCGTTTTTACGCACGCACGGCGCAGCGCACTTTTTTTTTTTTTTGCGCAAATAAAAAGAGGGGAAAAGTGGGAGCGTCATCTCCGCGCAGTTGGCGTTTTTCTGGGTTTGTTCGCACCTTGTGTCGCCTGCTGTGTAGTGATGGTGCAACAGGTCCACTTGTTAGCGCGTGTGCGCGCATGCATGCACAAGCTGCTAGAAGACGGCTCATGTGCGACCACGCCAAAAACGACATAAAACACTACTTACAAACTCCATCTTTTTTTTTACAAGTGCATGCTTGTTACACACACACACAAAAAAAAAAAAACCTTTCTCAAAGCCAGTAGGGGTGGAATTTGGCACAGAAGACCGAAGACGAAGGTATTGCGTGTAGCTTCTGCCCGTGTCTCCCGCTGTCATAATAGCTGAGATTCATAGTGGACCATCTGCCACCTGGACAGGCAATTTCAAGTGGCTGCTCCCAGTAACTGGCAATTAACCTTTGCTTACACTCCATTTGCGGCCGGCAGGTTTGACGTGCTATATGATAAGCAGGGCTTAATATGGATATTTCATTAGGGCGTCTAATGGAAAAACCTCAACCTGCATTTGACACGCAGACCCAAGATTACTTGCTCGCTCGTCAGAGCTCGAGAGGCTGTTTTACAAAGTTGGCATGGAATGACCCTGACGTGGTCACGCAAATATTTCTAAACGATTGCTAAATAAATGAGAAAACGTAACGGCACATTTGAACCTTTAGCACCAGTTTGAGCCGCAGCCACGCATAAACATCAGCTATACTGCCATCTGCTAATGTCGCCTCGCGCTGATAACACGGCCAGTGAGAGCCGACGGGACATTTATCACATCGTGTTTTGCATAAGCCGTTTTGGAAAAGCAAACTCAACCGCAGAGGGCACAAGGCGTTTATTGGGAGGGGACACCAAAGTGAGAGGAGGCCCGCTTTGTATGCTAGAGGAAGGATATCAAGGAACATCATTTATCGATCGAATCAACTGACCTACCTACCGACAGTACCAATCCACCTACCTAACTACCAACCAATCTATCTATCCATGATGATCAGGATCGTTATCAGGCTTTTTAAGAGGTTGCTGACGAACTGATCATTTGAATCAGGTGTGTTACAGCAGGGAGAGATGGAAAACCTGCAGGACAGGTGCCCTCGAGGACCGGAGTTAGTGACCCCTGCTACTCATCTACTGACTACTCATTTACCTACCTACCATATCTACCTACGTACCTTACAAGACCGATCCACTAATTGGGTCAATTCAAACCACCATGTTTTTTTGTTTTTTGGTGCAAAACAGCCTAATTTTCTGGGGTTGTTTTTGTTTTTGCAGAAAACAACCCAGAAAGTTGGGTTGACCCAAATTGGGTTATTTCTAACCCACCTGTTTTTAGAGTGTTCACTGTATGATGACAAAGTGTAATTAACACAACTGTGTTTAAGAGTGTACTCTGTAAAAACAGTTGGATTACAAGTAACCCAATTGGGGTAAAAAAAAAAAAAATGGACTGATCGACTACTTGAGTTAATCTGACCCAACTTTCTCGGTTGTTTTTGCAGAAAATGACCTAAAAATGGGTCGTTTTATACAAAACAACCCCACAAAAACTAGGCTGTTTAGTAAAAAAAAAAAAAAAAAAAAGAAATCCCAAAGAAAGTGGGTCCAATTGACCCAATTAGTGGATCGGCCTGTTTTTGACTCAAATAGTGGGCTGTTTTGTAAAAAAAAAAAAAAAAAGAAATCCCAAAGAAGTTGGGTCCAATTGACCCAATTAGTGGATCGGCCTGTTTTTGACTCAAATTGGGTTATTTTGGACCCAAGTGTCTTTAGAGTGTACCTACCTACCGATTTACGCTCCAGGCGGGATAGCTGTGTGGTTTCTGTTTCTTGTTCTTGGTTGAGTTGACACTATTTGTGCAGGCATCTGTCGTCATCAGTTCCAACTACATGGTGGAAACCCTTATTGTCATTTGACCAAGGCGCGGCGACTGAGAAAACAGGGGAAATGGCTTGAACGATGCTTTTAGCCTTCTTCTCCCTCGACGTAGTTCGAATGGGTGATGTGTCAGTCAAAAAGATGTTATCATGCGTGGTAAATTGCTTCCAACAGAGGCAAAACACCAGCGTTCATTTCTATTACATCACAACAGGTAAATTGACTCAAATATAGACGTGGTGGAAATTTAGACATTGTTAACATGACTTCATTTACTTTTGTTGCTCTGATTAATGGCAAAGATGCGCACTCTGGATAATGAAATGAATGGCGCGCTGTAGTCTACTAGCAGACTAGTCATTGCGTTTTGCTAAATTCCTCAAAGATAACCCAACTAAAGATTTTATACACACCTGTGAGAAAAAGTCTTCCCCACACCCGATGATGAAGGTTTGGTCCCCGTCTTCCCTTTTGAAGTGGCTACGCTGGCCTCTGGGCAGTCTTGCAATTTTCTCCGTACAACTGTTTCAGACATCCACTTGATTTATCCCGCTCACCCACTGGGTCCACCGGATAATTTCTTTTTCCAGGAAAATCGTAGTGGCGCAATGCCAAACACAAGTTTGTGACACCGTTTCAGATGAGGTCAGCGCCAGTAAATCGCTTTTGTGCCATCGGCGCCGCGTTTGGAGCGCTTTTACTCTTGCTCACTCGCCGCCTACCGGTCGTCTTCAAGCGGCTGGTAATTTGTTTGCAAAGCGCTGGCGGATGACTTTCAGTTTCCTGCGGCGTGCAGAATTGTAGCATGGCCTCGGTCACCTGATTACAAGAACCTTTGGCGCGGGGGGCTCGGCAGTTAGTCCAACCGCCACACTTGATACAGTTCTCCGGGGAATGCAAAAGAAGGGGAGGGTATCGAGACCGCTTTGGTCGAGAAGTGCGTGCGTTGGACTCGCAGATGTTGCTGCAATACCCTGCAAACACAGCAAGATCAAGTGAATAAGGACAAGCTCTTAAAAGTATACAGCCTGTGTTTGCCGGATGATCACAGGGGGATTTGCAAGCAAAGTTCAGCTCTGTATTATCTATTGAACTGGACTCTTTTCTAACAACGTGAGTGACACTGCAAACAGGGTCAACATGCGTTATTGATGCTGTGGGGTTTTTTTTTTTCGGCAGAGGAATGCCGATTTTCCATTGTAATGTCTAAGGAGCTCAAGCGTTTGAGACATCAAATTTATTGACAAATGAAAGAACCCACCTGAAAGGTTTGTCACCTGCATAATAAACAAGTAAGAATTACATAACATACCAGAGAGTTAGATTCTGGATGCAGAGGGGGAAAAAAAGGAGTCGGGAAGGCAGTAGTAAAATGTACAAATGGATGTGATGACATTTAATATGGAATTTGAAAATCAGTTAATTTGATATGAATCGGATCTGGATTTGAACCGGGTTGGACAAGAAATGTCTGACTGAATTCACTTCTGATGCAAATTTGTCCAGATTGGTTACAGTTGGCACAAAAATAATATTGAGTACCTTGGTTTAGGAGTTTTTCGAAATACAAGCTGATTTTTTTGCTTTGACCTACGAGCAAAAAAAACTTGAAATACGAGGGCTGTGTGGTGGCAGTGAACTCAACTAACTTTTAAAAGTTTGGCTTGAAGCTCTTCAATGCCACTCCACTTGAAGTTTAGCGTCAAAGTAAACATAAAACAAAGACACATTTCTGAGCATTTAAAACAACCAAAGCGTTGCCTGAAGCAAGTGCGCTTTAGCTTCACGCTAACAGACAATGCAAATTGGAATTGATGTGCTAACAAATAGCATCAGTGTTGCAGTGTTATCATGCTTCAAGCAAAAATATTTGACAACAAAGGTGGAGCAACACACGTAGCCTGACTATATATCTATAGTCACCGGCATATATTCTTTATCCTCTTCCCATATATAGTTGTAGTTATACTCTCTCCTGGACGTGCACACATTTCTTTACAGTCTTTTAAATGATGTAATTTCTGTATATTTTTATAAAGTACAATATTATAGACGGGATTTCTTATTAAAACATCAAAAAAATGTGGGGGCGGCGAACAGATTAATGGCATTTTCGTTCATTTCAATACGAAAAGAGGATTTCAGAGTGGTTTGAGTACCGCACGTATCCTAGAGCACAAATTAAAGTCTTTGCGCAAATAGTACCCAGTGGAGTATTTACTTAATCAAATGCAGATTAGGGAGGCATCTTTTAGGTTAGAGTCCTTTATTTACTTGATAAATACTCAACAATATTACCGGTAATAGAGCCCATGTACCGCAGAGTGCGTCATCCACTTTCGATAATTAAGAATTAAGCATCTCTCTGTAATACATGTACAATACTTTGACGGAAACATAAACAGGGAGCGAGTCACATTAGCTCAGCTCATAGATGCTATTGTTCACACACTGGCATTATTCAATAACTGCTGCTCCCCTTTTGAACTCTGTTACGAACAGAAAATAGCGGCACCCAAACAGTCAAGTTAACTTGAACTGTTTCGATTTCCAGTCGGCGGTGCCGCACGACTTATTAGTTCCGCTGCATTTCTCCATAACATCCTTTTTCATTTTAGTTTTAAAATCCACTTTCATTCGACGTGAATTGTAACAAACGTTAACAATGCTTAGCAATATCCCCAAAAATGCCTCTCCGCTCATCTGCGGTCGAGAAAATTGCAGCCCGCCGGCAAACTATTTTTGCTATGCAAATGACATGAGTCTACTTTTTAGTCACGCTTCACCGGAATTGTGAGCGTGTTTGTGAGCACCCAAACGCTTTCACGGACAAACGTTATGTGGCGGGAAAAAAAAAAAAAAAAAAAAGGCATGGTAAGATGCTGATCTCCATGCAAGGGGGATCATTAGCCGCAATAAAGTGGCCAGATTAGAAAGCGGGGCCGGCCTGAGATTGATAGTGACACGGGGCTTAATTACCGGCGGATCACACAGCGTTTTGCTGCCACGCTGCATTAATGGTGGAGTAGCCTTTAACCAGCATGAGAACAAAGTCATTGGTGCCTCAAATCACCACGTGGTGCGACCGCAACCTTGCCGCATGAACACATTCTCACTCTTAAACCCGTTTAACCCCCCCCCCCCACACACTCCCGACTCACCCCCACCACTCTACATCTGATTGAAGTGTCTTGAATTGAAGTGCTTATCCTTCATTCAAAAGCTCTCCTGTAAGGCGATGAAATGCATCCCAAGGCCCTCAGGTGACACAATTTCCCCCCACAAAAGGACGGTGCATAATTTATGGCTCGCGCAGGACGCGCCCCACCTTTTTGATTGCATTTGTAAGTCCCACTCGTGCAAACAATTGGGGGGACAGCAGGTCGCGGCCCTCTCGCGCAAGTCATACATTTTTTATTCCTGGTTTACTTTTACCACTTGAAGTGGACGGATGGGATTGAACAGAAAAGGCAGGAAGGCAAACACAGCAAAGCACAGCATCTGGCGGCAGGTGGGGTTTCAGTTCTCGGAAATGACGTTTTCTCAAATTATTAGGGCATTTGGAGGTAAGTCAGGATAATATACATTGTTTAAAAAAAAAAAAAAAAAGGTAACACTAAAATAATACGTCCGATGTACAGTATCCTCCAAAAGTATCGGAACAGTAAACTCAATTGCATGCTCTATTGGGTTAAGGTCTGGTGATTGACTTTTTCGCCCCCGATGAAGTCCTTTGTTGTGTTGGCACTGTGTTTTGGGTTATTGTCTTGTTGCATTATGAAGCTTCTCGTGATTAGTTTGGATGCATTTTTCTGTAAATTGCCAGACAAAATGTTTTTGTAGACTTCAGAATTCACTCTGCTGCTACCACCGGGTCTAGTAGTATACACTACATTTGAATCCAACCACATTTCAATTGTCTATTGTTGACCTACCTTCAAATGTCAATGTCGATTTTGTTCTTGGTAATCCCCGGAAATTTCCATGTTATTCCCATTATTCCATCCATACATCCCATTTCTGCAACGCTTATCCTCATTTGGGTCAAAGGGTGAGCTGAAGTCTATCCCGGCCGGGATACACTTTCACTCGTCGCCAGCCAATCGCACGGCATTATTCCCAGAATGTGATAAGATAACGCGAACGGGAAGAAGAACCTGAGAAATTCTGCTGATTGACTTTACTGCTTTTACTACATTGTGAACATTTTATTTGGAGTTGCAAAGTTTTACTCTGAATCGTTAAAGATTTTTGTTGCCCGCGTGGTTTATAACATTGACTTTGGACGATCAGTTGGGGAAAAGGGCTGCAAACACAGTGCCATACTGGCTGTTTATTGGCTATTTGGGGGCGCGGGGGGGCGGTCATTTTGTACCGACATCAAAGAGCGAAGCTTTCTTGCTGTTTGAATGCTTGTTTGCTTCGTGGTTCTTGCCAATTTGCACAATCAGTTTTGCAAATAGATGTTTGTTTTTTGTGTGTGTCTCCAATGAATATGACAGGTGTTTTTATTTATTTATTTTAAAAGCACCGCTCTAATCAAATGGACACTATTTATATTCTCTGGCAGTGAGTCAGTGGGTGTCCTTTCTTGAGAGGATGCCAGATGACTAGACACTTAAAGGCATTTGTTGCAGGGCGATGAAAAGATTTTTTTGAAATGAAGCTGGTGACTCGTATACTTGTTATTAGCGTTTATCTGCATCCCTTGGCCCGCATGCTACAAATAAGACTTCTGTTTTATGGCACCCTTTATTTATCTCAGTAATTCACTTGAAAAGGTGTTGGATTCACTTTATCAGAGTGAAATATTTTGTAATTATATGTTTTACAAGGAGGATGATTATAGCGCACTGTGAACTAAAACCGCAAATTGACCATCTTCAGAAAGGAACGAATCATTTCATGAAGCGGTTCCATTCAGTAAGTTCGCTCAAATGACACTGGTCAACAGAAAATATTTAACAGTGATGGCTTTAGGCGTCCCTAAAAGTATTTTTGATGATGATTTAAAAACATGTCTTTCCTTTTTTTTGGAGGGGGGGGTTGAAGTATTTTCATTTTTTGTTTTTAAGTTTGGTCTATAAAAGCGTGTGCAATACCGCATTTACCATGGGTTGTAATTTATAGCTATGACATTTCAGAAAAAAAAAAAAATCCACCTGTTGCTGAACCTAACTCTTACTAAATCTATCATATCACATGTATTATTATTATTATATTATTAGAGTATAGTGTTATTTTTCCTATGAAAAAAAGACACATTGCAACATTTTTAATTGAAATAAAAACGATAAACGAACTTTTCGACGATATTGCAATTTAATGAGATGTAACCACAAGATACAGCAGGTGCCATTTCATTTAGTATAAAGTATTAATTGATGATACAATGATTTTTGAAATTGAATTGCAGGCCTGGATCAAATGCTCTGGCAGGCCATATAGGGCCCGAGAGCCGTAGGTTCCCCACCCCTGAACTTGAGGACATTTCTAGAATTCCCAAAGAGCTCATTTGCCTGTATTTTCTCAACCAACCATATTTCGTGCGCGACTTTTTTCTTGTTTTTTTTTTTTTGTTGTTGTTTTTTTTTAGCACACGCATAAACACAAACAATCTCCCGGCACAGCGCCAACTGAAATAAAACATCACAGATGCATTGCTGCACAACAGTCAGCCCCAGCGGGAGCTCTCTGGAAATACCAACATGCCTTTTGTCGTCAAAACAATGTCGTATTTAACTGTCGCCTTGGTATCTCCTCGCGCTTCATCTCTGTCTACTCTTTTCCAGCAACCCCCCCTCCCCCAACTTTGCCACAATACTAATAACCCCCGGTCGAGGACTATTCTCAGCAATGATCCATCACTACAGCCATTATCCATGCCAATATCCATGCATTGGCTTCGGGGTACAAGCGCGCCTCTGGATATTTAGCGTATGAGACCGAGCATCGGCAAAGGATCCCGTCTGTCTTTTATCAAACCGACGGAGCGCGTGATGAGAGGAGTCACTTTGTAAAGAAGGTGCTATGACGGAGGTGGAGGAGGGAGGCGTGTAAGTTGCAGTGCATTTCTAGACTGGGGAAAAAAAAAAAAAAAAAAAGAAACCCGAGCGGATAACAGGAATTAACTTCACATGGTCGATGGCGAGCTGCGGCCTGGGAGCCGAGATGCCTAATAAGACCACTATGCCGACATGATGTCCCCTCGGGTTAATTAAAAACAAAGCCTAATTGATATTGGCAAAGGTGGTAAGCGTTCAATGTGTTCTCGCAGGAGTTAAGTCCAAAGTCTTAATGAGGCTCCTTTTGAGGAACATGGTCGTGTCCTGAACAGGTTTTCGCGGGAAAGTGCCCTCTGCAACTATAATGGATCCGCTAGGTGCCGTAGTAGGGCTGCAGCTGTTGAATAGTTTTCGAATCAATTATTCGACCTATTATCTCATTGATTAATCGAGTAATCACATAAAGTTGACTTTTGAATTATTGAATGAAAAAAAATGTGCATGTGGGGTACGATTGTTGTCCACTTAGGGTTGCGAGCTTCGCGTTTCACGCTATAACCTCTGTAACTTTGAGTGCATGGGACTTTAAGCCTGGTAAGTGACGTGGGTGTCGGCGAATTAGAGTGCAGTCGGCTGTCATGAGCTCAAGAGTTTAGAGCTGGCATTTTTACTGTCATCGAGTTATTTGATGATTCATTTCAGCCCGATTGATTTTTCTTTTACCTTCGCCAAGCACAAAATCATCAACTTCCATGAAAATGCGGAGTCAAACCCTCTAAAAACGTTTTTCATCATTTGAGTCACAATGGAACCTTTTCTCTCAGGATGCAAATGGAACAGTTGCATCAGTTTAATCCTAATGTCTTACGCCACCCTCCATTAACCAGAAAGTAGTCTGCTGACAAATAAAAGGGATTTTGGTTGTCTTTTTGCCGTCGGCGTCACAATGAAACTATTCAACCCACCATAGCAGCGTATACACACATACTGAGGACGAATTAAAGCATTTTAGGCCCGATTGTTGGATGTCTCTAAACGATTATCCTGAACAGTTGTGGTGTGAGATGACTCAAGAGTGATTCTCCCACCCCTTCCAATCACACCGCTGCGACCCGCCGCACTTCTAAAATACAACAAATGCAGTGTTTGTGTAACCTTCCTCCCGCTTTTAAAACGGTCGTGGACGCAGATGGCACCGCGGGTGCGGATTCGACCGGCGTAACGGTCGAGCGGCGTAATGTCCGAGTGATTTCACTCCCGGGCCGCTGTCGGATGTTGCTGGAGGGCCTCCCCCGGCGCGCGAGGCGTATCGCTAACACGCTCGTCCACCTATCGCAGCTGCCTTATTCCCAAACCATGTTAGCGTTTAAAAATCCACCGGCAGCGGCCATGGCGGCGGATTCCTCTCATGTTTCATTCCTTCCACTGCACTGATTTAAGATGAAAAAAAACAAAAAAACGAAGGAGGCTTCACAAAGAGTCATCTGCAAATGTAAGGTGAGGAGACAGTTGGTTTTTAATGTAGTTATCCATCGTGAGTGATATATTGTTTCATGCGTTGGGTGATTGTGCTTCTCTTCCGAGACAAAAGTGTTGCTAACGAGCGACGCTTGTGCTGCGAGCGGCGAGTTGCAAACATTCTTTTCAGGGAGTGGATGAGGCAAGGCTGATGACGTCAAGGGAGCAAAAGGCCTGTGCACAGCCGGATGATGTATGGAAGTTGTAATACACGGGAAGCCAATTGTCTTAACTCACACCTAAAAGGACGCACCTCTTAATATGTCCATTAGGGGGTTGTGCTTAAACCCGTAGTTCCCATTGGATGTCAGTTTTTCATTTATCCAGGACAATTCTATACTTCCTGCTTTAAGGGAAACGTTTTGGGAACTAGTACCGCTTGTGGTTAAGCGGACTCCCTCTAGTGGTATACAAAAGAACTAATGAGTAAAGTTCAGTTGTATTTAACTTTATGGATGGATCGTGCATCATGCTAACCCGTTTTACACAGTTTTCCTGAATTTTTAGCACTGCACTGTGTTGCATTTACAGTAATGCCAGTTTATTGGTAACAACTGTTTTTGAAACGGATGCATTTTAAGGATATAAAAGGTCGCTTGTTTACATGAGTCGGCATGTCACAAACTGGAAGGAGTTGCGACGGTTATTTTTTCCTTTTATAACTTTTTGAAATGAAACCATTTTTGAGCGCACTCCTGAATCGCTTCCCTGCAATTGGGTCCTCAACCCTGCCAGGCGTAACCATTAAAAGGTCTATTTTTGTTCCGATCAAATAAAAAGTGGGGATAGCTTGACACCCTCCTTATTTTAAACTCTAAATTTTTCTTTTTTTTTTTAGAATTAATTATTCAACTAATAATAATCCCTCAAAGTGTAAAGTTAACTTACACTCTGCTGTATTTTTTTCTTTTTCTTTTCCTCGCACAACACACAGAGAACCAGTAACTTGCAAGGCCTGCATAAACAAACAACCATTTATAATTTGCACTTATGGAATATTTTCCATCTTCAATCAGCCTTGTTATCTTGTAGCATTTTGTCAGGACAACGGCTGTGGTGTGAATTAACCTGCATTACAAACAAGGGGCGTCCTTTGGGTTTTATTTATTACCCAGACGAACTGGCATCTGCTGAAGAGAGATTATGTTCTCTTGATGCATTTAGATGATTGAGAGAGTTACAAACCTATTCTTGGCCAGATAGCAACAGACACTCGACATTCTCTATCTGGAAAAATTGTGCAGGTTATTACTCATTTCGGGCGTTCTGAGTATTTTATAACGGCACATTGGGGGAAGATTCAGGGGGCAGTTAAAGGGGGCAGCATGTTGGATGGGTGGTTTGCATGTCGGGTGAGCGTATCGCACGTCTGTCTGGCAAGTCCTAGGCAAGTTTATTTGTACGGTGCAATTTATGCCAGGCAATCAAAGTGCTTTACAAAGGCAAATAAATGCATTAAGTCGATAAAAATGTTAACGGTAAAAGTTATTACAATAAAAGAACATTTGAAAGACAATGGGGAGTTAAACGAGGAGAATAAAATGTTTAAGCTGAAGTTAATATAAGTGAAGGGATTGTTCAATCGGTACTTCGTGAGAATGCTGCAGTAAAAAAATGTTTCATGCCCTAATTTAAATGAACGGACAGTTTGTTCCCACAAGTGATGAGGATAATAACAAAATGCCGCTTGAGTTTGTTTGGTTCTACGTCTGGAAATACACGACGGACCACCTATCCTGGACGCTACATAGGGACTTAGCAAATCTTGTATATTTTGATCAAAGGCCATTCGAAGCTTTGAGGTGGGCCCAGTAGGAAGATTTTTAAAAATCTGTTCTTTGACTCACGGGTAGTGATTTGAAGAACGATGTGATACGATCCAGTTGCCCTGTCGTGGATAAGCACGAGAGGAAACGGATGGATTTGTGGGGAAATAATATTTCTGGATACTTTTGTCGACGTTGTGGTCTTCGGCTTTCCCCCGCCAGAATAGCAGTAATGGCAAGTAATAATATAACACAGGCTTTTATCATTCTAATAACCTCTGAATCATGCTGATTTTTTTTTTAATCCCTGAATGGAACGATCAAGGGCACCTGTGGAGCTTTTTCAGATTTCAGGCATTATTAAGCGATTATGAAAGTCTGCTTGTTCCACTGGAGTGTTCAAATCAATCTCCTGCTAGCGACATGTGGAATTAATA
Source organism: Filicampus tigris (assembly GCF_054856515.1). NCBI lineage: Eukaryota > Metazoa > Chordata > Actinopteri > Syngnathiformes > Syngnathidae > Filicampus > Filicampus tigris. The sequence goes on from NC_141232.1 coordinate 5,761,741, forward strand.
AGAATTTGCTCCCTCGCTCATTGCCAAGCTCCACTCAAGGATGTCACATTTCTTTGTATTGAGGACTATTTTTTTTTTCTCTTGTACAATACAATACAATACAACTTTATTTATACAGCGCATTTCATAACAGCTACAGCTGTAACAACGCTCTTTGCATTACAACAACAATAAGCGAAAGCAGTGTCATAACACACATCCTGCTATATGTGGGTCAGGGACAAGGCGCCGTGTCAGTCATTTTGTCACAGCAGCCTTGGAGAACAAGAGGGCATCTTGAGCAATTATTGGAGCACACAGGTGCCAAAGTGCTATTTACTTGCCTCTCGCCCTCATTTTGAGATTCCATAATATCTTTTCCCTCTGTTTTTTTTTTTAATGTTTAAAACACATGCTATTAGTGATGACGGAGTACAGAATGCGGCGCAATAAACTTCCCGCTACTTTATGGCTGTCAGAATTTTTTCCTCGGAGCGTTACGAATGAAGGGACATATTTCTTGTAGCAAATGAAAACGGCATCACCGGGAGTGAATTAGCAGTCAAGTATTTTCCTTTGTGCCGTCTCCTTTTAGAGGTGAAATTATCATTAGTCTTCCTGTTTGTCCTTGTTCGATCTTGGAAATAAAGCGTCCGCCGCTGTTCACGCTTGCCAAAAAATGCCGTCTTGCAGCCAAATTTATTGATCCATTTAATTGATTTTTCTATTTTGAGAAACGGTCAGAGGTTTACAGCCTATCACCTTGAAAGTTAAAGAACGAGGTTTTTATCACTTTTTCTTGAGTAGGATCACAAAAAATAAAAAGACTGACAGTTCCATGCTATATCATTTTTCAACGTTGGCGTCCCTCCTATACCACTTTTTTTTTTTTTTTTTTTTAATTGATTTTTTTTCAGTATACTTACTGTAAGGCCCTCGCAGGGCTCGCACGTGGGAAAGTAAAATTGCATTTTTAGTACCTTGAAAAAAATATGTATAATCAATCAAATCAGTTTCAGAGTGCCTATTTGTCACGGTTGTAGCCAATAACACTGTTAACATATTTCTCCCTTGTTGTGACGATTGCAAATGTTATGTTGCATGTTCCATATGGTAAATTGTTCTACCACACATTTTTTTTCACTTTGCTAGCAATTAATAAATGTGATATTACTGACAAATTCGAGATTTAGGTGTGTACAACAGGGTGCTCAATTTACGATTTTTTTTTAATGATTTATTTTTGAATGTTTTTAAAGACCATGCCGTGACTTCTGCATTCTACTCTGTGAATAAATCAGACTCTGACCCTCGTCAGGCTCATACGTACAACTACTATTCTTGGCTTGAGCGTGGAGGTTGACACTTGCCACCGACTGTGCTCGCGGCACTTCTTTCGTCTCTCCGCCATGTGATTTAAAGGACCGGTGCTGAGTCATGATTGGCGTGCCAGCATGGGGTGGAAGCAGCGGGAGAGCCTAAGGTTCAAACTGTCATTCGTCTCATACGCCATCCTCCGCATTCGCAGCCACCCCACGGTCTGTCTGTCTATCAGTCGGCTATTTTGGCCTGGTTTTTGCGCGGCTCTCCAAGCGATCGAGCAACGATCATCGACTGACGAACCGCAAGGGAAAAAAACCGCGACCCTGGATTGGTTTGGAGGATTTTAAAATGTAGCATTTTTTCGTCTAAAACGCTTAATGTTAAAAGGTTTTTGCTTGATGTCCGAAAACCGTCACTAAAGTTCATGTGTTCATCTCTACTCTTATATTAGAACAATCGCCCCAATATTTGGGATTTTATGGACAATAAACCTTTTCCTCCCCACTTACTTTCGAGACCACTCGTCACCAAAATGTATGTGCACACCTCGACTCATGCCCGCTTAAATCCATGAAAATATTAAAATGATCGCTCCGATATTTTTGATTTTATTGATGTTGTGTTTTCCTCTCCATAAAATAACTTTGACATCACTAAAGTAAAATATTGGCGTAAAAATCGAAGAAAAATAAAATAAAAGTCTTAACTTTGTAGAAGCGCAACATTTATTAGAATGCCCTGTTTCAACTAGCTGGCTTGCAAACAACATATTCTTGAAAAAAAACAATGTTTGCGTTGACTTCCCCTTTAAGCATATGTTTATTGAACAATTTTTCAGATTTGCATAATGTTGAATTTTTAATCATTATTATAAATGTTTGCCAATATACATCTTTGTTGTAACATTCTAACAAAAAGGGAGCCCCCAGCGTCATCACCATGTCTTCAAAAATTAAATGAAAACTTAAACAATAGCTCCATATAGTTTTCTACAGTAAATAAAGTCCTCCAAAAATTTGAAAATGACAAATGTTAAAATGTCACTTCTTTGTTTTGATTTCAAACAAAAAGTGCAGAGTGTTCTCTGGGTCAGTAGAATGTCTTATAAGTTATCTGAAAATAAATAAGTAAATAAATAGTAAATAAATAGTTCCTTGAAGTTAGCCGTTTTAAATTGATTCATTATCGGCCAGCAGTTTGTTTGTTTTTTCTAAAAAGACCGATGTCGATATTTGTCAAAACACTGAATATCGGTACCGATAATTGGCCCGGCCGATAATCGGTCTAAACGTACCTCGATTGGAGCTCTTGGGGAAGGGCGTGGCGGCTCTAAAATCAAAGAGATGAAGGAACTGGTCAGTTTAACTAATGCATTAAAGGAGCATGATATCCATTGCTTGCTATGACAGTCATTGCTTTTGTCTAAGACTTCATTAGGCCTACCAACACACGCAGTCTGACGTCACAGAGCTGTCTTCAAAGTTCGGCCATTACAAAAAGAACGTCTTCTCATATCAGCAGCACCCAGTCGTGCGGGTGAGGGGGGTAGACGTCGACGGGTTTGGACCCCATGGCCGAGCGCCCGTCACAAGTATGTTTGCTCACATCTGCGAGGGAAGCGGGAGGCCAGCCCTCCTTGCGTCGCCGTGGCAACTAGAGGCAAGCTTGCGCCTCCCTCGGCCTAAAAGCGCGTGTGTGGCCGCGACAGGGGTCACCGTGGAACCCCCGCGCTGGCCAATAGCGTTGCGACACTTGAGCGTCTGGCGTCATCCGTCTCCCCCCACCTGAATCATTGCACTCCCAAAGGACGGACGAAAGGAGACCGAGTGGTCAAACGGGAAATACGCTCACCTCCAGTCCAACTGCTCCCATGCTGGACAATCCAGCAATCCAGCAGGGCCTCATTTGTTGTTTTCCATCACGCCGCCGCATGAGTGCTTTAATAATCCTAATAACCCACGCGTGTGCAGGCGGGTATTTTTGCACACGTGTCGCTCTCGCCAGAAGGGTGCCGGCAGAGAAAAGGGGCGGGAAAAAAAAAACAAAACAAAAAACCAGCAATTATGGACTCCCATGTTGAGTAGTCATGTCAAAGAGAAGTCATTTGTTGCTCTATATTCAATCAGCGCAGCTAACGAGAGCGACGGAGGATGACCGAGCTCTAGCGGAGCGCCATTTCCTCCTAAAAGCCATTAGAGGCTCTTGTTCTTATACTCGATATGCTTAAGTAATTATCACCCCATTTTATCTGCAATTTGATTGTCTCCCTCACAGTGGAGCTCACCGTCTTAATTCCTCTCTTGACATTTTTGCCCAACTTTGGTCTCTTCAGGGTGCAGGTGGAGTTCTACGTGAATGAGAACACGTTCAAGGAGCGCCTCAAGCTGTTCTTCATCAAAAACCAAAGATCCAGTGAGTTGGCCCCCTACCTGCGTGTTCGCTGCCATCAAGCATCTGCCGCAATTTCCCTTTTGGTTTTCCATGACTGACTCGGGTTGTTGTAACCTGTCGCGTGCATCGCCACTCTCTTTTGTCTGCATGTATCCCTTTGAGCAGTTTGAACAACAACAACAACCAGTTCAGGCGATGGCAATTAAACTCAATGGCCACATCATTAGGTACAACTTGAGCCATCTTATAGTCGCTGTCAAGTGAAAATAACAGTCTTGTACATGTGACACATTACAAGGGAGAGTGTTGTTAACAACCCCGCCAAATTTGAATGTTAAAAAAAAAAAAAAAAAAAAACCGTCCGGGTAGATAAAATGAGGGTTTCGAAATCAATGAAATCAATGACGCTGTGGGCGTGTCTACGGATTCCAAAACGCTGCCGCTTGGTTTTGGGGTGGGTCCACGAAACTTCAGGGGGAATCAAACATTGAATAAACACGGCAGAATACGTTACTCAGCCTGCTGCTCACCTGCACCACAAGAAATCTGAGCTCATATTACCCTCATTTCTTTGTGTTCTAACAAATGACGGTAGCCTGAATAACACAAAATGCATTTGGGGATTTAAATCTGCTGAGCTGTTCTATAAATCGTGGCATCCAGGAAAGATGTGTTTGCTACCTCCAAAAGCTAACTAGATAACTGCAAGGTGCAGTGGTAGGAATGAGTGTAATTGTGAATGAGTAACACGCAATTGCACCGGGGAGAATTGGAATAATAGGATTTTATTCAAAAAATATATCTATTAAAAAAAATTAATAAAAAAGGACACCATTTTTTTTTTTTTAATTTAACATGGTAATATGTTTTAATATTACTTATTTTCATGTGCTGTGGTTAATTTGCTGTTACTAATCTTAATTTAGTGTCATTTTAGCGATATTTATACATTTTATGAATGCAACACAATTATTAGAAGAGTGTGTCGCAAGTGGTAATCTACCTCTGCAAGGAGGGTAAAATTAATGATCATTTTGAATGAGTATTTTAAGCAAAAAGTATTGTACTGTACAAACCTATTGTTAATTCTTGTAAAATGCTAGCAAAAGTGTAACTATCCAAATTAGGAGTTGCTTGTGTGAGCTTTTCCACACTTGAACTGAAAAATACATTTTCATTTTGAGATCCGCTCTTACCATCAATTTCCACATTGCTTTTACCGCTTCACACAGAGGACTATTTGCGATCCTGACATACGGCTCCTCGCCATAAAGTGCTCAAACAAATCCAAACAAACCCTCCAATCTTTCCATTGCAGGTTTGCGAGTGCGAATGTTTAACTTTGCGCTCAAAGTGCTGAGCTGCCTCCTCTACATTGTCAGAGTGTTACTGGACAACCCGCAAGAGTGGAGGCCCGACTGGTGAGAAGCACACAACGCGGCGTCCCGTGAGCGGAACTAGACAGGAATTGACCATTTTCCCTTGTGCCCGCCCCACAGCATGAGTGGCGCGAACTGTACCAAACAGAACACATCCTCCCACCAATGGAGCGAGTTTGACTGGTAAGCGCGCGCCGCGTCTTCAAATTAGGAATGACGGCAACCTCGGCTTGGGCCCTCGACGGTCGGGAACGTTGCATAACGCGATCAATGCGACTTCACTTAACCGATGCGATGCACATGCCCATATCGAACATTCCAGATCCACATTCATTTATCACAATCCGCCCGTATGGATTAACTGTCAGTATAATATGTATCTAGTGCCCGTGCAGCCTAATCAACGGCGATCTAGTGGAGATAAAGCATGTAATATACAGCGGCAGGGCGGGGGGGGGGGTCGGGGGGCGAAACAGGAAGTGGCGGATCACGGGCCCCCGGAAGGCCACGCCGTGTCTCCAGCCCGGGGATCTTTTGATCTAATTGGCGGTCGGTGATACTGGCTAAGCTCCGGCTCCAAATGAATAAGGAGGCTGACAGAGCGAGCTCGGGGAAGGGCCTGCTGCCGCAGGCGGCCGACTTATAGGAACGAATCAAGAAGGCAAGCAGCCATGATAGGCCCCAGAGGAGGCGAGAGGCAGGGGGCGGGCGCTTTTTCTCACAATAACGCTGTAAATTTCCATTTGACTGTGTGAATATCACTTGTTGCCTACAATATGAGAACATGGGCTGTTGATGGTGCTGGTAGAAGTATCTTGTCCATTTTAGCAGCCACTCATGTCAGTGGGGAGCCTGTTCTCCTCAGAATTAACAAACAAAATAATACTGACTAATAAGTAAAAGGTGTCAAAAAAAAATCACCAGAATTTAGTAGGATTTCATTACAAAAAAACACAATGCAAAGTAATTAATAGAAAAAAGACAAAAGGTTTTCCAAACAAACCGACACAAACTTGGGAAAATGCGACAAAAATAAGAATATATTTGAACTGGCAGTTTTTGTTTTGAGCTTGTTCATGCCACAATTTAGGATTATATAAAAAAAATAAATAAAACGTGAATATATTTGATGGAAATTAAACAGAAAAGAAATAAAACAAATGTTTCAAAAATGCTGACGTTCCCACTGGAATTTAGCAGTAGATTCATACCAAAAAAAAAAAATGTGATGAATTAGTAGAAAGCTGAAAAAAATGGGGGAAAGTCAAATAAAAAAAAAACCTGGTTGAGTAAATAATTGTTTTAGGTCACAATATGGACCTTTTTTTAACCAATATTTTGAAGGATTTCTTACAAAGTTATGTGTCGTAATTAATTAGTAGAAATGTTACCAAAAAAGTATTTGGTGGAAAAAAAGCTGAGGAAAAAAATAACACCCCAAGGAATTATTACAAAATGTTCTCCCCAGAATTGAATACAATTTCCAAACAAAAAGTGAAGCACTGTTACTAAGTGGCTGACAAAAAAAACTTGTTGGTGGAACAAAAGGTGACAGTTTAGGAAAAATGTAAATATGTTGTTAAAATTAGCTGTCACTTGCACCTGTTGTTAGTATCAAGTCTGTTTGTATAAAATTTAATAGGTTTAAAAAAAAACAAAAAACGTAATGCACTCTAATTGGTAGGAAGCGCATGAAAATGTTTTGTGAGACTCTAGTTGTTGGAAAATAGCCCAATTATGAGCATAATATTATACGCACGCTCACACGGGCACTTCCATTAACCAACAAGCAGCTTGGACAGCGACATAAATGGCCTGAAAACAGGTTACCACTTTAACAAGTACAGTAAAGCAACATTCTGAGCATGGCTGCTAATTGTTACCTCTGACAGCCATTACTATGCATTTTATTCATTAGCATATTATTATCGATGAGAGTATTTCGTGCAGTCTGGACTTGGCAGTAAATTCTCATTTTTTGTCAAAATTCCTATCAAATTGCTGCACCCTTATCGGTTGTACCTTTGCTCCTTGTCCTGTCTTGTCCTTGCACTCTGCAGGAAGCTGATCATCTGGGTGGACAGACCCCTACCCCTGTGGGCCCTGCAGGTCAGATAGAATAGACAACTTGTTTGCTGTAAATATACATTTTGCATGTGCGCTTTCCTTTGACAGGTTATTTCATCATTCCCTTATTTCACTTGCATACGTCTAATGAGATGTGAGTAACGGGCATAAAAGTGGACACAATCACGGCACATTCCCCCTCGCTGCTCACATGGGGTTTTTTTTTTTTTTTTCTCTCTCTCTGTAGCTCAATCATCAGTACGCCCACCGATGCCACCCACGCTCTTCTCTTACATCTCCGCCATGCCTAATTTCTCTCTCTCAGACTGTCTCAACTCCCCGTCTGCTCCCTCTCTTTAATGCGAGTCTTCCCTCTCTCTCTCTCTCTTTGCAGGTGCTCGTGGCTTTTATCAGCTTTTCAGAAACCATGTTGCTTGTGTATCTTAGCTACAAGGTGAGCGTTTTATGAAAATAGTGGCGTAAACGTCACCAGATCAGATTTTCTTATATGTATTTTGTCTGTAATACAGAGCATGCCCAAATTAATGTACAGGGTGTCCTCGGTTTACGACGGTGCAAACTTGTGCTCCATCTATTGTATAGTTTTAGAATGGAGTATTTTATTGATCATCCCATCGATTAATCGAGTATCGGCTAGAAATGTGTTGAACATTTTTAAAGACGACACTATGCGCATGTAAGGTACAGGTATTATTTTTGTCTACTGATTGGAATGTGTATGGCTTTACAAGCTTGGCAATCAGCAGATTGTGTATAAATGTGCTTATTATGCGTTTGTTTTCGCGGTTACAACCTGGTGGGCCATAGTAAAAACGAAAGCATGAAATTAAATCTGACAGTACACGACCCCAGACTACCCCCAAATATGCTCCTCAAATTTTAGACAAGTTAAATGTACAGGTAAATCTACTCGCACCTGTAGCACCAGTAACTTTGCTGGGATAGGAGGCACTAGGCTCCTAGTATAAAAAAAAAAAAAAAAAAAAAAAAGTTGTCCTGAGCCAACCGGCCGCCATTTCCAATCACGCGATTTTCAGCTAATCGGTATCGGCTGAAAAAGATTTTTAAATGTTCTTAATTCCTAAAGTCAGGAATAAAATATTGTAATGTTTACTCGATTTGAACCACTGCTTGACTTAGAGCCACATAAAAAGTTCTAAATAAAAAAAAAAATTTTTAAAAAAGTTATCCTGAGCCAACCGGCCGCGATTTCCAATCACGCGATTTTCAGCTAATCGGTATCGGCTGAAAAAGATTTTTAAGCGTTCTTAATTCCTAAAGTCAGGAATAAAATATTGTAATATTGTACTCGATTTGAACCACTGCTTGACTTAGAGCCACATAAAAAGTTCTAAATAAAAAAAATAAGTAAATAAAAATAAAAAATTAAAAAAAAGATAAGACAATTTAGAAGTGTTTGTTTTTTTTCTTCATAATGCATTGCCAAGGTATTGGCTCGAGACTTACGAAACAAAATTACCCGGACTCAGACGTGCAAAAAAACGTGATTGGGACACCTCTAAATATGATGTTACAAATCAGTGTGTGTACCCAGCCTTAGTGGGTGGACCACCTCCAAAGTGTCCAAATATTGACACATGAGACGGATTTTAGGAGGAGCCCCCGTGTTGCTGCTGTGGGGCGTCGATCCATCCAGGTGTGCCCATGCCTTTCATGTACGTGGCACTATAAGCCTATGAAGGGCTCCGTGTGTGCATTAACGCCGAGGCTTTAAAGCCAACTGAGTCCTGTGGACACAGGAAATGTGAGCACGTCCACCTACACTCTTCTGGAACGGGGGTCACATAAAAAGCGCACATGTTCACCGGAAAAACATCTGACCGAGTAAACGCTTTTCCACTTAACTCATTCACTGCCATTGGCGAATTTACTCGTCGTTTCAAAGTCCAGCCATTCAATCCCAGGAACCTATTTATATTTTTTCCAATTTTTTTTTTTTTTTTTCAAACACTAGGCTAAAAGAGGGTCTGAAAATGGCAGTGAATGAGTTAAATGGCACTTGTGCAACTTCAAGCTTCAACGTGTCCCCTTCCGCTAAACGGGCCTGTTATGCGGTAATCCCGCCCGCGGGGGTCGCCATGACAATGGAGTTCCCTGACCTCTTATGTGTGCTTTGCGTTTCCAGGGCAACGTCTGGGAGCAAGTACTACGTGTCCCCTTCATTCTGGAGATGATCAGCGCCGTCCCCTTCATGATCACTGTGAGTGGAAAAACATGCGCCAGTGAGCACCGAAAGCGCTCTCAAACAACGCCTTCCCTTCCCTTCTGGAATAGGCATTTATTACCTGCTGCTACAGTATATGCATGGCACTCATGGGCGACACAGTCGACTTCCGCTTTCCCGCCTCCTCGCAAGGGATGATTGCAAATGCATTCTGTTGGGGGGGAACACAAACAGAAGTGACGTGCTCTCTGTTTCTTGTCCACTTGTCCACAGGTGATTCTGCCCTCATTCAGAAATCTCTTCATTCCCGTTTTCCTGAATTGCTGGCTGGCCAAACATGCTCTGGAGAACATGATAGTGAGTCAAGCAGCTACAATAATCCTCTCAATCTTGTATTATTTCTACACACTCTTGATGGCGTGAAAAAAAAAAAAACGAATTATAAGAAGGTAGACTAGTTGTCACTGTGTATTGAGCCTGAACAGTCACGCAGTGTGCAGTTAGAATCTGAGTACCAAAAGTCTGCCACAAATTTTGTTAGCTTTGAAAATTGGAGTTGCCTGGGGAGGACGTTGCAATTTTGCAGACGTAACAGCCATTTAAAAAATGCGCCTGAAATTTCCACCACAAAAAAACAAGCAAAAAAAAAAACAAATTTAATCATAAGCGAGAACCAGTCAGCCAGCAGCGGTGCCGCCAAGTAATGCCGATATGTACTGTTTTTAACATATAGTATTCATTTATGTCATTGCCAACAGCCTCTCGAAATATCCACGCTCTCATTTATATCCTGCTCTTTATGGCCATCCACATTTTCCTTGACAATCACACCATGTTTTTATGGTTCAATAAAAATTAAAATAAAAATATGTTCTGTTTGTTTGTATATGGAGCCTCAAAAAACAGATACGGGTTGGCGGTTTTGTACATTCGCTGACTGTGCAACAAAGAATGTGCAAATTCAATTTTTCCATGATGGTCCACTTCTGTCTCTCAGTGTGTGGCAGGCCCAAGACATAAGATCAAATACAAGAGATGAATCCAAAATTCTGCCTTGGCAAAGAAACGGCTCCCATTATGATGCAGTGCAGCTCTACACGACTGCGATCACAGTAATAAACAGTGTGAAATGATAGAGTCATTCAAAACTAAACATTGCTCCATTTTTAAAAGGCAGAATTTCTGATCAGGCAGGCATGCTAACTCCCGCGCTGCCGGTAATTACACTTATTACCTTATTCCCCCCCGCCCCACCCCCGATGCGGAGTTTTTTTTTTGTCATAAGTGGATGGCCTGGCGATGAATTCGGGCATGGCATCTATCGCGGGGAAAGCCACTATTTAAGGAAACATTGTGTCCCCCACGCTCCACCAAGCACACGTCCGATCTGTTTAAGACCTGAGCAGCGCACCTCTAGGCTCCGTTTCCTTTTGCACGCCTCATCCGGCGTCTCCCTCTTTTTTGCGTCCCTCCGCAGAACGACCTCCACAGGGCCATCCAGCGGACGCACTCGGCCATGTTCAACCAGGTGGTGATACTCATCAGCACGCTGGTGTGTCTCATGTTTACATGGTGGGTACCCGCGCGGACTCGAGAGCCAACTGAAAAATGAAAAGGACGGGAAGTCATTTCACAGGAAGGGGGGGGGGGGGGGGTGACAGATGGGTGAAAGGAAAGAGAGCAAATAATGGTGCGCTGATACATGCAGCGACACAGAGAGAGAACGCGGTGAATAAAACAAAGCAGGGAGATAATTGGTGACTGCGAGTGCGAGATAGCGACGTGACATGACAACTGGTGATTGCTGCAAAGCAACAACGGCCGTTCTCATCTTTAAAGATCGACTACGGTGCCAATCGCAATTTACCTTTTTGCAATCCCGTATAGACGGCAGCAATGGCCCGCTTTCACACATTTAAGACTAAATAAAAGTCCACTGTTCCGCACATTAGCCCTGGAAGGCATCCACCCGCCTACCAGCTAACACACTCGTGCAAAATTCAAACATTTTATTAAGTACACCTGCAAGAGCCAAAGACATCCAATACGAGCCATGTCTTACATCATATCAAAGGAGCGTTCTGATCTGGCGGCATTTACACGCACTGATGAGCACAAGATAATTCTCCGTTTATATTGACACTGCCAGAGAGGTACACATTCAACAACGTCACGTGAATTAAAGCAAAGTGCAAGCTGTTTCTTATGGATCGCCGGATACGAAATAGGAGTCGTGCCTGGAGATACAAGGTTCACTTGTTCCGTAACCATGCTCTCAAGTCAAAACACTCATATCTGAACTTAGTCATCTTTCCCTATTAAAATGAATGGGCATGCCATTAATAGATTGTGTGCCTCTTCAAAACACTAATATTTTTGTAATGTGCTTATAATTAGTAATAATTAGTAGTAATTTACATTAAACTTAAAGCTACTTTTTATTTGGCTTTGCTTTTAAAAGCCTTTCAATATTTTGTTTGTAAATGCCTCTGTTGTCAATGTACGATTTTTTTTTTTTTTTTTAAATACTTCTTAGTAAGACACTTTTGTTCTCTCCCCTTTGCCTTTGAATGTCTTGAGCTACTTGTTTTGTAAATGCTTTTAGGCGCTGTCCTTCTGGTTCTGTGAAGCACATTGAGTTGAATTGTGTATGAAATGTGCTATAGATATAAAACAGTTAGTAGTAGTCATAGTACTACTAGTATACCTGCATTAAAACTCCACCTTAGCAAAACAAAAAAAAAAGCCATAATGTTCAAACACCATCACACCTTATTATAAATAGTACTATACGAATGTGGCGCTTCAATGCAGGTGCACCCGCTATAGTGGCCAGCGAGTGCATAACCCCGCCATGCTGCCTTCCTGTGTTGTTGTTCTTACCTGTTCACCAAAACAGCATCTGCGGCATCCAGCACCTGGAGCGAGCCGGCAACAACCTGACCTTGTTCGATTCGCTTTACTTCTGCGTCGTCACCTTCTCCACGGTGGGCTTCGGGGATGTCACGCCGCAGATCTGGCCCTCGCAGCTGCTGGTGGTCATCATGATCTTCGTGGCGCTCATTGTGCTTCCCATACAGGTGAGAGAGAAAGTGACGGTTTAAAAAAAATAAATAAAAAAAGGCAGTATTACCGAAGAGAGATAGACCAATATAAACAAGTCCACGATGACATGGATATTTAACATTTTGAGTTATTCCAGGCCGTCGACTATGAATTGCATAATAGCCATTTTAAAACGACGCCTTCAATTGAAAGATTGAATTGCACACTTAGCCTAGTAAACTCATTTCAACGAAGGTTACACTGAGATGAGCTCACACAGACACGCGGCGGTGACTCATTTCATCCATCCTACGTTGATTTGAAACGCTATTTTTATTCCGACAACTCACTCACTTCCCCAATTCCCATACTCACACTTAGCCGCACAACACTTCCCCTCGGAACACCTTGACATGTGCGAGTTCCATCCTATGCTAACAACTCCCAATCGTGGTGCATCTCCCAACAGGCAAATGGTTGCTAACACAAAGAACATGCACAGTGTGTGCTCGTCTTTGAGTGTGCGTGAGCATGCAGACAGCTATAAAAGAGAGAAACGTGACGTGCAAATCAGACGGGATGATTCGTTTTTCTAAATACTTTTACTGTACTACAAGTACCTTCACACAGTTGTTTTTAGATCGGTTATTAACCCAACATGCATTTCTGCAATTAGGTCAACAAAACGTAACTGGAGCCCACGCGCAATGTTGTGCGCTACATTGAATTCAAACGGCGCTATTTTCTGGTGTTCTGCTCGTCTTCCCCAAAACAAGAGAAATATGACACAAAATAAGTGAAATAAAACTGCACCGGGCAGGTAATGACAATGTGTGCGTCACCAACATGGACGCCATGTCATGTCCTTCTCTATTCAGTCTCCCTCTGCTCTTCCATAAATACCCCTTGACATTTAGATCTGGGCCCGGCTTGGTCCTAACCCCCCAGCCCGAGTGTACGTGCGAGTGTGTGCGTGGGTGTGTGTGTGTGTGTCCTGCCATGACCTAGCCTCAGACCACATCATCAGGTTTTAGCTATTGTTTTTCCTCTTTTTCTTACTTGTGCCCCCTACATTTTCCTGCACAAACAAAACACACACACTCTTCCGTCCGAAACCTTCGTCATGCGCCGTTGTGCTATTGTAAACACCGAAAGCTATATTGATGCGACTATTCACGTCGTTTTGAGGTTTTTCTCCTGTAAACAAATGACAAAAGATACCATCGCAGGAAGCTGTCTGTTGTCATGGATTCACAAAGATGGATCCCAGCTTTTCACACGGGCGCCAACGTTGTCTCAGCACAAAATCAATGACATTTATCCGCTCGACCACCCACAGTTAAGCTGCATCCAAACAAATTGTCACTCGGATCTGTCGACGCGCGCGCGACATAGTTTGTGTGTCTGGAAAATACTTTCGGTTATTTCTCACAACTCTAGTACAATTGCGACTTGTTTTTTAAAATACAAGGCACGACCGTGACCGCCCGATTACTCCAAGTCAATTTCAGAAACAAATCTGTGTCTTAAGAGAATGACATTTATGGATGATTTGTTGTTAAAGCAGAAACGAAAAAGGAAGTGTATCAAAGTTGACTTTAATGAGGATGTGTCATGGAAGCCTGTTGTCATATTTAGTAGCATACAGACATCAGGGCAAAAGAGACATATTTTAACAGTTATTAGTAACAGGTACTTTATTTTAATAAATGGGTGTCACTGTCAGTGTAAAATACAGCGTTTGGTGAAGTTATAAATAATTTTGCCTTAACCATGACGGCACTTTCTCACAAAACTTGTGATTTTCTGTCAAAACAGCAAAATATTGTGAATTTATCAAAGCTGTGTTTTTGGAGTGTGTTATGCAAGGACCTTTTTCTTAAAGTTACCAAAAACAATGTGCCTTCATCTAACCACTTTGGAATTATGGCAAATTATATGTCGTAAATGCTTTGAGATAGCAGGGTAAAAAAAAAAAAACTTAATCGCAAAATCAAACGTGTTCAGAACAGCAAATCAGCCATATTTTTGCAATGTGGGATAGGGTACAAAAAAAAAAATTTGAGTGGGGATCGAGTCCCCAAAAAAAGTGTGAATAAAAAAATAGGTGAGATGTTAGCTTCCCCAAAAAAAGTCTAAATATAACAGCTTCCAGCTCAATATTTGTTGAAAAAAAAAAAGACCATTTTTAAAATCTGGATATTTTGGTCTAAATATAATCACTCTGAAATTGTGGAAAACTGCTCTTTTTTTGTGAAAATTCTGAGAGGAGCACCTCCTCACTTTTTGTGAAATATGTTTGCCATATTTATGGAGTGTATTGTGCGCGACTTTTATTTCTTTCCATTCATGTCAAGAAAATAATACAGCCTAAATTGAGTCACTTAAAGTTTGTGGTAACCAAGTGTTATTAGTCAAGACACTGACTATTTTGGCAAATTTGCCATTTTTAGTATAACGTGCTCACTTTTTTGGGAGTTTGCGTATTTGTGTCGTGTGTTGTCGCACGGCTTTCTACTATGTATTTTTTCATGATGTCATGAAAACAATACTGCCAAAATCTTGCCACTCATAAATTTCGTCAAAAAAATGTTTTTTTGCCTACATTGTTACAATAGCATTTTCAGAGCAGCATACCCGACATGTTTATGGAGCATTCTGCTACAAAATATCCCCTTCATTTAATTCAGTAAAATCTCCAGCGAAATAGCTCACCGACGTTCTGTTTAATTTCCTGACTGGCTTTTGCCAAATCAATCGGATACACTCGACAGCACATGGCCTGTTTTTCATTTGCCTGCTTAAATCGAACGTCCATCTGCCCAATGTGTCTGATGTCATCCCGATTACAGTTTGAGCAGCTGGCCTTCCTGTGGATGGAGCGTCAGAAGTCCGGCGGAAACTACAGCCGCTACCGGGCGCAGACGGAGAAGCACGTGGTGCTGTGCGTCAGCTGCCTCAAAATCGACCTCCTCATGGACTTCCTCAACGAGTTTTTCGCACACCCTCGACTGCAGGTGCGTCGTTAATAGTTTGATCTGGAGCGATGTATTCGTGATCCTCTCCAGCTGAGGTCAAGGCGCAGTGTAAATGCGGCAGTTGGCGGGATCGCGTTGCTCCTTCCTCGCTCAAGCAGGAGCAGACGCGTTGTGTTTGACCGACATGATTGTTAACATCGAAGGTTATTGTCATTGGGCGTGGGATTTTGCTCCGAGATTTAGCCAGAGCAAAATATTAGTGAGGATAAGCGGTTCCGAAAATGGATGGTTGGATGCTGTAGCTCTTTACTTTCTCCCTATTCAACCAGTCTATTAATGTGAAAATTTAAGTATGTTACAAAATCCAGATCACCGACCATTCAATTCATTTATTTTTCTCCGATTTTTGTTATAGTGCTTTCGTTAGTTCGCATTAACTATAATAATCTTGGTTCTGACAAAGATCAAAATATTCCTTGCTTTCAGCGTTCTAGATGACTCTTTCATACAAATTTGACACAATTGAAAGACAGGTTTTCTGTGAAGTACGATGTAAACCTGACGATTATTAGTTTGCTCTCCGCATGGTCAGAATTGACATGAATGTATTCTGTGTGTGTGTGTGCGTGTATGTGCGTGTAGGATTACTACGTGGTGATCTTGTGCCCGGCGGAAATGGATGTCCAGGTTAGAAGAGTACTTCATGTTCCTCTGTGGGCCCAGAGAGTCATCTACCTGCAGGGGTCTGCTCTCAAAGACCAGGACCTGATGAGGGCCAAGTGAGTTGCTGTGACAACATAGAAAGCAAACATTCCACAAACCTTCATTCTATCACTTTTTAACATTCTTCATTGCGACATAAAATAATCCTTACAGCAGGCAGTTGAATGAAAGCTGCTTATTGTTAATATTACACCTATTGCTTCACCTCAGGGTGGCTTTTTGTCTCCCGCTCTCCTACCCATCTCATCCATCAAAGATACAATATTTGTTATGTGCTTTTGTCAAGTGCCAGAGTAAACTAACAAAAGCCTCACTTCCTGTGTCTCCCCTTGATTGTCTCCTTTTCGCTCTCACTAACCGCCGGCAGGATGGATGATGCCGAGGCCTGCTTCATCCTCAGTAACCGGTTTGAAGTGGACCGTATCGCTGCTGTACGTTACACTTGGCTTTTCTAACCGCTCTTTTTGCTTTTTCAAAATGGCCGATAGCTAGTCTTGAAACAAAGTTGGCTAAGAATTGACTAAACATTTCACAATTTCTGTCTAAAAATTGAGAAGCGCCTCTTATACGCTGCCAGTAAATGCATGGATTTTTTCGCCCTTAGTTGCTGTATAAACGGTAAAAGAAGGCAATCTTCTGACGTGTTATCAGAGCCCAAACGGGATGACACCTGTGTAAAGTGTATTCCAAGGGTTTTACGCCTCGAAAGGGGAGGTCAATCAAAAATGCTCTTTACAATAATTTGTTCTATGTGCCACTAGTCTAAACATGGCATTCTGATGACTATTGCATTTGTGGAACGTGAGTTAAACAGGGAATCCGCCCGTTTTTAGCCATCTCAGGGGGCGGCCATTTTGTCACTTGCTGTTGACTGAAAATGACATCACCTGTTTGCTGAAGCTGAGCCATGATTGGTTGATACCCGAGCAACTGTGATGTCTTTTTCAGTTGACAGAAGTGACAAATTGGCCGCCCCCTGAGACGGACAAAAACGCACACAGTTGCGACAATATCCAACCTTCTCTCGGTTCTGCGTAAAAAGAAAAATATATCATCTGTTACGGCTCTGATTTTTGTGTGACAACACGACACAAGGTCATGCCAGGGCAGTTCCAAACCCCAAATGGCGTGTGCACCATTTGATTGCTCCGCACAGTCGGTGGCTGATGAAGATTATTACGTCAGGGCTGCAATCTGATGCGGCTAATGAAAGAGCTGTGGCTCCATTTCACTCCTGTGTCGCCCTCACTCCATCAATTTCACCGCCGCCCCCCGTCTCCAATTTGGCCAGGATCATCAGACCATCCTGCGGGCCTGGGCGGTGAAAGACTTTGCCCCCAACTGCCCGCTGTACGTGCAGATCCTCAAGCCGGAGAACAAGTTCCATGTGAAGTTCGCAGGTGGGTATAAAATAGGAGGTGGTTTCCCTGCCGATCTGAAATTTAGCTCTAATCTAGCTCAGCAGTGAAATCGAAAATACTCTTGGCTCTGAAATGGAGGAACAATGTCTGGAAAGCCTGAAGTGTATCAGTTGAAAATTGAAAAGAAGGACAAAGTACTGAAGACAGAACGCGAGTGCAAACACAGCGGGAAGGTATGACAGGTGAAGAGGTGCAAAAAGAATATTGGATCTCGGAGATGCTGCTATAATAGAAAATGTTATTTCCCCATCGGTGTTTCTGTCCTTTCCAATTGACCAGGCTTCCACTTCAGTCAAACCCTCAAGATATGTTTGTGTGTGAGCGGCATTATAACGAGACGGACCGCTCTGAGCCAAAACGACGGGCCTCGCGCGCCAACGTGCCGGTACTTTTGTAAAAGTTGTTCCTAAAAGCGTTCCAAACGAAATGCTGTCATTCTGTTGCCAACAATGAGAAACACAAACAAGCGCAGCTCATTCAAGTTTGTAATGTCAGTTCTACTTCAGTGGGGTATGCGGGATACATTTTGTTACCAATTACGGTTCCTTGCAGTAGAATTAAAAAAAAAAAAAAAAAAAAAAAAAGGAGAGAAAAGCCAAAATCCTACATCAGAAGGATTTAAGAACACATTTGTTGAGGCCTTTTGGTAAATGGGGCTCTACGGTTGATCCATCCGGTGCTTTTTCACAGATTAATGATACAGCGCGGCCCTATGATGCCTGGCCGGTCACCAATGAACGAAACACAATTAAGAATTACACAGCGAGCACGTGCAAGGTCGGCGGATTGATTGGCTCACTACAAGCATTAATCGCTCGGCTGCTTTTGCCAAGAAAGAGTTAGCGTCCGTGGTCACAGCTGGAGGCTAACTTCGGCTACCAGTTCGACTGCACTTCCTACCCGCTAAGTGAATGAAAGGCACATTGGTAAAACGATTTCGATACGAGCAATGACGCAAGGCCTTCCCACAACACTTTCGAAGCTACTGGCCAACGGTACGCCGTCACGTAGATACATACGCACCCATAACCGCTTGTCTCTTCCAGGATACATAATAAAGGATTACAAGTGTATAAACATTGTATGCAAGATGTAAGGGATACAGTTCAAGAGTACAAAATGCTAACTTTAGGCTACTACTCCATTGACAAGCTATTACGTCATGAGAGAAAGAAGGATACAAGCTTAACTCAGAGCTAGAGGAGTGCTCGATTTTTGCCTCAAGATGTAATTGATATTAATGTTTCCCATTGGGCTTATAATTGGACTCAAACGGAAGATTTTTTTTTACACTTTTGCAGTGTGAAAAGATTGTCCCAATCAGTCAAAGCCATAAGACTAAAATGTACAAAGTTTTTGGGAGTTTGTTTACCAGAGCAACAGAGGACAACTCTTCAAAAAAAAAAAATAATAATAATTGGGAACATTTCGCCTTTTGTAATGTAATTTCTGTTGATCAGCCCACAATGGAACTTTTGATAATTGCAGGGGAAATGCCAGACACATATTTCTTCCTGTTACTTCAGATTGTTTTAGTGGGTTTTGGATCGAGCGATAAATTTGGGCTCCCCGGATGCAAATTACTGATTGGTTTGACGAATGGCAAGTCCCGATGGATAAACCAGTTTTTTTTTGTTATTTTTTTTTTTTTTAAGATGAGTCAACGCAGTGCTGCTAACTGAAGGTATTAAATAAAATCCGCTTTGGCTTGGCACCGCCCTTCCCCTTCGGAGCAGGAGTGACCCTGCTCAGGTGAGGTCAAATCGAGGTTACTGACACCGCCCCACGTCTCAAAGCAAACCTCAGCTGGTCTGAAACGAAATACCGTAACAGTCACCAGGTATTGCCAGCGGACAAAGACATTTTTTATTTTGAAGATCCCCTGACATTTTCTGCGGAGCAAGCAGCCTTTGACATTTACAGTTCCGAGAGGAAATATCTCAGCTGCCTTTTAATCGAATGACTCCGGCGCACGTCGAAGGATATTTGTGGTCCGTTGAAGAAAGGCGCACCGTGAAAGGATGCCGCGTGTCACGTGTCATTCTCACGCACAAAAAAAAAAAAAAACGCTCTGACAAAGGTTGGCAGCTCACGCCCGCCTGACCTCCCCAACTGTGTCGCCGCTGTCCTGTTTGTCCGCAGATCATGTGGTGTGTGAGGAAGAGTTTAAGTACGCCATGCTGGCTTTGAACTGCGTGTGCCCTGGTACTTCGACGCTCATTACTCTGTTGATCCACTCCTCCAGAGGACAGTGAGTTCACTCGCCCTGATTCTTTTCTTCAACAGACAGACATTCTTGTAAAAAAAATATATTAGCCGCACCTGATCCGATACAAGGCCCACTGGATCAAAAATAATGCTCCGTTTTTATTGATGCTGTCAATGTTTATAAGTCTGACTGTAGTTTGCAGCCGTGTCAGACATCCTTTTGAGGGTTGCTGTTGCGAAATACCAAAATATTAGAAGGCGCTCTCATTAGGATACACTGAAACTAAGTCCGATAATATAATTATTACGCCGAATCTCGTGGGGTTGTGTAAGTGTCGAAATGACCATCTCCACTCACCATTTATTTGAGATGAACTTTTTTTCTTGGTGTTTTCCAGAACTGCACCCCAGGAGGCCTTCAAGCAACGTGGAGGAGCCTTTCAAGCACTGAACAGGTAAGATTGCTCCTACAATCACGCCCCTCACGTAGAAATATTTTTTTAGAGGAATATTTTAACAATGCGAACCTCTTTGGAAGAATAGTCTCCTCGGATTGCCTGGGTCAGGGGGTACCTAATGTTGCGGCCAGTGAGTGTGCACATACATTTGAATCCGGCACGACGAGGCTGCAATGATTTGAGTTAATCAATGTTTCACCAACTGCAAAGTCGCTGTAGCGCTTGGTTATAAGGCTTTTTTTTTTTTTTTTGTCACAGGCCACCCACATTCACACTGCCCCCACAGCCTTGCTTCCTGTTATCACCTCGGTGGCCTCCGCAGCCAAAGCCGTATACCCCCGAGAACACGGCTGTCCACTTAACGTGTTATATGCGTACGTGGGCTCCTTTTGTTCCGACAGGCTGCCCGCCCTTTTCCGCGCATTGATCGAAGTATTGATGAAACTGCTCTGACGGAGATGTAAAACTTTAATTCTCCAGCTTTGGGGTTGAAAATCCTTCCAACCGCAGCCGTCGCCCTGGAAGCTTTGCGTTAAACACTCCAAAAAAGTCCATCTGGGACGGCCAATCAATCCTCTTCTTTGACCCGCAGGGACGGCGGCGCGTGCGCCGCCGACCAATGGCATCGCACCTACCGCCGCTGCTCGGCCAATGAGGTGCACCACATTCGTCTGGAGGAGAGCAAGTTCTTCGGGGAATACCAGGGCAAGAGTTTCACCTTTGCCTCCTTTCATGCTCACAAGAAGTAAGTGACAGCGAGTCCCCACCCACCGAATTCGGTTCAGAGCTTCACCGTCTCCGTGGCAACAGGTACGGAGTGTGTTTGATCGGCGTACGCAGGCTGGACACCACCAATATCCTGCTGAACCCCGGCCCCTGTCATATCATGGGAGCCTGTGACATTTGCTTTTACATCAACATCTCCAAAGAGGAGAACTCGGCGTTTGTCCGTGGGCAGAGGGAGCCGTCGTGGGGCAGCGCAGGGAGCAACGCCAGGGGGGTCCAGCAGAGCATTTACCACGGACTCACCCGCCTGCCAGTGCACAGCATTATCGCCAGCATGGGTCAGTGAGCCGGGCTCGGTATACTTCTATTTATTGTTTCCGTTGATTATTCGTCCAAGACGTCATCCGAATTACTAGCCTAGTCTCAATGTCAGCGTATAAAAAGAAGAAAATATGCATTTGGTCTCCATCCCTCACTCTTTTTGGGAAGACTTTGTTTTGGAGCGTCTCTGGGGGGAATTTTCGTCCATTCGTCCGGAAGAACACTTGCAAGGTACAAGATTGCTGATGTTCGACAAGAGCGCCTCCATTCGAGTTCTTCCCGATGGTGTCGTGGTCAGGACTGTCTAGTTCTTTTGTGACAGATACTTGCACTTATGTAACAGATACTGGCCCGAGTCAAATTGTGGCACCAACTGAATGCGTCAGACAGTGGCATCTATAAGTTAGAAAGTAGCACCACCCTACTGTACGTGGCAGGTATTTAAACCTCTTACCAAAGGAATTTGGAGGTTTTACAAACACACCATCTGGTGGAAAACGGTCGAACTGTTCAGATCGCCACACTCCGATTAATTACTGTGACTTTCTGTCTTTTTCAGGGACGGTAGCGATCGACCTTCAAGACTCCAGCGACAGCAGCCCAGAAGGTCCGGACCCGGGGAGCGCAGGGCCCGGCAGCGGGAGAGGAAGTCGAAGCAGCTCCAGGACGGAGATGAGCGGGGCCAACACTTTGGCCTTGCCCGCCCTGGGGGACTCCGCCGAGGAGAGGCGGCACAGCATCGCGCCCGTCCTGGAGTTGGTGGATGGCGTCAGCAGCCCTACTTTTGACCTGCTGGGCGACCAGTCAGAGGACGAGGGAGGAGAGGAGAGCAAGGACGACAGCGACAAAGACGAGAGCGCCCACTGGTGGGGCCGGCACTGCGAGTGAGTGTTTGAAATTCGCAGTTTGAGTCGATTGCACTTGCTCGGGGGGTAACTGCGAGTGCGTGATGCAGGTGGGTGAAGGGCTACCCGCTCAACTCGCCATACATCGGTAGTTCCCCTGCCCTTTGCCACCTCCTACAAGAAAAGATGCCTTTTTGCTGCCTACGCATGGACAAGGTAAGCGCTTCAAACGGGTCGCCAGCCATCCATTCTACATCGTCATGGTCGCTCTCCTCCTTATCCAACAGGCTTGCCACCATATCCCATTCGAAGACGCCCGCTCCTACGGCTTCAAAAACAAACTGATCATTGTGTCAGCGGAGAGCGCAGGGAACGGCCTTTACAATTTCATCGTGCCTCTTCGGGCCTACTACCGGCCCAGAAAGGAGCTGAACCCCATCGTTCTGCTTCTGGAGAGCATGTGAGACGGTCCTCTTCATTATGGCCATTTGCCGTGGCTAGTTTCGGAAGCAAAAAGGATACGTACTCTATGTAATGCTCCTCAGAAAGGCTGAAACCGCCATATCATAAATCTTTAGTTGCGCAGGGTGGTAAAACGTGGTCTTCTCCAGTGGGGGATATTAAGCGAGTTATTTTTGGCCACAGTAAACATGATTTGTGAAATGCTGAATGCTTTCAGGTCACTGTGCTCCAC
Source organism: Filicampus tigris (assembly GCF_054856515.1). Classification (NCBI taxonomy): domain Eukaryota; kingdom Metazoa; phylum Chordata; class Actinopteri; order Syngnathiformes; family Syngnathidae; genus Filicampus; species Filicampus tigris. The sequence goes on from NC_141232.1 coordinate 5,784,505, forward strand.
AATGCTGCGTTTTGTGGCTGGTAGGGCCTACAGTGCAAAAATAGCCGGGCAAAAACGCAATAAAACGATGAGTCATTACGGAGTGAGCTCAATTCATTTGAATTGGGAAGGAGGGTATCGGAATTACTGGTGTAAAACTGACACGTTTTTATTTTTGATTGGTCTAGACCTGAGGCAGACTTCCTGGAGGCAATCTGCTGGTTCCCGATGGTTTTCTACACAGTGGGCTCTATGGACAAGTAAGGCGCAACAAAGGTCTCATCAAATTCCATGATTGACCGTAGAAAGACTTTGATCACCCAAACGGCATTCATTTCCTCGATAACGATGCCGATGTGTCAGGTCAGAAAGCAAAAGCAATACGTCAGAGGTTGGCACCTTTGCGGCAGAAGATGCAAGAAACTGATATTTATGAGACGCAGTGACACCAATGTGACAATGGCACCTTTGCGGCATACTGTATAGTGACAGCAATCTAGGAGATTACAATAAATTTCGACTGGAATCTGTGACAGACATCATACGAGTCAAATAGTATCAACTATGCCACAGAGTGGCTCGTATGTGACGCGAGCACCTACGCAATAGAGAGTGGCACATTTAAAGTGGAAATCAACCCAAACACTTTTTTTTTTTCAAGAATATGTTCCCAGCAGGCCCACTAGTTGAAACACGGCATTCTGATTAATATTGCGTTTGTGGAATATGAGTTAAGCAGCAAAATCCACCCCTCTTTAGTCATCTCAGTGGGCGGCCATTTTGTCACTTCTGTCGACTGAAAATGACATCACAACTGCTCAGGGCTCAGGTAACGACCAATCACGGCTCGGCTTCAGAAAACAGCTCAGCCGTGATTGGTCGTTGTGAGCAGTTGTGATGTCATTTTCTGTCGACAGAAGTGACAAAATGGCCGCCCCCAGAGATGGCTAAAAACGGGTGGATCAACTCTTATTCCACAGACGCAATATTTATCAGAATGCCTCGTTTCAACTAGTGGGATTGCATCGAACATACTCTTGAAAAAAATATGACCGGCCACATTCTGCCTTTACCTTGCTGCAATTCCTTGCAGATTTTGCATAAATTGTTATTTACCCTCCCAAAAAGTTTAGACAGCCTATTGCGGTGTGGAGTGACGTTTGCCGACACCATGGTGGTAGTTGACAAGGAGAGCTCCATGATCGCGGAGGAGGACTACATGGCTGATGCAAAGACCATCGTCAACGTCCAGACCCTGTTCAGGTGTGCCTCATCCAGGTGACGCCTGCTCACGTCGGACAACATCTCTGACTGTTGCCATCTCTGCCCACATGCGTCCAGACTGTTCCCGGCACTCAGTATTATCACTGAGCTCACACACCCGGCCAACATGCGCTTCATGCAGTTTAAAGTCAAAGACCACTACTCTCAAGCTCTGTCCAAGCTAGAAAAGGTAAATGTGACGCTGAAAGTGTCATTTAATGAATCTGATATAGAAGTCTGCATGGAAACATCTCCAGGCGAAGACGCAAATGTGGATGGTTATCCGAATGCGGATCGACAAAATTGTCACTTTATGTTGATTTCATCTCATCAAGATCGAGTCTAAGCAGAAAATGTGTTTGCACGCGTTTGTGTGTGTGGGCGCACGTTACCTGCAGAAGGAAAGGGAGAGAGGATCCAACCTGGTGTTTATGTTCCGCCTGCCCTTTGCAGCAGGCAAAGTCTTCAGTGTTAGCATGCTGGACACGCTCCTCTACCAGGTAGAAAGAGAACGCACAATCACTCACCAACTCATTGCAGCAAAAGAAAAAAAAAAAAAGAAGAAAAAAAAAAAAAAAGACTTCAATCTATTTAACCTTGCCTCGCTTTGGATAGTCGTTCGTCAAGGATTACATGATCTCCATCACCAGGCTGCTGCTGGGCCTCGACTCCATGCCAGGTTCAGGGTTCCTCTGCGCCGTAAGAGCAACCGCAACTCGATCGCTGGCTGCTCATAAGCGGATCACGCGAGGGGTGCAATGTTCTGTCTCGTAGATGAAAATCACAGAAGACGACTTGTGGATACGGACGTACGGCAGGCTCTACCAGAAGCTGTGCTCCTCCACAGGGGACATTCCCGTTGGCATCTACAGAACTGAAGCCCACAAGCTTCCCGTTTCAGAGGTCAGATGCCACTGTGGCGCCATTGTGAAAAAGATATCGTACGTCGAGCCGCGTCAGCGTCGTAACGCCGCACAAGCGGGGGCCATCCTGGCGTCGGGAATGAAATGGCATTGAAAATAAAAAGGTGCATCTACTGTTGTGGGCAAATGGTACAAACGAGTATGTGATTACGTATCAGTCGCAGGTATCCATCACGGTGGAAGACTACGAGGACACCAGAGAACCCAGGGAGCCCCTCCTGTCCCGAAGTGGCGCTCATCGCAACTCTACCTCCTCAGAGCCCGTCTCGACCTCCTCGCACTCGTCGGACCACCCGCTGCTTCGCAGGAAGAGCATGCAGTGGGCGCGGCGCCTGAGCAGGAAGGGGGGGCGGAGCTCAGGCGGGGCCAAGGGTGGCGCTGGCAGCGCAGCCGAGAGGATCAGCCAGCAGAGACTGACTCTCTTCCGGCGATCAGAGAGGCAGGAACTCAATGCTCTTGTGAGGACCAGGATGAAGCATTTGGGTCTTTCTCCCACTGGCTTCAGTAAGTATCGGCGATTGTCAATTCTCCTTATCGACATTCTTTCTCCTGTTGCTAAGCCTTTGTTCAGTGTGAGTGTCCACTTCATGACCCACCTCACCTGGTTCTTTCTTCCTGTTTCAGATGGCATGACAGACCAAGGCAACAGACTGTCTTACATCCTTATCAACCCCTCTCCAGACACCAGGCTGGAGCTGCACGATGTTGTGTGAGTAGAGTAAGAACAGAGGACACAGTGGTGACTCTGCATTATGTGCAGTGGGGGAAGTAAACCATTAGATGGTAGCGAAGATTGTTGCCATCAATTTCGGTTTTTATAAAGTCCTCCCAGGACCGCGCGATGTTTAGAGTTTATCATTTTCTAGAGCGAGAGCCTACCCCGCAACCTTTTGGCAAGAGGCGGCGTACACCCTGGACTGGTCACCAGCAATAAGAGCATTTCTGGATTAAATGTTTTGAGGCTTTGAATAGAATTTGCGCGGGGTTATTATTTTGTTTTAGAATTGCATGGCCAGACATTATTTATAAAGTGCTTTTCATACAAAAAAAAAAAATGTAAACCAAAGCACCTCTGCATGACAGTGTAGTCCTGCGGCTGGATTCTTCAAAGTGGCTCTGAGTCTGGAACTTCATCAGGCCAAGGTTTGAGAGAAACTGTCCAGCTGGTTATCATGCAATTAGTGGCAGAAGTGCAAAACGGATCACTCACAGGAACATTTTCAGAAAGAGGCAGCTAACAAAAGATTGAATTGCTTGTTTAATTTCACATTTGATGGATGGGCAGGCATGCTAAAGAGAGAGCAGTCTGGATACAAAAATGTTTTTTTTTGGGGGGGGGGTTGGGCGTTAAGATGACGTGTTAGGGCAAAATTACATTTTAAGTTTGTAAAGGCAACAGCGGCCTCTACTGCCTATGGTGCTAATTACAGTTATAACTGACAATAGGTTCCCTAAGGACATTCAGTTTGACGTGACTAAGAACTGCATATAGTGTAGTATTATCCGGGCAATATGTCTTTTCACCATCCGTAGGTACCTCATCAGACCAGACCCGCTCTCACTGGTACCCAATCAAGGGAGCAGCAGGAAGTGCAGCGCCGGACTCGCAGAAAGCCACAGGTTCGATCCCCAGGACAGCACCCACCTGTGAGACACGAATGGATCCCCACCCCACCCCCCCACAAAAAAGAAAAAACAAAAACATTGAACTCACTCTTGAGAGAAGCGGCGAAGGAAGCAAGAGCAATGCAGACAGATGGCCGTCAAATCTTCTCGATCTTAGCCACGGCGGACGCGCGTGGAGCTCGTCTTAGAACGCAGAGGACGTTTCAGTCGTGCGTCAGAGTTCAGGACACAAAAGTGCATTAAATGAGAAAACAAAAACTATGTATTTATATCTATGTATGTGCATGTTTTGTACTGCAGCATACACCACTACGTGAGCAAAAGTATTGGGACACCATAACCATTTGTAGGATCACGCATGTCTTTATGGGCTTCGCTTGGCCATGCTGGAATCAAAAAAAATCCCCCAAACTGCTTAGGCACTGACTTGTCGGGGAGGAATTGTGATTGATTGGCGACCAGTCTGGGTTGTACCTGGTCCCTTGCATCTCGGCTCCAGCCCGCCTGAGCGAAGACAAGCGCTACAGAAAATGGGACGACTGAATTAATATTGATGGAGAACTAAGGTGTGCCCCAATACTTATGTCCATGTAGTATAGACCTTTTTATAATGTTTGTAAATAGGCTTTACATAACGACGTTTTGGGAGCCGATCAGCGAGTTTAAACAACACCCCCTCCACAAAAGACAAAACAAAATTGGTTCTAATGCCTTATTTTGCGGATCAGATCAATGACTTCATTGAGCGATCGGCAAATTATGATGACAGTTGTAATAACTGTCATCTATTTTGCATAAAAATGCTAAATATCTGACAATCCATTCCAGCCGATCAGATCTGTGTAAAGTCTATTTGTAAATAAGAAGCACCAGGGTACTTCTGGGTGGCAGAAAGTGATTGACTACCAATGACTTGAAATGAAAATTATGATGTACAAACAACCATCAGAACCTATGGGTGGGGAGGATAAAGCAAGTGGATGTCAAAAATAGTTAAGCATTTTCTTACAGGTATGTATAAAATCTTTGATTGGGTTTACTTTAAGTGATTTAGCAAAAGCTAATGGTTAGCCCGCTAGCTAACATCAGCTCGACAGGATGCTATCCATTTCACCATTTAAAACAAAAACATTTGCGCTATTAATCTGATCAACAAAACAAGTCAACTAGTCCGTAAAGAATCCGGTTAACTATATTTGAATTTCCACCATGTCTATTTTTTAATCAACTTACCTGACTTACTTTGCACATTCAAAAATTGCGGTAGTGAAGAAGGCCAAAATCATAATCCAAACCATTTAGCCTATTTTCTCAATCACACTGTCTTGATCAAATGACGTGAGTTTTTGCCCCCTTGAAGTATGTGACATGGTGAAAACTGAAAAGGTCTATATTTGCAGGACGTGTGCGCATGTGTGTGTAGGAGAGTGAAAGCGAGACACTGCCGATTTAACCCAGAAAATTTAAGTCAAGGGATGTCTTTTTGTTAGTGTTTTTGTCACATTAACTGTTGTTGGGTTTTATTAGCAGTGTACTCAGGTTGTGAGGTTTCCCTCTCGTTATTTTCCCCTCCATCATGACGCAAATGTGAGACCCTCCAATACTCACACTTTGGTTGTCGATACAATTTGTTCATGAAGGTTCTGTTGGCTCTTTTGCGACGCGTCCGAATCTCTGAATGTGCCATTTCCCCGCTCAAAATGAATGACGCAGCTATGTGGTTGCTGTAGCTTCACTGACATTCTAAAAAGAACATGTACATATTAAAGTTGGTCAACTTGTCTTTATTTTGCTTCTGTGCATTCCATTTCCATCAGGTTGTCTTGCGGAGTTTTAATCATAGCTTGTGGCCAATTATATCCCAAATTAAAAAGTCCTTGATGGGACACTGAACACATTTGTTCCCTGCTAAAGTACAATACATTTGCTTTGAACTTTTTAGAACTGTTGTACAATATATATTAGTTGAATGATTAATTCAGCCCCCCATATATCTGCAGGTTCTGTTCAAATTGTGCAAACCGTTACAATAACTTACAACTCTAGCTGCTAATAATAATTTTAAAAATCAATTAATCTGTTGACGAAAAACTTTTTTGATTTCAATCCCTTTATTCCAAAACAGGTCCACATGTCAAATTGTGCACAAATGTAAATGAATTGTGATTCAGTTCCTAGTTTGGTCTGTAACATGTCAGAAAAGATGTTGATCGTCCCCCCCCCCCCTTCTTTCATGGAGGACTACAGAAATTGAAAACAAAATGTACTGGTAGAGGCTGAAATTCCCAGGATTTGAACCACCAAAATAACCCCCAATTAATTTGATAATCGATTAATCGTTGCATCTCTACTCACAACAATTTGAAACAACTCTACCTCGTATTTTGCTCAACACTCGGGTCTGCCAGCGTATTTGAATGTTGGTCGTTATGTTGATACGAGGGGAACTACATCACGTATGCTTTGAGGCGGTACTTGGGTGTATCGAGTTGTGGCGTTCTTAGCTCCGTCACCACGTGGCGCTGTTCCACACCGCCACGGTAGCGGGGCAGATCTTGAGTGGGTTGGGGTTATTCCCGTTGATGTTTGCCCCGGGGCAGAAGAACGGATACATCTTGTCTGCAAAGAAGTCGGTGAAGGTGTAGATGGGCGTCATGCTGACCGGATTGGAGAAGATCACCTCGCCGGCGTCGCAGTCCAGCTGCACCCTGACTATGCTCAGCTCACCCTCCACGCGCAAGGCGGTGCTGGGCCTCGTCATGGCCGAGTACTCGCCCTCGTAGTGAGAGATCATCCAAAAGCCTCCCTCGGGGCAGCCGGAGATGCGGCCTTTCCTGTCGATGGATTCCTTGACCACCCCGAGCATCCAGTCCTCCTTGTCGCCCACCTCCACTTCCCAGGCGTGGCGGCCCGACGTGAAGCCTTCGGAGCCCAGCGCAAAGACAAAGTGGCCGAAACGCTCCGGGTTGTCCGGGAGCTGCTGGAGGGAGCCGCTGTTGGCCACGCAGGTGAGGTCCTTGGAAATGGACAACCACGAGTACGCCGTGTTGGGATCCAGGGTGATGGGAGCTAAAACGACAAGAAGATAACATTACACTGGTCAACACTTTTTTTTCACTATTTTTTTTTTTTTCACATATATATTAGAGATGCAAGTTAACTTGCCGAGAAGATTTTTTTTGGAATCGGCCCTCATTTTTTCCTCCAGCACATCAGGGTTTCATACTAACATAATAAGAATATAGTATTTAATATGGTAATATATTTAGTAATATTTAAGAATGCACCACTTCCACACAGTATAGCAAACAAAGTGCTGCCTCCTTGAGTGGAAATGCTTTAAATGTCGGGTTTGATAGGCCACACTCTGCTTTGGCAAGTTGCAATCCACTAGCTCCACCCACAATCGTCACATAAAAATAATTTGCTTACTGTACTGAACCACCTCCACCATCTTCTCCCAAATGTGATACTTGAGGGAACTGACGTGCTTGGCCACGTTGATAAGAGCCCCAGACACTTTTTCCGGATCCTTCTGGGGGATCTCCGTCCTTCGAACCAACATCCCCCCCCCCCGATTTCCAGTGTTATAATTATAACACACAACCGTGAGATAAAGTGTTACAATGTGGCGAGGGAGATGAACACTTACCTTTTCTTTGTGTTGGAATAATTCTACAATGAAAAAATCAAAAGAGCTTGTATTACTAGCGTGTCCAATCAGATTTCTTTTTTTTTTATACGTACATAATTTTTAAATGACCATTTTTACAAAATAACTTCTCCCTTTAGTTTTGCGTGCCCGCACACCTTGCGGATGAGCGACAAAACGCAGTCACCTGCAGGAAGATCGCGTCGGCCGAGGCAATCTCGTTCTCCGCGGCGATGAGCGCGTGCGAGAAGGTCAGGATATCCCTGGTGATGCTGTCGCCCTTCTTCCTCACCAGCTCCTGCTTCTCCTCCGCCTCCTGCTGCACGGCGGTCAGCCGCGCCGCTTCCTCCCTTTGCAGGAAGTCACGCAGCTGCTCAAAGTCCTCTTTGACCTGCTGCTCTGTGGCCTGGGTCTGGTTCTGACACACAAACACAAATACACACAAACGACTCAACGATATACAATCAAGAAGTGAAGCAGTAAAACCGCCAGTGTAACATCTTGTTTTTTTTTTTCTGGATAGAAAGCACGGTGCCCTAGTGGTTGGCACATCTGCCTCACAGAGGGCCGTGTTCTCCGCATGTTTTGCACGGATTTTCTCACATTCAGAATCATGTCGATTTAAGTTCACTGGTGTGAACGTCAGCAAGGTTGTGAATCTCAACTAGTGGCGCACTAGCTCCCTCTAGTGGCGTGCGATTGAATCACTGCCTCAGTACAGTTCCGTTGGGTTTAACTTTGAAGGTCAGCACATCTGCGTTTCATTGTAAAGAACTGTTTCTTTTCAAGAACTTGATTCAGTTTTATGTGCAATACAATTTTATTGAATTATTATGTTGAGACTTTTTTTTAATTTTCCTGAATTTAAGCATAGCATTGATGTTCAAACTGTGTATCGTGTTACAGTGGCGTACAATATTAATTATGTTTAGGAATAAAATCTCTTTATAGATGAACACTTATGCATACTACGCGACTGTTTTAATTAATGACGATGGAACTTCGAGAGTCATTCAATTTCAAAATACTTTTTTAAAAAAAGTCCATGAAGGTTTTATGATGGCTCATCAAAATTTCAGTGTTCAATTTTAGTTTAGTCTTATACAACTGTGACTACTTTTTGAAATAAATCAGAATAACTTGAAAGTCAACCTGAATTACATCTTGTGTTCAACATTGGCATGTTCCACTGTATTGTTTATTGTAACATTTTATATAGTACAACACAGTACGTTTGGACACTTTCTCATTCTATTAAATGAAAAATCTCGCATCAAAACCTTTGCCCATTATTTACCTGCAACACGTCTTTCATCACGTTTGAGTGTTTTCAAAGAATTCTGTCGCACACAGCCAAATTTTCCGTGTTAAAAAAACAAAACCTTGTTGGCTGAAGCTCAGTGCGGCAGCAACGGTTTCATGCGGGGCCCTCATTCACAAAACCCCCCACCCTCCCCCCCCCCCTCTCGGACACTCGCTTGTTTGTTGATACCTTGATGTGCACGGTTGTGTCATCACACTCCTGCTTGGCCTCATACAGGCGCCGCAGGTTCTTCTTCAGGGGAATCAGATCCTTCTTCAGCTCCTCCTGAGGGCGACGCCATGACATGTCAAAGAACGGCCAGTAGTGTACGGATGACACAATTGGTGAAGCACTGTGCTGTATACAAAAGCAAGTCGGTGGATGAGTTAGCGCATGATGTGTTATTATTCGAAAAAGCATGACAACTGATCTTACCTAGCTAGCAGGCTTGGCCTAGCATACAGACAGACAAGAAAAAAAAAACACTGCTGCTCGTTTTATCGTTGCTGGGCAGAGTTCATAGGTCTCGATTATAACTGCCCCAAAGCTCAATGCGACGCGCAAATGTTCGGCAGGATTAGAGCCAACCAACGGCAGCCTTACCTTGAGATCGTGCGCTCCTTCTTCCAGAGGACACACTCTGTGCCCCTGGTGCTTCTTGGAGGTGTGGCACACGCAGCAGAGGACCTCCAAGTCATCCAGGCAGAAGAGCTTGAGGACTTCCCCGTGGGCGTCGCACCTCACCTCCTCCTGCGCCTCGGCCCGGTCCCCGCTGGGCCCGGAAGGCCCCGCGCCGTCCGCCTGGCGCCGCTGCTCCCTCAGGAAGGTGTCGGCCACGTTCTTGAGGGCCAGGCTGACGGTGGGCTCGGTCAGGGAGCACTTCCTGCGGCAGATGGGACACTCGCGGCGGGCCTTCTTCTTGTTCCAGAACTGCTGCAGGCAGGACCGGCAGAAGCTGTGGCTGCACTTGAGCACCACGGGCTCCTTGAAGATCTCGCAGCACACCGGGCACGACAGCTCGTCTTCCAGCTCGGATCCCGAGCGCGAGGACACGGCCCTCGGCCGCAGGGCTGTATTGGCCTTGGAGGTCTGGAGGAAGGAAAGCTTCCCGGGCTGGGAGGAAGCGCGTGGGCGCGACGCCATGGCCTGGAAAATGTGCTGACAAGTGTGATACTCCGACGGCGGTGAGTGGACTCGGCTGGGTTTACGTGCAACGGGGGCTTTTGAGCAACAGGGACTCGAAAAACAGGTTTAGGAAAAGCCCTCATCGGCCGCTTTGGTCTTTTTTTTTTCCCCGTGAAAACAACAACAGGCGTTCGTGTGATGCACACAGTCGGCCTGCTTTACAAATGTGCCTGCCAGTGAAGCTCGGAAATGGGCAACAAAAGTCTGAGCAGAATGTTTTTGCGAACTTTAACTGAACCCGATCCAGACAAGTGTGATATTTATGTAGGAATACTGCGACACTCTTAATTCAAGGAATGGAAAAAGAAAGAATTTCCAATACGGTCAGTTAACGGTGGCGGTTTTTGGTACGCGCGGCCACACAAGTCAGCACTTGTGAAGCTCGTAAATGGACCACGAATTTACACTGTGATTGTCGATATGACGGACCAAGATGGGGAGAAAAGAAAGTGTTAAGGAACAGAAGTGGAAAAACAACCATGTGGTTATGGTTAGAACTGCATTATAATTGGACATGAAGAGTGTCATACAAAGTCACGTTTGTTGTTGTCAGTGTTCAGTAACATCACCTCCAAAGTGTGAATAACAAAACAGCTTCATAATTTTGTTTCACTGTTGAAACATATGCTGCCCGCACAGAAAAACATGGTTTTCCCCAAACAGCAAGGTAACGATGACAAGAGTCATTTCTAGTAACAGTAGACTTTCTCCTATATGAACGGATAGTATTAAATAAAAAAAAAAATTTAAATGAAAAAGCTTATTGTAACTTAGCTTCCTTTACTTCCACAGCACTGGGTCATGTTCAGAAAACACACAACCTCCTTCCAAACAAGACGTCACATATCACTTTAAAATATACACTAGCCATTAAAAAATGAATAATGACAGCATAGCACAGAAGCCAATTGCATTCACTTGGGAGGGGAGGGGGGTATCTGAATGATTTAGGGGGGCTTTGATTTTTGGAACTTTTTTTTGGTTCTGGTTTTTCTATTTTTTTTGTTTCGTTTTATGGAATATTGTTTGTTTTGGGGAATTTTTTTCAGTTTTTACGAATATTTATGTCCTGTTTTTCTGATATTTGTCTCCTCTCCAGTTTTCAGGATATTTTTCCCCGTTTAGAATGTTTTATTTTCTGTCATTAAAAGAAAATCACCCCCCCACCAAAAAAAAAAATGGGAGAAAAAAACCCCAGAATAGATTAGCTATTTTGAAAAAAAAATAAAATAAAATAAAATGTTTTCTTACATTTCTTGGAATATTTAATGATTATTATTACTTGGCATTGTTGCAATATATTTTTCTGTCATTATAAAAATTGCCAAAAACAGAAGAAAAATCCCCAAAACAGAGAAAAAAAATAATAATCAGAAAAAAACTCTTTTTTTCCCCCCAAAATGAATGTAATACGCTTCCGTGGCATAGGAACTGAACTGCATCTCTCCCTAACAAAAGTAACTTAACACTGCCTTTTTTTTTTTTTTTTTTTTTTTTTTTTTTTACAATATGTAGTGTATACAGTATATGTAACACTGTTATCAAAAGTCAAACTGCAATCCCCTCATTGACAGCATGGAATGTGCGGATAAATCACTAGTGCTATGCAAGCTACAATTAAACATTACAACCTTTTTGACACCCCACTTGTTTTCCTTGGGAAGTCAAATACAGCAAAGTTGATAAAAAAAAAAAAAATTCCAACATGCTTGTAATAATGTGAGTGGAGAGGCTCGGTACAAGACAACACCGCATATACAACGGAGCCTCTGTTGTCTCGGGCCACGGAACATGTCACCGCGACTATGTAACACCAACTTTAGTGTTAGCATTTGAGTGCAGAAAGGGGGGGGGGCTACAAATATACGGCCCGCCATGCAAGTCAAAAAACAAAAACGAAAGAGGAATTATTACCACACAAAAAAACAAAAAAGTAAAATTTAAGACGTAAGACATGTTTGGCCATTGAAGGAGTGAAATGGTTGCCCGAATGGGAAAAAGATTTCTCACCGCTGCATTAGTCATTGTGCTGCATGCATGATCACGAGGCTCATCTCCATGTTTACCCACGAAGGAATGTTTAGGCCACACTGAAAAGGGAAAAATAATGGCGCTACCGGATTAATGTCGTAGTCATATACAAATAAAGTTGTATGTTTTGGGGGTTGAGGGTAAAAAAAATATATATATTTTCTTCATTAAAGTTGAAATATTGAGAAAAAGGTACTTCTATAAGAATAAAATAGAATGTTTTCAAGAAGGAAAAGTATTTCTTAGACTGACCTATCTGTATTTAATTCTCATATTACAACTTTAATCTCTTGAATTATGTGTGATCCGATTTAAAAGTTTTCGAAATACGTGCTACCACCAAGCCAATTTTTTGTCTTGAGTTAAGAGGAAAAATATTGAGTAACGAGCACTAGCTACAGAGGCAGTGAACATCGCAACAAGCAGCAGTTTGGCACATAGTTACCTTTTTTGTAACTGTTTTTTTTTTTTTTTTTTTAAAGGCAAGTTTACAATACATCCATCCATCCATTATTTATACCGCTTATACAACTAAACAAAAAAAGAGGATTACACGCTTAATGCTAACACGCATGCAAAGCATCATGGATGGGCTAGCATCACAATACCAATTTATGTATTTTTTTTTTCAACATAAATGGTAGCCCACACACGCTGAGCATTCAACAATATTTAGTTATATAATCTTTACCCTCTGCAAAAAAAACTATAATTCCATCTTATTTTAGAGTCTTTCATCATCAAATCTTATCCATACATACAAATACCAGAATGAGCAGCAGAATGTCCATTGAAATATCATGAAGCACAAACTGTACTTTTTCTTCTTCTTTCTATTCAATCGCTATTACTGTATGTGGGTGTTTTTGGGGTGCTGGCATTTGAATTCATTTCAATGGGGAAAGATGATTTGAGAGTTATCTAGAAAAAAAATTACAATACCCTAAATTTACCACTTGCATCTCAAAAATATGACTGCTCTCAAAATTTTACCAGCGTTTTAATTTCCAGGGTGGCCCTAAGACTCCTTCATAGGTAAGAACTGCACAAAGACGAGCTAAAAAAAAAAATAAATGCACTTCATCACTTGCTTTCCGCCACTGAGTGAGAGTATTTGTAAGAAAGTCTCTCCCATGAGAAAATAAACAGCAGGAGTATACAGTATAGTAAATTAAAAAAAGAAAACAAAAAAACTTGTGCAGAGTTTCCAAGTAGTGACCACACACACACAAACAAGTCTGTCGGGTTCCGTCCGTCAAGTCATGTGCCGCTCACACCCGTCCGACCTTTGCATCGCCGATGGCTCCCCAAACGTCAAAGACAAACTCGTCCGGGAAGGCGAAGTCACCCAGGGTCTCGTCGAGAGCCTCGGCAAACTCGTCGGGGTTCTTTTTGTCCTTTCCCAGCTCCACCATGGTGGCCGCTGGAGGGAGAAATTTAGAATTTGAGTTGCAAAATTAATGGAATTTAGATAAACCTCCACCGGGAATTAATAGGGGGAAATAAAAAAAATAACTGTAATTTAGAAAATTGTAGGATAGCTCCTAAAGGTACAGTTTGCAGTCTTGAAGCTATTAGCAAGATTTGATTATAGCCTCAATAAAATCCTCCCCACTCGTCTCTGTACAATGATACACCCCAAACTCACTAACATGTGTGCACTGCTAGCATGACCTGTTCATGACTGAGTAATGCCAAAGACGAAAGGTTACCGGTTTGATTTTGTTTTTTTTGGGGGGGGACTGTACAATCAATATAAACCAATTTTCCAGAATGACACCAGTTCAAGAACACACATACTGGACGTACCCAGCTCGCTGTCTCTGATTCCCATGTAGCTCTCCAGCAGGTCATCTACCTTCTCAATGGCTTTCTCCTCAAAAGCAGATGGCTTGGGGGGTGTGACAAACAAAACATTACACATCCGAAACAAATCATTTATAAATGTTCAACTGATGAGAATCTATGGTTCAGTATGCGAGCTCACCACTTCCTCTACGGTAGCGGGACCCTTGGAGCGCAGCCGCAAGGTTCCCCTGCCGGTGCCCAGCTGGACCCCCGACGATGACCTGGAGCCTCCAGACCTCTGGCTGATCATATCTGCACACAGCCAGGCAACAGTCAGTCGCATATGCGAAGAAAAAAAATAAGAAGTCCCATGACGCATCAGCTCTTCGCACGCCTTACCGAAGGCTTTAAGCGGCTCCACCAGCTTGATGGTGAAGTCCTTGCCCTTGGGCAGCTCCTTGAGCATCTTGGCCACCTCGTAGTGTCGACAGCCAATCAGGCGATGGCCGTTGATGGACTCGATCATGTCGCCCACGTTGATCACCTGGATCTGGTGGATGATGCTGCCCTCGCGGATTCTCTGGAGGAGTTTGGGTGGCACATTTAGACGGAAAACACCAGTGGATATAAAATGTTTACACACCCCTGATCAAATACCAGGTTCAGTGATAGAAAGTAAATGAGACCAAGAAGTGAATTTTTGCCAAATTTTCTTATAGGTTGCTAACGCATCATTTATGTAGGCTCTTATAATTTGTCACTTAACTGCAGAAGACTTTTCAAAAGCGCCTCACCTTGATGAAAGCATAACCGGCTCCATTGTCAGTAATGGTCAAGCCGAGTGCATCCTCCCCTTTGAACACTTCAATTTCTTTCTTTTGGCCTTTTATGTGGGCAAAGATAAAGTCCTCTAAACCAATCTGGCCTCCCAACAGTTTGTCCATGTCCACCTTGTGAGTGTTCAATGTGCAAAACATCACCTGTGGAGGAAAAGTAAATGTGGTTATGTTTGCTCAGGTCTTCTTGATATGAAGTGGCTGTGCGGAGACTCACCTCAGCAGAAGGGATAGCAAAGGCTTCGCCGATCTTGGCGTAGAGCTCCCGCACGTTGCTGAAGCCCTCGATGCGACCGGTGGGGCTCCCGTGCGCCAACTGCGTGTGGAAGATAAGACGCGGGCGCATGCTGCTTGGCGGCGGGGGCAAACCCTCGGAGACGGCGCCTTCTCCTAAACCCAACATGCCACTTCCGTCCAAACCGTCCACGTTAAGACCGGCGCGGATGGGCTCCGCTTCCTCATTTTCCACCAGGGGGGACGCCTTCTTCCTTCTTCCCAGACCAAGAGGCATAGTAGTCTTTTTGGGGGAGGGTGTTGTTCAGACAGTGGTGGTCCTATGAGCAGGTGGGTTGGTGGTGTAGGTCACAGTGGGACTGTGGTGCTTCAGACGAGCTCAAGAGCTGTCTTAAAGCGCCAGGGTGTGGACCCACAAATCCACACATCAGAGAAGTGGAATATAAGTCCAGTGGGGGTGCCGTGGGGGGTCGACAGCTACAAAAAGAAAAATGAAAGTGACGGGAATATGTTCAATTTGGTGCATAAACACCTCAAATGCACCTTGGCGTTATCGGAGCTGCTTTGCGAGAGTTTACATTTCAATTTATTTGCACAATAAACTGCTTTTTCTCACCTGTCTTGTCACAGCTAGCACGCTAACAAGCACGAGTAGTTTAAAATTAAACGGAAAACCCGACTTGTAAATTAAAAAAGAAATTACAACTGACGCTCTTATTAAAATGAAAAATTTAATCGTTAATTGTGAACAGAGGGTGGTTACAACAGGACAGGCCAGTCAAGTCTTACCCGAGCAGGAGTTTTTAGCCAAGTGTCGTTAGCTAAGTCCACTAACAGCAAGTCCTGAGGTGAAGTTGTCAACAAAATAAGCTCCACAAACGAAACTCTATGTGTTGCACCACCCGGCTGACAATTGTAGTTGTTCTCGGTGGGGTTTAAAAACGAGAAATAAACGCCAGGTGTGTCGTTTGTATGCTGGTATGCCGCTGCGGATGGTTAGCAAGCGTTAGCATTCCAGCCCGGTTAGGGGTGGAGCAATGATGCATGCACGTTCACTCGGAAAACTGAACGCATTAAGGGTCGAGCCATGACGCCTTCAGGTCCACTCGGAAACACGAATGGCCCCATATCGACTCTAATTAAAATATTTTTACATGGATAACGACGACAGTACAAACGTTTAATGATACGTTTAGTTATGCAAGCATAAACACTTGAATGCACCAAGTTTTTCCTCTTCCTGGCTTCTGGGAACTCCTTGTTTTCATGTAAAAAATATTTTTTTTCTTTAAAAAAAGCCCACACTAATCAGCTGTTTATAATTGCCTGCACGAGTCTTGCTACACTGGCAAAAGTCATTCATTTCAGGGCACGTGTGTAATCAGAGAAGCCACGGATGCCACTGCATTTGCTCCAAGGTGGCTCGCTGCTCCATGTCTGATGTCAAGCAAATCCATAAGAAGTCTTTGCAATCTGAGTGGGGAACAAAATAGGTTGTTATTTCCAGTAGTCGGAAAAATGAACTGTATAGACCTTTGCATGATGTAGAGAATTGTGTCTACAACAGGATTTCACGTCTTCAAAATCGCATACTTTTCATTGTCTTTTTTCAAATTTACAGCGTCACACAAAATAATGTGCCACCATCTAGAGGTTGACAGTAGAATTAGATCCAAAATAAAGTACGGCCAGAACACAATACAACTGTACAAAAAAAAAGGTGCCAAATAGCAGTTGTTTGGTTGAGCTGCCTTTGATATAATTTAGGAAAACATAATGGCTAGCTTACTTGCTAATGCCAGCTGTATAGCACGGTATGCACAACTATGCCATTAATCCGAGCAACAGAAGTCAATTTGTCAGTCCCTCAAATATCATGTGTCCACCGCATCTATTTTCAAATCAACTTACTTGTTGAAATATAAATTGAATCCAGTGTTTTGTCCCATATTTGAAAACAATTTACAATTGAATATTGAAAAAGTCTATTAAGAGCTGTAATAATATCTCTTACCTTGAGACAGTACCCGGTTCAACGTGAGGGCCTTACAGAGGAACATGAGCGTGTCAAATCGTTCTGTTCCGTCCAACAATTCAAAGAGCAACGCGCCCAGCTGCCAAACGGTGGCCGGGCCGGCCTTGTACGGCCGTTTGAAGACGTATTCTGGAGGGGCGTAGCGTAAGGTTCCTGTAAGACGAGTAAACACGAGAAATATTTTGGGCTCTCTTTAAGATTATCCTGGGCAATTATTCTGTGGTGTGTGTAGGAATTATTTTACCCCTGCCTGTATAAAATTAACCCAGGCCTAATTATCGCTCATCTCTAAAGATTATCCTGTGGTGTGGGGTGGGTTAAGAGTCATTGTTCATTACCAATCATAAATGACAAGTGGAAATGGTAAATCTGTTCAGCATATATAGGATGACAAATCCTTGTGTGTGGTCAACACCAAACTGGGCCAAGCAGCGGACTCCATGATTGTGACTTGAAATGGAACGATAGCCGAATAAGCAGGGTACACACATGCTGACAATTGGGCTAAATTTGAGTATTTTTACTCCCTTGGGGTGAAAGGCTTATTGATTACGTATGCTGTATGAATGTCTTTCGCGATTATCCTGTGACGTGCGGAATTTTAATGTTTTACTACCGCTCATTGGTTCGACATGTACGTGTCCCGCTTTACCGGCGTATTCTCGATATGGTTCCTCGTTTACGAAACAGCTGCAGCCGAAGTCTATGAGGCGCACTCGGGGGAGACTGAAGGTGGCCTCCAGCAGGATGTTCCTCTGTTTCAGGTCTCGATGGAAGACGTTGACGGCGTGCATTTTGATGGCGGCATCCACCAGCTGCTTCATGATGTTCTGACAAAAACAAAGAAGACTTTTTGTGACCACGCTGCCTGCTAATTTTATGGCTGAAAGAGTGTAGTGGCTCTATAGTCGTGAATTTGTTCAATTAAGCTTTGTTTTCGCTCAGCCCGATATGTATTCTTCTGTTTATATTGTTAATTATCCAAGATAGCCGACCTGAACCACAGCGCTAGCAAGGACTCCAATTTTAGCTACACACCAAACAAAATAAATTGTCATCCATGTGTCACAAAAAGTCATGTGTCTCCAATTTAAAGCGGGAGCCAACCCAAGCATAATTTTTTCAAGAATATGTTCCCAGCAGGCCCACTAGTTGAAACACAGCATTCTGATTAATTTTGCGTTTGTGGAATATAAATTAAGTAGCAAAATGCACTTGTTTTTAGCCCTCCCTGGGGGCGGCCATTTTGTCACTTCTGTCGACTGAAAATGACATCACAACTGCTTACAACGACCAATCACAGCTGACCTGTTCTCTGAATCTGAGCCGTGATTGGTCGATGTGAGCAGTTGTGATGTCATTTTCAGTCGACAGAAGACAAAATGGCTAAAAACGAGTGGATTAACACTTATTCCACAAACGCAATATTTATCTTTCCGCTTTAAAGGAGCGGTTTTCAAATACAGGAAGTGATCCCACACAAGCTTCATTACAGTATTCTAAGTTTCTCTGCAACTACGTGCACCGCCACACCAACTGAAGACGTCACGTTGATATGCAATTACAATAACTTTAACCTCATTCTCATGTGTTGAGTTTCTTTACCTTAGCTTCATACTCCTCTAACGGACCAAGCTTGTATTTGGTTCTGAACGTGAAGAGGTCCACAGAGGGTACCGGCCTCTCCATGACCAGAACCAGCTCTTTCTCCAAGTCGTACGTGTCCAACAGCAGAACGACTGCGGAGGACCCGTCAGCGTTCTTTAACGAGGACGCTTGCAGCATGAGCCATGCTTCTAAGGGCACCTTCTGAACTTTCCCGTTGATGTACTACGGAGTAAGAAACGTTGTTCACGGTCAGGGTTTCGTGAAACTATGTTGGGCAAGGCTGCTGAATACATTTTGTATTTTGCAACAAGATGTGGACACACTCACCAAAAAGACGCTCTCCACTTTTTCTATCGGGATGTATTTGATGGCCACCTACGGGGGAGAGTCATATAGCGAGTACGGGGAATTACGATTACGTTTGCATGAGACGGTGTGTAACACTTACTGGGAAATAGTCACTTTTCCTGTATCCGGCGTAGACCGATCCGAAGCCTCCTTCCCCGAGCTTCTCCAGCTGCTGATACTTCTGCATAAACAACGCTGCCAACACAAAAATCAGGTTTGGCTTGGCTTACCTTGGAGCGGACAAATTGATTTTTTGAGGCATTCAAATGAATACGTATTGCATTGTCTTGAACTTACTTCGGGTGGTGTCGGCCTGTTGCAAGGCGGGCGGGCAGCAGGGACAGGCCGGGAGGGTGGCGGGCTTCTGGGCGACATGCTTGACAGGCTGCCTGGTTTGCTTTTGGGCTTCTGCTTTCGTGCTGGACTTCCTCTTGGTGGTCAGCTTGGCCAGCAGAGCTTTGACAGACACCTCGGCGACTTCCACCTGCGGCTTTTTGGCGACGACGGCCACTTCGGGTTTAGCGCTGTACTTGCTGTTTAAGACTTTCGCCAGCAGTGCCTTGACGGACAACTCGGTGGTGGGTTCCTTGGCGAGGTTCTCTGGTTTGGCGTTGGACTTGCGTCTTGGCCTTTTAGCGGGCAACAGTTTGGCCGAGACCTCGGCGGCATTGAGCGCTTGCTCCTTTGTGAGGGACTCTGGTTTTATTGCTGCTTTTCGTTTACTAGTCCTTTTGACTTGAAGAACATTCGGCGGAAACTCGGCGCCTTCCGCTCTCTGCTCCTTGGGGTGGGTGTCTTGTTTTGGGGCTGTCTGCCACTTGGTCCTCTTGACCGGCGCCGCCTTCAGGGACGTCTGCTCTTTGGCCTCCGGTATGGTTTGCGCCACCTCGAGTGCCGGCTGTTTGGGTTCGCCAACGATTGGGATGGTGCCGCAAAACCTCCTCATGGGCATCGCTCCGTTTCTGATGGCCTTAGTGTCGGGTTTCAACAGCACGCAGCCTTCCATAAAGGGGGTAAAGTCTCTGGTATCTGTAACTAAGAGAAGAAAGCAATCATAAAAACAGCGCTGCCTTGAGATGAATTCAATGCGTTCTGTGAATCATTTTTCTCCATTCAAATGAACGTGTTTATCAATCCGTCCATCCATCCATGCATCATCCATCCATCGTTTCATCCATCTCATTGCTATAAATAATATGGAAAATATAATGACACGTAGTTGTCGTGAAACATCTTCTGATGCATAGCTGGGGGACATCATCAGTGATGGTCCTGAGATCATGGAGTGTTTCGGGCCTTTCGAACATCAGACACCCTCACTCAGGTGGCCCAGCTGAGGTTCATGACGCCTCAGCTTGTGCCCCAGCAGCATTTGACCACAGATCTGCCCTAGCCCTCTCCCTCGGTAGTCTCCTGGGCTGTTCAGCTCCGCGCAGGACTAGGAGCCTGTTCCTGAGCATGAGACAGAGCTCAACCAGAGGTGTACGCTACTCTTCTCCTCTTGTGTCATTTCTTCAAGGCTTTTGGTTCTGTCCTGATGTTACGGATTTTATCTGCCCTCTGGTTCTTGAAGTACGGCTGCTCCACTGGCCTTTCTTCCTCCACACCAAACCTCTCTGCGGCCATACTCACTACGATGGTCGTCATCGTCTGCAGCCTCCTTTCAACATTTCCTTTGGCTGCTACTTGCAGCACCTTGTCCGCATCGTGGTCAAACCTCTGCCACTGTTTTTGAGGCTTGGGACCATTTGATCCTTCTCTCGGACCGGCTGTTTTAAAGGACTGTTTGCGCCACTTGGAGGCTCTGAAACTCTGTGGGGTGCTTCTAAGCTTCTAAGCATAAATACTCTGTACTCATCGTTTGTCCATCCTTGGGTCTTTCCGGCTGGGGACCTGATGCATAGCTGGGGCACATCATCAGTGATGGTTCTGAGATCATGGAGTGTTTCGGGCCTTTCGAACATCAGACACCCTCACTCAGGTGGCCCAGCTGAGGTTCATGACGCCTCAGCTTGTGCCCCAGCAGCATCTAACCACGGATCTGCCCTCTTTATCCAGAGCCACCTCGAGGCTTTCTCTGATGCCTCTGTGTTCTTGCAGATGGCTCTTCTTTTCCTCTATCCTGTGGTGCCGAGTGCAGTGTAGACTCTGTACAGAGACTGTCCAGCAAAGCCTTTGCATCCTACCTCCACAGGCAAGCACCTAGCCATCCAGCCTTGTCTGTGGCAGTCGCTGACTAGACCATCATACTTTTCCCTCTTCCATTCTCTCTCTCTCTCTCTCTCTCTCTCTCTCTCTCTCTCTCTCTCTCTCTCTCTCTCTCTCTCTCTCTCTCTCTCTATATATATATATATATATATATATATATATATATATATATATATATATGTATACAAAACATTTCCATGTGTATATGACATATCTATATACAACATTATCTATTGATCGATCGATCTATCTACAATTTTGTCATGTTTCTAAATGCATAGTATTCATGTTGTAATATGATTCTAATTATTAAACATATTAACACTTTTTAAATGTGGCTTTGCACACAAAATAACAAATTTACCATTTGCATTAGTTTATTTTATTATTATTGTTGTTTGTTTTTATTTTATTAAAAAGAAAAGATTTTTTTTCACAGCATTCTGCACCATGGTATCAAATTGCAGGTCATAACAAACGCTTTTGGATTTCACATTTCTGCATTTTTGTTTGTTATTTTTATACATATAAAACTCAAAATGCTTAACGCTTTGAAACTTGGGTTGCGTTTTATGCACAGTCATTTGCATTTATGGTGATCATTTGCACGAGCAGGTCGCATGCTCCGTATGTATTTTGGATACCTTGTAATACATAGTTGTTATTAAAAAAACGACTATAAAATACTTTTTTGCATTTGACCCCTCCTGCACGCCCTCACAACGTTCCTGATCGGAACGATAAAAAAAAACGTTCTAGGAAAGCAGTTTCTCCAATGAAACTTTGAAGAACGCCTTTAAAGAGCTAGCACGACCGTTATTTTTTGGGGGGGAACACATTTACGTTATTTGTAACTCACCGGGGTGGATGTTAGTGGGCAGAAATGGAAACGGGTTAAACTTGTCCACGTTCATGTTGTTGCCGTTGCCTGCAGATAGGCTGTTGTTAAGCTTATTTCTTGAATGGAAACATGCAGCCCTTTGCACATAATGCAGAGACTGTGTTTTAGAGGCTTGTGGTGTGCGCGCGTGCTATGGCCGAGTCATAAAGGCGCTGCGATCACAAACACGTCAAAGGCGCTATGCGGCCCGGCGGGACTCGAACAAGGGCCCGACGGGCGTGACACAAGCTGGCGACTTAAACCGACGGCGAGCACGACCTTCAGAAATCAATCCACTTTGGACAAAGACATGAAGCGCCGTCACCTTTTCTCGTCGTGATGCGCTTGTGAGCTTTGCACTAGCTGTTATTGACGTTCCAATCAAAGTGCTCAAGTGTGTGCGCTGTGCTTTATCAGAGGCTGTTTTAATCAAACATCGGCGCCGTTATTACAAAAAGTAAATAGGAGGCACGATCTGGACACGCTGGACACTTCATTAGGTACACTTGCACATTAAAAGTGTTGGTGTGGGACATTAAGTCGAATGGGCCCAACTTTCAAGTATTTCAGCTTTTTTTAAAAAAAGTTTTATAAATGCCAATTATCTATTCAAGCCTCCCACAATTGTTTTATTTTTTTAAATAATGAAAGTAATAGTATACTTCATAAAACATAACTTATCGAAGAAACAAAATAGCACTCTATACAGAAATTCATAACTTCATAAAAACATACATTAACGGCAAATGTGAAGAAATAAAGGTTGTGCATTACGATTCATTCATTGTGGCTCCTTCCAGTGTGCGCAACTTGGCCATCAGGCGTGGTAAAATACAGTCCTTCAGACACAAACGAAGAACAGTTTCACAACTACTGTAAGGGACTCATTAAGATGCAGTAATATTAATCGTTTTTCACAGAGGATAAATTATACATGCCAGTGAGTATTGCTATATTGTCTGTGTGCATGTGTTGCGGCACCATTTTCGTTCAAGTATCCATCGCTTAAAACGTTACACCACCGCCACAAATGATATTCTTTAGCCCCTATATGGCGTTTCCCATTGCACCGGTCAATAATGTTTTTGCAAAGTTTTTTAATCAGACATGCAGTAGACTTTTCTATATTTTTTTTCAGCGATTCCGAATCTGCCCTCGTTTTTCTCCAGCACTTCAGGTTTTGATAACAATAACACAATAACAATAATATAACAGTAGTAGTAATATATTTAGTCTTATGAATTAAATGTTAGGATCAGCAACAGGCAAAACGTCTTATAAATCACAATGCATAGTAAAATCCGTATTGTGCAAGGTTTTGTTAGTCAAATTTAAAAACAGAAAATGAAAATATCTCAAAATTCTGATGTGCACGAAAAAAAGTTTTTTTTTTTTTTTTTTTTTTTTTTTTTTTTTTAAATCGGCATTGAAAATACATCTTGGGACACATAAAGCCATCTGATTAAAATTTGCTATTGACCAGTTATGTGCTAGCAGACTCAAAAGTAAAAGTCATGTTTATAATGCTGCTTGTTGTGAAGTGAGTTGAGTTTGCATCTTCTGTGCGTGGTTGCATCAAAAAAATAACTTTTTGATTGGGGCGTTGAAAAGATGGAAGCTTTATGTGATGCAGTAGAAGGCAAAAATGTATTCTGATCGTCATTTAAACAACAATTGTGTGAACAGATTGCTTAAACTAATGCCGCGCATACATTTAAAAAACATATTTTTATTAAAAAATAAACATTCACAGGACATGGAGGAAAAAGGAAAAAAAAAATAACTTGCATCTGATAGGTATGAAGTAGTCAAATTTCCTTTGGCAGCAGTAACATCAACCAAACAGTTCCTGTAGTTGCAGATCAGACATGCACACCGATCAGGATGAATTTTGGACTATTCCTTTTTACACCCTGTGAAGCGCTTCTTGAGGCCGTGAAAAAGCATCGCAATTGGCACGAGGTCAGGATTTTGACAAGGCCACTGGAGAAAACCTATTTTCTCCTCTACATTGAGATGAGCTAGATGAGGTGGGTCGGGCATCTGGTGAGGACGCCTCCCTGGTCAGGCATTGCAGGCATGTGCCATTGGGAGGAGGCCGTGGGGACAAACAAAACCAGGACACACTTGACTTTGTCTCCCAGCTGGCCTGGGAACACCTTGGCTTGAGATGCTTTTGGAAGAAGTGGCTAGGGAGAGAGAATACTGGGCTTCCCTGCTAAAGCTGCTGTGCCAGTGTTATACCTATTTGGGCCCTCCAAGATGTGTTCAAATCCTGAAAATAAAGTTTTTACTCTCATACTGAAAACTGTAGAAATGGTTCACCAGACAGAATCAAGCTCCTCTCATGGCCTTCTCAGTATTGATTGTTTCACGTCGGCCGCTGTCCATCCCCATCCTCACAGTTGAGGTTTATGGTGCATGTCGGCAGCTGCCCAACATTCCCGGGTCAAATTTTTGTCACAGTATTGCTATATTTCAAAACTTGCTAAAGAAATTGAATTTTAATTATGTAATGAAAGCCATATTCGTGCTAGTAATGCCCCTAGAAACTATTGGATGAAGATGCGCAAGTGGAAGTCAACCCTTTTTTTTTTTTTTAAGAATATGTTCTAATGCAGGCCCACTAGTTGAAACACAGCATTCTGATTATCTGATGATCTGTGTTTGTGGAATATGAGTGACCAAAATCGACCAATTTTTAGGCATCTTGTGTCGACTGAAAATGACATCACACACCCTCAAGGGCTGATAACGACCAATCATAGTTCAGCTTCAGAAAACAGGTGAGCCATAATTGTTTTTTTATCTGAGCCCTCAGCAACTGCGATGTCATTTTCAGTCGACAGAAGTGACAAAATGGCCGCCCCCTAAGAATTTTGCTGCTTAACTTCATTTCATATTAATCACATTGCCTCGTTTCAACAGTGGACTTGCATAGAAGATATTCTTGAAAAAAAAAAAAGATGTTTGGGTTGATTTCCCCTTTAAGGTTGCAACTGATTGGTTAAAGTCAGATAAAATAATACAATTCCATATGAAAATATGAATTTTATGCTTGTCTGCGATACGCATATTGAATGAGCCAATAGCCCATTGACAATACTTTTTCAATATATCGTGCAGCCCTAATATATATGTGTGTATATATTACTATTTGTAATGTCAACATGTTTTCTTTTTTAAAAACAGTGGTCTGTCATGTGCTCTTAAAATACAGAAAGAAAACTGCTGCGGTGATCATTTAAAATTGGTTTTGTTTGTACTGCAGTGTGTCTGACTACACATCACGTGTGACTGACACGACCGATATTGTACATTTGTGGCTGGTGAGGACAAAAAAAAAAAAAAAAAAAAAAAGAGCCTGTAAAGTGATGTTCCACATGGCAGTGAGTTTGTGAGAAGCATCAAATGAGCCATGGATGCTGGTGAATCTGCACCAGGGTGGCGCGCTGCTCCGGGTCGCAATGCAAGCACATTTGCAAGAAATCTCTGCAATCTGATTGGAGAGAAAAATGAAAATCCACATCAGCTGCAGTTTTTTTTTTTTTTTTTTTTTTAACAAACTGGGGCCTGGGGGGGGGGGGGATCTTGCTTTGATGCCATAGTAGTGCAGTGAACCCACTGTACAGTAATACCTTGAGACAGAACCCGATTGAGTTGGAGCATCTGGGAGATAAAGAGGAGCGTGTCGAACTGTTTGCTTCCAGCTAATAACTCAAAGAGCATGGCGCCCAGGTGCCATACTGTGGTTGGGCCCGCCCTGTACGTGCCCCTCAGGACAAACTCCGGAGGAGCGTAGGAGAGGGTTCCTAAAACAAAACAGTAATGGGCAGTCAGGTACGAAACACTAGTGTAACACTGACCTGACCTACTCTACATTTACAACCCAACCATCAAATTGCATTCATAAGTTTCCAACAGTCAAACTTTTCTCTTGGGCGCTATATAAATAAAATTGTATTGTAATTGTATTGTTGTGTTTTTATGGCCTTATGTGTCCCTAAATGTATTTTCACTTCACACGTAACTCTTACAGTAAAAGTCCGCTAGCTTGATTGATTGTTTCTATAATTGCGATGTGGTAGTACAAAAAGCTTCACCTGCCGCTGGTTGCTAAGAGACAATCGTGAACAGTGTACGTATGAGCCAACTCACCGGTGTAGTCGCGATAAGGCTCCTCGGTTACGAAGCAGCTGCAGCCGAAGTCGATGACCCGCACTCGGGGGACGCCGTACGTGGCCTCCAGGAGGATGTTTCCTGGTTTGAGATCCCGATGGAAGACGTTGACGGCGTGCATTTTGATGGCGGCGTCCACCAGCTGCCTCATGATATTCTGATAAAGAAACGCAATCATTAAAGTGAGCGCAGTGGTAGAATCGATATGAGATGTACAACGCATTGAGGGGACACTTCATTAGGTACACATGCATTGTTGTACTGTGGTTTTACTGTATTGCGTCATGCAAATCACTACGTGGCATTAGATTAGCTACACATCTCGGGATGATACAGCATTCTTTCCACCAATACCTTGGCTTCATTCTCCTTGAGGTGTCCTAGCCGACATCTGGTGACGTACGTAAAGAGGTCCACGGATCGCGCCGGCTTCTCCATGACCAGCACCAGCTCTTGATCCAAGTCGTATTTGTCCAACAGGGACACGACGGCCGATTGGCCGTCTGCGTTCTTGATGCACGACGCCTGCAGCATGAGCAGCGCCTCCAGGGGGATGTCGTGTTTCCTCCCCTTTATGTTCTATCGGTAAGAAAGAAATGTCGACGATGAATAATATTACCTTTTTTTTTAGTCCAACATTGGAGAAAAGTGCATTCTTTCAGCGGCAATAGTGGATACAGAAAATTAAAAAAAAAATAGCATGTATGAGCAGATGCTCATACAAGAGGCACATTGCACAAAATAAAAACCTAGAGACGGACTATCCACAAAGAATAAAGAATGCGAGGCCTCTCATAAGGTTAGTCTCACCAAGGGGATGATCTTGACTTCATGTTTGGGAATGTGTTTGATGGCCACCTAGAAGACACAATTATAGCATTTACACTAACAGTAACAATAAAAACAGGAGTACTTAGTTAGCCTTGTTAGTTTAGCTGACTAATCTGGCTCAAAACTTTTGAGCATGGATAGCTGGCCTCATGTCAGTAGCATGTTACCATTTCAGTTAGCAAGCTAACACTGTGTTATATGTTACCAGTTCAGTTAGCAAGCTAGCAAAGGCATATTTGACAGAAAGTACAAGTACATTGCTAATGTTTGACTGACTAGTCTGGGTCAGTTTTCACCATGGACAGCTGGCCTAAAATTAGTAGCATTGCGTTTAGCATTTCAGTTAACAAGCTAACAACTAACTGCTAGGGGGCTGATTTGTTCATTGGTGAAATGAATGCAGACTGACCACTGACATTTAAGTGTGTGCAAATGGTCGACTGATGAGTCAATACATTATGATACCATCTCTGTAGTATGCTGCTACAGGTGATCAGATGATAGTGTATTGGTGAAGCAGCATGTGGATGACTGCCCAAGGTTATTCTTGTACTGTGTTCCAAGCAGCTGTCAACAATTGTATGTTTGTGGTCACTCATGTTTAGTATAAGTGGGACATTAGCCGAGTTGTTAGTCCAAACTAAAACAAGAAGAACAACGCTTGGTAGAAAGCGTCAATACAGAGTACTTACAGGAAAAGAATCAGCTTTCCTGTACCCAGCAAAGACAGATCCAAAGCCCCCTTCGCCGATCTTCTCTAGTTGCTGATACTTGTGATCCAACGAGGCTGCACGGACACAGATAGACTTTGGCTGTCAACCGCACGCAATAAAAAGCAGTGATCCAGCAAAAGCCGGTCAAGACTTCTCATTCATCTTGTGGACTATCAGACTCAGCCTGTGGGCGGCTTACCTTGACTAGTTGTGGGCAAGAGTCGTTTCTCAGCGTGTTGGACCATGGACATCTGGGTGGCTTTGAGCCACTGACTCCTTGTTAGGGTCTCTGGTTTGGTACTGGCTTTCTGTTTTGCTCCTTGAGGCTTCAGGACTTTGACTGGCACACTGGTTGCTCTGGCCCTCTGCTTATTTTGAAGGGTTCTCGGTTTTGTGTCGGCCCTCCCTTTAGTTGCAGTGACAGTATTCATAGACTCTTTTATACCACATTGTCTGCTTTTAAGAATCTCTGGATTGCCCTTACTCTCTCGATTACACATTTGCGTTTCCTTTCGGGCCTTACCCCCGCGATTCCCAGGTAAGGTCTCCATTTTGGCTTTACCCTTTGTTTTCCTTATCAGGATGTCAGGTTTGGTTTTACCTCTGTGCTTCCGCAAGAGCGTCTGCGGTTTGGATTTACCTCGGTGCTTCCTCATAAGGGTCTGTGGTCTGGGTCTAGCCTTACATTTGGATCCATTTCCTGGTACAATCTTTACAGACACCTTAGCGGTTTCAAATCTCTGCTTCTTCACAAGTGTCTCCGATTTTGTGCCGGCTTTCCGCTTGGTCCCCTTAGCGGGCCTGACCTTCATCGACACCCTGGTGGTCTTGATCCTTCGCTTCCTTAGCAGGGTTTCTGGTTTGGTTGCAGTCTTCTGTTTGGTCCCTTTGGCCGGTCCGGCCCTTACAGACACCTTTGTGACTTTGACACTCTGATGCTCTTTGAGGGTCTCCAGTGTGGTGCTGGTCTTGCGTTTGGTCCTATTAGCTAGCGAAGCGTTCACTGACACCTTGGTGGCTTTGACACTGGTTATTAGGTTCATATGTTTGGTCCTTTTGGCTGACACGGCCTCCTCAGATGCTACCTCTCTCGACCCACCAGCGTTTAGGAGGGGGTTGTGATGTCTCTTCGTGGGTAGTCCTCTGTTCCCAAAGGCCATACTTTCAGGGTCCCTCACCACGCAGTCTTCCATACGTGAGCAACATTCTCTGGTGCCTGCAACTGGTAGAAGAAACTCAACATCACCTTGTTTGTGCAGTTCTGTTAAAACCTTCAATTTTAGGCTTGGCTTCTTGCCACAATACCACTAACCATGGTGGGTGTCTAAAAGGGGGATTCACAGTCTACTCTACTACAATGGTAATTGTCCTTAAAGATGGTCTTCCCATAACACAAAATCATCTTTGATACCGCACAGAAACCTATTTACAACATGCGGTAAGACTATTGTTTTGACGGGCGCATGTTAGAATCTATTGGAACATCCATATCCATCTTTTTATTCTAGGAATCTTGTCTCCAAATAACGCAAGATCATCAAGGCGGCTCATTTATAACATGCACAAATCTACAAACAGAGAGTTTAGGTGCCTCGGTAAGTGCTGCTGTTTTGGTTAGTGTCTAAACTCAGGCGAAGAGGTACGAGTGTTGTACTTTTATGATGTGTACTAAACTGAGGCAGGAGTCGATAAAGCCTTCGGCATTAAAATGATTTCTTAGCTGCAGACCTCTGTCAATATATGTTTAAAAACAATATAATAAATGTACAGTTTTGTACTATTACCGTATGTGTGTACAATACTGCACAGTGCTATTTTTTCTTATTTGGGGTACTTGGGGGTGCATAAACTGTTTAATTGATTGCACTTAAATATTTAAGTTACAATTGAGATAAGAGTGATTGGCGTTACGAGCGTGTCACTGAACGAATAAAATTCGGAAGTGAAGGTACTACAACATTTTTCCTGATTGTAAAGACATTTGTCTCACGTGCTTGACGGATATTTGAAAAAGTGTGATGAATATCAAATCATATTAGAAATAGCTAATTCATTCATTTAGTTCATTTCGCTAATGTAAACGCTGAGCTATAATGTAAATTAAACCCACCAGGCTGAAGGTCGACATCCATGTTGCTTCAAACTGCTTTACACTTTCTTTTTTTATTTAATTTAATTTTACACCAGTTCACTCCAATCGACTTTAAATCACACACATAAGCTTACAATTAAGTGTGAACATGATTTGCGTCAGTAATGTGGTCATAAATCTCAAGGTTACGTTCCTTTTAGTCACCGACACGTCAAAAGCTAACTGCCTTCGCTGTAGATGACGTCAACAAGGAGCTCACACGCTTATGACAGCGTTTTAAAACCACCAAAGGATAGTAATTGGGGTGTAACAGTAACAGTAAGGCCTCACTCGAGCGTTTTATAGCAATTTATAATTTTTAGGGAACGCAAATCGTGACTGTTAACGACATACAATCAGATGAAAAGTGATTGATGTATCCGTGATGTAAGTTCTACAGTTGTACACGAGATGGCGCCGGAGAACACCAGAAAGCGGCAGAAAGGCCACCAACCGTACTATGATTACTATGCACTACCAAAAACGTCACAATGTAGTAACGAGAAATTTTATTTCCGTTTTTGCAGTCGACTGGTCTATGAAATGTTCATTGACACATCCCAGAGGTATACAGTTAGAATGAATGCAACAAAATCCATGTAAAACTCAAAACTTTATAGTGCAAAATTAAGAAAATGCATCACAATTAAACCAGTTATTGCATGGTCATGTCGATGGCAGCAATACAAGTCCAAGGGGCCGTTAAGATGAATCACGCCACTTTAATTCCAGAGCAAAATCCGCTCTTATAATCTATAGAACCTCTACCGAGGATATAAAAAGTCAACACACCCGTTCAATTAACAGGTTTTTGTGATAGGAAAAATTAAACAAAACATTCCACCAGCCTTTACCAAACCTGTACAAACTCAATTTTAAAAACTGTTTAAAGGGTAAGCAAAAATCTGTTCAGAATTAACTGATCACATTCAAACTAATGTTATATGTGAGTCAGTTCACACTTGCCACAATTTGACATGCCTGATTAACTCTAAATAAAGTTCTGAAGTTCCAGTAGACTTTTGCTGACATTTTTGTAACCGCATCTGACATACCATCATACCATCATAAGATCTCATTCCCCTCTCGAAAAGATGCGTGTTTTCATAAATTCAATCTGAGGCCCTTACTCTACTCCAAGTGTTCAGTGTCTCCTCCCTTTCTTTGAATTTACAAACAAGTGCATTTCCGAACGCACCCTTCACTTGTTAATAGGTCGTGTAGTCTGTTTCGTGCCCTAATTTAAACAGGGGTGTGTAGACTTTATATCCGCTGTATGTGATATAAACAAAACAAAGAAAAGGAAGCCATTAGAAGGACTCAAGTCAAGCAAAGATTACACATCTCAACACATCATGTGATATCCGTGTGACACGGGGCGGGGGGGGGCAAAAAAATGTAGTTTTTTCCTTAAAAGTGATCCCCCCAAAAAAAGTCAAACAAGTGCTGTTATGACATAACACATTAAAAGTATTTTGAAATTGCTTTCAATGTCCACACACGACAACTACATGACAACTATTTGGCACATCAAACTAAAAAAATGTTTTCCCCAAATTAATACAAAAAGTGTACTATCGCGCTACTTCACTGGCTTTGTTAATTGCGGTGGTAACGCACCGGGAGTGGTGCGACTGAGGTAACCGACATCGTAAACATCGTTCACATGAGGTCAGCGATGGCGAAACGGAGCTCACAGTGCCACATCGGAGGTCCGGTTCATTTACGTAGGGACTAGCACCTCAGGAAGCGGAAGTGATGTTTCCCGCGTCACGGGAACGCCACACGGGCGCTCGAGAAATGCAGCTGGAGGAAGAGGGCGGGGCTTCTTCAAATACTGCTCAGGTGGTTTCCGAAATTGAATCGGCGAGCAGCACTGAGAGCAACTGAATGGTAAAATTACAAGAAAAATCTTAGATATGTATTAAGAATTTCGCCTAATTTCTTTTGAGATAAAATGTCGTAATATTACAAGAATAAATGTGTTGTTTAAAAGTGTGAACGTCTGAATCGAAAAGGAAATTTCACTTCATATCATTCAATATTTAATGTTGTGCTTTTACAGTGACGCACATGTTTCCACTTTAAAAGCTTCAACGTATTACTTTTTTTTCCTGGATAAATTAGGAAAAAAAATAATATTAAAAGAATGTTACTTTGTGACATTATGAGTATGCTATTATTTGTTGTAGTATTTTTACATTTCATTGTGCTCTGACTTTTCTCCGCAAAATAAAAAAAATCATTCAATTTTCGGCTATGCTTGCAAATACTTTGACAAATTCCTTTTGTCGTTAAGAAAAAAGCGGTAAAATTAAAGCTTTTTTTTGGTAGTATATATTTTTTTGGTTTAGATAAAATGAAGCCTTTTGGTTTTTACATATTATTGTCCCCAAAAGAATGTTAATTTACTCCTGTAATATTTCGACATCAAATGTCTTTCCTGATTTTTTTCTTTCTCCAAAATGACACCATTTGTCTTGTAATCTTACAACTTCATCAGGGCGGCCTGAATACTTGGTAGCATCCAAGCTCCATTACTGATTTTTTCACTGCATTAAGTGAGTTAAGAGTCTTAAGTGTTAGTCTGTGCTAGTAAAAGACGTAAGAGAAAAAAAGGCTCCAAACTCAGGCAGTGCTGGCTCACTCTTTGCAAAAGAAGAGAAAAAAAAATTGTCCTTGAATGAGGATAAATACTGAAGTCACTTCTCTGGTCTTACGTTTAAGACATTTTTGGAGTTTGTTTGTCTTCAGCAAGCAAACTGAAGTCAATGCAAAGCAGCCCTGAGTCGTTTTACAGACCAGGTGAAATTTC
Source organism: Filicampus tigris (assembly GCF_054856515.1). Taxonomy (NCBI): domain Eukaryota; kingdom Metazoa; phylum Chordata; class Actinopteri; order Syngnathiformes; family Syngnathidae; genus Filicampus; species Filicampus tigris. The sequence goes on from NC_141232.1 coordinate 5,817,073, forward strand.
AAAGTAAACCCAAGCAACAGCACCCTGAAGAACGGCGTGGAGGAAGTTGCGTTCCGTGCGGGCGTCACGGCGGGAGGACCTGCCTGAGCGCGTCACGCGTGTTTTGGCCCAGCTTGTCGGGGAACTTGACGCAGAAGTCCAGGATCATGTCGCCCCGCTTGTCGGGCCACTTGGACAGCGGCAGGCCCTCGCCGGCGATGCGCTTCTTGGTGCCCGGCTTCACCACGTCCCGCGACGTCACCGTGATGGTGCGGCCGTCCAGCGTCGGCGCGCTGACCGTGCACCCACACAGCGCCTAAACACACGCGCGCGCAAATTAATAAACACCTTAGCTCAAACTACACCGAGGCGGTATCTGTAAAGCTAACATTTAGATTCAGTGAAGCACCATTTGTGACAATCTGAGTAAATGACGGCTCCTGAAATTTTGTACGCCGGTAGATGCCACAAAATGGAGGCAAAGCCCAACTTTAAAACCGAGCGCTTCAACATAGTTCATTCCGCAAACAAGGGTATTGTTGCATTTGTTAATTGCATTATTTTTAGGTGAACAAAAAGCCTATGATGTATATTAAGATTATTGTAAAAATGAAAAAAAATAATTTATTAGCACTTTTATTGTGTTAAATGTTGTTGTAAAAATCCTATTATAAAAGATACTTACGTCTCTGAGTGATATTTTGGCAGGGTAAATAATATCGGAACCCTCCCTCCTGAACACGGGGTGAGGCTTGTCTTTAACGACAAAAACCACGTCGGCGGGAATGTTAGTGGGGGTCTCGTCGCCCTCGCGGGGGAAAGTGATCTTGGTTCCTTCTTTCCAGCCGCGCTTGATGTCCACCGACAGAATCTTGTCCTCGCTGCGCGTGGTTCGCCCGTCGGGGTTCAGCCTCTTCCGGGAGATCTTCATCTTCTTGGTGCAGCCGGCGAAGACCTCCTCCAAGCTCACCTTCAGCTCGTGCACCACCGGCGGGTCCTTCTGCTTCTCGCGGGCAATGCGGGGGCCGCCCAGGTGGGACTTGAAGGGCCGCTGGAAGCCGCCCATCCCGAAGGCGGCGAAGGGGTCGGGGGCGTCCACCATGTCGTCGCCGCCGTTCTGCGAGAAGAAGTGGTCGAAGGGGCTGCGGCCGCCGAAGAACTCGGCGAACATGGCGTGGGGGTCGCCGTGGAAAGTGTAGTTATACGTGGAGCCGCCGTGGCCTCCGCCGCCACCTACAGCGGAGCCCTTCAGCCCTGAAACAGAAATAGGAAGTCACCATTTATGTAGTCACATTTTGCAGTACAAACAATGGTCCATAAACACAAAGAGTTTTTTGGGGCTTCTATTATGTGCACATTCTTTTAATCACAATTAAAAAAAACCGGATGCGTTAAAAACACGAGATGGCGGACTTTTCAATTATTCATTTCATTCATTCATTTGTGTCGGGCGAGCGTTCGCAAATGAGCGACGTAGTAATGACGTCATTATTCGGTCATCTTTGCACTTCTACTCACTGGCAAGTGGCAATGAAAGGCAGCGAAAGGTCCAAAAACTACGCATTTAAATCATTATAGCTTGTTCAGCGACAACCGTCGGTGGGGTTCTGGTTCTTTCTAGAAAGTTCTCGAGCTGCAGCGAAAACATTTATGGACGTTGTCGAAACGAAGATATAAAGTGGCCATTTACCTTCTTCGCCATATCGGTCGTAAATGTCTTTCTTCTTGGCGTCGCTGAGGACGTCGTAGGCTTCTGCTATCTCCTTAAATTTGTCCTCAGCGCCGGCGGACTTGTTCTTGTCAGGGTGATAGCGGAGGGCCTGCTTCCTGTACGCCTTCTTGATTTCGTCTTCTGACGCACCCTTGGCTATTCCCAGCACCTTGTAGTAGTCTTTACCCATCACAGCGACCGCTCACTTCTTCGGCCACGTCTCGAGAAAAACTGACATTCCAGATGGAGCGACGCCTGCATGGGCTTCGACGGCACTCGCTTCTCGCTAGCCTCCTAGCTAGCTACAGGTAAAGGGTTAGCCTGACCGGTCTCACTTCGATACGTAGACGACTCTCTACTTCACGCCAAAGACGAAGAGGCAAGTGTCACCCAGATGGAACCAGCACACGTCAGACCCGCGTGTCAGCGGGGCATCGATGACTCGACTGCCGGAGCGCCGAGGCTGACAGCCAACCGCAGGGAAGAAACTTCTGGAAGAAGCTAGCGTTCCTGACGTGACGTGACGTGAACAGCGGCGCGGCGAGATGATTCAATACGGTCCAGCTGCAGCTACAAATGGGCGTTCCCGTTTTGTTTTGTTTTTGACGGAAACGCCCCGTTCTGAGAACGGGAACGCCCCCTCACCTCAAGGGCGACGTCACTCTGGCAGGAAGATGCCTGTTCTCCAGTATTAAGTTTCCAAAACGCCTAAGCTTTTTAGATACAGTTCGCGTGTTAGTAAAATGCGCTATATAAATAAAATTGTATTGTATTGTATAATAATAATAATAATAATAATAGATAAATGACAAGTTAATTAAAATTAACCATCGAAAATCAGACATTGCTTTTGGATTGTGGTTAAGCAGGTTTTAAAAAAATTAACTCATGAAGCAGGCATGGACAAAAATGAGGGAGGTTAAAGACCATGGTGACAGACAAATAATATTGTCTTTTCTATTATAAAAAATATTCTTACGAACAGGACTACTCTTGTATACACGATAGGGTGTTGTTGTTGTTGTTGTTGTTTGAAGTTGCACTCTTTGTCAAACACGCTTTTCTTTCCATTTGATTTGAGCCTTCTCATACCGTACAGTCGTCCACATTATTTGACCTACGGTAACATTTGACAAGATCGATATCATACCTCAGTAATCCAGTCTTCCTGTTGACGTTTCTAAACTCGCTGTCGGCGTCTCCTGGTCACTCGGAGAAATGCTGTCGGTGACAACTTCCGGGAATCTAAAACCAATATATGAGCCGTATTTCGATTTGTCTCGTGATATATTCTATTTTCGTTTTAGACTTAAAAATTGATCAAACTGTTTTTAGACATTTTCTTACTCGTTCCAAACAACAAACTAGAAAATCAAGCTGTATTTCAATTTAATATTAAAGCGAAAACCAAATGAGTCGTTTTTCAATTTTTAATATCTTCCAATAACCAAAAGAGACACGGACCATATTGCAATACTAGCTAAAACGTTAGCATCACTGCCAGAAACAGTCCGATGGGCGGCTTTCTTTTGGCTTATTTACATCGTATTCGAATACATTTAAGATGACAAGACAGGCATATTATGTGAATATAATGCTTTACAGTCAGTGTTGTCAAAATAAACAATTATTTACTTACTGACATGATGCTTTGTCGATTCACCACATTTTTAGTAACTGTTGATAGAGAAGTTTGATTGAAGTCGCCAATATGGATCACGAAGACCCACTGCGCGTCCCTCACCCAGCGTCGTGTTGGGAACACCCCATCTTTAACTGGATCCTTCTCATTGGTCGAAAAACGCTGACAGGAACTCCCAGTAGGCGTTCTTGTGTCGCCCCAGCTGCAGCCGGACCCTTCTCAGATGATTCCCTGCTGTTACTTCCGGGTTCCCAGGAAGTGGGCAAAACTCCTTTTTTATGATAAAATTTTTTTTCCTCCATTAATCACATCTTTTTGTTGTCGTTATTAACGCAAGCCAAATGGGGATATAGCATATGTCGTATTTTACTACCTTTGCTCCCTTTTTTTAGCTAGTTTACTAGAAACAAGCACACGCATGTATGGCAGGGTCGCTCTTTCTTTTTGACAGTGTTTTAATCTTTTATTATACAATGGACCCCCGCATATTCGCGGTTTAATGGCCCCAATTTTACCTATTGATGGATTTACCGCTTTACCGAGTGGATAATAGGGAATTGCAATTTACTTTAAAAACACATTTTAAAATTGAATCAATACATTATTGAATATAAAATATTTGGTAATACAAAAAAATGCAACCATACAGCTAAAAATGGACACAGCGAGAGAAGGAGAGAGTTGGCAGGAATGCAATCCAACAATTTGCATCATTTAATCTAATAATGAATTATTAATTAATCAATACTTCGTATTGAATATAATGTGATTTCGTAAGACAGTACCCCCCAAAAATTGCTGCCCTCACAACTGAGGAATGACGAATGGACCTGGAAGGAACACAATCGGAAAAAAAATATAGAAACTATGAAATACGTTTACATACTTATATCTGCTGGATATTTTGGAGCATTGCCTTTCTTGTCACTAATGTGAAATCACCACGGGAGACCTGTATAGAGGACATTATTAATGGGACATTGGAGGTCAAGCGTAGGAAAGAATAGGTAAACAGGTGGTTCCGAGGTCAGAGGAGGAAGTAAGAAGTGGGGGGCTATGTGTGTGTTGGCATGTGGAGGCTCTTCATCGTCCCAGATCGGACTTGAAAGCAGGCCTGCTTGAGCCAGAATCAGAGCATACAGAAGCAGTGTCTTCTAAAGTAGTTGACAGTTGACCTGCATCCAAGGACCACATGTCGGTATTTGTCACTGGCTCGACTGTGTACTGTATGCGTCGTCCCAAGGTTACGGCCGAGCTGCTGTGTGAAGAGCAAATCAGGCGGCTTATATTTAGCCTCGCAAATGGCGCTCTGTGGATTATGTCTTGTGGCTCTCCGGTTTCGTCTTCAGCGCCTTTGCCTAGCATGACAGGGGCCGTGGTCCGAGCTATTCAGGTGAGGCTCAGTGTCATGTTCTTCCGCACCGGTTCGTCTTCCAGGCATTTTTTCGCTCCCCGCTCAGCACACAAACCCGAGAGATAGTTGCGGTCCGCCACCGTCTTCCTACGGGAGTGAAAGGTTACCCCCAACCCCCCCCCACCCCCCCACCCCCGCAGCACTCGCACCAGACCCACGGATCAGTCGTGCCGGAGGTTGTTCCACGGGACGACTCTTGGGAATCATGGACGTTCTCGCCTTAGAGGCAAAGAATGTGAATGGTTCAGAGCCTGAGAAGAAGTCTTCATCCAGACCCAGACCCAAACCACCCAAAAAGCCCAAAAGGATTGTTTACTTTGAGGTGGAGATCGTAGATGTGAAGACGAAGGAGAAACTGCTCCTGCTGGACAAGGTAAGACCTTTGTCCGGTATCTGCTTTGTTATTTTATTTCAGAATTATATTTTGAAATCATTGCATTGTGACCGCAGATTTTTGAAGTCCTTGACCTTACATAGCTAAGACAGCTGAAGAATGTAAAGCTTGTTACAGGTTTTATGGTTCTCTTTGGTGCCTCCCAGGATGGCGCTCATGTTTGTGTTCAGTATGTCGCTTTGGAAAAACTGCTGTGTGCTAAACATGAGATCATAGCAGCAGTATAGGTCGAAGAAGTCCACAAGTTGAAAGAAAGAAACTAATGAAGACTGTCAGGCTGGTTAACACACCACGCAATACAATGGACATCCCTACCAACTAGCGTTGTAGTCAAGACCAAGACCTTCAGCAGCTGAGATTAAGTTTTAAGTAGCCAGGACAAAATCAAGACCAAGACTTTGAGGGGATGAGATGAAGTCCGAAGCAAGATTTAAGGGAGGCGGGACTGAGTCGAGCCCAAGACTTTGCGGGGCTGAGACTGAGTCAAGAGACCATGTAAAGGATTCACACCAAATCAAGACCAAGTCTTTAAAAAGGTGAGACCAAGTTAAGACCAATACTTTGAGGGATTAAAGGAGTCTAGACTAGGGCTTGAAGGATCCGAGACCAAACCAAGACTTTGAGGGGCTGAGAGCAAGTCAAGGCCAAAATTTTAAAGAACTAAGACTACTGCTCCTGATGTCCTAGGGCAACAATTCAAGTCGTGTTCCCACACTACAAATGCTGATCATGTTAATATGATACTGTTATTAACACCCAAAATTCTTTGCACTGTGATTTCAGGTGGAGCCAACTTCCACTATTTTGGATATTAAGGCTTTGTTTCACAAGTCATGTACGTACAGTATGTTAAAAAAAAAAAGAAGAAAAATAGAACATTTTTAATGTTTCACTACAGGTGTGTACATTTTGACAGATCCAAAGTGGTACCCGGCTAGACAATCTCTGCGCTTGGATCCAAGTAGGTGCATCGGCTCATGTTACGCGAAGTCATCGAGAACCAGATCTGGATTGGATGATGTTTTATTTTTCTCAGAAACAAAGTGTCTCAGGGATGAGGAAGTCCTCCAAACACTTCCTGTGGGGACCACAGCCAGCTTCTACTTCAGTGACCTTGGACCGCAACTCACATGGGGGACTGTGAGTTCACAACACACGCTTGCTGCTAACTGCGTTGAAGTAGCACTGTGGAGGTGCAATCTGCACACATCAATACATTAAATAATCAGCATCTCTGGTGAGGACATGATGGTATGCATGGGAATTATTTACATTTGTTTTAAGATCAATTTTGATTCTGGGCTGATTTAGGTGGTGCTGCTGTTATATCGTGTTTTGTGTATTCTTGATGGTTTCTATAATTGTGTGGTGATAGTGGTGGTGTTAAGAGATGGATTAAGTTGGGTAAATCCCCTCTGAAGGCCCAGGTAACACATAAACAGCCCGCCACTGTATATTCCGGAACATCAAATCCGAGGAGTCATTTTGTGTCCCCACTCAGCAGCTTTCTCTAGCACACACACACACACATTCATTGTGACACCTAAAAGGCCATTTGCGGTCGTTTGTTTTCCTCTCAACTCCCGCAGCGGCTATCTATCCCGGGACATCTAATCTCATGGCCCCATTTCTCTCCAAGGTGTTTATCTCCCACCCTGGGCTCTTGTCTCCCTCACTGTGCCACGTTGTTGCCTTTGCTCTCTCTCCTTACACCCCTCATAAGCACTATTTTAGTGCAAGGACTCGATTGGGTTTGTGGATATCAGAGATGTTGGAGGTAGCTGAGGTTTGGACCAAGACAAAACCAAGAATTGAAGGAGCGGAGTCCAAGTCAAGAACAAGACTTTGAGGGGTTTAAACCATCTCAAAGCAAGACGTGTCAGCACAAAGTTTAGACACAATCACGCCAAGACTGAGACTTTAAGGAGTTTTAAGACCAAGTGGAAAAACAAGACTTATAAGGGACAAGGCTAAATCTAGATTAAGATTTTAAGGAGTTCGGACTCAGTCAAAGTCAAGATTTTGCACCAAGTCAAGACCAAGATTATGAGATGACTGGACAATCAAGACCAACACTTTAAGGAGCTGAGACCAAGTCAAGACCCAGACTTTAAGGAGTTCAGATGAAGTGAAGACCAAGGACTTCAAAGCAACTCAACACTAGGTCTTTAGACCAAATGAAGAATGTGAATTTGAGGATCAAAAACAAGTCAGGCCCAAGACTTTCAGGAGTCCAAACCAACTCAAAACCAAGACTTAAAACCAACTCAAAAGCAAGACTTAGGAATGACAAGACCAAGTCGAGACAAAGACTGAGTGATTCGGACCAACTCAAGACCAAGACTTTAGACTTAGGTGAAGACCATGACTTTGAGAGGTCAAAACAAGTCAAAAACAAGATTTTAAAGAGCTGAGACCAAGTGAAGTCCAAGACTTTGAGACTAAGACCAGGTTTTTGTCTTGGACTTGGAATTCATGCTAATTATTAGCAACATAGCACCTGGCAGCTCAATGTGGTGGCCTGGTTGTGGTCTGGATGAAACTCTTTGCTGACTAGTTGGTAATCATTTAGTGCATTCGTAGATTAAACACCTCTTGGGAATTTAGTGGCCTTTGTCTGGCAGGTGCTACACTGTATTAATAAATTTCAATCTGTTTGTCTTATAGGTGTTCCTCGCAGAGTGTGTGGGTCCGCTGGTCATCTATTTAATGTTCTACTTCCGCCTCCCCTTCATCTATGCTCCAAATCACGACTTCACCGCCAGCAAGAATTGGGTCGTACAGTCAGTGTCAGTTTGTTGTTTCCTTTTTTTTTTTTTTTTTTTTTGTCGCTTTCTATCGATCAATACATTTTAAATATGAAAATGTCCTCTTTTTTTTTGCGCAGCTCTGCTTGTATCTGTCACTCTTTACATTATATCAAGAGGATTCTGGAGACGCTGTTTGTTCACCGCATCTCACACGGGACCATGCCTCTACGGAACATATTTAAGGTCACTCCGCTACGTGTCGGAAAAATTTGTGGAGATTTGAATTCAATTCATTGTTTAGTCCTGGTCTAAAAGGGGAAACGACGCATCAACTTGAAATGGTAATGATTGCAGAATTGTGGATTTTACTGGTGCGCCGCAGCCTGGATGGCGTACTACATCAACCATCCGCTTTACACGCCACCATGTAAGTGCTACGCTCGCGTGTGCTCATTCATGTTCGTTCGTTCCTTAGTTCACTTTGCATTCCGACTTTTTTTTAGTTTACGGGCAGCAGCAGGTGAATGTCGGACTTTACGTTTTCTTGGTAAGTTTAACTCCAAAATCAATGCGGTGCTGTGAATCTCATAAAGTACTCATGCTTGGATGTTTTTTTTTTTTTTTTTGTATGCACGCAGTTTTGCCAAGTTGGGAATTTCTCCATCCACATGGCACTTCGTAGCCTCAAACAGTCAGGTATTGCAACACTTATACGGTAGATTTGTGTAAAAGTTGAAAAAAAAGGGTCCTGCCATCTCAGGTTCAAAAGTCAAGAAGATTCCTTACCCGACGAAGAATCCCTTCACGTGGATTTTCTGGCTGGTGTCTTGTCCAAACTACACGTATGAGGTATGAAGGAACCAATGAAAAACATGGAAGTCAAATTGTTGTTGTTTTTCTCTAAATACTGGAGATTTGCGTTTTCTTTTTTTAGTTGGATAATGACAAAATATTTTTGTTTATCTTGATTCAACTTCCATCGGTCTTGATATTTACATTTTTAAAGATGTCCTTGTTTAAGGCATCCTGACAACCCAATCATCCTAAAAGACAACTATAAATGAATAAAATACTTCTTAAAATTTTAATTTGCTTGTGGACACCCCACACACTGCCAAAGTGACATTTTCAGTGCTGTCCCGTGGGTAACACATTTTGTGCATCATTTTATTACTTAGCTAAAATCCCCAATTAGTTTCCCCCCAAAAATGGCAAAATCTGGAAATGCGCGTTTTTTTCTGTTTTAATTTTACCCCCCATATATTTATTTAACCCCCCCCCCCAGTTTTTTTTACCCTGTTGGAAAGTGTCCCTGAATGTGTTCATTATCTTTAAACTTACTCGTGAGCTCCCCCTGCAGTTCCAAAGTGAGACTTACAGTGAAACTAACAAAATCACACAATTCCAAAATTTTGTGCTTTTGAAATTCAGCAAATAAATAATTTTATGAGCATTTTTGTATTTTAAAAATGCATATACAAAGACGACAAGAATTATGTCTGCAAACAAGGATAATAATGACCTACTCGTAAAAGAAATTGTCTGGTCATTGTTCAGTTAGTCTGAAAAGTAACACTAGCTCGAACAATAATAAACCATCATCATGGCTGATTCACTATATCATCAACCCCTACAGTAAGTGATTCACGGTTACCATGGCAATGACAGTAAATTGTCTAAAACTGTTACATCGAAACTTGACCTAAACGTGCGTGTGTTTAGGTGGGCTCGTGGCTGGGATTCAGCGTGATGACGCAATGCCTGCCCGTGGCTCTTTTCACGCTGGCCGCCTTCGTGCAGATGAGCGTGTGGGCCCGAGGCAAACACCGCGCCTACTTGAAGGAGTTCAAGGACTATCCCACCCTGCGCTCCCCCATACTGCCGTTCATCCTTTAGAGCAGCACGTGGGGGGGGGGGGGGGGGGGGGGGGGGTCGGGGCGACCTTTTTCTATTAGGGGCCATTTTTGATCACGTCCTCCCAGGACCGTATGAATTGTATCGAAAAAAAAAATAATTAAATTTGATGCGACGAGTGGTGTTGTTACACATAGGGCTGAACGATTTTGGTCGTATAGGTTAGGCTTATGCTAAAATAAAGGCAAATGAACATGAAAATTGCATTCTACCACATTACAATGTTGATTTGAAATTTGCTTCATTGTTCAGCCCTATTAGACATTGCAAGCATCTTGTCTTTTTTTTTTTTTTTAACTGTTCTTTCTACTCTAATTGTTTTGACATTTGCATGGCAATCCCTGTACTGTAAATCCTTCAAGGTCACTGGATGAACCGGCACCATTTGGAGTGAGCAACGTTTGGCTGCTTTAAAGTCTTAATTCTGGAGAAAGCTTCTGGTTCTTTTTGCTACTTTGCTTGGTTCTCAAAGGTTGGCTGCTACCGCTATCAGGAATTTCCCCAGCAGACAGGAAAAACTGATATACTGGAAAATACAATGGCTTGTAGTTGCCTGCCCACCCATCAAGAGTGAAATGAAACAACCAAGTAAATGTTTTGTTATCTGTCTCTTCATGAAAGTATGACTGTTCTACTCTCCCGATGTAGCGATTAATAGCGTTTATGTAAAGTGCAAGTGCGCATTTATTTGGCTACGCGTGGGCTGGTATGCTAGCTAATACCGTTGAAGAGCCTCACGGAGGTGGTTTGTTTGTGTTGAGTAATTTAACTGCTGAATAAAGTCGTTTATGTAAAATGGTTCATGATTGTGTTCATGCTAGATTGAGGCATGGTGTTGATGCTTCGTCCAAGTTAAACGAACGTAGTGGATATTTCCACAAAAAAATTAAATAGGTCAAACAGGCGTGAACTTTAATTGTGACTCTTGTCGGAAGTACGGGCTGAATGATTTAAAAAGAAAAAAAAAACTACTACACCCAATGGAATGTTACACACTTCAAATGGATGACTTGCATCACGACACAGACAAAGCGGCAGACGACTAACACAGAAAATATTTCATGTGGTCCACCGTGTTTGGCCTTAAAATTTCTATATTGCCTTTTTGTCTTTTTATTCTCGACCACGCGTGTCGCCGCTGACGACGCAAACCGATGAGGTACATAACGGGAGAAATGAACACGGAACGTCACGTGTTAGCAGCTACGCCAGGAACTGGATGCATGAATGTGTAACACGCGCGTTTTGTTTGAACTGCGAGACTTTGGTGGAGAACGAGGGAAGAGTCGAGCGCGTCGCAGTCAGGAAGTTCACAGGAAGTGCACGTGTGGCTTTTCTTAAAGGGCCACTGCTCCTTTGCATGGGGGGGGGGGGGGGGGGGGAACGAGGATCATGAGAGGTAGGATGATTGTTTTGTCACTGGTCCTTTCTTTGCTCCATGCGTCTTTTTCATACACCGAGTATGAATCCGCAGGATCCGAGTTGGAAGAGTTTGCTTTCTTTTTTGTCCCCCCCCCCCACAAAGTCTGCGCAATCCATCAGAGGTCGTCACACTCCAGGAAGTGGCTCCTTTGCAGCACCTTGATGTGGCGCTCGTAGATTTTGAGCGCGGGGCCCAGTCGGATGGAGAGGCCGGTCAGCACGTCGCTACGCTGCATGAGCAGCAGCGACTTGCCGTCGATCTCCTGCGGGCGGACACGCGACGCGGCTTCAGGGACGGCAAGCGTGAAGCTACTTGGAGCTAATCCTGACACTTAAATTGTAATAAATATCTATGATTTTTTGGGGTGTATGATTTATGAAGATGAAATTGTTATATGTAATATTATTAAATGATTGACCATTTTTGCAATTCCGATCTAATTTATAATAATGAACTTGTATACAGTATATTTAATATTAGTAAAATATATTAGCAAAAATGATTTACAATGAACATATTTTTTTCATATTTAAAATATTTTTATCTGAAGTAACATATAATGGAGATTTTAAAAGTAATTAAATGTTATGTTCGATTAGATACATATTTGTATTTTCCATTGAAAATAATCTAAGCAATTTTAGATAAAGAATTACAAAATAATTTATAATAATGAAAATATTAAAATTCATGACTTTCAAATGTATTTCTTAAATTAAAATAACGGATAATGGAAATTAAAAAATATTTTATACATGAATTTGAAAATATTTGAAATATTGTCTTACTATATCGTGTTTTGATATAGTAAATACTGTTATGAACATCTTTCAAACAATTAAAATACTTATTACTCTATTTATTGTTATTTTAACTTAATTTCCGCCTCTATGAACTTTCGCATCCTAAGTTAGCATGAAGCTAGCCACCGTTTGTTAAGACAAAAATGATCTGTTTGCTTGAACATTTAGTGCTTAAATTTTTATTCCTCCTTTGTTTAATGTGTCTTTTTTACAGTAAACTAAATGGGTGGCGGTGACAAACCGCTTGAAGCAAGCACGCTTCGCCTCTTATTTGGAGAAGCATACGAGCGAGAATGAGAACAAGAAATACTTTAAAAAGTCCGTTATAAGAAGTTTAAGTGCATTTTCAGTTTTAATGTGCTGTGGGAGCATCCCCCACATTGACTTAGCTCCAAAATGTCTACATGGACGTACGGGAAGGAGGACCCACCTGCGTCCTGAAGGCCAGCGCCTGCTCGGGAAAGCCCGCATCGGCAAAGTAACTGGCCACGTCGGCCACCGTCCACTGCAGCAGGTTCTGACTCATCTTCTCCTTCTTGACCGAGCTGCCACAACAGAAGGAAGTCATCGATTTTGTTCCTACACATTCTGAGACGGATTCTCTACGGTTGACTTACACGTCATCGCTTTTATTGTCGCCGTTCACGTGAACGCTCTTGGCTTGCGCCAAGGAGGCGAGCGTGTCCGCGTTCTTCTTTAGCGTGCCTGTTGATAGAAAATAGGGTGGGGTAATTAAAATAAAATAAAATAGGTTTACCGAAGACTAAATTGTCCATAGGTGTGAATGTCCATGATTGTTTGTGTGTATAGCGAAGGGCAGAGCCACTTGTGTTGCTCCCATGACGGTTGCCTGATGTTGTGGCCGTTTGGGTCATGTGGTTGGAGGTGTCACACGCACAAATTTGTAATGCATGAAAATGGGTTGAAAGTTAATGTTCAACCCATTTTCATGCATTAGAATGGTTCCAAGTGTTGACAAACCCACAACTGTAGTAGAAAATTAATGTTCACTTGGGCTTCCAAAACTTTCTGGAAGCTTTTTCATCTGATGATTTGCGGGAAACAAATCTATAGCTTGCAGATATTGTGCCAATATATCGGCAATCAATATAAAAATACACACATGCATATATTCTATATCCTCTGAAAAAAAACACACTATTATTTATTTTTTTAAGTTATTATTACCACATGTCTTCTTTGTCGACATGACATGACTTATACTGCCCCCCGGTGGTCAAGTCGCGCACACCAGAAGGTGCCATAATGAATTAATTATGATGCACAACTTGCTTTACTTTTACGAAACTCACAGTCGTTCGACGATGACAGCGTCTGCGCTCTAACCTGGGACGCGTCGCCGCTCCTCTCCTGCGGGACGGGAGGAAAAAAAAAAAAACATGGAGAGTGTCAAGTCGGGATGGGCAGGAAACAGGAAACGAACGGCAGAAACGGGGCCGCGCGCTTTACCAGTTGCACGGCGTAATCGGGTACCAGCTGGTCCAAGAGGGGACTGCTGTCCTCCATCTTGTCCTCCTCCTTCAAGTTGTTCTTGGAAGCGCTCGAGCAAACGGGTACGGGGTGAACCGTCGTTGGACATGCTAATTAGCAGAGGCGGCAGAAAGTCACATATGTGTAAGCACCTCTCCATTTTGTCGATATATCCTGTGGTGCCTTGAGATTGGAGTGACTCCACTTGACAGTGAACTCAACTCGACACACTTACGATAATCAGCAGTTTGGCAAATAATGAACAATTCATGAGAAAAACAGTTGACTGCCAAACTAATCACTATTTAAAACAACCCAAAAACAACAACAGCCCCTGCTACCTTAATGCTAACGCTAGTTAGCATCTACGTTGCGGCACTTGATGATGGTGACGTAGTCATGTTACCTTTGTCTATGTGCATTCCCTGCTCCTGGCGCTCCACCGAGCAGCCGGCGGCGACACCGTTGGCCCAGTCGTGGTGTGGGAGGGTCCTGGGGCTGGAAGGGGGCAGGGAGCTGGGCCTGGCGGCAGCCATTTGAAAAGGAATAACACAGTCCAGACCGGAGGCAGGGGTGAGAGCAGGACCGGCACCCGAGCCGGGACCGGGCCGAGCGTGAGAGGGAGAGCAGGGTGCGGACGCCGCTCGCAACACCGCCGGCGACGCCATGCATACGGGGCCGGGGGTGGGGGAGGGTCCGTCCTGACCGTCCCGGCTCTCGTCGCCACCCTCCTCGTCCATGTTGCTGTCTGTGTCCATGGCCATGGAGGTGTCGGCCTGGAAGAGTAAACAGTGTATACATTTAGACAAATTCTAAGGAGACTGTGTTCTGTAGTTATTCTTACAAACCTTGTCAGGATTGATAGGATATACTATTACCACATACAGTATCAATCAGTGTTTACTGTCCATTCTGGGTTGGTAGTCTAACAACAGAGGTCACTTTTCAGGTTGTAATTGAACTCTGCTCTTTTATGTATACTTTTATATACCTGTACTGTATATCTCGTTCTTTTATGTCTACATTCTATTATGTACTGTTATGACATGAATTGTGCTCAGCCTTCTCTGTCAGATCACCCTTGGAAAAAAACAGAACGTGGTCTCAAATTGATTGATTAACTGATTGATTGATTTGTCGTACAGCATTGGCAAATTGTTTTACACAATTAACATTGTGTGCCCTATTAACATTTTTAAAAGTGTGCGATATGCAACACAAGCATATTCACTTGTGCTGCGGAAATTAGCAACGTGAATAAATGCTCAACGCGAGTACAGCCGTTCTGCACGTTTTACTCGTGTAAAAGTAGCGCACAGAAGATACAAGCGTAGTTGCTCTTGTTTTTTGAGTCGCTCTCACTTCCTGTCTCCAAAACACGAACAACACCGACGATTCCTGGCTGAATTGTGCACGTCGTGAAAGAAAACTATCCGAACTACCCGAAGGGATTGTTGACACGATTGCACGGGGGCTGGCAGTATGAACGCGTCTGAATTCTGAAAAATGCTCGTGCACATGTCGAAATTTGACCTCCGTGGTTGTAAATCATTAGCTGTGGCTCGGGCGTAACACAACTTTGAAGAAAGAGGAGGAAAACGAGTTGAGGGGACGCTTCTTTTTCGACAGGGCGGTTCGTGAGCGAGCTTAGCTGCTGCGTGTCGTGGAGCGCGCAACCCCCCTCCTCCTCCTCCTCGCCGCATTTCACACAACTTTCACTACCGCCCTTGAAAAAGGACCAACCTAGCATCGCGTGGCGCTGCAAACACACGCCGATGTGAGCCTCGTCGGTGAACGCATTCATTGTTAATCGCTATAACACAAGAGACAACCCTCAAAGAGCCGATTGGAGGTGTTTTCTGTTGTTTTGCGCACATTTCCTACGAAGTGCGCATGCAGTTTGATCGTCTCGCCATTGTGCGTGCGTGGTGCGAGCGAGGAGGGCGTTTTGGGGGAAGGTGGGGGCAAAAAAGAGAGGGGGGGGGGCGACTTTACAACGACGCGCAAGCAGCTCTAATTTGACGTTGAACGAGTCCGTTATCGGACACGTCCAGTTTTCACATCAGGGTGATCCACAACATGTGTTTTGCGTCGCCTTTTTTTTTTTTTTTTAGCTAGGACTTTGACTCGACGTGATCGCGGCTTAACCCACATCGGACGGACGGCCACGTCTATTCAGCCGAGCAAGCAAGCTTGTTGTCGTCGTCGTCCCAAATTATCAACCACCTTTATCTGGAAATGCTACAATAACTACTAAAATGCACTGTCCGATAACGGACGCAGGGGTTCGGCTTCACGCGTAGCCCAGTCACGCGTCCATCTCTTAAAAAAAGTGACGCAGATGGCATTTCCACGGCACTATATGCTGTACAGTATATGCACAGGGTAAGTCGCTGAAATGTGACTTATAAAGTGGTGGCACGTTTGGAAGTAAGGGCGGAAGGTTTGTAGTCTCGTCATGTCTAAAACGTGTCTTGAATAACACATGACGCTCGAAAAACAGCACAATGTCCTCGCGTCTACTGTATTTTTATCACTTTTTTTTACGGTCGAGTCAAATGATGTTAATTTTATACACAAACAAAAAATGCACATCTTGGCTTGTGTCAAAATAAATGTCATTTTCACTGGTTTGAACTACACTGTTTAATTGTGAAACCCCACTTCCAGGTTTGACTCGCGTATAGACGGTTCGCTTGACCGACGCCCCACCGTAAGCTCCACGAACGCCGAGTTTTGGCCTCGTTTCGAGCTGAACGTGCTGCTTCTGTCGAAAAGCACACGCTTTAAACCACTCGTGAGTGTGTTTGGTTGGCTTTTAAGCAGAAACGAGTGGGAAAATGGACGTTACTGTGCTCGCACGCGCACCTTCTTCCTCCCTCCCTCCCTCCCTCTCCTCCTCCTTTCTGTCGTCCGCGGTAGCGCTCAACCGCCGCTCCCCGTTTGCGGCATTCCTTTTCTGGGTACACTCGCAAACCATTCCCCACTAAAGACACATAAAAGACGCTTTAAGATAACCATTTTAATAACTAATAATTTTAAAAACGGCTGCTGGGCTGTGTTTCGTCCCCTCACCTGTGAAGAAAACACTTACTTGCAAAAATAAATACTACAAGAAAGAAAGAAACGTGACTTACCTCCTCATCGTCGTCGTCCGGGTCCGCGGGGCCGAGCGCGCTGTCCCCGTTGCTCAAGTCCGAGTGACTGGCGTCGTTCACGGCCGCCGCAGACGTCGTCGCCGCCGCCGCCGCAGAAGAAGAAGACGCCGTCACGGCGTCGTCCTTTTTGCGGCACCTCCGCTGAACCTTGGCGGCGTTCCGGTACGAAATGGAGCCCTTGTAGTTGACTTTGAGCACCGTCTGCTCGCGTATGAGCTTCTCCAGCTCGCCGCACGTTTGGTCGGGCTCGCACCCGTGGCGTCGCCGGACCATTCGGCAGATTCGCTCCAAGTCCGGCCGGGCTTTTCGTGACCGCAGGGAGTCGATAGTGTCCAGTATCCACTCGCGGTACTTGGCGTCGGACATTTTCCTCCTCTTTATGTGTTACTGTATTATTTTGGGGGGTTGGGGGGCGATGGGTGGAGTGGTGGTGGTGGGGGTGTCTTCCCTCTCTAGTGCGTTAGTTGCAGCGGCCGAGAAGCGGAAACCTTCGCCCGTACGCTTGCCTGCGTCTGACTCGTGCGCTTAAGGTGGACCGGCAGAGTTGCAGGCCAAAAGTTTCGCCCTCCCTTTCGCTCGCTCGCTCTGTTGGGTGGAGTTTACAGCGACCCGCGATTTAACAAAGTGGGGGTACGTTGAGCAAGTAAGAAAGTAAACGGGAGGCAGGGTTGTTATCTCGTCAGATTACAACGTGTTTTAAATGACACATGACGCTCGGAGACGGACGACAATGTTCAGTTACGGCGTTTTTGTTTTTTTGTTTTTGCTCCTCGGTTGAGACGCGATAAGTAAGACAATACGTAATTCCGGGACGTCGTGTCAAAATAAAATGTCCGACTCTGATTTCATGATCTACACGCTTCACTTTGAAATGAGACTCAGTCCACATCCGGGTAATACCTGGTTAGCTTGCTCTTCACAGTCTGCGCTGCCTGCGTCAAACTCGTGCGCTTAAGGTGGACTGGCAAATTTAGACGCCACAAGTTTGTGCAGAAGCGGACCACACGGCAACGCGTGACGAAAACAATGCGAAGGCACGTTTGTAAGCAACAGGAACCATGGTTGTACTCTCGTTGGACTAAAACTGTCTTAAATAACATGTCATGACGGAGACGGCCAACAATGTTACATTTCCACGAATTCGAGACTCACAACCTCACGCTCACTTCGTTGATAAAAAAAAAAGCATTTCCGGTAAGCCCGTCGTTTCGAAATTAAAGCTATTTAGATGAGTTTGTATTTAAACGACGTCAATCGTGATATGACACGCAACACCCACTTCCGTGTAATGCTTGCTAGCTTGACTGTCGCGCCACCGTCACATTCGCTCAACGCGGTCCCCCTCGCGCGCTAAAGGTGGACCGGCCTAGATGCAGTCCAAAGTTTCGTCCCTGCCGTCCGGCGCGTGCGCACGGTCGACATGTGTGTGGAACGCAGGACGCGTGAAGGGGGACCAAAAGGCGCCCATAAAGGAGAGGAGGCGTCACAGCGGAGATTTCTACATTTGTTTGGAGGGGGCGTAGCGAGGAGTATTTGCAGCACGGTTGCCATCACGCTGTAAAACAAAGGCCATTTAAAGCAAAACACATCAACACGAGGCTGTGCTGGAAAAAAACGCATTAGGGTTGGGGGGGGGGTGGTTCTGTCTCATGCAATGTTGGCACGTTGTACAACTCAATGCATTGTCCTGGCTTGAAAAATAATTTCCTTGAGGATGGGGTGGGTGTGAGGGGAGGTCCCTTGATCTGCATGCAACATTGTTTTTGAAGAGTCAGTCGATTTAGTCTTTATTTTATAACGAGGTTAAAAATTGCATGCTGTATTGCAAACAGTGCAAATAGACAGGCTACATTAAAGTAAAATACAAAGAAAAAACACATTTTGGATTAAAAAATATAATTTGGGAAGCGGGTAAGGGCCCTATGTGTGAAATATTATTAAAAAATTATTTTTGGCTGAAATCTTATCTAAAGAACTGATGCTCATTTACATCTTACGGTACTATCCGGGTCATTTGTATGAGAATTAACGCAGATAGTAGACGTGGTCAACTGGTAGTTGCCTCGAAAATGTACACAGAAGGCGGACAGATTCCTCTTGACAAGTAAAACTTTATTGGAATGATACATTTTGCAAAATATGTTATGTATATATATATATATTTACTTTTTTTACCATATTCACTGTGTTCTAAGGGTATCTGTCAAGTTCTCCAGAAGGTAAGATAGTTAAGACTGTAAAGGCATTATAATATACAGTATTGTTTCCCTCAACCCCCCGCCCCCCAAAAAAGGTACATTAGACTACACAATCACTGTACCCAGGTCATGAGAAGAAAAAAAAAAAAAAGATTAGATGTTCTAGTTTCACCATTTTTTTTTTTTTTTTTTTTTTTTTAAATCTTTAGATTATTTTTTTGAAAATACAATTAGAAAATATGAACCTAAAACATCTTGGATGTAAAAAGAGTTATGTTTGAACATGGAAACGTGATGTTATTTCGAAGGCAAACAACGAGAGAAAAGTATTATCTTCACTAATTATTTAGTGTTCATCTGATATACAATAATAATATAGTAATAATAACAATAGAGGCATGTGGCACGCAACAATATAAAAGCATCAATCCGGAAGATGGATTGTTGCCTTTTAGTCTTAACATAACCATATTACATGTGCTCTCTTCAATGCGGTACATACAGTGTCTTCACATGAGTGGCACCCCCAAAGTCCAACCTCCAAATAAGGGGCACCAGTGGCAAAAAAAAACAAAATGAGGAAGAGTGTTGCGATAACCACAAAGTTGGAAATGAAACTCACTGCGGCAAAAGAAGGCATCTGCTCAGCACAATATCGTTAGCATAGCATACTTGACCAGGTCATTTTTTAACTTGCTGTCAAAGTACTAACAAAAATGCTACAATTTTTTGTTTGTTTTTGTCTGTGTAGATTCCTGGTCATCTTGGTCATGGTAATCTGCAAAGGTTAAATTGAGGCAGCTGGGCGCGTTTTTGTTTGTTGAATTTGTTGTGCTTTTTCTTCTTTTCCGAAAACATTGAAAAAAAATGTCGAGTCAGTTGATTAAGTACATACAGAAATTAACTTGACCAAAAAGATGCTAACAAAAATAGCTTGTAGATGGGAGCTTAGTGGCTAATGACTTCAACTAACAACAAATGTGTTACACGTCTTCAAAGGGTGAGTAGTATTTTCGTTTTATTGTACAGTAGTTAACTTGGGCGACAATTTGAGGCCGGAACTCATCAATTCACTTCGACATGACTTCCTATGGGGAGAAATGCTTTGAAATGACAACAATTTGGTGTTTCTTTGGACTTTGGAGGTTCCATTGTATTTGAAAGAGTAATTTGGGTCAAGATCCGCGTTTTATGTGATGCTTTGACTTGTGAAAAAGGCTGTAATGAAAAACAATAACATGTATTGGATGTGTAAGTAAGCTTGTTGTAGTAGCTTTATAACATGGGGGGTAGGGGGGGGGAGAGAGAAAAAAAAGATCACCAGATTACCGCGACCTAAAAAACCCCAAAGGTCATATTTTCCAAACAGCAATTGAAACCATCAGACAAGTCGAGGACATTCAAAATGAAATTCATCCAGCGTTTGATCTCCATGACATTACGAGGCTGTCAAAGAAATGAATCCAGCCTGCGTTGAAACCAATCACATTCGTTTAGGAAAAACAACAACAACAACAACAACAACAAAAACACAGTTATGTCACAAAATGACAAAAATGGAGCGATGCTAGTCAAAAGCAAAATAAAAGCACACAGACACACAAGTCTAGCACCTCGGGCCTCGCATGGAGAGTGTGTGTGCGTGTGCGTGTGCGTGTGCGTGTGCGTGTGTGTGTGTGTGCGTGCGTGTGAGGACGGTAAGTGTACAAGGTTCATGAATGCACGGAGTCAACAAACCAGGGATCAGCATTGGTCTGCGATTGTCTTGCATCCAAATTCAAACAAAGATCGGACACTTTTAGGAACATCTTTTTGTAATTGGCGGCCATTTTAGGTGTTCTCAAGTCCGGGAGCCAGATTAAATTCAACAAATATGACCAGCATTTGAGGGGTGGTTCCATGTTTTGGGGCGATAACGAACCCCCCCCCCAAAAAAACCAAAACAAAAACACACACAGGCACAATTCTCTGAAACATGTTTGCTACTCTTTTTTTTTTTTTTTCCGTCTTCATTCCATACAGAAAACCTCGCGATGCTGTCAGGATTGCCAACTGGGGCAAAATGGATCTTTATTTATGCACTCACAGCTATTAGAGACAACGTTGTAAAATGTTCCCCATCGTTTACGCCTGCACTCAAAAGTATTCAAACTGACCCTAACATGCATGCTCTTGGAATGTAGGAGGACGCGTGGCTCGAACCCGAACCTCAGAGCTAACCACTCCCAAATGTTCCCTAGACGGTCCCTGTAATGTTTTAATGGAAATGCGGTAATGTCGATTCATTTTGTTTACAATCGAGGGGTTGAATCCTTTTGAGTGTTTCTCTGCATACAGTGGATCTAAAAAGTCTACACACCCCTATTTCTGAGGATGTGGCTATGTTCAGAGTGAACCAATCACATCCAAACTCATGTTAAATGGGAGTCAGCACACAACACTGCCCCTCATTAACCCCCAAATTAACTTCAGCAGGGGTGTGTAAACTTTTTATATCCAGTGTATATCATCAATGTACACATAAGGAATTTAAATAACAGAAGTGTTTAATCCAACTGTTAAACACCAAATAAACAAGCACGGATCAACAACAAAAAAAAACAAAATTACCAGTAGGATTTAAAAAAAAAAAAAAAAAGAACCTGCAATAAAGAATAAAGACAGACGTGAGACGCAAACAAAGAACGCGTAGATGGTGATAAATCTTTTCTGACTCCGAAGCTCTACGCGGAGGCTATTTGTCTGACAGTGCTCCAACCAGCTGGCATCGCGATAGGGCACACATGTTGGACTCGGTATTGCTTGGACGACTTTGGCCCCGGGGCGGCTTAACCAGACAATCAAGTCGTCGTTCAAAGGATGAAAGAGGGGAGGGGGGAAAAAAAACAAAAGAAAAAAAAAAGCAGATTGGGTACCTTCACAACGCCCGACGACAACATGTGATGACAACCTGGCCACGACGATACACGCTTAGGGATGCAACAGGTAACAGTTGGGATTAGAAATGAGAAAAAGGCAACACTGCTGGTTCTGTTGGCTCTTTCCTCGCTGCTTGACCCGCGTCTCCCGTCTGGAGGCGAAGGATTGAACACAAAAAAAAAAAAAAAAAATCGTTACGAATAAGCAGTCCGCCCGACGTGTGCACACCCCCCGGACCCCCCGCCCACAGAAACCCCGACTCTGGCTAAGCGGTGGATCGGAACCTAGAACTCGGCGAACTCCTTGGCGCACTTCTCCGTGATGGACACTCGGATCTCCTCCTCGTCGTAGTCGTCAAAGTTGCTGGTGTCGCCGGGGCCTCTGCACTTGGGGATGAAGGGCGCCTCCACCTGCGACGCACGAGCACGCGAGTCAACAAATGCTGGAGCGTCTTTATTTACGTCATTTTCTAAATTTTTTTATGGTCATTTGACTTTGGAGTCAGCCAGCCCTCAAACAGCTGCAAAATTCAGCTGCTCGCCTCCTAAAGCGGAAATCAAGTCTCTTTTTTTTTTTTTTTTATTTAATTTTTTTTTTTTTGGGGGGGCAATACGTTTTACGTGAAAATTTTACTGTCGCATCAATCATTCATTGCGGCTTTTCGTGACAACATTCCAGACATCTTAGTGCCGGTTTAGCATGATTTAGCGTTAGCAGCTCTCCTCCTAGTAAATACCACTCTTACTACTCATCCGACGTGTCGCTTATTTGCCACTATAGAGGCAATCATTTGTGACACCTCGAGAAGCGCCGGCTGTCCGCGCATGCCGTCTCGTCATTTACGGAACATTTTCAGCCTCCGTGGAAAAAATGTTAATCGTCAGCAAACAAAACACGATCAAACCAGAACACCCGGCATCTCTGAATGTAGGGAGTAAGACTGAGAAGTCAGCACATAAATACACATGTAAAGTACAGATAATCTGAAAAATCAACATTAGTACAGTAACAAAATATTTGTACTTGGTTACTTCCCACGACGGCTAAGGAGTGACGGCTCACCTTCCTCTGGTAGATGGCGATCCAGTCGGTGGTGGCGAACCACTTGTGGCCCTTGATGTCGTTGACGCCGTTCCTGAGGTTTCCGAAGCGCTTGGTGAGGTCCACCTGCAGCAGGTTTCTCAACATGTCTTTCAGGTCCGAGCTGAAGTGCGAGGGGAAGCGAACCTGGAAACAGCCCGGGCGTGTCGCCGTCAACTTTTGTTTTCTTTTCTTTCGGATTTTTGGGGCTGCCGCTTACAACCTTTCGCGCGAGCTGGCGTTGGTGCCAATTTTCAGCCGCATCAACTTTTGATGTCAATGCGTCACCGGGATAACCTCCATTCGCCAAAAGACAATAAACAGTGAGCGGCTAAAGTTTCTTTCATCCATCCATTGGAGTCGACTAGCTGATTTGTCGATTTACGATTCCTTAATGACCTTTAGCACGCGGAGATCGAGCTTTCCATTGTCGATCGAAAAAGATTGCCAAGGATTCTCCACGCCTGTACATTTTTTAATTCTAATACTGTACTGAAAAAATATCAATGATGCCACCAGCGACTAGTCGACTCGAAAGTCGAGTCGACTTTCATCGCATTAGCGTTGACTTGAAAAAAGTCGTGCAACCCGTAGCACTTATGCAGTTTCGTGGAGCCAGACGCGTTGGAAAGTAGATGTATAAAAAGTCTACACACCCCCAGGAAAACAGCTGAACTTTATTTGGGATTAATCAGAGGCACTTAAAATGGTGGCATGCGTGTCCTGAATCCCATCTTGAATGTGATTAATTCTGAACACGGCCATTATTAGCGGGTGTGCACACTTGTGCAACAGCCTTATTTTAATTCAACTCTCAAAAACACTAAACAAATTCTCAATTAAAATCGCACAGCATATAGGTCACATAATGGTGGAAAATGTTTTGAAATGATATCTTGATATCTTTTTACACCACAAACGCTTGCCATTTGCACAGAGGTGTGTCGACTTTTTATAGTCGCTGTTTTCAGGGACGTGGAAATCGCGTCGAAGCAGCCCTCGTTTTGACGCAGTGCAGTTCCACGCGGCAAACGGGGGAAAAAAATGACACAACCTTAATAAGCTCACCTTCCCTGATACAATCTTCTCATAAATTTGGATGGGTTGGTCTGCAAAGAAGGGAGGGTAGCCAGCAGCCATCTCGTATATGAGCACGCCCAAAGCCCACCAGTCCACAGCTTTATTGTAGCCCTGGAAACATAAAACAAAAAGATTGGTGACGTATCCTCAAGTATCGCTTTGGGAGTGATGGTCAAACGCTCACTTTACTCAGGATGATCTCTGGTGCCAGATACTCGGGGGTTCCGCAAAGCGTCCAGGTTCGGCCTTTCACTCTTTTCGCAAAGCCGAAATCTGTAACCTGCCGGAGTCAAAAGTGTACAACTCTCAAAACTGGAGGGCAAAAAAAAAATAAGAAGCACGCCTTCTAAAGCTAAAAGGTGTCAAATGGCCTTGCCTGGATGTAACCTTGCTGGTCGATGAGAAGGTTCTCTGGCTTCAGGTCCCTGTAGATGAGGTCCAGCGAGTGAAGGTACTCGAAGGTCAGTACAATCTGCGCTGCGTAGAAGCGGGCGTGTGGTTCACTGCCAGAAAACACAGAAATAAATGTAGGAATAAAATAACATTTGTATGCAGCAGAAGAATCTAGGACAAAAAAAAAAAAAAAAAACAACAACAAAAAAACATACCTGAATCTACCGATTCTCCTCAAGTGGGAGAACATTTCGCCTCCGGGCACGTACTCCATTATCATATAGAGATTACTGTTGTCCTGTAGGGAGACCAGCAAAAAAAAAAAAAAAAAAATGCTTAGCATGACGCAAAACGAGTGAAATCAAACGGATATGAGCCAAAGCAACCTGCTCAGGATGAACGCGGACAATATTGCAAACCTTAAAAGAGTGCTCCAGCCGCACAAGGAAGGGAAAGTTAACCGCCTGCAGGATGCGTTTCTCATTCAGCGTGTGCTCAATCTGCTTCAGCTTCACCACCTGACAGACGCCACAACAGTTTTTTTTTTTTTTTTTTTTAGAAAATATAAATATGTTTACAGCCGGTGCATCTCAGTAAATAAATAATAAAAAAAAAAGGGTCGAAAAGTTCATTTATTTCAGTGGTTCTGTTGGAAAAGTGGAAAATAAGGCCGTGAAGAGGACACAGTAAAGCAAACGTTTCTGAGGCTGACCTTTTGTTTGTCAAGTATCTTCATGGCAAAGTGCTGGCCCGACTCTTTGTGCTTGACCAGCATGACTCTGCCGAAGGAGCCGGTGCCTAAAGTCTTGAGACGCTCAAAGTGGTCCAATCCTGCGGTTTGCTGACGACACCAGGGACGACGTCAGCATGCCGGAATAAAGAGACCAAAATCAAAAGATCAGCTTTTGCGTTTACACCAGCAGAGGGTGCTCTACCTTTGAAAAGAAAAACACCACAACAGCGGTGGGACTATTCCACAGTTAGCTTGATTGTCACGCTAACATTTCATCCGTGGCTTTTCTATGGCACTTTCCGGTAAGATGGAACCTATCCCACACCGTGGACCGGTGGCCCATCCAATCAGAGTAAATAAAGAGTCTCCAACGAACTCGGCTGTCTGATCTCGTCTCACCTGTGCTGGATTCTCCCATTTCTTGAGGAAATCTTCTTTGGCTTTGGCAAGAAACTCCTTCACTGTGTTGGGAAACAAAGGACACAACAATAACTTAGCGTGACCGCTGGTTGATTGACCCGCGACGCTTTTGGAGCACGTCCATCGGCATCAACGTGACCACTTCCTGTGTGGCAGAGTGTGTTCTAGTACCCCAACGGAATGTCACCTTTTCGCTCGTGTTTAGAACATTCCAAAAATGGCCACCCATGGCAAATCAACCCAAATAAAAGAACTAACCACCACAGTGGTGCTTCTGGGATTTTTTTTTTCCCCTCTGTAGCATCACTTGGGTCCTACGTGAAGATAGTTCATCAAATTGATGGCATAAAATAAAACTGTGATTTTAAACAGATGGCAACATACGGTCATAGTGGGAAAAAAAAAATCTAAATTGGACTCTCCTGTTGTTTTCACGTCTTGGTGCTAACCTTTGTTAAAGAGGGAACTCTACCCAAACACATTTTTTTCAAAAGTATGTTCCCAGCAGGCCCACTAGTTGAAACAAGGCATTCTGATAAATATTGCGTTTGTGGAATATGAGCTAAGCAGCAAAATCCACCCCTTTTTATCCATCTCAGGGGGCGGCCATTTTGTCACTTCTGTCGACTGAAAACGACATCACGGATGCTCAGTGCTCAGATAACGACCAATCACGGCTCAGCTTCAGAAAACAGGTCAGCGGTGATTGGCCGTTACCTGAGCCCTTGTGATGTCATTTTCTGTCGACAGAAGTGACAAAATGGCCGCCCCCGGAGATGGCTAAAAACCGGTGGATTAACTCTTATTCCACAAACGCAATATTTATCAGAATGCCTTGTTTTAACCAGTGGGCTTGCATAGAAAATATTCTTGAAAAAAAAAATACAATGTTTGCGTTACCTTCCTCTTTAATTTACTTAAAATAGATTGAGAGCTACGAATACTACACGCTTGCTTCATAAAACCTTTCTCTTCATAAGGATTTATTTATTTATTTTTTTTTTTAACCAACATTTTGGAACAGATTGAGACCGACCGACCGGCCTCGGGGGTTGCGCTGTACATTAGCATATATAGTTGTTTATTTTCAATGGACGCATAAATGCGTGTCATCACGAGCTGAAGGACGTCAGCGGACGATAATGAGAGGAGAACGGGAGGGAGACATTAACAGGTGTGACAAATCAGGTCATCACTGCAGCGTAAAAGTGTGGAAGAGCGGCGCAGTTCGACTCAGCAGCACAATGCAAAACTACAGAAGCACTCGCCTTCGGCAGATGCATCAGTGCAGCAAACACACGCACACACACACACACACACACCATTATCGGGCGACCAAAGGTGGACATATTCCAACAGCGTGACACGACACGGTGTCATTTGCACAAGTCGATTTTTTTTTTTCCACCCCTTATCTTTATGGGCCGAATCACGGTTCTCTATGGGAACACGCTGATAAACAGTCCTTCCTCATTCCTCTTGAAGCATTATGTTTAAAAAAAAAAAAACGTTTAAAAAAAAATAAAAAACACGCTGGCCCCTTATAACACGGTGATGCTTTTCATAGTTTGTGACAATGAGGCAGAAAATCAATCGGTCCAACGGCGACCGCGAGTAACTTGTGCGGCGCACAGCAGCTTTCAAACTAGCGGAAAGCTGCGGCGCATCGAGCCGTTCACGGTCATGTGGGAATGTCGGAATAATCGATGCCAAACAACAGCCGGCGGCCGAACGCGAGCGCGGAGCCCGTCGTCAACTTTGATCAGCACCGTCAAACAGTGCCCCGTTTTGACCCTCTAACGACAAACGCTTCTGTGAAGGTGCCAATTTTGAAGCGGGTAATCCGAACGAAGCTTCTCACAGTCATTAAAGGGTGGCCACTGGTTTGGGTGAAATAAACTCAGTAAGTAAAACCACTCACCGCTTTCGATGCCAGACGCGACACTTGTCTGACAGTGTCTCGGGTCATCTCCACGCTCGTTGGTTAGCAATTCCGCTTTCAGCTGCATTTACATTTGGAATATGCTGTGTGGAATTCATTAACCATTGATAGTTACTGAATTCAAAGGCCCTTTGTATTGAGCAGCTCGACCGTTCCCCATTCTACCACTAGCATCAGACTTTTCTATTTATCACTGGTAGCTTTCCATCACCCCAAAAATCATTTACGATTTCCTTGCATGACGATGCTATTAACTATTAACCCCATTTGGATTGACTTTTGACGCGTCGTCATCGATGGGGCGGACATGACCACACGCGCATAATTCAAGATAGTAGATGGCTTAAAAATTGCCCGCGGAGCAGCAGCCGCAACAATCGGACGAGAGCGAGCGGGGATCGCGCAAACATGTTCAGAGCGTCCCACGGAGAGAGACAAAAAAAAAAATCATATTTCCTGGGTAAACTTGCTTAACTTCCTGTTAGAGAGACGCACTAATTGAGCTGGGACGACGCGGCTCTGTCGGGACCGCCAGTCGTTTTTCGAAGCACTGCTACTCCAAATTTCTCACCATCCGGGATGACTATGGGCGCCTCTGCGGAGCGCGAGCCCGATTCGGAGGACCTCGACGACTCCTTGGAGGACTCCCTCTTGCTCGCGTGTCTCCTGGAGCTCTTCCGGTCACACATGAGCACGGCAGTCTCTCGCTGCTTTTTTTTTTTTTTTTTTTTTCCCCCCCTCACTGCCGACTCATGGCCCCGCTTCACAGTGTCCCCGGGTCAGCTCCACGATCGGCCCTCACGCGCGGGAAAACTAGTCGAGCGTCCCCGCCGGTGTCTCCGTTCGGTCCCGGGAACCGCCGAGTTTATTGTCAGCGGTCACATGAATCAACTGGACTCTTGCTTGCTTTGTATCAATATTTATTCTGAACACCAAGTTCTCCCCTGCTGCTCCCTTTCACATCAAACACACACACACACACACACACAGATCCATATTGATCTACACATAATCATCAGGGGGAGAGGCCTAGCTGGTATATTTATCCACACCGGAGAGGAATTTGCGTGTAAAAGTCGACGGGCCACACGAGCATGAGCTGAACCAATCAATTGGCACATTTGGGACTTCTGAGAATGTATACCTTCAATGACAAGGGTTGTTTTCATGAGACACTAAAGCACCCAAATATAACAGTTAGTGCAGTGCTAGGGCTCCATTGATCACCCCCCCCCCCACACAAAAAAAAAGAAAAATCAATAAATCAATTCCACATTTCTCCCCTGGGCCCTCGCTGGCCTACTGTGACGCAGTAATGGGAGCATTATATTGAAGCGAGCCGATCAACATACAACAGGAGAAAAGCTCAGCCCGTGGAGGTGGCCGTTTTCCACCATGTTTTTATATTTAATAAAGAGCAGGGCTTTCGCTGCAAAATGTCTTCAAATCAACCCGTCTCATAACCGGGAGAGGGCCGCTTGATGATACTAGCGCAATTATAAAAAGCTCACCGTGCCAAAGGGAAAATGGAAAACTGATGCAACTTTCGGGGCGCGCGTGAGAAGCAACGGAAGCCGGTTTTGACCCGCACGATTGAGAGTGGCGAGGACGGATGGAGTCGCAAGGATCCGATCACCGTGAAGTCGAACAAGAAACGCATTTGGGTCCGACTGCCCTGTAAACGACATAGCACTCATTTGACAATGAATGACAATGAATGACCAATGTCCTCTTTGAAAGTGTGAGTGAAAAAACAATTGCTGACATAACAGCTGGCTAGACCGTGTGTGTGTCCATCTACAGAGACAAACAAGCGTGGCTGCAGGCGCGCGCAAAAAACTTCAATCGGCCAATAGAAAAAGAGGACGGCTGACTTCCATTAAAACACACACAAATATGACATAAGCTCCACCCCCCCACCCCCAAACACACGGCACACACAAGATCAGGCCGAGCCGGATGACACACGGCACGGCGGGTCCGCCCGGGTAACGCCAAGCCAAAAGGACAAATCGGACAAGTTAAGGAAGCTTCGGGCTGCACCCCGCTCGCTCTTTCACTTCCTGCGCCAGGCCGGCTTCTTCCTGTGGGCCCGGCCTCCGTTTTGCCATTTTGTACGCTGCCGTGCCGCAGCTCCTCTTGTTCGACCGGGGGGAACGGGTGTCTACAAACATTCATTCT
This sequence comes from Filicampus tigris, assembly GCF_054856515.1. Taxonomy (NCBI): domain Eukaryota; kingdom Metazoa; phylum Chordata; class Actinopteri; order Syngnathiformes; family Syngnathidae; genus Filicampus; species Filicampus tigris. The sequence continues at coordinate 5,846,698 of NC_141232.1, forward strand.
GTATTTTGCACACAAATAATGTTTTGTTGTTGTATATGCAAGGGGGGAAAAAAAGAAAAAAAAAAGTGCTGATCTTGTGAGAACAAAGTTGCACTATTACGGGAGGGGATTTTTACTTTGAAGCGAATAAAGTTGGAGCATAACGGAAATATCATTTTGCGGGATTCAAGCCGCAATAATACAGCAATCTGCAATTTTACAACAATTAAGTTGAAATATTACAACAAAAAGTTGTTGTTGTGAAATTTTTAGAATAACAAATTAAAAATTTGCCAGAATAAAGTGCTAATAGTCAAAGAAAAAAACATCAATTAAATCAGAATATTTTTTTAAAAGAGTCATACTTTTCAGAATTTTTTGGTAAAGTTACATGAAAAGGCATCAAAAAATTGTGAGAATGAAGTTGCAACATTATGAGGCTTTGAGTCTTGTCAGGCCACAGTTCTAAATAAGAATTTTGTTCTAGTTAATCTGTTTTGCCTGGCTAAATAAAGGTGAAATAAAAATCAAACAAACAAAAAAGTCGTATTATATGCTAGAAAAGAAGGCATACTTTTGCGGTGGATTCATTTAATCGAATAACTTGGTTATAAAAAAGATTATTAAAAAAAAAAAAGAAGCAAATTACTAAAGCGCAACATGAAGATGATGACCCCAAGTGGACAAAAAGAATACCTGCGCCTCATATGCACATTGGCATGCAATTTTGACCCTTTACTTTATTAAAAAAAAAAAAAAAGTTAATTTATTCTTTTAACATTAGGAACTTTATCTCATAATTTTACAACAACTTTATCTACTTAACACTAATCCTACTCTTTTGTGAGCGGCCCTTGTCCAACCCAGGCAGAATATTAATCCTGCCAATTTTGCACTCAATGCCACATAATTTGAAAACGCAAAAGAGTGAAAGAGTCGCGCTGGTTACGAGGGCTGAGTTGAACATTTCTGTTCTTTCACACGTACTCTCTAGCGGCAACGAGGAGCCGCTGCTCATTTCGCAGCTAGCCGCTCACACTTGAGCGTCACTCGTGGTGCTGGGATTCAAAACATTACACCGAGTTCTCTCGGGCCTTCGCCAGGACCCCGTGAACCGTGTTGGGAAAAATACAAATAGTAGCAGACGAGGACCACCGATGGCATAGAAGAAGGCGGCAATCATAGAGCACAGAGATGGAACTAAGTGTGATGTGCAAAGAGTTAGCTGTTAAATCTAAAGTGTGCACAATTTATTGCTTGTACAAGTTTACATTTACCTTCTTTTCATTGTTGTACGACGTGTTAAAACATCAAAAATGATGTGTGTGTTTTATTCCACTCTTTCACAACAATTTGCCTGTTGTTATATTGTCTGTCTGCATGTGTTGCTTCACCTTAGGTGCTCAAATCTCCGTTAATTAACGGTTTGTAACAGTGCGACAATCGATTATAGTTGTTGTTAGCATGTCTGTGTCGTTTTGTATTGTGGTTAGCATTAAGTTAGTGGATATTCAAAGTGAAGTGGTTGTTTTAAATACGCAACGTGTACTTTTTTGTTTTATGCCGAAATATTGCTCTCATTGTAACATATAACATCAATGAAAACAATACTTCACTCTCCAAGAACCACAATTATTAAAAAGTAGCACAATCGGCTGACTTGTGGATTAACAATGAGACAGACGTCTTATTCCTAAAAAGTCTATGGCAAGCCGCTGTAATATTATGGATGGTTTGAACATCAAAGGCCTTTTCACACTGCACTTAGCATCGTCGCCGACAAACCCATTCATTGTGTACGAGCTGCGAGGGCACAAGAACGGAACGCAGTGTCGCATCACGCACCACACAAGATGGGCGTCTGCTGCAACGCGACATGCCCTTGAACTGAAAAATGTTCAATTCGAGAGCGGTGTCGCATTGACATCAGAAGGCGCCTCCAATAGTTGAGAAGTTGCTAGAGTGATTTTAGAGTGCTAACAGCGATAGACCAACCAGCGGGAAAAGCCTCATGTTAGTTACTAGCAGGCTACTATGCAAGCACTACCAAATATGGACATTGGACACAGATCAGTTCTTAGCGATTATATGTGTTATACAAAAAAAGTGAAATAGAACAGAACTGTACTTAGGCAGTGACTCTTTGGCGTACCACGTTTTGAGAACCCCTGGCCTATGTGATTTTTTGTTTTCAGAAAACAAAATCAAAATTCAAAAAACAAGAAGAGAGCAGTTGGCTCAATTCAAATTTTAGCATGACCTGGAAACATAATTTCTAGCGAGCACATTGATATTTTCTATGGCTATTGTGATGTCTATTCAGTTAAAAATGAGAGACAATCATGATAACGATTTGCTCTTTGAGAGAAGACCACAGTAGCATTTACAAACAGCCTTGTTCTTGAACATGTGTCATCACATGATGTTCAAGAGACTCCTCAACTCCCAAGTTTGGTTGCCTGGAGAGGATCTACTGCATGGGCATCATATGCCTGCACTGTCCTGTCCCCTCTTGTCACTGCAATCACAATAAGCCTCACATTCCACCATTTTTGACTCAAGTCTTAGCCCTCCATAAGACGAACAACAGCCCCTCTCAAGATTAGTGGGTTTAATTATTAGCCTGGGATAGACTTTCACAACAACGAGGAGGCCAACTCAATGCAGGCTGCTTGTGTTGTCGTCATGAGTGCTACCCCTGGATGCACCCCGGGGCACTTCTAATCACGAGCTTTTGCCACAAAAATCCGAGGAGAACACGAATAAAATCCTCTTTTGTTTAATGGGAGGTGTGAAGCAAAGGATAGGCCAGGAAACCAAGTCGTACGTGTAGGTAACCTCAGGTGTGGGGGGGAAAAGGACCAATATTTTCTAACTTTCTTAAGAATAAAATAAGGACTTACCACTCTCCATCTCGTTGCCTTTCTTCGCGGTGGGCGTGTTGCCCATGATGGCAGCCTGTCAAGCGGACTCCTGGAGGTTCGCTGGCAACTTGGGGCGGCTTGACGATGGATCGCCCTCACAACCGCCGCTAAACAGTGCTGGGTGAAGCTGTCGGTTGCCCACTAGCTGGCCGCTATCATTCTCGACAAACGGCTCGTAAAATATTCCCCCCTCTCTTCCGACGATCACTTTTTTGGGGGACAACTCTTAAAACCGAGCCTTATGCTACAGTTGGCTAAGGCTAGCAGGCGCGGCTAAGTGTGTGTTAGCTCGGTTAGCGTTTTCAAATATATATAGTGCTGTCTTGGCAATATTCAAGACAGCACTCGACTGGCAGTGTTGCAGTTATGCAGTTGTAGCAATGTATCCAAAGGTAGTCCAGGCGGGTGGGTGGCAGCCGTTTTTTCTCCTCCAGTTTTTGGAGACTAGCTGTTAGCCTGTTAGCGTCCCCAGTAGTCGTACAGTGGCCTTATCAAACCAGCCACGGTGTGTGTGGGCAGGCCCCTTCTTCTTCTTTTTCTGTGCAGAAACAAATGCGGTGTCCACGTTAATTCCTCGTCCCGCCCGCTGTCTTTTTTCTCAACCACGCTCGCTTCGAATCCAGCCAGGCCGAATGCGACGGTTCCCCCGGAGCCGAGCGTCTCGCGGACAGTTCCCAAAATCAACAGAGCCTTTCCATTAATCTTTACACCGCAAGGGAAACTCCAGTGACAGTCAACCATCCACCTGGCGCCGCCCCTTCAAGGCTTACGATTGGCTAATTGAAATGACAGTCATGTAGAGTCAAGAGCCGATTGGACGGTACGTGACATTAGAAGTCGCTGCGGATATGTGATTGGACAGCCATATTGCTTTGTCCCGCCTCTGAGGCCTGCTTGTATCCAATAGATGGCCCGACTGTAACGGTAGCTGTTGTTTTTCCACCTTGTAACTTATCGGCTGTTCGAATTAATCACTTACAAATCAAATATTAGACGAATGAATATGAACGGGGTTAAAATAATGACCTTGTTGTATCAGAGTCGAATTAATGGAGGCATTTCGCGGAGTCAAAACAGCAACTATTGTCCGGTCCGTCTGTGACTGGGCGTGACGTTGACACAGGCTATTTTTAGCAATATGTGAAAACATACGGGATTACTCATAAATGTCAACAAAAAAAATTGCGTTTTTTGTTGGAACAATTTTACGTGTGACACATTGTCAATAATTGATAAAGCATAAACCATGACTCACAACACACAAATACAAATACATATTTTTATTTAGAACACAAAATAGCACACAAACTAGAAAAAAAACACATGGAGGAAGTGAGATTTTCCCATCAGTGTTAAGTGTCAACTTGCACAGCAATTATTGCCATTCATATGCAACTTCAGTGCTGTAATTGTATTCATGTGGTACAAATCTGCTGTGTGTGAGTGGTGGGAAGCAAATTCTGCCAATTCTGTGGAATGGCCTCACACTTTTTGAAGCGCTTGGAGGAGAAGAGCAGTTATAAGGCAAATGAGTCTGTACATTTCGACCACACACCACCAAACCCTTCACAATGAAAATAAACGAGATGTGTCTATAAGCAGTCCATTGAGTTCTCTGGTAGTATTCCCAAGGGTGGGGCTTTGCCGGGAAGACAGGACGGCGGAAGCATGGAGTTGGACGACGGGTCCACGTTCTCAGAGTCCTCCATCCGTTCGGCGCAGCCTTCCCAGTTGATGTGGAACCTGGTGACGCGCGGGTTCGATGCCAGGATGTTTCTCTGGAGCTGGAAACAGAAGAACCAACAATATTTAATTTCATTCTCTCCAGCAACCATGCGACTTTTGGAACATAAAAGAGCATTATATGTCAAAGTTGGTTTAACCTGTGCATAGTCAGGTTTGATGGGAGGATTCTCGCGGAGCTCCTGGTCCGTGTACTCGTTGTTGACATAGTAACCGATGCGGATGAACTCCTGGCTTCGGTACGTGCAGGTGATCAGCACAACGGTGACACCCACGGCGTCGCTCTCAGGGATAAGGCCCGTGTTTGGCGCATCTGCCTATCAACAGAAAGATAACAAAACATTATGATTATTTAATTATTTAAATTTAAAGGTAGAAGCAATGACTTTACATAAACACACGCCACAATGCACGCACACACTACTACTAAGCGTGCAAATAGTTTGTAAAGTTTGTCAAATGTAACATTGTTACTGAAAAATTTAATAAAGTAGGAATTTAGGTTTTGCGACCAAATAAGATTCTAATCTTTCATTAGTAGTTTCTGTGTTACCGTGGTCATAAAATGCAATATTCTGTGGGCCTTGAAAGAACAGTCAGAATGATCTAAATTGGCTGGCATTGAGGCAAGAGTCAAATGTGAAATGATCCAAACTTTTGTTATTCGGTCTTGTACGCACTCATTTCTCATGACTCGCCACCATCGCACCATTTTATTCCTAAACAGAATCTTTTCTAGTAATTGAATGGTTCGAATTATTCTAGTTGGAACTCTAGACTGGAATGAAACATGACGACATGATGTTACCTGGAACACAAACATATGTCGTCCAGCAGGTACTGGTCCGACAAGGACAGAGTCCAGGACTTGGTCGTACTCTTCACTCTCTGCTGAGCCCACGTAAATTATCTTCCACTCCAAGTCTGGAAAAGCACAAAAAAGAGTGTGATGTAACTCAGGAAGATGAAGAAATTAGGGCTTAAATAAAAATAAAAAATTAGACATTTTAAAACAATATTTGGCTTCTCAGTCACAGCCTTGCACCTACTGTAGAAATAATGTACCGTAATGTCATTATTTTTGCCTTATTCACTGTATTTTATTCCATTTATATTCATTTACAATTGTACAAATTACTTTACTAAATTATAAACTAAACTATTTTCTGTTGAAAATTTCTATTGACTATTTGTTGCTGTTTTTAATATGATTTTTACCATGCAGAGATGTACTGTTTCTTATCAAATACTACCATCATTGTTAAATGTTGTCTGTTTCTGTGTTTAGCAAGCTTTCCAATGAGGGCAGTCTTTTGAAAACAGGATAAGGCAACGTTATGGAAGTTTTAACTTCCATTGACTTTGCATTAAGACGGTGGCCTACAAACTAGTGAAATTTCACTGCTTTTAAAAAGTCATACATTTCTTAAAAGAAAAATGATACTTAGAGGGCTGGAATCGTCAAGTAATGCTGGGCTAATTTAAATCAATGAAACGTGTCAAATTTAAGCACGTTCCTAATGTGAATCGTATTGATAAAAAATGTAGGTGTTTTTCCAATGTTAACTCGTGAAAACTACATGAAATAAAGTCAGCTAGCCGTTAGCAGTTAGCATTTAAGTGACATGTCCAACTGCTCACCTTCGGGCAGGTCCTCCATGCACTCAAACGTGATTTCGAACTGGAAGGGGTTCCCAAAGGGGCTCGGGTTATCCAGTACGGCCACATTCAACACTTGTACCTTCGCCATTGTTGGAGTCGCTGGGCTTGTGCTAGTGTTAGCACGCTGGTGCTAAGCACTCAAACAGGCTCTTCAAAGATCTTTTCCCGGGGATTCCTAAAAGCTCACCTCGCTGTCTGGCAAACGCACACGTCGAGTGGATTTTAAACGACGAAGATGTTGTTGTTGTTCGTTTTTTTCACACGACAGACTATACACAAGTCAGTCGCATACTACGAGGGGGAAGCTTTTTTTCCCCCTTTTTTTTAAGACAAAAATGTTTGGAGTATGATGTTGCCCGTTCTCCCGCCGCTTTGACAAGCTTACCCAAGATGCCCTGCGCCTCACGGAAAGAGACACAGCTTCCGGTTGTTTGTAACAAAGACACGCCTCTCTGTGGTCAACTGCGGAAGTACAGACGCAACATAAGGTCACCTACTTACTCTTGTATAAATCCGTGCATAAGGCACATTATCAGAAAACTTTATTGTCAATTTCATGAAGTGAATGATTTTTTCATGAATATAAAAATGTTGTACAGACAACATCAATTAATGAATTCACATTTTAAACATGCATTTTATTGACTTTATGTTTATTGAACACTATAATAACAATAATATTAATTTATGACATTAACAAAAACTTGTTTTTACCCACACAATCGTGGTGTTGAATTAATTGTCATTTTAAACATTAAATTTTTCAATGTTACATTTAATAATCAGATTAGGATAATAACTTTACAATTTAAAACATCACTGTTATTTTATTTGAATTTAATTTTTATATTTTACTTAGTAATGACTTTAGAAATTGCATACTTTTTTGACAGACGTGATCACATTAATTAATTCACATATTAAAACATTTATAGTATTATTGATTATATTTGTTTCCTTTTCTTCTTCAAAAATCAATGTTATTTTATTTACATCTTATTTCATTAATTTCCTCATAAATACTTGATCCTTTTACTTGCACAACTTGATCCCACAGTGCAACACCATCTAACTACCTACAGATTAGACCTAAATCTGCCTACTTTCTTGAATTTTTTCGTCCCCTTCTTCTGCCGTCGAGGGGAGATTAGGAGTGGATTAGGACTAAGTGGTTTTGCTTGGTTGCAGGTTTTCATCCCAATAAATATTCTAGGAATGTCACCATCCATTTTTTTTGTGGTGTAGGTCAAATATCCACCTGATGGGCGCGCTGTTTGACGCAGCCCAATTATTAACGACAAGGCAGGTTGCTAGGTGGTGAGGTTCAAAAGCAAGTTCATTCAAACATTGCGCTCACACAAGGAGAGACCAAGAGAAAGAAAAAAACAACATCTTCATTGTAATATCTCACAATAGGTTTCAGTGAGATATTAGGCGCGTTTATGCTGCAAGTAACTCGAGGCTGCTGAGTTCCACTAAACGGCGTTCGAAGTGGAACTTTGCACAAAGGAGGATCTGTGCTGGTGGACAAGGGAAGGAAGCGAGGAAGGTGCGCTCAGGTAATGTAACACCGAGCACGGTCACGTGATCAACGCTCCAAACTGCTTTCCCTAAAGGGGATGTGCGTGAGCACACCGCTCGCTCCGAAAGCAGGTGCTTCTTATTCTTATTCGTCATATTCTTATTCTTCTCATTCCTATTGGAACGTGTTGAATACAAGATTCGATTGTCCGTTTGGGTTGGCGGAAGAGAACTTCCCCAAAGTCTTTTCGTCGTCGTCAACTGGATACAACCCGATTGTTTGAGGTTTGAGCTATTTATTCTCTAATATGCTTTTTGGTTTTTTTTAATAGCCTATGTTTAATATGCATGTTATTTATCACACGGCTAATCACCAAGGCACCATTTGGGTGCGTCACACAAGTATAAGAAGAAACAACTGCTGTATAGTAAAATAAAAACAAATAAATGATTGTACAATATGGCCGATAAAAAAAGAGTCCTAAATAAATCATTTCAAAACCTCTCCCACCATTAATATATCCTATAAACTGTGAACTCCATTGAAAGTGAACGAAAAATATGATATTTTTGAAAGGGGAAGTAAAACTAAACAACCGAAAGGCTCAGTTGGTGTGGTGGCACACCTTCTCAAAACTCAGAAAAGTTCATCTGTTCTAGTGGGCTTTTCCTGACATTTTTGTAGTCACATCTTACAGCACGAGCCACGCACAGCTCTACAAAATATTTCAATATTTATTTTCATTTGAGTTAAAGAGGTTATATTTCGTGCTAATATTGTGCTACCCACGAACTATGCTACCTGTTATATTGTATTGTACTGACCTCTTATCTGCTGCATATGTACCCCTTTCACTGCTACCCACAGTAACAGCTATGTTGCCTATGGCTATGCTAGTCACCACTACCTACTGCTATTGCTATGCTACCTGTAATTTTTCCTCTTTCCATTTCTTTAACTGAGTTGTTTGTCAAAGAAAACAGACATGTATGTTGCACTTTCGCTGCTACGCTACCTAGCGCTACATTGTAATATGGCCTGAAATGGCCGCTTTTTCTATTGTCAAGTTATTGTCTGCCATATGTTATTGTACTGAGCAGCCAGGAAAATGTTATGCCTCCTATTGATTTGCCTTTATAAACAATTAATTGTCAGCCATTATTGAATTGAGCAGCCACATAAATGGAGCTTCACTGCTACGCTACCACTATGCTGATGCAGTATTCTTTTTGATTTAGTTGAGTCACTTGTACCCTTCTGTTAGAAAAAAAAAATACAAAGATTGTGGACAATAATTTAAGATTAACAATGTATTTAGAATTGCACAGTGGTTCAAACACAGTTCGACCTTGGCTGCCCACCCCTGCTGTAACAGACTGATTTTAGCTTCGGTGGTTTTGCGGTGATTAAGCTTGACTCACAGCTTGTTCCTTGTCTCTGTTTAAAATAGTCATCGGAGGCGCATTGGTCTCGGCTTCTAAAGGCAAGATTTGTCATCAGATGGACCCCAGCTGATGCCAGCCAGACCCGGTCCATGTTTGTACACCTGGCCCGGTTCTAGACATGGACGGGTGGCCTTGTGTGCCCAGCATCGCGCTGAGGAGTGTCCTTCTTCTTCTGCTCGTGCGCTTCGCTAATCATGCCTGGGGTGAGATGCGTTTTTGAATGTGAAATGATAATAAGGATGTTGAACTTTTTCGTGTGACGCAAGCTATAGAGGTAATCCATATTGTGCAAAATGTATTGCGACAAAGCCAAAGAAAAAGCTTAAAGTAGCTCAACTGCCTCGACTTTATTAGACTCAATTTCTTTCATCAGCTAACGATCAATTCATTGTTATTGTTTTTGAAAAGGACTATATTTTTTGAATCACTCTCTCCCATTGCGCTTGGCCCTACCATGCTTGTAGATTGCACTTCTGGGCAAAACGTCATTTTCTTCACACATTATAATGCCATGAGAAAAGTTGAAAGACGCATATTTTGCTATGAAACACAGTAGCTTATCAGCACATAATTAAATTTCTTCTTTTTCTTCTTGGTCTCTGCTCCCTCCCTTCGCCCTTATCACGTTGCACTTTTGTCCCTGCTAACTTGACTATTTGCTCTGGTGAATTATTGACTCCAGGAGTTGGTGATATGCTTTTTTTGTTTTGTTTTGTTTTGATTGTAGTTTCCCAAAATTCCCTCTAGCAGAAACTAGCAGCAGCTGAACAGACAACTTGGATACACTTTAGATGAGCGATGTTGTTTTATTTTATTCGTATCTCAGCGTGTGTTTGATTCAGCAAACTGACTGGTGGCAGCGCACTCCACATTCCTCAGCCTCCTCCTTCTCCTCCTCCTCCTCCTCAAAGTGGTTACTGTGTAGTTTCGTGATGTCACTGAGTCATCACATGGGCGCTCACATGGATGGAGGGGAAAAAAAGAAAAAGAAAAAAAGGCCAGAAACAGTGCGGGCACAGCTTATGTGCTTACCCAAGTGAGCAGAATGTGCAGCACTCTCTGTTGTGAGATAAAATGATGTCAACAGTGCACAATGCACCGCTTGCTATTTTCACATTGTTGTGGAGGGAAAACATTTTTGCTATTTTCTAACCAGGTTGCGGTTGCCATGGCGATAAGATTTAGTGTTTTACATCAGGAAGTCATGACCATAACCAATATAATTAAAAATAAAAAATAATACAATCTTCCCACCTTATGTGGGAAAATTTGTGGTTTTACGAATGTGACACTGCTCATCACTAAAGGACACCATACCGACAGTGAAGCAAGGTGGTGGCAGCATCATGCTTTGGGCGAGTTTATCATAATTCCCAGGTACCCCAGGTGACACCTGGCGCCTGTGGAGAAAAGAAACAAATTGACATTTGGTCACGGTTACACAAGCACTATCACAAATGAACCACCAGCTGCTAGTCGACTATTATTAGTTAACCATTTAGTTGCTTTAAAGCAACACCGCGTAAGTATTCGACCTTAATAAAATGTTTTCATAACTCTTTTGATGAAACTTCAACTCACAACTGGTTGAATGGTACCCTTGTCACGGCCTGATGGGGTCTGTATCGCTTTTGCTGGCACTAGGCCACTTTGAGGAGGAAACCACAAACCCTGCCACACAAAAGAAACTACAAATGTGCAAATTGCTTTACGGCATGTCCCGCCTTTCCCCATTCGTTACAAATACAAAACATTGTTATATTATATTGTTTGGACACAATTAGATTTTCTACGTCATCACCATTCATCCTAAACACAGCCCCTGGACCCAGAAATGCAATTCAGTCCAACTGCAGGCCAGCGAGATCTCAGGATTTCACGACAGTACACTCATGGGAAATGTGGTTGACTTGACTGGAAACACTACCGCTTTTGTCCACATGGCGCCACCATAATCAATGAAAACTTAAGGTCGCACATTGTTGCTTTAATGGGCAGCTCCATTTGGTTCCTACTCTTGTTTGTCAGTGAGAACGTAGAAGACTTGGATAACAATGTAACATGGTTTCCTTTCCCTTGCTTTCACTTATTTTTTTTAATGATCAAATTCTTTTCCTCTCGACAGGGAATAACACTGTATCGAGTGACTTCAGATCTCAGAATGCTACAGTAAGTGAAGCCCATTATTTTTAAATACCTGACTCTCGTCAAGGCCGTTCAGGAAAATTGTTTTTTTTTTTTCAAATTATTTTTTTAATAAATTGACATACCAAAACTCGAAAAGATCTTTTTTTGAAATGATTTATCTCAAAAGGCACTTTTGCTACTTTGGGTTTGCACTTGCAGCCTGGAAAAGGGTTCCGCAATACTTTTTTGATACCGTCTCATTTTCCGCGTGCTTCCAGGACTCCAACCTGGCGGCCATCGTGGCCCCCACCGTCACGCTGGGCCTCCTCGCCATAGCCTTGGCGGCAGTGGCCGGCTGGCTGCTGTGCGTGGTCAAGAAGAAGCGGCAGACGGAAGGCGCGTACAGACCCAGCGCCGAGGAGCAGTGCGGCACTCACAGCGTGGCTGCCACCGATGTGCTCAAACTCCCCAAGGAGGAAAGACTCATTTGAGGAGCTCCTTTTTTTTTTTTTTTTTTTGGAGGGTCGCTATGCACAAAAACTTTCAAGGCGGTCTTCAATAATTTTCCTGTGCACAAATGAAAGAGAAGCTCCAGTATTTTATCACTACCGAACGTTTCATTGTTTTTCCCTGAAGTGGCTTTCAACTTGTTTTGTGATATGTATCATGCACTATATCGTAAATCAATACCACTTGATGTTTTTTTTTTTTTTTTTACCTCGCTAAACTGCTCATCACGACTCAATTTTAGTTTGATTCAACAGCTGTTTACACATGTAAGACATTTCACACGATCAACTAGTGTCATGGCGTCATTTTTTTTTTTTTTTTTTACGTTAATTTATGCCTTCGTCTAATAAATAAATGCCGTATTTGTACAACTTGTCTTTTAATGCAAAAATCCCCCTGAAAATTGCTAAATCATCTGGAATTTGGGGTCATTCAACATGCAACCATGCGTGAACATGAAAACCTCCACACAAGCCCGAACTGAGATTCAAACTCGGAACCTCTCGACTGCGAAGCAGATGTTTTAACCACTTTCCACCGTGCTGTGACGCCATCCCAGCTTCAGCACCCCCAAAATTACCCTAGACACGCCTATGATTGGACATAAAATGAACAACTGAGAATGGATCCAATAAATGGATAAAATTGCGGCCAGGCACGCATCACACGACACAACAAAAGACACAGCGACCCTCAAAGCGACTTTTGCGAGGGATTTATTGAATGCTTCTCCAATGGTTAAAGGCTTCACAGTTAAAACTCGCTTGCTGGGAATCAATGGCGGAGCGGGGGTGCAAAATGTGAGGGGTCGATTCAATGCTTTTACAACATAGCAAAAAAACCACCAAAGCGAAACCTTTACTAGCGTCGCTAACACAATGGCTGTGTTCGGAAACACTCACAATACACCAACGGTCTCCAACGTCGCACAGAAAGATTAAGGAAGAAGAAAAAAGAAAAAAAGAACATTTCTTTTTTGTAGAGGCGTAGATACACGAGCCGATCAGTGAGTAATTACGAACCGTAATCACAATGGAATCCTGATTTTAAGCGAGCTTTTTATTGCGCGATGTAGTGCACTACACGTCACTCTAAAAACGGTTGCGTCAAAAATAACCCAAATTGGGTCATAAAAGGGGCAGAATCCATCTTTTTGGATTATTCATGTAACCCAAAAATTTGGGTTAAATGAATGACGTGCAAAAACGACTCCAAAAATTGGCCCCAAAATTATGTTTTCATGTAAAACAACCCTCAGAGGTGTATTGTGTGCTTTATTCATTTGACTCAACTTTTGGAATTATATAAATAACCCAAAAAGTTGGCTCAGAATTTTTTGGGGGTTTTAATCCAACTTGAGTTATGTTTGATCCAACAGTTTTTAGAAGAAAAAAAAATGCTGGGCTATTTTCCCAACCCGCTCGCTGGGTAGCTGTGAATTGTGAGCAGATTGGGTTACTTTTACCCAAGGTTTGGTTAATTATTTTGACCCAGCAAATTGGGTTGAATTGTTGCTTTTTCTTCTTAGAAAATACTGACTATAAAATTAGAATGATTTTTAATCACGGCTACACTGATAACCTGGCAACCCATTTCTTGCTAACTTTTTAACTCATCAATATGGCTAGTTTTTACCCCTTGATGGATCAAAATCTTGACCCAACATGCTGGGCCGAATCCTCAACCGAACGCGATGGGACATAAATAACCCCTTTTGGACCCAAAACTGGGTGATCAATTTCACCCAACTCGGGTTACTTTCAACCAGGCAGTTTTAAGAGCGTATATACTGTAAAAATCCCGATGTTAGTATTGAATAAATGAATGATTCCAAACACAGCTAACGTCTAAAAACACACCAGTGCAAGGCGGGGGGTTAAGATGGAGGGCTGAGGTGAAATGGTTACTTAATGGTGGGTGGTTCGGGGGGCGGGGTTGGGGAGGTTTTTAGGCCCCCTCTTCCTCGCCCTCCTCTTCGAACTCGCCCTCCTCGGCGGTGGCGTCCTGGTACTGCTGGTACTCGGACACCAGGTCGTTCATGTTGCTCTCGGCCTCGGTGAACTCCATCTCGTCCATGCCCTCGCCCGTGTACCAGTGGAGGAAAGCCTTGCGTCGGAACATGGCGGTGAACTGCTCCGAGATGCGCTTGAACAGCTCCTGGATGGCCGTGCTGTTGCCGATGAAGGTGGCGGCCATCTTGAGGCCGCGCGGCGGGATGTCGCACACGGCCGTCTTCACGTTGTTGGGGATCCACTCCACGAAGTAGCTGCTGTTCTTGTTCTGCACGTTCAGCATCTGCTCGTCCACCTCCTTCATGGACATGCGGCCGCGGAACACGGCGGCGACGGTTAGGTAGCGGCCGTGGCGCGGGTCGCACGCCGCCATCATGTTCTTGGCGTCGAACATCTGCTGGGTGAGCTCGGGGACGGAGAGGGCGCGGTATTGTTGGCTCCCCCTGCTGGTGAGGGGGGCGAAACCCGGCATGAAGAAGTGCAGGCGGGGGAAGGGCACCATGTTGACGGCCAGTTTGCGCAGGTCGGCGTTGAGCTGGCCGGGGAAACGCAGGCAGGTGGTGACCCCGCTCATGGTGGCCGACACCAGGTGGTTGAGGTCGCCGTAAGTGGGCGTGGTCAACTTCAGCGTGCGGAAACAGATGTCGTAGAGAGCCTCGTTGTCGATGCAGTACGTCTCGTCCGTGTTCTCCACCAGCTGGTGCACCGACAGGGTGGCGTTGTACGGCTCCACCACCGTGTCGGACACTTTGGGCGAGGGCACCACGCTGAAGGTGTTCATGATGCGGTCCGGGTACTCCTCGCGGATCTTGCTGATGAGCAGCGTGCCCATGCCGGAGCCGGTGCCGCCGCCCAGGGAGTGCGTGAGCTGAAAGCCCTGCAGGCAGTCGCAGCTCTCCGCCTCCTTCCTCACCACATCCAAGACCGAGTCCACCAGCTCGGCTCCCTCCGTGTAGTGGCCCTTGGCCCAGTTGTTGCCGGCTCCGCTCTGACCTGGAAAAGAACACGCGTTCGCCATCAAGGATCACGCGATCCTCGACTCGGGCGGCCTTCCGTGGGACATTTCCGCAGACCCCCAACCGCCTCATTAAAAATAAAGAATTGAGAGATTTTTTCTTTGATTTTTTGGAGCTCACACTTTTTGGTTGATGATAATCATTCATATTTAAAATCAGTACACGGTCCAACCCTGCCAATGAGGACTTTGCGACGGTGACTTACCAAAGACAAAGTTGTCAGGTCTGAAGATCTGACCGAAGGGACCTGACCTGACGGAATCCATGGTTCCTGGCTCCAGATCTACCAGGATGGCGCGGGGAACATATTTGCCTCCTGGAAAGTGGAACAACCATTTATGACGAGGAATTACTGTCCACCGGAACAAGCCGGAAGGGTCAGCAGCATGTGTGCCTTTCAGGGGCGTGTTTAAATAGGAAGTCAACCCAAACATATTTTTTTCAAGAATATGTTCCCAGCAGGCCCACTACTTGAAACATGGCACTCTGACTAATTTTGCGTTTGTGGACTATCAGTTAAGCAGCAAAATGTACTCGTTTTTAGCCATCTCTGGGGGCGGCCATTTTGTCTTCTGTCGACTGAAAACGACATCGCAACTGCTCACAACACAGCTCAGATGCAGAGAACAGGTCAGCCGCGATTGGTCGTTGTGAGCAGTTGCGATGTCATTTTCAGTCGACAGAAGACAAAATGGCCGCCTCCAGAGATGGCTAAAAACGAGTGCATTTTGCTGCTTAACTTATATTCCACAAACGCGTAATTATTCAGAATGTTGTGTTTCAACCAGTGGGCCTGCTGGGAACATATTCTTGAAAAAAATATGTTTGGGTTGACTTCCGCTTTAAGGAGTGATGTCAGGCAGTCAAAAATGTTTATTGTTATGTTTAAATGATTAATTATTGATCAAATGGTGCATCTCATGGCTCTTGTCGTTTATATAATTTATTTAAAAAAAATAAAAAGCACAAAATGAAGCCTAGTTTACCCGTGGCCTCGTTGTAGTAGACGCTGATCCTGTCCAGCTGCAGGTCGCTGTCGCCATGGTACGTTCCGGTGGGGTCGATGCCGTGCTCGTCACTGATCACCTCCCAGAACTGTGCGCAACAAAAATAACACATTGACGATGAAGCAGCATCTCATAATGATGGAAGAATGAATGTGCTTGAAATTGAGAATATGAAGCTTTCAATTGTGCAAATCTCGTTTAATTTTCTCTTCATTGCATTGCATAAATCTAATTGCAAAGTCATCCAGTTAGAAGAAGCAGTATCTAATACATTTTAATGTGCAATGAAAAAAGGAATAAAAACACAATAAAAAAAAAAATCTATATATGTGCGTGTGTCTGTGCGTGTCTGCGTGAGTTAAATGCAATAGAATTTGAGTGATGTACAACTAGGTCATTGGGGGGGAGGAGGAGGGGGCGGCCTCCTCCCTGTGATTGAGTCACATGCATGGACTAAACGCCCATGCACAAAAATGCATTTAATCAAGGAAAATGTTTTTCTTTTCTTTTTTTTTAAAATCAATTGAAATGATGGAGGGGAAAAAAATCATTCACGTGCAAAATCTTCCTTCTGGAACATTCTGCGAGGATGGCACCGCCACCGTTGGGGCGCTGCAGCGAATGAATGAAGGCACGCACGCACTAATCTGTGCACGGACAAAAATAGCCTGAAACGTGACAGTATAAAGATTACCTTGGCGCCGATCTGGTTCCCGCACTGGCCGGCTTGCAGGTGCACAATTTCGCGCATTTTGGGGTCCGGATGAGGGACGTGGAAGGTTCGAGAAGAAGACGAAGAAGGAGACGGAGAGAAGCGATGATGGCTCCCGGCTGCACGCACGAAGGCTGTTTCTCTCCGAGATGGATGCCTCTCGGGACGCTTCTACTGGACTGAAGCGGTGGCGCAAGCTGACGTCATCGTCATGGCAACCAAAGAACGGAGGAGAAGGGGGCGTGGCCGCGGAAGTGCAAGCTAGGCTGCGACGTCCGTGAGACGCTTTCATTGTCTTCTCACGCACTCTGCCAACTCTCTCTCTCTCTTTTCTTTTTGCATTTGCAGCATTGTTTTAAAAACAATTAGCTTGATCGACACGTTTACAAATAGGACAACTCAATTATTTTTGGATGCCATTCGAACAAGTTATTGACTGGCCAAAATATGAAGTACACCTGAGATGCGATACAAACAGTTGTATGGAACATTCTGACTTTAAGGACAATAAAGCTGCGTTTTCAGACATTAATAGAAAACATATGAAAGAAAATGAACTTTTTTTTGCAAACACATAGTTGGGCCTTTGAAATGCCTGAGTATGATATTTAAAATGTCATAATACATTTAATTCAACTTATCCCGCAATCACTATCCTAAGATTCTTCAAACAACAATATTTAATAATAAAGCAAGTTAATACACTCAAGATTGAAACAATATCATTTCCACAAATACATTTGATATCTAATCTCACCACATAAATGACCAAAGTCATGGATGTTTTCGACTGAAAATGACATCACAACTGCTCAGGGCTCTGGTAACGATCAATCACGGCTCATCTTAAAAAAAAAAGGTCAGGTCAATATCACATGACCAAACCTAGAAAACAAGTGAGCTGTGATTGGTCGTTACCTGCCCGTAGACACCGTGATGTCATTTTCAGCCGACAACAAGGGGCAAAATGGCCGCCAGTTTAGATGGCTAAAAACGCATGGATTTTGCTGCTTAATATTCCACCACCGCAACATGAATCAGAATGTCGTGGTTGGTTAGACAAGTACATCTACATAGCACATAGAAAATATTGTGAAGTAAATTTGGGATTAACTAGCCCTATAAACTTTTTAACACTCACATTAAATGCATTCAACTGTCCCCAGTTGGGAGTCACTGACCCAAAAGATCAGACGCCTTTTCTTTTTATCACCACAGTTAGTTTAAAAATGAACAAAAAAGGAGTTAGCCCGCCGTGGTTGTCAGTGGCTCACTTAGCAACCAATCTTTTGTTTTGAAAGTGAGTGTGTAATGAATTAATAAGGGTGAATAACTGCTAATGTGGCGTGTCGGACAGCAACAACAGCAACAAAATGACGCCTGAGAGCGTTGACATCCTGCACGATTGCATTCCTCTGTTGAGCAAAGTAACCAGCCAGCAACCAGCCAATGACGCTCGACTTCCTGCTTCTCAGCACGGCCACATTTTTGTATTGTTGTCTGACTGCGTCCCTCAGCGACACCCACACAAGCCTCTTTGCAAACCAGCGAGGGTTCAACATTTGGGCCAATTCTCACACACACTAACCTGGGGGATAATGCGGGCACCCCGAAAAGCTTTTTAAAAGACCCGCTTACTGGAACCATGTCGCTTCCGGAGGAGGACCTCACTTGTCCCATCTGCCATGAGATCTTCTCCGACCCGGTGGTGCTGTCGTGCAGCCACAGCTTCTGCCGGAGGTGTCAGAAGCGCTGCTGGGACGCGTGCCTCGGCGAGTGTCCCGTGTGTCGGAAGAAGAGCTCAAAGTCCAGCCACTTCTCCAACCTGGCCTTGAAGAACATCTGCGAGGCCGTGGTGTCCCGCCGGGAGATGGAAGCGGTGGAGGAGAGGCTGATGTGTCCCCTGCACAGGGAGAGGTTTAAACTCTTCTGCCTGGAGGACAAGGAGCCCATCTGCGTGGTGTGCCAGTGCTCCAAGGCGCACAAGGAGCATCAGTGCTCACCTGTCGAGGAGGCGGCGACGGACTGCAAGGTAGGGCGGCAGGATTCGAGCCTCTGCCTCGGTTGCGCCGTTAGAAGAAGAGAGACTAAAAGCCACAACGACAACAATTCAGCAGCGACAAGTTTCTGCAATCGGCATCATTAAGGCTATGCGAAACATGCATGCAGTCGATATAAAAAGTCTGCACACCCCTGTTTTTTTTTTGTGGTATAAAAAGTTTAACCTTGGTTTCGTTGCACATTTTTGGGAGATTTGAAACTAAGGTATAGCATGCGGTGGTTTAACTTAAAGCTTTTAGGCCTCTGCTGGAAAGTTTTTTAAAAAATGCCAGGAAATGCCTACTAGAACAACTGAACTCTATTTACACACTTCAAACGGAGATAGTTGTATTCCGACTCCTATTTAAAGTGTTTTAATGTGATTGGTTCATTTTGAAATCAGAAACACCCCGGTCATTTCTGCAATCAGCAGCGTGCATCCGACAAAAAACGAGGCAGCCAATGCCCCCCCCCCCAAAAAAAAATTTCTTAGTCAATGATTGTTATTCTGCTTATCCTGTCCGTGTTTTTTCAACCATCAGTAACCAGGCAACCACCTCCAAGTAGAATGCTGCTCTTCAAGTCTTTCCATTTTTGCGAGCGCAGCTGTGAAGAATTCCAACTAGTCCGCAGTATACTAGCTCATCTTTTTCTGTTTGGCTCGTCAGGATAAACTAAACGAGTCCCTCAAGAGTCTGCAAGGCAAACTGGACAACCTGAAGACGATTCACAGGTCCTCCACCGACATGTTCAAGCACATCAAAGTGAGTCACTCTCATTCATGAAATAAAGAAATAAGCAACGGCGTGCTGTGGATTCGACGCCTGGTAATTCATCCACTTTTTAATGCTACCACTACCATATTGCAATTAGAGAAACCATTAGCGATGAAACAGAAAACCAGCACTGGAAAAACAGTTCTGCTCTAACCAACCAATAAGCGGAGACGAAAATTTAAAAAAATGCTAATGAATTTGAAATGTGATTGGTTAAAGAAACTTACAGATCTCCCCTCTAGGATCAGGCGGTGAACACGCAACGTCTGATCCGGGGTCAGTTCGAGCAGCTCCGTCAAATGCTGGGCCGGGAAGAGGAGGCCCGGCTGGCGGCGGTCAAGCGAGAGGAAGAGGAGAAGATGGCGGCCGTGAACGACAAGATGAAGGAGATATCGGCCCAGGTGCTGTCACTGACCGAGAGCATCGACGTCGTGCAAAAGCTGCTGAAGGAAGACGACTTGGTCTTGTTGAAGGTCTGTAGGCGAAAGTGCTGAGAGACGGGCAGTCGCACTTTTGTGCTGTGTGTCAAAAATGACGCGGATGTTGACGGATCAAAATGAATGGCGGTGGCTGTCCAAAGGATGTTTTGTGAACATCCCGCCCACCACTGCTTTGATGAGAGATTCATTGATCTAAATGGGTTGATTGCATTTCACAATTATTTTCATGACACTTTTTTAAATATGTATATATAAAAAAATAAAAATTGAATTTACTCACTCAAAATAAATAAATAAAAATCAAATTAAATATGTAAACATTACATGAATAAATAATTAAAATGAATACAAATCAAAATTAAATATGTAAACATTACACTGAGTAAATAAATTATTTAAAAAAATAATACATCTAATTATTCTTTTTAAAAAGTTCCATTCAATTAGTAAAAAATAAAAGTCCATTAAATAAATGAAATCCAATTACAAATTCTGTCAAATGAAAATGCTACTAAAAAATGCCATTCAATAAATGAAAGTCATTGGACTAAAAATGATTCTATTCAATAAATACATCATTCTCTAAAATGAATACAAATGCCATTTAATGAAAAATAAAAGTAGAATAAAAATGCCATAGAATAAAAAAGCTTTCATTAAATAAATACAAACTACATAAAATAAAAAAATACCTTAAATAATAAAATTGCAAAAAAAAAAAAAAAACACGACAAATACACTACAAATATAAATTCCGCAAAATGAATTAAAAAATTCCTGAAAGT
Source organism: Filicampus tigris (assembly GCF_054856515.1). NCBI lineage: Eukaryota > Metazoa > Chordata > Actinopteri > Syngnathiformes > Syngnathidae > Filicampus > Filicampus tigris. Next base: position 5,867,398 of record NC_141232.1, read on the forward strand.
GAAAATTCCATGTTTGAGATTTGCTACCTTTTCTTTTCACAGGAGTTCAAAGATCACGAAGACAGGTACGGAATCATTTCTAATGACTCCAACGAAATTGTTGACACGCGGTCATCATAGGTCACTGAACCGTGCGTGTGTCTTGACAACAGAAACGCAACTTTAGCCAACATGTGCGGGGTTCTCATCGACGTGCCCAACCATCTTTCCAACCTCAAGTATAGAGTGTGGAAGAAAATGCTGGAACATATTGATTATAGTAAGTGTGTGCATGCGTGTGTGAGGAAAAGTGCGTCTGAACGGGGGTGAGAATTTGTGTGTCGGGAGTGTGTTTTTAAAAAAAAATTTGTTGTATATCTTAAGAATGTGTGTGTGTGTGTGCATTGAAAGAGCCTTCCATCTAATTTCCTGCCTTTCAGCCCCGGTGACCTTGGACCCAAACACAGCGCACCCTTGCCTCGTCCTGTCCGACGACCTCACTTCCTGTCACTATAGCGACAAGATGAACTGTTGCCCCGACAACCCGGAGCGCTTCCACATCAGCGCCGAGGTGGTGGGCGCCACGGCGCTGGGCTCGGGAAGCCACCGATGGGTGGTGCAGACGGGAAGCAACCGGGACTGGCTCCTGGGCGTGACCTCCTCGTCCATCCCCAAGAACGCCGAGATCAACGCCAGGCCCGAGAACGGCTTCTGGACTCTGTGCTTCCGGGACGGCCAAGTCAAAGCCATGACCTCGCCCCCGACGCCGCTGGCCGTTTCCAGGACGCCGGAGCGAATCAAAGTGCACGTGGATTACGACAAAGGCGCCGTGATGTTCTGGGACGCCGACGACGACTCGTTGATTCACGCGTACGAGCACAATTTTGACCAAACGCTGGTTCCTTACTTTTACACGCAGTGCGGCCATCCGTTGAGAATCCTTCCGGAGAGGGTGCCTGTCACCATGCTAAGGCAATAAAACCTCGATTGAATTCACCATTCGGAATTTGACCACACATTTTGGGGCGGAAAAAAAGTAGAAGCCAAGTAGGCTTGATGAGCAAAAAGTGCGATTCACAAAAGAGTCGACTCTCCCTCGGTAAACGTCCTGATACGTTACCCAAAAACATGGGCTGTGCGGTGAATAGTTCAGTTTCGTTCTACGATGTCAACAGACGGACTCTTACTTGATTTAATCCATGCGTATCGTTTGCCATGGGGAAAATGGGTTTATAAATATGAAGGAATCTTAGCAAAGAGGTTCCACTGTATTCGTGTCTTGTATTCTATAAACTACGTTTGTTGTATCCTACTCAGGCCTGCACTATTCTTGCATCTTTAAAGAAATACACACAATGCCTAGCTCGTATACGTACAGTGTTCCTGATATACATGAAGGTGGCTTTTTTTATTTTTTTATTTATCGTGAATGAGCACAGGACCAATTATTCAGTACTGCTTTTGCACACATGAGGGCGCCGTGTCAAATGAATATCTTCTAAAACGCAGGCTGCTTGCTCTTGTTGTATTTTGCAGACATAAAGGTACAAGTATCCAAGTACAATCACACTTTGAATTAAAAAGGAGCATCTGTCCACAGCCGAATGTGTCCGATGAACTTATTTGTAACATGCTTTCTTCAAAACACTTCAAGGGACGAGAATTACAGAACAAACGCGTACAAAATTCAATGCAGCTCGGCTTACCTAGAGCGCGCAGCCACCGCCGGCTCATTTCGGCCCGATTGGAAAGCGTTCTCCTCAGCCAGACGGCTTCTGCGCAGGTGCCGTTTTCTCCTTGGGGACGCAGGGGCAGCACTTGCGGACGCAGGCATCCGGCAGGAACGGGAACTTGTCCAGGCGGGACAAGTAGACCAGGGGCTGGATGGTGCTGCTGATGTTGAGGAAGGCAAAGCCGACGGGTTGCACGTAGCAGCGGAAGACGTCGGGCGAGTAGTGGTCCTCGAAGGGGAAGAGGGCCACGGGCGGCAGGTAGTTGACCACGATGATGCAAAGGATGGACAGCACGATCTTGAACGCCTTCCTCTTCATGGGCCGCACGTCGTCCTTCCCGACGCCGCCCGACTTCTTCAGAGCCCACAGGATGCTGGCGTTGCACACCACCATCCAGGTGAACGTGGCCAGGATCTCGCCGGTGAACACCTTCTCGAAGTCGGGCAGGCCGCCCACCGCCTTGGCGGCCGAGTAGGCCAAGGTGAGGCCGAAAACCAACACGGACAGACCCAGCCGGTAGCCGACGCGCTTGAGCCGCCCGAACGCCAGCGGGAAGACGACGGCCAGGAAGCGGTCCAGGCAGATGCAGGAGAGGAAGAGAGGCCCGCTGGTGTCCTTCACCCCGTAGGAGAACTTGAGGGCGGACCACACCTCCTTGCTGCGCCAGTGGTAGAGGTTGAGGAAGCTGACGGGCGTCATGGAGCCAAAGTAGGCGTCCATGAAGGCCAGGGAGCCCAGGTAGATGTCGGAGGTGGCCGGCTCCTTGCGGTTGCGCGCCAGCACGGCTATGACCAGCAGGTTGGCGGGGACGCCCACCACCACGTTGATGCACTGCAGCGTCAGGTCGAACAGGATGCCCTCCACCTGCGAGTCGCAGCCGTCGAACACGCTGAAGGATTTCGTCGTCAGGTTGTCCCGCGCCGTCGCGTTCGCCCAAGTCGGCCAGGATGCGTTGGCAGCCATGGTGGCGGACTACTGATGGGGGAAGAGCGCGGTGGTACAGGGGATTGCAAAAGTCGACACACCTCAGCTCAAATGCCAGGTTTACGAATGTAAAAATGTAACTGCCTGCCGCCATTTAAATTCCCTCCAATTAAGCGCAAATAACATTCATGTGCTCCGAGTAAGCTTTTCCTGACATTTTGGTGCTTTCTAGCAGAAGCCTGAGGATCATTAGAGGGCAGCAGAGTGACTGCTATTTTGAACTGTTCATAATTCCCTCCACCCTTGTCTAAGGGAACTGGGGTCTTAGTCAAAAGTGGAGGGATTTATGAACAGTTTCAAATACCAGCCCGTGCTAGGCCAAAACATTCAGGCGGTTATTTTGAACTGTTCATAATTCCCTCCACACTTGTCTAAGGGAACTGGGGTCCTATCAAAAGTGGAGGGATTTATGAACAGTTTCAAATACCAGCCCGTGCTAGCCCAAAACCTTCAGGCGGTTATTTTGAACTGTTCATAATTCCCTCCACCCTTGTCTAAGGGAACTGGGGTCTTAGTCAAAAGTGGAGGGATTTATGAACAGTTTCAAATACCAGCCCGTGCTAGCCCAAAACCTTCAGGCGGTTATTTTGAACTGTTCATAATTCCCTCCACCCTTGTCTAAGGGAACTGGGGTCTTAGTCAAAAGTGGAGGGATTTATGAACAGTTTCAAATACCAGCCCGTGCTAGCCCAAAACCTTCAGGCGGTTATTTTGAACTGTTCATAATACACTCCACCTAATCTGAGGTGAAGTGGGGCATTATTCAAGGTGGAGGGGAAATATAAACTGTTCCAAACAGCAGTCAGTGTTAGCAAAAAACCTTCCAGCTTCTGCGAGAAAGAAAAAAAAAACGTCAGGAAGATCCTTCTAGAACATCTGAACTTTAATTAGGGTTAGTTGGTACTTCGGTAACTTTAAAGGGCAGATGTGTGCTGACTCCCATTTAACAAGAATTTGAATGTGATCAGCTAATATAGTGGATTGTATATTGGCGCAAATGATGAACTGCGATATGGTCAAAGTCAATCGAGCGCTAGCAGAGCACAAACACATTCTAAACCCCATCGGGGCCTTTTCTCCTCCTCCTCAGGCTGTTATCTTGTTATTGTCACTTTGCCGAGCCTCCCCGTGGACCCGGCGGCCTCTGTTTTCGGGGACGTCTCCATCACTCGGGAGGACTCCTGCTCCAAGCTACGCCCATTTTGCGATGAATAAAAGGACAGCTGTCGGCACATTAACTCATTGGCTGCCATTGAGGAATTTCTTTCTTTTCAATTTTATTCAAATGTTAGGGTAAAAGAGGGTCTGAAAATGTCTGTCAGTGAATGAGTTAATGGTCTGTCTCATCATTTTATGAATAGACCCTTACAAGTTTTTTTAAAAAAACATTTTAGTCTAATGCATACTTTTTCTGGATGTGATTTTGCTTGATTTTTTCGGACTACCGAGTCTGAGGTGTGATGTCAATCACATTTTTTTTTTTTTTAAGAAGAAACGTGAGGTGTTTGTGCAAGCCGCCAGAGGCAACGATTGTTCCTTGTGTGGCTGCTCTCTGTGAATTGTCTCCCCTCGGGTCCTCTTATGGGACAAATCAAGCCAACGGGAGATCATCTCTGGAGACGCAACAGAATCAATTGTGGTTTTACGCGGGGAAAACACAAAAGATTTTTTTTTGTATGCCATTAAATGAATATGAACCTAAAGGTTACATTTTTATTTTCTTTTTAAGGAAAAAAGTACGGAAAAAAGAAATGTGCATGTTATAAATATGAATACCTGGTCCTATGATTTTTATTGTTTATTATTTTAGTTTACCCGAGTGAGTGTCGTCCCTTTTTTTTAAGCATTTTACATGGGGGGGAAAAAAAAAACGTCATCAACTTCTCTCCCCAAAATATTCAAATGTGTTGTTTTCTTATAACTCAACCCTAAAAGAATGGCCTACGTCTTTTTTTTTTCTTGAAAACAAAACTGAACCAAATTCTGATTATATGTATTAATAATTTCATTTCAGGGGTAGAAATGAATTATCTTTTTAACTAGGGATGTAGCTAATATTAGCAAGTGTCCAGAATCCTGATATGTTTAAGGCAAAAAATATTGTCAAAAGAGGACTTGGGCTGTTGTTTTAGGAGGCTGACAGACGAAGTTCATAATATACAGTGTATTAGTGCAATATTACTAGCGCCTCAATTTATTTCTTTAAATATTACTTTAGGGGAAACCCATCTACCATATTAGTTATGAACATAAGTGTGTTTTTAACATATATACGTCACAAAATGTTTCACAATACTATAAATATAACCGCCAAACTCACTTTAAAGCAATGAAAAATTGGAATTAAAGGCAGAATATAAATATACTATTTCAATTAATCGCAACAAAAAAGAAAACTGGCCCAGAAAAACTGAACGTGCACATATCTTCAAAACTTTGATAATTTTGTTTTTTGTTATTACTCACCCGTGTGAAATAAAGCTGTATGTGGAATAGCAGGCGGGACGTGGCCTCAGTCCAAAATTGTGTTCGAGTTAGTTGGGGTTTCTTCCCTTTATAAACGGTGACCAGAAGGGGAGGATCTCCTGGCGCTTTATAACATCTCGTGGCCCTCAACCGGTTTATTATGTGTCCTAAACTTCAGTGGAGGCTGAAACAGTGGAGAGTTGCAGAATACACATTTACATACTTTTCATAGAATGTGTTGCTGGATGTCGGCAAAATGACCTGTCAACTCCGTCCAAGTGAAATATCAATGGAAATTAAAAAAAAAAAAAAAAAAAAAACTTCCTGACATTCTAAATATTTGTAAATTGTGAACAGCACACAGACCGCTTGCTAACTGGACTTGTGTTGCTAAGGTCATCAGATTTTAGCCCAAAAATGTCCACCCTGTCATTTTACAAAAACTATTTTGAGAAATTTAAATGAATGAATTGAGTGAGTTACAATTCAAAATTAAGTTCTTTATTGGAATATTTTCCAAAGCACTTGTCTTATGACAGAACCAAAATAGCCATTTATATTTTTTCTTAAAAAACAAAAAATTAAATCCCAAGATGCTTGCAAAATGCACTGAAAAGCTTTCGACAAAATATACATGGCAGAACTTGTATACCACAGCCATCGAATGACCTCTTCATAAATAAGGATGTGGGATAAAACATTTTTGTACATAATTTAGGCATTCCACTTTGCAATATTTGCAATCAAAATGACAAGTCAAACCCCCAATTACAGAAACTCAAGTCCTGCGCCACAAACGACCACATCTGCAGTGCATCCTTGCAAAAACATCATCAACCCCCAAAACAAACAGTGCCTAACATTTTAGACAATGGGTTGCTTTGATATAAATCAACACTGATAAAAGCAGATTTCATAAAAATACAGACTATATGACGGACATAAAATATAGAGATTACATTCGGTCTAGGTTTCGGATTAAGGGAAGCGGGTAATTTAGCTAAAGGGAATCCCTAACAAAACAACCCCCAAAACTAAAACCTACAAGCGTAGCTTCTAAAAATTCTGAATTGCCAATTGGAGATCCAGGCACATGACTTTCAGAGTCAACACTGACTCTTTCATGAAAGCTTATGTTTAAAAAAAACATTTGGGAAGAGAAACGGAGTCCATCCAAATCCGCAATCACACATTTTGTCTATGCTGGTTTAATATACAGCGCGGAAGGGTCTCCTCAAGTGGTTTGAAGTCTTGCCGTGTCCTTAAAGGGTGACTTGCATCGCAAAGTAGAAAAACATTCCGACCCGCTGGTGGCGTGAAATGGATGACGATGCACGATGACCAGCCAAATAAAAACAGGAGGTCGGAGGAAAAAAAAAACCAAAAAAACAAAACAAAAACAAAAAAAACAGCCCAAACAACAATGGGAGGCAGGTTGAGAGCAGAGTGTGAACCCGCCCCCGGGTTCCATTTTAGGTTGCTTAGTGAGCCTTGTGCCCTCTTAAGTTCATTCAGTGCAAGAGGTGTCTTAGGAAATAACAAGATTTGGACTACTTGTCCTAAAAAGTCTCCATTTGGACGTCCCTGTAATTCTTTCAGCACAAAAAAAGGAAAAGAAAAATAAGTCCACCCAGTTTTTTTTGTTGTTTTTTTTTAAACAATCCACACCTTGTAGTATTTTCTCTCTTAATTATAAACATCCAGGAGTACTTCAGAGGGCCTTTGCTGTATATACAGATGTCCAGGGTTATCTTTGCATTTATATAGTGTGTTTGTGTATAGTGGTGGTTGGTTCACTGAGAACGTGGCTCTCCGTGGACTCTAAAGCGATACAAGCAGGTGTAGTCGGGATGCCCCCAGTTGGACAGCACCCGCAACTCCATGATTTGGAAACTCTTCTCCATGGGCTCCTGGAAGGTAAAGAGGGGCAAAAGCGGGGAACCACTTTAAAGTCTTGCGTCACGTGCGGAATACGACAACACACACCAGTGCTGGACAAATTGGCCATCCAAAAAAAAAAAAAAAAAAAAAAAAAAAAAAAAAAAAAAAATTCACAAATAATTATTCAAAATTGCGTATGTTTAGAATACAGTATACTACAAATGATTTCATCGATTAATCAAACAGAATTAATTTTGTGTCAATGATTAGGGTTGGCTATTTTCGTTTTGTTTTTTTTAGCTACATTTTTATCTCATTGCCTTCCACTGGGATCCCAAAATTGTCCTATACAAAACATGTAAAAAATGATTCCGCTCATATTGCCTGTTTCTTCAAGTTTATGACATAAAACAAAACAACAAAAAAAAACATTTAAGCAATGAACTCACATTGATCAATAAAATCCCTGAAATGCCCAGCCCTACTATAAACCGATTTGTCAAATTGAAATGACCTTAACAGGGAAGATTTGCAGTGATTCGCCATCTTCCTGGTAGGTGTAGTGACCAAGCAACTCGCCTTCTTCTTGATACTCGTCATCCAGACCCTGTAGGTAGCATGGCAAAACAAACATAATTACTCACATCCCTCTATGATTTATTTACTTTTTTTTTTTTTTTTTTTAAATGAATGGTTGACGTTTCTCACAAAGACGGTGAAGTCACGTGGGGCGCTGCTGATGTTCCCAGTGGGGGACAGCACTTTGGGAATGTGTTCCAAGCAGAAGGACGTGGGCCGGATTCTCATGGAGAGCCGGATCACGAGGTAACCCTGCGAGCCTTTGAACGCCCAGCAGTTGCCCGGATACACGTCAGGCTGACGGAGCGGAAGCCAAATCAAAAGCAGACTTTAGTATGTGCCGTTACTGAATATTCTTTGCGTTCCGGCGTTGGCACGGGCGACCCACCTGGATGACGACGCGAGGCGACTGGGAGAAGTACCAGAGCGGGAGGCCGAACAGACTCATGAGGGCTGTCTTGGTCTCGTGCGTCTCTGAGCAGCGAGTGCTGAGGATGCTACCGCCTGAGTACACGCACACATTTTGGATTCAAAATGACATTGGCGGGGAATAAGGGAAGAATCGATAACGATAGCGGCAAAACGGCAACACCATGCATCTAGCTTGCACACAATCATGAACCCATGTTACATGCACAAGTGTATTCCGCAGTTCAAATGAATCAGCACATGCAAACCACCTTGGCATGCGGCGAATCAATAGCAGCAAAGCAGACTCGCGCTTAATTCCAATTTAAGCAAAGTACATGAGAGTTATGGAACGCTAGCAAGCTAATCCGCCAACATCCAGTTTGGCGTTAACCACTCAGGATCAGGGGTGTGCGTGTAATTGTTTTTTTCTTTTTTACCTCCAGACTCCAGGGCATAGTCCACCAGACCGGTTTTGTCCTGCGAGTAGAGCTTCAGCACATTCTGGGCAATCATTTTGACTTGCTGGGGTAAAAAGAGCACACAATTAGAAATGAATTAAAAAATCCTTCAAAAAAATAAATGATAAAAACAAAATGTTTGAATTACAGTTGAACCTTCAAAGTTAGACAACGTTTGTTCCGGCTTCATACAGCCCGCTCTGCTCTTTAATTTGGTTTAACGCGCATTTACATTCTCATAAGTCCTGTAATATTTGTTGAATTCATTTTGCCATTTTTGTTTCAGAAAATAACTTTTTAAAAATTTTTCTTATTACCTCATTAAAATGAACAAAATGTTATAGTTTACACAGAAATATAGTAAAATGAACAAAATGTTATAGTTTACACAGAAATATAAACAATAGTGAATGTAAATTTAGTCATTTGTAATCTTTTTTTCTACTTTTTTTTAACCATATTTTAACAGATATTTTAACTTGTTTTTGTTTTGTTTTTTCACCTACCAATAAGGTGGTCCATTCTAAAAATCAATGTGGTCATCGCACATGACAAGGCTTTGAACTACTCAGCCTTGTTTGCCTTTTGAGACGATGCTTTCCAGAGAATTTTGCTTGAGCTCTAATTGTAACACTTTGGGGCGCGTTCACCTCTGGAAGTCCCACAGTAGCTCATTTTGAGGACGGGAGAACAACATTTATTTCCACTACCTCTTTTGACAGGCACTCAGCGGAAGCGGCGCTTTGCACCGTGCCGGTCACCGTGCCGACAATGGACGTGGCCTTGGACTCTGCCTCGCTGAGCGTCTGAGCCCGGTTCAGCTCCAGCTGGCGGGAAACGTTGCTCAGGATGCTGTGCTCGAGCGCGGCCAGCGACGCCAACAGGTCAGGCGTGCTAGCGTAGCGCTGGGACAGCCACACCACCAGAGACTCGGGCAACTCGCCCTGAAACTCTCCGGACGAGCCGCTGCCGAAGAACAGAGCGTGCAACTCCTTACGTACTTGGGAGGAAACCTGAGCCGACACCTGCGAAGAGGAGGCATTGGAATTGAAATATAGAAATTCAAATTGACTCATTCACCGCTAGACATTTTCACACCCTCTTTTACCCTAACGTTTGAAAAGATTTTGAAAAAAATATAAATAAGTCCCTGGGATTGAGTGGCTGGACTGTGAAAAGACGGTTAAACAAAGGGCCAGACTAATTCAATAAATTAGCTTTTTTTTTTTTTTTAAACATTACAAAATAAAACAAAAATAATGACATTCAAACCCATCCCCCCCCAAATAACAGGAGGTTCAGTAAATTTGTGAGTAAATTGGTTTACAACGATCTTTTTTTTTCTGCACTCAATACAAAAAAAAAAGTGATGTTATTTTAAAGCGGAAGTCAACCCAAACATATTTTTTTCAAGAATATGTTCCCAGTAGGCCCACTAGTTGAAACACGGCATTCTGATTCATTTTGCGTTTGTGGAGTAAGTGTTAATCCACTCGTTTTTAGCCATGTCTGGGGGCGGCCATTTTGTCTTCTGTCGACTGAAAATGACATCACAACGACCAATCACGGCTCAAATTCAGAAAACAGCTCAGCCGTGATTGGTTGTTGTGAGCAGTTGTGATGTGTGATGTGATGATTTTAGAGATGGCTAAAAACAAGTGCATTTTGCTGCTTAATTTATATTCCACAAATGCAAAATTAATCAGAATGCCGTGTTTCAACTATTGGGCCTGCTCGGAACATATTCTTGAAAAAAACATGTTTGAAATGACTTCCGCTTTAAGGCCAGATCACCCTGTCCTACTTGTTTTTGTCTTACCGCCTCCTGCAGGGAGTCCAACTGCTCACACTTGCCCTTGCAGCCCATGACGCCCTGCAAGTCCTGCCGGACTTTTTCCAAGTCCAGCTCAAGCCTTTGTACCTCGGCCTGCAACGCGTCGTGCTCCTCCTGCTTCACCCCCACGCTGCGGCAACAAGGCACATTAGAGCTTCTCCTACCAAATACAATCATTTCACAGTTAACCGTATGTTGGTACCTAAGAGGAGGTGTGTCTACTGCGGGAGCAACCACTACTTCTTTCAGTTTCTCATCGTACTGCTGCTGCTTCTGCTGCACCTCCTACAAGACAGGAAAATAATGACAAACTATTTATAAAACGCAGCACAAAAAAAAAAAAAAAAAAGCAATATAAAAAGGTTTCTCCATGTTTGTATATATTGACAGGCCAATGTAAACATAAAACAACGTAGTACCGCGAGACTGCAAGTTTACTTAATGACCTGACATTCGATACAGCATCCCTACGATTGGGAGCCAAGCATTTTGCGGCGCCGCGTTCCAAGCCTTCGACCCGAGCATACCTCAGTCTTGGCAGCCAGAGCGCCGAGCAGCAATTCCAACTCGGCTAAGCGCGTCGTTTGACTCCCTTGAAGCGCTTTGAGCTGCCCTTCGCTCTGCACGGGTGCCAAATGACATTGTAAGCAACGTGAAGCTTGACACTCAACTAACACCAGCAACATCATTCGTCTTCCATTGCCTGCTCTCTGAGGGCGCGGTCCTGCTGCAGCTCTCCGCGCGCGACGCCCAGCCGCTGCTCCAGCAAGGACGAAACCCACAGTCCCAAAGTCTCCCTGTCGGTCTCGGTGCGGAGCTTCTCCCTCAGGGAGGTGTACAGAGCCATTATGTCCGTGCGATGCTGCTCCTGCTTCTGGTCACTCTGCTGGACTCGCTGCCACAGCAGAGCCAGCTGCTGCTCCAGACGTTCAATGCGCTCCAAGTCCAAACTAGGGACCACCATTGGCTGAGGCGGGGAACACAACGGGGGCACATTTACAGGACAAGTAAGGCAAGTGAATTCATTCTGGACTTTTGCCATCAACCCACCGGCATCTGCGAAACGGGGGCTGAGGTGTGACCCTGTGGGATTTCTGTAGGAGGGACAGAAACTGGAGCAGAGGCTGGCATCAAGTTCGGCAGGTAGGCGATGGGAGAGGGGGGGCGCCACTCGGTGAGGTTTATGGCCGGCAGGTAGGCGAGCAGGACAGCAGCGGACGGACCCCACAGCCACCAAGCTGAATGACAACAACAATAATGCGCAATACTAGGGCTGAATCATTTGGAAAAATAATCATCTTGCTGTGGAATGACACAGGTTTGCGCATCATTTAAAACATTTCCACATGTTTTGTTATTAAGATTAGCTCAGGCGCTCGTGTCAATTCTTCGCAACTCACCGAAGAGGAGCAGTAGTGGCAGAAGAAGCAGGAGGAGCTTCCAGAGTTTGGGAAGACATCTAGAAGTAACACGTCGGCAAATTAAGCAAACTTGAAAAAAAATTAAGAATGAGTATTAAAAAAAAAAAAAAAAAAGAAAAAAGAAAAAGCTGAGTTTGGTGCTTTTACCTTGTCAGAAAGAAGACATTGAGTAGAGACATGAGGGACGCAAGATGGTACCAGCCACTGGCAAGAAACCACAGTAGACCCCGGCCTGCTTTCACTGTGACGTAAAAACATCATCAGAACCTCAGCGGGCGAGAAGATTCCAGGGTGACAAGAGGACACGTGACCAACCTGGAGCTGCTACGATCGTCCACAGCAGCGTGAGCAGGCTCTGCGTCAGCGTCCCGACGCCCGAGCCCAAAGCTTTGGCGCCTCTCGCCACGCAATGACCCGGCTGGAGGAGGCAGTAACCTGGAAACGGAAGCACCGATTAGTCAGCGCTCACGCTCTAAATCATCATCGTCATCACCATCATCATCATCATCTCGGCATTAGAGGAGCGCCGATCAACCTGTGTAAGCCAGGAGGCTCCACAGCGCCCCCGTCAGGCGCTGAGACCCGGAGGACTGAGTGAGGAGGACGGTGTCTGTCTCAGAGTACTGCTTCCCTTTACAGTCATCACCTGCGTGCAGCAAAACCACGGCAAGCAAAATGATGAACGCACGCACAAAAAAGCATGCGTGAATTGACATCTAAGATGGACGTTACACGTGAAAAAAAAAATACACTGTAAACCAGCCCAAAAAAAAAAAAAAAAGCACAAAACAAATAGGGCTAAATGCATGCATATTGCACAGGGCTGATGACACGGGTCACAATAATTCTGTCAATCAGCAGACAACAGGCAGTGTGTGTGTGTGTGCGTGTGCGTGGATGCGCTTACACAGGGAACCATTGAGATTGAGATGTGAAGCGTCTTCTGTCACCAGATCTTTGACATTGATGCTCCCACAATAACTCGAGTGAGCTGAAATGCACACAAAGCTCATTTGTATTTGAATGTTACGATGAAAAAGTACGACAACACGAATGAAAGGAACAATTCATCAAAAATGTCCCTGAAAAATGTTATGAGGCATAAAGGGATTGAACGTCCTTTACTCCTTGAACCAACACAAAATGAAGCCCACACCTGGTTCAAAGAAACACCCAACTTGTCACAAACAACAAATGAGTTGAGAAACGACGCACCAAACTTTCCAAGTCAAAGTTGAGACATTTATTATTATTTATATATTTAGGACACTCAAAAGAGAAACGAGGGAGGGACGAAAAGGGGGCCGGGAGCTTGTCCAGAAAGAGGTGTTACCTTGTACTTGAGAGTCTTTAGACATGTCGCCCATCACCCTGCGCTTGAGTAGCCACACTTGAGACAAACTGGAGGACGCCGTCTGTCTCAGGGAGTCTGTACATGACGCAAAGATGCCTGCTGGGAGTAAGACAAAAAAATAATAATAATTGTAAAAATATTAAAGTACATGACGCAAAGATGCCTGCTGGGAGTAAGACAAAAAAATAATAATAATAATAATAATTGTAAAAATATTAAAGAGAAACACTGATTAGAAGTTAGTCTACGGAGGCAATGAGTCTCATTAATGGTAAAAGGCTCCCTCTAGTGGTATATGAAAGAACCACTCTATTAAATGTTCAGAAGGTGGAATTTGCAGTTGTCAGACTGCTAGTAAGATTTAAATGATTTTAATTTCTTGAAGAGGTACTTGGCAAAAAAAAAAAAAAGAAAAAAAGAAAAGAAAAGCACTTAGCTACACAGAACCATTTTTTTGCAGTCTGGTAAGTAGAGGCAGGTCTCTACTTAAGAATAGACAAAAGGAATGACGGTGAACCAAGATGCGTCTACCTCTTCCTTGCGTGCCGCTCGTGCTTCGTGTGCCCAGCCAGAGCACGCAGCTGTAGAGCATAGTGAAGATGGACACAAACGGAGCCAGGACCTTTTTGCTCAGGCGCGCACACGTATTAGATACTGACGTTAGCACACCTTAAGAGGAAAAAAAAAAAAATTTGCATGTAACAAATCAACTTTCCCGCATTGTCTTCAATCCGAGTTTGTATTGCGCACCTGTTTTGCTCTTCCGACTCCGATCTCTGGAGTATATACTTGTGAAAGGTGACGATGAGTAGGAGAGGGCATCCGTGCACACTTCTTCAGCGTGTGATGACGGCGACGAGAATGTTGGCGACGAGTGTGTGATGAGGGAGTCGTTCGTTTGCGAATGGAAGGAGCAGTCTTTGCAGATGTAGCCGTTGGCGAGCGTCGCGTGGGACTTGGAAGCGCCGACGTCGCCGTTGACGTTCGACCAGCTGTGGTCGGAGTGGGACGTCCTGCCTGAGGAAAACACGGGCACGGGCGTATTTACGGTCAAACTGCATTTCCACAATAAGCATCATGTCCAGTGATGAAACAATTTACTGAGAAACCGGATAACCTCTCAAACGGGTGGTTTTTATTGTTTCAGTGAACCTCTTAGTACTGCGATAATGGTGGAACTCTTTTCTGGACTGACCCCAGATGCCGTCGACGGTCGTCGTGGTTGTGGCCGTAGCGACGGCGCGCTGTCTCAGGTGAGCCTGGTCTGTGGCGGCCGCGTGCAGGCTGCCATCAAGCGCCGCGTTGCTTTCCTCGACCCTCGTGCTGCTGTACATCGGGGTGCTGACGTCGGAGAAGCTGAGGTTCTTCCTCGGCGTGCCCGCTTGGCTCAAGGACAAAGACACGGTGTTGGAACTGGATTGCAGCTTTCTGCTCCGCAGCGTCCTGGCAGAAAGAACACAAATGTGGATTATTATGGTGTGTTGTGGAAAATAGACTTTCTGGTTCTACTTCCATGACACATTAAAATGTTACTAAAATATTAAAGATCATTAGCATTATTTGTTATTTCCTTTGCTCTTTAAAGTGAAAGTCAACACAAACATATTTTTTTCAAGAATGTGTTCTATGCAAGCCCACTAGTTGAAACAAGGCATTCTGTTAAATGTTGTGGAATAAGTGTTAATCCACTCGTTTTTAGCCATCTCTGGGGGCGGCCATTTTGTATTCTGTCGACTGAAAATGACATCACAACTGCTCACAACGACGAATCACGGCTCAGATTCAGAAAACAGGTCAGCCGTGATTGGTCGTCGTGGGCAGTTGTGATGTCATTTTTCAGTAGACAGAAGACAAAATGGCCGCCCCCAGAGATGGCTAAAAACGAGTGCATTTTGCTGCTTATCTCATATTCCACAAACGCAAAATGAATCAGAATGCTGTGTTTCAATTAGCGGGCCTGCTGGGAACATATTCTTGAAAAAAATATGTTTGGATTGACTTCCGCTTTAAGCGAAGGGACAAAAAAATAATTATTAAAATGTTTTTTGTGATGATTTTTTTTTTTTTTTTTAAAGTCATCCCACCCTGGCTCTACCCGCGCAGTTATTTCACAAAATTCAAGGTGCCACTGTGTACCAAAGACCCTCACCGTGACTCTTTCCTGGTGGTATAGCTGCTCTGGCTCTGGGTGTAGTCCATAAGGCTGTCGTTACCATGGTGACCGGCAATAGTTTGCAGACGCAGGCTCCGCCGTGACATCCTGGGCGACTCGTACACCGGAGCAATCTGGTGCTCCTTCTCAAACTCTAACGCCGCTGTTGAGTAGCTGGAGCTGCGAAAACCAGGAGACAAGCACAAGAGAATAATAAAAGCAACGTTAGCCAGAGTGTCGGGGAAGCCTTCGTTTTGACCCAATAAAACGAAACCGAGCCCAGGACAAGAGTGTCGATTGAGAGAGAAAGCATAGCTGTCACGCCGTTGTTCACTGCAGCTGGCAGTTTACCCAACAGGAAGTGACTCACCCACGAGGCAAAAGGGAAAACAAGACAACAGAATAGGCAGCGTGTGCGCTTCGCAGCAAAATTGTCCTAATCGCCATATAAACATCCCCGAAGCAGGCAAATTGACAAACAAAAGCGATGCAGCGCGCGGTGATCCGTAAGTTGTATATTGAAGGTTGCCATGGATCACGCTGCGCTGAGTCACAGGGCCACACCCACCTGGCACAGTACTGGAGGCACCACACGCCAACACAAACACAACGAGACCATTGGAAAGACTCTGGATACTTCACTAAAAATTACGAGTCATTTCCGCTAAAACAGGGGCGCCAGAAGAGCAAAACAATCACGCATGTCTCTGCAAATTCATCCAAATCACAGTCTAAGTTCAACTTAGGCAAGTGGACTCATCTTAGTTGTTAGTCTTTTTTTCCCCCAGAATATGTTCAATGCAGGCCCACTAGTCTAAACACGGCATTTTGATTGATATTTGTGGAATATGAGAAACAATTTTTAAGATAGCTCAGGGGGCGTCCATTTTGTCACTCCCGTGGACTGAAGATGACATCAAAGTTCCTCGGGGCTCAGGTTAACGACCAATCATGGCTCAGCTTTAGAAAACAGGTGAGCCCTGTGAGCAACTTCGACGTCATCTTCAGTCGACAGAAGTGACAAAATGGCCGCCCTCTGAGATGGCGAAAAGTGGGTGCATGTTGCTGCTTAATTTATATTCTGGGAAAAAATAGGTTTGGCTTGACTTGCCCTTTAAGACATAAATAGGAGGACTCTACATGTAAAATTTAGCACTGAGGAAATTTTGTCCAGTTGCCTCCATTCAACTTTCATAATATATAAATACAATAATACAATACAATAAGCAAGCACGCATGCTTTAGCTCAAAAACAAGCGTCCTATTTATTAAACTGTCTGCAATTTTGATTGAAACTATATTAATTTTAAAGCAGGTTTTTTATTAGGGAACCAAAATATGAAAAACGAGACAGGGTCAATGGTGTGGCCGCTAAGTGTAGGCGCACGCGTCTCTGGAGCTGAACTCCGATGTAAAGCCTGAGGATTACAAACGGCCACCTCCATCCGATTATGTGCTTTCGTGTTTACTCAGCAACCTGCGTGCTGCTTCAACTGGCTCCCCAACAAACATACGCGGCTCATGTCCCGCCAAAGATAGTGTTCTGTGTAAATATGACAAGGCAGCAAAGTAACAAAATGGCCGCCCACTGAGATGCTAAAAAAAATTGCTTAACTCATCATTCCACAAATTAATCAGAATGCCGTGTTTAGACCAGTGGAGGTGCACAGAACATATTCTTGTCAACAACATTTTTGGGTTGACTTCCCCTTTAAAGCACGTGGAAGAGGTGAAACTATTTGAAAAATTTTCATATGGGCTCTCTTGTGTGTGGGTCTGAAATGAGGAAGAAAATCTGCACCCACCATTGAAAAGCTAGCAAAGGCACAGAAGGCTTCGTCTGAGCGGCAACTAATTGTTTTCCGGTAGCATCCATATCGACATGTCCGCCGCTCGCTCTCAGGCGGCTCCGACGGCCCACATCAGTGATATAAATAGAGACTGCAGAGACTGTGATTTTTCCGAAGCAAGAGAAGAGGACAGACACCCAGCAGGGACTACAAAGATGCTCGCACTCGGACAATCGGCTTCCAGGGATCGCTCCTTGCGCAACGCCAGGCTTTGATACCCTTCCCACACTCAGTGGGCACTGCCGGCTGTCTTGCGTCACCGGCACACGACTTCTCAGATGGAGTTGAGCGTTTGCTTCGCTCCAGGAAGCAGGTGGAGAGCTAAGCAGGAAGTGGGTCCACAGTTAATGGAAACAGCGACATGATGGGGATGCAGAAACCACAGAGAAAAGCTTTTTGAAAAGTCCATTATGAATTGTGGGGAGGGGTGGGGGGTGAATGTTATTATCTTTGTCTTTGCGTTGTAACGTGTTAATGGGAAAAAAAAAATCCCTCAGTTTTCGAAGACTTCATATCGGCCGTTTTAATCGTCTATCGGTCGAGCATCACAGTGGAAGTTTTTTTTTTTTTTTTTAATTAAAAAACACATTGTCATGTTTTTTGGGGTGTTGGAATTGAATTCTATGGGCAAAACCGATTTGATGTTACAGTAAATTGAGTTAAGAAATTGCTCAATGAACAAATTAAACACCTAAAACTGTACTTCATTCATTCGCTAAGTAAATCAACCACCTGCCACTGGTTAAATGACAGTAGCAAAACTAGCTTGTCCACTTTATTCGCTGCCTCCAAACAATATGCAGATTCCCTCCATGACAAAGACAGCAAGTGGATGTACACCACCAATACAATACAAGTCGGATTGCTGCCATTAAATGGACGTCCCACCCACTTACACGCTGCCTGATTTGCATATTGGATGGGAAAAAAAACAAAAACACCCCCAATTGCACATCATGTACAATAGATACAATTAAGCTCCATTAATAAAGACATTTTTACACTTTTGAATGGTAAAATGTGACATTTCTAATGCAATATTTTATAAAGTTTTTTTTTTTTTTGGATGATGGCAAAAGTTTTAGCTTGGAACAAATTATTTCACTTGACAAATATGTTTGAATTACCGTAGCACAACCAGACCTAGATAATCAATTATGAATCTGGTTTTCCGAACAAGTATACACACACACCACTTTTTAATTCAGGTGGTTTATAACATAAAACCACAAGTGTTGCTCCAGAAGTTGTGTTAAAACGCAGGCCAGACAGTCCAATACAAAGCTCTTCGTACAAAGATGAAACAAACTGGCCTCACTTCAGTTACGGAATCACATTCATGACATGTCCAAATACACCGTGCATGCAATCACAAACACTGAAGCAAAAGTAGTACAAGTCCGTTTGAAACAACTGCCATGTCTTCCGCAACGCTCTGAAACCAGTCTGTGAGTTTAGACCGCAGTCATTTCTCCTCACAACTAACTGGGAGAAGATAAGGACAACACGCGCCGCCATCTTGCTTCCCAAGACTGCAAGAGAACAACCCAAAATCCCCTCGAGATACTGAAGCTCGTGTTTACAAGCACTTTGGAAAATGAGAGACTAATACCAAGAGCTGCTGAATTGCCATCCAGCTCGCTCTGGGCGGGAATAATTTGGCACAGATTACCATCATTCCCTCCCACCCTCGCTTTCTCCTCTCTGCCTGGCTTTCCTTCATCGAGATGCCACAGTTGGCGAACGCACCGCATTTCGCATGGCCAAATGTCAGTGGTGAAAGCAGGAAGGGCAACAACTGGCCGTCGTAACTCGTAACACACACGGAGGCACACAGAGACACTAATGTTGGAGTTGCATTCCTCGACGTCGCCTTGCCAAGCAAGACTCAGATACTGACAAGTTCACATTCACACAAAAAACATGAGCAATTGCACTGTTCTAATGTTGTGATTTCGTCTCAACAAAAGGAAGCGATTTTTTTTTTCTTTGTGAAATATTTGTTCCTTTTTATTGGTTCTTCGTTCAAAGGATATACAAATGTTGCACGGGATACGGGTACCGTGATTTTTTTTTTTTTAACGTCAAAAACGTCTCAATACCCCCCCCCCCCCCCCCAAAAAAACGGTATTTAAAAAAACAACAACACTGTCTTAAAGGCAAGTACATGGTCCGTTATGTCACATGTTGCGATGACGTACACTTTTGCTCTCATCAAATGTATGTTGTTTTTCTCTTTGCAAATAATTCTGTCTGGCCTTCATATATAGTTCACAACTCACCATTTTCAATTTTGAATCTACATTGATTCAGAACGATGTCAATTACTACTGCGGCTGTGCTCCCCGAGTAAGTACTGACAACGGTCCGTCCTCTCTCGGGAGAAAAAACTGCACCGGAGGCCCCACTGACCCACTTCCAGCATCATCAAATATGAAGAGCGACTGTGAGTGCAACGGCGCGCACCCCTGCTCTGCTCACCATGGGGAGGGGCGGGCAAGGGGGTGATACAGTTTATCATTCTACCATAAAGAGACACTTTCAATATAGGTTGTAAATGTTCTGGCCGCACAAAGATCAAATATGAGCTTCCAGACCTTGCACGTTCTATTTATTATTAACTAACGTTTGCAAGTCAAACGATTGTCCCGTATATCGCCTGTTCGGTGCCATAAACATGCCGCTGTTCTTTGGGCTTGTTTTGACAGACGGACCAACAGTCTCGTTCATCAGCCTCGGTTCGTCTCATCACATTCATGTTGCAGTCACTGTGGGCAACGCACCCGCGCACGAACACAATGGCCGGAGTATAAAATGCAAATCGAGCCGCAGCCACATAACAGCAGGAATTCTGAAGAACATCTGTTTAGAGTTTGGCTCTCTTTTCTCAAAATACATAATAAAAAAATTAAAAAAACAGCTCAGTCGCATGTTCTGCTCTCAATCTTGGCAGCAGCAGAAACGGTTAGTCTAATCCCGGGATCAGGGCCATGTTTGTGACGGCGAGGTTCATTAATAGATTCTCAGTTGACTGCATTCAAAAGGAACACCATTGGCGTGGTCAAGGCAGACTATCTGACGGATTCCATAGCATGTTTAACAGCACGTGTTCAGAGCCAATCTTCTTCGAAGTAGCTAGCTGGACCGGATTTCACTGACCTGATACTGGGAGAATTCTCTCAGGGGGTTTGTTAGCCTGTATACTTAGCAGGTCGGGTGGATCACTCGATCCACCAGAAGGGAGCATTCAGCTTGAACGTCACATTTGCTTTTTCCCCCCCCCCCATTCTTTCACTTGAATGATGAGACACCCCACCTCTGCCGTTTAAGTTAAACGGCGAGCAAAAGGGGAAAAGGGGATGGATAGATTTAACAACACCCCCAAGGCAGCGACATTCTTCCACATGTACCAAACTTGAGGCTGAAATGTCGATCCGCAGACAACCCTGAGCCAAGTATCGGTCCAATAATGTTTAGAACAAAATCTAGACCACTTCCACGGTTAAACTGTTGCCGAAGCAAACTTAGCACCTCATATTTGTTAATCAGGTCACATGCCACAGCTAACAGCAGTTAGCGCTCGATAGCTAGTGTTGGCATTGTGAAAGGATCCCAAACCTGTCTGTCTTGTGTCTGTCATGCAATCTATCTTCTTGGCTTCTTGCCATTGTGCCATATTATTTAAACAAAGTGATGCGTGAGTCTGCACTAACATTAGTCTGTGGAAAAATACTCACTGCAAAGCTTCGAGGCATGAATCGTATTATTGAAGTTATTCGATCAATAGCCAACCGCTTGAAAATTTTATGAAAATCATCTCCCTGCGTAATACTGCTTAAAACTGGTAAACAAACCGGCGTTTACAACGTTACCGCTCGAGCTCATGCTTTACTTGGCAGAAGTAATGAAATTACAGAGCAGAGAAACACAAACAGAACCCCCCCCCTCCCCCCGATCGGATTCCACAACAAACACACACACAGGCCAAGACGGACCATAAAAAACGCAAACCTGGAAGCTTTTCAGCGACGGGAATTTGTGGTCGTTTCCAATCCGTCAAAGTAAGATAAATCCTAAAAGCAACATTGATAGTTGACGAAATATTTCCTCCTCAAATAGCTCCGCGACTGAATAAATAGCGCCCGAGCCGAGCGGGATCGACTTGATGGGCAACAAGTTCCTCTGTTGTACCCGCGCTCGCACACGCCAGAGGTCTCACCTGAGGGAGTAGGTATAGCCGGTGTTCTCTGGAGCACACTGTGGCGGTGTGTATGTGTGCAGTTGGGAAAAATCCATGGTCATTCTTCTTTGTTTAGACTGCAAGAGTCAGGATGCAAGGGATAGGGTCAGCCCACGCTGACATGGTTGCAGGGAGATTAGCACAAACTCACTTCCATACACACGCGCACACACACAAACGCACTGCCTTGTTCAGCCTGTCTCTTTGTTTTAAACCAAATATGATATTACAGACAAAATAGCGCAGATAAAGTTGCTGCCTTGATACTAAACGAAGTCCAGTACAATCCCCCCAATTGCTCTGTCGTTTCTGTTCAACAACGTCAAGATAAACAACAGCTCAGGTAGGCCCGACACACACTTTGACCAGGAACGACAATGACACTGTGATTGTGCCTGACCTAACCTCTTCCTGCATGTCGCTGCTGGCTGCCCCGTCGATTGTAACAAATAACTGGTCCTGTCCCCTCTGGTAGCGACCGACAGGCGAGCAGATCCTCTTACTCCTCGAGCTGTCTCCGGGCCGAAGCTACTACTTGTGTGAGCTCCGCACACAGGGAAGAGTGTGTTATGAAACAAAGGGGTGGGGCAGTTTTTTTTTTTTTTTTTTTTTTCGTTGAGGCAAACGGGCGGGAAAACCACTAGCCAAAGAAGTTGCTCTTCTCACAGTGGAACCTGCATTCACAGGCTGGGTAAACACAACTGGTTATAGCCAAGAATTTGTCACTAACTGCAAGTGAAGCACAGAAATTCCATTTGTCCCACTGACTGATGTTTCATGTATAGGCTGAAAAAGTGAAATGCTGACCTAGGCAAAGGGGACGTTCACACAAGCCTTGCGATTGTAGTTTTTTAACCACAGTTACTGTAGATGTGACTTGTGATCAAATCTAGTGTAGGTTTAGTTGTGATACGTTGCATATTTGGCACTGCCACAATGCGACACTGTTTCTTGTTAGCGTTGTTGTTGTCGTTAGCATTAGCCACGGACAATGGAGAAGTTGTCTTCCTGATTTGTTTTGACAGTTAGCAACACGTGGAAACTCACGCGACACCTAGGGTGCTAATGAAAGTTTAGTCGGAATCGCCAACGGACACCCGTTTAAAATTAGAGGCGGACCGGTCTTTAGTATTTTTATTATTTTTTTTTTTTTTAAAAAAGGTCAACTTGATAGAAGGGTATGCATGAATAACGGACGCTCAATTTGTAGTAAAATGCCCAGCTCTGGTCTACGCGCTTCAATTGTTAGCTTTGAATTTCCAATCCAAGGTAATTTACTAAAACAATGTGATAGTGAGTTAAGCTGCAGAAGCTCTCTATTGTAGCTCGTTTTCTGCCCTTACAATTTGTGGCCTACAATGAACAAGGGTACAGTTTTTCACCTCTAGGTGTGACCTGTAATGCGCACGTTTCCAAACATTCCACTTTGAGGCCCATTTACACAATTTTTAAGAAACCAAAACACGGTTGCTCGGTAAAAACAGAGCCAGAGGGACACTTGTTTTCAGTTAGAAAAGAGTGCTGTGCCTGTGGCACTGAAGGTACTAGTCACCCTTTTGACACAACCAAGCTACATTAGTGAAAACCAAGCTTCCTCGCAGAGCCTGAATAATATATATACGTGTATATTTTACTCACGCTTTTTGGGGGATTTTCATTTCTGTGCAGACACAAATGCAAACAAACAGATGGCTGAACCCTGAAATCCCACCGCTAGTCTCATCTCATACCGTTTCAAATCGGGACCCTTGAGCCCAAAAGAAGGATAAGCTCGAGCAAAGATCCAAAAGCCAAGATTTGTTGTTTTTTTTAAGACAATCGACTGCTGTAGAGAAGACGACTTATTCCATTGCCAACCAAAGCACAACAAATAATTAGTGATGCATGCACTTAAAGCTCCCAAAACTCCAGTTGCAAGCTTTGCTAACCTTCGACACCATAAAGAGACAGGTTGAACAGTGCACTCTCTCTCTCTCTCTCAGAGACCCACACGCACCCTCGCACTTGTGTTGAGCATAAACGTGCAGCACGCCGACATACTGTCAAGTGTTGTGTGTCTGCTCTGTACGTCAGCTTTGCTCGCCCCTTTACGCCAAACCACCTGCGAGCCAGCTGCTGGCCTCAACAACGACGGCGCACCAAGCGTCAAATCGGCGACAGCACTCGAACCGACTCGACCAGCTGCAAACGGCTACATGGAAGCCGGTTACATTCCCGCCGTGCTAAATTTAGAGTCGTTTTGTTTTGTTTTTTTTTAAAGACGAGGCGCACTGACTTCCAATCGCAGGTGTTGTGCAGCACAAGTCTATGCCGAGATTGATTCGGACGTATCATGAGCTCATTTTGGGGCCAGGATTATTATTATTATTGTTTTTTTAAATCAAGACGCTAATGTGTTTGTTCCACGGCGTTGTGCACGTTACCGTGCCATAACTTGCCCGTGTACTGCGAATCCATGTACGGTATCATCATCCTATAGCGATTCCCAAATGGACAAAATCCACTGCTGACTGTCGACGCGCCAAACTTCCTCCGGCGACATTCCAGAAGAAAAAAAAAGAGGGAGGGAAACAAAAGCGTCCTTTTTGGTTTGTGCCGCTACCCTGTGCTCTTGAACGCGTCCCGAAAGTTGGGCACAGGAGTGATTGAGTGTGTGTTGTTGTTTCCAAAATGGCTTCCCGGGCGGACAAAGCCACAAGGATGGCTGCTGTGATGCTGTGCGGCTGATCCTCCCACTCGGCACGGCCCGCTTCAAATCCATTGGAGGAGCCGAATGTGCGCCTGACAGCTGCCGGGGCTACTCGGGGGCTGCACTCGGCTTGCCAGTGTACAGTTACACTTCACAGCATTCACTAGGTCCAAGTTGCATTCGGTTACACCAGCAAGCTTTCAATCACACTTGCAGCATGCATGCACACTTGCAGCATTCAATCACACCGGAGACATAGTTACACTAGCAGACAATCACTCCATTGTGAGTTGACATTAGCAAAGCCCAGTGGCGGTCCTTCCTTGAATGGCAGACTTCGAAAGCCCCCATTAGTTTTCGTAAACTCAGACCTTGACTGCCAATCAATTCCAAACTTCCATCACTAAGCCACGCTGTTTGAAAGGCACATAACCAATACGTAAGTACTACATACAGTATGTAAATTAATTACTAGGGCCAGTATCAGCCTGGTATCAAGGTATCGGGTACTATTGAAGGCTGCAGATACCAGCCACCTATACTTAAGGCAAAAAATAAAATAAAATAAAATCTGACACCAAGTCCTCCTCACCAGTAGTTGGCGATACACTGCGGCCGTTTGACATATCTGCAAAATGTGCATTAGCAAAAAAAAATAATACTTTGGTTACAATTATCTGTCATTATGTTAATTGCAGTTATACAGTATGGATAAAAATAAATGCATTTCAATTATATTTTTGAAACAGAAAAATTCATTGTGGTGCCGAAGGAAAGGAGACGCAGGAGGTGTATCACAGAAGACTTTACTGAACATTACTTAGGCAAAAACAGGAAGAAGGTAAAAACCCTAACTAAAGTGAAGTTGCAACCCTCGGAACAACTCGTCCCCCAACACATCCCTCAACCTTTAGTTCCGTGGGGGAATTATGCCAGCAAACACCACAACATATTTTTTACTATTTCGAAAAGAAAAAATAATGAGATCTGCAACTACGGGAATTCGCGGGTGCTGAACCTGGGGTACGCGGGGGTCCACTGTAACTAGCCTTACGTCAGAGTGACGTCGGAAACAAGCAGAAACGCGCGCTTGCTTTCTGGCCAAAGACTAAAGCATCAAGATAGTACCCAGGCAGCCCGCTTGTCTTTACGACATTTTCGTAGGCTCAAATGCCATTTATAGCACACACGTCCATTTATCCCTAAACTCCATTCAAAGCTTTGAGCAGACGTTTATAAAAAACATTGCATTCAACTCTTGGTTAGCTTGCCAAACTTGAAAGTCAAGCACATTCAAGTCAAACAAACGCGGCAGTCATCTTAGTGGACGACCTTCATTTTGGCACAAAGTCCCCAAACAACGTTGAAAATCAACAACGTTAACCAGGGTTGAACAATTAGAACGAGCTAGGCTAAAAAGAATAAAGCATAAAAGTGACGGCACAGGTGAGCCTATTTCAAACTGAAAGAATTGCGCACTCACAAGCCGACTCTCTCCGAGTGCAGGCGGATAGTTGCACTTTGATCCCGGTTGTCCGGTTTTAGTCCAAATCTTGAAAAAAGTTTCAGAAACACGCTTCTCTCAACGGAGAACTGCCTGCCCGAGTACTAGGACGACTGTATGTTAACGTACGCCTGTCACGCACGCGCCCACATTTTCCGTTGGAACGCAGACACCCTTGTCACGCGCGTGGCACCATAAAACAAGACCAAGAGCGCCAAGGCGCAACAGCACTACTGGCTGGCAGACGCCGGAATGACAACAACACGAGGAGGCGTCATCTCGTTCACACATTTGAACTTTAATGTTTCCTTTTATTTCCATTTCACGTTTCAATTTTTACGTTGAATTTTAATTTAAATTTTAAGTCTCACTGTAAATCTTAACTTCAAATATTTCACTCACTGGCCGGTGCTTCACATTATTCAGACAATATTTTATCTTCCATTTTTTTTCTATTTGCATTTTAATTTTAATTAAATTAAAGTTAATTTTTTAAAATTGTAAGTATAATTCCAACTCGAAGTTATAATTTTATTTTTATTGTATTTTTTAATAATTGTATTATTTATTTAAAGTTAATCTACTTCTGGGGCTTGACTGGTCAAACATTGCCCATAATTGACTAATTTTAATTTTAATATGATACCTCATTTAACAATCATTTTTAATATCATGCAAAAATGTTTTTCATGAGTAAATATTTAAAATAAAAGTATTGATTTAAGAAAAACAATCTCATCACTGCACAGTATGATAGTGGTTGACACATCCGCCTCCCACTTGTGAGGTTGGGGACCAAAACCGAGCAATGACTTTCCTGTGTGGGGTTTGCATGTTTTTTCCGTGTCTTCCTCCCACATTTCAAACAAATTACATTCAAAGCTCCAACTCAGGGGCGCCTGACAGCACACAGCCGGTGAGGCGTGGGACGGAGGGTGAAGCCCACCACGGGCTTCAAATCCAGCTCGTCCTCGGAAATCCCGGGCGGAGGAGTGAAGCGGAAGCGCTGGAGGAGGGACGTGAAGAAGAGAAAAAGCTCCACCCGGGCCAGGCTCTCACCCAGACATGCTCTTCGGCCTACGAAGAGGACGGGCCACTGGTGGAAAAAGTTCAAGCGTGTACGTGCGGTGAGTGTACCTGCAGAGAAGGGCAAGAAGGCATCCCTCTTGACAAAGTTCCCCTCCTCATCCAGGAAGTGGGAAGGGTTGAACGTGTTCGGCGTCTCCCATTCGCTCTCATCGTGGAGGACGGAAGTCAGCAGAGGCAGGACGGTGGTCCCCTTTGAGCGAAAAGTGCCAAGATAAAATTGGCTTGACATTGCGTTGACACACCACCACCAGCTAATTGGAGGAACAGCTCACAATCCAAAGCATACCACAACCTGAGTACCTCATGATGGAGGTACTGTTCCCCTGCTATATTGTGGTTTATCATTCGCGCCCCTGCTAAAGATGACGTTCAAAGTAAACACACGTGTCAGATGCGCAGCCTCCAAGAAGCACACCTTTTGGATGAAGTATCCCTGGAAGGTGATGTCTCGGCTGGTTTGGTGCAGGATGGCCATGGGGACGATGTTGGCCATCCTCTGCGTCTCGTGGATGACGGCGTTCATGAAAGGAAGGTTCTTGCGGTCCTCCACTTGGACCTGTCGGTCTCCGATCACTCTGCTCAGCTCCTCCTGGACTTGATCTGCGGGTGAGATTTGAAAAAAATGTGATCCCAATTGTCGCCTGTAAGAACTCTCGTATTAGCATCATGATGGACACCTTGAATTTGAGGGTACTTTGCCATGAAAAGCAGACTCCAACAAAGGGTGTTGGCTGTGGTGTCAGTGCCCGCTCCGAACAAATTCAGCACGCTGTTGACCAGGTTTTCGTCGTGGTAGTGCTGCTTTTGGGTTTCGTGCTCCAGGAAAAAAAAAACAAAACAAAAAAAACATCCATACTGTTGGAACCTTATTCTTGATTTGTTGTAAAGTGGCTGCAAGCGTGAGGGCATTACGATTTGGCAGGGGCGTATTTTGTCATTTGAGCGCCCAAGGCAAACCCAGTCATGGGCTATGGAAGCATATGTGTGCCATCAGATTCTGTATCTGAATAACAGAATTATTAACACGTATTCAATGAACGCTTTTCAGCTTCAAAAACCAAACGCTCATGGTTAGCATATCGGCCTCAAAAGTTGTGAGGTTCTAAAGCTTGACATTGTATGTTGTGGAATTTTTAATGAAAAGATAGCATCCTACCTCCAGATTTTTCATCCGCGTGCAGAAAACATCGACCAAGCCTCTGCAAACGTCAGAGTTGATCGTCTCCTTCAGCTCGGCTATAATATTTCTTGTGTGCTGCTTGGTCGCTTCCACGTTACGCATCACATCCCTCCAGTCCTTGATAAAGGGGCCCAGCCAGGGGAACAAATTGTATATCTGTCATGGAGCAAAAATAAAAACACTCATTACCATTTGGGCGAGGAATACTGAAGGAAATGATAAAATAGACCTTTTAAATCATGCTGAAATCAGGAATACGTAGCCAAAACACACTTTATTGGGAACAACTGCCTCCGTTGAGATCCAGCACTTTTGTACTTATATCATACCAAGTCATGAATGTTTTTTTTTTTACTACTGAATTGATGTAGTTTTATTTCATTAAGTTGTACTGTATATTGTATGACATGAAATGTTAATGCATACTGTATTTAGACAATTCCCCTAATTTATATAATTTTATTAACTATTGTTTTATTTATTTATTTATTTTTTTTCATTTGCAAATGTTCTTCTTTGAGTCAGTACTTGGTGTAAAAATGTTTTGAGAAGCACTGCATTCGATTATGCAAGTGGACCTAAGAGAATTGCATGTAGGCTCAGTTTAAAATGAGGCATTCGAAGTCTACATTTGAGGAACATTTGCGGTACCAAGATAGGAACCGATCCAGCCAGATAGATGGTCTCGTGGTCCCTCTCTATCATCTCTTGAAAAACCTTGTCTTGGTATTCGAACCTCTTTCCAAACATGATCGCCGAGATAATATTGGAAGCTGCGTAGCTTATGATGGTTGCGTTGTCAAAAGCTTCATCTAAGAGGAATAAAAATGCGTTAGAAACCGTCGTAATGTCCTTATTACAGTCTTCCCCCGTGGTACATCTACAAAGTGTTTGAAAAATGGGTTTCAACAATTGTAAGTGCGATTTCTGCACCTTTGTGTCGCTCAAATTCCTCCATGAGGAAGTGGCACTCCTCAATGATTTTCTCCTCGCTGAGCCTCTTGCCCATGCCGAAGTCTCTCAGCGTTGTCAAGGTGAAACGTCTCATTTCCTTCCATGAATCCCCATTGGCAAATATGATGCCTGGAAGCAAGCGGTGACTGTGTTTCAACAGGCTCAAAAAATGTTCAAGACACTTTTTCCTGGTGTAATATTAAAGCTATGATGGAGAGAAAAGATTTGAATAACCATGTCCTTGGTTGAAATCGTAGAATAGCGGATTGATGTCTCTGTCCCCGAACTCCTCGGCATGGTTGATGAGAGCCTCTCGGACTGTCTTGCTTCCGGCCAGGACCACCACCTTATTGGGTCCAAAGTAGACGGTGAAAACCGGTCCGTAGGTTTTGGAGAGCTGCCAAAGAAAGTTTAGTTCAATTAAAATGTAATCCTTCTCTTCACTTATTAATCATTCGCTGCCAAAAACATTTTTATGTCTTTTCACAGTTCAGCCATTCAATCTCAGGAATGTATTTCTATTTTTTTCTATTTTTTTTTTTTCTTTCAAACGTTAGGGTAAGAGGCTATCTGAAAATGTCTGGCAGTTAATGAGTTAAAATCAAAATGCTGTCATTTATTTGCTCCATTTGGAAACGTTTTGGAAAACACAAATATTACTCTGTTGACAGTTCAATTCAGTGCAGTTCAGTGAAGGGCAGTATACTTTATTGTCCCAAAGCCATGGAAACTTGAGTCTCTGCTCTTTGGTTTTATAATGTTCTACTGTATGTAAGGGAACCCTAACTCCCTGCCTGAAAGAAGGTCCTCAAAGCAATTGAGCATAGTCCTTGGAATTTTGAGTCTATGCCCTTCATTTACGTTTTTACATTCTTGGCTAGGCTAATAAAGATGATTCGGATTCTCAAGATATCCTACACAGTGAGATTTTTTTAAATAGGAAAAAAAAACATTCTTTAATATAGTGCTTTAAAATGCCATTACAAATTTGGTGAAGAATTATAACAGTTTTTGCCGCATTTTTAGCTTGCACCTTCCCTTTCAAAGTACGCAGCCCCAGACATAACATTTGGGGGAAAAAAACTAGTTTGTGCGCACGAAATAGTTTTATTTCCAACTGTCATGTCTGGGGCTCCGTATAAAAGAGCTGGAATTCAAAATGATAAAACCAGACAAGAAGTTTACAGCTATACGTTAAAACAACACAGTCAACGTCACTTGATTAGTAGATAGAAAGGAGACGCTCACACTGAAAAGCGACTCGTCCAGTCTCTTCAGATCCATCTGAAGAAGGTTACCGAGCAGAGGGAGTGCTCTGGGGCCCGGAGGATCCAATTTGGTCTTGCTTCGCAAATTCAAGCTGGTGTAGAAAAAGTGGACGGCCAGCAAGCCCGCTAGGGCACCTGACAAGGAGAGCAAAACAGGAGCCTGCAGGAGTTCTTCAAACATCTTCTGGCCGGGGCCAACTTGTACAAAAACACGATCTCTGACTCCCTGTAAAAAGACAAAAAGTTGGGAGGAGGAGATGTCAGATAAAGTTTACCAATCACAATCCACTGGGTGTGTTTTAGGGGCGGAGCCAGATTGACAGACTGCCCACCCAGTGAGATTCATATACCGGTACTTTCTTTTTAGTAAATTATTTTTTAATTGGAATTTGTTGTGTTTTTTAAATTTTATTGAATATGAAGAATAGCATAATTGTGGTTGTCAAAGGAAGATCTGAACTTCATATTATTCAGTTCGTCGTTTTATTTGAATATACGATGTGTCGGGACAGGAGGATTGTGCTCAATGAGAGAAATATTCAAGGCCACCCATAATTTTCCAGGCCCACCCATTAGCCACGTTCTGGCTTCCGCCCCTGGTGTGTTTGAGCAGTCCGCTCAGCAAATAAATCCAAACATACAAAGGTCACGCAAGTGCACAATCAGACAACAGGCTTAGCTGGTTAAGAAAAATAAAGTTTTTTATTTTCTGAAGCTCTACACTCACATTTGAAAACTGCAGGTTTGGTGACATTTAACAAGACAATTTCAAGTATTATTTGAACATTTCTGCAAAGAACAAAAAAGTTACATAGATACAGAGCTCCAGATTGAACTTTTTTTTATTTACTACGTGCAGAGTGGCCCTTAACCTGAAATTTTAGGGACGCAAGTAGAAAATTAAGGGGTGCACACTGTAAATCAATGTTTTTTTCCGTGTTTTCCTCCCACATTACAAAAACATGTTAGGTTCACTGAAGACTCTAAAATTGTCCATAGGTGTGAATGTGCGTGGGCAGCGACCAATGGCTGGATAGATGGATTAGCTTTATCAGCAGAAGCAAATTTCAATTTGTGAAGTTATTATACAACCCCGAGCTATAAACATCCCATCAACACATAACAAATACACACACGAAACTCAAACTGACTCAGACCAAAGCCCTGTATAATCTATAAGTATTGCTTTGGCGCCATCTTGGGACATGCTGGTGCCAAAGAACTACATTGAAGTGAGTTGATGAGCTTCATGGGGTGTTTTGCCACCCTCTTGTGGTATGCATGCCCTCTCTGAAATACAATACAATCTCATACAATACAGAATATATGCCTGTGGGTATCATTATATTGAATGTCGCTTCTTAAAACCGAACATGGCTCCCAAATAAAATACGCGAATCGGCAAACTGGGGGATGCCGAACCGCATATGCGAGGGTTCAGTGCATCACATTTGAGTGGGTGCAAAGGTGCTGAAATTTCCTTTGGTTTTGGATTAAAAGATTCTCCTCAGTGACGCCTGACAGCACACAGCCGGTGAGGCGTGGGACCGAGGGTGAAGCCCACCACGGGCTTCAAATCCAGCTCGTCCTCGGAAATCCCGGGCGGAGGAGTGAAGCGGAAGCGCTGGAGGAGGGACGTGAAGAAGAGAAAAAGCTCCATCCGGGCCAGACTCTCACCTAGACACGCTCTTCGGCCTGCGAAGGGGATGTATGTCAAATGGTGATGTACTGCCCTCTTGTGGAGAAAGTGTTGTTTTTTTGAGTAGCTCGTTGCTAAACACTAGTTAAGACAGAAAAGGCGGAGACGGTTCAAGAGTGTACATACGGTGAGCGTACCTGCAGAGAAGGGCAAGAAGGCATCCCTCTTGACGAAGTTCCCCTCCTCATCCAGGAAGTGGGAAGGGTTGAACGTGTTCGGCGTCTCCCATTCGCTCTCATCGTGGAGGACGGAAGTCAGCAGAGGCAGGACGGTGGTCCCCTTTGAGCGAAAAGTGCCAAGATAAAATTGGCTTGCCATTGCGTTGACACACCACCACCAGCGAATTGGAGGAACAGCTCACAATCCAAAGCATACCACAACTTGAGTACCTCATGACGGCGGTAGTGTTGCCATGCTATATCGCGGTTTACCATTCACGCCCCTGCTAAAGATCACGTTCATTGGTTTTGATTTTTTTTTTTTTTTTTACAGTGCAGTAAAGCAATTTGTCACAGTCCAAATACGGCAACACACGTGACAGATGCGCAGCCTCCAAGAAGCACACCTTTTGGATGAAGTATCCCTGGAAAGTGATATCTCGGCAGGTTCGGTGCAGGATGGCCATGGGGACGATGTTGGCCATCCTCTGCGTCTCGTGGATGACGGCGTTCACGAAAGGAAGGTTCTTGCGGTCCTCCACTTGGACCTGTCGGTCTCCGACCACTCTGCTCAGCTCCTCCTGGACTTGATCTGCGGGTGAGATTTGAAAAAAAAACTGAATACAATTGTCACCTGTAAGAACTCGCACATCAGTGTCATGATGGGCACCTTGAATTTGAGGGTACTTGGCCATGAAAAGCAGACTCCAGCAAAGCGTCTTGGCTGTAGTGTCAGTGCCCGCTCCGAACAAATTAATCACGCTGCTGACCAGGTTTTCGTCGTGGTAGTGCTGCTTTTGGGTTTCGTGCTCCAGGAAAAAAAACACACACATACTGTTGGAACTTTAATCTTGATTTGTTGTGATGTCGCTGCAAATGTGAGGGCATTACGGGGGCAGGGCGCATCTGTTCAATGAAAAGATAGCATCCTACCTCCAGATTTTTCATGCGTGTGCAGAAAACATCGATAAAGCCCCTGCAAATGTCAGGGTTAAGCGTCTCCTTCAGCTTGGCTATAATGTTTCTTGTGTGCTGCTTGTTTATGTCCATGTTACGCATCAAATCCCTCCAGGTTTTGAGACAGGGGCCCAGCCAGGGGAACAAATTGTACATCTGTCATGGAGCACAAAAAACAAAACAAAAAAAAGTTCATAGGTTCAATATGACTATACTGGTTAAAAATAGCCCTTTGAGTTGTATTATTATTTTATCACTATGAATTATCACTTTATTTTTTATTTTGAGGCGGTCCTTGGTGTGAAAAGTATGAGAACCACTGCAACAGAAGATGCGGGTATACATAAGCAGCACAGAATTACTTGTAGGCATAGCTTTTTAGGCATTTTAAGTCAACATATGAGTCATATTAGTACCGTGATAGCAGCCGATCCAGCCAGAAGGTTGCTCTCAAGGTCTCTCTCGACCATGTCTTTGAAAACCTTGTCTTGGTATTCAAACCTCTTTCCGAATGTGATCGCCGAGACAATATTAGAAGCTGCGTAGGTAATGATGGTTGCGTTGTCAAAGGCTTCACCTGAGAGGAATAAAAATGCGTTAGAAACCATCGTAACGGACTGTCATGTTTCCTCGTACTACATCTACAATGTGTTTCAAAAGAGTGTTAATTCAACCCTTTCATGCAAAGTGGTCACTACAGTGGACAGCTATTTAAAAGTTGCTTTCCCCTATATTAATTAAACTAAAAAATATATTTATATTTTAAATAACATTAAATCATAATTAATGCTTGAAAGGGTTACAAATATTTTTTTAAATTTAGATTAATTAATATAGGCGAAAGCAACTTTTAACTAGCTGTCCACTGTAGTGACCACTATGCATGAAATGGTTAAGTGTGATTTCTGTACCTTTGTGTCGCTCAAATTCCTCCATGAGGAAGTGACACTCCTCAATGATTTTCTCCTCACTCAGCCTCTTGCCCATCCCGAAGTCCCTCAACGTTGTCAAGGCGAAACGTCTCATTTCCTTCCATGAATCCCCGTTGGCAAATATGATGCCTGGAAGCAAGCAATACCAATAGAATATGTATGTGAGGTGCAGGTATTATTTTGGTCCACTTGGGATCACCATCCTCACATTCTACAGTACAGTACTCTATCAGTGACACACTGAATTGTGTGCGACTTTTAGTTAAAACAAGGCATTCTGATAAATATTGTGTTTGTGGAATTAATCCACAATTAATAAAGAGTTAATCCACCTGTTTTTAGCCATCTCCGGCGGCGGCCATTTTGTCACTTCTGTCGACTGAAAATGACATCACAACTACTCAGGGCTCAGGTCACGACCAATCACGGCTGACCCGTTTTCTGAAGCTGAGCTTCATTCAAAGCCAAAATGTTATCAAATACAGAGTAGTCACTCTATTGTACTATCAATTTTAAATACCATGTCCTTGGGTCAAATCGTAGAATAGCGGATTCATGTCTCTGTCCCCGAATTCCTCGGCATTGTTGATGAGAGCCTCTCTGACTGTCTTGCTTCCGGCCAGGACCACAACCTTATTGGGTCCAAAGTAGACGGTGAAAACTGGTCCATAGGTTTTGGACAGCTGCCAAAGAAAGTTTACTTCAATTAAAATGTAACCCTTCTCTTCACTTCTTAAAATCAAAATGCTGTCATTTATTTGCCACATTCAAGTGCATATCAGACATCTGTTTCTGGAGAGTAATAAGATTACATGGACTCACTTTGCTGTTATTTCAGTTCAGTACAGCATACAGGTAGTATTTTATGAAAAACATTTCAGTTAAAAAGAACGTAAAGAATTTAACAGTTTTTGACACGTTTTTTTTTTAGCTTCATTGGACATTGTGCATTTCCCTTTAAAGAGCTGAAATTCAAAATGATAAACCAGACAAATGTTAATGGTTAAAAAAAAGTAAGGTGAAGGTTAAGACAATACAGCCAACAGCACTTGCTTGCTAGACACAGAAAAATTCCCTCACATTGAAAAGCGACTCGTCCATTCTCTTGAGATCCATCTGAAGAAGGTTACCGAACAGGGGGAGCGGTCTGGGGCCCGGTGGATCCAACTTGGGCTTGCTTCGCAAATTCAAGCTGGTGTAGAGAAGGTGGACGGCCAGCAAGCCCGCTAGGGCCCCCGACAAGGAGAGCAAAACGGGAGTCTGCAGGAGTTCTTCAAACATCTTCTGGAATGCATCAAC
The DNA here is from genome assembly GCF_054856515.1 of Filicampus tigris. Taxonomy (NCBI): domain Eukaryota; kingdom Metazoa; phylum Chordata; class Actinopteri; order Syngnathiformes; family Syngnathidae; genus Filicampus; species Filicampus tigris. The sequence continues at coordinate 5,902,469 of NC_141232.1, forward strand.
TCGTGTAAATGTAATCTCTGGCTCCATTTAAAGGTTAAGGAGGAGATGACGGATAAAGTTTAACAGTCACAATCAAATGGGTGTGTTATAGCAGCCCGCTCAGCGAATCACCAATAAATTCAAACAGGGGAAAACAAGAATGATACAAAGGTCATGCAAGCACACAATATCAGACAACAACAGGTAGTGTTGACCAATGACCTATTTTTGTGACCTATTTTCGTCTCCATGAAGCTCAAAACTATGACTTTGGCTGTTTAAGTGGCGTAGCAGGTAAAGCAGAAGAAAATATATGCACACACATGTTCATACATATTGCAGTTTTTATTTTTTTTCTTTAGTGTTTTGAAAATGGTCTTATTTAACTGAAAACAGACTAGGTGATTATCTGGAACCTATTTTCGAATTTCCAGCCATCTCTGCTCTCATAAAAAGGAAAATCAAATATTCATTATGGCAGCTTTTTATTATTTCAGCCAAAACAAAATCCAACTATTTTTCTCGAGTGACTGCATTGCATTACACCTTAAAAACTGAGCACGTACATATCATTTTAACATACAGTATCCACATAAAAAAAATATACCTTCTAAAAAGAAGTATCATGATTCATAATCCTCGCTTTTATCTTTATTAAATCCAGATGCTGTCACAAACTTCAAAAGCTGTGTGAACCAAAAGTGCTTTTTCCATTTTACCTGCCCAGGCATGTAAAACTGATTTCCTGAAGGAGAATAAAGCCAAGAAATTGTTTGTGTTTTATGATATGTATTTCAAATGCATGATGGATAATTTACTGACAAGAAATGCCACACAGTATTCGACAACCTATAAGACTTGAGACACTATCCCTCATTCTGATAATTACAAAAAGGTACAGGCAGTAATTTGCATTCAAGGCACATTTTGAAGAGCATTTATGCATCACTGGCGACTGATGGCACACAGCTGGTGAGTCGTGGGATTGAGGGTCAAACCCACAACGGGCGTCAAATCCAGCTCGTCCTCAGAAATTCCGGGCGGAGGAGTAAAGCGAAAGCGCTGGAGGAGAGATGTGAAGAAGAGGAAGAGCTCCATTCGGGCCAGACCCTCGCCCAGACAAACCCTGCGACCTGCAACATTACAGAACCACAATTTCCGTTGTAGGCCCATATATTGGTGGATGTACAGTGTGCGTTTGATGTCTGTATGTTGTGAAGAGGAATTAAATCTTTTAATCTATATACAGTTCATCTCCTTGTCTTTCATTGGACAACTGCGGTGTTTTTGAACACCACTACTCGCCAGCGTGAAGTTAGTAATAGGTAATTGTAGCCAACCGATATTCATTCAAAGGCAAGTCATATCTTATACCTTATAAACATATTAAGTTATTTGACAATCGCCTTGTGATAAATTTACTTAACTTTTCTGCCTTACAAATGAGCTGCTAGCTAGCTTCAGGCTAAAGTTAGCTTTAGGCTGCTAGCGAGCGTCAGGCTAAAGCTTGCGTCGTTGTGCTAATGTCAATTCATGAACTCATGTGTGTTAGCTAGTAGCTACTGTTATATTGTGAACATGCAGAGATTTCTGGTTGGGGTGCAAGTATAACGCGTCGTCAAACTTCGTCATATTGACCCATGTTTGAGTGTCTAAAACATGGAGGAATTTTAGACTACTGGATGCTGTTACCCACACAAAAACCAACAAACAAACCAAACAGGGCCGATACTTGAAATTTGTGGCCATTGCTTGAGAGAAAAGCTTAAGTAAAGGTTAGAGAAGGTCCCTGTGGTTCATATTCATGGCCGCTATTCATGTGGTTAATAAGATGACATAACAGAAATCTATCTGTATTGTTAGGTAGTTAAAGCCATTATAATTTCTTAACGTGGTACTAGTTTGTCAAAATGATTACATTTAGTAAAAACTATTGAATACATGTACCTGTAAATTATTCTTATTAATTAGAAACATTTGACTAAAACCTTATTGAGTTTCCATTGACCAAAACTATACAGACAAACTGAGATGACTAAAATGTGACTAGGATCAATAAGCATTTTCATCCAAAAGACAAACTAAAATGGCTGCCAAAAACAACATAGGTTGGGAATGGTTGTACCTGCGGAGAAGGGCAAAAAGGCGTCCCTCTTGATGAAGTTACCCTCCTTATCCAGGAAGTGGGAAGGGTTGAAAGTGTTTGGCGTTTCCCATTCATTCTTATCGTAGAGTACAGAAGAAAGAAGAGGAATCACGCTGGTGCCCTGTTTGTGAGGGAAAAACCGAATGAGCTCAGTGTGCATCGATGAGCCATGTATCACACGGGAAATTTTTTCGCAATGGCTGAAACGCAAAACCTCCCATCTGCAGGATTTTCTGATTGACGGCTTTCACCTTGACAAACAGTATTCTTCAAAAGTAAACTTCACTGCATTGTCTCGCTACCATTTGTGATTCCATAATATCAATGCTAGTTTTGTTAGCCTGTCTATGGCATTACCTATTATGCATTAGCATTAAGCTAGCAGACTTTCGGCAGGCAGTGGCGTTAAATATTAAGGCCCGACTGATTCATTTTTTTAGGCTGACTGATTTTAGGCTGAAATTCAGATTGTTGGAATCAGTAAAGGTCTGCCGAAGAGCTCATATTGGTCCCCCGAGGACAACCATAACTCCCACGTGGCCCACCATGAAAACAATTATAACGCTCCATCCAACAAGGAAGTGACCTTTTTGATGAAGTAGCCCTGGAAAGTGATGTCCTGGGTGGTTTGGTGCAAAATGGCCATGGGGACGATGTTGCCGAATCTCTGAACCTCGTGGATGACGGCGTTGGTGTATGGAAGGTTCTTGCGGTCCTCGACATCAATCGGGCGATCACCGATCACCCTGCTCAGTTCCTTGTGGACACGCTCTATAAAAATAAAACCACTCACACGCATGTTCACACAATGGACAATTCATAGTGGGGCAGAAGCCCGCTATGATGTTTCATCCCACCCAAAGAGCATTCAGATTATTAAGAGTCCTGTAATATTTGTTTCATTCATCTTGTGTTCCCACCCCCAGAAAAACTGGTTAGTTAAAATTAATTTATCTTTTCGTATTCATTGTATTGTATTTATCTCAGTACATAATTAGTTAATATTTTCATTTTAAGATAAAAAACTGTTAAAATAAAAAATATTCATTTAAAAATTGGTCATCTATTTATTATATATTATTATTTATTTATTATTATTAAATAATTGGGTCAATGATAATTAAAGAAAAATAAGATGAATACAATTTATATTATTATGAAACTTAATACAGAAAAAAATTGTTCCACTTTTTTTTTTTCACCTTATCTACAGAAAACCAAGTCCATCTTTCCATTTCAAAAAGAGGAGAAAACCCAGGCATGCGCTGCTTGGAACCCAGAACCTATAGACTGTGAGTCAAACACACAAACCACTACGGCACTGTGCTTGCTGCCCGTGTGCCTACCTTGTATTTGTGGATATTTGGCCAGGAGCAGCAAGGCCCATTGCAGCGTGGTGGATGTGGTGTCGGTGCCCGCAGCAAACAGGTTGCCCACAACGAAATTCATGTTTTTCTCATTGAAGTGGCTCTGCTCTTCACATTCTTCCTACAGGAAGTGGGAAATCTGTTTTAATACGTAGACCAATCAACATAGAGGGAGGGAGGTCCTCGGGTTGAAGCCGGGTCACAAACCACATGCGATTAATTACTTTGCTCAGTATGCTCACTTATAGTCGTACATTATGATTCCCATTGTATAGTTTTATATCCATGACCTAGTGTTTTTTCAAATAAATATTACGGGTACTTTGGTTCTGACGTACAGCGTGAAAGAATGGGACGGGACTCTGCCGTAAAGTGAGGACCCCCAAGTCACAGGTGCAGCCAAACCTCTTTTTGCTTGCGGACAAAGTAGCAGTCAACGAGTCCCGTGCACATTTCGGGGTTGAGCTTGTCCTTCCGTTGGCGCAAGAGCTCTCCTATCTCCTTCATGTTCTTGTCGCGGTTGCTGAGAATCAGACTCCGGGTTTTGATCCAACGGAACAACCGGGGGAACATGTTGTAGAGCTGCCACACAAACAAAATGGAAATCTTACTGCCGTGTTTCCAATAATGTGATCTGTAAATTGCATGTGTCGATGAAAACAGTGATTCGCGATATTATTGTCATTTATGTGATGACATTTTCAGACTGCTCACAAGATTTTGAAAAAGATAATAAACGTGAATATTTTCAGAATATGTTAGTAATGGTTTGCACCAACAGAAATGGGAAAAATCTGGAATTGTCGTTATATATAACTTATTTAGGCCACATATATTCTGGTCCGGCTCACTCAAATTTGGTCAAAGACAAATTTATTTATATAGCCCTTAATCACAAGAAAGTCTCAAAGGGCTTCACATGCCCGCAGTTGACAAATATTAACGACATCCCCTGATCTTAACCCCCAATGTGGCCCTTAAACTAAAATGACAACCCTGTCTTTAGAGCATCATGGCAGGAGAAGAAAAAAAAAAAAATGCACACATGGAGCTCACCTGGATCTGGATTGAACCAATGACGCGAATGCTCTCATTGTTTCGTTTCACCATGGCCGTGAAGCAAGGATCGCTGTATTCAAATCTGTTCCCGTACACGATGGAGCAGATGATGTTGGATGTCGCCCAACTCAGAGGAGATGTCGTCTCGAAAGGTTGCCCTGAAGGAAATGCTCGTTGACTTCAAAGTTGCTCACATTTCAAAACCATACAGCTAATCAAACATGTGCCGGCGTGATTTTTGTAGCACTTTTCATGTGTTAAAAATGCAACACAAATAGCTGTTTGAGATTGCATAAGTCGATGTGCTCTACTTATTTTACCCTATCAAATCGATTGCAATTTGCTGACATGAAACATGTCACAGTTATCCAGTGTGAGAAAGGTGCATTATATAAAGCGATAACACGATCAAACAGAACAGAAGTCATCATAAAATGACAAGGCCAGAGTTGAATTACTCACCTTTATGACTCTCAAAAAGTGGAATGAGATGATTACACTCCTCTAAGACTTTGTCCTGCGTCAGTCTTTTGCCCATGCCGAAGTCTCGCAGCGTGGTGAGGGCAAAACGTCTTAATTCTTTCCAGGAATCCCCATTGGCAAAAATAATGCCTGTGAAAGATAAAAATTTTTATCTATACAGGTGAAAAAAGTGAAGTTAGCAGAATTTCGTTTTTCTCCGAATGTTTTTTGTTAAGCTACATGACATTTTTAAAAAACTAACACAAAGAATATAACACCGGTCAACACGCATTTTGATGCAAAGAAAGTTTCAACGGTTCCAGGGTATTCTGATGTTGCTGAATTCGAAAATGACATTGATTTTCCCGAATTTGGACAATGGTAAATACAATACAGTGTTCATTCCTCTCAAAATGGCCCTTTGCAAAATACCTTTCAAAATCTGTTAGCTCCATCCAGAATTGGCTACAATTTGCCACAGTGTCGTTTGGACATCAACAGACGCGTTTTTGGTTTGCGCTGCTGCCTCATCATAGACAGACTTTACAGTAGACTAGAGCAGGCTAAAGTGCATCAATGTGGCGGCCATGTTTATCGGCGAAACTTTCCTATTAAAACAAAGTATGGACAAGGTATGGCCGTCATGTTAGCAGGGTAAAGAGTTCCTTCAAATGTAAGGAGTATTGACGTTAGCTTAGCATCGCTGAGAACACAGCAGCTCCACAGGAGCATGTCGTGTCAACCTATTCATAACTACGGCTGTTGTTTTTACTGAAGCCAGCAGTGTACACGTGCTTCGACCATCTATTTTTTGTACCGGTACACAGTTATTTTTTTTTATCCACATTTTTATCCTTATCCACGAGTACGACTTCTAATTAACGGAGGTGAAAAAAGGAAGTGCTAACATTGCGGCTCATGACCGCGATAAACCTTTGATAAACATTTCCAACAGTTTGAAGCTTTTTTTAAGAAAAAAACACTTTGTACTGTATTGGGGGTTTTTAGGCCACGAAAAAAAAATAATTCAATAAAACAATTGGCTCTAACGGACGAGCCCTAACCACACAATCAATCAAATCGAGGTCCCACTGTATATTGAATTTAAAAGTGAAATACAAAGGACTGTAATTAGGCAGTGATTCTTTCCCGTACCATGAGACGCAGCCTGCGTCCCACTAGAGTGGAACGTGTACCACACTTTGAGAATATGGAATGTGCAAAAACAAATAAGGTCAAAGGACTTGTCCTACCATGACCCTGACTGTTATCGTAAGCAATAGGTTGGATAAAGCGCTCTCCAAACTCCACCGCGTTGCCGACCAGAGCCTCTTTGACCGCCTTATATCCAGCCAGCACCACCACTTTTTGGGTGCCCATGTAGACGGTGAACACCGAACCGTAACGTTTTGCAAGCTACAAAAAGAGAACAAGTTCAACCGTAGCTTAAGAGGAGACGTCTGAGCGAGCGGGAAGTTGCACAATTACCTGACACAGGCTTCTGTCGGGTCGCGTGAGATTCATTTGCAGCAGGTTGCCAAGCAGCGGCAAAGGCCTCGGCCCCGGAGGCTCTTTCTTTCCGTCCTGCTGTGAGCTGAAGCGCCCCGAGGTGAAAACCAGGAGGAACAGCGCGGCGATGCACACCAGCACCGGCGTGGCGCTGGATGTAAGCAGGGCGGACGAAGCGTCTTCCAAAGGAGACATGTTGCCTTCGGGGAGGACTCGGGTCTTTGTGACACTCTGATTGCTGTCTCGCCGGCTTTATTTGGAGAGCTCAAACAGCCTCGCCCACTTTTGCTCGGAAGGGGAGCCTTTGCGCAGTTGTGAACATTTACAGGTTTGGCAAGGTACCAAGAGGTTAACCATTTGAATTTAGTTGAATGAAAACAACCACTTTAGCTTTTAACTACAAAGTAAGGTATAGTCATTGGCTCATTAGATTAGGAGGTAATACAAATTAAATAATAAACTAAAAGTGTTCCTTTAGATCACAGGTGTCAAACACAAGGCCCGGGACCAGCTCTGGCACGCCACATCATTTTTGGCGGCCCGCAAAAGCAAATCATGTGCGTCAACTTCCATGACCCTTTCTAAAATCTTTTAATAAATAAATAATAACGTTGGCATTTGACACACTTTTTACAGTAACTTGAACAATAATTGAAAAAAAACAAAAAAACTAAGTAATATATTAATTTCTTGTGTATTATGTAATGATACAGACAATTAAATATTTATTTGCAGAGCTGGGTGACGGACCGGTCCGTCCGTTGTAGTGTGCTTTCAATGACCGCTCCACTTGTGTAACTGCTGAGAATGTAAATTACAAGCTGCTTACAAAAGAGAGCTGCCCTGTGCCGGCGCTTCGTTCTGATTGTTGGCCCGAGGCGGGTGGCATGATTTGATTCAAGTCGATACAATCCCGTATTTTGAATCAAAACCGATTTTCTCATGCAACGGGTTTTCATTACACCCCCAGTATGTGTGCTTAACAGAAAACAACAGCACGGTTGCTCCCATTTGCATAGGGCGTTATTTAATGTAAAAAGGAAGATGACAATACATATACAGTCAACAGGATGGGCTCCAAACAGTTACAATGATGTCAACATTCCCTTATTAAATATCTTACAGCATATCTCACCATCAGCAGTGCGAACCCCCACTTTTCTTTTCTGCGCTCGACTAATATGCACTTTTGATTCAAGTCGTGCATAGAAGCTATGATCTGTGCAAAATACAATTAAAGAAACAATTAAAACAGTGTGAAAAAAAAAAAGAGAGGTTACACGTGTTAAATAATCTTTGTGGAATGTCAGACCTTAGGAAAGCCCTGCGAAAGCATCTCATGCTGCCAACATAGTGGATCGCTGCTTTTTTTTTTTTTTTTTTGCTTGGTGAATACATTCATCTCATATCTGCCGCGCAATCAAACACCACGAATGATATTGTACATCAGCTATAAGGTCAGAGAGATTACTACTGTAACAATTCCTTTGGAATAGGAATACATACGTCTTTTTAGAAGTGCAAAAAAGGCTTCGTAGGAATAGGCTCTGAATGCGGATTGAAAAGAGGAATAAACAGCCCCGTTAGCGAAAAGGCATTCAAAGTGGAAAAAGCAGCTTTACATGAAACACGAGGCATTTGCAGCTTGTCCAGAAGCACGTGAACTCTCGAGGAACTCTCTCTATTGTAGCCTATCAGACATTGATTTTAAAATGTTATATACGTTACAGTATATACAATCTAATCCTCACATGCACACAAACAGCTTGATGTTTGTTTTTTTGGGTGCCACGTCTATCACATGTTTTAAAGGAGCACATATTGAGAAGTATACAATGAGACCTGCAAAGTGGACGCCATATTTTTTTTGCTCTAAATTCAAAAACCTTTAGTCCCCAATTCTTACCAAAAAGTTTTCAAGCTCTCCCAGTTGAAGTTTACTGACAACCTAATCGAATTACACGCTGTGTATTTAGCCCAACTTTCCCTTATGAAAGTCAGCTAGCTTAAAGCTACCACATAATAAGAAACATCATAGACAGGCTAATGAAAATAGCATCAATATGACAGTAATCACAAACCTTGAAACAAGTTAACAGTTTATGATGGTCTTTTGTGTTTTATCCGTAAAGCTACAACATGTGTAGTAAGCCCGCGTATTTTATACTGCCACCTGGTGGCCAGAGAACGTACACCAGAGACGGAGCACCTATTGAATTAAAGCATGAAATTGTGATGCTCAAACTGTAATTTGAACCCATTGTAAAAAAAAAAAATAATAATTACAATTTGCGATTCTTCTTCTTCTTCACCAAGCCTTTCAACACAGCACATCTACCAGCGTGCTGCAATAAAAAAAAAAAATACCACCCTGTATTGGGTTTTGAGTTTACACATGCGATATACTTAGCTGTATTTTTTTTTTTTTTGAACCACAAAATCATGGCATGAATGTCATGAATTAAGTTGATGACAGGTTACAACATTTTTTGTATTTTGTGGGGCTGGAAGAGATTAATAGCATTTCAATGGACAAAGAGAAATAATCCTAAATCAAGGTATAGCTGTACAGCTAACTGATATTTAATAACTGTATTGCTCATACTGTACTGCGCAGCCGGGATCTGCCGACTGACTTTTGTCTCTTTTGTACCACTTTAAAGGCGTTCCACTTGGAGGTCCCACCGTACCAGAATGGATGTTCACGATAAAACTTTCTTCTTTTTTTTTTTTTTTGTCGATAAGCGGCTCGGATAATGGATGGATGGATTTGAAATACCATTCTCTCTGCCAATCATCTCTTAGCATGCAACAAAAACTGTAAATGCTCTGCCCTTTGACTTTTTTTGTACTATGAACACATCACATGATTTTGCACCTGGCAACATTTAGAGGCTTGAAACAAAAGGCAAGGAAAAAAACAAAGGAAAAAAATAACCCTCATTGGTTAGATAAGGCTTTGAGGTGTGCAACAATCATTAACATATCAAACAGTGGTTCTTTTTTTTTTTTTTTGTAGTCCTTTGAAACATGATCCTAAAATAAGGTTTTAAATAATACGCACACGCGCGCAAATACAGTTGGACACAACTCAGCAGCAACGCATGACATCATTGCCTTTGAATTTACTAAAAAGATAATAAAAAGAGGTAACGGTGGGTAGCCAAACCGCTCCAAGTCTGTTACGCAACAGTGGTGTGATGCAATCAAACAGACTGCGCCAAGTCCAGGTAGACTGGTCACTCACACACACTCGTACAAAGAAGGGCAAAGGACAGATGGGTGTCGGACGGGTGTCGGACGGGCGTCTGGACGGACGGACGGACGGACGGACGGACGGGCCTTACTTCCTCCTGCCGTCGTTGCAGTGTTGGAATTGAGCAAAGCTGAGAAAGACCTGCTCCAGTGAGATCTGACTCACGCAGTAGTCCTCGATGCTGTACTTCTCTTTGGCTGTCTCCAAGGTGCCAAACACCTTCGGAAGGGACACAGAGTGTCGGGTTTAAAAACACACCATTTCCTAAAGTGGCGCTGTCTGTGTAGTCAACCAAATTTACGAAACTCCACTAGCGTCATCCTAACAATGCAAAAACGCCAAAGAGGGGCTAACAAAATTAGCATCCATGTTGTGGTGTTATAACCCTTCAAGAAACGGATTATTGAACACAAATAGTGGAGCAACAGTTGTAGACAGATAATATAACTGTACTCAGGCACATTTTCTTTATATCTTTATCATCTGAGAAAATGATTCAAATTACTGCATCTTACTGTGGAGCTGTGACCTCACACATCTCGCACGTTAAATTGAAGCAAAGAAATGTGGCAAAAATTAACATCAATTTAGGGTTCCCCAACCCAAACTCAAGAGCACATTTCACTGTTGACAATACCTGTGCCCAGGTCAGCGTCCTGTCTGTCAAATGATAGTGGACCATGCCCTGGTGTTCATCCTTCATTTGACTTCCTGTAAGCGAAGATAAATTGAATGTGTGAAGCCATTCCATGGAAATTAGGATGAAGTAAAGTCCATTTCTTTTCACCGGTGGTCTGACCTGGGAAAGTGGTTTCGATGAAGTCTTTAAAAAGCTTCAGGTCGCTGTCCTCCAACTCAGCGTCCACGTGCACTTTAGCCAACAGCGTGTAGCCGCTGCCGAACTTGCTCTTTAGGTGCTGTGGGCTCCCGAGGCACTTGAATTGCCCGTTGACCATCACAGCCAGTCTGGTGCACAGCGCCTCGCATTCCTCCATACTTGGGGGCGGGGGGGAGTACGTTCAGTCAGACTCATGACACCTGCTTAAAACTGGATGCCCGCAATTTTACGGCGTTTGTAGATCATTCACTCGATGACTCACCTATGCGAAGTGATGATGATGGCCTTGCCGGACTCCCGTGTGCGAGTCACAGCGTCCCACAGCAGCCTCCTGGCCACCGGATCCATGCCGGTGGAGGGCTCATCCAGGAAGATGACCGGAGGCCCCCCAATGAGAGCCATGCCGGCGCTCAGCTTCCGCTTGTTGCCGCCGCTGTGTGTGCATGGCGGCAATTAACACACACGTGTTCACAAGTGCTACATTGGCTCCTTGTGGTTGTTCTTTACTAGCATTTTTGAAAGTGGATTTAATTGTAGCCAAACTAGGGCAAACTAGGATTTTTGGAGAGAGGTTTCCGTCATTCCAAATGGATCTTTGCTGACACAGCTGCAAAGAGCCAGTTTGCTAAAGCGCAGTGATTTTTTTTTTTTTAAATAAGCTGCAAGTGACTTTGATATCTGCTAAGATATAAAATGAGCGGAATCATTTTCACATGGTTGTCCTTATGACAAGAAGGAAGCCTGCTGGAATGCAATCGCAGGGTCAATCATGTATATAACATTGCCAAAGACATGTTGCAAAAGTAGTCACTTATTGACATGATGGAAACTTTTGACCCCAGGTATGTGCTTCCCAGCTGCAAATATTTTTGCAGAGGTTGCCTTTCCCAGGCATGTGCACAGACAGTTTTGGTGGTCAAGCACCTGCCATTTTGCCCGGATGAGAAAATTTATTACATTTATTTATTTATTATTATTATTTTTTTTTTGCTTTGTGTTATGAGGTAAAATTTGGGGTATGCGCAAATCTCTGTTTCAGATTTTCTTCTTTAGAATAATGTCATTGTCAGATTTTTTTTTGAAGAAGTGAAGGAGAAAAAAAAAAAATCTATCAAAATCAGAAATAAGACTTTTAAGAAAAAAGGGACTTTATTTTAAGGCCGTATCGCCCGGCCCTTTGACTTGTACAGAAAAACCTTGCAATTTTGGCTCACCTGTAGCTGCGCACCAGTTTATCCGCGTGTGGCTCCAACAGCAGAGACCTCAGCACGTTCTCCACGCAGCCCGACACGTACTTCTCGGGTATTCCTCGGAGCCTGGCGTACATGCTGAGGGTTTCTCGGCCCGTCATATGGTCCAACACGGCGTCAAACTGAGGACAATATCCAATGCGCTGTTGCACCTATGAAACAAGAGACAAATGCCTTAACCGGTGGTGACTGCATGAAAAAGTAGAACATGTATTCTATATTTAAGTATGAATTGGATGTGTAGCAATAATATTGTCTCCTAATCTTTCTTCTTTAGCTAGATACACTGCTGATTCTAAAGCTAGCTCAGGTAATGTACGGTAAGATGGCTAGCTAGTTAATACACATACTTCATCTATCTTGTTCGCTAAAGCTATAGCTAGCTAAGGCATTTTCATCACAAAGTTAAAAATTCTGAGGGAGTTAACACACATCCATCCATCTACCTACCTAGTGTATCCATTAGCTTGCTAATGCCCACCTCCCTTAAAAAAAACATTCAAAATTTGAGTTTACGAATGCCAGGCCACATATATGCGCTGGTTCACCGCAACCCGCTTTTACAATGGACATCCAGCGGACAGCAAATACCTTCTTTATGTCTCTCAAGATGCTGTATCCGTCAATGTAGGCATCCCCAGAGGTCACGCTCTCATCGCCGGTCAGCATCTTGAAGGTGGTGGTCTTCCCTGCGCCGTTAAAGCCCAGCAGGCCAAAACACTCTCCTTTAGACACGGCCAAAGACAGGCGATCCACAGCAAGAAGAGGCTGTCCGCTGCAGTACACCTGAAGAGAAAGACAATCTAATTTTACAAATTCTGATTCTTTAAAAAAAAAAAAAAAAAAAAACTTGCATAGTTTGATTGAGGAGGGAGCTGACGAGAGTTATTTTGGGGATAAAATTGCTTTGAACTTCTCTCGGTTTTATAATTTCATTAACTTTTTACAGTTTATGAACTCTACTGTGAATTTCTCAGGTTAAAATGAAAACTATGAACTTGAGATACTAGGTTGAGCGTCAGAGTTGAAGTTAATTAGGCGAAGCAGCACAGGAGGGTCATAGACGGGGACACTATCAACTCTACTCCATGTTTCTGGAGGTGTTTTATCATACATCCATATTATTCAAAAAGCACAACCTTACACACAGCTGAGTAAATGACAATGACCTGTACTGTTAAACATTTATGTAATCTTGATATGAGTGTTCAAAGAGGTCATTTAAAAAGTTTGTAAACTAGTTCAAGTAAACTTTAGCATGCCACTGGCAGCTTTAATCATATTCAACAGAAGCCACTTTACGCGGAATGTCAAGGTTACCGGATATCGTCCCAAACGAGCTAAAATTCAGTTGTGACTAGTGAAAATGCGGGGGGGGCAAATAACTCTGGAAAACCACCAGCCCCACAAGTGTGTTAAACATATTCCAATTCACACAAACAAAGCAAGTAGCCCAGGGTTGCACACCTTGCTGAGCTCGTGCAGAATAAGGGGGCTCCCGAGCATGGACTCCACCATGGGCTGACACTCAAGAACCCGCTTCCTCTCATCTGCTACATCTCTGTCCTCCGGAAGCGACGCATCCCCTATAAAAGATAACTAACACACAAAAGAGCATTACGGTGAATCCTCGTTCACAAATCACAATAGGTATTCAATTATGAATAAATAAACTACAAAAATGTTGACGGGACATCTGTTTGCAAATTTTTGCTACTCATGGCTGGCCCGCAAATACTGTAGCTGTTTGAATAAAACGTGCATAATCTCATTGGAAAGTGCTTTGAGCAGTGTTCCCCCCCCCAAAAAAAAAAATCGCAACCTGTTTTCGCATCCTGTACGTGGAGGAGAGGAGTCGCCGGAGAGAGCGGACGCACTGCAGCTCGATGACAAACAGCAGAACAATGAAGACGATGCCTTGGATCAAGAAGGCCACCAGGAAGCGTCCCACGCCAGGCTCAGACATGGCAAAGTAGTTGGATTGGTACGTGATATCTAACATGAGCGAAACGGGAAGCGGAAATGTTTACATGACAAATACAGCGCTGGGAAAAAGTATTGGCACGCTTCTCAAATTCGTACTTTTTCGCATAATATCCCCATTTTGTTTAAGATCATCAAACAAATATAAATAGACAAAGATACCACAACTAAACATAAAATGCAAGTTTAAAATGGTAGTTTGACTTAAGTATTACACATTTCAATTGTGAAAATGGTGAGTGTGGGTAGCTCATGTCGCTCTTGTTACAATAACAGAGCACATACTGTACTAAAAAAAAAAAACTTTAATAACTTACTTAAGTACTTGCAGATGGCCTCGGTGACTGGGTTGGATGTGCAAAATGAGATTAATTCGTAGTTCTGGTAGAACTGAGAGAAGGACATTCCCAGACAATAATTTGGGAAGATCAGAAACACCTTGTCCAGTAAGCGGGACATGTTCTGCAGCTTCAACTCTGGGGAAAAAGGAAATTTTTTTCTGCTCATTACACCGCATTATATTGTAATAATAGTTGAAAATGACACTCGGCGTAATTTAAAAGCAATCATTTAAATTATGTAATTTGTGTTCATTGTTGCATTGTGGAATTTAGTAAAAGAAAAAAAATATATATATATATATCTCTGGTTTGGACCTTCCAAAACTGTCCCCTTGCTCACCTGGGATGGTCATGATGGTGACGGCCAGGAAGGTGGCGGTGCCGGAGATCATGTTGAAGATGGTGAGGCGGGTGTAAGCGGTGGCGGCGGAGGAGAAGAGGAAGCTGAGCAAGTACATGAGCGGCACCACGGCCCAGCCGTACAACAGGAGCATCAGCAGCACGTCAACCAGGCGGTTGTCCAACACGAAGGCGTCCACGCTGAAGGCCTGGAACACGACCTGCCAGAGAAATGATGGTGCCAAAACAAAAGCGATGCCATGTCGAAACACGTTCCTAAGTATTAGTCAATAGTGAACCGGGAATATGCGGGGGATTAGTGTCTTAAAAAGCCCATTACTGACCAACATGAGGAGGCACGGCAACAGGAAGTTGACCAGGTCCCACAGCAGCGCCGAGAACCAAAAGTTGGACAGGTAGACGCCGCTGACCTTCTGCACGTGTTTGGACTTGATGGCCGACTCGGTGACGAGCAGCAGTGCAAAGGTGCTGGACAGAGAGGCCATCCCGTACATCAGGTTGATGGCGATGATGAATCCCGTTTTTCCCCTTCGGAAAGAGGAAATGAGGATTCGTGTTAGGAAGGAAATTGAAAATGAATACCAATCATGTCAGTTGTGTCTTATTGGACAATGTATAACCCCACAACTAATTGACATACTCCGTGAGCTGGCTCTGGGCGACTTCGGATAGGTTGCGCGGCATCGGGTAGTTTCCCGTGTGGATGGAAGCGTTGGGCCCGGCGAGAAGCCGGAACAGAGCGTTGTCCACCATCATGAGAGCCGTGGCGGGCGTGTGGTAGCCCTCGTTGTTGAAGTACGCCGTGGCCTCGGCAAAGTGCTTGCTGCTGCCGCGGAAAGCGGCGCCCACCACGCAGCGCTCGTTAAAGCTGCCGCCCTCTTCCTCCGCCTGGGTCAGGATGTAATTGGTAAAGTCTTGAGAGGAGAGAAGGGGATGAAGAAATGAGCGGGGTTGGGAAAGTTACGTGTCATCAGTAAATTAACATTTTTTCATCATGTGTTCTGTTTCTCATTGTTTGTACAAAGGATGAACATCAAGGGGTGCTAATAATTGTTGCAGACATGATTTGATGTAAAGGAATTATTTCTTAAGGTGGGATTTTGTTTCCCCCGACTGAATAAAAGCATTTGAATTAAAGGTTGTATTTTTTATCTTTTTTTGGTCATGTATTGTTTACAAAAAACGGACACACTTAGAACCCCTCATGCCGTTTTCACAAAGCTTACCCGTGATGTTAACGAGCTGGCCGTGCTGCGCGAGGAGCTGCGAGCTGTAAACGTTGGCCAGGCCGGCGGCCAGGGCGCCCGCCCCTCTCTGCAGAGCGACGGGAACCCGGGTGGAGCCGTAACGACGCAGCTCCAGTCCCAGCTGAGGGGCGTTCTTGTGGTTGGGGAGGGTGCGCGCCACCATTAACGCCACCACGGTGAACACTAAGGGGATGAGAAACTGGGCCACCATCACCTTCCAGTTTCTCCAGCTGTACAGCGCCCTCTTCAGGAACATGGCGTAAAACTGCTGCAGGTAAAGTCTTGCCTGATGGACGAGGGGAGGGAAAAAAAAAGCTTTTATTGAAAACTCTCCATCGAAATACTTAGCTTTATTTCATCTCACCCCCGTGTTCAGTTTGATGTTGGAGCAGTCCTCGGAGATGAGAGTCCCGCTGTCGGTGAAGTCGGTGACGTCGGTCATGCCGCTGATGCTGCTGGCGTCGTCCGTCGTCCAGTCGTGCGAGCGTCGTTCGTGCTGGTACTGCAGGGCAGGCAGTTGGATTGCCTGGATGTCCAAACTGGAATCCACCAATTTGCCCACTCTGAACACACAAAGCAGAAGCTGTCGATAAAACCTTTTTTTTGGGGGGGGGGGGGTCAAAGAACCCCAGGTCATTTTTTGCACTCTCTGTTCCCAGTAATTGTCAACAATTAAGAGGTTCGATAGACAGTGAGACAAGATAGAGCAATAGAGATTGCAAGAAATAGAGCGATAAAGAAATTGAGAGAGAGTGCGATAGAAATAAAGTTAAGTTGACAGTTGAATAGCTTTTGACCCATTTCCTTCACTAGGCAACCTCTCGCGAATCATCATTTTTAAGAAAATAGATACCGTACATAAAATACAGTATTATATAAAATACTGGCAGAGCAGATTCGTTAATTTTGGACCTCAAATGGCGAGCTGTGTATAGACTGTATGTATACACATCTCATCTAACAGCAGGTGCAGGATAAAGCCACAATAACAAAGTAAAAGGACCATTCCCGTTCCTATTATTTTCTCCCCGCAGGAGCAAAACAGATGGTCACGTTTGACATTGGGCATTTAAACAAGCGTGGACATCCACTGAAGGTTTCCCAGCTGGACTTGTGGATAATAAGGCCAGGGCGGGAAAACATTTGCAGCAGCACCAATTATAATGTTACATGGCGCTAGCCAAAGCAGCGCGCAATGTTAGCCCACCGCTGAAGGGACAGTGTAAATTGTTGCCATAGATACATGCAGACACTACGTGGGAGGCAGAATGAAGCAGTGTGAAGCAACATGCGGAGGAAAATGATGACAAGCGGAAACTTTCCGAGAACTGTTTTGTCATTTACGGGTACAACTAGGGTTGGGCCAGTATCTGATTCGAATAGTATGATAACACCGGTCATTTTTTTTTTTTACTACATTTTTTTAAAACAGAGATACATGGGAACTTAGCTAGATGCATTTTTTTGCACTTATTCTGAATATGCCCTTGTTCTTGCATATCAGATTTTCATCATAATACTACTACTAATAATATAATATTGTCATATATTTAGTGATATTTATTAAGGTTTCGGTTCAGTAACAGGCGGATTTTTTTTCTGAAATCCGACCTTAGAAACACCTCTTCCATTGTTGTGACAGATGCTCCGTAGCTAGCGATGCCCAACTCCTCTCTGTTCATCTCCAGCTCGGCAAACAGGAGCTCAAACCTGGGAGGAAAAAATAAATAGAAACACTCTATGAGACTAGATTATGGAGACATTCAGATATCCAAACGGTATCCGTATAAACAACCTGCTGGTGCTTTCCTTCGGGAGGATGTAAGACAGCTCGGCCCCTGCGCTGCTCTCCAGCGTGGCATTCGGAACGTGCAGGTGAACGAGGCGGGTGATCTCGGACACGTTGCAGACGGCCTCTTTCACTATCACCATGTGGTAGCCGGCACCTGGGTCAGCACAGCAATACTGTATTTAATTAAATGCAAATGTGCTAACCAGTAGGATAATGGACTTGTATCTTCATGGACAATCACGCATTTGGCAGTTAGATTTCTATTACTGCGAAAATCAACAGTTTAAAAATGATTTTTAAAAAAATGGGAAAATGCCAAATATGTAAAAACTACTCACCAAAAAAAAAAAAAAAAAAAAAGATGCAGATGTAATAATGCCAACATGAGTAGGCCTATTTTTTTTTGAGGATTTGGAATGATTTGCAAGACAAAGATTGTACCTCTAGTAACATTTTGCGTGAGTTGATTTTTGTGAAAACATTTTTACCTAAGTGAGTTCTTGCACTTAATTTTCCTTGAATGTTTTTTTAAGCAAGGGAGCCATTTGCACTGGAAAAAAAATATACACTATGATTATTTTGCTATTTGCTTCTAAATATTTGTTGTTTGGCTAGAATAATGGATCTTTTACGTATCCTTGAAAAATTTATTATTAAAAATGAAATATAGAAAGAGCACATATGCACTTATTTTGTCCATATGTAAATATCATTTTTGTCATACATCTGGTTAGGAAGTGCATGGTCCTATGTGGCCCCCTCAATAGCACTGATGAAAAATTGTGGCCCCCCCGACAGCATTAAAGATGCCCATCCCTGCCCTATATTCTACTGATACACACATGGACGAAAATTGATGTCATCAATGAGGAGCTGTAAGGCATCCTCTAGTCTCACCGTATTTGTTCTTGAGGAAAAGCGGCGACCCGCAACATTGCAGCTCCCCCCCGGCCATGATGGCGATGCGGTCACCGAGCAGGTCGGCCTCGTCCATGAAGTGCGTGGTGAGCAGGATGGTGCGCTCGCTCTTCTCGCCCTGCAGAAGATCCCAGGTGGCGCGTCGGGCCGACGGGTCCATACCAGACGTGGGCTCGTCCAACATCACCACCTGGATTGCAAAAAAGTGGAATTCAAATTTGATGAATGGAATGGGGAAAAAAAAACCCACGAGTGATTCCTAACCTTGGAGTCGCCAATGAGGGCGATGCCAATGGAGAGTTTTCTCTTCATGCCGCCTGACAGCGTCTTGGAGCGAGCGTGTCGCTTGTCTTCAAGTTGGAGGACGGAGATTATTCTGTCCACCTCCTCTGGAATCTTGTCTTTGGAGAAGCCTTTCAGCTGAATCACACAGTACATTCATCCCATCCTTTTAGACCAGGGGTTCATATAGACTCTTCGCGTTTTGTTGACATCAAAACACGAGACTAGCAATGAATCGACTTTCAAGCGATAACATTGGTCAAAACACATTTTGGTGCCAAGAATGTTTCAAGGGTTTTAGGGTACTTTGATGTGTCTGAATCAGAAAGTTACATTATATATATATCTCAGTAAATATCTCAAAAACTAGAACCAATTCAAATCAACAGATGTCATTTTCAGACTCAGCAAATTACCACCATGCAAATTTTTTTTTCGTTGACCAGTGTAATAGTTATTGCGCAGTGGTGAAGTCAATCCCTAACAAAGAACCGCTATAATCTTAATACTAGTTAAACCTAACTACCACATGTATCCTAAATGCTATAGGAATTAAAACGTTTATTTCCAATAAAAGTTCAAATGCGAAAAAGTAAAAAATAAATAAAAATAAATAAACTTCCCAAGTTACTGCTTGTGGACCTCATTTTCAGAAACACTGTTTTAGACTGCTTGATGGGGGTCTGTGTCACAGTGTACACGGTGAGTATGAGTGCGATTACCTGTGCATAGAATAGCAGATGCTCTGTCACGGTCAGATTATCAAACAGAACGTCGTGCTGGGGACAGAGTCCGAGACTGCGTCGGATCAGAGTCATGTCCTGACAGATGTCATATCCGGTGATGTAGGCCCTTCCGCTGGTTGGGGGGAACAGACCTGTGAAGACAAAGCAAGCGGAGTCACTAAAAGCAGTCATTTTTCTACCTATGTTGCTCTTCTGTCCACACGGCGCTGACACAAAATGGGATGGCGGGGGTGGGAGTTGCAACCTCGAAGAACACGTTCTTTTTTTGTTTTTAATGTAAATAAGGATACAATGTTTTGCAGAGGTGTACTTTTTCACGATTTTATACACAAATTATATTATTTATAGTTGCAGTGGGAAGCTGGGGGGCATGAAATGGTTTCTTCTTCCTCAGAGGGATTAACAGAAAATAATAGAAAAGCACTGCACTAAATCTAAAAAAAAAAACTATTTTTTTTGAATAGCACATAAGCTTTTAGATATTTACATTTTTTGTTAAATTTGACCTATAAAAGTTAATGCAATACATATTGTACCATGAGTTTATAATTTAAAGCTATGAAGTTTCAGAAAAATATTCCACCTGGTTCTGAACTCTTAATTCATAAATCTTATTAAATATATGACTATATTACATATAGTCATATTATCATCATTCTTATTATCATAATGTAAACCTGATGTGGTAGAGAGAAAAAAAACGGGCAGATTCGGAATGAGCGCAAAAAATATCTAAAAAGGTTTATTTGCATCACTGATTAAAAAATATTAACCAGTGTAATTTAACTACTGAAGAGTCATTTATGTAACCTGGGTTCATGATGGTGTACATGCTAGATGCATGGCATTCGTGCTTTATGATCCCTTCCCTGTTTTCGGTGCTTGGCCCCCATCTTGTGGCAGCTATAAACAATTACAGATAAATCTGCAACGTCGCGGGGCTGTGGCGTGTGCAGCGCAATATAGCAGCGTAATACTGTACTGAGATAATGTTTTGACAATGCAAATGTTCATGAAATGTAACATGTTTGAAGTATGTTCTGCGCGGTCACCTGTCAACATGGACAGTGTGGTAGTCTTGCCGGCACCGTTGTGTCCTAACAGCACCGTGATCTGACCCTCGAACATGTTTAGCGTGAGATCCCGCACGGCCTTGCGGGTTTTGTTGCCCACTTTGAACTCCTGCCACGGGATGAGAACAAATTCGAGGCAACGGGTATTTCACTTTCTTAAAAAAAAAAAAAAAATCTAAATTGCTGTGTGGTGTTCTTACCTTGGCAAGGTGCTTTATCTTAATCCCAGAGACGACGCCATTTGGCTCTTCCTCTATAAACTCTCCTTTCAGAGCTTTTTCGGCATCCTCCTCTTCCTCCTTCTCGTTCACCAGAGCCATGCGAGGGCTGCTGCACCAATAGGAAGGCTGCACATGAAAAACATGAGCTTGCAGTCAGGTGGCGGCAAATTAAAAATAATGGACAACTCATTAGCAGACATTCCATCCATTATGGATGAAGCAAAGTCATTTGCGACATCAAGATATCACAATATCACTCCATACCCTGGGATGGGATGTCTTCATTTTAATTGCAAAGGATTATTTATGTGCTTATGTATTCTTTTAACCACCCATTACTATGATCTGTGCAGGCTGTTCAGACTTTTAATCAAATGTGACAACTAGGAGTGGGCGATATGGGCTCAACATTATATCTTCATTTTCTAGGAAATTTTGCCATTATATTTTTAATATAATACCATTTTACAGTGATTGCATCTTGCAGGGAGCAACATTGATGAATGTAAATCACCCCAAATCTATCTTATCTACCTTAGCCTAACTTACCTACCTAGCTTACCATAATGGACTTAAGTTTTCTTTTTTTTCAAATTTTTTTTGTTACAGTGAAATAGGGGTTAGTGCGTCTGGTTCGCAGTCAGGAGTCCAGAGTTCAAATTTTTGTGTGAAGTATGCATGTTCTCCCCATGCTTGGGTGAAATTCCTCACAATATTCCTGCATCCTTCCACATATCAAAAAGATGCAAGATTTTTGGCCTAACTGCTGCTTCTCATCTCATCCCTGGTCTTTTGGTGACTCTGCCAGCTAAAACGAGGTTGTAGAGCATTCTATTCGGGCTCCAGAATTCTGGAATGCCCTACCCGAGGAAATTAGAGTGACTACATCTGCACAAATGTTTCAATCTCGGTTTAAGACTGATTTAGTATGCAATTAGTCACTTGCCCTGCCTTACTCCCTGTCATCTGGATTTTGGTCTGTTTTAGTGCCGCTTCCCTTCCCTCACACCACCTTGTACAATAAAACAGAGCGCAATGGACTAACTGTTCCCTTCATTAAGGTTTGTAATGAATCTGTTTCATCAGGGTTTGTGCGTGTGTGAGAATTTGAGCACAGGTCATACCAGTACAAAGAAGTATGAGGGCAGCGGCACTCCGTACTCTCCAGGAAAAACTGCCTCGACATACCAGGCCACCAGGCCGTAGAGTATGGCGTCAAACAGGAGCAAGCCCATCACCTGGGCCAGCGAGAAATCATCGTCCACCGTCACAGAATCAAACAAGTTAGACCACTGGATGCCCGTGCCTGCATAGGAGAGGAAAAAAATCTATGGCATAAATAATATGTAAAGGTAGAATAGCAGAAAAAAATTATATGGCCTGCAGCGTCACTTTTTATTTAGTTTTTATTTTATTTTTAAGTCAGTTGGTTTTAATTAGGCCATTATTTTTATTTTACTAAATAATGTATTAAGTAAATTCATTGTAATAAACTTAATTCATGATTTATAAATAATACAATTTAAAAACTAATTATTATCAAAATAAACAATTTTACACTTACACTTAACAAGCATTTAATTTTTGGGAAAAAAAATGTAAATTTCATGATTTAAACATGAATAATACATTTGAAAAATTACTTTACTTTAAAAATAAACTGTATTCAATATTTTTTTCACCTCAACTACAAATGACTCGGCCCATCTATGTTTTAAAACTCAAATGTGGCCATTAAAATTTGGCCCACGTCTTCTGCAAACTCACCTTTGCCTTCAAACATCCCCAGTAGCTGCGCTCCCATGGCCATGGCCACGTTAGAGATAAGGCAGGCCGACACCTTATGGGCATGGCTGAGTAAGTCGTAGCGCGGCGACAGGAATAAATAAGGCAGATAGCTTAGGAAGTATGTGAAGCCGCCAGCCGCCGCTCCCACGTTGGCTGGAAAAAAAGAAAAAGGGGGACAGAGAGAATGGTTGCTTAATAAGATCTGTCTGACAATGAAAAATGTGGAAAGGCAGACATCTTTTTCAATTGTTGTCATGGTTACCGAAGAAAATGAATATGCTGCTCCAAGAAAAGCGACAGAATGCACTTATTGTGCTTTCGCAGCAGTAAAACAAAATTATCATGTCGCGGGGGGAAAGAAAAAAGACGAAAAAGGGATGTTTGGTGAGAAATGCATTTGGGGTTTTGTTGTGTAATGAAAAAAATTGTAAAAGACAGCTATGTCATTTCTTTTTAACATTAGACAATTATGAGTGGAATCCTTCTAAACATCTGTCCTTTGGAGTAAACAGACAATAAAACTCTTGTGCTTTGCAAAACTTCAAGGTAGCAAGGTGCTTAGTGGGTTGCTTGATAGGTTTCGAAGTATAATCCACGCTTTTCTTTCTAATCAAGATAACAAAAGTCAATAACACCCACTAAAAGGTGCCGTTCAATACCCTTTTTCATAAAATACAAGCAAATACAATCACAGGCGTGCGCCCGTGTCATCTTATGGCCACCCCACTGAAATCGTTTTGGCTCCGCCCCTGGATTCTATGCTGTTATAAATGCACATTGGTCCAGCTCCTCCACTTTCTTATAAATTAACTGCAAGCAGACAATGTACATACAAACAGCAAAAAATGTGCGATTGTGTGTGGACAACGACAGGATGGACATTTTCTGCTAATCACTTAAACAGTACACAGTCCGCTTTCTAACAAATAACATTTCACTATGACAGCACCCAACTACACATATAATCAGACGAAAATGACATGAATGCAAGACAATTAATGGCAGAGCAGAATGAAATTGCGAGTGCTTCCATGTGCGGTGAAAAACTCTCAAAAGAGCTCCGGCGGTTGTGGCATTTGGAGAGTGCTTGCAAAGCACGTTGCGAGTCGACGCCGTGCCGAGGGCAGCTGCGCGCACAAAAGACTGCCGGCAGAGAAACACCTGGAAGAGCACAACACTGACTACTCTCCAAAGTCTAATTAGGACAGTTGTTATTGAGAATTTTAATTAGCTTTGCAAGTGAGACATGAAATGTGCATTCGGGGATTGCTATGATATATAATGTTATGCATTTACCTGCTTTGATTGCGCCCCAGCCACAAGCCGACATTCACAAGCAATTTCTGAGGAAAATGAACCTTCTTATTTCTTATTATGCTATTCCACGGCTTGTTTTAACACCTGCAATTATTGCCGGCGCTTTTCCTGCGTCGCTGGTTTTAATTGTGGTATGCAGTTTGACAAATACATTTGTAAAAGTGGTTTAGTGTGTTGGCTTCAGTGCAGAGGTTGGCCCTCGAGACGCCTTAGAGGTCAGAATATTTTTCAAGGAACAACTCATAACTAACTTCAATTCAAATGAACTACCTCTAAGGATGCACCAATTACCTATTTCATCAGAACAAGTACATGTAGTTGTATTTGAGTATTTGCAATACCAAGTACCGATACTTGATAATGCCATTAGGTCTTACAATTGTGATAAAAAAAAAAAATAACAGTCACTGCCAGATATTTTCAGACCCTCTTTTGAAAAAAATATAAATAAATTCCTGGGATTGAATGGCTGGACTATGAAAAGACAAGCAAATTACTCAATGGCAGTGAATGAGTTAAATCAGCATTTAGTTGTAAAATCTAACTATAACAGGACAACTGAAGTAATACATTTTCACACCATCACTTGCTTCTCTTTAGTCTGGACTCTTTTTTTTTTTTAAATCTCAGTGGCACAACTCATACTCCATCTACCCAAAAGGTATTTGTCAGGCTGGTATCAGGGTCATAGTATTGGGAGTATTTTGTAATATTGTAATCTTGAGAACAAAACTCTATTTTTACCAAGTTATAATATTACAATTTGACAGGTCTACATTTACATTTTTGTAAAAGTGACTTTATTCTCTAAAAATATTCGAACTAAATTCTCAAAAAAAATGGACTCCCTGGGCTGGTCGGACACACAAGACAACCAACTATTCACGCTAACATTCACGTGAGACCATTTAAATCTTCACTGAAGCTAGCGTCCATGTTTTTAGAATGCCGAGGAAGAAGTCAGAGTACCCGGAAAAAACATGCGCTAGCACCAGCAGAAGAAAACTGTGAGGCGGACATGCTGACCGCTAAGGCGCCATGCTACAATTGAGAATGAAAAGGTCCTAAAAACCCCATCAATCAAATATACAAAAATATGCATGCACCTCGAGAGAAGAAGGCACTGATCATGAAGCTGAAGTTGATGGTGGCCACGGTGAAGATCAGAAGAAATACAAAAACCAGCGAGGGGTCACTGTAGCTCAGGACTGCCCCTTTCGGGCTTACCTACAACAATAAAACACAGAGGTCTTGTCATCACAAACCGACCCCTTAGAAGAACTACAAGTGCAGTATGGAGCGAGGTTGCTCTACATTGTGGGGGTTATTAAACTACAATTTCAGCAACGCGCTTTTGCACATGAAAATGTCATCGAAAGGGCTCGGCACTCACTTTGATGCAGAGGAGCAGCGTGACGAAAAAGACGGAGATGGAGAGGAAGAGGAAAAACATGAGGAACCAAGCAGTCCAGTGGAGCCAGTTGCTGAGTCCCATCATCCTCATGTACTCCTGAGATCCACAGAAGAGCGCAGACAAAAGAGTTTAGGACGCAGATTGAAATCATAAACTCAGCCATATCAAAAAAAAAAAAAAAAAAAAAAAACACCTACCTTCAGTTTCCTTTCCTTTTCCTGCACCACGGCTCGGACTATGTTGAGGGACGTGTAGGTGAAGCTAAGCACCAGCAGCAAGGGCAGTTGATTCTGGATGGCCAGGATGAAGACGTCGTATATGAAGGGAGGGTACGGAAAGCGGGACAGGACCACTCTGGTCTGTCCTAGAAGCGAGTCGGCTGCGCTTCGGTTGTAAGAGCGCATGATGGCTTGGTCCACGGCGTGCTGCACGGCCAGGAAGCCCTCACGGAAATAACCTTTGAAGAGAAGAGGAGCAGATAATTTAACAAAGCCACCGTGTTCCGTAGTGGGGAGGGGGGGCAACTTTGTCGCCACAGCTTGCGTTTCAAACGGCCGCATGCTTTTGCGTTCGTCTGCAGCGCGTTAAGGAAAAAGGGGCACAGAGTGAGATATGGAAACATTTTGAGAGTAGAGAGTGAATTATTTTGTAACAAGCTAATTTGGAAGGTGCTTAAACTGGGAGTGGTTTGATGAGTTTCATGTGGAAGAACTGAACCTCACAAATGTTTGTATTAATGGTGGAGGGGGTAGGGGGATCCCACAGATACCATCTACAGTAAAACTTATTTTCAGGCAAGCGTCCCGATACTGTTGTGTGTATAGTAGACACCTGTTATTCAATTAATTCCACATCTGTAGTTTTGCTTAAGCAGTCTTGACTCTCATGGAAACTGAGATCGTTTCTTGCGGCTTGATGGAAACTATGGCAACCGTGAACGATACAATCGTTTGAGGAGCTCCCGCCCCGGTTAGAAAACGTCCTGGATTTGTAAGCAGTGAGAAGAGAAAGACAACACACTTGCTGGTTTACTCCTACAGTGCGTTTACACGTGGCACACATCCCCGCATGGCAATCGGATTCAATGCATCTCGCGCACAACCTCAAAGTTGCGCTCTACACTCCACATCCACTCTGACAGCCTCGAGTGAGTGTACAAATGGCGCCCGAACGCCTCGCAGATGTCACGCTGCACAGAGGGAACGCCAAGGCTCGATAAGGGATCACGCCAAACGTGCCAGATGGCAGTTTCCATGGAAACTCAGACCATTGCGCCAAGAGGCTGCAGAGATTAAGTGCGGGGCATCCGCTAGACTAAGGATGTCAAATACAACTGACTTTTTAAGGCCACTTCAATTCAGGCAATTATCCTTGTGAAGAACAGGCCTTCATTTTTAAAAATTCCAATTTAACGGACTTTGTAAGCGTCAGCCTAAAGTGCTTTTCTGCCATTATAATCTAAATTCAAACTGACATTGTTTTGCTATTACAGGAAATTACTACAGGAACTGAAACTGGAAGGAGAAAATGAGTTTGCAACTTTTGTAGCTCACGGCCTTTTGGAAAACCTGCCTTTCAAACTATATAGAGTGGTTAGAAAAAGTCTGCATACCCCTGTTTAAATAACCCCCCCCCCGCCCCCCACAAAAAAAAAACCCACATTGTAGGTTGTTTTGTGCACAATTTTGAGGAAAAATCATGAATTTAATTATGAAATAAAGGCCGTTAAGAAAGTTTGGACAAAGTAAAACACGCTGAATAAATGCCTGCTGCAATTTTAGAGAAGCTTTCCCCCAGGACCAGTAAAGAGTTGGCGCTCCGCAGGCACCAGTTTTGTCAGCAACAAATGGCCGCTTTATTTCTAAACCAGCACTGGCACCAGCTCAGAGTGAAAATAAAGAGAATCCATAAGAAGAAGGGCTCTCACCAGGTGTTCCCCCATGCTTGTCAAATTGTTCTCTCGGGCCAGGCAGCTGAAAAAGCGGGTAGAGGCTGAGCGTGTGCCAGTCCAGGTCACTATTGGGGTCCAGCTCCGACTTCTCTTTGGGCGGGGCGTTGCGAGGGGTGAAGGTGAAGCGCAGGTGGTAGCTGACCTGTATGCATGAGCATGTGTGGAAAAATAGTGTAAACTGTATTGAGGCATAAATGTAACAAATAGTTTGGGTGATTACATAAGGCGGTGACAAACAGAAGCTCAAACCACTTTTAAATGATTGCTTTTCCAAATTCATGAACAGCAAAATTGTTGGGTTTGTTGTCATCAGCAATACAGAAACGGCATTTCACGTCAACAGCACTCAAAGAGGATGTCAAGCCAAACACATTTTTTTCCAGAATACGTTCTATGCAGGCCTTTTAGTTGAAATAAGGCATCTGATTAATACATGACTTAAGCAGCAAAATGAACCCATTTTTAGCCATTTCCGGGGGCGGCCATTTTGTCACTTCTGTCGAATGAAAATGACATCACAGTTGCTCAAGGCTCAGGTAATGCCCACCCACAGCTCACCTGTTTCTTGAAGTTGAGCCATGATTGGTCGTTATCTTAAGCCCTGAGCAACAGTGATGTCATTTTCAGTCGACAGAAGTGACAAAATGGCTGAGAAACGGGCGAATTTCTCATAGTGCACAAACACAATATTAATCAGAATGACGTATTTTAACTAGCGGGGCCTGCATAGAACATATTCTGCAAAAAATATGTTCGGGTTGACTTCCTCTTTAAGAAATCCAAAGTGTTTTGTTAATTATAGTGTGGCGCTTATACCTGAAGGGGCAAAGGCTCATCATTGTGACAACAAGGCTTCTC
Organism: Filicampus tigris; assembly: GCF_054856515.1. Taxonomy (NCBI): domain Eukaryota; kingdom Metazoa; phylum Chordata; class Actinopteri; order Syngnathiformes; family Syngnathidae; genus Filicampus; species Filicampus tigris. The sequence goes on from NC_141232.1 coordinate 5,930,626, forward strand.
AAAAACCACAGCGGCCAGGAGTTTTTCAGACAGAGGGTCCGTCCTCACATAGTCCTCAAAGTCCTTCTCTGTCTCAAAGCCATGCACTGAAAAATAAGACATTATCATCATCAAACCAATCTTATCAAACGCTGACCCACACTTCACTACCGCAGTAATATAAAACTATATTCGGCTTTCTTTTTGTATTTGGTCAGATTTTTGTCCATTCCAGAACTGCATTTCTCAAGTGTAACTTTACATTCCATATCTCGGACACATGCAGGTATTCCGATTACAGTATACACAGGCCGAGGGGGTTAAATCTGGGTCAGACTCACTGAATAAACACACCAATGAGGAAACGCACACACAGAAAAGAAAGCAAGGACGAGCAGCTGCATCGGTTCAAACGTGTCCTCTCCGCTTCAGCCTGAGACGAATACTAAAAGGCCTTTTTGCTGGACCATTTAACGGACTGGTTCACTGAGACTGAACATTTTCAGGAAAATGCACCTTTTGTTTGTCCATTCTACACAATGTATACATGATTTTTTTTAAAAAAAATTTAATACTATGACACAAAAATCAACATAAGCTATTCATCTTTTTTTAATGGTAATAAATGTTGTTTTTTTTTTTTAATGATTGGCTATGTTAACGTTATGAAATACACATGAAATAATTCATTATACTGTATACATAAAATATGTCTCAAAAGTTGCACTTCCTTTTTTCTATTTCGTTTCAGGTATTAATCAGAAAGATGAATTCCTTTGCCCGCGTTTTTGCTGTCCCCGATTGCACTTCAGTCAGGTGCAGCCATCCGCATAGACTTTCCCTTGTTTTGTGCAAACGCCTTCTCGTTTTCATCAGTCTTGTTTCTCAAGAACAAATCCTGTTTCAACCAACGTGCCATGGCTATCATAAATTGTACTTTGCCTTGGAGCATCATAAAGCTTCTCTGACGCTGAGAATCATGTGGGGGAGAAAAACAAGTCTTATAATCTAGGACAGATCGATATCAATTTAATCACACAGTCATGATGAGACTTCTTTGATTTGATCGATTGAGAAGTAGGTTGGGGGAAACCCTCCCGTGAATAATAAACATTTTGTGACCATGTAAGTTAGCATCAATATACATTTACGGACAAATTCAACTTGTTGGGCTGATGCTGTTGCTGTGTTGCACCCAAAATACAGCACTGTCACAACCTGTCTCTCTCAACAGTGCAAATCCTGGCACCTGCACAATCAGATGTGAGATTACACAACATCTCATTTTGCAATACACTGTGAAAAACAAAAAGAACGTCAAGGCATTTCATAGCTATGACATTATAAATAGCAGGAGGCGTTTGAACCACGGAACACAAGAGCAACCGAGGTGGCGTTTCGGTCTTCTTGTTAGCATGTACTAATTGTCGGCCGCGGGGATGGCGGGGCCGCCTTAATTATTCATTAGGGAGATGTCGTGGTGTGTACAAGGCGACCAGCAGCCACACGCTTGACACTGCGGCTAATTGTCAACTTGTGTGCATATGAGGCAAGTCCCACATGAAAAAAGGATGCAGGCGTTTCTTTGCTATGAAATGAGAGCAGGGCGTGGCGCGTTTTACTCTCCTGACCCCGTTTCCAGAGGAACCAGTATTCCCAGTTTTTAATAAGAATGGTGTCAAGGCAGCGGTACCCGTTTCCCTCCTGAAGACAGGAGAGCCAAATTGGGCATGTAAAGCAATTTCTGTCAGTGCTGAACACCAATAGGAGGTTACTATTATAAAATGTTCATTATGCATGAGCTTGATTTAGGCAGGCCATCAAGTGTTTATTACCATCTCATTCCCTTTTATTAGACAGTATCCTACCGGTAACCTCGTTAGAAATGATGTATCGAGCAATAACTGTATTGTGTATTGCTGTTAAAAATATTTCCTTTTATTTGGATTTTTTACAAGCAACTGAGTTTTAAAAAAATAAATAGAGTGAATAATTGGCGTTATTCATTGTGGATATGGACCGAGCAAAGCTGAGTAATTGACACAAATTCTGATTAAAATTCCATGGTTAGTACGTCTATATGTTGCTAAATTTAAGCACAGTGTTTATATGTGTAAATATATTTGTTAGGAGTAAAACCTCTGCCTTGTTTTCAAATAACACTTAGGCCGCGTTACTGTATTCCAATGTTAGTCATGATGGCGATACTTGGTAAGCCAAGTATGTGTTTTTACGGTGTCAAATGTTTGAGAACCACTTCTACAGAAAATGGATGGATGGACAGTTTGGCACTAGATACCAACTAGAGCCATTTTCCATCTTGGGGGTGCCCAACTACCACCCACCTGAGGCTATGGCCAGGTTGCGTTGCACATCTTCCGCCACCTGCCGGACGGCGCTGGAGTTGGTCGGCACGTAGGCCAACTGCAAGTCCCTCAGGTAGTTTTTGGGCAAGGCGCCGACCGCGAAGCTCTCGTAGACGGTGGCGTTGGGGAAGTCCTTGAAAGGCACCTTCTGGCGCAGCACGATGAGGATGCCGGAAAACAGCAGCGGTAAGATGATCTCCACCACCGTTACCAGGATTTGACGTTTCTGGTGGGGGGGGACGTAGATAAGACAGAGATCACGGTCATGACATATCGGTCATGGGTTTGACATAATGAGAGGAAGTACGTTGCCGCATTCAAGGCTTCTGAGGAAGTGGGAAAAATCCAACTCGGGGCTTGAATGCTCCAGAAATATTTGCCTATCAGCTAATTTTGCTTATTTTGTGTAGTTTTCATTATTTAAGCGTGTATACTTTTTGTGAGATGTTTCTAATGTAAAATATGTGCCTTGGCTCAATAAATATTGGGAAACACTACATTAGAAGGAAACTAATTGAGGAAATATAGTCGTGTTTAGAGCAGTTTTGTCAAAGTACAGCCATCAACTGGTGCATTAAACCAGACGACTGCATCTTGATTAAGTGATGAGTTTCCAAAGAACTACTTTTCCTTTCTAGAGAGGGAACCCTACAAAGGCAACCAAATTTCAAACGGCATCCTTTGACAAATACAAATGAAAAAGTCAGACCTTCCGAAATGCTTCCTAACTCATGGCGACAGCCTGAAACTACACATAATTGGGTTCTTGTGATGAGTGATTGGGACACACAGTGACTTCTTAGTGCAAAGTTAATTCAGTCATGTGATTACATTTCAAACAATGCTATTTTTCCCCAAGGACACATAGAAAACTTGCATAACGTGCCGTGCACGCTTCTTTTTGTTCATTTTAGTAGGGCTGACCCATTTTGTAAAAATCAATATTGCAATTGAATTCAAAATGATCTTTTCAAGGTCCTCTTTCCATGTATTTTTTAACAAAGACAAACAATAAATTAATCTGTATTACAATAAACACTATTAAAGATTTATTATACATAAGTGTCGTCTTATATCTTGGGTTTACGCTAAAATAAAGGCTAATGAACTAATATGAAAGACAGTTTATTATTTACTTACTGAACCCTAACTGCGCGTTAACTACGACAACTTCAGAAAACTCTCACAAACAAGTACACCGACGTCTTCTTCGGCTTTATCTTCATGCTAATTGCAGTTTACAGAAAGCTTACAGAAGAGGAAAGCCCAGAAATACCTACACCTATTTCTTTTTTTCCACTAGTCCGGTAATACATGTGGCTTTAGTAATGCAGATGAGGTCATTTAACATGCAAACTGAGCCTGTGTCAGGTATGCAGTGTTGAGGTTCGCAGTGCTTTACCAGAGTGAAGCTACAGGGAGTTCGAGATCAAATTTGATGGAGCAACAATCATTGCTGCGCTAAAAAGCAAACCGGGTGCATGTCGGAATATGTGCCGCATTGTGCAAACTTGAACTGATATTGGAAAGCCACCATTCAGAAAAGCACAAAGCCTGACGTGCCTGCTCATAGGGACTAGGGGAAATTTGGCGTATTATCTTCATGATGTAGACACTATGGAAGTCATTCTTTATATGCGAGACAATAGATTCCTGACTTACAATCACATACTGTATGCAAAGGTCCTAGGTAGACGCTATTTCATGCGGAACCAGATCAATTTGGTAATAGTTTAGTGAACAGTGAAGCTACCGCCGAGTCATCTTCAGTGATTATAGAAAGTCTACTGCCAGTGATTTAAATGTATTTATTTTATTCTTTTTTTTTTTTTTTTTTTAATTTTAAATTGGACCCAGGTAAAGATGTTCAAATAGGCTTTTCTTAACATTATTCTTGCTTTCTGTGCTAACACTGACTCCTATTTTGAGTTCTTAATAATTCCCTCCACATTCACCTTTTGGAATTATGGCCAAAAAGTTCAGTTTTGGTTTAATCTGCCCATAACATTCCTGCAAATATGCTCTCTGTAGCCTCCCTGACCAGATGTCTTTTCATTTAATCAATTTGGGAGGTACATCTAGTTCTAGGTAATATCACTGCTGTGATATTTTCGCAACTCTTCACTGTGTTCCATGGCATATTCAATGCCTTGTAAATTCTCCTGACTGATATTGAATAATGAGACCCTGCTGATGCTATGGAAGCTCACCCCAGCTTGTGCTCTACTGTGCTTACAAAAATGTCAGGGAAAGCCCAATAGAACATCTGAACTTTGTTTTGAGTCAATCCGAGAAACTTTAAACGGCATCAGGTGTGTGCTGACTGCCATTTGATATGAGTTTGAACTTTGAATATAACTGGTTAATTCTGGACACATCCACATTATTACAGCTAACAGAACCATATAAAACTTGTAAAATGTAATATGATCAGCAGCAGAATGCCAAGTGTGAGTCACTTTACAGCCTCAGTGACCTAAAACATGCACATATTCTTTCACTCACAATTAACACTTGCAACAAAAGGTAAAACCTTTCTCCAACTTACCTGGTGAAGGTAGTTTTTCCAGACCAAGAGTCCAAACTGCCGCGCGATAGTCATTTTCAACAGTATACTGGACTCCTGTCAGTCTAGTTGAGTGGGGGAAAGAGTGAAAAGTGCAACGTTTAATCGTTCAAAATGTGCGTAACGCCATTAAAACGCGAGATTAATCAGACAATTTCAACGAGCAACAAAGTCTGTCGAGGAACGCCGTGTCAGATTCTGTTTCATAAAAACAAAAGTGAGAAGAGAAAAACAGAACATGCAGTAAACGATACTTGAAGAGGTAGGAATTATTCGTAGGATGACATAAAACAACAGCCAAGAAAGACAGGCTTTTTGAAACGATAATTTACCGTCATTATCCCGTTTAATTTGAACACAATCCCTTACGAATGGTCTCCTTTATATTGTTTGCGAATTTATTACTTTATCAGTCGTCTCATGAAATGAATATTCCTCAAGACGTAACCTTTTCCTTGAAGAAACTACACCCGCCTTCGTCCGCCGATTGGCCCATTGCGACTATAAAGCCACTTGCTTGAACAAACCTGTTTTTTTTTAATCAAATACAATTTACCTTCATCATCTCATTGATTTTAACACAATCTACACTCACTTTAGTATAATAACCATATACTGTTTGAAAATTTATATCTTTTTTATTAGAAGATGAAGAAACGCCTTAATATGGGAATCGTTTCCTTGTTGCCGCCTCCGTCCTCTCTGATTGGCCGAGCACGGATTTAAGGCCCTTTGATTGGACAACAAAACTGCTCGTCAATCCCACAGGCTTCCTGATGAATGTTAAAACGATGAAACTGAGGGTCATCGATAATAGATTCACCGAATTACATACTGTCTCGCGTCTTTTCCCTGTAAAAACATTCTCCTACATAAATTATTGGCATGTTATACGAGCAAACGGTGAAATTACCTCAGTATCGTTGATTTAGCAGGTGAACTTCACAGTCTTGCAGCCCCTTTTCAGTTCCCCCGTCGACTTAATTTGATAAGAATAAAAACATCACCATGGGGCTTTCGTCTTTGTTATTTACGGAGCTGCGGTAATAGATTTCGCAGTCCCCCAACACCGGATTTCGCCCTCTGAGCCTGCCAGACTGCTAGCGAGGCGATGACAGCGCACTAGCTCCCGAGAGTCGGCGAGCTCGCGGATACATCGCCAAATAACAGCGGAATAGTCAACAAAACGCACCACGTGATCACTGTGGAGCTCCGGCGTCACGTGATTTAAGCGCTGCAACCTAGTGCACGGATTGGTTGTTTGCGAGGTACCCGATGTAAGCGACTCAATTTACTGTTGTGGTAAAAAGAGGACCCGTAAAACACTATTTATTGGACAGTATGTCACTTCATATCAAAGGTGTAAAAGTACTCCCCCTGTACAAATACCCCTGCAAAAATACAGAAAAGTAACTGACGCAATAAAGGACAGACTGAAAATTACTTAAGTAAAGTACAAGAGTAAAAGTAAATGGAGAGGGGGGGGTATCAATTATAAATTCTACACGTCTTGATAACTTGGCACTACATAAATAACTGCACAAAAATATTAACTTGCTCTTGCTGTGAAAGAAAAAAAAACGTGAGCTGAATTCTAACAGGATACTCACGACTGAACTGACAAAACCTGGATGCGTAAACCAATGTGAACTCTAAGATTATCTTCACGATCTGGGAAATAAAAACAGATGATGTTGTTGTACAAGTGTGCACAGACTTTTATAAATGGGGATGTGGCTGCGTTCAGAATGAACCAATGACATTCAAATTCATGTTAAATGGGAGTCATAAAATACCTGCCACCATACCAAATGCTTCTGATTCATTCCAAATAAAGTCCAGCTGTCCTAGTAGGCTTTTTGTTATACAGGTTAAAGATGAAATCAATGGTGAAAGAAATTTCCTTTTTTTTTTTTTCAGAAAAGAACAGGCATTTGAATGCGAGGGTCGGGGTATACACATTTTATAGGTTTCCCACCCGGCATTTGTATTTTACTATTCACTTGATACTCGTTATATAATGTAAATTATTACTTCTCACATAGTAGCTAGCTACATGACCAGTGGCGAGCGAGGGCTAAGCCAGTCTATTTCACTTTATAAATCCATAACATAAAATGTGTGATTTAATTTGTAAGTGTTGATGAATTACTGCATCAAGTCCAAAGAACAAATATCACAATCCATGATTTATTTAAAAAACACTTTCAAGTAAATCACTTATTTTTTTAAACACATTTTCAAGTAGTAGTGGCACACTTGTTCTTCACATACTGTTCATACAAGTACTATGTACATCAAAGAAAACACAGGGAGAACCAGTCCAACTATTATATTCATACTGATATCATATGAATATTCAGTCAAGCACCATAGCATCAACATGAACTTCCTCAAGGTGTCGGACCTTCTATTTTCCCCAGAAACGCAGCTGTGAAGTCATGTTAAATTTGAGTATCAAATAATTAGCCACTTCCATTCTTTCTGAGATGACAAAAAAAAATAATACAAAATGCCAGACTAAAGTATTACAAAAGGCAACTTGGAAAACAAAATGTGAAAAATAAATACGATTGTGAATGTGGAGACCTCGGCAGTGTCTTGTTTTAGTGTGCTGTAATGATTACTGAAAGGCACAAGTTGAGATTCACAGTTTTCCTTTTTTTTTTTAAAACCTAAAATGGTAACAGTACCTTTGGCACACGGCACGTTCAGTGGTTCGGCAAATACAAAATGCGCTTGACAGACAGTGCATTTGAAAAACTGACAAAACCCAAAATAACATAAGTTAGGGGTTTTTTCACAGTTTGCAACCATCCACTGAGGTTATTGTAAAAACAACAAAAACAAAAAAAAAGTCCTGAGGAAAGCCAGTGGTTCCATAATAGACAACCAGAGGTTTTAGTTTATGGGAAGTATGTTTTTTTTCTTCCTGTAAACAAAAAACGAAACATACTGTGTGATATTCAGTGCTGCCAAGAGGTTACATTTTGCGTCGTGAGTGATATAAAAAATAAAAAAATGAATTAAAAAAAAAGATAAAACCGCATTTTTTTTTTCAACCTTTCTGCAGAATGGGCCAAACAGCTACACCAACATCAAATATCGAGCACAAGGGGGCCCTCCGTTTGCAATGGTCCCAACATTGAGGTGTAAGAATGCAAGCTCACTTCTCGCTACACTTAGTTTTTCATTTGTTTTGTATTCATGGCCTTGAATGTTTCTTTTCCGTTCAAATATTAACTGCAATTATGACTATTACGTCCTTAGCGTAGGTTACTGATCGACTACGTCACATTGCGACCGTTGCACAAATTGGTGTCATGTCGCTAGCTGTCGTGACCCCTTTTATATCTTCTTCCAAGGCTGAGTGATTTTTCACATTGAGATACTGTTCGTTCGTTTTTTAATGTGCAATGAAATTGTTTCTATTGGTTTTCCCTTTTTACCAATTTATCCATTATTGCTATTGTTATAATGCGAATTTCCCTGTGACTCCCACCCGAAATAATATATTTTAATGCTAATGTCTTTGGTCCAAATAGGGATTTTTTTTGGGGGGGGGGGGGTTGCCCTCAATTAAAAGACATTCTTACATACACTACTCACAACTAGCTCAGGTTGGGGTGACATTTCATGATGAACCTGAAATGCACTATAACCTTTACAGGAGAATTTGATATTTCATTTATGTTCATTCTGAAATGTCACCCAAAGCCAAATATCCTGACTGTCGCCGTCTATAGAATCCGGAAGCCTACGTTGGCTGAATACTGCTCATCTTCCTCCACTTCCTCTTCTTCCTCCTCCTCTTCTTCTTCTTCTTCTTCCCTTCCCACCTCACCTCCGCTGTGCGCCGCAGAGTTCTTCCGCTTCACTTGCTTGCTGGAGTGGCCCCGGGGCCTTTGCATGGGGACCAAAAGGCGGAAGCCCGGCTGGGAATGAGCCGAGGCGGCCTTGTTGGGGGAAGTGGGGAAAGTTTTGAGCGAGCACGGGACAAGAGAAGAGGATGAGGAGGAGGAGGAGGAGCAGGACGAAGACGTCGGGCTGACACTCTGCACGGACGAGTAGCCCGAACTGTGACGATCCGTGGAGAAGAAAAGTCCGTCCAGCTCTTTCGGACGCTGGGCCCGGTCTCTTTCGGCTTCGCTGAAGCCGTCTTCGTCACTGGACAGCGCTCGGCAATTCTCGCGAGCCGCGCCCGTGATGGCGTCCATTTTGATGGATATGACGGAAACTGTCAAAAAGAAAAAAGACGTGCGGGTGAGTCACAGGGTTTAGACGGAGGACGTGATGAGTGATCTCTAGTAACAAAATGGTCCGAGTGAACTGCTGAGTCATGCTCTAATGGCACAGGCGCATCACGAGTAATCCCAAGCCCCGTTGGGCGGGGGGCGTCATGTTTACACCCCATACTCACATCCCCTATTGTGTTGGACAACGGTTTTATACGTCAAACCAGACGCTGACGTCGTCGCGCATTGAATTTTCGGACTTTGGGACGCTGCATCAGTGTGTGAAATTGCTATGTTCGCTCTAAGTGACTTCCATGTCATATTGGTTTGAAATGACATTTCCACATTGCCAGGCAGGCAATGTCTCGCCTGTTCACTGATCTGAGGGGACAGCTTCTACGCTTTCATGTAAAACACACAGGTGGAGAAATATCGGCACGTCTGTTCCAGCTCCATTCTAATTCCCAATCCATCCCCACGTGACTCACAGTCTCCATCTTTCTCCCCCTCGCTCTCCTCTTGATCGCCCTCATAGCCGGAGGAGGAGGTGTCCAGACTCCAGTCCAGGATGTCGCCGAGCAGCCTCTGCTCCTGATTGGACAGCTCGGCAGTGGGCGTGGTCACTCGGCTACCTCTGTCGGCCTGCGTGTCGTCATCGCGCCTCCTAGGGAGGAGATGAGAGGTTAGGGTGAGTCACCGGATTGCCTCACAGATGGATCAAATAAACACCTTCTGGAGCAAACAGTTCACGTCTGTTGTGGATGAGGGGAGGGAAATTGAAGGATGCAAGCGAAATGAGCAAAGCCAGGAGTAGGAGGACTTGTCATGTTGATGCATTCTCCCCCCCCCCCCCCTTTCTTTTGCACACACTGTCTTAATGTGTGTACTGTAACAGGGACATATTACAGAAAATGCACTTACTGTTTGTACAACTAGTTCAATCAAGAATCAAATTACAAAAAAAAATAATAATAAAAAATAAAAAAAAATCGGTGACTGATTGATACCTCCCTAGCTTACAGATGCCACAAAATGGCGGTACAGCACTTTTTGAAGCTCCTCAACTCATGTTAACATTGTTCCTTGCCACCCCCATGGGTGCGGTGCCTCTAGCAAAACGTCCAAGCCAAAATTAGCAGTGCTGCATTGAAATTTGGTAAACATGCACTGGAAACGCACATGTACAAGACTCTCAATAACTTCCCCTAACAACCCAGGCCAAACTTAGCTCTTCCCAAACATACAAAAACGCTGATCTCTGTCAAAATGTATCACTTTAAAATACTTTCTTGACACCAATTACTTCTTTCCTCTAAGACGGGGCTTCGTCACCATCTTAGATGTAGAAAGAGCATAAAAATATTCATATAGTCAATTCAAACCGCAGAGATTCAAACCACTAGCTCACCGTGCTGCCCCACATTTGATTTAAGATCATATTTGAAGTTTATTTTTTACAGAAACGGATTTTTCAAGGTGTGCGTTCACATCATGCAGCTCCATTGCGAAGGGAATTTGTGTGCGTTACCTTTTACTGGTGCTAGAAGGCGACGCGAGGAAGGCGTGGATGTCCGCTGGTTGGCCAGTGGGACTGGGAGGCTCCAACTGAGGTTCCACTTCAGGAATCTCAAGGATGTGACACAGCTCCTTGTAATCCATCACCTTGGAAAGCAAACTGTTTTAACCCCTGTTCAAAAATGATGGCATTTTTGGAGGCAGAAGAGACTGGAAAGGTGCACGTACTTTCTCCCTGCTGATGTGCTGGTAGATGTCATCTTCAAAGCGCTGCTTGACGCCAGTGAGAGACACGTGTCTGTAATCTCTGGGAGCATCTTGACTGAAACTGAGAGGGGAAATGGGAGAAAATAGCCATGGAAATTGCTTTTCAAGCACTCTTTGGGACAAACACCAAATCTCATCAACCATGGAATCAAAGGGGCCTCTTCATCCCATCTACCGGTTATGCGCCCGCCACCAATGTTAGTTTTCAGATTAATCGCCCTCTGCTTTTCTTGACCACTAGAGAAAACTTACAGCTCAGTCAGGTTTCGTTGAATGTGCACATTGCTGATTATGGTCATTATTTCACACTATTCAGTGTTACCAATGAGTTGATATAAGATGGAGGGAAAACACATCATCAAGATTAGGGATTGCAGTGTTGTTGAAGCTCTTAAAGTCGATCTCTGTGACGCTAACTGATTTCAAGGCAATTTCCCCCAGAAATTCATTCAAAGCGTACTCAATTTGTTCCATGCTCAAGCTGTTGTATACCACTGCTTTAGATGCTCATTAAGTTGAAGAATCAAGATTTAAAGCGGGAGTCGACCCAAGCATATTTTTTTTCAAGAATATGTTCTATGCAGGCTCACTCAGTTGAAACAAGGCCGTTTTTAGCCATCTCGGCGGGCGGCCATTTTGTCACTTCTGTCAACTCATCAGGGTGTGTGATGTTATTTTCAGTCAACATAAGTGACAAAATGGCTGCCCCCGGAGATGGCTAAAAATTCATCAGAATGCTTTGTTTCAGCGAGTGGGCCTGCTTAGAACATATTCTAAAAAAAAAAAAAAAAAAATTTAGGGTTGACTTCCGCTTTAAAGTTATCGCCTGTGACGTGACGATGGGTTGAACTCCACATTTTGACTTTCATTTAGGTATATTAACTGCGCTTAGTTGGGCCTACAACCGGTGCTTTTACCGCAGAGATGTAATTAGACTACTTTTCGACAACAAAATAAAAATCCATCAACCCGGACGGTTTCCTCGGCAACTACAGAAATTATAGGTTGTAGTGAAACCAGAGAGTGGTCCAGTGAATGGCACAAAGAAGGCATACATCAACCAGGACTCTGGTGGGAAAAGCATCCGTGCATGAAGTTGCACAATAGCTGGTGATTGGGCTTATTGAGAGCGGCTTACCACTTGACATAAAGCAGCACAGCAAGCTCGGCGAGGTCTTGCTTGGAGAAGCCGGTGTAGTCCATCAACTGACTGGGCCAAACGGGAGCTGCGTACATAAAAATAAAATGAATCAATCGTATGATTAAAATGACAAATGTGGCTTTTTGGTCCAGGCGGGGTGGCTGCTCTTTTACCGTAGTGATGCAGCGCTCTCGTGAGTAGCAGCACGGCGCAGGCCATTTTAGCGGGCGTCGTCGCCAGGGCCGAGTGGAGCAAGGACAGCTCGCAGATGTAGCTGAAGAGGTGAGTGGTCCGTCGCTCCAGGGGGAGGAGGGACAGCAGCACCTCGCCGTAGTCCAAAAGTGTGGGGCACTAAGGTGGACCGCACAGAATAACTCAAATTAGTTTGTTCCGAGTAGTTATCGGCAAATTATACATGTGAACCTGGTTTTAAATGTGACAATAAACTGTTGGTAGCACCAATGAAAAACAACATATTGTTTATAGACTCGCCAGCCAATTCATTAGGTACACCTGCATAATCTAACGCGAGGTACACTTGGAATGAAAATCGGGCCAAATTTGAACATAATGCTCAATGATGTGAAACGGAACAACAGCTAATTGGCAGTAAAATCACTAGATCGATTTACTGCAAGTGGTTTTTGCGTAAAAAGCAAAAATCTGTTCATTGGATCATATTTATTCATGAAATTTGTAATGGTCACGCGAGCGTTTATAAAAGTTATGCGGTGGCCCGACACAGTGCCATACACCAACATGTTAAACAATAAGATAAAAATCTTTTGGGGGGGCTTTCTGATAAAAATGAAAGGCAACAACACTATTTTGAGATTGACATTTTTCATTGGGCACATTATATTTTTTTAAATCGGAAAAACAAAAGATGTTTATTTATATCATCTGAATTGAAACAAAATTCAAAATATGGAAATGTATATATTTTTCACATAAAACAATTCTGTGGCCAACTTTTCATTCGAAAAATGTGATTTACTTTTATTTGGGGAATTTTTTGGGTGGTTAGACTCACCCTAATCTTCCCTTCCAGCACAGACACAACCTCTCCCATCATTCGGACCAGGTCTTCATACTTGTAGGTGTTGTCAGTGAGCCACACCGCTTCTCTGATGGTAAGAATATCCTTACTGATGTAGCTACAAAGGTGAAAAAAAAGCCATTTTGTGTCAAACAATCAATTGGCTGAAAGCTGCTCATCATTGTAAAAAAATTAAAAGAAAATCTGCTTTTCTTCCCCCCTTGCCTCAACTTGAGCAAGAAAAACCCTGAAAACGAATGACAAGCGGCCATTTTTACCGTGTACAAACCACCATGCAGGCGATCCCCAGCAGCTGAAGGCGAACCTTGGGGACGGTGCGCAGCGCCAAGTAGCGGTCCACGCAGCCCACGGTCACGTGCAGTGTCAGACTGGAAAAGTCCTTCATGGTGGTCACCTCCACCAGCCAGTCCACCAGAATGTACCTTACGAGTGAGACGAATAATCACACAGAGTTAGGAGTGAGGAGCCAGTGATTGGATAGCGTTACGGCGGAGGATTTGACATTACCTCATGGTGTCCTTAATGCCCCGTCTGAGGATACTGTGATTGCCGTGCTGTTCTGCCTGCTGTGATGTGCTAAAAAGTTGGGACACCAAGTCTGAGCAGGCTTTCGCCTCCAAACCCAGTGGATTGCCGCTGCTGCACACTTTGGCCAGGGAGAACTGCCATTTTTATTATAAAAAAAATAAAAACATTTTAGAGAAACACGATATTAAAATTGAAATGAGTCACATGGAGTGGACACACATTCCAGTGCACACACCTGCGCCTCCCAGCATCCTCTTGCAGCGCAGTCCCTGAGGGTTCGAATGCACTGGAGGTACCTGCCTGGATCTGACATCTGCAAGTCACAATGGAAAAATGACCAAAAAAAAATCAAATAAAAATAGAATCAATGCAAAATGTGGCTGTTTTTTTTTTTTTTCAAGCACATGTGAAACCCCCAAAATTCAATGTCGGTATAGTGAAAATGCTGAACTCACAGCAGCTTTGCGGTTGTGCTCCCATACAAGATAGGAGCTCTGCAAACAACCTGAACGTGAAGACTCTTCCAACATGGAGATGGCTTCCGCATGTTTGTCATCCTCCTAGAAAAAGGTCGGAGCATTGAGTATCACTCACAAAATTCAAACACTTCATCACAGATTCTGATTTAATTAGAAGTGCATTGTCTTGCCTCCATTTGATCTAAATTAATTGGGAGAGCTAATAGAAACTGTGCTGACCACGCCCGGACAGAGAGTGAACTGGGTGAGACTCACCTCAAATAGCTGTAACACTCTCGCCAAGCAGTGCAACAAGGGACCCTTCTTTTCCTGCGAAATTAAAGAAAGAGAAACTTAGCAACACATTTAAAAAAATATATATAATTTTATTGACAGTGTTCTGAATGTAAAATAAAGAGAATAGACAAAGAGGATACACAACAGGCTTAAACAGTTGAGTTACACATCCACAAAAAGCACAGCAAAAAAGATTGTACGGTATGTTTATGTATGCGAGTTTAAAGTGGGAAAGTCAGACGAAGCAAAGCAGTAAAAAAATTAAGATAACATTTTTAAATACAGTAGATTTTTCAAATTAAAAATGGTGTATTATAATTGTATTTAATTAAATAATTTTTTTTTATATTTATCTATCATGATGTACTATAAACTGTCCCTTTTTTTCCCCCCCATACTTTCTCAATATATTTTAAATTCAACACAACTGCTGACAAAGCTACACACTCTTAGTCACTTAGGCAGCCATTACAGGGTTTCACATTCGTAAACCTCGGACTACAACGTAATGACCGCATACTTTCCGGAGCCCACCTTGTTGTCGTCGCACTCGGCCTTGAGGTGCTCAAAGACGACCGCCTTGCAGCAGCTGCCGGTGGGCGACCAGGGCGGCCTGATGAACAGCCAGCTGAAAGGGTCGGCGGCGGGGGAGCGCAGGCTCTCGGCGAGGCTGAAGAAGTGCGACGCTTTCCGCCCGCACACGTCCGCGCGGCCCTCGTCGCTCAGCAGTGCTGTTACGGGGAAAAATGACGCGGGGTGAGCTGCAATCTCAACGTCTCAATCTGCTACAGTCGAACCGCAAAAAGACGAACAAGACCCGAACCGTGACGCTGGTCGACGTCCAAATTTTCCAATGAAATCTTAACATTATTTGTAGTTTCAAGTAATGTTTCCTAACTGTCATCATTTTATTGCTCTTAGTACTGAGCAGCTAGCCACAGTGAGTTCCATTTTTTGCTTTGTGATGACACTTTACTTCTCTTTGCTCTGCAGTAAATGAGAAAATTTTACTTACGTCCTTCGTTGTACAAATAAGCGATCCCTAGCTTGACGGCCGATTCAAAATTCCCCTTTTCCGCAGCTCTGTGAAAGAAATATTTGTTATGGTAAGAAGGGGAAAAAAAGTCAACTAATTATTGAAATCTTAGTTTTTACCTTTCAAATAACCATAAATTCTCAGGAGAGGGCCAAGTATCTCTGAAGCTGGCCCGGGCCCAAACACTGGCGTGGTTGTCAATAATGTCACGCAGCTGAGAGTGAACCTGCAACCAAGAGAGCTTCATTTAGTCATCGCAGCGGCACAAAATAAAGATGCTCAAGCCGAACACATGTGGGGGATGGGGCGGGGCAAAGCGTGTGCTTGCCAAAAGTGGCATGGACTTGTCGATTGTGTGTCAAAGGAGGATAACGATGATGATGATAATGACTCACAGCCCTGACAGACAGCAGGTCTTCAGCGGAGAGGCACTGGAACACACAAAGAAGGACCTCCTTGGGCAGACTCAGCAAGGTGATGGTTGGCATGCGCAGGCGGACCCGCTTTCGAACCGGAACGGAGTAGCATTTTGGGCAATGGCAGTGGACTGATGACAAAAAAGGCAGTGCAAAGTCAGAATTTTTATTGGATTTTATTTCAAAACGTAGTCGGTGCATAGCCTTGGCAAACACCAGTAAAATACATATTCACAAATATTGTAGATATTATTAATGTTATTTAGTCACTGTATATTTTAGTTGTCTTTGCATAATTTTCACTTTGTAGACAATTTTCATAGTGTCTGCAGCATTCAGTTTTTCCGTTCTAAAGGTTTACACCAGGGGTCTTCAATCCTGTTTCCATCTCTCTCTGCTGCAACACATTCAACATTCAACATTCAAATGTTCAGGATCGTTATCCAGCTTCTGCAGACTTTGCTGATTATATAATCATTTGAATCAGGTGTGTTGTAGCAGGAAGAGATGGAAAACAGGCAGGACACCGGCCCTTGAGGAGCAGGATTGAATTCCCCTGGTTACATGGTGCATAGCAATGTGTCACATTCACGTCAGTCGACACATTTAAATTCCACTGTGTCATCTCATTAAACCACCAATTTTAATTACATGCAATACTGAAATTAACCTTTAAAAACTATTTAAACAAAATAACCTAAAGGGGCTGCAGAGTGGATTAGTAGCTTGCTGGTGAGCTCAACAAGTCAACGCAAGTGAGCGCCCAAATTTCCCTCCTGCGGCTCAAGTGGTGAAAACTTTACAGTCAGGCTGAAGTTTCACGCTGTTCATCATTCGTTATGTACTTTACGATAATTTAAACACTTAATAGGTCAGATGGACAGATGTTTTACATAAATACTGAGCCCAATAGTGCGTTAATATCCACTATTTAGCCTGTATGTTGAGCTAACAGTGCTAACTCGGTCAAAGGTAATATCATTAATATACACTCAAGTATTAGTTACATTTACATCCACAAGAGGTTATTTAAGAGATAAAAAATGCCTTACCACCGGCTTTCATTGCAAGTGTACTCAATGTACAGTATCGTGATCCCACCGGCGAACTTCACAGCACACAAGCAGCGGTTTAAACCTCACGACGACGTCAGCTAAGTGTTCTGTACACCGAAACACACGCAAATGTCTAACTAATTTGGGGAATTTGGCGTCAAATTACACCCTAGGTTCAAAGTAGGAGCAACACTAATAACTAATGTTTGAAATTGGTAGCCGAATTCAAATCCAACCATGAGTCCTTACTTGCCAGGCACGCCCCAAAGCTCGCTAAGCTCCGCCCGCGCCGAATGTTTAAACACTGCATTTGATCGGATTGGTCGTGTCTCAGTCCGCTACAATTGGCTGGCGGTAGCCCAGAACGCTTTTATTGGCTGGAGTTTTATAAATTGCAAAACACCGCGTCGCGATTGGATAAAACGGTTGCAATTCGAAGTACGCGCTCGCCAGCGAGGATACTCTATTGGGTAACTTGATTATCGAAAACGCCCATTGACTGATCGGACTGAGGATTGTGGGATACGTATTTGCGTGAAATAATGTACAATTTAAAGGTACGGCATTTAAAGAGACAGACACACAATCGGCAAGTCCGATATTATTATTATTATTTTTTAAAACAGGTCTATTCAAAAGAAAAAATCACATGAAGAATAAAAAAGCCTGGTAAAATAGTTGTACTTATTCAACTCCTGTATTCAAAAGAAAAAAGTACACTCTGAAATTAAATGCAGTGATGTTGAAAATAGAATACCTCTTTTGACAACCTGGTAAAACAAGAAACATTTTACCCTCTTTTATTCGATTAGTGCTCATACTGAAAAGAAAAAATGCATCACTGGACACAGCTGCAACGCTATTTTCTGACTGGAGAATCAGGACAAAACTGATAACATGTCCTATACACGAGCAAAAAATACTAATTTAAAGGACAGATAACAGGAAAAATCTATTTAAAAACTGTGCCAGACAAATAATGTGAAAAACTCATCCCCTGATCCCCTGAAGTTTGAACAAAAAAATATTAAAGTACAGTTTTCCCCCCTATATTTAAGCGCAGTGTCAATTTTTCAATAGTGTATAATATTCCAATGGTTTCCAAACATATATTGAAAATTTAAGAATTCATCAACACTTAGGCCTGGTACACTGCTCTATTTTAATGTTGGCCATGATTGGAGAGCTAAGTAATATTTTAGGTGATACCTGGTGGAATAAGTTTGCTAATCACTGAACCCCACATGCATGGGAAAGCATTATGTGACGGAAAAGAAAACCACATCTGAGGAAGAAATAACTCAATACTACGTGTCATGTCGATGCCGTCCAAGAGCAATGTGGTTATCTGCCAATAGAACTGTGATAATGAAATATTATCTATGTTTGACAGGTTATTCTCTGTTCTGTGATCCAAAAGGTCTTGTAACTCGGTAAGTGACCTCAGCTGGGGCAGAGGCTGTGACATTCTTAATGTGGATGTAACCACTGTTTCCATGGAAACACCACCCCAATACACTCAATAAAACAAAGTGAGCAAATGGCAGCAAATGGCTAAGGGGAAATGGAATCAATCGGCAGATTTAACCACAGCTTAGAATAATCACAGCCAGAGGATAGAAACATTAACATGAATTGATTTATAGAGAAGATAACTGCATTTTTTGGTTATTGTTTTTTGCTTGCTTGGAATCGTTAACGTCGAGTCATGACTTAAACTTCCTCAACAAAGCCTCATCATGTGTGACCAAATGTAAGCAAAACTACATTTAAATTTAGATTTTCAATTGGTTATTATAAATTTGGATTCTGCTGTTCAAGCCAAATTCCTCTTCAGTTTCTGAAGGTTTCCTGGGCCAAAATGACCAAATGTTATTTGAAACTCTTGACTAAAACAGCAAAAATCACTGTGCCGTTCTTTCTCCATCCACTTCAAACTTCTTTCTAGATTGCGTGAAATCAAATATAGTTAACAGCCAAGTCCGGGGAAAGTGGCGGAGATGGACAGGCGGATGAGATGCTCCCACATCTTGTTTCCTGTCATCTGTGCTGAGGCCTGCAAAGCAACTAACCACTTCCACCACATGTGCTCTGTGGCCCTGTTAGCCTCCGCGCCCACTTTGCTCAAACATAAACATCACACACATACACGCAGCTGTTTCCCAGCACTGGTGTTTAGTGTTCATTTCAAGGGAAACATCCAACTAAAACTAAGCGGGAACATGGTCAATTACCGTATGTAGCCTACTTATTTTCACACGTTACATCTGACAATGTCATACGGCATGATCATTTGCCATGGCACATTGCGTGGTGACTTCTGCTATTTTGCCTGAAAAGGGCGTGATGTTGCAGGTTGAATGATTTCTTAGTACAGTCTTCTGGCATATTCACGATTCATTTTTGGGAGCCAATGATCCGTTATTTCCTGAAAATGTATTTTGCTGTTTGTGCTAAGGCCAAAGCCCTGTCTAACAAAAAAAGTAGTGCTTCGCCACAAACCTTTAACAACAACCGCAGCTGTAATCGATTAAGTCACCCTTTCCTAAACCACAAACAGTTTAATTTGGAATTTAGACAATAATTCTCCTACTAGCGTCAAAGCAAAGTGAATGAGAACAAGTATTTTGTTGAACATTTATTTGAGCCGTTGTAAAATAAATGTAGATCTACATAGAAATATACAGTACAAATATAAAGTCATCGCATGTACAGGACCATAACACCACCAACAGCAAAAGCAGAAAACATGGCCGTCCTTTGGGGGCAAAAGTACAGCATTACAGTGTTCCCCCACCTACACACACAGCACAGAGGTAGATTTTCCCTTAGGTTTCATTTTTAAAGGCAGGAGGGAAAACAGGAACAAACAATATCTGGTCACTTTGTCGTCGGTGTAAGTGCATCATGGCAACACAATGGCACAGATTAGTGTGCTTAAATGTGAGATTGTTCTTCAATATGAGACTCCAAATGACGCTTGCTGTAGTACCAAGACTGACCTGCGAGAGGCAGCACGGTGCCAAAGTGCATCCAGACCCCCGGAAAATACAAAGAAGAGTTTACAATTGCGTCTGCGGCTGTTTTTTGATCAGGAAAATACACAAAGAGGAAGTCAAGTGAAACATTTTCTTTGCAATGATATGCTCTTTGTGCCCCCACTAGTCTAAACATGGTGTTCTGATTAATATTGCATTTGTGGAATATGAATTAAGCAGCAAAATTCACCCGTTTTTATCCATCTGAGGGAACGGCCATTTTGTCCTATACTGCCACTTGCTGTCGACTAAAAACGACGTAACGCTGCCGAAGGGCCTCACGGCCGTCTCGACACACCTGTTTTCTAAGTTTGGTCATGTGACACAAGCTTCATATTCCACAAACGCAATATTAATCTGAATACCGTGTTTAGCCTAGTGGCGGCACATTCAGGATAATCTTTTTTCGAACATCTGACCTTTGCTGACGTTAATCGCAAGGGATGGAAAATGCTAACCGGTAAATCTGGTCTGACTGTCGTGCATGCAACCCGCCTCATTGATCATTTCAATTCAATCAAATCTTGTATGCAGATACACAAATACTGTACAGATGAAATGGTCTGATCAGGACCGATTTCAATTCAACGCTGCTTTTGACTTACTCCCACATTTTTCCAGCAATATGTAATTTCCTTCCCAATCAGGTCTGACTTTGGCATTGAGTGTTCTATCTGCTACCTCTGGATGCATAGACACATTTGATCAGCTGCAAATCGACACGATAGCAAGCACTGGTTTTCAAGGGTAAAAGTGGGCCGTCAAGCTTAGTTTACATACATTCAACACATTGCACTTTCCCTTTGTGTGATTCATGGAGAATAGTATGGAGCCCCAGACACGACATGGAAAAAAATAATTTTGGTCACAATACAGATACAACGTACGCACATAATACTAATTTGTGGCCACAAAATAGGCATAATGCGCGTACAAAAAAAACACTAATTTTCTTGGTTTAATATTATTCCCATAACAATTTGGACGTCCTGCCAAGCATATGGGTTACACCTTCACTAGACACGGCAATACACAATGTCCTTAAAGAGCCTTTTCTTTTTGTGTTCTCGCAACAATTTCTTGTTGTTTTGCATTCAGACACTTATTTAAATAGACCTATGTTTGATATAGTAATAAAAGTCAATCATACTATCCCTGTCCGTTATATAAGCTTTAGCCCCAGCCTCCGTGTCTCTGAAGGTGCACTCAATTTGCTTACCCAACTGTCCAGGAATTCTTTTAAGATGAATTTGTATATTGTGCGCACATTATACCTACTTTGTGACCACAAATTATATTTAGTGCTCAGGTTACACCTATTTTCTGGCAACAAAATAATACTTAATGGACACAAATTAGAATTTTGTGTGCACGTTATACTGAAATTATGGTCATAATAATAAAACAAAAAATCCCTTCTGGGGAACCGTGAATAGCTACATTCATCTACAATCTTTACTAAAGGGAGCAGCTCTATTTTTTTATTGGGGGCACACAGAAACTAAAAAAAAGTTTTGTTTCAAGAAAAAATCCAAGTGTCGCTAGAAAAGTTATATTACTGGAGTGGTCAGCAGAGGTCAGGGGGAAAAAAAAGTGATTAAAATGTTCAATGATTTACTTTATTGTTTTGAATATTATGCTAGACTTTGGGTGTATTAAAGTCAAAATCAGTATTCCTGTCCGTTTCTAATTATAAAATATTTAGAACTCATTGGAATTTAAAAAGTCTGCATGAAAGTGCTTCATGATGCAGGATGGTCTCTCCTTATTTTTTTTTTTTTATGACAGGTGGTCTAATACATATATTAAGCATTGTAGGTTTTTTTCCCCACCTCATAAACTTATGACCTCTATGACAACATTCTCATAGTATTATTTAATTGTAGTTGTCATGGGATTTTTGTCGTCTATTTTCATTACAAGCCACATAAGAGGACAAAGTATTTCTTTCTAAATGGCGCATGCTGGACAATTTCTTGCTATGTTAATAACGCTACACATTTGAATCCAATAGGAGGTAGCGTTTTATCATTTTTATTGAATAGAAAAAAAAAAGTTCACTAATTTGCATTCCAAAACTCACCTACGGTCACGAGTTTGGAACCGTGAGTGAAAAAGTACGATCCCGGATACAAACAACCAACATAAGTTGCCTCTACAATGCTACATTAACTCACTACTGCTTCTCAAGGGGAAAAGGCATCATTAAGAGCCAGGAGGGGGGTCTAGAGCAAGCTTATTTGAACAAGTTTGTTCCTTTTCAATAAAGTCCGACAATCGTCTTCATCTGTGAAAACGATTGGGGATCAAGTAATGGGAGACGTCCAGGTCCAAGAATGGGCTGGATGAAAAATGCTGCCTGGGAAAGGGGTGTGAGGGTGAGAGCAAGGGCAAGTGGGGCATAGGGGGCATGAGTTCATATGGAAACATACAAATGTGACAGAGCCTTTTTCCATGTGTGCTTGGTCAAGGCACGAAGCGGGAGGGGCTTCTAGCGGAGCGGGATCAGTCAGGGTCCCAGTTATGGCATGTGTCCTTCAGTAATCCTGGCCCGGCTTGTGTGGAGTCGAGGTACCCCGCACAGAGACCTTGGCAGGAAATTCCGTCATCGCAAAAGACCCACTCGGGGGTACTTTGACTGGGCAAATATTTCTGTTCCTCTGTGAGAAAGTCCTGGAGTCTTTTAGTTTGAGCAGTCCTCTCCTTTGCTGCGTCGTCCACAGATACCATCGGGATCCTCGCGCGCTCAAGTTTCACTCTCGCGTTGCATAAAAAAAGCCCCCCCAACACATTGCTGCGGTGTCACAGGACGAGGGAGTGACGCCGTCCGCTGACGTGGGCGCGCTGCTCTTTGGGCCGACGTATCGGGTTGCCGTCTTCAGGCCCGGCTCCTGCCCTCTCCGAGAGTCACCTGTCCCGGGGGGCGGGAGGAATGCCGCGACTGACGCGCCCGCTGACGCCAGCAGTGACTCCGGTGGCGCTTCTGCTTAGCAAGGGAGGTCTGCCAGTGTGTAAATATGCACGCGGTGTGCCGTGCATATTTGGTATACGTCTCCTTGGAGGTTGTTTTGACACCCGACACCTGCTTCTCGATGATAAAACAACATGTGAGACACGGCGAATCCCTCCTTGCCAATCCAAAATGGTCCAGACTAAACAGTTCCACAGTGTCTGTATATCAGTCATCCCCAAGATGGGAGAATTGAGGGACTACCCGCACATGCAGAAGGTGGAGTCTTGAGTCAACTCCCCAACCTCTGCTTTTGAAGTTCCGACAACACTTCAGCCCCCCCCCCCCCTCCTCCTCGCACACCCTTCACAGTGGACACTGCTCCGAGCCGAACGCGCCTCCTTCTTTCTTTTTCCTCCTCTTCTTCTTGTGGACGGTCCAGCAGGCGGTGGCCATCAGCAGGAGCAACAGCCCCGTGACCAGCAGCACCAGAGACACCACCTTGGTCTGGGGCAGGTCGTTGTAAGCGTAGGTAACCCCCGTCCCGGCCACGCCGATCACTAACGAGATGATTCCGAAGGGGAAGATGCAGCGGTACCAAGACTTCTCCATGCCCCCCGTGGCCTGGGACAGACGCTCCAAGGAGGAGAGCACCTCCGGGACTTTGGCGCCTCCGGCTTCTAAGGACTGGCTCTCTTGCGGTTGGCACGCAAGTGGCCCTGTGGTGCAGCCCATCCTCGCTGCAGGGGCAGGTGAATCGTTGCTTGAACCCCTTTGTAGAGTCAACCAGATAGAGGGAGTACAAACAGAGCGACAGGGTCCCTGGAGACCGGAACAAGAGAAGCTTTGGGACTAAGTTGGTCCTAAAACAACACCCACGTTCTCCTCCTCGCTTTGTGACTGCCTCTCTGCACAGTGGTCGCTCTAGCTCTGAGGCAGCACATTGTGCACTGGGACCGAATGCAGTGGCGAGGCACATATAAAGCAGCGTGGGGAGGGGGAGGAGCTCTGGGGAAGTCCGAGGGCTCCCATTGGTGCTCTTTCGCTTGACGTCGCGCCACCTTCAATCTGGTAGGATTGGGTGGGTGGGGGGGTTAATGAAAAGCAGGAAAGAGGAGAGTTAACAGCTGCCTGTTTTTTTCCCCCCCTACATCTCCACATCAATACCTCACAATTGGAGTACTTTTGATGTTATTCAGGAAAAAAAAAAAGCCAGAAGGCAACTGCGGCACAAGGGAGAATCCTTCCTTCGTCGTAAATTGGACATGCACTGCGCCACTCTGCAATAACAAAGGTGTGTCACACCACCACATGAAAATTCACCACTGATGCACCAGACGGGGTCTTCATGTGGACATCCACCCACGCCTTCTTTTAATGAGAAAGCCTCTACGCGGAGGCTTGGTAAAACACCAAGCAGACGTCTTCACATGCACAAATGCTAACCATTCCCGGACATTACAATATCAAACTGCCCCCACTCGATTGCCACCTACTCACATCACACCGGTGATGCCAGGTCTGTTGAAAGAAAGCCAAGCGAGTAGTAGCTTGATAGCCACTAGCCGCAGCTCTCTCTTGCTTTTCCATAAAATCATCCTTCCACTATGTGTAGCCTTTCTACTTTTCTTGTGTCTCTGGATATGATGTCCGCTGAATTAAGTACAGCCGCACAGTTCAACAATATCCATCCATTCACCTAATTTCTGTCACGGCCATCGTCATTATAGTCGCGGGTGCCCTGGAGCCTATCCCCCGGCCGACTTTGGCGGGTACGCTCTGGACTGGTTGCCAGTCAATCGCAGATTGGCACATGTAAACAAACACCCATTTCAACTCACATCCAGACCTTTTAGAATGTGGGAGGAATCCGGAGTACCGAGAGAAAACTCTTGCTAGCACGGGTGGAACATCCAAACTCCACAAATGAAGGCCAAGATGTGAATTCCGAACCTCGGAACCTTCAGCCTTCCTTAGATGGCGTTTAGGTACCCAATATTGTGGCCGGCGAATGGATCGTCTTTTATGGCTGAAAATGAGACCAAAATGAATTAAGGGTTAAAAATTGCAGGAAGTAGCATGACTTTGGCTGCCTCGTCGTGATTCGATAAAAGGACGCCAGCTCCTCAAGGCCCACATTACGAGATAATTGGATACCTAATATTCTCATATGTATGCCAACCATGCCTCCATTAGCGTAAGAGCCCCTAAGATACAGTACACTCCTTTCCTGTAAGATACAGTAGTTTTTTTTTCCTTCTGCGAAAAGAGAATGCCTTCTTCAAAAGATGGAAAAAATAAATACAACACACCCAAATGCAAATGATCAGATGAACACGGTGGCCAATGCTATTGCTCTAAAGTAGAACTCGGGAGGAGCAGAAGCGAAACAAAGCAGGGAGAGGAATGTTTTTGTGAGCGCTGGAGGAGAAAACAACATGTTCAAGAGAAAGCAAAAATTCCTGGGAGAGCTTTAGAGTTTCTGTGGATTTTCATTTTAGCCTTTGTTAAGTGGGAAATGGGGAATTTCCCCCGCCACCTTTTCCTGCCTAAGAGTACTTGACAAGCTGCTTGTAACGTCCGTTGGGAAATCCAACAAAGATCAGAGAAATCATCTTTCTTTCATTGCAATGTTTTTTAATTGTAAAAGTTTATCAAGATGTCTGGTAGTCAGAGACAGAAAACAGAGACTGAAACTGAAAACAGAGACACTTCAATCAGCTACAGAGTGTCCTGGGTTTACGACTGTGTTCTGTTCTAAATACACTAGATTTTGTACAAGAAAGGGTTAGGATTGACCTCCTCCATGGAAAATATTAAGGAAGAAAAAAAGAGAAACAATGCACGCTGGTATGAGAGAGACCTGAATGCATCAGATCCAGGAGGTGAGGTCTGACTTTTTCTTTTGAAGCCCCTGGGACATCTCTTGAGTGCTTTTATTGATTAAGACTCACTTACCAGAACATTTGAACTTCAGCTCTTTTATTTATTTTTTTTTTAGTACCACCCCAGGGGAAATGTTGGCATTTCTCGATTGTAGCATACGGCCAAGCAGATCCTCATGTGTCTCATCTCAGCCTCGTTGTGTTCAGCAGGCCTCAAACACCCACGTCCTGCTGCATGAACCCAGAGCCACCTGTCGCCCCGTCTGGCAAGGCCCGGGCCATCCGCACGTCATCTGCGGGCTTCTCCGACGTACTCCCGTCACATCACATTTGCTAAGCAAATAAAGCCACAATGGATGAATTCCTCTGGATCACAGATGGTAAATTACTTTTGGTTTGGTATTCTGCACACGCAACTAGTTGGGAGGTATTTGAATGACGTCTCTTAATTTTCCCTAAAGCACAACACATGGTCTGTGACAATGGCTTGAAAAGTTTCATCCAAACATCTGCCATTTTTTTTTTTTTTTTTTTTTTACCGGTAATCTTTAAAGTGGAAGTCAACCCAAACATATTTTTTTCAAGAATATGTTCCATGCAAGCCCACTAGTTGAAACGCGGCATTCTGATTAATGTTGCGTTTGTGTAATATGAGTTAATCCACCCATTGTGAGCCATATCCGGGGGCGGCCATTTTGTCACTTCTGTCGACTGAAAATGACATCACAAGGGCTCAGGTAACGACCAATCATGGCTGACCGTTTTTTTTTTTTTAAGATGAGCGATATAGGAAATGGATGGACGTGACAAATGATGACATTAACGAGTGTTGAGGTACTTTTATTTTTATATCGCCGATCTACAATTGTCTTTGTTGCATCACACACGATGCTGGAAACATTCACAACTAATTCCTGAGGAAAAGGTAATAGAAAACAACCACTTGATGATTTGATAAGAGGGCCGATCATTACTCGGGCTCACAGTCCAGGACTATGGCGGGAAACCGCTGACCTCCTTCCCCCAGGAGGGAGTACAAATCTCTCAGCACACTGAAGTTGGTACACGAAGGGACGATGGAGGCCAGTTGTGGGGAAAGAGCGTCTAGCAGAGCCTGTCACATGGATGAGGGAACATCATCAGCTCGTTACAAACTTTTTCCACAATTTGTCAAACTGTCAACTTTTCCTCCATTTGAGTCGACTCCCCAACAACTCAGTCCGGTGCCAGCTCTTTAGCATTCATGTGCAATATCCACAACAATTCCATTTTCTGGTAGATATTAATGTCATTATGAATAAGCGCGGTGTGCAACACTCACCTGCTGGAGGTAAATCTCCTGCTGCAGCAGAGCCACTCTCATCCTGATTGCTTCCAGCTGCCGCAGTTCAGCCTCTGAGCTGTAAGTGATCGTAACGGGCAGACGACAGGCGATCGTTTCATCTTCCGCTGGCCCGGAGGGGTAAAGGCAAACTCCTTCCGGCCTCAATCGATCCCATGCTTCCCATTCTGATGAAAAATATGGCTACTTTTAGAGCCGGAGCAACCGTATAACCCCAAAACGTTTGCTGCCTCCACTTTCTTGACGAACCACGGCAGCGCAAAAGGCTTTTAAAGGGGACGCATTATGGAAAATTAATTTTGAATTACTTGTTTACAAATCTGCGTCTCCTGAGTACCTGACCACGCCATCAAGTGTGAAATTAAACAACCAAGTAAATATTTTATCTGTCCATTTCTGAAAATGGGTTCCTATTGCGGAATAAATACTCGCCGACCACGGTGTTGGTTCCCTTTAACATGGATTTAGCATAGAAATTAAGGAAAAAAAACAAACTTCTACCTTGTTTTGCTTGCTCTGCGACATTCTGGAGCGCCATTGCTGTTGTTTTCAGTCCCTCGGGCGTTAGACTGGAAGACATGTTTTCTTTGATCCCTGAAGTGATTCAAATTTTTTAAAAACAGTTAGAATTGGATCATTAGGTCAAAGGAAATGTGATGTTTAGTGGAAATGAGCTTTGGAGCTGTCATGTCCTGCAGTCATACAAAAACGGGGCAGAGGAGATTTGCGGCAGTGTAAATTTCTCAGACAACCACTTCCTGCCAGCTCTCAGGCCTCTGTCAAGGACAAAGTAAAAATAAAAATGCCTGGATTGAATTCAGAATCTAATAAATTGTTCCTCTTTTCGTGCTTTAGCCTTCTGTCAAGGTTAATTAAAATCGGCCCAAAAGTTGCTTCTTATCATAGCGACAGGATGACACTTTGAAAGCCCACAACATTGTAAATTATTCAGTGGAGGCTTCAAAGTACGGCTGGGTGATATGGTCTTCTACTGCAGTAAAATCCCGTATTTTATCTTTATTTGATATTTTCACAAATAACTGATTTCCAATTTCAATTGATTTTTTTTACCCTTCAAGAATAGAAACATTTTTTTAACATCATGAAGAAAGCTGGTGGCAGTTATGGCTGAATGAATTTTAAAAATTAACTAATTCCCCCCCCCCAATTTTGTCATTGTGATTTACTATGCGATTATTTGCTCTTGCCATGTATTTTTTTTTTTAAACTAAATCAAACAGTTGCTCAGATCGATTAATTAGCCTGTCCTACTACAAGGAAAACTCTCTAAATCATTGCGGGGTTGTCCGTTCATTCCAATTTATTTAACATTAGTTTTATACACACATTTTACCAAGAAGATGCTAAATATCTTCAGTATTTTAGCCACTAGGTGACTGAATCCCTCTGCAAACACCCTCCTGTTTGCTCACTTTAGTGTGAGAAGTCTTTAAAGGGTGAGTATATGTATTTTATTTTCATCCATCAATTTGTAGCCCATTGGACAATTAAGAGTCTTTAATGAACCTAACATCGAGTTATTTTGGAGTATGGGAAGAAGATTCCAACCCCGAATCTCAGTGAGGCAGACGTGCAAACCACTAGTTCATTACGGTGTAAACCCGTTTTTTTCCTATGGAAAAATTGGTTTGAAATGATCATTTGGAAGTCAACAAGCCTCACTCAATAGCTTGTCTATTTTTTCGGATTCACTCGTGATTTGTTGCACTGAGGATTTTACCCGGTTCCGCGCCTTGCTCTGGGGTCTGCTGATCCAGAAGGTCCATTGTCTGGCAATGCTGGGCGAGTTCATCAACCCGGTGAGTCAATCTGTCAACTAGACCTCCGATCTGCTCCGGGCTTCCTGGTGGCCAGTCCTTCGGAAACTGTAAACGTCACATTGACAAACCACAAATAATATGGGAAGCATTCACACTTCTCGAGCAAATACAGTCTATCAATGCATTTTGCTCCGATGCCTGATGCACCTAAAAAGTGAGTAGGGAATTTTATGCATTTTATGCCCATCTGTGTTGTGATGTGTTGCTTTTTTTAAATATCTGCACAACACATCATGGGATATATACAGTATTTTCTAAGGGTCACCAGTTGTTCACTACTAATCAAAACGCATTGTGTGTGTGCTATAATGAGGGCACTCTATAGGGGATAACCTTTACTCACTACATTGGCACTATAAAATGGTAAATCCACTGTACAGGCTGCGATTCCGAACATAGCCTAAAGTCTTCAATGAAGCTGACATGTTTTTGGAATGTGGGAGGAAGTCTCCGGAGAAAACCCACGCAAGCAAGGGGGTGAACATGCAAACTTGACACACATTTCGACTGTAGCAGATGTGCTAACCACTAGTCTAGTGATGCGTAGCAAAATGAAATTTGCAGAGATATAAAAGGTTTGTGAATCTGTTTTTGGCTCAATGAGTGCTTTGCTTTTAAATGAATGATTATTTGTCCAATTAAACTCGATTTAGATTTTTAAACTTTCATCCAGATTTACAAAATCCTTTGAATTTCCGACTCTCGACACGTAAAATTCTCAGATTTCTTTAGTCCTCCATAATCGTTAATTGCAGCCGTAGCATAAAAAGAAAAAAGAAAAATTGCAAATGCACAAATGTAACCTTGTGGCACAGATGACGACAATAATAAATATCACTAAAACAATCCTATTCAATTCAATCAAGAATTAGCTTCATTATCTTTGAAAAGGCACATTTTGTTTTAATGCAGCTCCTGTATTTGATCTCATTATGATCAAGCAGGTGTACCGAAAGAAGTGCCCTGTGAGTAAAAGGTGACACACAGCACGGGGAAAATGTGCGTGAGGCTTTTCCCAGCAAATTTGACAGGCGTCATTAGAAAAGAGGAAGGATGTACCGTTGCTCTCATTCTCTCCATGAAGCAACTCCTCCCGGGTGCAGGTTTCCTTTGAGCGGCCATCACTTTGTCCCACATTCTGTTGAGGAAGGAAACGGTGAAATAAGAAAGTCAGACACGAGCTGTGTAACAGTCGGACAAAAAAAGAGGGATTTTTGCCCACCTGTTTTGCTTGAGCCTCAGAGAGATCCAGTGTTCCTTCTGTGCGCTGGCAGGAGATAAATAGACATGAGAAAAATAAACACACATGCTACATTATGATGTTGCTGGGCTTTTAACTCTGGATGCTGCGGCTGTATTAAACTCCAAAGCCTCCATTTTGCCGTGGGGGGCGTGGTCTCTCTAAATGGCAGATTTTCACATAATGTAAAGCAACGGTCACATTACTATTTCGGTCGAACATATTGTACCTTCTTGGTTGAGGCAGATTGTGATCTCCCATGTCTCCTTTGTCATGTGAAATTGTTGGCGCTGAAAGTTTGGTCAGCTGCTCGCCACTCGGCACGATGATGTTCACTGGAGCGGTCTGTCGGGCACTTTTTACAGCCTGATGCATCGTCTTCGAATGGGTCTTGGTCACATTTTTACTAGTGTTGCTTTTACACTTTCCGGGACCGCAGGTGGCTGAGGATCTCGATGATGTCACACACTTTCTGGGGACTTTTTTGTCAATACTGGCAGATTTGAGGGATGCTTTGGTGGCCGTCTGATTTCCTTTGAAGGCAGAAGAGGCTTTTGAAGTCACCTCTTTGGGTATGGCTGCAAGGTCCGTTTGAAACTGAGTGGGTTTGTTTCCCTTGGGGTCTTTACTGGAAAGCTTTGTGCCAGTGCGCACATGAAGGGCTTTTTCTAATGCTTTCTCTAGCAGTTTCATTTCTTGCGTTTCCACTGTGGATGAAGTTGCTGTGTCTGAACAGATACACAAACATAATCTCATGATGTAAACAGAGAGACCATATATATTCAGTAAATTAGGTACACTTGCACAATCTATAATTAGCTCCATATGTCCTCAACGAGTGGCCTCTACTGGCCAACTGATTACGGTGTGTACACCCAGCGTCGTCCACTAAAATAAATGAGCACCTCAACGCAAATAAAAGATATTTTCTTTTCCCATCAACAAAATAAATAGCAGGTCGTGCCACTATGTGATTGGAATTACTAGTGCGTAATAATTATAGAATTTTCCCTCACAGTCTTAATAAAGTAGAACCCGCTGTACCTACCAACCAACCAATTTATTCCATTGATTGACATGTTGGATTTTGGTATTAGAACAGCATTGTTGTAGTTGACCTTGTATTCATATTATTATTTATATCCTCTGGTCAAAACAAGAGAATATTTGTCAGGAATCCACTTACAGACATCCGGTGGAAATTGTTTCCCCCCCTCTTTTTAAAAGCATGTTTCGATAGACGTCTACTTGACATATCTTTGATAGAGAGCAGTAAGGTCACATCGGAGAGTTGGGACTGAAGGATTTGTTTCTTTTAATTTATTGGCCAAGGGTGAATGATAAGTCAATGACCACAAATAATGCATTAATTCATAATTTAAAATGCATTTATTAATGTTATATGTTTACATGTGTTTTACCCTTCCTTAGCATCTAATGTTCATGCTAACTGACTCATAGCTTAACACAACAGTTTTCAATTGTTCTGAACTTGTTAGATAAATTGTATTTACATAAAATTACCAGTCAGAGCATCAATAGTTGGCTCTGGTTCTTCGGAAGCTGTCCTGTAGGGAAAAGAGACTGATAGTAATCATACATAACCAAGCAATTTTAGCAAATACATTCAATAGAGTAAATCTACGCTGTCAGTAATTTGATCCCACTAGAGTTGTTATGCTTTTGTCAAACATTACATTTTCATTAACACTGTCAAACTATTATTTCAATGTATGAGACCATCAATACAATCGGCCTGATTGTTTGATGTATATGGCAATGAAAAACAACATTACGTCATATCACGTCAAAAAGGCACTGCTGGGATTCGAACCCAGGATCTCCTGTTTACTAGACAGGCGCTTTAACCAACTAAGCCACAGCGCCAGGTGCCTTCAATTGGAATAGTTATTTGATTCAATCGTCAGTAAGTCATTAAAATTACAAAAACTATTCACAGCAAACGTGACGTGGTATACTTACAGGGTTTGTAGAAGTTCTTTGTACAACTGAATGCGGCCATTCACCCTCGCCTGTTCGTCTTTGCACAACTTGATGGCAGTCTCGACGGAGGTAAGCAGCGACATACTTCTTTGACTTAACTAAAAGAACAATAAAAGTGGAATGACTATATGAGTCAACATGTCTTCTCGGCGGTTATATTTTCTTTAAAAATAAAACAAAAACAAACAAAAAAAAGATGAGCGCTAGCCGGCGAATCCGTATGACGTACACGGAAGCAGCGTCACTAAAAAGTAAAGACTACAGTACTGTGATAACGACAATTCTTAAAACGCTTGTTAATCGACGTATACTAAGTAGAGTATACCAGTTGACTAAATATAATTGACTTTTATTCCCATTAACAATGTGAATAAATAAAGATTAGCTGTTGGGAAACAAACCAGTATTGTTTGCATAAAATATGAAGAATATGCACAGGCAATACATAACACACTTATTTTTGCTTAGTCATTTAACACCACTTGTTGGAATAAGTAACATTACCTTTCTAGAGTAATTCTTTCTGTGAGTATTTTGACGCTCGCTTGTTATTAAAACAAACAAAAAAAGAGTTTGGAAACGGGCGCGCTCAACACTTCCTGTTTTTTTCAACCACATGGCCATATCACGTGGCCACCGAGAGTTGGTGTTGGGGGCGGGATCTACCATGCGCAGTGGACGTTTAGCTTGAGGTCTAGTTCACCCGAGCGACGCGTAGTGGCTACAGTGAAGGTTAGTACGGCGTTATAGCAGCACAACCTTGTGCCGTTTTAAATCTAAATTCAAAAGTTAATAAAAAGCCTCAAGATATGTTGTTTGTCGACCACCTCGTTGTGGAACGTGTATGAGAGCTTGCTAGGTATTAGCATGTGTTTTGTTAGCAAGCAAAGTTAGCTGTTGATATTGTTGCTGTTGTTGTCATAATGACGTTTTATTGCAATGTTGTTCTAACAAAGGAGCAATAACTCAGTCGTATTTAGATGAAGGTTGTAAATGTCTCTTACCAACAATAGCGGACTAAATTGTAGCTATGACACCTAGAATCTACGTTAAATGACAAAAGGCCTTTTGTCTTGCTGCTTTTTGTCTGCCAGTATTAGTGTGCTTAAAGCCACCGTAGTGTCAATAGTCCTTCTGTCCTATTTAACTCTAAACTAGGCCTGTTTGTATCAGCTTTCAACCTGCTGCTGCTTTGTCGTCCTTACAGAGTCTGGTATCTTGTGGCATCATCGCCGTAATCTCAGGGACAACAACAACACAGCCTGGCCACAAAAGCCCCCCATGATCCTGATCTGAGCATCCTCTGGCTCTTTGGTAATTTTTTACTTCCTATTCATGCTTGTAATCAGAAGTGATTGGAGTAGCCAAAAATTGGACTCAAATAAGAGTGTGTTTACTTTAAAATAATATAATCCAAATAAAAGTATGAATAATACTTCAGTAGCAAGAGTAACCTGTCATTTATTTTACAAATAAGGGAAAAGTAATTATACAAGACGTCTTTTAGAAATAACAAAGTAACACAAATTCAGCCACAAGAAGTGGTCTTAAATTAACTTCCCTTTTTGTGAAACAGCACAACAGTCTCCCCAGGAAGGGATTACTTACTAAATCACACGGTGTTTTGTGAAATTGAAGATTAGAGTCCTTGTATGCTGAAATGCCAACATTTTAAACAGACACAGATGACCGCAGCCTGTTGTTAGTTACTCGTTTTTGTTTGTCTCGATGTGTGTGACAGCTTCATACAGCACAAGACAAAGTGATTACTCGTCACAAACGGTCACGTGCCTTGTACACTAAACGCTATACAACATGGGTCACAACAATACAGTTAGACCATTTCCTATGTCACGGTAATTTCTATTTCCAGTTCTATTACTATCTCACTTTCCCTCTTTGCTATCACAGGCAACCTTGATTTTTGAGTTACATTATTTTCCACTAAATATTAGCTGAACTCTAAATTGTGCCACTTTTTGTGGTAAACTAGGAGGTAACATTTTTGGTGTCTTATGAAGATTTCTAGGGGTGGT
Organism: Filicampus tigris; assembly: GCF_054856515.1. NCBI lineage: Eukaryota > Metazoa > Chordata > Actinopteri > Syngnathiformes > Syngnathidae > Filicampus > Filicampus tigris. The sequence continues at coordinate 5,964,881 of NC_141232.1, forward strand.
AACTGTCAGACAAGATGGCCACAATGTCAGAGAGCGTGTCCAACGGAGGAGGGCCCGTCCACGAGGAGAAAGGAGACACCCTCAGGTTAACCTTCCCTTGTATTTGCAGCATCAGAACACAAGATACACAATTACATTGTCGACAAAGTGTTTTTTGCCAATAGAATGAAACATTGCCCCACATCAGTGTAAGAAGACATACTTACAAATCATTTTGAAACATGTTTTTTTTTTTTAAGAAATACATTTAGCATGTTACAATATTCTTAATACCATACACTTTTCTTAAGTATATAAAAGAATAGTTTGACATCTGATATTTTAAAGAAGAAAGCAGTCACACTTTTTGAAGTTGAATCTTACGTAGCGCTATAAAACGAATGCATCATTTTGATTGAAATAGAAAAAAAAATGCTTTTCGTAAAAAAAAAGTTTTCAGAAAAAAAATACAAATATAGACATGTTCATTGCAAGATATTACATTATTGACTTTATTAAAAAAGATGAAGAAGGATTTTACAGGGTACACTATCACTTTTAAAATAAAAAAATGCATTTATCAGTAATTGCTGCTTATGAATAACTGTTGATGTTAAAAGAACACACTTTTATTTTTTAATTAAGCTATCGCACTAGTCTGATGTTCTCACTAGAACAATAAGATCACTAAAATCCTGCTTTACCCACATTTGTCCGACATTACACTCTATGATCTGAATTTTATATCAAAGGAAGGAAGTGGCCACTACTTCCTTCATATTTTATTTTTTTTGTATGTGGCTCTCATTGGAAAAGGTTTCAACATACCTGCATCAAAATGGAATTGACCACAGTACATTATTTCCCTCCTCTCCCCAGGCTCGATGATTTATCAGAGATGCTGGCCGCTGGTACCAAAGATGTTCATGAAAAGGCGGAGAACACACAATTTGTGAAAGACTTCCTCAGGGGTCAAATCCACAAAGAGCTCTTCAAGGTGAGGAACGGGGGAGATAAAAAGCAACCCACATAGCTTTGATGGAAATGAAAACCCGATTGATATATTTGCCTCGACAGCTGAGCGTTGTAGCTCTCTACTACACTTACACCGCCATAGAAGAGGAAATCGAAATAAACAAGGACCACCCCCATTTCGCCCCACTGTATTTCCCATCCGAGTTGCACCGCCACGAAGCCCTGGCCCGTGACCTTGAATACTTTTACGGCCCCGAATGGAAGAGCGAGGTCAGCTGCTCCCCGGCCACCCAACGCTACGTGGACCGCATTCACCATGTGGGCCGGGAGGACCCGGCGCTGCTGGTGGCCCACGCCTACACCCGCTACATGGGCGACCTGTCCGGGGGCCAGGTGCTGAAGAAGGTGGCGCAGAGATCCTTGAAGCTTCCCGCCACCGGAGAGGGCCTGGAGTTCTACCAGTTTGACGCCATCGACAGCACCAAATCCTTCAAGCAGTTTTACCGCAGCCGCATGAACGAGCTGGAACTGGACGCGGAGACCAAGAAGAGTCTGGTGGACGAGGCCGTCAAGGCCTTTCAGTTCAACATGGAGGTAAAACAGGCGTCTTGCAGATGCCTTCACAATAAGCAGAACTTTAGCAAATAGTGAACAATTCTGAAAAAAAAAAAAAAAAAGGCGCTTCAAGCTGTTTATTGCCACTCCCAGTTGGAGTTTGCTGTCAAACTAAACATAAAACAGAATTATTACTTTATGTAAAACAACCACAAAAAGTCTGTTAGCTTAATGCTAACAAACAATGCAAAACACCACAGACGAAAGATTGTTTGAGCGCTTTAACAACGCAACCTAACTATAATTTTGTTTTCGTCTTTTGTCAATTAATATCACATATAAGCCTTCGGGTTTCAGTTTAAATGTATTAATTTTGTTATTGCTGTACATCCGTACAGAAGAAGGAAGATCTAATGGTTGACAATTATGTTTAGATATTTTTTTTTTTTTTTATCTTGCGCTTGACAAATACTGTATATATTTTAAAAATACTAAAACTAAGAAAGCATTTTCCCCAAAAAATAAAACTAACAAATTTGCTCTAAAAGTAACAACATTTAAAAAACTAAAGTGAAATAAAATAAACACCAACAAATGAAAATCCACAACTATTATAATCTCAGACAGACAATGATCACAACACTAATCGCGGTCATATACATATATGCAAAATCTACTTAAGTACAATACTTAAGTTATGTCCCACTACTGGAAATCATCGTACATGTTCTACCCTGTCAGGTTTTCGAGGAGCTGGAGGAAATTGGGAAAACCTTCCAAGAAGAGGTCTCCGAAGCTGGAATGCCTGTTCATGGAGACACAGGAGGCGACATCAGCAAATGTCCCTACTATGCTGCCAAAATGGGTACACTTTTGTTTTTACCCCACCTGGGACCCTTCATTGGATTTAGAAAGTGAACACACCCTTTTTTAGAATGAATAATTTAATTAGTAGCTTTTTCAAGTTATTTTTTTATTGATGTTGTTCCTCTCGTTTTAGCGACAACAGGTGGGACGGCGTACGCGTGCCAGCTGGCCATGGCCATCCTGCGCCACCCCACCGGCCAGGTACTCATCGCCACGTGGTTCGCCGCGTTAGCCGGCCTGGCCGCCTGGTATCTGATGTGAGGACTGGGAGCCGAGGAGAAAAAACACTGAAGGACAGGATGTAGTGAGATGGCTTCTCAGGCCAAGTGTGTTCAAAGTTTCCTGGTGCGGCCATAGAAAATGTACCTGGATCTGGAATTCCACTGCGTTAATCTTAAGGACCATATTGACCCCTCGCCCATCTTATCAAATGTTTTTTTTTGTGTTTTTTTCGACCTCCTTTGCACCATCCATCCGTCCCGTGATGATGTCGTCACATGAGGTTTTCTCCCACTTTCCCGTAACTTGACAGATGATTGAAGCACAGGTTTATGCTGTACAGTGATACAAAGATGACGTTTAATGATAACTGCTTGGTAAAACATACTATGCATATGTTGCGGATGAGCGTTGTTAACGAGTGTTTTTGGCCAAACAAGGGACTCGATTTGACTCAGGAAAGAACACGTGTTTTACACAGTCGTCTATTCCTCGCATGTAATTTTCTGCTATTATTTGATATTGCGGTTTGCAAAGTCAGAACCGCGTTGACGTACTGCTAAAAAAAATGTACCTGATTACATTTCATCATTCCTACGCAAGCAAGCCTTCAATGTTGATTACCGTATTTCCTCATACAGTAGCCCTTTATGCAACTGCATTCAGACATTGATTAGATGCGATTAGTAGAATACAGTGCAATAATGTAGTACAATATTGTCTTAAGAATTTGTAGATGTTGGCTTTACAGATGCCACCTCTGCTTTGCACAAGATCGCAACCCGTAAAAAATGTTTATTGGAGTCGAGGCAACTATTTGAGGAATTACGGCATTATCACTTTGACAGGTGTATGATAAACACATTAGTGCTAGTGAGAGGTATATTGGAATTATGCAGCAAGTCTTGATACATTTTTTTGTCTACGTTGCACAGTTGGACTCGGAACGACAGATCAGTTGAAGATGCCAAAGGAGCCTACATTAACAATTATACTGTAATATTTATCTTATAGTATGATGAAGGTGTTTATTATTATTTTAATGAAGAGTATAGAAAGAGCACATTCGCAGTATATGAAGGCCTATTTTGAGTATTTTTCGGAACTGCCTCAGGTTAGGTACAAATTTATAAAACGGTTACATTAATATTCATGGTTCCTTTGATTGATACTGTATGCTGGTTTATTGTTGCTATGTACACGCGGTGTAATTGCAGTTTTCTGATTTAAATTTGAATCCTGACATGTTTATCGTCAACTTCGTTTTCCTGACATTTGATTTCATATTAAACTTTTAAAGGACACTCTTCAACCCCAATGCAATGCTCTTCTATGAGGCCATCCACACTCATTGAAGCGGTGTGTTATTTTGGAGACTTTTGTCATGTGACAGTCAAACGAGGGAACGCCACATCTACTAGTCCAAGACACCGGGGACTACAAAACAGTACACCGTCTAATGGTAAACAAGTGGAATGTTTTTACATATTTGCATGCACTTGCACTACTGCTATTTCATCTTGACAATTGCTATCACTTTTTCCAAAGGGGATTGGAGGAGAAAAAAACTGTCTAATTAAATAAAACCCATGTGACTGACATTGAAGCATGTTTGTTTTGCTTGTGTGATGTACAACAGGTTGCTTTTGGTTCAGTCATACTTTTTAAAAAGAGATTGTTGATTAGGTGAGCTGATTTTTTTCTTAGTAAAGGCATATTGCAGGAATACTTCTCCCCCCAAGAATGAAAGGTGTATTTTTTAGTATATAATAAGCCTGCGTTCTTGTAAGCTTTGCATTTTTCTTGAAAATAAGCAACTTTTTATCCCAACAAAATCTCCCATTAGTTTTGATTTTAAAAAAAGTTTACGGATACATCATGGTTTGTTCAGTATTTATTTTTCAACAGTAATTCAGCATGCTTTATTGCCTTGTGTTTTCAGCGTGAAGAATACTGGTATGGCGAGTTGAATAAAATGTAATTTGTCTTTGATTACCACTGCCTTATTGCCTTGCATGAGGTGTCTAATGTGCCTTGTGTATGGAAATATTGACACAGTAAAGGGGAAAACATGCAGAGTTTTTCATTTATTACATATACACAAATTTAAAGATAAAGTGGAAGGCCAAACAAACAAGGCTATAAAACAACAGTGGGTCAAGATGTTAGCATGATGGACAGCAGAGCGTATAAAGACAAACCTTTCATGTGTCTTTATACATTTATTACATTTGTGCATGTGGAAACTGCAACGATTTGCCATCTTTTACAGTTTTTGGTGCTAAAATGGACGAAGCAACTTAGTCCACCGTAACGGGATCTACTTTGCCTTGTTGGATGCCTACGGAAACGCGGACGAGTGAGTCTCTCAGTTCCAGGAAGACCTCTTGCCTGGAAGATGAGGAGGAGAAACAGGAATACTGTATACTTGAAATGCTTAGAGGACATTGAGGCCCGATAGCCACAAACCAGAGATGAAATGTACTCTTCCTACCTGGTTTGTGGCTGTCAGGAAGAACTAAACAATTTCCTCAGCGCGGAGAAAAAAAACCCTCTCGTTTCAACTGGCCTGCCTTGCTGTCATGGCTTCCCTCAAATTGCTTACCACTGCTGCCCCCGTCTGGACACATATTGACCCTGCGTCAGACACAACTGGAACGATGAACCATCTTCACGGTGTGCTCCGGAAAATGCTCCAATTGCACTTAATTGATACGAAAATTATTTATTACAAATTGCAGTACCTCAACTTAGGAATGACCTGACCCTTTTCCAGGTATGAGATGTCGCTCTGTCAATTTTGTTGGTGTCAGTATACTTCAAAAGCAGTTTGGCAGATGATGTACAATTCTTCAAAATAAGAGGCTTCAAGCTGTTTATTGCCACTCCCAGATGAAATTTACTAAAACACCACTCACAAGACAGAACTACACATACCGTATAAATTTGCCTAAGAAAAATCTGCTATATTAGTGCTAACACGTAATGTGAATATATCGCCGTAGTCATAAACCTTTAGACAACGTATGTTTTAACACAATTTAGAAACATAAAGACGGACTATATAACAATACTCAGACGAGCATATGTTCTTTATCCTCTACAAAAAATAACTGCAGTGTAGTTCTGTTTCATCATCAAATTTGCATGTCTATGCATTATACTGCCCCTTGTGGTCAAAGCACACAACGCAATGCTCATTGAATTGCAGAAAACCATGATGCATAAACTTATTATTGATATTGTATTTAATTATGAGTTTACTGTTATTTTAAAGAGACACTATAAAAATGTATTGTTTTTTTTCAGGGAGCTAGAACCGATTAAAAAGGCATTTCCTCTCATTTCAAGGTGGAAAGATGATTTCGCCTTGACATGAGCGAAGTCTACCTGTGGTGGTGGCTGTGACGCCATTAACCGTTCCTTCCACTTCCGCCTCGTCCTCTGCATAGCTCATTAGTAGAGCTCTTTGACGGTCTGTCAGTGTCCTGCGGGGTGGGATTACCAAAAAATTTTTTTTTTAAAAACAATCATCCAAACCGGTCAGCTCATCTGAGGAAGATTCACACATCCCCCTTTCACGTCTTACTTGGGTACTTTAATTTTGATATGGACGTAATGATCTCCAAAGCCGTAGCCACTGACGCGGGCGATTCCTTTCCCTGCCAGGTGGATCCTCTGGTCTGTCTGGATGCCAGCGGGGATCTGGTCCAAGGACCACAGCGACAATCCTCCCATCAAAGTCAAATACTTGACCGTTGTTGTGTACATGATGCATTTAAAAAAAACAAAAAAACATTTACCACTAAATTGAGCGTTTCATAGAGGCCTTGTGTCCTGGCCGTTCCGCCCAGGATTGCTTGCGCCACGGAGACGTAAAGGTCCGAGTGGATGTCGGCGCCGTCCCGCCTGAACACTGGACTCTTTTGAACCTGAAACCAAAAACCATTTCAAATGAAGGATGAATTACCGTGGTTTGCTGAAAGCCCCTTTGAAATCTGCATATGTGGCTATCAAAAGCATGAAATAGTTTTTCTTGATTTGAAGTTAGGCGTTTATTTGAGAGGAGGCCTTGACACACAGCGGTTGATTGGTCAAAGAAGAATTGTTCCGTTCACATAACAACGGGAATGGAATGTGTCCAACTATCCTGGGAGGTAAAAGGAGGCACTATTTGAGGTGAGGTGTTCATTTTTTGAAGTGAACAGCCAAGGGAATGTCCTGCGTGGCCACTCACCCTAAACGTAATGAAGATCTCCTTCTTTCCAACAGGCATTCGGACAGTCTGGCCATCCTCCACTCCTGAAGGACAACACGTTCAACAGTTAGTCGCTGTTTGATATTTCTACTGGCGGTAGTGGTCTGAATTGCGGCGTGACAGACCCGCAGGCACGGGCACCGTGACAGTCTTCCTTTGCTTGGTCTGTCCGGTCCCGCGGCAGGTGTGACACGGGTCGGAAATTATCGTTCCCTTGCCGCCGCAGCGTCGACACGTGGAACGCATCACGAACGGGCCCCTGTTCACCGTCTCCTGAGGGGGGGGGGATGAAACATAGTCAGGCGTTGGCATATGCTGGCACTTACAGCACGGTTAGTGGAATTTAATTCTGCCAAATATCAGAAAATAAACAAAATCCATATCGGCCGGGTCCTAATCTAATTAAAGTCTCACTTGCTGCACGGCTCTGAGGTCATGCTGATCTGTATTTTAGGCTTGATGTGTATTGTTGTCGTTTTGTTTGCAGCAGCTGCATGGCTGTAAAACCATGCTGATGTGTTTTATTTGCAGGTGTCTATTTGTTTAAGGAAATGATGCATCCAGATTTAAATTAAAAACATTACTATTAGAGCGTTAGCCACTATTTGAGGACATACAGTAACATGCTTTAGGCATGACAGGAAATGCATGGAGGAATAGTTTTATATAGTTTTACCATGCCGGAGCCGTTGCAGTAGTGACAGTGCTGGACCTTGCTGCCTGGCTCGTGACCTTTCCCGTCACATCGTTGGCAGGCGGCTTCTGTGTTAATGGACATCTCCTTGTTGACTCCCTTGGCTGCCTGAGTGAACGTCAACTCCATGTTGTACTGTGGCGAGAAAACAACCCACAAATTGCAATGATTGGAAATTAAAACACTTGTATCTCCTACTGCAATCATGGTCCAGCTACTACGGGACAGACCTCTTGCGGCTGATCAAAAATGGCATTAAAGTCTCCGAATCCACGTCCTGCCGAGAATTCCCCAAAGATCTTGCGGAAAAGCTCTTCCGGGTTCACGTTATGTGTCTGCCCGGACCAGTATTGCTCCCCGCCTCCCGCTTGTCCAGCGCTGAAGCCCGCAGAGCCGTACGTGTCGTACTGCTTCCTCTTTCCTTCGTCGCTGAGGACCTGAGAAATAAATGTTACATTATAGAGGCTTGCGTATTATAATAATTTGTATAAAATGAAAAGGGCCAAACCTCATAAGCTTCAGCTAGCTGAGCAAATTTCTCCTTGGCTTTTGGGTCATCTTTATTTGTGTCCGGGTGGTACTTTTTAGCCATCTGCAGAACGACAAACAGCCAGGCTGTGAAAATAGAGACCAAATATGAGCTGCAAATCTTCCTGGCAAAAGCAGACCTGATAATAGGCCTTCTTGATCTCCTTCTGGGTTGCTGTGCGAGGTACCCCAAGGACCTGGTAGAAGTCCTGTTTATTGTTGGTCGAAGTGCTTGTGTGAAATGTGCACTGGAGTGCTTTGAAACCTGAGGGTAGGACAACACAGCTGCATTATACTTGCGAACAAAAAGACAACAAGGAATTATAGTTTTGTTTTGCTCAGCAGCATCAATTATGTAATAGGCTAGCAAGAAAAAAAAAAAGTAAAACATTGCCTAACTCTGACGATATCCACTGACAGAGTTCAACGACCTGTATGCATGCTTCAAAGAGCACTCATGTGTCACAATATCAAGGCATTCTGATAGAATTTAAGTCCAAGTTCAAGTTCAAAACACAAATGATACCTAACAACATTTAGCATAGCCTAGCCTAGCATAGCTTAGCTTAGCCCAATGCTAAAACCAAACGTCACTTACCAGGCAGACCCTTCAATGTCAACCCTTTCCCAGCCCGCCCACACGCCGAGCTCCCACCGGTCCAAAGTTTCCCGGTTCCGAACGTGCAGACGCCCCGGAGCGAGCCACGAGAAGTGGAGACAACGGCACCCGTTGCGCGGGCATGCCGGTGGTGCCCAGAGGACACGATGACAGTTAGCCAGCGTGAGGAACAGCGAGCCGCTGAAGACGCCATCATTCCCAGTGGCCGCCTCGTGGCTCACTGCGCATGACAGGAAGGAATATGTCACTGTATTATTACGTCATATTTGCTTCTAGAATACCGTACTACATCAATAAAAAAATATGAATTGAAAAAGACACTCTTGAAACAGATCAATTTAAAAAATAGATAGCTGTTTTGCGTCAAGGTCTAAATATAATTTATCCTTTTTGTGTGGTCTAAAGTAACAAATGCTGGCACCTTGACAATATTTCAATCCCAATATTGTTATCTATATTATCGATATTTGTGTCAATTCGCATGCTAGTACTTGTGGTGTAATGAAGGATTGAAAGTAGCAAGGTGTTTACCTGTTTCCCTCACACACGCAAGGTAGGAATGCTGCTTTTCCATTCAGCAAATTGAAACAGGGATTCAACCAACATAACACATTTCAAAAACTCAATGATCACCACCACCTCAAATCATTTTTATTTAGTTTTTTTACTTTTATTTTTTGCATACACATGATGAAGCCTATAAAGAATGCAATTAATTTATTTTCACTCATCCGGCATCTGTACATTACACTTATACATTTATGGGGTAAAAGAAATACTTTAACACTTAATAAAAACCATTAATGGCAATAACATCAGTCGCAACTTTAACACATGATGAAAGTGTCTTTAGAAAAACAAATCAACAAAGATTTCACATTTATATTGTACAAAAAATTTGGTGAAAGAGCGCACATGGTGAGCACGTCAGCCTTAAAGTGCACAGAAACAAGGTATTTGCATGTTTCTCCTGTGTTTATTTGGTTTTCTCATTTATGTTAGGTCAAGTGAACACTCTGAATTGTTTGAGTGTGACTGTTTGTTGATCTTATGGCGATTTCGCCTCTTCTCGCCCAAAGTCAGCTGGGATAATATCCAACTTCCCTGTCATCCTGAATAGCATAAGTGGTATAGATCTGATTCCCAACCACCAGACCTCGGACTCGCACCGGGCCGCACAAAACGACTGAACAAAAAAATAAACATTTTATAGTTCATCCAAGGCTCAAAGAAGTTTAAACTTAAAAATCAGGTGTTTCTGTACACAAATCAAACTGCTTTCCCCGGTCACGTGATATGTTATATAAAAAGTAAGCCCACGAGCTAGAAAAATGAGTTAAAACCAAGCTTCCTTTTCAGAAACGAGAAAAGACCAAGTGATGACACGGTGGAAAAAGAGCCACCAACTGTTTTCAAGACAATATCAACAGTCCTACTACAATTACCGGTTTATGGCTCGCACATCAAGCCACTTTTGCGTAGTATGCGATGACAGGCTGGCAAATGAGGCAATGAATCCTTCAAAACTGTCAAAAATACAGAGTTTTCCAACATCTTAACTTTGTGAAGTGGGATTTTCTGCAGTGCAGACCACCAGAACAATATTTTGGAGCAGACTAGACATAAGTAACACACTTACAATTTCCCCAAATAGGGACCGGCACCAACCACTACATCTAGTGTAGCTAATGTTAAGTTGTATTTGTTTTTATTTGTTCATATGCCAGTCCATGAAAAAAAATTGCTTTATGTGAAACTGGTCTGCAAATAAAGGTTGGGCACTGCTGGTATGATTTTTTTTAAAAAAAGGACTGAATACACGATTGTTCGCCACCCAAGTTGTCTTCTTAAGATATGACGAACACTTCCAAGAGGGCGGCCACTGAGTGCATGCGGTAAAAGATGGCGAAAGGCAATCCGACGTTCACGATGGCGGCCCAGATGTTGAAGTCGTAGAATTCCGTTTCGGCCGGGTGGTCGAACTGGGGGCGAGCGCCGAATGCAGGCATGATCCACAACTGGCGAAGAAAGATGGGACACAAGAAAGAAACTTTAGCGATTTGGTTGGCTTGAAAGTCTTGAGTACCACAGATCAGTGGTGCGAAGTGCAAATACTTTGTTACCGTTCTACTCCCTACAACACAAGCTGCTAGTGATCAGAAATTCTCCACCTAATCTGAACAATACACAACTAACATTTCATAGTATGTACCTTTTTGCTGTTGCCTAAATAAAGGAGTTGAATCAGTACCGTCAACCTACTTTAGTCGAGCAAGTGAGCCGTTTTGCCACCTTAGTGAAACGATATGCGTAGGACACTCACAATGATGTTGGCCAGCAGCAAAAAGACGGAAACCTCCTTCAGGACCCTCCTCTTCCACGTCAGTTTATGTGGGTAGTGCACCACGTGGCCATACGGGGTCACCGCCGGCAGCTCCAGCTCGGGCTTAATTCTTATTTCCGATCCTTCCAGATGGTTCAGATGTTTGCTGTAGTGCTCCACCGCGTAGATGTTGGTCACAGTGGTTATCGGCTCATGGTGCTCCTCGTGGAAAGGCTCGCGGTGGAGGCCTTCGACGATGAAGAAGTTCTGCAGCCCGATCTGGACCACCATCAGTATGGCCCAGGTCAGGTTGAGCCTGTTCAGGTGGCCCTTGGCTCCGGATGCCACCATGGCGACGATAGTGAAGTAGCTGATGATGAACTGCCCCATGGAGGTTCCCACCAGCAGGCAGACGTCCAAGCTACGCGTGGGGTTCTTCTCCGAGTCGTGTTCCCGCCGGTCCAGCTTGTAGATGGTCACGCCGACCAGGGTGGCCACCAGCATCAGGCTGATAATCACGATGTTTATGACGAAGTGGATCAGCAGCGCGTGGTCTCTCTTGCTGTGGTCGTCCCCGTGGTCCTCCTTCATGTCCATCTCGTAGACGATGAAGGTGGCCAGGCCGGCGAACACCAGGAGGACCCCCACCAGGGGCCCGAAGAGCGCGTCTTTGAGGTGGAACTTGTGGGCGTGGCCGTGGCTGTGCGGGTCGTGGGCCTCGCCCAGCCGGCCCACGTTCTTCCACATGACGTAGGCCATGGCGGAGGCGAAGAGGCTGTACTCGATGTTGAAGGGGTACAGGTAGAAGTAGGCGTCTTTGAACACGCTGCAGGACGTGTGGCTGCACACGCAGTCGTCCTCTCCGTAACTCGCTGTGGCAGGGAGAGAGATTGGGGTTATCTTGTGTGGTCGGCTCTCTCAGAAAAAAACGTGCCCATCTGTCTGTTCTTAAACTCAAATGTGGTCTTGAGCTCAAACGTTTGCCACACCGCTTCTCAAATGGCTTCTTCCGTACCTTTCGAGATGTACAGACTCCGTCCCCAGAGTTTATGAGAGCTGTTGTCGTGGTGATCGTCGGATTCGTGCGTGTCGTTGCCGTGGTCGCCTCCGTGGTCATCGCCGTGGTCGCCGCCGTGGTCGTCCCCTGGGTGGGCCGTTTGGTGGAGGGACTCGTCCGTGACCGCGGCCATCCACAAAACCAGATTGATGGAGAGGGAGAGCATCAGACCGCACCTGCGTGAACCAACGTGAACGGGAAATAAATATCCATAGTGAGAATGTGTTTTAAAAACAAATTGTGGTCACGGTAACAAACATCAAACGCCATCCAAGGCATGATTGACTAGACCCAACCACCAGGCAATTATCCAAATTCACTTAATTAGTCCGAAAAATTTAAAATACAATACATAATCAGAGATGGGAAATCCAGGTCCAGAAACTAAAAACTTCTACTCAAACGGCAGGTAAACCAGCTGGCACCTGTGGCTAAAGCTAAACTGTGGCAAGATTTTGACTTTCTGGACCTGTTTCATGTTATCATGTTTCTTTCTTCCACCTATCTATGCCACGATGTATAGTGACAGGCAGAAGAACGAAATGCTCTTCCACTAGATGGCAAAAGGCACAGCCGTGAGTTTTTTATAATGTAAAATATGTGCCTTAACTGCATTACAGTTAATTAGCAGGCTACTTCCTGGATTAAGTAGAATGCCAAGCAGAAGGGCAGTGCCACTTTGATTTTGCACTGATTAACATTTCCGTTGATGTCATCGTGATGCAAAATAGTACTTTTGGCTTGCTTCACCGGTATACAATACAATACAACTTTTATTATATAGCGCATTTCACAACAGCAACTTTTGAACATGAGCTGTTTTTTTTTGTTGTTGTTGTTGTTATTTTTTTACGATATATTACTGCGATTGGCTTGTTACCAGTCATGGGTGTGTAACCCGCCATTGACAATTTCCACGCTTCTGAATGCTGTCTTTATCATCTGTCTGTTTTAAATCTGAGCTAACTCCCACCCCAATTAATTTAATTTAATTCTGTTTTTAGTCATTAATTTATGTACTGTATAAATGGATGTGGGATTTAAAATCTTCCATATAACTAGACTTTCATCTGATTCTGACATTTTCCTAAGGAAGAATGTCTGTATTCCTGGATCAACTTTATTCTGATCCCTACCCAAATTTAATGGCTTCTTCATTTGTTGTCTTTTGTAGTTTTTGGGAGAACTTTAACAACGATGCCAATGGTGGCACGGCGCTGTAATCTCTTTTACAGTCCCTCCCTGAGAAGATATGTTTAGTGGGCATTTAAACCTGAACCTATTAACTTCCCACGTAGTATCAGACCGAATCTTGTAGGTTGACTTGTAGGTTCCGCTGCACTATGGAGTGAGGAGTTCCTCAAGGCTCACTGTCAGGGCTTCAGGCAGATTTCCTCTTCGGTTTAGATCATGTTGTTGTTTTTAGAACGATTCGAAAAGGATTAACAGTCTTGTCTATGGGCTTAGACATAAGCGCAGCCACTTCTTTGTTCTGTGAGCTGGAACTTCAGTCTATTCTCACGCACGTGAGGTCATGTGGTTCGGAATTTGACCAAAACATTCAAGGAAATAACACGCCTCCAGAGTCACACAACCAGTTCAAAACCACTTGTGACGTCAATCAGCATCTCTTTTGTGAGTTTCATGATTTTATGTCCACCAAAAGACTCCAACGTTATTCTATGGGTTGTCACCCAGGCAAATTTAAGGCTGAGTGTTCCATTGTTTTTTACTGTTAAAAACTTGTTTTTGTACTTGTATGACAGTTAAATATGTTAAAATGCTACTTAAAACATTGCCTGTTCGGTCAATATACCCCGGGATGGATTGTTTCCATTTGCATTGTTTCCTATGGGACAAATATGTCTTATTGCATTAATTTAGGCTGAGGGTAATTAACTTCTGGAAAGCATATTTGATCATCCATCACTTACCGTGTAAGGTTCCTTTGGAGCTGTACGCAGTCCTTTGCATGGACCCACATGAAGTACGTCTGAAAACAGATTTGACTCTTTAAAATGTTGCAGCTATTTCACCAATACCTGTTCTAATTGACTTACGCTGTATTTACCTGCACAACAATGAAAACAAGTTGAACCACGGGAAAAACAATCTTGATGGCTGATTCGCAGTGGAGGTAGCCGACATAGCTCGCTATCTTGAAAATATCCATAATGATACTAAGGAGTCCAAACAGCACCATCCCTCCTGCGGAGCAAGAAGAATATTGAGACCTAATTATTAAGATATCCCCCCCCCAACCCTAAGAAATTGACATGTGAAGGTTACTTACCCCTGAGCCATACGGGTCCGGCGTGTTGGTCCCTGTAAGCCACGGCGTTTTCAATCCTGGCCGTGTAGATGATATAGTATATCATCCAGATGCAGGTGAGGATGAGGACAATAACGAGGAAAACCTGGAGGTCCGACATGCTGATGTCTACGTGCTGGTAGGCACTTCCGCTCACCAGGGCGATACCCAACATCAGGATGTTGATAAAGATGACCCCGGACAGAATCCATCCCCAGTTTCTGTCCCTTTCCTTACTATGAGAACTCGGTGCTTTGTTCGGGTGCTCAGGCTCGCCCGTGTTGTCCGCCGCGCCACCGTGCAAGGAGTCGTGCCCCTGACCTTCCCCGTCTTTGGTCACCCTGCAGGGTTCACAGGGGCTTCCGTCGGCTAGACAGTTGCACGGGTAGCCCGTGTTCAAGCACATGGTTGCTTCCTGCGACATAGGAACGCATTTGAATTACCGGCAGCATCTGTAACTGGCGTTGAGATGTGACTGGTTTTACAAGCTTGCCCGCTGTTTGCCATTCCCCCTCAAGAACCCGCCCAGGTTCAAACTTTTCCGTGAGTGGAATCAACATAATTGGCACTTTGACATTGCAACACTGGTTTAGCTGAGTCAGTCAGCAAATGGCACATAGTTTCCACCTTTTATCAAACTCACGGTACTCAATACTCACGCCTCATACTTGGAGAAGGTTGAAGAGAAGATTGAACTCTTTTACCAAAGTGAAAGTAAAAAAATACGGAGGTTTACAATCTATTTTATAAGAGTGGCCTAGCAAAATTGTCAACTAAACTACAAAAAATGTTAAATTGGCTAATGTCATCAGGAAAAATACAAATTTCTCTTACTAAGTCTCACGTAGGAAAATATCTTGCTTCTCCGGTTCATTGTCAAAGACTTATGAGTCTCCAAAATGTCAATCAATCAATCAATCAATTATAATCTCATCCGCAGTTGACTTTTGATTTTTTTTCCATTGTCGTCATCCATGCAGGTTGAAAAAAAAAAAAAGTAACACGCCTATTTTGACAAAATAAGGAGTAAAAAGTGCAAATGTCTGTTTTCAAACGTAGAGAGTAAATGTAAAGATGTTGTCAGCTTCCTAAAAAGTCTACTTAAGTACATTAAGAAAGTATTTTTAACATTATTACTTCTCTCCAATGACATGCACTTGCACTCATTCAGAATAACAACAAAAAAAAAGTGAATGTGGAGGTTGGACCTTACCTGTAGGCTGACCTGACCGCAAATGTGGGATGGAGAGGTGTCCGTCCCTCTTTTTATAGGCATCCACAACACAGCTGGAGTAGCCATAAAGGTCAATAAATCTGTTTTGAGCAGCGAACCGTATTATGGCCAAACAAGGCCTGTTTTGCTCAAAATATTCCACTAAAGTTCAACACGTTTCCTGGTAATACATTTTTTTTCACTAATTCCACAGCACACTGGAACTGGTTTCTTCTCAGAAAGCCCGCTTTACCTTCTGCACATATTTATTTGCTTGATAGTAGGCCTATATTTTCACTGTTATCTTTTTATTTATTAAAATACAACAGCCACATACACTGATGCTAAAACAGACTATTGATACATTGCTGACAACTAATGTCACAGCTGTTCATATTCACATCATTCAAGTTCGCATTATTCATATTGACGTTATTATTATTCTGTGCTGCTACAGTTCATTTGGTTGCTGTAAAATCAGAAGTTTCCCATTTTCAGGACTGGTAAAGCCTTATTCTTATGATTTTTGACTCGAAAACTTACAATCGCAACATGATGGGAATTTTCCAAATAGGCGTGTGGAGCGACTGCATTTGCCTATCTTTGATTTCATGCTTGAAGGGAATAGTTTCAGGCTTTTAATGTTATTCAAGACCCCTATAAAGATGTTTTGTGCATGTGCTCAAGGGCGAGCCACATGAACCTGCCGCCCCCGAGTTAACATCGATCTTATCTTTTTCTGTCCATTGTCATGCAGGTTTCAATTGGGCACCGAGTGAGAGAATTTCATTTGCAGTGAACAGCTACTGGCAGCCATTTTCAAAAATATATGCTTACCGGTATTATCTTTTAATTAGCTGCTGTGCAAGATGCTTGCAGGGTGAGGCTGACCTAGGTGCTTTTTAAACATTACAACAGCCAGTATGAGGTGAAAAATCTTCCTTGTGTACGCCCGTGGTAGTCATCAGAGACATCAGGGTTAAGATAATAACAATGAAGAGAGCGCCAAGCAAACGTCAAACGCTATTCTTTGCTGTGCGTCTGTCGCAATGAGGAAGTATATTTTTATCACTTCATCATTTATCATTTGCTATCATTTGCATTCAGTCAAGTCAACATCCGACGGATGAGTTTGAAGGAAGAGAACTTTTGTCACAGAAGTCTTCCTGTCCAAAGAGGTCCACATTTCCCGCCTTTGAGTCAGTCAACGGGTCAGTGAAAGTTTTGCCAACAAAGCGTAATTTGCTTAAATCAAGAGAGGGAGAAGCCTGCGTCCTGCGGGACATTATTGATCTGACCTGCCAAGCAATTCTAAAAACGAATGCAACCTTTGAGTAACTTCTGTAAAAAGTGTTATCACAATAGCTTCTGCTTGAAATAAAAGAAAAAAAATGTTCTCAGAAAAGTCTACTAGAACAGCAATTTTTTTGCGGGGTTAATCAGAGGCACTTGGAATGGTGGCTGGTGGTTGTGTGTTGGTGTAATTTAATGTGATTGGTTAATTAAAGCACAGCCACATGCCAGTAACAAAAGCGTGTGTCCACTTGGGCAACAACATTATTTCAATTATTTTTACTTCACCTCTCAAAGATTATCCTTTTAATATAGCAGTATAGGTTTAAAGGTTATAGGTCACATTAATGGTTGAAAATATTTTGAAATTATGACAATGACCTGGCATTTGAACCGTGTCGGATATGGAATAAATGTTCAAACAGCTATCCACAGTATTTTTTAAAATACCACTAGTAATAGTTTTGTTTTACAGTATACTACTACTTGTTGTTGCAGTTCTATTATGAGTAGTTGTTGTTGTAGTATTAGTAGTGGTTGCTAAGTTGTTGTTGTGATAGTAATAGTATGTACTTTGTACAATAAGTTGTTGTTGAACCACTAGCTGTTTTAGTAGATGTTGTTGAAGTTCTATTAGTAGTAGTAGATGTGGTTGTTGTTGTACTGTACTAGTAGTAGTAGGACTCGTTGTTGTAGTTTTGTATATAGTATACTACTATAGTTGAAGTTGTTGATTTCAATGCATTTGTAGCAGTAGTTGTTGATGTCTTTGTTGTTGTAGTAGTAGTAGTAGTGTTGTTGCTGTAGTAGTAGTATTAGTTGTTGTTGTTGTAGTAGTAGTTGTAGTTAATAGCTGCACTAGTAGTAGTAGTAGTATGGTTGTTGCAGTTATAGTAGAAATATAGCACTAGCAGAAATGGTTTTATCGCTATAGTAGTAGTAGTCACGTCGTAGGAGCGAGTGTGCTGGTGGTAGCAGTAGTAGTCACAAAGGTAGTAGTAGTAGTATTTGGTAATTTGACATTTTCCTAAGAGCAAGCATTTACTCGTGAGGGTCCCTGATATGTGCGCGTTTGTGTTTAGGAGCAGTTCGGCCACGGGGGAGCACTGTTCAGGCGGCATGAGCGATGAGCGAGCGCGTCGTCGCCTCCCTGGATACCAGCGACGCGCACAAGCCGTTTGGACTCGGGAGTCTGGACACCGACCGACCGACGCTCCGGTACGGTGCGGTGTGGGTCAGCAACTCGTCAACTCCGCTACCGCTATGAGGATAACGACGAGGACTACAGCGGTAGCGCAGGTGACGGTACTGGCGGTACTGGAGGTGTCGATGAAGCCAAACGAACGACGACGGACTAACGGGTCGCCATGAATGACAGGTATCACAAGGCGGCCCGGGACGGCTACCTGGACCTGCTCAAGGAGGCCACCCGGAAGGACCTCAACGCGCCCGACGAGGATGGCATGACACCGACGCTATGGGCGGCCTACCACGGGAACCTGGAGGCTCTGCGGCTCATCGTGGCGAGGGGGTGGGTACTTAAAAAAAAACAAAAAACTCGCACAGCCACATCATTAGGTATTGGAAATAAAGTAACTGTGATGCAACCACATTAAACACGGGCAAAGAAGGGGTGGGGTAGTACGCCGACTTTTATGAGCAAATGATCATTTACTCGCATTGAGCCGCTCCTCTCCGTCATACAAAGAGCGAAATAACCAAACTCATGTTGAGGTAATTAACACAATGACAACAAAGGATTAATAGCAAGAACACACACAAATCGGTAATACATTGTTCTTGCCAGCAAACGCATTGCACACAAACTCGAAAGGTAGTGAAAACGTTCCAAACCGTAAAAAAAATAAAGTGCAAATCCTCTGATTCCAGCCCCTCAAATGTTTATACTTTCTGATTTATTTAGGCTTCAATGTAAGCAAAGTAGTTTTCTATGTGTTTTAAGCAAAGTGGCGTTCATGGAAAACATGGCTGAGGAAAACGGATACTTTTTGCCTATTTTCTGACATGTCTTGTATAAGAGTTATTTTCAAACTATGTACATTATTCAGAAGATGAGAGGGCAAGTTATACCCCTTAGTCCTGTCTGAGAATAATAAACACATTGTTCAATTCCTACATCCATTGGTATGCAAAAACCGATGACGCAATTAAACGTTTGCGTGATGGGGAAAGAGCCCATTGAATTTTGGTGCGATATTCTTATCTAGAAAATAACCCCAAAGCAACTAAGCAAGATGCTGCCAACAACATGATTTTTTTTTTATTTTTTAGCAGTTTTGTGTTACCACACATACCTTTTGGAATTATGGCCAAAAGGTTTAGCCTTGGTTTCAGTGGTCCAAAACAAAATTTCCCAGACACGTGTGGGTAACATTATGAATCGTTGAAAATAGGAGTCAGTGTCACAAAACTTTCAGACGACTGCAGCAAAATAAGTAAAATGTCAGGAGAAGCCTACTAGAAAAACCTAACTTTATTTCAGGTTAATCAGAAGCACTGTAAATTGTTTCAGGTGTACTGCCTCCCATTTAACATTGCTTTGAATCCACTTTTAAGTAAACATCAGGGCAAATGACCTTAAATGGTGATGATTTCATCTCGCAGAATATCATTTTTTTTTTATTTCTATATCCGTGGGAGCCTCTATCACAAAATGGAGCACTATTACCCATTGTTCATATTGCAATTATTTATTTATTAGTTGGCACAACTTTACACAAACTAATTAAACAATGGAAAGTTGCTAAAAGGGTAAGGCGTGGTTGGGAAAAGTGCACATTAAATTATGGTGGAATGTTTGTCAATTGGTATGACTATGCAAAATCTACTACAGCAACTAAAATGAACATTTATGAAAGTGAGGTTGAAAGAGCCCACTTATTTTTGTGGCATTTTTTTCTATTTACCAATTACTAATGCATGACTCTCAATGTGTCAGTTCAGTCTTATAAATTAATTTGATGTTGATGCAAATTAGAATTGTTATCTTTGATCTGACAGAATTTTCAGTGACAAAAGTCACCAGTTTTGGACCAAAAATAGGAGAATAACTGCAAACATATGGTATTAATGTGGCATTTTTAAAAGGTCAACAAGACAAATGATGTTATCTCCCTTTTGAGAATGCCATGGCCTGTATTTGAACTATCCCAAAGTCCGATATGGAAAACATGTGGGTCCCTCAGGATAACTTTTAAGGTGCACGTATACTGTATGGCATTACAGTAACATAGCCAGAATGAGGGTGGGCAAGGTCCTGGACGTGGTGCCAGCAAATGACTGGAAGTTTTGCTGCAGGCTGAAAAACAGCCATTGTAAACAATGACGCAAGAACTTCTTGTTTGGTGACTCTTTTTTTCAAATGTGAGCCTTTGTTCGGGGGCCGGAAAAAACAGAGAGAAGATTTTCTAAGCATCTATGCACGTGCGTTTTAACCAAGATTTTATTGCCAAATGACCTGTCCCACCTGTCCTTTTTTAGAAATCAGTTGCTGCCCTTGATCACAAAAATGTGCCCACCTACACTGTATAGTAATGTTTTATCAGCGATTGGAAGCGATACATGAAGACTGAAGATACAAAGTAGTTAGTCATTTTTAACGCCCGGCATGGAGGTTTAATGACGACTCTGAAATGTCACTACACCACCACAGTGTTCAAGGTCATGTGCGAGTTATCGCATTTCATTAAATGCTCTTCAGCCATGCGTTCCCTCTTCAATATTTTACTGCGCACTCGCCAGAATGTCCACGTTGGGGCCCATAAAAGTGTGTGAATTATGACGCCTTCCTAAATGGTTGCACTGTTATGTATGCCGTCGGTGTGACACTTTAACAAGAGCCAGCGGCCATCGTTGTGACTTTTATAACGTGGCTGTTATCACAATAGATCGCACTTGATAAAATAAGCGGTGGATTGTCTGTTTATAAGATAAAGCAGCATGGCGGCATTTGTGTTGGCCTTTTGCACAAAGATCCTGCAAAATAGCCGCATCGCAGTTGGGTGATCGTGCTTTAGGTTCCTTTTTTTTTCACTTTGCTCGAGCGCTGGCTCTTCATTAAAATTTTTGATTGGAACAAAAAACGAAAAAATCAATCATGCAATGGCTTGTAACGTGAAAAGTAAGATGAGGCACACGTATAACTTTTCCCGATTCAACTAAAGAGGAAGTCAACCCAGTTTTCTGAAAAAAACATCACAGTTGATCAGGGCTCAGGTAACAACCAATAATGGCTGAGCTTCAGAAAACTGGTGAGCCATGATTGCTCGTTACCTGAGCCCTGAGAAACTGCAATGTCATTTTTAGGCAACAGAAAGTGACAAAATGGCCGTCCCCTGAGATGGCTAAGTGCACTTTAAGTAAAAGTAAAATGAAAACAGATTATGAAATGTATTTCAATAAAAAAGGTAAAAAGTCAATTATAAAGATTTTATTTTTGATTATTTTAAAAATCCATTAGTTACACATCGTTACACTTCTAGATTAAGCTGAGAATTTTGTCCACTAGAAGGCGCAAACCCGTGCAAATTCCCCGTACAAATCCAAATGATAAACAGGTCAAGTCTTTATGCAAAAGAAAACCATTTCATGCAACAGTGCTGTCCTGTGTGGCCGCACATATTGCACATGCCAAAAAACGCCACTCTCTGCTCTCCTGTTACCGCTCTCCAGAGTAACATAGGGCCGTAGCGATGACGGGACGACACCTGGCTACTGAAAGCGCACATAGTTGCGGGAAATATTGCGCCTTGGCTGGGTTCTGTGTGAAAAATCAAAAGTGGCTTGATGCTGGATCTCCTGTTAAGGCTCTGATGTGCCTACTTTCCAGGATTTCTGTCTGTCTGACATTCCATTCAATGTTATGACAGACAGAGGCCAAAAATTGTCAGGTCAATTGTCATGTCATGTCATCTTCCAAACCGCTTATCCTATATAGGGTCGCGGGTCAGGTCAATTGCTCCTCCCAAATCCCTGTCAATGCTGTTTATACAGAACTGCGACCAGGGGAAAAAGCAGAAAAGGGCCGACTTTTACTGGCAGCATAAGAGCCATAGCGTGAGGCACGGCTCGGATGGTGACGCACACAACAGGCTCATCGTTAACGGCTGACCTGTTTCGCCTACAAGTCAGAAAAATGGGCCTATTATGAAGCCTCTTAATTAAATATTGTGTCGAATGGAGAAATAATGAATGCCCTGTTATCCTATTGTACTAAAAAAGTACATATGATGTACCCTGGTACTCCATCTAATGTGATCCAGTACAAGAAACCAACCTTGGCGAAGACAGTAATAATACGGCACTGTCGTGTGCTCAGCAAATCATGTGCTGAACAAAACAAAACGCAGCATTTCCCACGGAATCTGTGCAAACAAGAGTCCCCGCAGGCCAAGTGCCAAGGATGGAGTATTCCTCTAATGATACGAGCCTGACACAAGGTACTAACATTCGCCATAAATAACTGCCATTGAATGATAATGAAGACCGTGTCACGGCAAGATGCCGTGCTCGGCAAACGGCTCTCATAGAAAGCAAACATCCCATAATATGATAAAAGACGCTCGAGGGGTAAACGAACGGACGACCCTCTCTTGTGTTCAGCATTTCAAACGGCGGGACATAAATTACCACGCATAAAGCTATCACGATCATGTTCCCCGCATTATGTAATCTGAGCTGGGAACGTTATAAATAACTTAAAATAGAATTTGAACATAGATAATAACATGTCATCTTTTGACATGTATTTATAGCATGTTGGTGGCTTGTTTGATTAAGGCTTTGTAGCACATCATTCAAATATATAACCACAATTCCTCATTTACTTAGCCCATAACTTTTTTTTTTTTTTTTTTTCTTCTTCACAATTTAATCAAGTTCCCAGGTTCCTTAACTGGATCATGATGTAAGATGGTACTTGATGTAAAAAGCCTGAGAACCACTTTAATAGCAGAAGCAGAGCCCAAGGTGTGAAAGTAAGTGAACGCTCAAGCTAAGGACAGCATTTTTGTGGCACATGGCCAAACACAAGCCCCGCCCCGCCAACAACCTCACAGAACGTTACCCATTTAGCACCCATTCAGCACCTGAGATTAATGCTAAATATACTACTTGTACTAACGCCATATGACTATAAATGTATAAATATTAGTGGGATGCCTAATGGTTTCACATTTAACAACAAAACAAGTTCTCTTAAACTTATGATAAAGGAAAGAACATTGTCATACCAGTCATGATTAGACTTGAGGAATGTGGCGTGACGTCATCCGCCATGCACAATTATGCCGTTGGAACCAGCTGAAACCTTTTGAAAGGCTGTAACGTGAGCCAGGCGGCGAAACAGTGGCAGCGACAAGCCGGAGCTCAAATTGCAGCCGGATCAGCCACTGTGTGACTCACATGGAGGCGACAACAAGGTTTACCGTCAACTGACAGCCGAGGGTGCCGCCACATTATGAAAAAGTTGAGGTCCCAGTGGAACTTTTCAAGTTCTATGATTGGTTGGATGAATGCTGTGTCTCAAAACTGTAAACTTTTGCTCTTGCACTCTTGACCAATAAATGGACTGCAGTGCATCTCTGCTCAAGCGAACTGCGCAACCTGGACACCAACAACACCTTTTTCGAAAAGCGGGAGGGTAGCAATTGGCGTGCGTAAAGTACCAAACCCAACCCAAAATGTTCTAAAGTGTGACATTCAGTTAGTTTTGAAATTGATCCATTCATCCTCAATTTGTGCCCGTCATGCCTTGATCCAGGGTAAAATATCTTATAAAATACATTATACCAATGCAAGACTATCTAAAATGTATCCAACAGTTGAAGATGCTTGCAATAGATGTGGGCAGTCACCGGCAAATCATGTTCACATGTTTTGGGGGTGCCCTGAATTGAATATGTTTTGGAGGGAGATTTTTGATACACTCAGCCAAGCATATGGCCAGACTGTTCCTCATAACTTACTTTCGGCCATCTTTGGTGTGTCTCCTGATGCAAACTTAACCGGTCCACTCAAACGGGCCTTGGCTTTTACTACTATGTTGGCTCGGCGGCTCATTCTACCAAGGTGGAAGCTTCCCCCCCCCCCCCCATCACACAATTTGTGGATAAAGAAGGTGCTTTTCAACTCGAGGTTGGAAAAATTCAGATCCTCACTGAAAGGCTCTATCGATAAATTTAAAAAGAATTGGCAACCATTTTTGCTCTTGGGTGTATTGATGTTTGTGCGCGGCGACTGATTCTAGTTCGGGCTCGGAGGTGTGTGGGTTGAGGGAGGGGGGGAGAAAGGTCAGGTTATATGACATACGATTGTTTTGTAATCGAACTGGTGATGTCTACTTTGGTATGTCTTGTTTGAAAACCAATAAAGAAAGTTGAAAAAAAAAATGTGACATTCAGTCTTGTAGCTAACCATATTGTTGTGTTTCGCAGAGGGAACCCTGATAAGTGTGACATATGGGGCAACACGCCACTCCACCTAGCCGCTGCCAATGGTCACCACAACTGCCTTTTCTTCCTGGTGTCGTTTGGTGCCAACATATGGTGCCTGGATAACGACTACCACACGCCGCTTGACATGGCCGCCACCAAGAGTCACATGGACTGCGTCCGCTACCTGGACTCCATCGCCTCCAAGCAAATGGGGCTCAACCCCAAGCTAGTGAACAAGCTGAAAGAGAGGGCCTTTCGAGACGCCGAGCGGCGCATCAAAGAGTGCGCCAAGATGCAGAAGAAGCACCATATGCGCATGGAGAAGAAGTACCAAAAGGAGGTGCCCGAGGCATCCGTGTCAGATGTCATGAGTTTTTCCAGTTACAGCAGCGGCTCTGTTAGCCACAAGGTGCACAACTTCAACGCCGCCGCCGTCAGTGTGCCATATTCACAGGTCAACACTTGTTTACTTGTAATACTGTCCAGCAAATATAACACTGATTTGCGGTGATCATTTAGTATAGGGCACCCATTAAAATGTCATTGGTTGCATGAAGACGGACAGATAATTAGACAGATAAAGGACCTACAGATGAATGGACATAGCGACAACACGCAGATAGATGATAGATGGAAGAAGTTGAGTTGAGTGAATAGAGAGAGAAAAAAGATAGACCGAAAGCCTACCTGACCAAAAGACAAGACATACCAACCGACACACAAGATGGATGGATGGGACAAAGAGAAAGAACACAAAGAAATGGACGAAGGGACAGATTGATCAATCGATCGATAGTCAGAAAGAGTAAGCAACAGAAACTAGTGATACATAGGGGGCAACATAGCTCAGGTGTTAGAATGGTGTTCTCCCAACCTGAAAGATGTGAGCTCGATCCTCAGCCCTTTTGACCATGTCAAAGTGTCTTTGAGCAAGATACTCAACCCCCAGTTGCTCCTGATGCTGCGTCAAGTATCGATAGGTGAATGAGGGCACGGTGTTAAAGCACATTGAGTACGTTGAAGGTAGAAAAGTGCTGTACGATTGAAAGCCCATTTTCAGTAAGATGGACAGAACATAAGATACAGGACGGACCAGCAAACTGACCTACCAACCAATGATCGATAGACAGACAGAGATACAGTACTGCATGACCGATAGACAAGACCGACCCACCCACAAACCAAGTGTTGGATAGATCGACAGAGAGAGAGAGATACAGGACTGACAGAGTGACAAAAGAACAGGGATTCAAAGACTGACCAACAGATTCAGAGAGGCAGTGGTCTGACAGACGTGGACAGGCATGTATGTCCAGACAAAAGTTAACAAGTTAGCAAATGAAGTGTTTTGCAAGTAAATGAACAACATCTCTGCTGTGTTGCCGCTAGGCTACCCTTCATGCCACAAACCGAGGGAAGACAAAAATCCAGAAGAAGCTGGAGAAAAAGAAACAAGGAGACGGGACCTTTAAGATCTATGAGGACGGGAGAAAAAGCGTGCGCTCCCTCTCTGGACTCCAACTGGGCAACGACGTCATGTTCCTCAAACCTGGCACTTATGTCAACCCCAAGGATTACGGCCGCCGCAACATCCGCGACATGTTCCCCAGAGACCACGACGACGACGCCATTTCACGTGCCATCAGCGAGCCGGACCTCCACGGCACCAATGCCGATCACTCGGAGGTCAGCACGGACTCGGGACACGATTCCCTGTTCAACCGGCCCGGTCTAGGCACCATGGTCTTCAGGAGGAACTACGTGAGCGGGGGGCTGTTTGACCTGGCCGATCCGGACGCAACCGACTCAGGTAACACGGTGCATCTGCGCAGCAGGCTGCACCCTCACCGCAGCCTGGATGAAGACAGCATCGGGAGTGCTCGCAGCCTGCAGGAGAGGAACCTGGAGGAGCTTCCCTGGGAGGAGGTGGAATTGGGGCTGGACGACGACGACGAGGCCCTCACCAGCCCTCTGGAGGTCTTCTTGGCCACGCAGAGCATGAGCGAATTCTTCTCCATCTTTCGGAGGGAGAAGATCGACCTGCAAGCACTGCTGCTCTGCTCTGACCATGATCTCAAGAGCATCCACATCCCTTTAGGACCCAGGAAAAAGATCCTAGATGCCTGTCAGAGACGCCTTGAGACCATAGAGGATCCAGAGTGCATTGAGGACACCGAACTGTAAGTACGTTTCATTCATCCATTTTCTATAGCACTTCTTCTCTTTTGGGTTGCGTATGATCTAGAGTTGATCCCATCTGGCTTTGGGCAAGAGGCGTGGTACACCCTGGACCGGTTGACTGTCAATTGAAGAGCACTACATCCTCTACATGATATGTTACGCTTCAGGTAGTGTTCAATGTCACAAGGGATGACGACCTCTGATCTAGATCCAGTTTGTACGCATGTGTCTTGCGGAATAGTGGACTAAAATAGAAAAACGCACATCAAAACAACATGTTCCATGCTCGACCCAAAAAGCTGAATTTGACTCAGAATTTGTTCGAAGCAATAGCGTGAGTAAAAAGAATGTCTGGCGTCTTTGTCTCACTGCACCTCTGCATTCGAGAGGTCGAGAGGCTCAAATGTTCAGCCCTGACCTGCTTCCCTGCTCTGTATGTGTACAATTACATCACTCCAAAAACCACACGACCCTGCGAGCGCCTGTACACTACATGAAGAAGCCAGCACATAGTTTCATGCAGACCTTTATTGTGATTGTAACTTGTCACAAACAACAGCTATGACCTAAAATACAGTACATGGGGAAAGAAATGAAAATATCTCACGAAATGCCAGGGTTTAAAATAGTTTTGGAAAAAACGCGTTACGTGAGAGGTTGACCTGTAGTCATGAATTTAGCTTCTTCTTTGTTGTTTTCACTTTGTTTGTGATGATGACGTGTTCATCATCATGATATATTGTAATCATGTAACAGTCAACATAGAAGAAAGGGGTGTGACAATGTACCAACTTGTGCTATAGCATCAAACCATAATGTAACTCGGAACAACCTAGCGTAACAACCTAGCATAGTAACAACCTAGCGTAGTAACAACGTAGCGTAGTAACAACGTAGTGTAAAAACAACGTAGTGTAACAACGTAGTGTAACAACGTAGTGTAACAACGTAGCGCAACAACGTAGCGCAACAACGTAGCGCAACAACGTAGCGCAACAACGTAGCGTAACAACGTAGCGTAACAACGTAGCGTAACAACGTAGCGTAACAACCTAGTGCAACAATGTTACCTTGTTTACAGTTTAAAAATGGTTTTATGACCTTGACAGTTTCTAACCATGTTTATTTTCCCCATCGTGTTGTGCAGATGATTCAAGCGGAGGTGGGAGCATCACTGCAGTGAGAGACGATTAAGCCATCTACCTCTAACATGGAGAGGATCCATGTAAAGATTCAAAGTTGCATGGTTGAACAAAGTTGTTGTGTCATGAGACACGTTCGCCCCCATGGGGTTGACCGAGACTGTCGTGACTGTGTATACTCTTGTTTTATGCTCAACACACTTGACATCATTTATTTAATTTTTTTTAGCATGCCCCCCTATGTTATTAATCTAATATCACATTTCATTCGGCCTCATGTTTACACATAGCAAGTTTGGTCTCTGCCAAGGCAGGACGACTGCATGTTGGCAGTTGTGATTTACGGCAACGTGTGTGAATGTGTCCCTTGATAATTTGATAGTACTTGCCTATCATCATTTGTTGTACTTGCACACACTGCGTCGTGCATGTCGAGTCAATATTTATGTAGATAAATGTCAGTCATAGCAATATCTTGTAACATTTTTATTGTCTCCGAGTACTTCTCTGCAGAAAAACGCAGTGTTAATGTGTTAGTATTTGGTTCATATTATGTAATAAATGCGCTAAACTTTATGTTTGCATAAACTTTCTCAGCTTTTGCGCTTTCATCTGCCAAGTAAGTATGTTGTCATATTTGTGATATTTAAAAATCTTTGATTTATTTTCTGTTTTTTTTTCTTGTTTTTTTACAGCAATTATACTCACATTGGGGTTTGTCTGTTTGCAGAAGTAGACACTTCTACAATAAGAACCAAAGAAGAACCAATTGATATATGGTGCAGATCCAAAGGTGTGTATCAAAAATCTTTCTTTCAGTCACCATGGTACCAACCCTGCGCCCCAGAATGCAAATGGCACCATGCTTTTTGAGTAATTCTAATGTTTGAAGCCATTCTCCATGAAGTAACCTGTGATCAAAAAGACAATTGCCCTTGTGTCAGTCTTTGATCTGCAATTTAATTCTCTTTTTATTCATTGAATCTTGACCGAACCGCCACCCCAGAATTCAAATTCAAACCATATGGTGTGTGAATGATATGGGCCTGTGCCGAAAAAGGCTCTTTACACTCCCCTCCAATAGTAATTTAACAGTGAAATCAATTCATTTATTTTTACTGTATACTGACAACACTGAGAGGTAAATATATGATAGAAAAGTTTTATCCATGGCAGCTCTCTGGTTTTCATGTTGGTTTTCCCTCAAACTGAGAACAAAATATTCACAATCAAAACCCAAATGTAGACATACAGTGTGATTTTTTTGTTTGAATGATTATTGTAATCTGACAAGTCGTGATCCATTTGTAAACAAATATCTAAAATAAAATGACAAATAAAAGCTTCAATGTTGTGCCATATGCACCTTGTCATGTCAAAACCCAAATGTTTTCACTTTACAACAAAATGACAGGAATTGCCCTGACTGTTTGGAGGGTAATGTATGTCAACATTAGGGTTCAATAATTTACCTTACAGGGTTAGTATAGCTACTGTACCAATTTTTCTAATAGTGCAGTGAGTAGGTCATGTTGAATCCAAAAACAATTTTACAAAAGACAAGCGTCACCATAGCCTGCATGGTATCAAAAAGCAAAACACTACCTCCTGCAGAAAGACTCAAAAAGCCATGACACATTTGTAAAAAAAAAAACAACAAAAAAAAACTATCCAGGCAAAATGACCAACAGGAAGTTTATTTTCCAGGCGTGGATCGGCATCCACTCCTCATTTCCTTCCTTTATCTCTTTGGGTTGTGTGTTTCTTTAGCTTAGCGAGGCAAGGCAAAGAACAAGGGAGGAATGTAAAATGAGACAATAATAACTTGGGCGTGGTTTTCAAGTACCGGTATTTCCTTTCATACTCAGGAGGGACTTTTGTGTGTTAAAAAAAAAAGAGAAGTTAACTCGGATGAAAGACGACAAACATGGCGACCAGCGGCAGTAACAGCCAGGAGAAGCCCAATGTCCCATGCGACACGTGTATTGGCGAGCCGGGCAAGGCCGTCAAATCCTGCCTGACCTGTCTGGTATCCTTCTGCGAGGATCACCTCAGACCTCACCTGGAGAACGCCAAGTTTCGGAGCCACCGTCTGGTGGAGCCTCTGCGCCACGTGGATGCGCGCACGTGCGATGCCCATCGTCTTCCGCTGGAGCACTTTTGCCTGACAGACGGCTGCTGCCTGTGCTCTGACTGCTGTGGTCAGGGGCACCAAGGTCACGCCACTACGTCTTTGGAGGAGGCGAGGGCTCAGATTGAGGTCTGAACGCATTTACATTTACTGAGCTGTTGAAAACTAGTGTGGGCTAAGTCCATTTTGTCCTTTTTTAAACTGACAACTACAGTGGGCTAACTCCATTGTCTTTTTTAAACTCAGAGTGAGTTAACTTAATTTGGCTTTTTTTTTTTCAAACTGAGAACTACAGTGGGCTAACTCAATTTTGTATTTTGTTTTTTTAAATTGATAATGAACATGATTTTGACCAGATCTAGAGTGGACTAATGCTATTTTGTCTGTCTTTAACCGAGAGGTAGAGATGGCTAACTATTTTGTTTTTTTATTTTTAAAAACAACTAGAGTGGACGAACACTATTTTGTCCTTCTTAAACTAAGAAATAGAGTGGGCTAACTCCAGTTTCTATTTTTAACCCAAGTGGGCTAACTTCATTTTTGTTCTTTTTTTAAACTGCGAGTGGGCTAACAATTTTGTCTTTTTTAAACAGAGCTAAAGTGGGCTAACTCCATTTTACCTTTCTTTTTAGCTGAGAACCAGTGCAAGCTAACATCATTTTTAACAACATTTCTGCACACTAGTTGTCTAAATCCAAACATCCGTCATCTCTATCAATATTTCATAAAAGATGATCATTCATTTGTAAAAACACGCAGATACACTGGCACCTAAGATGCTAAAAACGTGTTGAGTGAAAAAACCTTGATCTAGGCCGGGTTATCTGAAAGATCTGTCTCTTCTGTAATCATTTATGCACTTAACATAATAATGGAGTTAGCTCACTCTAGTTCTCAGTGGTTCAAATATTATCTTTGTAATGCCTAAATTAACAATTTGTTTGTACTTTGCTCTAGAATGAGCTGCAGAAAAAGCAAGAGGAATTAAATCGGAGCATCGTGGCCACAGACAAAGCAATGGAGAAGCTGCGGAGCAACAACGATGGCATGACGGTAACATTTACCCCTGAATGAATTCATGATGTTTTATTGCTTGTGGAGGCTTTACAAATGGTCTATTATGAGTTAGTTGACATGGTATGCCAGCGGTGGGTGTTGCATTTGGTAACCGGGCCTTCAGTGGGGTCTTAATCCACCTCTTGATACCAGCACTGTTACGTCGCAATCGCGTTGGAACACTCAAGACTGGTCTTGGTCTTAAAACCTGCATCGAGACCCGGCACATCTGTCCGTTTTCAAAATCAAATTGAGCACAAACTTTGCTCAGCCCTGCTCTGAAACCCTTTGCACGGCGTGGTCTCCAGTCTGTGGTGCAGGAGGTGTCTGCTCAGGTGGATCAGCAGTTCTCCAGGCTACAGGAGGCGGTTGCGGAGGCCAGGAAGCAGGCTGTGGAGCGGCTGGAGGCGGAGCGCAGGCGAGCGCTGCGCCAGGCCGAGGGCGTGGAGGCTCACCTGAAGCAGAGGAAGGCGGAGCTGAGCAAGACCTTGGCGCAGATGAACAAAGTGGCGCGAAGCGAGTGCGACGTCTCCTTCCTGCAGGTCAGTGCCAGACGAGTTATGTAATTTGGATGGATTAGGGCCCTTTACGCAATCTCAAAGGTTGACAGTGTACACAGATTTGAGCATTATGGAACATAAAGGCTCAGAGAGGAACATTCTTCAATAAATAAGGTATTATGCTCACAGTATCCTTTGTTTTGTTGTAGGAATACTCGCAGTGGAAGGAGGGAGTGGCGGACGTTTGCTCGCCTATTGTCAGCGTGACCCGTGTGGACCATGTGAACGCTTACGTCCAGGTCGTAGCCAGTGTCACGCAAGAGCTGTGTGACCTTATTCTCACCTCTTACCATGAGAATCTCAGTACTATTTCTCAAGGTGTGATGCAAAGGGGAAGTGTGATTGTTATCATTTAATCCTTTCTGTGAATTAACGGTTTGTATTTATCTGCCAACCAGGCGGCCAATCTCAGACGCCGCATGTTTTGTTGCCCGATCCGAAGACCTCAGAAGACTTTTTAAAATGTAAAAAATCATATACATACACACACATATATATATATATATATATATATATATATATATATATATATATATACACACTCTCTGTAATATTGTACTTGTTACATAATGAATTGGAATTAAAGATAATCAATTTCCCTTCAGATGCAAAGAATTTGACATTTGACCCGGACACCGTCCACAACTTCCTGCGCCTAACAGCGGACAACACGAAGGTGACCAACACCAGCCCCTGGCAGCACAGCTACATGGACCACCCCGATCGCTTCGAGCACTGGCGCCAGGCGATGACATCACAGAGTGTTTACGAGGGCCGCCACTACGCCGAGGCGGAGCTGAGCGGCGAGGGGGCTCACGTGGGCGTCACCTACAAGAGCATCGAGCGCAAGTGCGGCGAAAGCGCCGGCTGCATCACCGCCAATGACTTCTCGTGGTGCGTTGGGAGGAACAGCCGAGGCCTCTCCGCTTGGCACGCCGGCGTGGAGACGGCGTTGGAGGCGCAGGACGTGATGAGAATTGGCGTTTACGTTGACTTCCGTGCCGGCCACGTGTCGTTTTACCATGTGAGCGGGTCCATGAGGCTGCTGCTGCATAAGTACAACGCAGATTTCATTGAGCCATTATATCTCATTGCGTGGCTCTCAAAAAAGGAGAATGTGGTTTGTCTGGTGAATACAAAGTGATGCTTCCTGCATTTATTAAAGCAAAACATACCGTGAAGGATGTTCTTTCGCATTGGCTTGTAAACAATGTTTTGTTATCCGCCTATTTCTAAACATGTCTGTGATGGAGCCATTGTGCACTTAGAACCCACTGAGATGAAAAAGTGGACCTTATTCATATAATGTTTCTTTCCCCTTACTTTCTGACTTTCAAGTGTTGGCCAGACGAAATTGAAACACTATGACACAGAACCATCCACATCCCACATGAGTAGGAGTCTGCTGACATGTCAAAAAAATCTTACTTGTACAGTGTAGCAGTTTGAAAAAGTGAAGGTACAAATACAACTCAATTAATATAGAGTATACATGTATCGTAGAAAGATTTTCCTCTCTGCACAATTTTTTTTTTTTTTTTTTAGTAAAATCTGGCGTATATGTTTATTATTACATTTCTTGTGAGTAAATTCAATTCCACCTATATTAGAATATGATCTGTCGGAACAGTTTTTATTTTAAATGGTTAACCATAAATTGAATCAAACCATCCGGAATAGCACGTACTGCTAAATTACATGTTTTGAAAGGATAGGACTTTAAAAAAAAATTTTTTTTTTTAACAAAATAGGCCTACGGTATTTACTTTAGTATCAAACCGGATGTGACGACTTGTAATCAGTTGAAACCAATCTCACCTGGTGGTCGTATGGTATCGATCCTCGAACACGGACGGACATAATTTAGCATTTCTTTCTCTTCTTGTGGCCTGGGATGCTTTTAAAAGCCTTTTTAAAAATTGTGAGAAGAGTTAAGAACTGTCTGTTTTTTGTTTTGCGTGAAGGCTAATAGAATTCATCATGAGAACTGTGGCACAAAAGATGCTAAGGACCTGCAACTTATTGTTCGCAAGGTAAGGAAACACATAAATGCTCATTGTAATGGAGGTATTGTTAATTTAACGAACCTCCTCCCTGACCGAGTATTTGTAAAGGCCGAATTTGGACACAGCTCTTGTATATCTACTTAGAATGGTTGTGTTTTCAGGCAGGCACATAGAGAAAACCTCACAGCACACGTGTTGCACTGTGAAATAATGATTTCGTCGAAATTTGCTAACAAATGTACTTTGTAAAATCTGGGCCTGTTAATTAAACACAAAGCTGATATACTTTCAGCAATTAAAGGAAGACACTCAAGATTACCAGACATCCGATGAATTGTAGGTGCACTCAAGACAGTCAATTTTTACACCTATTAAGAGAAATTGGGTAAAAGCAAAGTCAAATTTCAAAGGGTAACCGTGAACTATTTGAATTCACAATGGGAATTCATTTGACGTGGAACTAGTTCTCTTCCTGGTTTGCTTAAGGTGAGCCCTCAATGAATTAAAGAATGGAAAGTTTGTG
The DNA here is from genome assembly GCF_054856515.1 of Filicampus tigris. NCBI lineage: Eukaryota > Metazoa > Chordata > Actinopteri > Syngnathiformes > Syngnathidae > Filicampus > Filicampus tigris. The sequence goes on from NC_141232.1 coordinate 5,998,825, forward strand.
TAACTTTCATCTTGAAACAAGCTCAATTGATACCACTTGGCATTTAGATTGTATAATCATAGTGACAGAAATTAAATTAGGACTTGTATTGTAATATAGAGGCTCAATTCTTTCATTTGAAAGATCCAGTTCCTTTTCCGGCCCACTTGTCACATGAACAATGTGAACACTAAGTGGTCTAGGTTTCTCTTCACTTTGCATTGACAGGGCCTAATCACTCATCAGAAAAGGAGAGCATAATAAAAGACCCTAACCTTCTTGTTTCTTGGGTTGCAAAGAGGGGTACATTTCTGGTAAATTTCCATGGGATGGTAAACTGGGGAATTTTGGGGAATATTCCATTTCTGTTGGAATACAATGTATTTAGGATCATTTCATGAAAATGTACCCTCTTTTAATTAAACAAAAACACTGTCTTGTTTCTAATGTCGACATACGGTCACGCAGGAAGACCCCAAACGCCGACACCGAGGCCCACCCATCCAACATCGATAGAGCCGCCCAGATGGAGAACATCCAGCACCTGCACGACACTGAGGCGGCCCGGGAGTATGTGCACCACGTGGAGGCGGTAACCGAGCGCGCCCACCACGGCGGCGGCCGGCTCCTGTCGGGCATCGTCTGCATCAACGTCCTCATCCTGGGCTGCGCGCTAGTCAGCAGCAGCGCCTTCAATAGCGTGGCCGTCACGGCCGTTCACCGCCAGATCTTCCTCATCGTCCTCCTCGCCCTCACCATGCTCTGGATGCTCTTCTACGCCACGGTCACCTCCCGCAAGAACAAAGACCTCATGACTCAGGACAGCCACGCGGGGCCAGTGTGGCTTCGAGGTAAACAGTCCACTGTGTGTTGGGAAGCGTTCACTACTTCCAAATCACCATATAGGGATTTGCATGATTTTGATTTGAACTCATTTCATGACCTAATTGTGATTGTGTATTTTTATTTTTTTTTTAGCTGGACTTGTACTGTTTGGCCTGCTCAGTCTGCTCATGAATATCTTCAAGATGGCCAACTACATCGGCTACCTTCACTGCGACTCTGCCGTCAAAGTGGCCTTCCCTGCCGTGCAAGCGGTGTTCTTATTCGCACAGGTTGTCCTTTTTGAAAATGGCCTACCACTGCCAGTTAGAACGAACTGTAATCCATAACAGGAGACAAAGCCGTTAAACAGCCGCTGGTGTTCTTTAAATGACTTTCATGAAAGAGCAACAAAATGCAGTAATAAAAAAAAAAGCACATTCTTAGCACACCTGCCGGTAGCCTCGACTGTCGTCGTCACTGTACTTCATGGTGGCTAATGCTGTGGCTAGGAACTAGCTGGGCACTAGTACGTTTTTATGCGTTCGCTTCCACGTCACTCAGCAGAACACAAACTGTATATCTTAAATGGGTCGATCGTAAATACGTGGATAAGAGCAGTTAGCATGTTGTTTCTGCTGAATCACGCCAATCACTTTTTTTGTCTTCTGGCTAAAAGGTTTGTGTACCAGGGTTGCGAGCATCTTGACAGTCAAACTTATTTGACCTGTTATTTGATGTGTAAGTTAGTCATTAAGAGAGTACAAACGTTTTAGGTGGAGCGTTTCTACGACTTAAATTGTTTGCTTCTGTGGATACGACAATCACGCATAGCAGAAAAATCCAAGCCACTCTTTTCAGATGCATTGAAGGCATCAACCCAAACATATTTTTTTCAAGATGTTCCCAGCAGGCCCACTAGTTGAAACGCGGCATTCTGTAAATTTTGCGTTTGTGGAATATAAGTTAAGCAGCAAAATGTACTCGTTTTCAGCCATCTCTGGGGACTGCCATTTTGTCTTCTGTCGACTGAAAATGACATCACAACGACCAATCACGGCTGACCTGTTTTGTGACTCTGAGCTGTGATTGGTCGTTGTGATGTCATTTTTAGTCGACAGAAGACAAAATGGCCTCCCCCAGACATGGCTAAAAACGAGTGGGTTAACACTTATTCCACAATATTTATCCGAATGCCCTGTTTCAACTAGTGGGCTTGCATATACATATTCTTTAAAAAAAAAATAAATGTTTGACTTGACTTCCTCGTTTTTTAAAAGGCTTTTTCTTTTATATTAGACTGGTCTGACTGGTTGTTTCTCTCTTTAGACTTACTTCCTGTGGGTCCACGCGAAGGACTGCGTACAGCTCCACACAAATGTGACGCGGTACGAACGCCGCCCTTGCAGAGTTCCCTTCCGAAGTGACCCAGTGCCGAGAGGAGCGACTGGTCATTTGTCGTTCTTCCCCCACCAGGTGCGGCCTCATGCTCATGCTGTCCACTAACCTGGTGGTGTGGATGGCGTCCGTCACCGAGGAGTCAATTCACCAGACGGACGCTCCCCATCTGAATGTCAGCCTCCCGCCCAAGATGTACAGAGGTATGGGAGTTCTTAGATCTTAGCGCTGTCTTTTACGACATAAAGTGGCCCTTACTCAAAGAGATTGCTGTAATCATCAATTTTATTTCAAGCACACTTCAGGACACCGAATAATAAAACAATGGTTAAAAGCACACAGGAGATCAAATAAAATTCTATGTATACATCTGGGTTATAATAGTTTGGGATTTTTCATTATATATAGTTTTTATTTCGTTAAAACTTTTTTTTTGTTTTAATTGGATTTTACAGCTGGTTTGTTTTTATTACCGTACTTTAGATTTTTCAAAATGGTTCCTTTTGGGTGAATTTTATTAGTTTTAGTTTTAACACATTTTTGCCAAATGCTTAAGACTTAAAAGAAAAGAGAAAAATATATATATATTGTGTGATAAAGTAAAGCAAACTACAATTCTCTAACAACTGTTTGACTTTTTTTTTTTTTGGGTACGGACATACAGCAATACCAAAATAAATACTTTTAAAATGAACCCCGAAACTTCACATATGTTAACTGGCAAAGATGAAAACAAGGGACATTTTCACTATAATTATACTTTCTTTTAGTTGGTTTTAGAAATGCATGAAGTTTCAATTTTGAAAAAGCATTTCGTTTTTATTTTATTAACACGTTTTGTTAGTCAATTTTTGCGAACTATTAACTTTGGTATACATTCATACTGTGCATATGTTGCCAGGTTCCACTTAAACAAATCCTCTCGCGCTGTCACTCATAACACTGACATTAAATCGGTTCAACTCTGTTGATAACCAAAACAGCAGCATCCAAACGATCTCATGAATCAATGTAAGAGACTTGCCGCGTGTTGTAAACAGGTTTCCTTGCGCAACACTCAAGACAGTCAGGCATGTTATCCCTCCACAATGTTGTGCGGATCCATGTACAGTATGTCATGCGGCTAGAAGAGGACATGCTGCATCTCTTCTTGTCTCCATGTCAGACAGTTACGACCAAGTGGCCAAGTGCAGCTGCAGTCACTCTGCATGCGGCGCCTTCAAGGAGGCCTTCTACTACTTGTACCCCTTCAACATCGAGTACAGCCTCTTTGCCTCGACCATGGCTTACGTCATGTGGAAAAACGTGGGCCGCCTGGCGGGCGGCCAGGGCCACCGCAGGGCCAGGTTCCGTCCCAAGGAGGTGCTCGCGGGCCCCGCGCTGGGCCTCCTGCTCGTGGTTGTGGGCCTGGTGACCTTCATCGTGTACGAGGTGGAGGTCACCCTCGAGGACGAGGCCGTGCGGCGCAAGGCCCTGCTCGTCCATTTTGTCATGAACATCGTGATCGTGAGCCTCATGTGCGTCTCCACCGCGGCGGGCTGCGTCGTGTACCGGCTGGACCGCCGCGAGCACGTGTCCCAGAAGAACCCCGCCCGCAGTCTGGACGTGCAGTTGCTGGTGGGGGCCTCCATGGGCCAGTTGATCATCAGCTACTTCTCGGCGGTGGCGGCGGTGGCCACGGGTGCTCGGGACCGCCTGGACGCCCTCAACTTGTCGTGGGCCGTCCTCACGATGCTGCAGCTCTGCCTGCAGAACTACTTCATCGTTGAGGGCCTTCACCGAGAGCCCTTCCACGTCATGCGGGAGGACGCCCTGCACACAAACGCGCACGCCCCCCAGGAGTGCGCCGAGGTGAGAGCCGTTCCCGAGAGGCAGAAGTCAAGCTGCAGGCTGATGCCGGCCGTGCGGCCAAACTGGAAGAGGAGAGTGCTGAAGGAAATGTGCGCCTTCCTGATGCTTGCCAACATCATTGTAAGTTCATCTGTGTGATTCATTCATTCCTGGCTCTATCCCTTCAAGTCCTCTGATTTATTTAAAAAAAAAAAAAAAAAAAAGTATGGAACACAATCAGTGCAAATGTGTTAAAATTAAGTTTAAACCATTTCTTTCAGTAATTCTTTTGTGTACCACTAGAGGGCATCCTTGTACCATCGCACTTTGAGAATAACTGATGTAATATACCTTTTATTAACGCTTTTTATTGTTGACCCTCCAGCTGTGGATCATGCCTGCCTTTGGGGCTCGGCCTCAGTTCGACCACACTGTGGAGATCAAGTTTTACAAGTTCACCATGTGGACGGCCGTCGTCAACATCGGACTCCCTTTCGGAATATTCTACCGCATGCACTCGGTGGCCAGTCTCATTGAGGTGTATATCATTTCGTAGTTGTATCCGCATCAGCAGCTGCTTTTTAAAATGTAATAAAATATTTTTTTTAATAAAATTGGAACATGAGTGATGGCAGTTTCTGATGGTGGGGGTTGGTGGGGGGGTGAAGTCAACCCAGAAAGATTCTTTGCAATAAACAAGTTTCCATGGTCCAAGGGCTTATAATCTCAAAATGTTTCAGGCTCATCTCTTTGCTGAAGTTGAGTAATGATTGGTCTTCACCTGCGCAACTGTGAAAAAATGGCTACTCCCCTGAGATGGACCTAAACAAGTGGATTTTACTGCTTAACTCAAATTCCACAACTGTAATCAGAATTAGAGTTGACTTTCTCTTTAAGATGTTTAAGAACAAAAAAAAAAATTGCAATTATAGAAGCTTGGACCATGGAAACTAGTTCCATTTTTTTTTTTCAGTCTACATGTGTTTTATGGCCTTGGAGAAGGTGTTACCACGGCGGATTTTGTTGGGGGCACTCAGTGAGTACGGGGTATCAGTCACCCTACTACGGGCCGTTTGGTCCCTCTACTAATGTCAGCATTGCCGGCAGTAAGTCGGGTTTGTTTCCAGTGAGGCTTGGACTCCACCAAGGCTGCCCTTTGTGACCAATTCTGTTCATAAACTTTATAGACGGAATTTCTAGGGCGCAGCCAAGACGCTGAGGGAATCCAGTTTGGTGGTCCCAGTATTACATCTCTGCTTTTTGTAGATTGTGGTACTGTTGGCTTCAAGCTGCCATTGTAACAAAACACAATATTCTGTGGTTATTGAAATTCAAAAAGGCTATAAAATGGTGAACTCTGCTTCAAAAGGCTAACCGGTTAAGCAGGTTGAACACAGCCTAATTAAATAATTGTGGCCTTGTTCAAGGAAGGGAAACAGTGTCATCTCCTGGACAAAAAGTAAAAATGCCGCTTTGACTTAAGCATGATAGTTTTATGTCTCAAAATATTTAGTTACTGCATTTAGTATTCACGTCACATTTCACATAGCAATGTATATATGTATATATTCAGAATAATTTAAGGAAAATAGTTTTAAACAGGCAACGTTAGAAACATAAACCAGTCTAGTTGTTGATACTGTTACATAAAAAGGTGCAAGTTCACTTTAAAGCATGTCAAGCAGTATGACCTCCCCCCCCGCCCAAAGTCACATGATGTGATGTGTGTGACTGTTTTGTGGCAATTGGCATAGCTGAGAATTCATGTTTGGAATATTTATGAGGTGTCAAACAAGCATCCTAGCTCATTACCAAGCCGCATCCTCAAATTGGAGGCTGATACCCCCACGCCGCAGTGGCAAAAAAAAAAAAAAAAAAAAAAAAAGACCTAATGAGTCCAACTTGACCCGAATTATATTTTTTAGGCTAAAACTAAAACCAGCTGCACAGGTCAGAACAACACGTAACGAGTTGCCTATGGACAATATTGATAACTGATAAGAAATGAGCACTGCATGCGTCGTGAGGATTAATTATGAGGCGACTTCAGCACGATCTGTAGTCCGTCTACATCTTCTGAATCTCAAAGAGGCGCACGTCCGTGTCGTACCAGATGGGAGGGTCCACGTTGCTGGAGAGAGGGGGGGGGGAACAAAATACGGCAATGATAAATCCGTTTCTTATGAAATCACAATACGGCGACCCACCGTTTACGTTCCATTACTCACCGCAAGTAGACCACGCCCCACATGTAGGTGCGAAACCACATGGCCGTGCCAGCGTTGGCCTGATATTTCCGGATGAGGATGGGGTGAGGGACGGGCAGCAGGCCAACTAACGTGCCGTGCTGGAGGAACTTGAGGATCTCCGATTCATCTGTCAGACCCCTGCCGTGAGATCAGTGTGAATGTTTATCGCCGGTGTAAAGACGGACAAAGGCGTCCGATCCACACAAGCGCGTACTTGTCGATGCAGATCTTCTCCACCTGTGGAACCAACACCTGCAGCAGACGCATGATGGTCTGCAAGGGGAGCTTACACTTCCAGGAGAGGACCTGGGGAGGGCAAACATGGGAAAACGGTTAAATGCTTTTGTTTCCAGTTTTATTTAAAAAAAAAAAAAAAAAAAAAGGAGGTAAATCCACTTACCCAGTCTGGTGTGGGAGCCCAAAGTGATGCTGAAGAAGCACTTGACAAGCGTCTTCTCTCCATTTCTGCCTCAGTGTAGAAAACGTCCTGTGAGGAATGAAAAGTTACACGTTCAATTTTCCTTGAGCTCCTGGAGCCAAGTGCCCACCCAGGTCTACTTGGATTGTTGCTCGCAAAGCAGGGCCCTCAGGTGGGACGCTTATTCTCACCCTGCCCTCTGGATCTTTTTTTTTTTTTTTCCTCTTAGCAACAAACACACTAACTTCATTGTCTTTTCCCGAGTTGGATTCAGTGTCGCTGGTCCCGCTTGCTGCGATCTGCTCTGAGTGCTCCATCTTGGGGACGGACACCATGGTACCATCCTCGGACACCTGAGACTTCTCGGTCAGTTTGTCAATGCCTGTATAGAAATACATTCATCAGCTCCTAAAGATCACTCTCTCTTTTTTTTTTTCCGAGTCCTCAAGAGTCCTTGATTCTAAAAGTAAGTTGATCTACCAGGTATGGCGGCCAGGCTGGCCTTCAGGGTGCCAGGTTCAGCGGGCACGGCGGGGCGGGAACCCTCCATGGAGACGGTCTCCTGCGAGCTGGTGCGGGAGATGACGTCGGGCGACTTCCTCTTCCTCTGCAGGGCCTTCTGGATGGTGGCCGGGTCCGACGGAAGGTTAGCCAGCTGGTGGAAGATGTTCCGCTTGCGGATGATGGCGTACACCAGGTTACAGTTCCCTGGAGAGAATAATCATCCATTTATCACGTTGTTGATAAATCACGCCAATAAGCAATGGAGGCAAAATGCGCACACGCGGATCTCCAATCCCCAAAAAAAGTGTAATATGTCACAAAAGCAAATGGCTGTGGTTACATCGGTTTACCCCAAACTCTTTTTGACAACTCCAAGCCATGAGTGATGCAGTGAGAAAAGTGTGTGGATATTAATCTGCATGCAAACTGACACTCGTGGCAAACCGGTTTCTTCTTCAACGAAGCATAACAGCTGTCATTAACAAATGTACTTCACCAAACTATTTTCAGTCATTATTGTCTAAAACACATTCAGACTTTCAATCTTGAGTCGACAATGCAGCACGGTGCCCTCGGAGTGAGGGAAGAGGCAGGGTTTAGATTTGTTCTCAAGCTATTTTCAATACTGGTTAACAATGTGTCAAAGTAACAAACGACAGTCTAATGGTAACGATTTGCGTAATAAAAATATGAATAAAATACGGACACATGTTTCTGACCGACAGGAGCGTCCCTATCCTTTCCATTTTCGGTACGTGGCTTTCAGTGGCAAAAATTTTGAAATCCTGAACTTTGGTGTCGTCACCTTAAAGTGTGACCAAAGCAATTAAAAGGGAGGCTCCCCTTACCATCAAACTGATACTGGATGATATTGTTGAACGCCTCCAGTAGGAAAAAGGCAAGATGGTGGTTCTGTGCGGCAGAGAACAGGAACCAGCTGGTGGAGAAGGCCTCCAGCAGGTGGAGCAGCTTATTGGCCGCTACCATGGACAGACTTTTCAAATACGGCGACACTGAGAAGAAAATAGGGTGGAATTTTGCCAATAAATTTTTATAGGGAGGGCTATAAAATCTATAAGATTGAGGCGAATGAATCACCGTTCACAACAATGGTGAGCAGGCAGTCAAAGAGAGGCTGCAAACGCTGGTGGCCCGTGGTGATAATCTTATGGAAGACCTGCAAAGCAAATACGGCGACAGCTGGTTGGCTCTCGCGGTGAAAAAAGGATCGCCCGGTCTCCATGGCGATGCGCTCGGGCCTCTCACCACGATCAACAGGTCGGCGTGAGTGCCCGTGAACACCGGGATGTCCATGGGCACATGGAGGGCGTAGGGCTTGTTCAGGCGCACGCCGAAGTTCCTCTCGCCGCTCAGCAGCAGCAGGATGAAGACGCCGATGTGCATGAGGCCCACGCGGGCTGCAGACACGCGCGAAAAGCATTTTGCTCGCTTTAAAACACAAGAAAATGCAACTTTGAAATGCTGGGACAGCCGAAGCTAGTCACCATTTTGGTTCAAATCATGGGCAGGATTTTCTTAGAAATTGTTGGTATTCAAATTGTATCATCTTTAACCACAGCTAACCCGGTAACCCATTTCTTGGCATCTTTAACTCATCTGTATGGTAATTTTTTTTTTTTACCCCTTGTTGGATTAAAATCTTGACTCAACGTGGCGAGCCAAATCCTCAACCCACTGAGCTAGGTTCACATTGGCTTAGCTAGCGCGATAAGTGTTCGTCTTGTCTTCTTTTTAAAATTGGGTTCAAGTTTCTAAGGTTAAGGTGCTGGCTCAACTATTTTACCCAATTTGGGTCACTTTTAAGCTAGCAGTTTTGAGAGTGTGTATTTTTGCCTTCATTGAGTCAAGTGTAGAGGTTGAACCCTTTCTGTATTTTTTCAGGTACAAAACACACACACACACACACGAGAAGACTTACACTGGTCAGCTCTGGCGTCATTAAGGTAGTAGAGGATTGGAACCAGAATATCCAGTACATCGCTACTCTTGAGGACGAAAAAGAGGAATTTCTGGTACGGGAAAACAAAACGGGTTGACTTTTCATTTTGCTTTGAAATATCGCGCTATATAAGCATATTGAGCTTTATTTAGACTTTTACAAATGCTACTATTGTAACCGTAAATTACCTTATTGAAGTCGCAGAGCTTCCAGAAGAGCACCAGGAGCTCCTGGTGGAACTGGATCTTTTTGGTGGAATTGGGCAGGTACGTTTGCGTCAAAGGGTTGGTGAGGAGACGAGCCAACCCTTTCAGTACAAAATCAAAATCCTGGATGGAACACAAACGGAACCTTCAGGGACGAGATCCTCATGTAACCTCACCGACGTTATCCGGGCCGTACCTCCTCTCGGTGAATCCTCGACAAATAATTCACAAACAGGTTTTCGGGGCCGGTGGACTGCTGCGTACAGAGAGGGAATAAAGATTCAAGCCAATCATCGCCACTCAAATAGTCCGCGGTGGTTTTTGTTGGCAAACCTCGTGTTCCTCCACGCTGGACGGAGACGACGGGCAGTGGGAAGGCCCCCCGTCGTGCTCCAGGGTCACAATGAGGATCTGCACGGCCTGCTCCACCAGCTGCTCCCGGTAGTCGGCGAAGAGCAGGTGGTTGTACGGGATGCCGTAGCCCACCGGGTCGTAAGCGCTCACGACGTTGAGCAGCGAGGTGAACAGCGGCAAAGCATGCCTGCGGAGGGGGGGGGGGGGAGAAACAACACAATCAATCCCAGTTTAACATCAACAATATAGTGAACCCCCTGCACATTCCCAGATTTCTTAATAAATAACTTTCCTTATTTGCTGAACAACTCTCTTTTTGTGTTGTAGCCATGTCTAATATAAAAATATTGCTGTGAGCATCTCGGTTCCAACCATGTTGAAGTTAGGGGAGGAGTTTCATTTAGTCAGGCCGTAGCCTTGTCTAATAGAGAAAAGCCCTCTGCTGCCATCTTGCATTTCTCGGTAATTACAAACCTTTTTGGCTGGCCGTACTTTATAAACAAACAGCAATGACATTATTAAATACACATCAATTTTTTTTTCCCCCCCCCATGTTTATGTCATGTTGTCAGATTATTGTAGAGACGCTTTCTACAAGTGCAACATGATAGTAGCTGGATTAAGTCATGCCACTGAAGGCCCACCACTTGCATATGAGGACGAGTGCGCGCGCACGCGCACCACCTGTCGGCTTACCGATTCTCGGTGGAGCAGAAGAAGGTCACCCAGGGGTTGAGGATGCGGTTGTCGGTGGAGGCTGGCAGATACATGACCTCGGAGAAGCAGGTGAGCAGCAACCTCAGAAGCTCCGTGCTGACCGGCATCAAATCCAAACAACGACACGAATAAGTCAAAAGGGGCGGCCGACAAAAGGCGAGAACAAGCAGAAGTCGGGCTGACCGATTCAAATCATGGATGTAGTTGAGGGGGGGGGACTGCGCAAAGCCCACTCCCGCTTCCCAGATGTATTCACAGCTGTCTATGGATTGCATGTTCTCTACGGAGTCCTGCAATACACACACACACACACGAGCCAAAAACGCTATACAGCATGGAATCGCTCAATATATGGTTTGTTTCTTGCTCTGGGAAAAATGTAAAGACGAAAAAAAAAAAAAAAAATACTCAATTAAGCAATCAATAAAACACTGGACATTTGGAGGTTATTTTGTCAGCAGTTTATAGAATAAAACAAAAATGTTCATTTTACTGAAACTGAGAATCCGACCAATTTTTCGTATTTTTCATGAGGTGTATACTGTTTGCCGTATATAGTACATAACCATCTGCTATCCCTTTTAAGTGTGAGTATTTTTAAATTCCTCTTTTATTTACCTAAGGTTACACAAAATACATTTCAAATGACATTGTGTCGGGGCGCGCCATTTCTGCAATCAGCAGCGGACGCTCTGACGAGAACGAGATGTTTGAGCCTTATTTAAGATCATTTTCTTGATTTTAAAGAAGACACTATTAAGCAGAATAACCACAGACTTGACCTGCTAACCAAAGTAAGACGTGGAAATTTCTCGTTTTCACCATCTTGCTTCGGTTTTGTGATTTTAACTACCGTCGTTTGTCATTTAACTCTTTTGGTTCCTCTTGTTTTTAGACATTATTTCTTTGCCTCTGTAAAGTACTGTTGAATTGCCTTGTGTATGTCTGGTGCTGTACATGATTTGGAGAATATTGACTATTTTGAATTGAAATATTCTATCCAGCCCATCAAAGTATGACTTGCAGGTGCTGAGCTTTGTGTCAGTTAAGCATTCATTTTCCACTCAGACAATCACACAAGAGGAAACGATGACTATTAATTGCACGGGAGGCGCGGAGCTAAAACTCATTGAGTCAGACCGACGACATTCCTTTTGGCCCAGAAGCCAAAAAAGCACCCTTCCTGTTATGTCTGACAGTGTCATCACACTCTGTTTTGATTTTTCAAACCAACTCGGGCGACAGGTTTAGTGGGGTGGATTTGCAGCAGGAAGGCGGAAACGTTGAGGACAAATAAAAATACACCCGGTGAAATGTGTTCACGATCAACGCAAGCGAGTAGAGACGGAGGACTTACTGGGCCTCTTCTGTGGCTGTGCACGGTGAAATCGGGACAGAAAAGCAAGTCGGCGATGGCGAGGAGGAGCGACTCGGCCAGGGGTCGAGCGCCTTCGTCGTCGTCCAGCTCCTCTGCCTACAAAAAAACAAAAAAACAAAAAACAGCTAGACTAGTCGTTCTCAAACTTCATACCTAACTAGTGCCACCATCTTTTTCCTTACAACAGAATTGTGTTTGTGTGATCATATGAGCGCGTATGCGTGAGTCCGTGTCTTCTGTCCCAGCCGGCACGCCAACGCGTCGTCTCGTTGCCATGGAGACAACCTCGGCTGGCTCCCAGGAGCGAGCAATTAAAAATGCCACGTTGTAGTATCACATGAGCTTTCATAACAAAAATGTACAATTTTGGGTCTGACGCGACAAGTCAAACCGCAAAAGCCCACGAGCGCCATTTAGACAAAAAAAAAAAAAAAAAAAAAGAGCCACGCCTACTAGGGTCATCTACATGAAAGCCAATCATGAACTCACGCTAACTGTTTTTTTTTTTTTTTTTCCACAATTATCCAGTTCTATCACCACCATGAAACAAAAGTGTGTGGCGGGCCTTAGAATGTGAAAATTAAGAAATATCATCATAAAGTGACAATATCAGTCCCACGGCTGGAATGCGGACGGCTGGAAGTATATCCTCACATGAAAACTTGTGGGGTTTTTTTCCACTCACCCCGGCCCGGCCAGCACCGGGCACGGTGGACCAAAAGAAACCCCTCCAGTCCTGGTCCTCAAAGATGTAGGGGAGGATGCGGGTCAGGATGCGAGTGCAGTTCAGGACCACCTGCTTCTCCCTCTCGCTGGGGCAGCCCGAGTCGGCGCCCTGCACTAGTTTCTCCACAGCCTGAGAGCCATAAAACAAACTGTACGTGTCATCTATTACTTATTTTCAACTGCACTTCATTTAATACAAATCCTTTTCTCCGTATACAGTTACTCAACTACCAAGCGTCTCTTATTTGGGGGTAGGTAGTAGTAGACTATCGTACTTTGGACCCCTCATTTTCATTTTCTGTAATAAGTCTCGATGTATATTTACCATTTTCCCTAGGTAGTGGCCTCTGCTATTGAATAGACATCACAGCATGAGCGTTAATGCTATATTTTTGTTTTATCTTTAAACATCGTACCCCTTAGAAGTCCTGGAACTCAAAGCACAGTAAATAAATGCCTGTGGCCACTTAATGAGCAAATCACTCCTGTGTAGAATCAAGTGTGTTTTTGTTGGGGGCGACCTCAGGGCGGCAGCCAGGAAGTGGAAAAGAAAGCAGGAGGAGGGATGTGACTCACTTCTTTCCACATCTGAGAGCGTGACATTGTTCGGAAGCTTTGGTCCGTGATGCAGTTTCCCAGAGTCCAGCAAAGCCAGCAATCTGCAAGTTATGTTTACCTTATAGCACAGGGTGGCTAAATTGGAGGGGGACTCCTCTCGTAGAGCCCTGATCTCTGCAGCTGGAACCAGTGCGAAGACATCCTGGACTGTGGTGGTGCTGTCCGCCCAGAACTGGTCCCAGAAGGCATCATCTGTGGCTTCCACTGGCTGCAAAACAGCATTAGGAATTGTTGAACAGAAATGTAGGAATTAGTGCGGCATGGCAGTACATTTGCATCATTGTGTGTCTATCGTGTAGCCTGGCCAGTGAGTGATGACGACAATGTAAACACCATGCACCTGCCGCATCCATGTCAACACCATGCAGCTTTGATTTGACCAGGCCATTGTTTTGTCAAAACAGGTTGCATGACAGCGTGAGATTATCACCATGCTGTTAAACGTGACGTAGTTTCCATTTCGGTGAGTGCTATCTCTCAATCGAAGAAAACGCAAATTTCTTATTTTCCATGGTTAAATGGAAAAAGGGGACAGTGTGTTGTTAACGCGTTGTCTGATTATTATGTGTTCGTCGCTTACATTCGCAACAATAGCGTCTAACCTGCGTTTTGGTTGTCAGCTGAATCACTGCTTTCCTGAAGTTCAGTTTTGAGTCGGTACTGCCCATTGTCGATTTTCTATCTTAAAATGGATGATAATAATAAGAGTGGCGCCGATGCCGCTGAGAATTCTTGTTAATCACCCCTCCGTCCTTTGCCTTGAGTCATAGGAGAAAGGGGTGGGATTCTGTTTTCTTGTATATTCACGCCATTGGCTGGTCACTTCCGGGTTTGGAATGACGCCATAAAGAGATTTGTTTTGAGATTTGCACTCATTCCTTATAAATGTTACGGCAGTAATTTCAATTTAAACTGATTCAAAACGCACTTTTAAGATGAATTGTTTATGTATAATTAATAAAATTAGCAGAAGCGCGACGGCTGCGTTTCACGCGGATGTGTTTGTAAACAGCGACATCTTTTGGATATATTTTACTGCGTCACCCCTCAACTGGGAATAAACTCAACGTCAAACCGCACACTTTAAATTTTAAATTAATATAAATGTTCAGGAAAAGTGCTATAAAACGGTTTAATTTAGTACTCAATGTCTTATATTAATCATGGTGTGAAATGCTTTTTTGAAAAATACAGCAAATATGCAAACATATATATATATATATATATATATATATATATATATATATATATATATATATATATATATATACACACACACACACACACACACATATACATATATATATATATATATATATATATATATATATATATATATATATATATATATATAAATAAAAATATAAAAAACAGTTGGACTTCCACACATCCGTTTATACAGCCATTACCGCTACTGGTCCGACAGGTCTGTAGCCTTCATCTGCAACACGCAACGAAACATGACGGAAACAAATTTAATAATAACTATTAATACTATTGGGGAGAAAAATGGGAAGACTTTCCGAGGGACCCCCCCCCCAAAAAAAAGTATTACGTGTCATCGGGAATACAGTATACAGCATCGCTCATCCAACCCACCCCTATGCCCAAACACCACCACCTCCAAAAACAATTTTACCAGAAAATGATAATGTCCATAAAATCTCAAATATTGCTGCGATCCTTTTGATATTGACAAAACAAGTCTTTTTTTAAACTTACCGTTTCGTTTTGAAAAACGAATTCAGTCGTTTTTACATTTTTAGTATCTGCTTCCAACCCCAATATTCAATGAGCAAACGTTAGTTTAACAGAGGATACCAACATTTTTTCCAGGTTACAATACAGTTCACGATAGCGTATTCAGGCGTTACGCTGTCGCCATCTCCTGGTCACTAGTAGAAATGCTTTCGGTGACAACTTCCGGGAATCTAAAACAGATATCAAGTGCTGTATTCTATTTTCGTTTTAAAATTGAAAATGGAAAATAAAATCGTTTTAGACTTTTCCTTACTCGTTCCAGACATCAAAATAAAAAAATCAAGCTGTATTTCAATTTTGGAGTCATTTTTCCATTTTCTCATCTGCATCCAAACATAATATCCAATGACCAAAAGAGACACGGACCTTGTTTGCTATTTTGTGTTATTTATTTGTTTAAGTAACTAAAAATGCAGGGCACCAAACGGAGTTGACCTTTTTCCCAACACGAGATGAATGCGTCAGTGCAGGTCTCCGCACAGGCGCAAAAGGATGTAAACACAAACGCAGCAGCTGGTCATGGTTGCTAACGGCGTGTTTTAGCGTATGGATTTAAATACGAAAATCTTTGTAATTCGTCCTAGTTCATCAAATGTGTGGAGATTAAAACGCTGCGAGGAAAGGCATTTAAAGCGTGTTTTAAAATTTTGAACTTTAGGTGGCTACTTTTCGTTTATTAGCGTAAAGGCTAACGTTGTTAGCTTGTGAGTGACGAACAAGAAAGAGGGCTTGGTATAGCTTGTGATACACCATTTAGCCATTACGCGATGTAAAGTATCTGCGAGTTCGCATATAAACACATGTACATTGTTGTGTTTCTCTCTAGTAGCAATGGCTAATTTCATCACTTAAAGCCCAATTAGCCACCCGGTTAGGTAAGCTGCCAAATGCAAGCTAACTGCTAGCGAGGTTCTTGGACATTGACGGAGATTCTCGAAGGAATTCATCGACATTGATGCATTTATGGTCATCACATGTTGACTGAAAGCAGGTGAGTGATTCGTAAAATTAATAAAGACTCAAATGTTAACGTTACCAGCTGATTGTGTTAGCAGCCTGTAGGTCATTCGTGTAAGCGCTGATAAGCAAGTGATTACGAAAAAGTGCAGAATCATTATGAACGTCATTATCTTAAGATACACACGTGTGAAGCTGATGTTTAAGGGTAGGGAAAGGAGGACTTTTAAAGCTCTTCTGTAATAGTTTAGTGTCACCCCAAGGATGTGGTATCTGTAAAGCCGATTTTAATGTACTTTAATATGTAATATTTGATGTTATTATTGTATTCATCGAACTATGTACCGTATGTTTGCTCCACAGGAAAAGGCAGCACAGTGGCGGTGATGAGAGTCGCCACCTGGTTCCTCAAGCCAAAAGGCCGAACCAAGCTCACCCGCTCTCCCCCGAGCCGGGACGGGATGCCTGGGACTCAGAGGTACATTTAAAATTAAAAATGGATTCTCTACTTAAGCTTGGATGCATGCACACCAGTTCTTAACCATGAGAGACTTCAAATGTGAGAAGGAAAAAAATGAGGCGAGAGGAAAGGTTAAGTCTCTAGAATATAAAGAAGAAACTATTGAGTAATTGTAAAGTAACTATTTAAAGTACTTTAAAAATATTTGTTTACTGTAGTTGTATAATCATATTGTCTTTAATTCTTAAATGTATGAGAATTTAAGTAATGGTTTAACGTGCAATGACTTTGAAAGAGCTCGTGGGTCTGTTCATCCATTGCGATACAGTGGTCACTTGACTTACAAGTGACCCAATTTGCATGTTTTACAAGAGATACGACCCATCATTTTGTCAATTATTTATCTATTTTTTCTTTGACTTGTGAGCAGAAATTTAAGAAACAAGCCCTTGAGTGTGGCAGTGACACTCCACAACTAGCAGTCTGGCAGATGTTGAACAATTCTGAGACACTTTTCCAAAGTGCTTGCCTCAAGCCGTTTAAAATCACATTACAATAAAAAAAAAAAGGTTTTTTTTGGAGGGGCTGGAGATGAGTGATGGCATTTCAACAAATTCAATTCTATGAATGGATGTTACACCCCTGTTGTATAATGAATACTTGATTGACAAGGTACTTCACTGTTTCAGTGGTCCAACAGCTCCAGCAGCCTCAGCAGCCCGGAGCACGCGTCCGGCAGCTCCAGCGGCAGCCGCTGCGCCGCGGGCCCCTGTAGCCCCCTCAGCTCTGGCGACCCGTGCGACCTGCCCGCCTCCTACCTGCACATCAACCGCATCCTGAGGGAGGCGCACTTCCAGAGCATGCACAGCCGCTGCCAAACGAGAGAGACACAGCTGTGACCTCGCTATATTTCCTGGTCAGGTATCAGGGAGGGAAAAGAATCAGCAATAATTTAAGAACTGGTACCAAACTAATGCTAAAATTGGACAGGAGCTGCCAAAATGACAAGTTTAGGACCAGTCGCTTTGACTCGTTTAGGATGTTTGGGTGGTTTTGAAGTCTCAGGGAGGTCGTGGTTGTGAACTTTTCTGTCCTTTCCCCCTGTAGCTAGGTCCAGATGCCACATGATGAAAAGTCCCAAGTTGCACCTTCCTCAACGGCTTATTATTTTAACTTGTTATTTCTGTTCAGCGAAGAGAATGACTACTAAGCGAGTAAAAATGCTCATTGCAGCCCGTAATGCGTTTCTGTGCCTGTCCAATCAGGTATGTGCACTGTTGATCCTAAAAGCCAGGAGAAAGCTCAGGCTTTCTTTCGAACAGCGTTTTTTTTTTTTTTCTTCCTTCTTTTCATTCTTGTATTTAGTTGTGTACATGAGCTTAACACGACGTTGACGCTGTTCTTGTAAAAAAAAATGTCAAAATAAAAGTTTTTTTTTTTTAATTTTGTATTTCATTCATTTGTTAATGGAATGATCCTCCACAACTACCAGATCATGTAAAAAAAAAAAAAAATCACCCCAAGATGCTTTCACTGTAATAAAAAAAAAAAAAGTATGCCACTCAGAGGATTTAAAACAAATACAGCCCTTTTTAGAAAAAGTCTCCCTGTCCTCATTATACACTGAACGTATACATACATACATAGTCAAGTACATAAATATTGGGACATCAACACAATTCTAGTCTTTGAAACGCCACCACTTGGATCTGAAATGTGTATCAACAACAGCAGGATGAATTCTGATTTGTTTTGGGCAATATCTGCTCATAACCAGTCAACTGATTCAGACGGCACTTCACAGTGCAGGACAATGACCGAAAGCAAAGAGTTTTTTTGAGGCAAACAACTGGAATGTTACGTAATAGCCAATCACCTGACATGAATCGATTGAGCTTGCATTAAAACTCACTGAAGGAAAAATGCCCAAAGAATAAGCAGGAACTGGAATTGTGTCCGTGCCCCCACATTTATGGACCTGACTATCTTGTTTTGGTTTCCGACATCATAACTAACCAACAACTGTCTTGATCCTCACATTCTGGCTCTTAATGAACGATTGGCCATGCATTTTGAGACCCTCACTAATGAGCTCTGACCTGTGTGGAAGGCAGGCGCAGCCAAAGACCCTTTAATTAGCACACCGCACGTCCTTGTCTCACATGCACAATAACAGATCACACGTATTAGTGCGACCCACGTCACCATGGTTACCCCCACAGCCACGGCTGGTCCCCAGTCGTCGGCCCGCCCGCGATTGATGCTAATTTAGAGATGACGAATGAGTCGTTGAGAATTCAGCATGAGGCATTGCTCTGATTCATGACGGTGTTACACTACTAGAGACGGCCTTGTTAGTATTACACGGTCACATAAGGCATTCATATCAGTGCTAAAAATAATCATAATATTAAAAGAGAAAAAAAAAATACAGCCCAAAGCCATATTATTAGGGAAACCTGTTTTTTTTTTTTTTTACTATATTATTGTAAAGAGGGAAAAGTTCTAATTTTACAAAAAATAAAGTCGGAGTCTTAGAAGGAAAAACACCCAAATTTAAGTACTAATTGTACATGGAGAAAGAGAGAGAGGTAGTTTCACAATCCTCATTAAAAATATTAATTTATTCTTGTAATATTACACCATCCCTCTCCAAAAATGACAACTGTCATGAAGTAATAATACACAACTGCTGAAAATATGACGTGTGACTTCTCAAAGAAACTCTTCATTCCCATAAAATTAAAACTTTTTGTCACAATTTTATGAATTTGTTACCCTAGTGACGCCCAACCTTTATTCTCATAATTCAACATCAATTTTTACGTTGTAATTGTACCACTCCTCGCTAGCCAACTGACATTTAGTCGTGTACATAAAACCCAATTTAAAAAAAATAATAACAAAATGAAAAAACGTCAATTACAAATAAATGACACAAAATAAAATAGCTGAATCCACCCTTGCATCCAAAGACGGAAGCAGGGCACAAGGATAAAAAGTGCTCGAAAACGTCAGTAGAGGGCAGCAGACTGCCTCCTCCAAACAAATTCAATAGAACCCGTGTGCAGGCTATGTAGATATTTACTCCTTATCTCCCTCAAGCGTGCGCGCACGCACACACACGTGGTACTTGTTGACATATATATATATATATATATATATATATATATATATATATATATATATACATATATATATACACATACATACACACACATATACACACTTTCTATGCAGCACACAGATATGAAGGTGGGCGGTGATGAATGACTCAAATCTGTTGAGTGGAGAGGCAGGAGAGAGTTAAATGAACTGTCCTTGTTCTGGGGTCTATGTATGCGCATATATTGTTATATTTTTACCGTGGCCAGCAGAAACAACAACAACAACAAAAACAAATGGGTTATAGTCATCTCTCCTTTGCTTTTGGCCATGTCCTTTGGGCTCAGATCCTCATCTTTCCTCAAAGGCGAGAACATGCACGCGACAACAACAAAATCCTTCTATTTATCAGCGTCTGCTTTCACCTTCAACTTTCATCTCTTCACTTTCAAGTTTCCTCACAGGAACGGGGGCCTTCGGTGTTTTCAACGTAACCTAAATGTCACGGCTAACGCGATGGAAAGCAGAATCGAGCTAAATCCGATCTGCTCTTTGCCAGAATGTGTTTGGGCAGCTGCTGCCTGGCATGAGGCGCCCGTTGGCTTGGGCGTCTGCGAGGTTCCGACGCCAAGCTAAACATCTGCTTTGCCTCCTCCCCGCCGTCGTTTTTTTTTTTTTTTGCCTCGGTATCAGACGAGAAGGACCGCCCGCCCGCCATGCGAAGAATTAATGACCCAGCGCGCACATTAGCGGTGCCCTATTGCCCCTGTCCTGGCTGGCGTAGGGAAAAGACGCGGGGGGGCGGGGAGGGGACTTGGTGGTTGGACAAGGAGATTGAGGGTTCAGTGTGTTAGGATGCCCAAGTATTTGTTAGGACGACATTCAAGAGGGAAGGTGGATTTGAAAGTTTGCCTCTTCCTTCTATAGGTCAATTACACAGACTATTGTCTACTATTGACTTTACAACTGCGTAATGACGTTTTACAGTATGACGTCAACTCATCTCTCATCACGCGTTATGCAATCGCATGGTCCAATCGGACAATTTATGTCTTTCGGCTCACCCGTCTGCTGCAATCGCCGAACTAGCTTTGTGGAGCGATGACATATCTGGCCAACAAGTATGAAAATTGCACTTGGAGTGGATTAGCGTGGCGATTTGCCTCGCTTCGCTAGTTTTAGCTGTAAATGAAAATGTCTTGTAAATTTGACACACCACAGAGAAAAGTGTTGGGAACAACCTTGAAAAAAATTGAATGACTTAAAGAAAAAAAAAAAGGAAAAGTATTTAAAATATGGCTTCAAAATCAGGAAAAATCAACCGTCGTCTCAGCTCTCAAAATTCGGATAAATAGATGCTTCTTTGTCTTTCTTATGCCTACACCTGTTTGAGCCCCCAAAATATATTTGCTTAAAGTCTGTGCTGACTGAAATACACTCCACCATTTTTATTATTATCATTTTTTTTTTACACTTTGCAAAACGATTTTCTTTTATAAACTTTAAAACGGGTCAATCTGACCTGCATTATAACAAGCTTAAACACAATACTGTGCTATGAAGTCATCCCGCAACGAAGGATTAAACTCCCCTAAACATAACTCACATTTGGCGCTCAAGTGGTTTTAAAAGTACCACTTTAGCTATGCAACTACTTCAAATGTCTACATCCCACTGACTTCAGACTGAAAGGTCGTAAAAGTGCGACTCGCCGTATGGTTGAGGCGCTAGTTAGTAGATAACAAGGTACGGCTCTTACGACTTGCGTAAAAGCTCGAGGACCTTCTTCTTCACTTGCGTACAAATCCGTCCCTGACAATCCTGCTCGCTGGTGACGAGGGCTGGCTAATCCCAGCCCAGCGTAGCCTAAACACACAGGTGTTAAGCACTCCCCCCTCACACACACACACACACACACACAGAAAGCAAAGTGGCCGGCTAGTCTCTCTCGAGCCGGCCAGCGATTCGAACGCGGCGCCGAGATAACCGACGGGCTTGGGCATGCTCGGGTCAGTGTCTCCGCTTCCACTTTACGGCTTCCCCCTCCTCCAACCTCCTCCAACCATTCAATTTCACACAATGTGCTCCGGAGACAATGTACAGTGGACTGTTTTCATTGCGCAGCCGAGTCACAGTCAAGGCCTCTATCGATCATCATAAATGTCCCCCCCCACGAGAAACCTGAAAAGAAAGGCTGAGCGCGGTCTTTTTGTCCCTCGCGCCGCAGACTTTTATGGCCAACGTTGGCTCGTGTTCTTAAAAACCTGACTTGCTTTCGGACTGTTGGACCATAAGCGCGCTACTTCAAGCATGGTACTCGCATACCGACAATCAGAGCGAATTTGACTTGTGATCAAAGTCAGTAAAGGCACAATTGGTAGACGGCTATAAAAGATTAGACTGAGTGAGTGATTATCCTTGTGAAGCGGTGTGGGTTAAAAGTGATATTCTGATAGTCAGAAAACAAAAGAGGCCAACAAAGGGGAAGTCAACCCAAACATATTTTTTTTCCAAGAATATATTCTATGCAAGCCCACAAAGTTGAAACGAGGCATTCTGATAAATATTGCGTTTGTGGAATATGAGTTACGTAGCAAAATCCACCCCTTTTTATCCATCTCTGGGGGCGGCCATTTTGTCACTTCTGTCGACAGAAAATGACATCACAAGGGCTCAGGTAACGGCCAATCACGGCTGACCTGTTTTCTGAAGCTGAGCCGTGATTGGTTGTTACCTGAACCCTGAGTAGTTGTGATGTCATTTTCAGTCGACAGAAATGACAAAATGGCCGCCCCCTGAGATGGCGAAAAACAGGTGAATGTTGCTGCTTAGCCCATATTGCACAAACACAACATCAATCAGAACGCCGTGTTTCAATTTAATGGTCCTGCTGGGAACATATTCTTGAACAAAATATGTTTGTGTTTGATTTCCGCTTTAAGATGTTAAAAATCCATGCGTGTGTGCTTTAGACTCACGCACGAGGGCCACCGCTAATCTGCTACAGAGGACCGGGGATCGGCGCCGCTCGCAGTCACAGCGGTACAATTTGTTGCGTTTGGACCATAACTGTCAGGAAGAGATACACTCCCACTTAAATAGCTGCCCATAATCTGCCCATCTCCCTGTATTATCCTAATTGAACCCATGGGCGTCCAGCGCCCATCAATAGCTGAGCTCATCTGCAAATTAATAAAACATGGGCTCTCACCAAATCTATGCCCGAGCTACTTAGAGCCACTAGAGGAGAGTGTTTAGAGTCGCCGCCAAAGAAATGGAGGCGCAATAAAATGTTGGCGTTGCGCTGTGCAGCAGCGATGACTTGTTCTGGCTCCCGACGTCCCGCCGCTATTCCCCAGGCGAGCGCCACTTCCGCCTCGCCGTCTCCGTGTCGCAAAGGATCATTAAAGCCATCGTCAAAACTGTTGTCGACGGAGCTCAGTGGTGTTTTTGTACAAAACAAAACGGTCGCGCATTCATCAGCGGGGACTCGTGTTACCAGGTGGAGTTCATAAGGCTTAATCGCAGGCATTTCAGTCACCGCCAGCACTCTTGACACCGAAGAGCCGCTGTAAAAACAGCCAATAGGGAGTTGGACAAAGTTACCGCAAGTAAGAAATGAATCATTCCTGTTTTAAATACAGTGGTAATGGCGGTGGACGGGGACCAAGCCTAACCTCAAATAACAGACGCTTCCCTACAAGTGATTAGAATTGCCTCTAGAAAGTTTCAACCATAAATATACAAGCTCTGCTCCCAAAACACTTAAAGCGGAAGTCAACGCCCAATTTTTTTTTCAAGAATATGTTCTATGCAAGCCCACTAGTTGAAACAAGGCATTCTGATTAATATTGTGTTTGTGCAATAAGAGTCCACTCGTTTTTAGCCATCTCTGGGGGCGGCCATTTTGTCACTTCCCTCGACTGAAAATGACATCACAACTGCTCAGGTAACGACCAATCACAGCTGATCTTTTTTCTGAAGTTGAGTCGTCATTGGTTGGCTAAAAACGGGCTGATTTTGCTGCTTAACTC
This sequence comes from Filicampus tigris, assembly GCF_054856515.1. Classification (NCBI taxonomy): domain Eukaryota; kingdom Metazoa; phylum Chordata; class Actinopteri; order Syngnathiformes; family Syngnathidae; genus Filicampus; species Filicampus tigris. The sequence goes on from NC_141232.1 coordinate 6,022,301, forward strand.
GTATTCCACAAACGCGATATTAATCAGAATGCTGTTTGTCAACTAGTGGGCCTGCTGGGAACGTATTCTTGAAAAAAATAGGTTTGGGTTGATTTCTACTTTAAACAGCATTTCAAACACTTCCAAATATCTTCAAGCATTGTTGTACACTTTAAAAATACAGTGCAGTCAACATCTCTCAGATAGGCACGTATCAATGCACCGTACCTCTACGTCAACAATTCCGAAGATGATAAATAATTAGAACCAAAGAAGAAGATTTGACTGCCACTCAGGGAGGCGTTGCTAGCGAGGATTGTCAGTATGCTAATAGGAAATTCTGCTGCTTCATAGAACGAGGTTTCACGGGATGCCTAAACCAAAACCATTCACGGACAACACAAAATGGCGGTTGCAGATCTTTTTGTTGCTCTTGTTACGAATTCCAATGATTTGATTCCGTGTTTGGTCCTAGTTAGATTAATCTATCCTGAGCCAAAGCACCCACAACAGACATGCGTGCCGCCATTTTATTTAGCCTCTCCCGCTTACTGTCGATTAAAAAAAATCTAACATGGCTGCTTTTCGCTTTTGGTGAGCCGTCAGAAAACGGCGGCAGGGCGAACGAGGAGAAAGACGATGACATCACACAGTCGTGGATCTACGGGCGAGAGAAAAAAGCAAAACAAAAGAAGTTGGTCCAAAGAAAGCAATGAGTAATGCACTGGATAGAGTGGCCTTAATGACATGCATGCCACAGTGAGCCATGCTGCATGCTTGGCTGTGCTGGGACAAACTCACACTGTACCGTTTTTTTTTTTTCCGCAGAAGAGTTAAAAAAAAAAAAGAAATATACATATATATATTATATAATCATAAGAATTTATAACTATTAATCTATTCTTTATCTATAACATTTTATCTCTTAAATTACATTAGAAAAATCGTGAATTTCTTTATCCTTTTCAAAAAAATGTGTGTACTGTTTGCTAATGCTAACGCCGCCGTTATGAGCGTCTGGCGTGATGTAACAAAGCGTAACGTCAACTTCCATTACTGGGAGTGGAGATCACGCGCGAGTGTTGAAAGTTGACGCGTTGATTAACATAAAATAAAAATAGAACCTCACTCAGCGCCATTGTCGCCGGCTGGCCGTAAAAAGTGGAGCCCGGAGGACATTAAGTGGGGGATTTACGGCCGGCGTATATTTGAGAGGAGGGTCGCTAAACCTTATGAAGTCTCCCTTTTGCTTTCTCGGACTCGCGCCGGTGCTTTCCTCCCTGTTGCTTCGGAGTGCCGACCATTTCCCCGGCTTTATTTTCATTGGCTTTTAAGGATGTGCGCTCAATAGTTTGCCTTTCAACACACGTACGGCGCATGAGAACACACACAAAGAAAGCCGAGGGGCATTCAAAGGAGGAAAAAAAAAAAAAAAAAAAATGGGGATTTTCCTGCTCAATGCCAGTCCAGGGGTTGCGCACGGCAGGTTTTAAAGCGTTTCTCCCGGTCCGGGCTCGCCATTGTTGGAGCGGAGGGGACGGGGTGGGGTAGGGGTTTGGTGGGGGGGGGCGTAATGGGGGGCAGTAATTGATTGTCCGCTTCCCTTTGGTGAAGTGGCTTTATGAAGGTTGCTGAAATACAAGCCATTCTCTCTGGCTGCCGGAGCACAGCGCAGTTGTAGATCAGCGGCGGCCTTCCGCGTTATAGCTGGAAATTGCCCCCGCGCCTTTTAATCTGCCATCTCCCGGGCTCTCATAACACTTTATGGCTTGATACGTCTCATCAGCTTTTACAGGCCAGCGTCACACAAAAGATCACTTTCTGAGTTTTTTTTTTTTTTTTTTCCCCCCTTTCAATCCTTCAGTCAAATTTCTGGCTTTATTTATTGAAATCTACTGTCTGCGCCACGATGTCAAGGCAGTAGAAGAGTAAGTGCTGCTTTGAAAGGATGTGTGGCTGAATTCACAGGAGCGCATAAACCTATTTGGAATGTTCAAGTAGACATTTATTGGAGTACAATGCAAGCCGAGTTCAACATTTTCTATCATCACGGTTTTCGCGGTAATGTTTTTCCTTTCTGATTGAAATCGCTCAGCTCTAATGCCTGTTGTTGCTTGTCCAAATCAAATATTGTATACAAAGAATTAATCAAGCTACCAAATACGGTTCCTTCGCAGAGAATTAACATTAAAGGTACCAAATAGTCAGAAAGAGTTAACACTGGACGTTACCAAATATTGTTCCTCACCCAATAAAGAGTTAGCATTTAGCTTACCAAATATGGTTCCTAACCCGACTGAGTTAAACATTAACGTTACCAGCAAATATCACATCCGTGTACGATAAAGAGTTAACATTTAAATTGCCAAATGGTGGTTCCTTATCAGAAAGGTAGTAATGTTGAAGTTACCATCTATGGTTTACTACCAGATAGTGAACATTAAAACAACAAAATAAAGTTACTCCCCACATCCAAAAATTAACGTTTAAAGTTAGCCAATATGATCCCTTGACCAATAAAAAGTTAATATTGAAGTCACCAGTCAAACATTCCTTCCTGTGGTGGTTGGTGGCCACTGCTGTGGAGTGTTATATTATGATTGGGGCATATCACATGACACAAGACATTTTTACTTGTGACCTAAAATATTTAAATGTCATAACGAATAACAATATATTAAATTTCACTATAATCAGCGTTGTGCAAAGGACAGTGGATGCCTGGGGCGAACGACAGGTTTTTATGCCCCGTCAGCATGCCCAGTAATCATTTCTATCAATGGGGGGAGGGCGGGGGGCACATTGGCCCCACCCTCTGCACGCCCCTGCTCATGAAGACAAGTAGAGCCAGATATGCTTCCTATGTCTTAAAGCTTAACACGATTGTCAACGCTCCAGCGATTCTGACACCGAGTACCAGGATCGGGATGGCAACGATACTCCACTTGATTCATCCCAAGAAAAAAAAAAAAAAAAAAAACGGTTGTCACACATGCGCTGGAGCAGATGGCGCCATATTCACGCATGGCAACAGCTGGAGTTGAAAGCACATCTGCCCCGACGGAGCGAAAAAGTACGAGCCTGACTGCTTTTTTAGCTTTGGCGCTGACCTTTCTCTGGCATGTTTTTTTTTTTTTTCCCTTTCGATCCGTGGTGGGAATGCAGCACCGGCGGGGGTGCTCTTCCACTGTCTGATTCACACACAATGACCTATCAGGCTTGCCCGGGAGGTGGGGGGGGGGGAGGAAACGTCCGGCCCAATAACATCGTTCACACTCCCGTACACACGGCTGTGCTCTTTGTGCTCCTTACCTCCTTTTGTTCTACGACCGCGTCGCTCGCACGACTTTTATTGACCAGGCGGCGGATGTATGAACTCGGGTATCATTTGTATGGTGACATTCTGCCTTCAGCACTGGCTTTTCATTACGACAAGTCCCGATGTTTGCGCAGGTGTACTGTTTTTGTTTCATTGTGTGAACGCTGAGAGGTGAGCAGTTATGAATTCAAGTGACCCTCGGCTTATTTGCAGTTTGACATTCACAAATGTGTTTAGTTGCAGATTTTTGGGGGCTGAAAAACTCTCCCTCACACTGTTTTTGCACTCAGGTCGAAGCAATCTGTCGCCATCTGGTGGCATTCTGGGTTATAATAGTTTGGGATAATTATTTCATTGTAGCTAGTTTGTATTTTGTTTTATTTCAGGGTTTGAATTCGTTTTTTTTTTTCATTTGTTATTTTTGTTTTTAATTAGTCTTATTAATTCTAGTTTATATATATATATATATATATATATATATATATATATATATATATATATATATAGGGAGTATTTGTTGAGTGCAAGATAAAAATATAAGTCTTTAATAATGTAAACCACAATTCCCAAACAAGTGACTGCGCTTCCTCTGTATGGCCGCACAGTAATACCAAAATAAATACGTTCAAAATAAACCTGAAGGCTCATTTATGAAATTAATAGCCAGAGACAAATGACCAGAGTTGAGCATTTTACTAAAAATTGAGCGTCCGTTATTCGGCATCCGTCTGCAGCTTGGGTACCCTTCCGTCGTCCGCCATTTTTTCCGGGGGGAGGAAAAAAATAGTCCCCGTCTATAGTCCGGTCCGCCTCTAATTTTCAACGGGCTTCTGTCGTCGATTCCGACTAAACTTTCACTCGTACCGCGTGAGCCCTTATATGGTGTTTTGTATTGTTTGTTAGCATTAAGCTAGTAGAATTTTGTAAGGCAAAGCTTTGTAGCCGTTTTAAATACATGCGTAAATTGTCTTTTTTTTTTAAGTTTAGTTTGACAGTAAACTGCAACTGGAGGTAGCAATTACCATCTTAAAGCCTCTTTTTTGAACAACGCTTCAAATGTTAAAAAAGGAAAAACCAAACAGTGGCTCGTGTCTCAAAAAAGCCACAAACCGGGTCAACTGAAGTTTCAAGGCACCACTGTATTTTTTTTCTTGTTGAATTTGTGAGTGAAAGAGCGGGTCTTCTACTCCATCACCTTCGGCCTCCATACATCTCACTTGGGCCCGGCCAGTTTTGCCATCAATCTGCCGTCGGTCGTATCTAATGAGCTCATTAAGCATCGGCGAGCGCTAATAAGAGCGGTGGCAGTGATGCACTACGGCGTGGCGACGGGACCAATCGTCTCTCTTTTGTTTTCGACGCCCTCCAACTCCGCCACCGTAAACGCTTTGTCGTCGCGTAACTCGCACATCTGTCTCGCCTGATGTTGTGCACTTTTTATTGCATGTGAAATTGCTCATTACGACGGTTCTATTTCGGCACGGGCCTAAACACGCCCGTATTTCACGCGGACGTTTCCGCAGCAGCGTTATAGCGGCCAATCAAAAATAAGGTGACGCGTTACAAGTCGGACTGGAAGCCTTTAAGTTTTACGTGCGTGCTTCTTTGCTGCAGTAACTGATGAAGGATTTGCAACCAGGGAGCCAAATCTAGGATGTGAATTTAACCAGCTTTAATCTTGAAAAAATCTCCCTTTTTTGGGGGGTGGGGGGGGGGGGGGGTTGATTGACTCCATGCAATAAAGATGTGAAGCGCTTCTCAAAAACATTGCTTATAGAGTTATATATCCTTGAAATGATTTAGAAGGCAGCAAAATATTGGGAAAAAAGGGATTTTGTGCTTGACTTTTTGCCAGAGGTGGGTGGCATCCATGCAACACAGATGTGAAGCAGCTCTCAGAAACAGTGTTTACAAAACTAAATATCAAGTCAGTGATGAAGAAGAGGGCAGCAAAATATTTGGAAATCAATGCTATTGTACGGATTGCCACTTGACGGACTTTTTTGGTGACGCCATGCAACACAGATGTGAAGCAGTTTTCCGGAACAATGCTGAGACAAGTAAATAACAATTCGGTTATTCGCATGAGAGGAAAATGCGGGGATTTAATACTATTTTACATATTTTTTGCATTTGACTCACTTTTCGACAGGAGTCGGTCCACCCATGCAACACAGACGTAAAGCACTTTCAAACAATGCTTGTGTAACTAATTATCCATTCAAATATTCAAAGCACAGCAAAATCTTGCGAATAAAAGATATTGTACGGCTTTTGAGTTTTACTCTTTATTTATCTGTGGACTACATGCAACACAGAAGTGAAGCGGCATCTAATAAACATTGCTCGGACAATGAATCAGTTTTCCTGACGTCCTGTAAAGAAATAACGCAGCGGATACGTTTTTAGTCATGTTTCGTTTTGGAATAGAATATGTAGCGTTCTCAATGCTTTGGAAATGAAGGCTATGTGAGGATTTTGAGATTTACGTTTTAAAGCACGCTGCTGTTATCCTGAACACAACTGCATGCGTGTGTGGGCGAAAGAAGGCAGCTGCTAATGAACACCGCAGTCACATCCCATCACTACGCGCACATCAACCAATTTAATGGCCCGATCCGAGCCAGTGAAGTTTTTATTCTCAATCCCGCCCGTAATCTAATGGCCTTTGAACGTCTGCCACTTTACCCCCACCCCCACCCCCTCCCTCCCCTGCCCACTTTGGCAGACACATTTGGATCTCATTGAACGCGTTTACATCCTGCGCAAATGGAAAGCACATGGCGGTCCGACCCACCTGGTTGTGATCAACTACCGAGTTGGGAAAAAAGACAAGCGCGAATCGCCCGGTGCCAGCTAGCGGAGCGAGGCTAGAGAACACCTTTTTGATACTACTTACGGCTCCCGTTTAGTTCCGCTCGCTTTCACTTTCTACCCTCACAATTTCATGCTTCCAGCTGACTGGCTGACGGGGGACTTTCACCACCAGGGGGAGTGCGGCAATACACAATGTGAGGTATAACACATTCAAATGTTAGATTTGTTTGTTTTATTTAAAAAGGAGTGAGGGAAAGTCAGGTCATATAAAATATATGCAAGTATAAAAACGAATAACATGTCAACTTCAGACATTTAACCTACAAATGCTGATAAAGCTTTTGGATGTGGCATATCTGCATTGAATATCTCAGAAGTCTTTAAGAACTGCAATGGGCCACCCCTGGTTCAATGACCTTTACATTGGCATAAGGTTCGTCGCTGTTGTCATTGATGGATTATGCGAGGCTCGTCGATGGAAGGCTCAAATCAGAAATTTTATGCTCTGCTGCCGTATGACAACTAATTAAGGTAAAGTGAGTTGCCGCTAACGCTATCAAAAAAAACATACAATTAGAATAAACTACTTATCGTACGATACTTCACAAAAATAATGCGCCTTATAGTCAGAAAAAATCATTACTGTATGTTTTTTTTTCATAAACTTCATTATATAGTGCCATTTTTCCACATTTTTAAAAAATACATGACAACAATTTTATTGGATTTTGCTGGCAGGCCGGAACAGATTAATTCCATTCATTTCAACGGGGAAATATGACTCGAAACAGGCTTACGTTTAGTCACAACTGTCCATAAACAGTATCATACACTCGCAGCAGGATGCATTGTGGTCATCTCCAACGGTGAATTTGTTGTTGTTTTTCAGGATTTGTCTTTTAGTCCTCAGATTTTGATGGCACCATCACTTTCCCACGGATGCCACTAAAGATTAAACAGCGGAGAAAGTTTGGTGAAAAGAAACGAATCCATCAAGTCGACAGCAAATGTCCTCCAAACTTTATATCCCATGATGCCCCCCCACCCCCCACCCCCGGGGCCAAGTTTCTGCTTGTTGTTCCTGAAAGAATTCAAGTCATATATGCCATCACATGGTCAGTATAAATAATCTAAGTGCTGCACTTTACCATGCGGAGTGGATGTGTTAGCGAGTGTGTGTGTGTGTGTGTGCGCAGCCTCCATTGAGTGCATGTTGTTAATGGGAGCATTGGAGAACATGATGACCTTCATCGCCGCCCCCCCTCCCTCAGGCCCCCACCCCCCCGTGATCCATCCGCACCCCATCTCACGCCACATCTGCTTTGACCATCTCCATCCCCCCGCCTCCACCTCATCAATCCTGCGTGTCATCATTGCCACACTCGTGCCTATTGCCAAAGTAAGCCGCGACACGGAGACGTGAAAAAATGATGAATGGATTTTTCCCGGACGGGAAGCGGAGGAGGAGGAGGAGGAGGAGGAGGCGCCCCACCCAAACGCATCCCTCCCAAATCCATTTTTCACTCGCTTGCCTCAGCCACATTTCTGTTATCCGTTAAGCAAGTGGTCCTGTTCCACAAATATACTTCTCCAAAAATAGGCCTGTCTTTTCTTAGGACGTTGGGTCCCCACAATATTTTCTTATTTTTTTGGGCGAAGAACCGCCCACTGCTGTATTTGATCCGTTTGTGCTACGTGGACGACTCCATTGCTATTTATCAACGGCATGACACATCCATCCGTCCGTTTTCTAGAGCGCTTGTCCTCATTAGGGCGTCGGATGATCCGGGGCCTATCGCAGCTGAATTTGGGGTGTACAAACAACCATTCACAGTTGGACAATTTGGAGTAAATGCATGAAGGAGGAACATTTTTATTCCGATGAAAATCACAAGTCTGAACCCAAACTGCAACAAAATGATGCCAACATTTCTTATGTTCGTGTCAAAACAAGCATTTTCGACACACCGTGTCGGCAATATTTGTGGAATTTGTCATGGTGGGAATGCGTTACGGCTGCGGTTTTCACACTCACCTGTTGTAGATAATGTGTCACTCACCCCCACTGTTAAATTCTCGTGAGAAATCTTAAAATAGCAGCGATATTGGTCGGGGTGCAGTTTGGAGCTAAACCAGAACGTTTTGGAAAAAATATAGCTCATAAATAAAAACCACGGGCAACAAATCTGCTGAGACTTTAGCTTAATCAGCATCTAAAAGCAACGGGGCAAACAACACTTTTTAAAACTAGGTCTAGGTCCCTCCATTTTTACCTCCAAGTGAACGCCCCTGGACAGTAAATACTTTAAGTGAATAAAAACATTCACAAATTTCTACCAAGCAGATCCTGACATACAGTAAATGGCATGTACCGTCGCTAATAGCATAAGGGCTAACGACCAGAAAATCTTGTCAATAGCCAGAGGTGAGATGAAGAAACCTTCATGGTAGCATATGGCTCAATCAAGGGAAGCGCGGTGGTGAGTGGTTAGCGCGTCCGCCTCACAATTTGGAACCTCAGCCTGCCTGTGGGGTTTGCGTGTTCTTCCGATGCTAGCACGTGCTTCCATGGGTTAGCACGGATGCCGGTGTGTTCCCTCCTGCCCCGTTATGATCTGATGTGGTCCCTCACGGTTGTCATACTTCAGGCTTTCTCAACGTGAACGCCGAGCAGACTTTGGGTAGTTTACCCGGCAGTCGTCCGTCGAATGAAGCTCGACTTGGCTTGGCTACAGAGTGGGCGTCAGCGCAGGGGGGCACACATACTATATACTGCCGCTCCCTCAATGTTTGGTACTATTAGTTTTCTGTCAAGAGCTAATTAATGAATCCATCACATACAAAAGAGCCCATTGCCCACATATACACTGCAGAGTGTACCAAGGTTATTATAGTTAATGAAAAATAAAAAAAAAACTACAATTGAAAAAACATTTTTTGTTCACAAAATAAAGTAAAAATGAAAATGTTTAAAAAAAATAAATAAATAACTGAAACTACATTTTATGTTTTCAATACTAATGAAAACTACCTTCGTTACATTACAGTTAATAAAAACTAAAAAAAACAACAACACAAAAACCTAATATTACAATTGAAATAACATTTTTGTTAACGAAATAAAGTAAAAATGAAAATGCTTTAAAAAAATTCACTGAAACTACATTTTATGTTTACAATACTAACGAAAACTACCTTCGGTATAAAGATTATTATAGTTAATGAACGCTAAAAAAAAAAACTACAATTGAAAAAACACTGTTAACAAAAAGTAAAAACGAAAATTCTTAAAAAAAAAAAAAAAAAAAAACTAACTGAAACTACATAACGAAAACTACCTTTGCTATAATTAGCAACAATGTCCTTTGTTTTTGTCTTCATGAATTCACTTTACATTAGTGTTGATTTTAAATGTATTTGCTTGGTAGCACAGCGCGGCCGTTAGCCGGAAGAAGCAAGGTCGAACAGTCGTCTGGGAGTTGTGGTCCTTTGACTGTGTGTTGCCTTGAGGCAATGTCATTAGCGGCAGCCAATAAGAAGGCGCCACCACATGACGTCGCCCTTGGCGACAAGCCTGCGTGTTCGTTATGAAAACTAATGAACAATAAGAAAAAAATAACTTAGCTTAAACAAAGCATTTTCGAAGAAACTAAAATTAATTAAAAAAAAAAAAACTGCACCCTTTTTCCTGTTTTTGCATAACTGCAAAGAGAAGGGAAGAAAACAGAAGTGACGAGTGCGTGTAAATGGGAAAAAGTGAAGAGCGGCACGGTGTTACACTGGATGACAAAGCTTCTGTGTTGAGCGACACGTTGCGCAATATGGAATGATGCAAAGTGTTCTTAGCTGCATTTTGCAGCCAATGAAAGGCATTACAAATCAATGAGCTGTATTGTTTGGCATGTTGTCCCACATCAAGTCCTCCGGGCATGAAACTTGGGTCACGGTTGTTTACTTAATGAACCTGAGAACTAGTTCCTCCACTGTCATATGATTTTAATGACTGCATGACACAGCGAGCATAATGGCTTTCACATAGTTGTCTTTTTCAAAGCCAACCTGTGTTTCAACCCCATGAACTCTCCCTCGTTATATCCCAGTGATGAGTATCGCGCCTGTTTCCTTACTTTCCTCGGGGCAAAGTGCCGGTCGCGGCTATAAGACGCAACAGCATGCAAGTATGCAGGAAAACCTGCAATTCGAGCCCAGAACCTCCAAAGTGGGAGGTGGACATGAATGGTTTAGACCAGAGGTGTCAAACATAAGGCCCGCGGGCCGGAACCGGCCCCCCACGGAGGTTCGATCAGGCCCGCAGGATCATTTAAATGTGAAAAAAAATGCATAAAAGGCACAAAATTAATTATTTTCAATATAATGCGATTCATGAATTATCCGCTAAGGGGCACGCTGTTTTTGATCAGAGTAGAAGACAACATTGTTTAAAAATTCCTTTCTTTATAAATCTCGTTCAATCTTAAAGTGCATTACTATATTTTTCGATACTAATTACTATTAAAGTTTTGTGCCTTTGTACAATCAGTGGGATGAGTTGCAATGCATATACATGTGAATGATAAAAGTAAATTGCACATTTGTCTAAGGATATCTAAGGTGTTTCATGAAATGTTTTTTCAACATTTTCCTAATTTTCTTGTGCTTCTTTACACCAAAACAGAGGCAATACATGATATTTTGGTTATATATAGCTGAGTGTGGTATCATTTTAATGGTCCGGCCCACTTGACATCTACCGTGAAATGAGTTTGACGCCCCTGGTTTAGACGTCTCTGGTCAATCTCCAGACTTAAAGCCGAGAGAACATGTATATGAATGAATGGAAGTGTTAAATAGTTTGTGCATCATGAGCTAATGCTGCCTTCAATTCAGTGTGCGATGCCTTCTGGTGTGCTCACCTTGATCACCGGAAGGCGGTACTTTATAGGTTTTTAAAAAACATTGTCAATGACCGTATGTACACCGGTGCAAATGTGCTTTGAAAAAGAAGAACAACAGAAAAAGACAATTTAGCTCACTAGTAAGTGGCGCTATTTTTTTCAGAATAGCAACACAACTCGCGAGCTATTTTTAGAAACAGGCCTGCGGGGGCTACCTAGTGCCCGCGGGCGCCATGTTGGTGACCCCGGGGCGAGACGAAGTAGCATTCATTTTTCATCAATGTGTTTTTTTTTTTTTTGCACTCAGATTTGGTAGGACTGTGAACATTCTTTTTAGTGTGCCAAATTAACAAAACTTTTTTTTTTTACTTTGCAGACACTTTAAAAATGTTGAATTGTGATTTGATTTTGTCATCAATAACTTGAATGATTTTTTTTTTTTTTTGCAATGGCACAATGGCTTTGAAGCTGAAAGTCAACTTGTAATTTGCTGACGGAATCCGCCGCCCACCCCCACTCACTCGCGCACAATCATCAACTGTTCGACTAATTAGCCAACGACTTCAGCCCTAATTAATAAACATCCTCTTTTAATTACATCGAGCATTTCTTGAGATCATTTGTTGTTGTTGTTTTTTTTTGTTTTTTTTTTCCCTCCTCACGCCTTTTAAAACAATCCTCGACGGAATCACGCCGAGCCTCTGACATCAATTATATGAAATAAGACAAAGTGCTCTTGTTAAAACCACGCCGCGCACGCTCGACACACACACATTTGCAACGGACACAGAACATCACGCGACGCACGTTTTCTGACACTTGTCTCGTATTTAACGTAGTTTGCGTCATTTCCACCAGTGCACCAGCCTGGCCTGTGCGACGAAGAACAACTGCGTGCGCTGAGATACACACGCGCGCACATAAGTCTCATTTAATCCTTTATCATGCGGCTGGAATTTGTAATGATTTTAATTAGGAAAGGTGCAGTTGGCGATGCCGACACTCCAGGGCGCCTGAAGCCAATTAAAAATATGTGCTGATCAAACAGCCTGCCCTCACTAAGCATGCATGCGCCGCCGTCCCCACCCCACCACCACCAGAGCCTTGTGTATGCTTGTGGGGGGCTTCGGAGTGTGTGTGTGTGTGTGTGTGGGGGGGGGGGGGGCTCTCCCGCTCCCACCATACAAGCAGCAACACAGATCTGGTTCAAGGTTCAGCTGCTCCCATTAGCTGCACATTACGGAGGGCAACGACCAGCCAGTGGAAGTCCCGGAAGAGAAATCTTCCGAATCACAATCAAACGCCTGTGAGAAAATGTCACACAGCCACAGAGGTTTCTTTTTATTCCCCCTCCGCACACACACACACATAGGGGCACGCACGCACACCCCCACACACACGTACACGAGGGAGCTGGCTGAGCCCCCCCCCTGCCTTGAAGTTAGTTATATGACAAATGAGAGTGACAATTCACGCTGGTATTAATTACCGACAGGCCAGAAATGGATGAATCCCCAAAAAAGCCAGATATATTTTCCGAATGTTCCTCTTCCCCAAGAATCGTCCATCAATGTCGCGTCTGCCGGCCGCTATGAAGTCCCTCCTCCTTTCTATCATTAGGCCGCTGCGTCTGTGCTGATTAATGACGCTAATGAGCGTGTGCGGCCAGTCACTCCGTCACACGTGATTCCGTCCTTTGGCCACCGACGTGAGACGTCTCCTGCTGGCCGAAGACGCCTAAAGTGAAGTTCAAGTCTTCGGTGAATGCGTGTGCCGGATTTGAATTCCTTCGGAATGATTTCAGTTCGTCATTTAAAGTTAGGATTTTTTTTTTTTTTTTAATCTCCTTGCGTCTGATCTGCTGAGCAAAATCTGACTTTCAAACGGAGATGTACAGAGATCCTGTTGTCAAAGAGAAATACATATACAGTGTTTCCTTAATTTTGACAAACTAACCCTCCATTATTCAGTCCGCTACTGCTTTTGTGCACAGGCCAAAGCCGTGTCAAATACAAAAATATTGTTAGGTGCCGTCTCAATGAATCTACGGGCTTCTTCAGAATCGGATTTTTGTTTAAGAGCTTTATTTTCCTGCCCTATCCGTGCGAAACGATTCGGAAGCAAGGTGGGCGTTGGCCGCCACACAAATCGGAAAATGTTTGAGAGCGGCGGCCCGGTGGTATAAGAAGGCGCATCCAATAGGAGAGGGGCTGGCAGAGTGATTTCAGAGTGCCGAGAACAACGGAGCAACCAGCCGGTAAAAAAGGCCTTCCTGTTTCCCGGTTGGCTGCTATTTTATGTTACAAAACAGCAACTTCCTATGTTAATCTTAAGATCATTTTTATTTTGATATGTTTTTTTTATACTACGCAGTGCTATTTTCATAGATTAAAAATAAAATAGGATTGCGTTTTGGTGCTTTGAGTGGATTCATGGCATTCATTCAGAAGAGAATGCTCATAGAATAAAATCAAATTTACTTCATGATCCTGCTGCCTCTGACCTGACCCCGGATAAACGGAACAAAATGGATGGAAGAATGGGAAAATAAAAATAAAAATAATAATAATAATAGACTGTATCTCCCTCAATGTCCAGTGAAATGAACGGACCAGAAGCTGCGACAACCAAAGGGACATCATTTCATTGGACAAGTGCATGCAAAAAGCACATACATGTCACACAAACACATTTGCTGTCTTATTGGCTTAGCGGGGAGAGCACAACACACTGGAAGTTGTTTTGTTTCCAGGCGCTCTCCGGCACGCGTTTCACGATCCGTACACACTTGTCACTGTACATAAACCACAGCGTGCACTGGAAGCCAGGCGCTTCTTCCTGCGAGGCTTTTTTAGCCTGCCGCGTCGCAACATCTGAATCCAAGTATCTCTTTTTTTTTTTTTTAGTCGTCTTGTTACCAGGCAGCCTTTTAACTTTGCCTGAAACCATCGCTCTATACTACTCCAAACAGTAGAAAATCATTGCAATAATTAACCCTTTCATGCACAGTGGTCGCTACAGTGGACAGCTATTTAAAAGTTGCTTTCGCCTATATTTAGTCATCTAAAAAATACATTTATATTTACATCAAATCATAATTAATGCATGAAAGGGTTCAAATATTTTGACAAATTTAGATGAATTAATATAGGCGGAAGCATCTTTTAAATAGCTGTTCACTGTAGTGACCAGTGTGCATGAAAGGGTTAAAAAAAAACAAAATGGAAAATATGAGCAAAACAATCAGTTCCGGTGTCAAATGAAGGTCATTCTAAAACCTTTAGGAAGTGTATAAGCACGTTAACAACTTCATTATCTATCCAGTAGTAATATCTGTTTTTTAAAAAAATCTTACTTTATTTAATATTTTAAAAAATGTAGTGGACATAAGATGAATTGATTCCCCCCGGCTTTTGCCTGGTGACCTTGATGCTGATCTCATATTGTACTTTTGGGCCATCTAAATTTGAATGATTTTTTAAAATAAAATCAAACATAGATTTTTAAGATGATTTTTTTTTTTTTCTACTTGACAATTTTTTTTTTTTTAATTATTTATGGTAAAAAAAAAATGCAGTTTTAGAAATCACATTAATATTCCGAAGCGTAAAAATGATTATCATTTGAGTGTCTGGACCGCGAGAGCACGGCTGCTCGTGCACGGCTTCAAACCTGCAGCTGGGGCGGGCGAGAAGTTCAGGGGCGGGAACAAACCCCCTTTTCTTCTTTCAGAGAAGAAGAAGGCTGCTCTTAATGGTCACATGACCACGGGGCGCATGATGCAAAGCCCCCCCGCAGCGTCCACCTAGCACCCTCTCGTCGCAGATGTCGGCCGGCGAGCAAAAGGACGGCGGGACAATTTGACGTTTGTGTTTGCGAGCCCCTCAGCGACGCCATCACATGACTTCCTCAAGGAGCATGATCATTTGGACTGTCATGCCTTTATTCAACATTTTTACATAATACGTTTTTTTTTCCCCCCGCCTCATCAACAAACGGCCTGGCCAAATTGCCCTTCCTAAAAAAAAAAAAAAGAAATAAAAAAAAAAATTCAATGTAACCCACCTTTGTCCCGCAAGAAAAATGGATTCTACATCCGGACAAATCGAGCCAATGTTTGCGTTGGGCTGAATAATCCGAGCACGCTCCACAGGATTCAAAGCGCATCAATCTCGAGCGCAAAAACTGGGACGTGAGGCTTTCCTCTGCACACATACAAAAAAAAAAAAATTAATAAATAAATAAATCTCCATCCACACCACAGCCATTAATCCAAATGAAAAAAAAGTAGTAACAGGTGGCGCTGTAACCCCGAACCGAAAAAGCCATTTCAGAAGCATTTGCGTAAAAAGCTGACATCACACCGGTGAGGAATCGCGGAAAAGAGAAATCATACTTGTCCTAACAGTTATTTTTCAACGTGACGCTTGAATACAAAGCCATTCAAGTGTTTACATTGCAGCAGTATGTTTGCAGTAGCATGTCACTTCGGAATGACAACAGCGGATGTGCTTGTCACTTGTGACAAACAGCGAATGGGAATCCCCACTTCTTCCCCCACAGAGATTAAAATGCAACTTGCGTCGGATGGAAGAATGCAAACCTGTTGACAGGCTCGCTGCGGGCCTGCAGCGGGTGGAAGTTGACGCGTTGTGGTCAGGTGGAGGAAAATCACGTCAGGTTTCTCCGCCGTTGCAAGTAGACAAAAGAGGAATGCGGTTCGAATGATTTGGAATGATAACGTTGTTCCTAAACGTCAAAAAAAAAAAAAAAAAAAAAAAAAGGCTAATAATGTCTGCTACTGCAGATCCGGTATCGGCAGTGTGATGGCCGACTGGTTCTGGAGTTAATACTACAAAACCTGACAGTGATACTCCGATAATGCTAACGCAAAAGGCTTGGGCTAACAAACAGCACGATGTCACAAGAGTAACCATTACATTGTGTAATATTGGACCACAAATGGTGCAGCAACATATAAAGGTGACATAACACTCAGAGGAATATATTCTTTAAATTCGTTTGTGATATTGCCGTTTCGGCGCCATGTTCTTCTTTGTGTCTTTTCATGAAATCAACACGTGTTATCCGGCATGCACAAATGGTCTAGTGGAATAAAATGATTTAATGTGAAAAAGTGAGTTGTCATTTTGAGCTTATTTTATTGCATGTTCAATAAAGGTTTGTGTTTAAGATCAATGTTTGATTCAAATAAAACACACAATTTTTGGCGACGATAAGAGAACGGACGCATTGGTCCCAAATACATGCGAGTAACTGACACCCCCCCCCAAAACGGTTTGTAATTGCCTGTGGATGCCACAAGATGGCGACAAAGCAATGCTTTCATATTAGCCTGAGCGCTAAAACGGCAAATAAGTCCGTTTTTAAGCGCGTAACAAAGATTAGGTTAAAAAAAAAAAAAATCTCCCAATTGGCTGCTGGCTGCTCCATCCAGAAGTAAATGGGGAAAAAACTAAACAGACGCTAACATTCACGGATATTAAAGTGTTGTGTCAATTTCAGAGAAAAAACGATATGCTTGTTTCAGGGCCGATGCCGATACCGATTATTAGTCGTCAAGGAAGCCATTAACCGATATTTGGAGCCGATATACGTTTTCAGTGAAAAGGAAAATATTGGCATCGAAATCCAAAGAAAAATTCACTCTTAACTTTGTTGTAACGTCTTTAAGCGTGTTTATTGAACAATGTTTCAGGTTTGCATAATGGTGATGCTTTTTAAATCAGTATTACAAGAAATTTTTGACAGTATACATCTCTGTTATAAAATTCTCACAAAAAGTTCAAGGAGCACCCAAGATTGTCAGCATGTCTTAAAAAGAATAAAGGCAAACTTAAAACAATAGCTCAATTCATGTCTGTCATTTCAAAATGACAGAAATGTTCAACTTTCCCATCCGCAGTCGAAGGAATACATGCCGTCGGCCGCTAAAATCTTTCGTTTGCAGTGCGACCTTATAACATGAGAAGTATATGATCAAATTTCGTTTCATAACTGACTCGCAAGATTGAAATGTGTGGGTTTGTTTTTCATAAAAGCGGAAGCCTTGATCCACAAAATGTCGTCAAGCGGTTTTGTGCTCTTAACGCTTAATCCTTTTTTGGGATTATTATTTTGTTTTTGTTTTTAACCCAGGAAGATAAGCCGCATTGTGAATAAAAATGTCTGCTCCGGTGTCCCACTTTTTTATTTATTGAGCACATAAAGGCAAAAGGGCTGCGCGGTTTGTCCATCTCGAATATCTACGAGGGCCGTCTGTCGTGTGGATGTGGGCGGGAGGAAGGAGCTGTCAATCATCAACACTTGATTGATCAAGGACAATCGTCCTCCTTGTAAAAGTGCTTTTTTTTTTTTCAACCCCCTTTTTTACAAGTCACTCACCCAGCTTTAATTATCACGCAGTCTGTCCTGTATAGACGGCAAGATAAGTTGCATGTGTGTATGTCGATTCCACATTGTACATTTTTGACATATTTCACATAGGGGACCTGAAAAATGACGATATTAATCAAATACCACCCCCAACGCCTCTAAATAAATAAATAAACCTTCATATTAATTGGTTGAATTGTAATCAGCGGTATTGAAAATGTATGGCTGGTTGGATGTTTTTTTTTTTTTTTTTTTGCTTTAATCATATACACATAATCGCAGTCAAGTGTAACCACTAATTAATGTTTCACCTTGCTCAAATGTGTGTATTAAAAAGAACAGCGTTTTTTTTTTTGTGGGATATTCGTCAAGTAAGTGTCACATAAAAGTGCTACGAATCTGGGAGGAAAATTTATATGTGTAATTATTTGGTAGTACCGTATTTCTTCAAATTACGTGTATTAATGATTGACAGAGTATTTTTCCAGTGTAATATTCATTAATCTTATAATCTGAAATATATTTTGGCAGTTCATATTACAGTACCGTATTGTATTTATATTTCATCTTTCTCAAAATGTGTGTATAGATAAAGTACAAAGTGCATTTTTAGTGGAGTAGTCATAAATAAGGGTCAGGTAAAAACAAAATAAACGGTGGGGGGAAATTGATTCAACTCCCTCAAAATAAGGGCAAAGGGTATGTGATGACAATTGCACAAAATGTAACCAATACAAATAAGACTCTGTTGGAATAAAAGGGAATTTCTAAATAAATGTGTAACGTTTGGTAATGTGAATCAGATTGTGTTATTTTTTTTGCTTGTGTCATGAGCACAATGAGAATTGTAATAATTCAGACACACTGAGAAAAAAAAAGAATAATTCAATTTATTCTTAAATATTAATATTAAATATGTATTTTCCTATTCCATATATATATATATATATATATATATATATATATATATATATATATACATACACACACACACACACACTGCAGTCGCCCCCTTTACGCCATGAGTGGGTGCTGACAATGGGAGAAGTGGCAGGCTAAATGCTTGAACACACACACGCACACACGCACACATCACGCACCATTATGTCATCTGTGTCGTCTTTTCACAAACTCACCGTGCAAACCCCCCTTTTCCCACCCCCGGACCGCAAATGTGCAAATTGTTTACTTGCAAGCAATTACTGAGTGTTGTTTTATTCTACCGCACCAGCCGGCCGGCCCACTGCGACAAACCTCATGCAGGCAGCCAGGCAGGCAGGCAGGCAGGCAGCCGCACGCGAATACACGCAGAAACGTTTCCGCGCACGCCGTCTTCATTCAAAAGCAACAACAACAACAACGATCCACGACAAGCAGCAAACGATTTTCGGTGATGATTTCGGTGGCAGGAACGGCTCCATTATTGCTAATATCCACGCTATCAATCCCCCCCTCGCTCTGCTGTATATTCCCTTTGATTCACGCTTGACTCGTTTGGCTTCAGGGCCAACTGGGGTCCGCCTTTGGAGGCGAGGGAGGGGGTGGGATCGGGGGGAGCCTTGAAACAGCTCCCCTCTTATCCCCTTTCATCATCTACTCCGGGGACGCCTTGAAACCGCCTGGACAGTTATTGCCTTTTTTTTTTTTTTTTTTTTTTTTTTTTTTTTTTGCAGGCAGTCCAATGCGGACTGGCCATCAGCCAATCAGAGGCTTGTTTACACTCTGGTGACTGACAATACGATGGAGGCGCGCCAGCCAATCAGCGGCGCCGGCGCGCACACGCACACACAAAAGGGCTTTCGTTTGTAAATATTCAGCGTCATGCAAAAAACGTGAAGCAGGTCTAATGAAAACACACGCGCACGCACACACATTCTCGTACATATACGTCTATATTTACGGTGTTCCACATACACACACATAATAACAATTATCAATTAATTTTGGCAACCGATTAGCTGTCGATTAATCATTTATTCATTGCATCTCTAATAATTATATATATATATATATATACACACACAGAATACATGGATGGATGTATAGTTATCCTGTTTATTCAATGAGTCACAGTTGATTCAATTACCAAAATTGGCTTCATGAAAAATGTTTTCACCAAGGTTCCGGAAAGGAAATTTATCATTTACAAAATAAGTGTTTTTTTCATGGCTAAATTGTAGGTAATGCGTTTTAAACTGCAAAAAGACATGAAAATGTATCACCTAATATTTTGACATCGTTTCAGTTAAATGGCACTTATTTGTAAATTATATTTATGTTGAATCGCCTCCGTGCTTTCGTTGGCCCGTCATTGCGCTCCAGGTTAGACCCGCGTGTCAAAAACGCAATAAAATCCAATGAAAAAAAGGCTCCATTCACAAGAATCCAACAAGCAGAAATGTGTAGAAAGACTTTTCCATGTTGTTTTATCAATACAAGTCAAACAAGACTTTTAATAGAAGGAACTACATCTGCTTTGACTTGATTTACCCACCGGTGATTGCTACCTACTCGCAGTAAATGCTGATTTTAAAGTGCCGCGCAATTGTAAGCGTCCCCTATAAAAGTCATGTAAAATGGAACGTAAACACGACTGCGAGTGCGTATGACGCCGTGTGAAAACAAACAACAACACTCCCGCTCTAATAGCACTCATTGATTGGAGCCCTGCTTCACTTGGCGACTCGCCTTTGGGTCGCGACTTCCGAAATCACCGCGGACTAAATCCCTTGAAAAACGATGTGCGAGTGCTGAAACGGAAAGGAATCGAGGACTAATCGAGCACAAATCCCCAAGTGTAACTTAACCACGACGCCTGGAGAAGGGATGACGTCGCAACAATCGGACTGAATGTTCGTCAGGTCATTGGCGGAATAATTCAAAAACTGCAATTCCGATTCAGAGGCGTATGATTCGATTCGATTCCGATGCATCACTACACTGGTTTACATTTTATAGTCCATGCAAAACACTGGTACCTTTTTAAAAACAAAGAACTCCAGGAAGAGCAATGATTTATATTTCGCAGTTTGACTTTGCTGCGCTCGTATGAGGTTTTGCTTGTTGCGCCATCTTGTCACGTATTAGCTTAGCCTAACGGACGTCTGACGTACAAACACACATAATCACTTGCGCATTTTTATTTTTTTTAATTTGAACTATAATTATCGATTATTAATACCTATGATTCGATTCAGAATCTTTTTAATACGCTGAATGATGGACCGAAAAAACGATTATCGTTCGCACCCCTCCAGTCAACTATAATGTGAGGAAAGTCAGTCGATTAAGTCGCCTGCACACGCATGTGCACACGCATGTGCACACGCATGTGTGCAGGCGACGCCGATAAGCGGAAATGTTATAACTTTTTGTTCTACCTGTCGTACGTTCGGTTACATTTTTGTTTTTATTAAGGCTCATTTTCATCGCCTTAAAAATACTTTTGTCCTGTGTTTTCCGTCACAGCTTTTAAGCATCGTGTGTTTTCTTATAGTAGCTTTTGAAATTGTGTTGATCTGTTGACCATATTAATCACACAGTGTATGTATACCAACACTCGTTTGATATCGCCAGTAAAAGTTACGTTTGTAATAATTCTGTATAAAGTAACATACTCTAAATGGGTAAACGGGAATGGGACGGGACGGGATTTTTTTCTGTGGGAGTAGGATGGGACGGGAGTGAAAATCCACTCCCGTGTCACCCTCTAATGCCCAAAGCAAACGTGTTTCACGTTGCCCGTCATGAATTTGCGCCTATTCGCGCGTTTGCTTTGACTTTATATGTAATCACGTAGAGTGTGAACGTTACCACAGTGCTGCGTTCTGTTGTCATTGACATTTGAATGTGATGTACTCGGGTGTGCCCAGACTCAACAGCACTTTACATAGAAATGCTAATGCAGCCATTTTAAGATATTTGCAATTTGATAGGATTTTAATTGTTTACATCTCCGGAACACTACTGTCATGTAAACGAGCGGCCAAACGACCCAGTTTTGATGCCTTTTCAATTTAGATGGTGGCCTTGTGTGAACAAACTTGAGAAAGCTTCTTTCACATAAAAAAGATCCTGCAAAATCTGGCATGTGACGTTTAAAATATTTGTCGGACAGTGACAGAATACATTTCGACACAACAGGGCCAGAAATGTATTTGACTAGAAATGGGTTTTAAACTTCAAGTCTGCGTCCGAAGCAATTGTTCACTTTTACGTAGGTGTCGGTTATGATACTACCGTTGAATTACTGTATGTTAGTATAATAGTATATAATACATTATTGTGCTAATTTTCTTGTTAAAAAACATGTTACAAACATTTTTGATGATGTTTAAATTTGGGCCTGACCGATTAATCAGTCTGCCGATTATATTAGCTCTTGAAAAAAAAAAAAAAAAAAAATCAGCCAAAAAAAAAAAAACTGTATTTGTATGTATTTAAATTGATCTTATTCAATAAAGACTTTATTTGATTAATTGGCTGATTAATTATTTAACTGAATTTTAATATACAAATATCGGAATCGGTCTGGGACTAATTTAAATTCGTTTTAGTGAGGAAAGCTGACTTGAGATACAAGTCTTTTGAGTTGCAAACATCGTCTCAGGTCTAATTAAACTATCTCAAGACAACACCCTCATAAAAACAGTTAGCTTGTTGAGAAATTGTGCTTCTACAAAAACAAGCCGACAACCAAAAATAACAAGCTTGCTAAAAACAATAGTGGGGGCCAAGGAGGGGTGGGGGCGGGGGTTATGTTCCCTTGCGTGTCCACCCCATCTACCCCACGGACGAAAATTTTGACTGGGCAGGAAAATTATTTTGGCTGGTCAATACACCAGATGCATTATAAATATTCTGTCTGCTATTAGCTTTATGGTGGCTAGATATCCACACACACACACACACACCCAGTGACATTTTTTTAGGGGGCATCAGACTCATGCGCTGACCCCCCCCCCCCCTTGCATCCACTGTGCATTGCACGCCCCTGTCTTGCAAGCAAGCGTCGTGAACAAAAGCTTCGTGTGCTTTAAATCTGCCGCGTCCCTCCGTGTCGAGCAGGCAAACCGGCACGTGATTGGCCAGCACCAATGTCCAATCGCAAGGCTCGCAGCTCATTAACATGCAGGTATCCCACCAATGGCAGCGCGTGTTGACCGTGCGCGCGGGCACCAGGCACACAGTTGCACCAGGAGAGAAAAGCGCCGCTTGGAAGGTCGGAGGCGCGATCCAGCCAGGCCGGAAGCGTCCCAGTCCCCGCTGCATCCCGACTCCGAGGCACCTCTCATGGACATACCGGAGCCGCTCGTCCGGCTTGCCTCCGTCTGACTGCTTCACGGCGATTTTCAATGGGCGTCGCATTCTTCCCTGCAGCTTCACCTCCAGTGATTTGTGCGATTTTAATTCATTCGTATGCAGCAATTTAATATGCCAGTAAGTATTGCTTTTTTAAAAAAAAATTATATTATTGTTTTGTACTGCCTTAAGCGCATTGAATGAAAAAATACAGGGCAGACTTGTTGTCGTTTTATAAATTTCGCATCTGTCAAAAATGCAAATGTGATGTGGAAATGTCTAAATAAACAGGATACGTGGGCTTCACATTGGGGGGGAAATATGAATTAATGCAACGACCTGAAAATTGCCTTAACTAGTTAAACGCCACAATTATGATTGTTTGAATTATTATTCATATCAAAAAAAAATTTTTTTCCACCGCGTGTTTAATTTTTTATTAGGCCCACCTGCGTTTTGTTTTTTAAAAAATAAATCTATTTTCCGTAATTCTTCTTCAAATAGACAATTTAATCATGTTTATTATAGTGCTTAAATGCTTGAAAAGAAAATATCGATTGGTGTTATTTGGAAAGTCGAAACCATAGCAGCGAGTCATGCTCCTGGCTCTCCCCGGCCGAGGTGCACTCCCTCCCGGCCGGCTTAGTAGCGAATGGCCGCCAGTTTCCGCAGCTCGGTCAGAGCCGTTTAATAATAAATAAATAAATAAACCTACCGCATAATTTGATTTATTCTCTTCTTATTTTGCTAGATGCGGTGAAATTGACTGTAATTTAATTAATTACGTTAAACCGCGTTGATTATCTGGACGCTTTTAAACAAATAGCACCATTTTCGACGTTTAGAACTTGCGCGGTTAAAGGCGAAACTGAACAAATCGCGGAGCAAAAAAAAAAAAACAAACAAAAAAAAAAAAACACGACTATTTGTACATTTGCGGCATTTGAACGGCGTTTATAGCGGCAATGTCGATGACGTGTTTGGAAGCACCAGCATGGCGGGCTAATGGCTGCATGCAAAGCCGAGACAAAGGCAGCTGACGGGCGGCCATTCGCCTCCAATGAGTCCCCCCCTCCTCCTCTTTCCTCCTCCACCTCCATTACAATCTCAGCTGTCATGTTTTGCAGTAGCCATTTTCTTACTCTTTAGCGCATAGAAGCCACATGTGCGTGCACAGTAGCGCACTACGTTGCCTTTCATCATCTTTCGACTAGGTGGGAGATTTTTATTGTTGTCGATGAAGCACACGGCACGAGAGCTGTGTGTGCGTGTGTGTGTGTGTGTGTGTGTGTCATGCATGGGAGGAGGGGGGAACTGCATGCAGGGGGTTTAGGGGCCCGTAAATGACAAGGAATGTTTATATTATATGATTTAATTCAACGTAATGTTGCCTTCCTTCTGGGTGCAAAATTGGATTTTATTAATGGAAATGTGATTCTTGCTTGTGTTGATTATGTTTTTTTTTTTTTTTTTGCAATTTCATCTCAATCTTGGTTGTGCAACAATGTCCAATATTAAAAATAATGATAATAAATGTGCTTCACTTGCTTTCCCGATGTGAAATAGTCGTGTGCATGTTGCGAGTGCACTAATGCATGCACAAACACACGCGCACACACACCCACACATCCACACCGTGTGTACATGCACCGAGAGGTTGATGACGCATCTTTGAATTTAAATGTCATGCGTCCTCTTTTCATGTGATATTTTCTAAAATCTTGTAATTAGGAACCGACTGTTTTAATAGCTGCGGTGTATTTTATTTTATAAAAGAGGATGCTGTTTTAGTGTAAAATGTGAAAATGAAATCAACATAATGGAGACAATAGGAGGAGCACATATAAAACGAAGAGTTGAAAGTATTTTTTGGCCAAAATGTGCTTGCTTT
Organism: Filicampus tigris; assembly: GCF_054856515.1. Taxonomy (NCBI): domain Eukaryota; kingdom Metazoa; phylum Chordata; class Actinopteri; order Syngnathiformes; family Syngnathidae; genus Filicampus; species Filicampus tigris. The sequence continues at coordinate 6,046,899 of NC_141232.1, forward strand.
GGTCCCGAATAACGAGCGAGTGGACGGCTGCAAGTAGCAGCGTGCAGTGGAGCGAGGCTTGACCGGGGGTGGCACGCTAAAGTCGGCTTGATCAATAGAGCAGGGCCCGTATAGGCTCTCCAATCCCCCCCAAAATAGGAGAGAATCTCAAGCAGTGTAAATTCAATGAAGCAGCACAAATATCTTGTTTTGCGCTCGCCTCGCATCATTTTGCTTTCATTTCGATTTTTTTTCCTTTTTTTTTCTGGGCAGACAAGATGATCCGGAGCGACGTTTTCGGCTGCATGAGCCTCGCGACCGACTGAATGCAACACACACATCCGCGGGAGAGGATTATTACATGGGCTGCGTTTGATTTTCCTCACCGGGCCCCATCCGGATTGCGGATTATTGGACATTGTCGGGAATGGAAGGACGGGACTTCGCGGCTCCGGCCCACCTCCTCTCGGAGCGGGGCGCCCTGGTACACCGAGCCACCTCTCGGATCGCCCCCTCCGGCCACAGCTCCGTGCAGCACGCCGGTCACTTCCCCGCGGGAAAGTACTACCCGTCACACATACCGATGGCTCCACACTCAGGTTAGTCCACCATTCCAAAATCACATTCATGCGTGTGAGGCTTGGTGCAGCACAAATTTGATGGTGGTTATTATTATGATTATCTCCTTTTTTTTTTCTTTAATTATTTTTCACCAATGCACGCAGGGAGTGGCTTTGACACGTTCACACTCAAACATCAGCTAATAAACCTGTTTATTTTGTAAAGTTTATTCATCACATAGGTTGCAAAGACGTCAAGTGAACAGTTATTGCAGAGTCCTTAAGTTAAATGTAATAGATTTTTAAATGTTTTTTTTTTTAAAACCAAACCAGGCACGTCCAACTTCGACAGATAAACCTTTCAACACAAAAATAAAACGGAATACCTCGTAAAAATGCAATGCAATACCTTTTAATGGCCTTCATTTCTGCAATTTTGTTTTACTACCTGGAATACTTTTTAAAACCCAACAGTGGGCACCCGGTTATTAGGAGAGGAAATCACAGCAGTCATGATAGTTTGACACCATCATGATACTGCGCTTGCGTGATAATCGATATACATTGCAATATTTAAGTGATGTCTTTTTTTTCCCCACTCACGTGGATAGTGGCGGTTGTCTTGAGCATCAAGATGTTATTCAATTAATTTCACTTTAATTGGATATGAAGGTGTGGTAGTCAATTAGCACGAGGAAAAAAACAAAAATAAGATGTAGATAATTTTAGATCCACAAATGTAGAATTTCACAGTTATCAGTTGTATGTTATTCGGAGTATCTGCAGAAATATTTAAGTTAAATGTTATTTGATATTTTAGTATCAATGTATATTTTTTGTAAACCAACGCGACACGCAGTCATTGCAGCGGCCAACATTCACAGATAAAACCTTACAACAGAAAATGAAAACAATACCTTGTTAATACTTTTTAATGGCCTCATTTTTTGATTGTTTATTAACTACTTTAGCCCTTTTAAAAACTCAGCGGACTCCCAGATAGCAGAGGTGGGAATTGCAGCGATAAACCAGAATACTATATCGCAATATTTGATACCAGTGGCCTCACCCACAGTTATTGTGCAATGAATGATACATGAGACGATACGCCATGATATCGATAGGATTGTTGTTCGTCACGTAAATATCGTGATTTAGCCGTTTTGCATGCCTAAATTTTTTTGAATGAACACGTTACAATTAAGAAAAAAAAAACATTTTGAAATATAGAATGCAAGACCTGGAAAATGTAAACATAGTGAATGACCGTACTAATGGAATAAGAATTGTTAAAATGTTTACATGTTGAAGTGCTAAGAGAGATAATCATGCCCTGTATTCAAGTATTGATGAGAACTGATAAACTGCTTGCATGCAAGCAGTCAGTATGCTTACATTTGGCAAGCAACTGAGCAGTGAAAATGCCAAGACAGATGGATAAGCATTGAACCTCTTGACATTTATTCATATGCAATTTTGATTGACTATTGAGAAAATGCTAGCATGTTAGCAGTTTGTAGGCTAACACGTGGCAAGATACTTGTACTTTTTCAACTCAAGATACTTAAGTAGAAAAAGTGCTGCGACAGATCAGTAAGGAATTTACATCTTTGTTGGTAGTCAGACAGTATTTGTAATGAGAATCAATGAAATGCTAACATGCTACCAGTTGATATGGCAACACTGAGCAAGATCGCAACCTGAATCGGCAAAAGCCCTTAAAGCTGATCAATACAAATTGATACATCTTGCCCTGTATTTAGGTAAATTGTTAGCCTAATAGCATAATTGCTAAGTCATTTTAACTCACTGTTTCAATATCAATAAAAATCACCATTGTGCTTGATAAAAATAGTCGTTTTTCCTTAATGTCTGTGTAATGTCATCCCGGTCATAGTAATCTGCGAAGGTTATATTGAGTCAACTGGATTCTTTTTCTTTGTCATGTTTTTCTCTTGTTTTCTGGAAACTGTCAAAAATAACACTAATATATATATATAACATACAAACACACACACATATAAGTAAACAAAGTGAATTGATGTATGTGACTTGATAAGGTGCCAGAAGTGATACGATAATGCGATATGGATATTTGGTCATGGTAATTACTGCAGGATATCAAACATACATATAGAGATCAAATTAAAGACATTTTAAGGCCACATTTTCATCACATTTAAGAGCCCCTATGAGAAGAAAATGCGAGTCCAAAACAACTACTGTAGCTCACGAGTCCCCCTCCCCCATTCCTACAACAAGCCACTGATTATTATTGATGCTTCCGACCAATCTTATCTCTGTTTCGCCACAACATAAAAACATTAAGAAAATACGGCAATGTTGTTCTTTGTCCTTTGAATGACAGTTTTGAGGATCAAGTGGCGTGTTTGAGGATAATCAAGGCCTTCATTGTTGACAAGACATCTTGGGCATGCTTTGTGGAGGGTCGCGGCCGCGCATGCAAAGCGACGCTTTGTCGCTTTGCGTTGACGCCGTCGTCTTGTGGTCGTGGGTGAGCGGCTTCGTACGGGTGACAGGGCACCGATGGGTGGGGTATGAGAAGCGGTGGGGGGTGGGGTGCATCAGGGGCCGGGTGGTCCCCCCCTCCTACATCCCGCCCCCCTCCGTCCTCCTGCGTTGGCCTTCAAAGCGTCGGGGTGCAAATGTGTTCACGGTGCACGCGCCAGCTTTGACAAGTGACTCTGGAGTATTTACATTTGTGACACTGCTTTAATTTATCATTTATAAAGCAGCTGCAGAGACAATCGCATTTTTTTGTCCTATTTGCGTGTGTATATATACTGAACAAAAAAAAAACAAAACGTTAGCACAACACATTTGGTTATTCCTATTTTGAATGAGCTAGCAGTAAGCATGCAATTGTGGTGAGCCCAAGGCACACCTGTGCAATAAGCATATTGTCTCATTAGCATCTTGACATGCCACACCTGTGAGGTGGATGGATTATCTCGGCAAGGGAGAAGCGCTCACTAACACAGATTTAGACCGATTTAGGGAGCAATGTTTGAGAGAAGGAGGCCTCTTGTGTACATTGAGTCTTTTTTTTGTTTGTATTTATATTTGACGTATTTTTCAGGTCAGCTCATGTAAAACGGGCAGAAAAACAAAAGAGTATACATTTAGAAAATATGCAAATATGAAGTTTCGGCGTTTAATCTGAGTTACATGATCGCAAGAAAATGAACTAATTTATGGCGCTATTGCTGTGTTTTTATTTCTTTTCGATTTATGGTTGACACTTTTGTTGTAGAGAGGTGATGCACACCACATTTTGATCTGGGCAAAGGAGAAGTGCTTATGAAACACAGGTTCAGAGCGATTTGGGAGCAAAATATGTGAGGAATAGGCCTTTTGTGTACATCTAGATTTTTGAGTTCAGCTCATAAAAAATGGATCAAATATGAAGATGGTTCATTCATCTTTTTTCTCAGTGTATGCATTTCGAAAACATGCAAATATGAACTTTTTGGTGTTCAGCTCTTGGTGGCAAAAAAACTACTATTGACATTGTTTATATTTCTTCAGTATATTCAAGGTTGACATGTTTTGATATTGATCTAAAAAAAACATGAGAAATATTATATTATGTATGATTATGTCAGTGTTAAATTTGTTCGGATGTTACCATTGAATGGCTCTTGTGTAGTTTTCAATGCCAGCCTGCATTTACGGGGGGAGGCTAAATAAAGGGCATAAAATGAAGACTCCGAATGCATTTGCAAAATCGTGTCATTCGCACTAAAATATACGATGTGGAATGTCGAGAATTTATTAGCCTTTCATCGCTCAGCATTCACGTTTGCTTTTGACACACGTGCACACGCACGCGGTCACATACACACCCACAAAAGGATGGACCGACTACCTTTTGTGCTGCGCCAACACGAAGACTGCAAATGCCATCGCTCCAGCGCAGCGAACACACAGGTGGCTCATTGTTCTCTCCGCTCTCGTCACTTTTGGGTGCGACTGGAGGGAACCTTATCTCCCCATACGGCCTTCAAAATGTGTTCAACTCTCTGCGCATTTTCCGGTATTTCACGCGTAATTCCTTCTGTTGGAATTTGTGAAGTGCGGTCCTATATTTTAAAAGAGAAATGAACAACTCCACCTTCAGTGCCACGCTGTCGTCGATGTGACGTTTATCATATCGTATTTAAAATGCGATTTGGAGTGTTTTTGAGATATGTTCGCTTTTCATTTTCAGGTTTGACCTATTAAAGCCTGCGCGATACAGATTTTACCATCCGTTGTAATCTATAGCTATGACATTGGAGAAAAAAAAAAATCAAAATGTTGCTGAGTTCAACCCATAATTGATAAATATTACAAAATTACTTTTTTTACGTGGTATTATTATATTATTATGAATGCACGCAATACACAAACAAACACGATAGACAAACTTCGGCAAATTTGCAACCAATGTAATCCCCAGCATATATTTTCATCACGCATCACATTCATCCATCATTTTACGTCAATGGATGTTGCTTATCTACACGTATGCATAACGTGTGTACGTATCCAAGTTTCAAAATAAGTTAACCACGACTAATGGTTAAAGCAATAACAAACTGAAATGGTGATAGGTAAATGCGTAAAAATAATCCAGTAACCATGATGCGGCAACACTTATTGTGACACCGCAGTCCGCGGTAGCGAAGAACAAACAAACACTTAAACTGTGATCGTTTGGCCACTCGTTAACAACAACAGCGACAACAGCTTTTAAACAAAAGAACAAAAAGGACTCTCAAAGTAGTTTTTATGTCTAAACCCTGAAAAATGCATGTTCAAAAACTCAAAGGAACAAAACCTCTCGGCTAGAGTGTCCATTGTTAGTCATTAACGTCCCCATCCATTGTCTTATATGCTAGCGACGCTAGCCACACAGAGTATCTTGTTTGCCGAGTGCGTCAGATTCCCCGGGGACGAACTTGCACACTGGTTGACATGAATATTTAACAGACACAATGAATATTTCAAGGCTGGTGTCGAAAAAAAAAAAAAGTGTCGCGATAAGGTGCGCCATACTGTCCGTGATAATAGTGCGCCAGCGTAGTGTTGCTTCTAAAAATGGAAACAGTTTGTTTCACTGCTCGAGCAAAAATGTTCATGTTGTGGAGTGCAGTCAGGTCCGCCGCACACCGAGCGACGTGGGGTGCGACAAGTCCTTTTCATGAGTGGCCAGCCGTCGAATGCTAGTTTTCCTACGATTCAAAATTGAAATCGCCCGTGAACGGGCGGCGCGACGTTACAGATGGAACAACCGATTTAAAAATTGTTGAGATTTTACAAGCAAAACAGATTTAAAATTACGTAAAGAAGATTCAGATGGCTGCTGCTGTTGCCAAGCCGACCAATAAAATATAACGCAGTACAGTATACAGTATGTATTGGGTTTTTGGTAATAATTGACTATATTTATAATTCCATGCATCTGTGGATGAAATAGCGAAGCGTGGAGAGACTCTGTCACCAAACACATGCCAGCTTTCACAACAAAAACTACTCTTATTTCCTGGATGACTTGATACCCAGCTGGCAACTAATGTCGTTTTCATGAGTGAGCCACCAGTTTCGCAGTTGATACAAAATTTGGATTGCAAGTTAACAGCGACGTAATGTCAAAGATGTACTGGCCAATCAAAAATGGCATGTCATCCAGGAGACCTTTTGCAACCAAAACAGACGTTTCAAGGTATTAGCGAGATTCAAGCAGCTTCTGCCAAGTATAGTGTGTATGACGCGGTACAGGATAAGCCCGTTCTCGATGCCGTTTGGCTGACTCGGGCCGACCGGGGCCAACGTCGGTTTGTTTAAATATGCAGATTGGAAACCCGGTGACGGTTTAGCAATGCCCGGCTGATTAAATAATAATAAATAATAGCTGCAAAAAATGGAAGAACATTTTCTATGTAAGCACAAATTTTCAATCAAGAAACATGAAGAGATACACTCTTAAAAAAAAATGTAGTGACCTGGTGCCCCTTGCCTCGAGTTTGACACGTGGGCTCAGTGAAGCTACTCTAAGCCGGTGATGTGGGCCTCAAAAGTCAATAAAGCCAACAAAAACAGTGAAAACCACCAGATTTCATCAGAAATTCAGATTTGTAGAAAAAAAAAACACACCGCGACCTTGTTGCCATTTTCATTTTAGGAGTTTGTGACGCATGCCGGGTGGCCGGTTTACGGTTGCACTTTTCCAAACGTGACCGCGGATCAACTTTTCCCCCCCCCCCGAGCTGTAAAGTCTTTTAATGTGATCGAATTCAGCAACTCCGTCGACGAGCTTGTAGAAGGGGTAACGCTATCTTCTGTTGACTTGGAGGACAGTTTGCACTTGGCTGCGGCGGGGGAGCGGCCTTTACTGCTGGGGGGGTTGTAGTTGGGAGGCTCGTCTTTCAGCCATATTGTTTGAATCGCCGCGCCTTGCCGGAGGTGTGCTCGTGTGAAAGCAGCTGTGGGACGGGGGATGGGGGATCTGCGGCGGGAGGTCATATTTGTGTCATCCCGCACGCTCAAACTTCCACTTCCTCTGCATCTCCCCTCGCTTCCCTTTTCCACAAGACCCCCCCCAGCCCCCCCCTCCGTTCCAAGCCATTGGAATGGTTCTTTGCAGGAAGAGCCCGGTGTCTGGGAAGCGGCGGTCTTCCTGCCACTTGGAATCGGGCCGCCGTCCCCTCAGCTCGGACCATTGTTGGCTGTCCCGGCTTTGTGCGTGTGTTTTACGGCTGCTGTTAAAGATAAAAAACAGCCCCGTCCACCCCCTTTATTGTTCTCTTGTAGGATGTCCCTGTCATTCTCCCGGTTTTTACGTCCGAGCAGCTTCCCCCTTCAAAGGTTAGCCGGGCTGTCTGCCGTCTCTCCCCCCCCCCCCCCACTTTTTTTTTCCCCCCTCAACCAAAGGGGAATAAATAACTTTACTGAGACTTTTATTGAACGTCTCATTGCTGGAATATCCCGTGGGTCTGAGGACGCTTCAAAGACAAACACAGGTGTCTGGAGGGATTAGCAAAAGGGCCGCTTACGACCCAGGCCTTTAAAAAGAATCAAGCCGAGTAAGTGGGGTGCGGGTCGATTGTGACTGTGGCTGTTTACAACAACTGATAAAAACAGCGTCGTTTTGGCCGTTTCGTGACATGACGTCGGTTCTAGTCAAGGGTCTTCACACGCCGCCTTCTGATGGTGCCACCTACTGGCCTGGCATACACAGTACAGTGTTTTCAGACTAGTAATCAATACAAAAACCCCCCATAAATTTTGGCACACAAAGCAAAATTGAATGAATAATCGACCGAGTGACGGCTCGTTACTCGGATAAAAAAAAAATAGCATCAATGTACTTGATTTACCGGTAATCCTAAATTGATAGTAATCTGCAACAAGAAGGATTCTTCGGACAAGCACCCATTTTTACAAGAACCCAGTACATCATGCTACCCGTGATACGATATTATTGTAATATTTTAGCAATGATAGTCACATGACGATAACGATTAACCGATAATATTGGACAATATACCACAATATCTTTGCGATTTTAATACAGAAAATTACGATTTTTTCTTTTGTCAGTGTCAGTTGGTAACCTCCAAGTCTAAATTTGATCAATTTAATATTTTTTTTCACAAATTTACATTATTGGTCAGACATGCATGTCTTTGATGATGCAACATCAATGGTTACCCATTGCGCGACGTCAGCGATATTTAAGAATTAGAAAAAAGTAGTTTTCCAGTCTAATGGAAAGCCACTTTGCTAAATTAATATGATTTTAGAATAACAGATTCAGCTGTATTTTATTAAAAAAAACACAATGAATAAACCTTAAAAAAAATTATATTCACTTGGACAGTGACAATATAGATATCTAATATTAATTTACCAATACTGCATGGTGAGAGATAACGACAGATAATTTACCAACTGGATACATTTGAACTATCTTCAGATAATGAACATTTCATCTCATCTGTCAAAACTGATCATCTCCATCATCTGTTTAAACACTGAAAAAGAGCTTCAAATACACATTTTACAGAGATGTTCACAAATTGAACAAGGACCACTTCAAGTTTGGTCACATGCCAAAAATGAGGGACGGAAACATTGGATCCACGGCTTTTCAATTTCAATTCCAAAATTCCTTGTTGACTAGAAGAAAATATACCCAAAACAACGAAAATGGCCCTCGGTAAAGCGTAGACCTCTGCCAAGGCCAAACAATCCCAAACAGTGACGCACTCCTGTAGGTGATGGTGAGAGTGACTCCATCTGTTGGATGGGGGGGGGATTCACTACACTATTAGGCCCCAATTCAAAACAATCGCCTTGAGCTTGTCGTGCGATGTCAAGTAATAACAGTAATGGAAGCATGTGCTGCACACCACAATGGTATCATTCCCCCTCCCCTTTCAAAAACATTGACTCTCTGAGCGTGCCGGCCTGTCCCGTTGGATGGTGACAGTCTTTTGAAGATGAACGATGACTCGCAATGTCACTCGTTCATTTCTATAGGACACAACGCAGATTCATATTAAATACGCTGGGATTGTGGCACGTCAAAGGCTCGTTTGGGGATGGTGGCGAGATGACATCGCCCACACGTCACGGCCCAGCAAAGTGCAAACCTGGGCAAAATGGCGCCTCGCTGGTGTTGCCGCCATCCCCCTGACACGCTTTTTTTTGTTGTTTTCTTGACACGCTCAGTGGAACCCAAGTAAATTACAATGGCTACCGAAATGTCTTTCTTTCCCTCTCGGACTCTTATGACTACAACTCAGTGGCGTGCGTTAGATTGGAACCAAAGTGTACAACTTGATCGATTCCCACCGCCTGAATGTTGTCATTAAGATTTGGAATGGCCATAATAATCCATCGTGTGGAATTGATTGTTGGATAATGGTGTCTGGAAGCAATAGGTCAAAATGGAGTGCAGCCAGCAGAGGCGCTGTCGATTCAGTCTCCGCTAGTTTGCTGTCCAAAAGAAGGCCACCATGACAAAACTGGAGAAATCCTGTGACCAGCGTTATTCGGTTCAAAACAGACTGGTGTTAAAAAGTTGATCAATGATTGGAGTGATTATCCCCCTCCCCCATTTTGGACCAAGATGAAATAATCACGGTTAATATATTATCCCAAAAACCATATTTGGTCATTATTAAACTACTACGGTATACCGATACGGGTTCTCTGTTTGTGTCGACATTAGCGTTTTGTTCCGTATTTTCTGGATTCACATTTTAAATTCATTAGAACTGAAACAAATGATGAGAAAATGCACTTTTATACATATCAACACCAAAATGTAATGGGTTCAATTGATATTTTTGGTCTTATTTGCACCGGTCTGACAGAGAGAGAATACAGAGAAAGAAAATAGAGAATTGTTTTTTTTAAATAAGAAGCTGGATATATGTCCACCCTCCCCATTTTTCGGCAATTAGTCTCCAATGGGGAATATATGTCAGCAAACCCGTATATACGCATCCGCCGAATCGTTGCTGGCCCGTGACGAGCATGTACTGGTATGAACCGGCGGAAAAAAGTTTGCCGACTAGATTTGTGATTGGATGAGCAATCTTATCTACTAATGAATTAATAATTAATCGGTCTAATCTAATTTCCGCCTACATACGCAACAGCTTTCTGTTTCTGCCTTAAGCCGAGGCGGGTTACAAGTCGTTTTCAGTTCACAGCAATCTTATACAGCGGGAGAAGAAACACAACATAGGTCCATCCCACTCGTCAATGCCAAGACTGTTCGTATATCGAAAATTGTACGCAAATAGAGGTCATTTTTCTACCCAAATTTTGTCCGTAACCCAAATTGTAAAACGGGATGTTCGTACACGTGAGGCTCCATTGTATAGAATTTTTGCATCCCGTTTTCTTTACTAAGAAAAAAAAAAAAAGAATACTTTGGACTATTTAATTTGCGAGCAAATCAGCCTGCAAAAAGCGAAAGCTTCATGAGCGGATGGGAAGGCAAAGAGGATTTTGGCCAGCGAGCAGCCACGCCGCCTCCGAAAGGGCACTTCAAATGGTGCGCCACCCACACTACACCGCGTGGCGCGGTGCCACAAAGCCCTCTGGCCCGGAGCGCGGGGCGTGTACGCCCCGCCGAAACACAAAGGAGACCCACGGACGAGAGCGGCGGACGGCCTAGCAGCCTCTTGTATCAGCTTTCAGGGCACTGAATTTCATAACCATACCCCCGTCTATTTTTGTGCTCGGTGTAGAGAAGAGAGGAATCCAGCTGGGTTTTCAAAGTATTTGTTCACTTCCCACGACCAACAAAAAGGGACTGGAAATATATTATTGTACATTGAATAGATTTTTTTGGGGGGGGGGATACTGTGCTCTTTTCTGATTCGTTATTGTCCAGGCCACCTCAGTGAGTGGCCGCGTTGCGTGTGACAGCTGTTGGACATTATTAACGGCTCATGCAGAAAATCCAGATTACTTGTTTTTTTAATTTCAAATGTATTATTGTAAGCGCTCAGTGACGGGAACAAAAAAAAGAAAAAAAGGGAGCCGTTGTGCCCCATTGTTGTCGGCAGATTTGTGGCGAGAAACAACACGCCGGGTTTGCACGCATGTGTGTGCTTGTGTGTGTGTGTGTGTGTGTGTGTGCGTGCGCGCGCTCTCCGGGACAGCCTGACTCGAGCCAGGCACCCTGCGGTTGGTTAGGAGGCCCAGACAGGTGCATTGTTAACCCTCCAACGTCTCAGTCTGTCCCTGCTGGATCCGCGGGGAGAGTTTTCCCGTCAGGATTCCTGCTCTTAATGCGGCATGTCTGGGGGCCACCAATCATAGCGGGTGTGTGTGTGTGTGGGGGGGGGGGGTTCACTTCCCCCCAAAAAAATAAATAAATAAAGAAATCGGAATTTCTTTTGCATACACGGGACTCAGCTCTGCAATTGTTCACGTGTTTGCGCAGAGCTTTCTCCTTGGGAGGTTTTGGTGGCCATATGTTTGTCTGTTTGTTTGTTTGTTTGCAGGGATTAAGCAAAACCGACGTAGCCACAAAACTTGGTGTAGGGGTGGGGCAGGAAGAGCCCAATTTGGGGCTGGAACCGGATGAGGGTAAACAATTTAGGGGCTTCTTCCATCGGACAATTTTGACATTAAAATCTACAATTGTGCAGAAAGAAAAGAATTGCTGAGCCATTAGCCGCCGCACAGCGTGGCGCTGCCTATTCGTGCTGAGCTTTGTTCTCATCTGCATGAGGATACAATCAGAGAACTTTTCAGTGGCGAGCAAGGCTTTCTGGTATCGGGTTGGCCAACGCTGCGGTCCTAGTGGGTAGCACATGTGTCTTAGTTTCTCCTCCATTATTCAAAAAACGCGAAATGAAAAACTGCAAATCGTCCATATGTGTGAATGGGACAGGTTGTCTATAAATCCCCTGCGATTGACTGGTTGACCAATCCAGGGTCTACCCCACGTGCTGCTCAAGGTCACCCACAACCCTAAAAAGGAGTCTTGAAAATGCAAGGACGGATGGCCTTGGCAGAGGTCTGCGCTCAAGCGGAGACCATATGTTACCATACATTTTCTCCGCTCGCAGCCTTTTGTATTTTAATTGCTAAATTATGAATCCTTTAATGCAGATGGCGCGCGCGGATCAACTCGAGTCCACGGGCCACCTTTCATAAGCTGTCAGCGGCAAACGACGACGTGCGCCGCTAAGCATATGCGGAGATCTGCCATTAAATATACATGCCCGCGTGCTTCTTAAGCACGTGTCACGTCATTGGTGAGAAAACAAAGATTAGCGTCAGGAATTCCATTTTAATAAGTCTCAGGAGACCCTCTAACCAGCTGCCTCGTCCTCAATCCAAAGGGGACTTGTTGCTCGGTCTTCTTCATTCGTCTTCTTCCTGTCTTGGTGTCTTTTGCTCCTGCTGACTTTGATTAGAAAAAAAAGAAACTCTCTCCTTCTGCCTTTTAAGTCAAAAGGCTTGTTTTTACAAGCTGAATTCTTTCATTTCTGCATGTTCTTTGTCGATCTGTCCGCACCCCGAAACAGTTTTTGAACCTATCCTTGCTTGTCCTCTCTTGGATAGCTTTGCTTCTTTTATTTTTTATTTTATTTTATTTTTTATTTTTTTCATGTGGCCACTAGGCTACACTGCCTCCTCTCTCTGCTGATGCCGCGCCCGTCCCGAGGATGTGGGGCGAACGGCGGACCGCTCAGCAACAGATGTGCGTTTGTCTGCCGGTGCTGCATGCATTAGTTCTCTCAACTCGCCAAGCGCGGCCGCTGACCTCCCCTCTGGTGGACGCGGGGGGAGGGGGTCGGTGGGATGTTTGGGGTGGGCTGAGTGAGATCGTGTGTTTTCGCAAGAAGGACTGAACGACGGAGAACGATAGCGGCGCAACGGCGAGACTAGATGAGCATTGTCACATGCTGTCATACACTCGCTGGTGCATGGCAAAGTGACGCACGCGCGCACGCACACACACAGTTGTCACACGCGCCAACACATCTTGCTTCCCAGGAGGCCGTGGGGCCAGTGAGACAGAGCGAGCTTGAGAGTCTGGTTTGACTGTTTACATCTAATTATAGTGACAGAACTATTTCTGCAATCGTGGCTGAAGCTTTTTATATATTTGTACCAGAGAGCGGGAGAGCGGGAGAGCGAGAGAGAGAGAGAGAGAGAGAGAGAGAGAGAGAGAGAGAAAAAAAAAAAAACAAAGCTCCGACAGCCTTTTCTCACAATGGTAAGTGGTTATCTCATAGCCTCAGCGCAGCGACAGTCTGCAGGCTCATAGTACAGTTACAAGAGTAGGCGGAGTAGGAGGGAGGCGGAGGGCGCTCGCCCTGGATCGTAAGCCCTCTTGTCCTCGCGTAACATCAATGTGCAAATTTACGAGAAGTCAGGCGATATATTTCCCCCCCCCCACCCCCATTAGCCTGCGTAATACGCTCATCGGCCGTTTGCCGCCGGGGAAGAGTCATTTCGCCACCTCTGCCCCGCGGTCTCTCGGCGCGGACCCGCCGGAAAGTGCTGTCCATCAGGCCAAGTCAAAACAAAAGCAGGGAGAGAGTTGAAAGCAAGGGATTAAGTTGTGTAAAATGTATCTAGCGTTAAAGAGACGGACGGGGGCAGAGCAGGAGCTAATCCTCCAGCCCGGTGGCTGATATGCAGCGGAGCGGCTCTTATTACCTGGGGGCTGGGGAGCAGCCACTTGGCAAGAACACCACAAAGCGGCCTTGTCCGTGTCCCCAAAACAGAATTATGCTCGGTCACGTCCGACCCAAAATATGACGTGACGTTCTCAACCGTTGTGGGACAGCAACTACTGCTTTTAACATTAAGAAGCAGGAGAAATGAGACTCTGGTGTGAAACTTCACATTGCAGTCCTGGCTTTCCGCTGTTCCCTTCCAACTCGCTGCTGTCCCACCTCTGATCGGCTTTTGATACTACCTCAAAAGCAAGGAAATTGAAATCACCCCATTCCGTGGCAGTACCTTCTAAACACAATAGCAGCACGGGAAAGTGACGGCTTTGTTTGAAGTGGGGTGGTCTTAAGCCATTGGTTCACAACTTGTAGTTCCGTCACCATATCACCATTTCCACTCAAATCTCATTCGCCACTTGCTTTGGATTGTGGCAGATTTGGACTGTGGCAGAATTCATTCGGAACCCGGTTGATTCAACAAGCACGGGATTTATGACCAAAGGATGCTAGTGCTAGGATGCTAGCTAATACCTTGGACAAGGACCAAGAGAGGATTCAAAGCAGCCTGTCGAATTTATGGTGCGTGAAACTGCTTGCTATGCAATGACATCATGCTATTTACATAGCTGCTATCACAAGCATGATCACGGTTTAACATTCCAAATCATAGTGTGGCCATGTGAACTAAATCGCCTGGTAAAAACACGGCAAACGAGTTGCCACAGCAACATGCTCAGCCCGCTGGATGCAACCTGAGACAGGTGTCCCCACCCCCCACCTAAATGCATAAAAAAAAGAAAAAAACACACACACACACGCTCACACAATGGAAACGGCTGCTTGCATTCAGCACAACCCAGTATTGCTGCTCCGCAACGTTCGGCTCTATGGCAAGCAAATTAATTAGCTTACACAGAGATAAATGCGCACTGTCAAGGCAAGGTGTAACACAACGGGTTTCATGATAGCTCCATTGTGGGCATGTCGAGGAGACCCTCTGATTAATAGTGGGGGAAGTGACAGGCAAGTACAGTAGGGAACGATTCCTCTGCCTCGTCAGTCTCCCTTAACTAACGTGTTCCCGGAACCTGCTCACATCGCTCACCTCACACGCCTGCAGAGAGGCTCAAAGAGACATTTTTCGAAATTACCTCGATTCTCTGTCATTATTCTTTTCAAGCCCGATCATTTGCCATTTGGAAGGCTTTCCCATACTCAAAAACATCAACACATTTTTGCAAGTGTGTTTTTCCTGGTGAGAATGTATATTTGGTATGGGTCACGGGTATGACATCGTCAATTTTTTTTTTTTTTTTTTTTTTTACAGTTTTGGTATGAAGTGACGAATCAGGCCAATTTCCTTTGAAAATTTAGCCAGTTTTACTTGGTAGGTGTATCATGTCATACCTGAAAAGATTTCATTTCAGTATCATTTTGGCCATTCATAGGGGTCCTTCAAAAACACATTTTTCCTGGAGATTTTGTCCGACCGCTACCAGATTTGAAATACAGTACATATGTGTGAGGTTAAATCATGAAAATCCAGAGTTTTCATGTTGATGGAGGGAAGTCCAAGGCTCCTATTAAGGAATTCGCCCGACTCCCCCTCATAAGAAGAATCTTTTTTTGGCTGTGGGTGGAACATTCTATCTAAGTTTAACTTATTCACTGCCAGACATTTTCAGACCCTCTTTTACCCTAACGTTTGAAAAGAAATTGAATTAAAACATAAATAAATTCCTGGGATTGAATGTGACTGTGAAAACACAATTAAATTCGTCAATGGCAGTGAAGGTGTTGAGAGGGGCCATTCTTCGCATTTGTAAATATTTTTCCAATTGTTCCGTCATTCTGTTGGTTCCCAAGGCGCTCGAGAGGGAGTGCGGGGCGCGCACACACACGCAACGCACTGTGCCGCAATCAGGAGTCATGGGATTGATGTGGCACAAGTGGGACATGGCCGGGGACAATTCCCGGGATCCATCTTGATCCCGCACACTGACAGACAAACTACAGCTGCGTCAGCGCTAATGTGTACTGCGAGCATCTGCGCTCGGGAATCCGGGTTAGGCTCTGTCAGCTGTTGAAGGAAAGTAAACTATTAGTGGCGGGAGAAGGCAATTATTCCGGTGAAGAATTAGAACCACTTCTAATTGCCGTGAGTTTGGGCAATGATTACATGCTGGCTAATGCTCTGACAGACCCCTCGCTTGGCTGGCTCTCAACGCCGCCAAAATGCTTGCTGGATGCCTTTTGGTTCTCCCGCATAATCGGGGGGGGGGCACGTGTGGGTGGCTGCCATGTGGATCTGTGATTAAACTTCCATTGAAGCGTGGTTTTCCATGCTTTTGTGCAGTTTTCCTGCTTACATTCATGCGGCGGGTGTGTGTGTACGTGTTATTCTGTGTGGCGACTGCGCCTCGCGTGTTCTTCAATTGCATTATCGCAAGCCGGAGCAAATGTCTCCGCCACATTATGGAACGAGTGCGTGTTTTGCTTGGTTTTGCACGTGTTGCATTAACGCGTGCGTGTAGCCACAGGAAAGAGCGTTGAAAACCGTTTCGCATGTGGTGGAAAAAAAGGAAAGAGGGAGGCAGCTGAGAGGGCAGCATGCGGGGGTGGACAGGGCGCTGATGCAGGTGCCTAATTCTGCCACAGCCCACGGCGTGTTGTACTCCATCCCAATGCCAAAGCTGTTTGGAGGTTGTAGTAAATCGGCAGGCTTATAACACCGATTAACCGCTCTATCAGGACACCACAAGCAGATAGAGGTTTGAGGAATTTTAGCCACGTTTGCCACAGTTTAGTCCTGTTTATCATGCAAAACCAAGGTCTGGCTTTGGTTTTTGAGATAGATGTTGGTGGACAACTTGCGACAGCTATCAAACGTGTCATCGCGGTAGCTTGGCAGTCAAGACTCAAAGCGCTTCGGATCCTGTCGCCATTGTAATCGCCATCCATTCTCCCACAACGTGTCCTCATTAGGGTCCGCATCCCAGAAAGGGTTGACCTGAAACCTGTTGAAACGCCTCCTTCACGTGGCCATATGGCCTTATGTTGCATGCAATGGCAATTTGAGGTTACTACCTTCTGTTTCTACAGGAGTTAGACGGGGCAAAAATCAAGTGCGCTGTTTGCTGCTGATTGCTTCCAGGGTGAGTCATGGGTGTTAGATAGCCGGGAGCGTTTAAAGGGCTACCCGGGGGATTATACGAGACCTTTACGAGGCCTCTCCGCAAACGGAGGACTTGCTTTAGATTATTTACTAAAACAGCGGAGATTTAGTGATGAGAAAGGTCTTTTACCTCCCGGGTTGAAAATAGTCTTTGGTCAAATTTGCACCGACAGTCGAGAGTTGTCTGTACGAATGGAAACTGAGTGGATCAATCCCACCAACAACAGGGTGAAGGAGGAGTAAAATGTTCATTTGGGGGGAGCCTTAAATGTGGCAAAAAGTACAAAAAAGTCCAAGGGGGCCGAATACTTTCGCAAGCCACCCCACGTGCGATGCTTCTGAAAGATAAAAACTTACAAAGTGCAATGTGCAGTCTTGCTGTTATTTTAGAAATGTTATGGAGACTGTCATTGTATTAACACAATTTCTGCTCCCAGTTTGTATCCCCATTCGACA
Source organism: Filicampus tigris (assembly GCF_054856515.1). Lineage (NCBI taxonomy): Eukaryota > Metazoa > Chordata > Actinopteri > Syngnathiformes > Syngnathidae > Filicampus > Filicampus tigris. Next base: position 6,064,292 of record NC_141232.1, read on the forward strand.
GATCTCCTTTCAAAAAGTGGAGCTGCTTTGAGGATCGATACGACCACGCGCTCTAGAGTACACACCAAGTAGTACGCGCTTGGAAAGTACACACTTTTTACGTCTCATCTGTCATTCGAAAGAGTTTTCTCCGGCTCTGTGGGCTCTCTTTCCAAGTGAGCAGATGGCGAACATTCAGAATGAAAGCAGATCCTAAGTCCTTTTGGACCCCCATCAATCCGCCTCAGATTGTCCTGTGAGGGGCTCGAGTTTCCTAGGACCCACTGAAGCCTTCCTAGCTCCCCCCAACCAGGCCGTAGTCACCACCCTCCCGTCTAGCAATTACGCTTTTAAAGCTCACAACAGCGCTACTTTACCTTGGCTAACTCTGTGAGGTTGACGGGACTGTTTTACTCCACCAAATCAAAAGGTGAGAGTGCTTTTCCCCCCACCGTGCCTAACCCAGATTGCGGCGTCCTACCGTGGGCGCATAATTTCCGTGTACCTGTAGAGGTTGCCAACAGTCCTCCAGCTGCCCTTCACTCTGCCTTTTTTTATGTGACAGAAGACACGGGACATAATTGAGCACACGTGCCGCTTTGAAGACCCACGTTTAAGAGATTTTGCAGGCGCACTTCTGTGCCAGTCAGCCAGGCCAAACACCACATTCGTGAACAGCAAAGCTGTACCAGCGTACCATCTGGACAACGATAGCGCGCGGGGCTCGTTGGTTTGTGTATGTGTGTGTGCACACAAAATTGTGCGTCTGCCTGAGAGAGAAGATTAAGCCTTCCAAGGGAGACCTCATACTGCCCCTGCCTCTGTCTACTGATTTATGGGTTTGTGTAGGAAATCGCTCATTTGTCACTTCTCATCTCTTTTTTTCCTCATCATCCCCCCTCTTTTTTTTTTTTCCCCCTGCTTGCACTCGCAATGGTCGCCCAAATTCTTCAGCGTTTCCAGAGAAATAAGCAGTAGCAGCCAGGAAGATGGCAACTTCTTTGGAACCACAAACCGAGTGGACTTGTTTGAGTAAAAATTCACACATCTTAGATGAGAACAATAGATGTCTTTCTGCTGGTTTGAGCATAATTGTTGGAAGTAAAAAAGAAAAACATTAGGTCGGAATCCTGTTTGGTTTGGATTGTTAGGATATACAATATTCAAAAGGAAAGGTATCGAAAGACCCCTGTTTATTTTTCCATTGACTCGTCGTGGCGTGAGACTAGTGATATCTTTTTTACACTGAGCTGGTGCCAGTGCTGGTTTGGTACTGGTGTTATCGGAGCTAACTTCCCACTGGCAGATAGCCAAACCAGAGATCCAGCATTATGTCACCAATGTAATGTCCAAACGTCGCCATATGAATTTGTGTTTAGCAAGTGACTAGCACTCACTGGTTTCTTGCTGTAAAATGTCATTTTAAGTTTTGCACCATGGACCTGGGGCATGTAATAAGAGCTTCCCTCTGATCAGCAATGAGTTTTACAAGCTCCAAAAATCAAAGAACTTGTCCACATTTTGGCTCAAAGGCTGAACCAGGACTGGCACCAGCCCAGTGTGAAAGGGATATCTGTTCTCCTGGAATCTCAGACAACTCTATGCTTCTAAACGTGGATGACCTGTTTGCGCTCTGCTCTGACTGTTACCCAGTGCACAAAATGTGGTTCAGCCAACCATTTCCTGCATCATCTAATCTTTTCAGGGTGATGACAGCGGCCTGGAGCCTTGTCCAACTGACTAAGGGTGAAGAAGCTGGACTACACTCTGAACTGGTTATTAATTGTGAGATGGAGTGGAATCAGATATGGGAACCACTATACCAGCAACAGCCCAAAGAAAAAGGTCCATAAAGGCAGGACTGGGTTGATAACAGTAAACTCAACCCTATCAGTCCCCCTTGGGATAAAGTAGAAAAGTTGTGGTGGTCTATGACATCTGGAAAATTCCACAGTCCCACTAGAGAACCAGCTACAAAATGCATCTTTTTTTCTTCGATCTTCATTTCATTAGAATGGCCTGGTGCTGAAATACTTCCAGCGTATGCACTGTATATAGCTCTGCTGCTAATAGCTGCTCGTCAATACATTAGCACACAGAGGTCCTGGCGAGGTCAGCAGCAGTCTGGAGCCTAGTGTGCGTGATTGTGCAATCCTGGTGTGTTTATGTGCCTCTGTGCACCTTACTCGCTCAGGTGCTGGCCGTAAATCTGCCTCAGTCTTCACGGGCCTGCTGAGGGCACGGCAGGGGCGGCTTGGGTTTTGCCTCCTTCAAAGCTGGGGGTAGGGAAGGGGGGAGGGTGGGGTGGAGTGGGCAAGTGAGAGATAAATCAGGGAGGGGGGCTTAATGAAAGCTCAGAAGGCTAAGATAATTATGGGACTGGCTGATAGAAATCAGGCTCTTTCTCAAAGAAGTCAATTAACCCGCTTCCCTTCGTGCTCTAATTATGCCGCTCCACTGGTCCTTTACAGTCATGCTCAGCTCAGTATGCACACTCATGCTGTTGCAGGTTCCACCTGTGTGGGGTTTGAATTATTTTTGGGGGTGGTTGGGGGTGGGCCGGGATCATTGGTCTTCCCATCCCCATATTATAAGTGCACTCACACCTAATGTTCCAGAAACTTTGCAAACAGCTGTTGACTTTCCAAACTTGACCGATGGGGAAACAAAACAAGGAAAAACAAAACGGCAAATAGTCATCCAATCAGATACAGTACGTTCATTCAGCACTGTATACCCTGCCCCAAAGGTTCCTGAGTCTCACAAGAATAATACCTCCCTAGCAAGATTGTCTTTCGTCACAGAAAAAGATTCACACGAACCAAAATTGGGCACAAGTTCCCATAGACTAGACAAGCCAAATTTTTCCAAAAGGTCCTAGTTCATCTGCCACGCAGAAATATACTACCGGTTAGAGCCAGAAGGGGGCTCCTCGCCAAAAGTCATCTGGTCATTAGAGCTCGAGAGGCTACATTGATGGCTGTGGTCAGGGTAAATAAGCAATGTTGTAGAATGTCAACATGACCAGGCGGCCTATTTCACAGCACCCACTGTTGACATAACTGCTCTCTTATCTGGGGAGTGCAAAGCCCGACCCCACAATAGAAAACGGTGCCAGAACAAATACAGTAAGAAAAACCATCATGCACACCATAAGGGAATGCGTCTCATGGTATTGCAAAGCTCCGCGTGGATTCAAAAATGCAATCAAGCCAGGACGAGCACAGGCTTTTCATGCTCTCACACTGTGAGCTCCTCAAATCAATGGAGCGTTTAGGGTCTTGGTAACTGGGTGAAGGTCCCACTCCGCTCAGCCTGGTCACAGACAAGAGTACAGGAAGACGGCACTGGTTTGTGTATCAAAGCCACGTTCAAGTACCTGTGTCAAATGCTTATATTTCAGTGTCAAAACATGTCAGCGGTCGCTCTTGTACTCATCGCCGTAGTAGAAACTCCTCTTTATTCATCTCTTCTGTTCCTCTTCATCCCCTCCCCCGCCTCATCCTCTCCCTCCACCATCGTGGCCTCTGACTGCATTGTTTGCATTGTGATAACCCGTTGAAAGCTGCTGGCACTCACTGGAAATGTGCTTCCTCCCTCTAGTTCCACATCTATCGCTTGTTTTATCATGCCTATTACCATACAATTGTGCTAGAACCGGATCTCCAGCCACTAAAGCTAAACGCTCCTGAGATCATACAATTTTGAACTTCGCACAAAATGTACATAGCACGAGCTCACTTCAGGGATGTTCAGAAAATGAGAGATAAAAGAAATAAAGGAAGTAAAGTGAAGTAAGTGGACGTACGGTCAAAGCCATGGTCTTGCCTCGTTATCAAAGTAAAGGTAGGGTCTTTTGTTTATACATTTTACTATCATTAGTGGTCCGCTACATGCATCATACACCTTGTCATTCCTTGTAAGATTTAGTGTATTTTTCTACCTGTACCGTACCTTCCTTGTTCAACGTAAAAGTTAAGTGTCATCGGCTGTTTCCAGCAATAAAATTTCTTTAAATTGAGGCGTTTACTGTTGGCTAGCACATTTTGAATGTTTTTTGGCCACCATCTATTGTGCCTTATTGTGTCAAAAGTGTTAAGACTAATGTGTGTTTAGTGTAGTGATATTTAAATTTAGATCCAAGTGGAAGTACTGATGTGGTGGATCGGCTTATTATCTTTTCAGCGAGTCTGTCTCGCTGCAAACTTTAGAAATTAATGTTAACGAACAAGCAATCAAAGCAAGCAGCTGCAAACAGATGCTGGAACACGGCCCACCTCCCCACTACTGTCTCGGAGAGGGAGGTGCAGGACATAGGACTGATCAAAAAAGATGACTGAAATGGTAGCTGTGCAGCTGACTGGCTATACAAAGTAGCCACGTGCAGTTGATCACAATCCCTTTTCCAGACTTTGACCCTGCTCCCCGCCAGTCTCCCACTCTTGGCCGTTAAAGCGCAAATCAGTCTAACCAGCTGGGGATCTTTTTATGACGTCTCCATGTCTCTGTTTTAAAATCATCTGTGACGCTGGCCTCTTTATCTGTACAAATGGAAAGGACGCTAATTTTTACCAACTCCCTCATCCAATATGCTCCCGCAGATGTCATGCTGGCGCGAGATATAACTCAACCCCACATTGCCGGATGAATGTTTTCTTTTCTAAAAAAGATTTTAATGTGTGATTTGGATGACCTTGTATGCACTTCAAGTGTAGGCCGCAGGAGTGGCTTGGCTGGAGTACTGTCGCAGAAAGAGACGCACAAGTGCTCCTCACAAGGTAACTCGACGCACGATATGGCCTTGGCTTTGCAGCACCGCCTCTCCTTTTGTCTGAAGCTTATCAAGAAGCTAGAAGAGTTAAATATTTCTCTTTTGTTCTTTGCGTGAACTCAAATTACACCGAGGGCATCCGCACGACCTTGGGCTGGCTGCTCGGTGGCTTTTAGCTCTCTTATCTTCTTTGTTCCGTCTCTGCGCCTCGACAGGGCACATCAGATGGAGAGAAGCCAGGGTTCTGTTTTCTCTTGCACATACAGTACACTCCCAGACTTGATCATATTAAGGGCAAATGGGGACAGAAACCGAGAGGAAGGGAGCAAAGCGTGGACTTCAAATGAGTCCCAAATGTCCAGCTCGTGACCTAAAAGACAGAGTCACTGATGGATGTGTGAGGGAGGGAGATTCAAAGGACTAGAAAGGAGAGGACATTCCGGCAATTTCTGGTTGATGGTATCACGCTAAGATGATGATTTACGATCGAGGGTATGGGGAGTCGAAGGTTTGACTCGTCATAACAAAGACATTTATTATCCTCACAGGGAAAACTGATGGACAAACAAGAGCAGCACAAACCGGATGTCGAGAAAGTGTTTAAAACCTGAACAAAGAAGGCCACTTTGAAGCACATACTTGATGGCAGCTGAGGGAAGCGATCAAGGTTATGAGGAAGTGAAGGAATATGCGTTGAACAGTAGGGGGGATGATGAAAAGGGTGAGGAAAAAGGGGATGAAAGCATAAAGAGGAAAGACGTCCAGAAACCTGCAGCGGAATCAAGATGCTGGTGAATTTATGTGGTGCTGGTTAACCATCAAATCTTAAGCAATATGACAGCAATGGTGTTGATTGTGCATTCATCCCACTCTCGACAAAGCAAGCTGACTTCCGAGATTGACAAAAGACACGAGATTGCGGCGCAAGGGTACCATCCATCCACAGCCGCGCTCAGCCTTTGCAAAAGCAGAACCATCCACCAGAGAGGGAGGCCAGACCACCCAGGACGCCGTCGCCAAAGAGCCACTTTGATGTGGCACGAGCATATGTGCGGTGCGAGGGAGCCATCTCGAAAAAAAACAACACTCAAATCCTTTTTTTTACTGCCTCCTGTACGCCGCCATTACCCCTCATCGCGACAGAAAGACTGTGCCAGCATGGGAGCCGTATGATCACCCCCAGTGAGGGGGAAACCTGCTCAGTGAAACCACATCCCAATTAACCAATTACGTTCAAAACTTAACAGGGGACTCATTTGGAGAAATAGTGCGGAGTGTGTGTTTTAATCTACCGTGTACACATCACCTGGCGGCATAAACGGATTCAGTCCGAAGCGAAAACCAAGGGTACCATACGGTTGACATCAAAACACCCACAACTTTCTCTAATGATATTTCCAGTGGAACAAGAGAACAATGACACCACACCAGAAACCTTTCTGACACACATTAGATGTCACAGTAGCTCAGTTCAGGGAGCATCAAATCTTCAAACAATGTCATTTTTTCTATATTTGAAAAGAAGAGGAATAGATACTGGAAGTTTCATTAAATAGTAAGATGTAAGACTCAAGTGTCACCATGAGCTGAGTCACTTAGTTTAGGTGGAATGTTTTTTTGTTTTGTTTTGTCTTTTTACACTTTTTCCCCAAAGAGGCTGTTGAAAATTGGATAAGCATAAGGCTCTTCCACAACGCTAACCAGCTTCACAATTCACCTTGGTTTTTAAGAGTCAAGTTGGCGTTTAATTGTTTCTACATTATACAGTTTTTTCACTCCTAAGAATATTAGGAATGTGTTCTGTGTCAAATCTGGCTGGACAACGGAAACATCCAGTACAAACATAAAACCATTGAATTTAGAGAAGTTCCCCGGTTTGTGATGGAGTTTTATTCAACCGACAGTGGCGTAACCAGAATTTGTTCTTTGCCCTCGTGACAAAGTATTCTTATGCCACTGCGCGAACCATTGTTTCCCCCGTTTGTGAAGTCGAAAAGTCGCACAATCCCCTACAAATGGACTTTTCCTGTGTATCAACTGGTTGGTAACATCGAGTCTGAACATAAAAGCCGTGAATATATAGACATCAAAATATCTCGACTTTTTCTAATGATATCTCCAGTGGAAGGTAGAACAATGGTAAGACCATTTTGGGATCTAAAATGGCTGTTTCCTGTTCAGCCTTCATATTTGGTCCTGCAGATGGGTTTTAATGGGTGCCAAATGCAAGGTTTAGTGCCCCGCCATCGGATCACTGGAGTCTCTTTATAACATTGCATTTTGGACTCGAGGCTACAGCGTTGTCTCTCTTGTTGACAATATGCCTCGGGCAGAGTGTTTGTGACTTCGCCCCAACGAGTGTGCATTTTATCCCAGCGTTCAAGAGGGGAGTTGCTGTGCTTGCCGCATTACACCAATAAAAAGATTTGTGGTCTGTATGACACAATTGTAGCCGGGCTGATTTGAGCCCTGAAGCCAAATGCAATGTATTAGGAAGCAGGCTGACAGCTCCAGAGAGAGCGTGAGGTGAGAAATCCTTTTTTTGAATCGGTTCTTGGGGGGGCGGGGGGGATGGTGGGGGGCTTTTATCTGAAGGCCGTGGCAATTTAGGTTCCTGCAAGCTTGATTAACTGTATGTGTGTGTGTGGATGAAAAACAGGGTGAGAGAAGTCTTGGATGTCAGTGAACAGTCTGAAGGGTGAAGGACTCCCCCGATGTTTGTGCAGCCCCGGAGGATTCCTCCCCACTTCCTCTCTAAACACTCATCACTACTACAATGCTGGGAAGAAATGTGTCATTAACAGGGGGAAACCAAAATAATGTTTATGGGCTGAAGCAGCTCTGAAATCATTTTCCATATCAGTGCAACTGCATTGGCCCTGTGGGGGAGTAAATCAGATTTTCTCCTCCCTGTGCCAATGGGAAACATCATGGGAAAGAAAACAGATTGGATTGTTAGAGAGATGGCCTGGTGCAGCTGTGGGCGTCTTTATGTTTGGGTGTGTTGCCGTCTGCATGTGTGTGTGTGAAAGAGTGTGTGTGTAGGGGGGAAGAGGAAGAAAGAAATCACAATTTTAAAAGCGGATGTTTAGCATGCGTGCGTGAGATGGATGAGCTCCACTATGATAATGGTGATTTTATGCCTCGGGAATAACGATCCGGAACGTAGGAAAGGGCTCTGAAAGCGTCTCGTGTTACAATAGGTCAGTTAACAAGCCCGCTCGACAAACGTTTGGACAGGTAGCAAATGGCTTTCCTTGAGGAGGTGTGGAACTGCTCTGCATACAAAGAGGAAGCAACGTGAGACCGGCCTTGCAAGCCAGGCTTCTTGTATATTATCTTAACCAAGAGACAGACACTTTAGATTGGCTTTAATAGACAGTGCGGGGTGGGAGTGGGTTAATAAAGTACAATGGAACTAAGGTGCTTGGAGAGTAAACAATCTGTAATGAGCTTTGACCAAGGATAGCACCCAGGTCTGCTTTAATATCTACTTCCTGTGACATCATAAACATTCTCATGAAGGCACCGTTACACGACTCTCTGTGGGGACCTTGCTTTTCTTGCCTGAGCTATTAAACCAAATCCGTGCGGTGGGTGTGGGAAGTTTGAGTGTACAAGTGTGGGTGGTTGGTGTAAAAAAGGAGGTAATGGGCCTTGTCCTGGTCTCATCCTGTTGCTGTTTCGAATCTGTCCTCCCACTCCCTCCTCTGTCCCAGCGTGGAATGTCTACTTGTTCTCTTCAATTGAGGCCAATGACTCAACACATTACTACCTTTTCTCACGCACCACTCAACATCAGTCACAAAGAGACAAGCTAAAACTGCACTTATGTTAAAAAAAAAAAAAGAAAAAAAAAAAAAATCACCTGCCAATAGATAAGTGGCTTGGAATAAAAACTGGGTCGATCATTGCCACAACAACCCTAGTTTACCAAATTTGAAGCCTATGATATTGATAAGTATTACAGTCCACAGTCTTCCCCACAATTAAAGGTTCTGGGTTAACATCATCTTGGACCTTTCTGCATGGAATTGCAAGTTTTTCCCCACAGTCTGAAATCGGAAGACTGAATTGCCCAAAGGTGTAAATCTGAGTGTAAATGTTTGTCCGTCTATATATGTACCCAGTGAATGACTGATGACGAGTCCAGGATCTCCCTTTTGTCATGCCCAAGGTCAGCAGGGATAGGCTCCAACTCACGTGCGACCTTGGACATGATATGCGATATAGAAAAGCACTTTCCTCTCCAGCAGATTTACAAAACATCCTCTGACCCTGGATTACCCTGTCATCCCGACTCAAATTCAGCCTTTCTAAAATGATGGCCTGGTCCATGGCAACACTGATGCTGTGGGAACACTTACTCTTTTTGCTGTGATTCTCAGAATTTGAGCGCCACATGGAAAATGGACTTGGCTGCGAACAGGCAACAGTACCAGCCGAAAATAACAAGCGGAGCCATGGAAAAGGAAAGAGACAGAAGACGCCCCTTAACTGTTGAAGTAACCATAGAAAAGTGAGAAGAAAAACAAAATCAGATATCATTCAGCGTCTCAAACCTTTGCACGGGTTGGGAAAAAAAAAGCTTTAAAAAATGCTTCTTTCTGGTAAAATAGAGACCATCCTAACCTAAAGAAGATCACTTCCAACTTGTTTTCCCTATTGCTACCTTCGCAAGGACATATCTCGTCCTTGTCTTTTCGATATGATGATTCAGCACAACCTTTTGAGGCATTTTTCAATTGTATATGTATGATGCTTCAGGTAGAGGGGAAAAACAATCTCAGCATGCCTTTCACTTGCCATTAATCACAAGAGAGTAGCTGACCAAAGAAGCACTCCATACACACAAGTCCCTATAAGTCCCTGACACCACTATCTCCACTTGGCTCAGCTCTCGCCCTTGCCCATCATCTGGATGTTTCCCCGTGTCCTACAGAAAATCTCTCTCACTTTCCTCAACCATCTATTCTTCCAATTGTTTCTCCTGTTTCTACTCCACCCCCGCATACGCTGACCACATCCACTAAACTCAGTCCACAGGCATGCAGAGTGGAGAGTGTCGGAGGCGTGCGCTGCTGGCACTTTCCCCCACCCTTGCACCGGGCCCAGTTCCAGGACTGGAGCGCCTGCTCGCTCACTTGAGTATGGACGAGCCTCCAACAGAAGAAGTAGGACTCTCTTCTTACGTTCAGCCCTCTTTTTTGCTCATGATGCTGCCATCCAATCCCAAAACACATCAGGGGTGTGAAGTAGGGTTGAAAGGTTTTTACCCTTCCACACAGTTAAGTTCAACTTTTTGAAATGGCAAACTGCGATCTGGCTCGTGTTTCCAACATAGGGGCTGTAGGGGGGTGGCGATAGCTGTTTCTGCTATGTAAATAACATAGCAAAGGACCTGAAGGTCACCTAGCAGAACACATTATCTTTGTTGTCGATGGTAAGTCGTGTGTTTAGCCCACCAACACTGCTCGTGTGGTCGGTACCCCTTAGATAAGGGTGCCAAAAGCTGGTAGTGCACGGATACAACTTTGTACTACTTACAAATGTTGACTGTAGCATACAGAACCAAACTGGATAAAACAAGGCTGGAGATACTAGAACAAAGACGTCTGTGGCAAATGTGCGAAGCAATCTGGCTACCAATTGAGTTAATGTTTTCAAGATGACTGTTCGAAGGAAATCCACCCCCCCACTTGAGTAGCCATTTCAAATTCCCTGAGTGTTTTATTGTGAGGAAGTCGATGTTGGGTTAGTCAGCGGCCCTGCTTAGTGGTGTATACAGTCTGTCTGAGGCCACCGATGTGTGCAGTTGTTGCCCAGTTCCATCCGGTTCCTGGTGTCCAAAAATGTTGCACTGATTAAGGAACATGAGGTAGAAGTGGAAAATTTTTGACGTCTGAACACTCGGGCAAGCAACGAGGACTACACTGAAAGGAAGTTACATTAGTAACACACTGTGAGTCTGGGGAGAAACTGACAAAGCCTTCATGATGTTTTTACTTGGTAAGTAAACATTTTTCAGTCTTAATTTTTGTGTGACTCTTAAAAAGAGAAGCTAATCCATTTGATAGGCCGGGGACTTGATGAGTCCCATCCTTATTGGCAGTAGCACAGCTCAAATATCGAACACAGCTTTTCTGGCATGTTGTCTTGCTTTGTCGTATAATGTTAAAGAGATGATTTTATCAGTTCATGAGATACAAGAAGTAGGAAAAGAAAATGTCATAGGATGTTATAGAGAGTGGATATGGGAGATGAGCTGTAAAGAGCCTTGAAACCTTTGACTTTTAGATTGTTAGTAGGCAGGATTTTGCAACCTCCACTTAACAGATTTTCATGAAACTTTGTGGATGGGTGGTGCATGGGCCAAGAATAAACTCATTCAAATGTAGTGCAAATAGCTGAATAAAAGTTGAGCTTTCTGGAAGGATTTTGTAACTTTTATAACTATGCTTATTAATACAGAATGAAATCCAAGCATATGTAGCAGTTGGGTATATCGACGTGGACAATTTCTCAAGATTCAACCTTGGCTTTGGTCTTGTTTGACTGACTATTACTACTACTACTCATCTCTTGTCAACATCACATCTCTGATTGTTTTGTAAAACGCCATTGTCCCTCAGGTGTCCATATTGCAGAAGAGACAATGGTTTGGCTCAATATGCAAACAAACCATTTTCCCTAATTTTTATACATGCATTTAGAGGCGCTACAGTATGTGCACATTTTGATCAGATTCCCAATATCAAAAACAAATTGTGGGTGGTTGCTTGTTGTCTTTTTAGCCGTTTGCCCACAGGAATCGTTCTACATCCTATTATTGTATAATTCCTTAAGACAGAAAAAAAACATTAGTAATCTCACCTCACAGTTAGATTAATGGGCGAAAATGCTCATCAAAGCTGATTAGTGACCAAAGCAGAACAATGATTACGACGTCTTTGTCCCTGAAACCCTCCGATTGAAACTAGATTAAAATTAGGAGGAAAGAGTATGCAAGCAATGAGAGGAAACAGGGTCTCTTTGGTGGGCTTTAAGGTAGACATAGCACTGACCAAATACATCACCCCTCTGCTGCTTTAACGGCGAGCACTCAGTCTCCTTGCCTCAAGCTCTGGTTCTCTTGTGTTCCCATGACAACGGGGCCTTTATCCTCCCTGCCTGCTGCTCACTCCGAGCTGTCCATGGGGGCCTCCAGTCCATCTCCTTATGAATATGTGTGATGCTGCAGTTGGGAACAAACTGAGCTTCATTGTCCCTATACATCCAGTTAACAACTCCACCTCCAGACATGTGTGTTGCACATTTGATTTAGGATGGCTCACACACGGGGAGGTGTGTACAGCCCATGAAATGCTCCCTTCTCCCTAAATTCCCTAATGGGATTAATCTCCATCGGTATGAGGGAAGAGCACCAAATCAGTGCCTATACAAGTGCTCCGCTGGCACCACTCAAGAACTGGAGCTGAATATAGACCGAACATCAACATGGTGCTGACTCGGTGTAGGCGGGCTCCTTATTAAGCTTGCTAAGCAAACAAATGTGCAAAGCAGATGTGGAACGTAAACGCGCTGATGTTCTGATGACCTCCAATAACCCCGGATCTTCCACGCTTCGAATGGCTCCCAAACTGACTTCCACACACCAGACCATTTTCACAACATGCACTCTCTCAGCAACACCTCCGATTCATTACGCTTCATGTTGTCACAGAACGAAGCAGACCTTATAGGACTAAGAAGCGTGATGAGGATTCAAGAAGACCAGAACTTGGACCTTCTAGCATTCCCAATTTGAGGACATGGTGTCACAACAGAATGGATTATTGCAAGGTCTGATCTGGTGCTGAGAAAAGGGAGGTTTTCTATCAAGTACTGCTCCTCCACAAATGTCTTCTTGCTTGACATCCAGACACTCCTTTTCTATGTTTTCTCCCTTGTCATCCTTGCAGAGACACCTTTCTCTGTCGCTGTGCACAAAAAAGGCCTTGCTGTCACTCCCGATGTCTCTCTAACCCCTTCTTTCTCTCCGGGGCGAGGCTGTTAATAATGCAAGAGGATTAGCTGATTTATGTGAGCCGGAGGCACTGAGGAGGCTTGCCTTGGGTACCTCGAGGGGAAATAAGCAGAAAACAGGGCAGGATAGTGTATATATGGTCGATGGCAGCGTCGTACGGCAGTTGTGGGTGTCCGGATGATGCGAGCTGGATGTGTGCCTGCCAACCCTGCTGGCAACAATCCATCCCCCACTGTCCTCAACCCCCACCCTTGTCTTCTTTGGAGCTGTGACAGGGCTTTACCGCAGGCACTCGGGTGATTTGAGGTGGCACCAGAGATGGAGGCGATAAGGTGGGGGTACAAACCAGACAGGCTACGACATTGTAGCGTGTCAGCAGGCTGCCACACAATGCCTCCCGTCACTTCAACACCGATTCCAGCGTGGCTGAATATCACAAAACAATGATAAAACAGTAGCCCCTTTTTCTGCAGTATGTTAAAGACTGAATTGTCCGGGTTTGTTATGTATAAAACAACCCCAAGTCTCTGCGTCAATGTTTCCCCTTGAATGAATGATCAAATGGTAAATCGTAAGAATGGAGTGCAGAGTTTCACACAAGACACTCGTGTTGAAAGCACAATGGTTATGCGCTCTTTCATCTAGCTATCTAATTCATAGATGTCATGTCTGTGTGAAAGCACAGGAGCCTTCCCTTTGCTGTGTTCTATGTAAAAAATATATTTTCTTAAAATACAGTAGTGGATAGGGATTTAAACATGGAATTTCTGCTGTCCTTGCCAGGAAAACAAAACCCAGGATGCTCCATAAATACATGAATTAAAAATCCATTACTTTAATTTACGGTAGATTATTTAATAGCTCCGTGCGGACAAATAATGCTTCTTTTTCAATGCAATGTAATTGAGATTTTAATTGAGATTCAGATTTGTGTGTGTTCCTTTAGATGGAAATCAGATGTAATGCAATGAAAATTGTGGATTCGTGTGAAGCTGCCTACTTGGGTTCCACAATGATTTACACATAACATTTACAACACAATGCAGGATACAAACGTGCGCATGAGTGCTGTCTTCATACATAAGCATGACACTTCACGATGGTGCGACTCGGGTGGGGGTAGTGGGCAAATAATGGCAAAGCAATTTAAGCATTGGTTAATGAGTGTGTTTTCCCCGGCTTGGACAGCAATGCATAATAGACAATCAGTCCCACAGTACCGTCCATGTTCAGCATTGCTACAAATGGTCAATTACTCATCGCAGTCTTGTTAAACACATAGTTCCAGCAGCGAGGGACAGATTTCTTTGCTGCAATCATTATGGTGGAGAACAAGGCCTAATGTGATGCTAAGCATCAGAAACGTAAGGAACTGGGACACAGTTATTTCTCACCAGTGGAACAAGAGGTAATGTAATTGTAAAGCAGAAGCTACAGAGGAAAAAGTACTACGGCACAAGAAACCGCAACACAGCACGATGCTGATGAGGTCTTTCATGTTTTTGTTTTGGTGCCCTCTGGATTTGCATTACATTCCGTAAAAATGAGCTTCGGGCCACACTCGCAGGATGGTTAACTAGCGGCGGGTGAGTGCCGATACCAGGTAGCGGTATCGGGACGGTACTGGCCTTATATCAAGGTATCGATTTCTTGCGAAAGCTGCTGGTACCAGCCACTGGCACCCTCTTGTGGCCGTTCTACTATTAGAAAAGAAATGGCATGTATGGTTAGCAGAACGTTTTTTGAAATGAACTGTGTATTGCAGAGTGACTGTTGTCAGAAAAAAAACGATAAGTCTTTCTTTAAAATTATATGTGATTGGTTTAATAGAAATTGTATATGTCAAAAGTACTAATATCAATTCCAAAACTTCTAAGGGGTTCACAAACGTTTTTAATTGGGTCATAGAGTAAAATGCTCAAAGTTAAGTTGCTGACAAAAACAAGTACACACATCTGTTGCCTTATCATTAATTTAGGTCCAGTTTAGTCGATGTTATGGCAATAGATGTATTTTAGTGCATTTGGATCCCTTGGCGGAAACAAATTTGTGTACTGGGAATTGCTTCATTAAGGCATAGTCGACTTTAGGATGACATAACTTGGGCTCTGAGAGACGAGAATGCTTATTACATACCACCACAAGTGTATTTCTGCTTATTGAGATGGGACCAAGAAAAACGTCTAAATTTAACTAAAGTAAAAAAAAAAAGGGTGGGATGGTCTGATTCCCGCTGTGAAATCTGAAGATGAGAGAAGTGGAACTGAGCAGTGAGAGATAATGGAAGGAATAAGTGTGTGTGTGTGTGGGTGTGTGCGAGTACGTGTGTGTGTGGGGCACACTGGGGAACAGAGGCGAAAGTGTGTGAGAGCAAGAGGGAGCGAGCCTGGAAAAGTGTGTGCTCAGCTGCGAGATGAGACCTTTGTGTGCCCACACGGAGCGGCGGGTTGAGAGGAGAGAGGACCACGACTCTTGTGTCAGTGAGCATGAGAGTGTTACGCTCTCATCACACACGCACACACGCATTGTGGTGCGTTCATTCACCTCTTTCCCCAGGGCAGCGTTCAAATCTGCCACGCTTAATTATTACGCATTGGAAGCCAGTCAGCGACTGAATTCACATGTAGAATTTGATTTTCGTGCGTCTCTCCTGACAAATGGTCTCCTTCCACTCAGCATACCAGCTGAAGAACAGTATTACCCCGTCTAGTCGTGGTTCGATATTCGGTAAAAATCTCTAAAAATCCCTAAAAAAATCCCCCTATTCTTATTTCTTTTAATGCTTGTGGTGCCAAAGGCCTCTCTTGATGGGAAATGGCGTCAAGGAAGTATGTTTTCTCTCTCCTACTGGGCACAATATCAAAGTATTATGTGCAATACAGGCCAGTATCCAATCAGAGACCTCGCCTCAACTGAAGCTGGCTTCCATTCGTTTTCATTAGTCTCTGTTCATCTGAGATCACATCCTCATATTGCACCGTGGTATTAATGTGACTTTGAGTGTGTATGGCTTTAAAAAGTGGGACCTGAACTGGTGAGTGATGTGGGCGTCGGTGAATAAGTGTGTAGGGTTGTGTGTTGAGTGCTTCAGTGTGAGTTGTGGCCATCGGCAGCTTGTGTATGGATGCGCTTATGGGTTTGTTTTCTTACCATTTGTACTTGTCGGGGCATTATATTTTGTAACTAATGATATTAGGCTATATTAGTATACTGTATATTCATTTGTTGTTCTTGGTTTATTTACACGTCAAAGTATTACGATTCAGAACATTTTGGGAGGCATCAATTATTAAAAGTTTTAGCTAGTCGCTCAAATAGCGGGGATTACTGTACGGAGGAAATCTCAAAGCAACACTGTCCTTTTTATACAGCCGTTTTTCTGTTACACATGTATGCCCATAAATGGTCAAACCATTTGTTTCCTCTTCCACAAAAAGGTTGACAGACATGGCAGATGTTTCTAGCTCCGTTCGCCGATTGACAACGAATCAAAGACTCTGTTTTGTCTCCTTCGTACAGGCAGTGGATTGATGGGAAATTCCTCCGCCTCCTTCATGGGGACCTTTCTGGCCAGCAGTCTGGGCTCGCCCCCTTCCCACCCGTCTCACCATTCCCGGCCGCCCTCCTCGCCTTCCTCGCCCTCCTTCCGGGGCGGACCCCATTCCAGCGCATCGCAAATCTGGTTCTCCCATTCGCATGAAGGTATCTCATAAGCACACGTGCATAAAACACACACACCCCACCACCCTCAATCCTAGTGGGTGCCATTGTTCTTTATTTTTAGGCTACGCTTGTTTTTTTTGGTGTGTGTGTGTGTGTGTGTGTTTTTTTTTAAACCTAGCACATCTTGTAATCGGGCCGGCTTCCGCCCTTTTATTTAGGCACCAAAATAGGCAAGGGGCCCAGCATGTTTGGGACGGAACACTTGTGCCACAGTTTCTGGCCAGGGACACAAGAGTCAAAAGTTCAGCCAGGGAATCTTGCGGTACTCGCAGCGCGTCAGCCGGAACGCCTTTGGAGCAGCACTCGTAAATTTGGGCCAATAAAAAGGTTTGCCTGGTGTCCCTCCCAACGCTCGGCACCAAAAAGCCAAAATCGGGTCACACACACGTCACACGTGCAAAGTCAGACAAATGAAAACACATGCTCTCTATTTAACACCGTTCAAGTATTCTGGGAATTCAACATTTTCAATAGCGAGCTGCTCTAAATTGTCCATAGGTGCCTGTCCCGTGACCCTAATGACGACAAACACTACAAAAAAATGGATGTGGTTGCATGGATGGAAATAAGTGGAAGTGGTTTTAAAATTCTTATAAAAGTGTGGAAAACCTGCTGTCTATAGTTTATTTAAGTTAAAAATAATTAACTGTGTATGTATACACCATGAACTACAAAAGTGCCAAGCAAGACTTACTGGTTGAGCCTGGGAGGATAGTCTCTTCACATTAAGGCTAAAAACAGTAGCTATAGCGTACATTCCGTTCTCCCTTGTAATGTTTATGTTGTCATACTTCAGTTTTAGCCATATATCACAAACTGGTATCCTACTTTGATGTAACTTTAGAGTGCCACGTTGTTTAAACCTTATTTGGCTTTCAAATCTGTTGGTTCCGCTGTATTTCTATTGCCTTTCGGTGACTACTACATAGTCGCCAATCTGTTGATAATTACGTGATCATGGAGCAACTTACTTACACAGTCTGTGAGTTAGTAGTATATCAGTCATCATGCTTTTAATTATATTTAATTATCTGAATGGGGAGATGTGGTCGCTGATCAGTGGCAGCCCACATAAGTGACATGTATGTTTGATATAATAGCAGTGTGCTTAACAAAGAGGGGAGCCCAAAACTCTTATAATAGCTTTTACTCCACTTATGCCAGAAGTTGATTGCCTCCATGCAACACAGATGTGAAGCGGTTCTCAGGAACCGCCCATCCACCCATTTACTATAGTGCTTATCCTCATTCATTTGAAAAAAAACCCCCAAAAAAACAAAACGTGCTTGCTGTGAAGCTGTTAAATTATTTTCTTTTTAGAATCATTAATTTACCAGCTAATTTGCTGTTCGTAGTTTATTGCTCTCTGCCTTAACACATTTCCAGCCAGACTTCTGTTAAAAGTGTATTATACACTTAAGCACTTATGGGTATTTTGCGACTCATTTCACATTAGCTTAGCGTCTCGCATGACTACTCCGTCTTATGTTTTTTCTTATTGCTTGTGGTGTCGTGTAATCAGCTAATGCTTGTTCTCTTTTTGAGATACTGATACCTGCCAGAAGTGCATCTTATTCACCGCCATGGAAGCTAGGATTAGTGACTTCGAAGAGCGGCTCTGCACCGTGGACAGTGTTTAGTCGTGCTAGATAGCCAGTTAGCAAGTTAGCTTACCACCTAGCATTCCCCCGGTAGTTTCTGAGCAGCTGGGAAAGCGGGGAATCGGGTGACTGTTTGACAGACACGATATATGTAAGCCACACACACTCACAGCTGTGGACAATTTAGTCTTCAATTAACCTAACATGCATACAGGAGGAAGCTGGAATACGAGAGGCGAAAAGCAATGCACGCTCGTAAGAGGACAGGCTAACTCCACAACATGCTAACCACTAGCCTAACGCGCTGGCATTTTCAGAAACATGTAAATATTGTTCACTGATTCACAGGAAAGCAACATTTCAAATCACTTTCCCAATGCAATAGCATGTATGGAAATAAAGGCTATTATAACGATTGGAAAATTTAAATACACTGAATTTCTGAACACAATGCGTGTGTGTATTAAAACATATTATAGTGCTGTTACTGTAGTTAAGCGCCGTAGCGAATCCTTAGCCAGCGCATCCGTACTATCCAAAGTATTTTCTCTCAAAACTGAAATGGTGAACTTGAGTGTTTCTTTCCATTGTTTGATTGTCCCAAGATTTTGGATTATTGTGGAAACGCAGACTAATATTAATAAGAATGATGATGATAATGCCAAGCCTAATAAAAGTAATGGAGGTGATTACGAGCAGCATTATTACTCGGTAGGCAATGGAGGCCATTATCTGTATTGCGGTTTAATAGCATATAACGCACTAAGTGTATGATTGAATCCAGACTGTTCATCAGCCGCATTCAGCTGTTCTCTCCTCAAGATAATTGCATATTGTCTTTTGCTGTGTTTTGCATAAAAAGCAAGTCATCAAAACGAAGAACAGAACAATTACCACACAATCACGCCTTCTGTCTCTGGGTATCAGCAGAACCCCTACCATCAAGACACTGATGTGGGTGTCACTTTAATAATATTCCCTGGAACTTTTTTTTTTTTTTTTCCTGTAAAGGGCTTCTTATAAGCAAGTGCAAGCGTACTTGCTCAAGATAGGAGTCACAAAAACATCCCCAGTTCGGGCCTCTCGACTATAAATAAGATGTATCAGAAATGTAGAGATGTTAAAAGATTTCATTTAGTGCAGATGTGCATGAGAAACCCTAATGTTTTTTGAGTGGATTTATTGACTGTTTATTAAAAACAGTAACGTCAGAATGGCGCTAGGGTGCCACCCGTGCTGAGCCAGAAAGAAATAAAAGTTATACACTATGGAATATATGTGAGTTATAAATGTGGAATGCACCCAGGATGCATAAAAGATGACAAAATTATGAACATGTCTGCACATGGGTTGCTTAAGCCGATAGAAAAATCGCCAAACAGACATCAAGTCTCTGTTGAATTTGGGCCAATCTGTGATTCAAGATGGAACACAACATAAACTTTATCTTTATTGGTCACAATTCCTCAAACAGTATGCGGCGCCAATCATAAGTTGGCTTGCGGGGTTTCGCAGCCGATAAAATATGCTTGTGGACTGTGACATCAACTGCTTTGTTGTGGCCGTGAAGTACATAAATAAAGAAACGGCGAGAGCAGCCCAGTTTGGGCCTCGGCCGTGCTCAACGTGGAGCAGAGAGTTTTATTTACAGCGCAAACGCTCGATTCATTGCTAGCGCTCGCATTAGGATGTAGCCTCCTCCTACCCAAAAAAGGTATGAATACTATTGATTTTCAACTGATTGAACAGTTAGACATAGCCCGCACTGTGGAAACAGATCATCTTGCTTGGAGAACAACAAGGTGCCAAAGCACCAATAAAAACATACAGGAATAATGTCATTAAATGTGATGTAAAGAAATTAAACCGTTTCTGTCTATCTCCTTACACACACACATACACATACATTTTCTACAGCACTTGCCCTCATTAGGGCCGCGTGTGAGCTGGAATCCATCCCAGCTGACTTTGGGCGAAAGGCGGGGTACTCCCCGGACTGGTTGTCAGCCAATCACAGGCACTAATATTTAGCTCATTGTAAAAGAGGTTGTTATATTAATCAAATGAAGCCACAGCGATGACAAATATGGGAACAATTACGAAGAAGCAGCAAGCAAAATAAATCATTTAAATTTACTGCATGAATTAGTTTCACATTCAGTCCGTTCAGATCAGATATTCTTTTTGTTTGCCACCAGTTTCTTTTTCTTCCCTTCAGTACGGAAAACGCTTAAAGGGCTGATGTCATGATTTATTCACCACTTTTTCCATCCTACTCCAAGCGTGGAAGCCGTTTTGCACTGTTTTATGTTTTGATTCTTTGCTCTTTAAGTACAAATGGAAAAAGGTGTACAGAAGAAGCGCAGTGTGTGATTGTGGCAAAAACAAAGCAATACATGTGCTTTTTCAAAGATTTCGTTTGACAATCAATTCAAAGGCAAAATCTGCGGTTCCTTGCAGGCTTCAGGCCAGCTGGATCCAAACGACCCCTTCGTTTTTTGCCAGCAATAATCCGTGCGCCATACTCTTCACAGATGCGCACTCCATTGCCTTCACACACCTGTCTAATCCACTTTGGATTACTTTCACCTTTCCAAGCCTATCTTCAGTTGTCCATCTTTCCCGTCTGTGAGCAGTCGCTCGCTTTCTCCTTTTGTGGGATTTAAAATGTCAACCTACACCCACCCCCCCTCCACAAGTCGCCTCTGTTCCTCTCCTGCCTCTTTAATTCTCCCACTCTCCCGAGCTGGTTTGCATCCCTTCCTTTCAATTAGTCAGACCTGGAGAGATGCACCGCCGTGTTGCCCCTCCTCCTCCAAACATTTTCCATCTTCTCTCCTCCCTTTCTCTGTCTTGACGCTTCTGTCACTTTTTCTCAATTAGCTGAGCTGACGGGCGGCCCGGCACGCTCCTCCTCGCCGCATGCCCTCTCTCCCAATGGTTGCGGCGATTTCCTGAAGCATGCTGGCGTTGTTAGCGGCACAAACAAATAGAAATGATTTGGAGAGCACATTCCTCCAATTTCTATTGTTTCCTATGGTGTAAAATTATTTTGTAATGTGAATAAATTGGAGGTCGACCAGCATCCCAGAGCAGATTGTGTTTGACCTTTACTGTACATCAAGAATCGGCTTTTATAATTCCACTGAATATTGACAATCAACTTTTATGGTTCCACTATACATCAACAATCAGCCTTTATGGTACCACTGTATATCAACAATTGACCTTTATGGTTCCACTGTTTATCAAATACCTTCAACTTTATAGAAGCCAAATTTTTAAACATTGTTTACATATATATATAAAAGCACTTTGATTGACTGAAGTTCCACATGAATTGCTCCAATTGGTCACTGAACTTAAGATCATTCGTACGACCTGGATCTCCCCAAATTTGAGCTAGTCGAAACTGAATTTAGGAATGCAAACGACCAAAATGAAACTGTCGACAGTTAACATTTTTCTTGTCAGCTTCCACACAACAAGCCAAATTGTGGTATTTTTAACGGTTAAGGACAATTAAGGCCATCTAAAAAAACCAAAAACAAATACCTGTATATTACAAATTTGAAAGCAAGCAAGAATTAATACATGGCCCTAATTTTCCTCTGCATTTGTTCGTCGTTCACTGTGCCCTTCCTTGTCCTTGTCATTCGGTTTCTCTCAAGCCACCAAGCAGAGAGAAATACCTTTGGAACGTCTGGAGATCCCCACCCCGGGCTCTGTTAGTTCTGCCTCCTGCTCTGCCCGTTGAAAACGAGGGCACGCTTAGCGAAATCCCCTCTGTGGCTGCTGACTTGTTTATTGTGGAGGGAGAGAAAGAAAGCGAAGCCGCTGTGCAGTCAGCAGACAGCGCTGACACCCTTCTTGCCTCGCCTGCAGCAAGAGCAGCAGCAGCAGCATCTTCCCTTGTCCTGGCCAGATTAATGGCTGAATGAGCGACGCCATGCCCAGCAGACCCCCCTCCCCACACACTTGCCGCCCCAGTGGAGGGCATGCTGAAATTGAGCAGGCTGGCATTATCGGGCACAGCCAGACCACGCTGTGAAAAGGGATTACGCCATCAATCGTCACACTCACTCTCTTAAAAAAAATAAAATAAAAAAAAAAAAAAAAAACATTGAAAAAAGCCCCTCTCCCAGCTTGGATAAAGACTTGGCAAAGAGCTCCCTGTATTTCTCTCTCTTCAACAAAAGGATTCCCCCTCCTTCCTCTGTAGATGAACTGGCATAAATTTATGTGCTTATTAATCATGACAACGAAGATAGAGAACGAGACAAATGGGGATGTGGGAAAAGAGGTAAAAGTGGTGGAAAAAAGATGCGAACGAAAGTGAGGCTACTGTGTGTAATTATCACCCTGGTGCCCTCTGTGGAAAACATCCCCTCCTGTGTTATTGTAGGCCTGTTTGCCCTCTCTGCGCATTTCATTAATTAAGACAGGAGGGCACAGAGGCTGCTCGGAGACGAGGTCATTTAGCCCACCACAACACTCCTCCCTATTCGGAGCCACCACAAGCACCGTCGCCATTGTTCCAAGAGCTAAAAGTGAGACATCTAACACTCCTGCGGGGGGGCGGGGGGGTGGGGGGGAGGAAAAAAAAGCATGCCGCCGCATACACACAGAGCCAAGTGAACCGCATCTGCGCTTTCCAGGATTAGGCCGCACACTTGCCAACACAAATACATCTGTCTTTCATTTAGCTTGTACGACCATGTTTCCCGCAGGTCTTCCTCATACTCCCCTCCTCCATCCTCCATATACCTGTGCGTTGTGTTTTAAGATGAGGATGGTGCGATGTCTTTACGTGGTGATGGCCTCATGACCTTAACTGTCAAACCATGTTTTCACTCTCCTCTTACCAACAAAGTATTCCATATTTCAGGAAGAGATTTTTGACAGATCAACATCTATGAAGGTTCAGTCATCAAGTTCTTGGTAATTCCCAAACCTTAAACCATAGGTTAGGGGACTTCTCCTTGGTTGTTGAAGATGAGGGTGATCACAAGGGACTTCTTTGCTGTGAAGTGCTGGTGAGTGGTTATTTTTAATCAACCAGTACTGGTCCAGTGGAAATTCCAAAGTGAAGAACCCATCTGGATTTAAAAAAGGAACAGGCTTAAAGTCCAGTTGCCTTTGATTGAACTTTAGTGGATTCAAGTGCCTCAAGGACACAGCAATACAAGGGTCACATTTATATAATACAGGATCCAAGAGATGGTACAGGTCAGTAGAGGGCAAACAGAATGTGAAATCCTTCTAATCAGATGGAGAAAGGTGTCACGGGTGTTTCTGGGAGAATGAAAGACAAATAGCCATATGTTGAAGAGACATCACAATCATCCTCAAGCCTGAGCTTATCGCGTATTGTCTGCATTCTAAATTCAAGCGGGAAAGGCAAACATGACAGGCGGAGCCACTACTTATTTGCGTATGAACACCACCAGCTGCATGGGACCTGGAGGATTATGGAGATTGGGTGTGCATCATGGTGCTTATTGCCCTGTCTTATCTGCTATCTACACCCCTTCCTGTTCTATCTATTTCAGCCGCTGCAGGGTATCCTCGATTCTCAGGGAGTCTGGCACACACTTTTCTTCCTATGAGCCACTTGGATCACCATGCCAATGGCGGAGTTCTCTATGGTCAACACCGTTTCTATGACACCCAAAAAGGTGAGCTGCAAATGATAAGAATTTAATCAGACAAATGTAATGAGTAAATTGAATATATAAAACATAGTATTGCTAATCTGATATGGGTATTGATAAAAGAATGCCCAGGGACATGATCAGTGAAATTAATAATGTAATTCTATTAAATGTCTTTCTCATTTGATTTGTCTATGCTCTCTTCCTTTCTGTCTCAGAGAATTTCTACATTCGAGGTCTACCATCACAGCCACCTCTCATCTCAACTAATCACAGTCTGCCACCGATGTCCAGGGCAGGCTCAGGACTCTCCCAGGGGCCTTGCAGCAGAGAAAGAGATCCAGGTGGTGGAGCGAGTCTGCTTAAGAGTCTTAAAGAGGGAACTGTGGAGAGAAGTGTGGGACCCATCAAAGACAAGGAGAGGTCGAATAGCAAACAGGAGGCAAAGGAAAGACAACAACAGCAACATCAACAACAGCAGCAGCAGCAGCAGCAGCAGCAGCAGCAGCAGCAGCAACAGCAGCAGCAACCACAGCACCACAGCCACCAGTCTGCCCTGCCCACACACCACCATCATCACCATTCCCATTCCCATCAGCAGCACTCGCACTATCCCCAACATCCACTGCCCCTGGAGGAGGTCAACAGCAGGGCCCTGGAGAGGCACAAGACGTCACTCTCAATGGAATACAGCAAGGACACACAAATTATGGGCAAGCCGTTGAGTGCTTGCTTGCACAATGGCAAGATGCAAAATGGAGAAACTGGAAATGTTTCTGGGCCTAAGACATCCATGTCCAGCTGTGGGGGGGATGGCACACCGCTGGGAACTATTGGAGGTGGAGGGAACAGTCATGGAAGACATATGAGTTCTAGTGTGAATAGCCGCTGCACCAAAGAAGGGATAAGTGGGGAGATGCGGATTAGTGAACAACCCTCAGACTGCCTAGAAAGGGGTCAGGCAACACTCCACCACTCTTTGTCTTACGCCGTACCCCCACCCTTACAATTGGGTTCTACTGGAGGGGCGCATCCCCATCCACACCCGCACACTCACCCCCATACACATGCACACCCAGGAGGCTTCCACTGCCTTCAGCTTCACCCAAGCCACCCGCACCATCCACATCCTTCCCACCATGCTCACCACCACCCGGAATTTTTCTGTCCACCCCCTCCCGCCGCACTAGGTAACCCTGCCTCACACGACAGGGGGCAAGCAAATGCAGGGCGGGAGCCCAAAGTCACAGGGCCTACATTTGTGCCATCTGTGGCAGACGCAGGGGAGAAACATGGTGGGACATTCCAGCTTGGGAACCCCGACTGTCAGGTTGTAGGCAGTGGAGGCGGCAATACCAAGGACAAAAATATGGACAAAAATGCAGGTGGTGGGCACCACAGTAGTTGGCATAGAAAACAACAACAGCAACAGCAGCAGCAGCAGCAACAACAGCAACAGCAACAGCACGCATATCGAAAGACAGAGAAGGCTCCAGACTGGATGCAGCCGCACCATCACCATCTCCAAGTCTCTCAGCTTCCTCCACCCATTCAACAGCAACCACAACAACAACCTCCACAACCCCTGAAGCAGCACCAGGTTGCCCGCTCACGCAGTGTTGAGTGTGTAAACAGTGCCGTTGACATGGACATGTTCAGATCCTCATTGCCCCAGGGATCCAAAGCTGGACACACTGTCCCGCATTCTGTCAACACTTCACCTTACAGAGACTGTTCCCATCCAGGACCCCCACCAATTTCCTCCCCACTTGGAAACAAAAACATGAGTCAGCATAGCACTGCTGGTGGTAGTTGCTCCTTACAGAGAGATGGACAAAAAGTAGCCAGGATCCGCCACCAGCAGCATGGACGACCTGGCCCAGATGCTCCATCTTCAGGTGACCTCAACCAAGGGACGGTGCAGGAGATGAAACGGAAAATGGACATGTCCGCTTACGGTTACGGCGGAAACAGCGGGCAGCCGCACCACCAGCAGCCCCCTGTGCCGCAATGGGTCATGAGACCCCCTCACCACATGCCACACAATGAGGAGGAACAGAGAAAGTCCTACATGGAGTTAGGAAGCAGTACTATGCAACATTCACAGCAACAGCAGCAGAGAATGAATCAGCCTCCTCAGCCAACGCCTGCACCTCCAGTCAGTCAGCAACAGCAGCAGCCACAGCAACAACCTGAACCCCAAGGTTCGACTCGGGGAGAGAGCAGTGCCATGAAAAGCTTACTTAAATATAGCAACCAGCAACAACCACAGCTCCTTTCTCAGAAAACCCCATTTGGCGGTCTTGGGAGCCTGAAATCAGGACCTGCTGGTGGAAGCTGTGCCCTTCAGATTAACAAACAGACTCTACCGTCAAGGAAGGGCCCAGTCAATGACAACGAGCGTCCTGATTACAGTGGACGACATCGGGATATCGGGGAAACAGGCCACGGGGAAGGCGAGGTGCGGCAACCGCCGGTTGGTATTGCAGTGGCAGTGGCAAGACAAAGGGAACCGTCGTGTCGTCCATCAGACGGTCATTCCAGCAGCAGACATGGCAGGGTGCATCCCACCGTGAAAGGTACAGTCAAATGTCAACCTCTTGATTATTAGAACCATATCAAAAATGACACATATTGGCAAACTGGTATTGGCTTCAATTCCACTCCACTCATTCACCTGCATCTGCGTTAGGCCTCTCCGCCATTGTGATTTTATGGGGTTTGTAAATTATTTTCTTCCATTGTGGTTGTGGCCTAACAACTTGATTTAGACATTCATCTTCCAAATAGCTCATATCGAAGCTTGCAAAACCAGCAATTACAAACATTTCAAGCTACAACCATTCATACTGACATTATTTACGTAATTTACCATATACAAGCAGTCAGTAGTTCCAAATGAAAGAAAAGCAAGTGGAACAGCTGAAAATATTACATCTAATTTACATCTAAATTGCACTTCAAGTATAGCATCACACTGGGCACAACTCCCCCTGCTGCTGATTGGCTGGAATAGTCATGAGTGGAAATATTAGTGTGCCAAGTCTCTGGTGGGTTAAGTTAGGGTTTTGAGAAAAGGTGTGACACCAGGGAATTTGTGTTTTCCTTGACACACAAGGCTGAACAGAGCTAGTTAATTGTAAGCGAATGTTTGTCTCATAGGACCAGCCCACACCATGTATCCATCAGATCCAACTACTGAACAGGAGAGGAAAATGATGAGTGGGGAACAGATAGGTCTAACGTGTTTGGACAGGGATCGAGATGCATATATCAGGTAAACCCTTACAAGTAGTTTATTTTACAGATGAAATGTGTATTGTTCTATAATTTGCAATCCCCTATGATGGCCTTTACCCGATATCCCTATGCAGGGATAGTAAGGATAGGGTGGAGTTTCCAAGGATTCATCCCTCCAACAGCTGCCACGGGGACATTACTTCTCATCTCATGGTCCCAGGCGGGACTTCCCTCCAATCTGGCCAATTATCAGACCCTGCTGCACATTCTGCTCACCACCATTGGATGCCAAGAACTGGAAGCCCATCCCTTTGGATGACGGGACACTCTTATGGTAAAATCGCAGCCTATTGTTGAGTTCATTTCAGGAATCGGGGATTGATTTGACACATAATCCTCATCCTCTATTCAAAGCAGGTATAAGTCATACGGCCCTGCACCAGAACCTTCCCCCTGGTTTCTCCGCAGCCATGCCAGGCCCTCTCCAACCGGTCCTGCCTCTGCCTCAGGATCCCTCTGCCCAGTTGGTGGTCCTGCCCACGGATGCCCCTGCCCATCCTGCACCCCACCACCTCGGTATGTCCCAATGAGGCCCACTATGTTCATAGACAAATAGCACAGACATTTGCATTATGACCTTCATCCCATCTTGAAACAGTCTCTGCTTTTGTTTTGTTTTTAAGTCCAGTTTCACTTAACATAAATCATCCAAAGTGTAATTTACTGGTAAAATGCAATACTATCCCTTCTGCAGCTGAGTTAAGAGTAAAGGAAAAGAAGTATGTGCGTTTGGCAGATATTGAAATTGATTGTCGCTTTTGTGTGCACTTCTTTTTAGTTTTAAGAACCTCTATTTGTCTCATTCTCCTACTCTCATTAGATGTGATGGAACAGCCAGGGCTTTGGCCCCCAGTGTATGGCGCCCGGGGCCCAGCCTCCCACATGCAGCATCCCACCGTGTACTCTCGATCCCAGTTTCTACGGCAACAGGAGCTGTACGCTCTCCAGCAGCATCAACAGCTCCAGCATCAGCACCAAAGCCACCAGTCGCAGCAAATGCATGCACAGCCTCATCCACCGCAACCGCAGCAGCAACAGCAACAGCACAAAGCTGTGCATGGCATGGATATGCAACATCAAGCCCCCCATAATGCACAGGTGACTGAAAACAAATGTGTTGATTTGACAGGAATTTGTCTAACCTACTGAAAGCTCGATACAGCACTTTGTATGCAGCTATGGTTGTTTTTAAACAATAAACAAAGTTGAGTTTAAGTCTTTTCTAATGCCTCGTCTTAACCCCAATAGATGCAGAAGAGGGCAGATGAACCCTCTGTTGACTTGGATGAACTCATCCCAAAACCAAGGACATCAAAACCATCCAAGCCCTACTCCTACAACCCCCCTCAAAGGAACACATCACCTCCCGGGGCCTGCACTGCTCACTTGTCTCCTTGTTGCCAGTCCCCTTCAATGCGTCCGCATCCCAAAAGCACTCCTTCAACACCATGCCCTGCTCCCAGCCCTGCTGTTACAGCCCCCCAATCTCCTAACATTAGTCCAGCCCCGTCCCAGATGCCAAAGGAGGCCGACCCTCAGGATAAGCGAGGGGAGGGCCAGTCCCCGCAAGATTATCCAGAATCTTTGGAGCCTGGTAAGCATAAGTAGAATCATTTCAATGGAAACTGTATAAAATGTCAAAAGTATTTACAACTAAAGTCATTAGTGCATGCAGCATTTGAGGCGAGACAGGCATCATCTTTTACAAGGTCAAATTCAAACACTTTTTAAGTACTTTGTGAGGCTTTATTTTTCTCAATACATTACAGCTGTGGTAAATTATATATTAAGACAGATACTTTATATTATTTTCTTTTATCACTTGTCAAAGTGTAATTCAATAGAGTGCACCGTCAAGGCCAACCAATCCCAATTTGAATCGGCACTACATTGTACACCTTCAGTGCTGCAGAAGTTCAAAAGAATGCCAACAAGCATCCCCTTTTACAATCTGAACAAAAGTGGTAAAAAATTCCTGGATGTAACCAGATAAGGACTGAAATACAAATTGTTTTTGTTTGGTTTATGCGTCACTGCTCCTGAAAGTTTTGTGCAATTTGTTGTTTTGCACAATCTTGTACACTAACAAACAAACTGATGAGGTCACAACCTCCTTGGCGGAATTACTGAAGTAATTGAAATCTCTTTCTCCCCCAAGACTTGCCTCCTGGATACACATACTCTGCTGTCACAATAGGCTACAGGAGCGGGCCTTCTCCCCAGGATATTCAGCTTGCGGAACCAGCCGAACTGGAAGCGATCCAATCTGAGCCCTCTGAACATGCGCCCCAGCCGCTTTCTAGCCTCGGGGATGGGATGGACTGCCAAGCGGTGGTCAGGTCTCTGCCGGAGCCACTTGCACTGAAGGAAGTGGAGCAGGGAAATGAGGAGAGCATCATCGAGGGAGTCCTGGACCAAAGGGAGGGGGTGGAGGCAGCAGTGGTTACAGTAGCTAACTATGTATCAAGGGAGAATGAGGTGGAGACACAGGGGGCCGCCGAGGAAGAGGTGCTTGTCTGCCCCCCTGCTGACAGCCCGGTGTGTGAGGCTGCTTCCTGTCCAGTGCCCCTGTGCACGGATGAACCTGAAAGGTCAGAGACCGTCATCACCTTGGAGGATGATGATGAGCCTATGGGTGAGGAGAGCCAGGTGGAACATGTTATGCCAGAAGAGCAGAAGCCAGTCCAGGGCAGCATCGTGGAACTTAAGCCTACAACCCCGGTAGCCCCCGAGGAGCAATGCGCATCCACTGGAGAAGTAAACGACAGCAAGCAGCAGCAGCAGGCTAACAAGATGCCCGCTGACAAAGCCTCAATGGATATGGTGTGCCTTTCCCCTGCCAAGGCATCCGTCCCCAGCCCAAGCCAGGCAAATGCTGCTGAATTAAACAAACCCCTTGTGCCCTGCTACTGGAGCCTTGAGCTGCTCATCGCTGCAGCTTTCTGCACAGACGTACCCCCCTTTCCCTTGCTACCTTTCAGTGCTCCATCAGTCGCCCCGTCAGAGACCAACCCCTGCCAGGGAATGGAGCTTCTCAGTGAGGTGGCTGACCTGGAGCTACAACAAAAAAGGCACAGTAGTGGGGAAAGCAAAGGTAAGGAAATCATTTTCCTTGTAACCATTAATGCACTCCAATCGGAAGACTACTCTTTTCCCACCGAGACCACCTCCCACTTCCCCTTCAGGGGTAGCCTCAGTTGCTCTGTGCTCCCTCCTAGATTCTTCTCTCTTCTTCTGCATCTCTAGAGGCTCTGGTGAAATCTCCCTAGGGAAGTCCTCTGCGTGCCTTCTTGCTGTTCCTTTCTTTGGCGCGCTAAAGGCAGTTTTATTTCCTAAAAGGCTGCTCTCACGATGGAAAGGCCTCTGGAGGGAGAGAGAAGAAAGTAGTAGGATAGCGTTGAACACTGTAAGAGAGGGTGTTCAACTCTCTCTTTCCCATATATCCTTCCTTGGGGAGGATGTTATTTGAGTCACATGTGCACTTGCGTCGGTTTCATTCACAAAGCAGCTGTTTCCCATCACTTCAGATGACATGACTTTCGTTTCCATTGATTTCCTTATTGACAACCATCACCGCTGTTCCTGACCTGAACACCTTAAATTGTCATCTTCACACAAAATGTAATGGGTTGTCATTTTCACACAAAATGTAATGGGTTGCATGACATGAACCTGCTTGTTTGTTCCCACAAGGCATCAAAGTAAATGTATTAACATTGAACAGATTTGCTATTGTATCAAATATGCACACCAGATACACGCCGTTATACAATAAAAGAAACTCAATGATTGTTCCACCACTTCCCCATACACAACACTACCCAGTGTGTAATCACAAAAGCAGTCAATGTTTTCTGCACCCTGGAGCATTGCCTTGCTAATTAGAACCCATTGTTTGAAAGTGCCTTTAAAAGCTTCCTTGTTTTCCAAAGTGCCATGTGTTTTTATATCATTCAAGCAAAGGATGTTTTGTGTTTACCACAGCATCCTAATGCATTTAACAGCTCCCCAAAGGGTCTTCTATTAGAAAAAAAATGTTTCATCCACTGATTCCCGAGTCAGTGATGCACTTGTGATGCGAGCGCCATTGACAGCTTAGGGAAGCAGCACGTTGTTTCAAAGTCACAGCAAGTCTATCAAAATGTGTGCCGAAACAAGAGCGAAAACAAGACAATTCATTAGTCTTTCAAATTTAGTAGTCTGTTGTCTGTAGTCTCACCGCGGCATGTTTGACGGCTGTGTGAAAGCGCACAATTTCGGCAATAGCCTGCCTTTGCAAGGTGTGATGTAAAAGGCAAAGGTAGAAATGCTTCTGTTATGGCTGTGATCTGATTGTGGTCTACTGTGTTGAATAGTTGTGGCAATATTCCACCTCACTGGATTCTGTAGAAAAGGTAGATAAATGCCAGTTCTTCCGATGTTAAAATTATGCAGGCGCTCACATGTGGAGGAGGATTATGAAGGAGGATTATGCCTCAATATGGAGCATCAACCATATCTTTTTCTTCTGTAACAGAGGAGGAGTTGCTGATGTTTGACCTCCACAGCTTGGCAACTCTGGCAACAGCCCGATCACTGGAGACAAGTTCGCAGGCAGAAAACACTGCGTGTTCAGGTCGACAATTCCCATCCCGCAAGACCTTCAACTTGCGTAGAAAATGCAGCTGGACACCACGCAATGAACCAGTAAGAATGCCTTTTTAAACTTGCTGTTAACACCCCCAAAGCTCTTATCTGGGGTTTCCTTCACAAAAATAAAGAATGTTAAAGCGACAATAAACACTTTCCAGGTATGCCAAGCTAAAGGCAGTATGGAAACGATGGACGGTCCTGAGCTTGAGATGCGTGTCAAGTTGGCCGAGCTTCAGCGTCACTACAAAGAGAAGCAGAGGGAGCTGGCTAAACTACAGAGGAAACACGATCATCAGTGAGTGTGATCTGGCTTTTCAAACATTGATACACATTTTGAATACAGACGACATCATTCTTTCCACGTACACTCAAACAGAAAAGAAGAAACGCCACGTAGCCCAGCACGGAGAGGTCCGGGACGACCCAGGAAAAAGAAGCCCATCCTCACAACAAGCTCAGTGTTGTCTGAGGGCCAAAGAAAAGTCAAGTACGTAAAAGTCTTGACTATCTCTCTTGCAGTTACTGCATACAAGGCCTGCCTTTCATTGGCATTAAACAGGGAAAGGGAGAAGTCAAACGAATCATTCAAGAAAATCTACTTAATTCTTAATGTTGGTGTTAATTCTTTAACAACATAACTGTGTCAGCTGTGCTTATGGCTATTTGCAGAATATTTATGTTTGGACATACCTCCAAGTTCTACTAATTAGGTTTCAACCTCCACGGCATTATTGGAGTGTTTGTCATGCTTGGTTGTGTCCGGGTGGGGTGAGGGGCTGATAGGCAGACGATGTAATTAGAGTACTATGAATTCCCTGGTAATCTTGCCCTGCTCAAGGAATGTGACACTTCACTGTCATATAGGCTCAAAGGGTCAACTTGGGTCCCACAGGATAACGTGATGGTCATGGCGTGTTGGTGCTCAGCTCTTGAGTTTTTAAGAGGCTAGGCAATTTGAGTACAGTAAAAAAAAAATGTCGAAGAAAGAAAAAGAGGATGATTGGTATAAATATAGGTCTGTATATTCAAATAGTGGCCCCTGCTCACATGTACAGTGCCCCAGTTGATTGACGCGTGTGAAAATTGAGACAATAAACATCTTTTCTCTTAGAGAAAAAAAGCAGCTCTAATTACCTTGACGACTGATACCACCATGTCACCTTAAAAACACATCAGACATGACATCTGTATATCTGAAATTTGAGTCAGAGTTTAAAGAGAAAAGGATAATATATGTAAGAAAGAAGGCTTCTAAATAACTAACTCAACACCTCTATATACAAAAACAATATTCGATATGAGGAAAGGGTCTTTACTTTGACTCCAAATGAACTATTACATTTTGGGTAATATGAGTAATTCCAAGTAGCGCAATTCCCATTAATGCAGAAGAATTGGGAAACAAAATGCTGTCAGGCTTCAGTTAGTTGTTTCACGCTTCTTCTTGTGGTTTCCGGGCAACAGCGGCGCCCTGAGCTGCCTTTCTTCGATGTCACCTCCACTCTTCTTTCAACCGCGTACCCCCTGCCCCCTTACCAGGCCAGTGCTGACACAAGGGGAGGGGAACGCTGATGCTGGGTGACAGAGACGCCCAAGTGAAAGGGCAACAGGGCCAAGGCCCTACAGCAAGGTCCATTGGAGGGAGGGTGGCCACCACCGAACATGCCATGGGGTTGTCGGGTCTTTTTCAAGCTGTAGCACAGGATAGTTGCTCACCGTTGTGTTTTTATATGAGTCATAGGTTGTTGTAATGTCTGGGTACCATGCCTGAAGGCAATGGGGTAATCAAGTACAGGGATGGAGGCTGATGCTAGATCACTGGTGTTCTTTGTGAGTATTGTAGTCAAGCTTTTATAATCAGCTCATCAATTAGTCACACTGGGAAAGTCAACATATAAGTCGTACACTGTGCCGTGTTTGGCGGCAGACGGCAGTCTGCAGTGGGAATCGTTCTTTCAGACAAGTCACACTTTACTGTCAGTCTCCTGGCAGTCTTTTCGCAGACCACACTACACAACAACCACATTCATTGTATTCTGTTACGGATTGTCAAGGCCCATTACGATTATGAGATACATGTTCTGCTTAGCTATTTCGCAGTCCTCCTGTGATTGGCTGGCAACCAGTCCAGGGTGTAGTCTGCCTTTAGACTCCAGCCCACACCATAAGCTGTACAGAAATTAGATGGATGGATTTCACCAAAGACTTTAGTGGTTACCCAATTGTATAGTGCATATAAACTATATATAGTTTTACATTATATATATATTTTTTCTTTTGGCATTAAAGCTTTTTCTACTGTGTAAATGTTACAGATTTCACAGGCTGTGCACACAATAGGAGAGGGGAGGTTAATCTTTTATTTGAGCATGGCCTGGCAGTAGTCAGTGCAATCTATGGACAGGCTTCCAGGAGGGCTAGTCAAGGTCATTTCAAGCGGATGATCTGTGATGCTGCTTAGCGCTGGTGAAAGTGTCCAGGACGAATATGAAAATGCAACTGAAGATCTATAATTTTTTTCACTGAAAACAATAGTGCTATATATAAATGTGATGCCTTCTAACCACTTGCCAAAACTTTCACTGCTAGTTCACATGCTGCATACACTCCCTTGTGTCTCCGTTCAAACAACTTCAGCTTCCTTGTTAGATGTCCAGTTTTTCCAACAATACTGTACAGATGCCGGGCTAGCCTTCTACTTTTATGTATCTATGCTTCCGAGAGAGAAGAGTTATTAGATCCCCCAGGGGGAGACTTAACTTTTTTTCCTGGAGATGTTCTCGCTCCTACCTATTGTTTCAAACCACTGCCACTCTTCTCTAATGAAATCAGCTCCCTTGTTTTGACTGACAGGCCGATGGTGGCAGGGCATTCCCTGACGCCTGAGGAAGTAGGAGGGGGAGGAGACAACCAGAGAAGAAAGAAGAGGCTGTCCAGTCGAGTCTTTGAACAACTTGGCAGCACACAGGTCAGGATCCCATTGTGCAGCATCTTTTTGTCCTCCTGCATCTCGAAATTAAAGAGGCCACGTTTGTTTGTTTTTGCATTTGAAATATCACTTTGTTGAGCTCTGTTTCTAATTAAACGCAACCCACATGAGTCAAAACCTGAGCACTTCATGTTCATGCATTCTACACCTGGTGTTTTTGCCGTAGCCTTAACTAGGTCTCACTGTCCCCTTTTGCTGTAGCAGATAAAAGGTCAAGGTTGCAAAAAAGGTGGTCCTCAAAGTGTACTGGGCTCTAAGATGGCCGCCGATGTGGTACAGCTCAAACACAAGAGCCAGGGTAAAAAGTCCCTCTCAGGGATGGGCTACAGGGACAAGGAAGTTTCACCGTGCAACTCAAAGCATGGACACAGAAGCCAGGGCAACAGACGAGAGTCTGGGGGACACAGCGACACAGGTACATGGTTTCCTATTATCCTCAAAACCTGATTGTAAGGTCAAGGGAATCTAGATCTCAGAAGGGTTGTCCAACTCTCTCAGCAGCAAGTGTGGACAGTGGTCCCCAGGAGAGCTGGTCTGGGGAGGTACACCGTGGATCTAAAAAAGGGACACACGACTCTGCTCATCATAGCAAGACTGGAGTGAGGGTTCACCATGGACAAAGACGAGAGTCATTGGGAGAAAGTTCAAACCCTGAGACTGACTCCTCAGAACAAGGTAAGATGAGAACATGTGGGCATCATTCAAAACTAACTAACAGCTACCTCTTGATTTGAAGTGACAAGCATATGGCAGCCAACAATTTTAGCTTAGGGGCGTTTGAACTCAAAGGTACCACTGTAAACCTAAAGACCTCGATCAGAGGAATGCTAAGGCATTGTACACTCTTGTGAGAAATTCAGTGCCACATTCTAGTGAGCCTTAAAATCTGTAAATAACTCTGAAGGCAACCAGATGTGGGTGAAAAGGTAAGGAACACCTTGTGTTGAAAAAAGGCGCGCATGGACATTTTGACACCTGAGTGATCAGCCTTGCTGGCTGATCTACGCTACATGTGCAGCTGTGGACACTTGCCTGTGAGAGACATTGACAGCCCTGGAGACTGAGAGACTGGCTGGCTCAAGGGGAGCAATGTGACAAACACACACACACTCCCACTCACTGTCGTATTCCGGCTCTGTTGCATGTGGGTTCACACCAGGAAATACCATCAAGGCAAATCACTTAATACATCATTTCGATGAACAGTTCAACATTTAGTCAAATGCTAATGAAGTGTTTGTGAAATAGTGAGGAGACCTTCAAGATAATCACACTTTAGCAATGCGTTTGATAAGACTAGTAACTTTCTAAGCCAAGAATGCACGCTCAGTATTCTTGTTTTCCATCAGGAGAGGAAGAGGAGGAAGGCAGTAATGATAGTGATGAAGGTCAAGATCTACGAGCCCAACCAGCCAGAGATGTGACTTCTAGCGCGTCTGTGACAGGTCCGAGTCCTTCGTCCATTGTAAAACTAGAGGCCAATCAGAAAGCCAGGAACAAAAAACAGAGACAGGAGCTTTATGGTAAGGTTGATGGCTGATTTATAAGAAATCTTCAAGAGAAGCATCTGTTTTGTGTTTCTCGTCACGGCTTGTTAACAGTGTCTGTTTCTGTAACTGAACTGCGCAGGCTCCCATACTCTTTCTGGTGCAGAAGGGGAGGTCAAAGTACGAAAGAGGAACCCCAGTAGACTAAGCCTGGCCAGTGCGGTCAAAAATCGCTGTGAGGACCACAATACAGAGGGGGTTAGCAGACCATACACACCCAGGTCCAAAGAGCCTCGGTGGGGAAGCCACAACAACAGGGGCAACCGTTTCCGACGTAGCATGGGGCTGCCTACCTTCCCAACAACGAGCGAGAGGTTAAAGAGGGCCACACGCAAAAGTACCATGTTGAGAGGAACAATTAACAAGGTTAGCAGGAAGTAATTTTTCATAGATGTACTAGATAATACCGTATATTAATTCAATTTCTTTTCTTTTTTTTCCGGGGTAACCTATGGCAGGTTTGGGGAGTCTGTCAAAATTATAAGCAGTAATTTGTGTTGTACTTACTCAGAATCATTGTCTTATCGCCTCGACAGCAATGCACACTATTGTGAATAAGATAAGTCATTGATGATACCAGATGTTTTTTAATTAAAAAGATCACATAAAAAAATGTTGCATCACATTTGGTACAAGTTAGATTTGATGTTAACAGTTCTGAGAACTTGTTTCTGATAAATCTTTGAACAAGGATAAAACTGTGATTGTAATTTTGAGTTTCACCTGAACATCTTAAAACAGACAAAACTGCTTCCTTCCACTTGAGATAAATTACATCAGTACAAAGAAATGTGTTCATAATTTGCACCACAGTCTAAATTTTTCACCCTCATCTTGTCCATTAGCGGAGAAATAACTGGGCCCCGGTGTCAAAAACTGGGGATAGCAGCAGAGGCAGAAGAGCCAAGGAGCAGCAGGTACCAGAGACAAAAGAATTTAAACAGCCGCATTTTTGTAAATGTTAAATGAATTCCGACATTTTTCTGTTTTTCTCTCAATGATCCACAGTCAAAGGGTCGAGCAGTTAGTCGGCTCCTGGAAAGCTTTGCAGCTGATGAGGGATTTCAGATGGATGGCAGCAGCTTCTCAGAAGAGGAGGAGGAGGAGGACAACACTGATACATTCAACAAGAACACTGGAGGTAAACTAAACTACATACCATACGTCACAACAGTTTTTCCGGGATGTCAAAATATTTATTGGGATGTTTGCGTTTTCAGTTGCAGTTCCTAAATGTGTCTTAACCAAAGAACTCTTAACGGATGGACTGAAGATATTGGTCTCAAAGGAAGATGAGCTTCTTTATGCTGCTAGGATCCACACCATGGATTTCCCTGATATGTAAGCAATTACACAAGCTGTGTTTTTTTTTTTTTTACTATCCCAGTGAATTCTATTATTATTTTAATAAAGCAGACATTTGTTGATGACTGCATTTGAGTAATAGATAAAGACCTTTCCCTCCATTAAGCATATGTGTTTCTTAGCTGAGGCGATCAAGACTAATATATACAGCAATCGAGCAGCAAATTTGTCAACTGCAACAACGACAGCAATGGCAACAGCTTAAAAATAGCCTATTTATGTTGTTTCTTTCCAGATTTAGTGTTACAATTGATGGGGAAAGGGGAAACCGCGCAAAGATCTATTCATTGGAGCAACTACTTCGGGAAGCCGTAAGTTCATATACAATAGTCATGACTTGACCTTCAGCCTGTAAATGCTTCTGTGTTCCTTGGTTTATTTGCTTCGTCATACTCCTTGGTCTAAGATCTTAAGTGAAAAAGTGAAAATGAAGAGAGGTTAGGAACCATAGGCCTGTATATTGGACATGTTTTTCCTCACAATGACCAAGATAGCTTGGACTACAAGATCCTTGGTTGGATCTTAAGAGGGATCATCCACAATTTTCACCGAGCTCACACCCACATCCACGCCTCATCTTTCAAAAGGGACTCTCGTCATGGCAACAGTAAATGAAAGCAACCTGAAAGAGCCCCCAGTGAGAGGCGGATGTTAGGGCTGCCTGCATTGTTGGAAGGAGGATCTGGCAACCAGCAATCACAAGCTCTCTATTCAGGCCTTCTTTGGTATTACTCAGCAAGTCAGGGTTTACTACATCCAGGCTTCCGTTCCTTTCAGCTCTGACTGGCAAATTGGCATGACATGCAGCAAGCACTGCTTAGAATTGCAGCACAGTGGATGCACATGACCTTGGTTCCAGTTCACTCAGACTGTTTCAGCATGTGTGATTGATATTTTCCACAGCTTGTAATAAACTCTAATGACATTTTGGTCTGGATGTCAGGTCCTCGATGTACGCCCCGAGTCAGAGGCTATGCTAAATGATGGAACCAGGGTGTGCGCTTATTGGAGTGAACGCTCACGCTGCTTGTACCCAGGCTATGTTCGCAGAGGTGAGATATCAACCCCCATTTATATCCTGTGGATCTCAATTTTTCACTCACTAGTGAATTTCATGTTTGTCTCTTGCAGGGATTTCAACTGATGAGGCGAAGCCAGGAGTAATGGTAGAGTTTGATGACGGAGATCGAGGGAAGATTTCTGTACCAAACATCCGCCTTTTACCACCAGGATATCAAATACATTGTGGGTGTTTCCTTACTATGCGCCTTTACAGGATGCTGATTTGTAAATAAATGCTAATTGAATTAAATATATCATTTTTAAGGTGAGGAGACATCTCCTGCTGTGTATATACCCAGTGGGAGTCAGGCCAAGAAAAGCCCCAGTTTCAACAATGCATCCAGTGACAGACTCAATACAGTCAGTACAGACAAAAGCAACCAACCGCTAACTCTCCAAAAAAGAAGACCAGGTAAGAATGCCATTTTTCAACTAAAACTGCATTGGTTCTAATATTAAAGGAAAATTAGATAATGACTACATAAAATTGCATAATAGATACCTACAACCCGGTCAGTCTACCCATTATACGGTAATACTTCAATGTATTTTTACGCCCTAGGGAGACCAAAGGGATCTGGGAAAAAGCAAAGACAACAACAGCTGGCTGAAAATGCCAATAAAAATTATTCCCTTTTTCTGGATTGGCCTTCATTGACCGGCACCAGGAAGAGGACGTCCCAGAATCTATTTCAGCTCAATGGGACACCGAGAAAGGCCCTGAGATTGAGGGAGGATGATTCATTTGCCTTGACTCAGATCCAACCGCTTGTCTCCACCCAATCCAAAGGGCTTTTCAGCAGTAGCTCCTTTGAGGTGGACTCCTTTAGTAGCATAGCAAATGGCTACTCCTCCTTCTGTACCAAGTCCACAGGATCACGTCCAGATTTATCTGTTAGTCCGAAAAGCGGGGTCTATGGACAGAAACGCAGACAAGACGAGTTGGTAGCACCAAAGGGAAAGAAGTATGGGCAAGAGTTTCTCATCAAGTTAGATCATGAAGGAGTAACTTCCCCAAAGACCAAGAACAGCAAGGCTCTGTTGCTGCGAGGTGGCTCTTCCGGTGTGAGTGGAATGCCCAAGACGGAGGGTTACTCACATCCGGTCCTTCTTGTTAAAGACAACAAAAAGGGTGACAACTCTAGGGTCGAACTTCTTCTGAAAGGAACCACACCCCAAAGAAAGCCTTCCCCTTCATTGCATCTAGGAGAATATGGTGACATGGGCTTCAGTTCGCACCGCGAGTGTCATAGCTCGTACTCTGATATGGATGATGAAGAGGAAGAAGAGCAGGAGAGGAAAAGGGCTGCACTTGCATTAGCTTCAGGGGGTCTAAGGACAGCTGGGCATTTCCTCTCTCATCTCTCAGTTTCATCCTCTTCTTCTGGTTCATCCAGCTCCTCTTCCTCAGGCTCAGTATCTAGCTCCAGCCTGTGCTCCTCTGACAATGACTCTTCCTACAGCTCAGAGGATGAGGAAAGTTCTACACTAATGCTACAGAACTGCCTGTCTTCTCACCGGGGACTCCTTCAACCCAGTGAACCCTCCACTTCCTCACGGCAACATTCATTTGTGGCTAAAGCATTGGCTGTTTCCAATACCAAAGGATCGCCCGATGAACATGTCTCCAACACTAAATCTCTTAAGAGGAAAGACTGCAACAGTTCCATTTCTAAGTCATCTCGAGAATTTGTGAAGAAACCGAGAATGCTACCAGATGACATTTCATGTATTCCAAGGCCCAAGATGTCCACAT
This sequence comes from Filicampus tigris, assembly GCF_054856515.1. Classification (NCBI taxonomy): domain Eukaryota; kingdom Metazoa; phylum Chordata; class Actinopteri; order Syngnathiformes; family Syngnathidae; genus Filicampus; species Filicampus tigris. The sequence goes on from NC_141232.1 coordinate 6,104,697, forward strand.
TCCTTGCGGGACGCCAGATGTGGAGGTGGTCTGGCAGCCCTACGCAGGTGAGGGCAATATCATTTCCAGTTGCTGTAGGTTTAGGGCAATGTAAAAACAAGTACATAGACATTGTAAAGGAAGATTGTTGAAATACTTGTATTTCCACAGAGGCGAGGCCTAAAAGGTAAGGCCAAAAAGCTTTTCTACAAGGCCATCGTGAGAGGAAAAGAAGCAGTGAAAGTGGGAGACTGTGCCGTGTTCCTCTCAGCAGGACGTCCTAACCTACCATACATTGGTAAAATCGAGAACTTCTGGGAGTCTTGGACATCTAGCATGGTGGTCAAGGTTAAGTGGTTCTACCACCCTGAAGAGACCAAGCAAGGAAAGAGGCAGCGAGATGGCAAGGTAAACATGCATTTGCACTTGTAACCTACTGGACATTCAAATAAGGTATTTCGCCTCAATGGATTGGTTTTGATGTAACTAACCTGAACCCTTTCCCCATCCAGCATGCCCTCTACCAGTCATGTCATGAGGATGAAAATGATGTCCAGACAATCTCTCATAAGTGCCAGGTAGTGAGTCAGGAGGAATATGAGAGTCTGACACGCAATCAGAAGCCGAACAGTACCTCGCCAGACCTGTATTACCTGGCTGGGACATATGACCCTACCACTGGTCAGCTGGTCACTGCTGAAGGGGTTTCAATTTTGTGCTGAACCTCTATGAGGAAACTACTGAAGAATTCCTCTGCCGGAAATATCAAAGTCCAATACTTTACATCAAAGAACCCCCCATAGGTTGTAAAGTGATGGGTTGCTTGGTTTACGGCTGTCCGAGACTACACACTGGAGACTATTGATGTCTAACCTTCGTGGAAGAGGAGGAGACTTCGAAAGCTTGGACCATTGAAGTAGAATGGCTGGACTCTGGGTCTTCCTGTGCATCACAGCCATCAATAACTGGTGTTACATTGGTCTAACAGTTCCATAGATCCAGCTTCTATCATGTGTCACCAAAATGGAGCTGGGCCAAGTACCACGAGGACGTAAAGGTCTCGAAGGACCAATTAGATTAGCCTTACCTGAATGAAGACGTGAAAGCGAGTCTCCCAAAGCCTCGTCATTCCAGGGAAGTTGAAAATGTGTAAAGTTGATGTCTGTAAATATTTTGAAATTGATCCAAATCAAGCCATACACTTCAGTACCTCTCACCTGTCTTCACTGTTCAGGTGTACAGATTGTACAGATGGAATATTGTATTGTTGTCTGTTGTCTATATGTACATAAAAGCTATTTTATACGGGATTATATTGTATATATGAGATGTATCTTTCCATGTTTGCAATTGATTTATTTTTATATGTGTATAGATTGTTGTTTTTTCTTTCTTTCCTTTGCTTTGGGAACTCATGATTGAAGATGTTAGTGTTGCACTGCGTATGCCCTGCTGAGACAGAAACAGACAGAGCACAGACAAAGAGAGACGGATTTGGTGTATAACAGGGCAAGACTTGCTCTCTGAGAGATTTGACGTCATCCTGTTTAAAAAAAAAAAAAAAAAAAAAAAAAAGGTCAAGTGGCTTTTTTGTAAATGTTATGGTTTTTTTTTTTTAGTTTAAACAATCATTTTTTATTTATATACATCTCAACTGATTTTTAAGGCAGATCCCAGTGGACTGCAACCATACATAATAATTTAAGATATGAATGATATTTGTGTCATCACTAATCATGCCCATACAAATGAATTTAGAACAAGACTGGGTCTTCTAACAATATAATTTAATGTGCTACATCCTAAAAACATACCAAAGTGGCTTTAGTATCTTTATTTGAATTTATCATATGTAAAGCACCTGTATTGAATTTGAATCAGAAATCATTGATAACTTCCACAATACTCCTCCACTGTGTGTATTGGCTCAGCATCGTGACAATGGCTTCTTGCACATGTACCTGCAGTTTTGTCTAGTGCAAAAAACATCAAAAAGCCCACCAGGGAGCGTGAGCATGAACGTCCAGGTACTGACAAAATATGAGATTGAGCATTCAAAATATTATTTCAGTTTGAACATCATATGTCTATTTTGTACAGTACATGCACATACTCGATACTAACTGTGAAGGACAATCAGATTCACAAAGCAATGGACTAAGTTCATTCAATCTGAAAATTACTTACGTTTATTTAATTTGTGCCAAGTACCTTTTGTCTACATTAGTCTTGTTTTATATGCAATCCTGACTCTTGTATTCACAAAGGTTTATTTTGTTCGCCAACACTTTATTTATTTTCATGTCAACGTTGCTGTTTGTTGAACGCAAGGAGCGCTTTATGAGAATGTGACACTGTTTTTAAAATCGGTGTGATGTCGCATTTTGCATTTCTTAAATAAGTGGTCTTCTAGAGGCCAAACAGTGAAAAGAAATAAAAACACTGGATTGTTCTCGTCCACAAACATCTGTGAAAGGCGTCTGTTATTTTGGCTGCGCCCTCGTCAACTTATCTCATCATGACACGTACGAAGCAGAACAATTTGAGGTTACTCAGATTCATTTGGAGAACACTTATCAGACACAGAGACCTTCGCCTGCCAAATTTTATTTGTTGTGCTAAGTCTTTCCGTGTAAGTGTCTCAGGCTGAGCTAAGTTTGTGCGAGCATGGAGTTCCTTGGTAAATAGACAGATCTGTCACAGCATCGGATAAAGCCTTCTGGCTTTAACTGCCAAGCTCTGTAAATATGATGCCGACTGATTCAGAGATACAGTGGATGCACATTCTTGTGATTCAAGCTAGAACGCACACACGCCGAGCTTCAAAAAGAATGCGAGGCCATACAAAAACTAAAAAAGAAGAGACACTTTATATGAAGTTTTAAGGACACTCCCAAATAATGATTTTCTCTACATTTTATTCAGAATTAACCTTTTTTTTTTGCATTTGGTCAAAAAGAGACTGTTGTTTTTAACGCAGGACAGTGGACACTGGTGGAGCAATAAGATGCATAAAAATGTCTATTTAGCTTCTGGATAAAGACAGCGGAACCGCCAAGTCAATTTGAGTTGACTGCTGAATTGTTGATTTCAAAAACTTTCCATTGAGATCAATTATAAACTATCAACACTGAAGCAGTTGCTATTTTCTGCTCCGAATGAGAGATACTCCATAGTAACTACCAGTGGCTATTCTCACATTTTTCTTGACACCATCTTTCAGTCACAAAAGTTCACCAAAAAACAACACGCACTAATCCTTTAATAATGATACTTAAATACTGCGGTGCACTGATGGTTCACGCGATACACCGACATCACATATGACAGTTTGATGACCCCAAATGTGTATAGTAGAGAGCTTACTTCCTTCCAAATTTGGCCAAACTGAATTTTTTACAAGCGTTGGAGGTTCCACATCCACATCACCAACAGCTTTGTCAACGCTTATCTCTGTTAATAGAGTGAATGAACCGCTGACAGGGCCCGAAGGAGAAACAATATGGGTCAATGACTTTGTCTGCGGGCCCACGGGTGTTTTCGTCCTGCATGGAGGACCGTCGCCACCAACCATCCCCCTCTTCAACGCCCTCAACAGGGGTTAATGGGTATATCAGTCATCTCCAACAACAGCCCAGTGAACACAAACAGGGCTGTTTGCTACCACAACCTTTTGTGTTGACTATGGCCACTGCCCCGTGTCCAGGTCTTGGCCCTTTGCTGTCTCAGCAGCGTGCGGGCAGGAGGGGAGATGAGGACAGGGGTGAAAAGTGGCGGTGCGAGTATGATGAGGTTAACATTCTTTGTTTGGAGAAAGCCTTGCCTCATTACCCCTCCGTGCTTTGAGATACACAGTCAAGATAGGAATAGTGTACGATCTAATTTGGAAAATGTGGGTCGTATGGGATGCAACCGCTCAACGAATGTTCATGGGAAAGCCGAGGTCACTAAACTGTTACCTATCGTAACATGCCTTGTATTTTTCTTTTCTTTTTTTTTTGTTGTGCCACCTCTCTAGACCAGCTTGCTCAGCATCTAGACTGCGTTGCTCAGTGTCAACAGGAGGAATACTTTCTTGCAGAAATATCTGCACCTCATAAATGTCTCGCCCTCTGCTTGACCCTGTCTGGCCTCTGACTGCGAGGGGGTTGAGGTTGAGTAGGGGACAGGCAGCCTGGTGTGCATTAGTGTGTGTGGATATGTGTATAAAGGTTGGGGGGGCGGTGCTGGTAAGCGTAGCTGAGGTAAGGTCCTGGGTCTTAACAAGATGCTGGCTCTCCCAGCAGGAAAAACATATCAATCAAGCGCTGACTGCCCTTTCTTAAAGGGCACTAAAGCCCTGCTCATTCATTGTTAAGCATATCAATTATAAAGAAATAGCAGTCATCCTAGAACAAACCCAACCATATTGTAAGCACTACTTTAGCAAACATGGCATGTCTATGGTATTTGTAATGTCCACATGGGAAAAAGTCAAATGCTCCTGAAGTTGAACCATTTTACAGGAAAAATATGCCTTGCACTAAAAAGTCAACATGATGTCATCATGTGTGAGGTCATCTTTTATACATGCACTGAAAATGTATTAAGAAAATGAAATATACAATGCGCACTAATTTTGCACGTATGCACGTAGTTGATCCATATTTAAAATATCATTTTTGTCATATATCCTATGTGGCCCCCAAGTAGCACTGATGGAAAAAATGTGGCCGCCTCCAGCATTTAAATTGCCCATTCTTGAGTTAGACCATAACTAACGTACTCATTCAATCTCCTTTCTTCCCTTTGTGGGAAAAGTGGTTCTAAGTTAAAACAAAATGGAGGTTGACCAGCATCCTGGAACTGACTGTGTTGAACCTTAGAGGTTCAGCTGTATTTCGAAATAACCATGACACCCTTAACTCATTCCCTGCCAGACATTTTAGACCCTCTTCTACCCTAACGTTCGAAAAAATTTGAAAAAAATATATAAATAAATTCCTGGGATTGAATGACTGGACTGTGAAAAGACAAGTAAATTCGTCAATGGCAGTGAATGAGTTAAGGTTGGTACCTACCGTGTCTGTCCTAAATCCAGCCGTCACCCCTAATCCATTACTCCATTACTTATTAGTTACCAGTAAAGATTCTGAATCTGACAGAAATTTGGGTTGCATTACATTTGATTAACCTTGTTTCTCACAAAATGTGCTTATCACAAACTCTGTTTGATGTAAAACTGATGTAAAACCGCATATAAAGGACGGTAAAAGGGAAAGTTTATAGCGATTCTAGAATGAGTCGAAGGGAACATAAAGCACACAAGGATGCAGAATCTACATTTGCTGAGAAGTTATCACACTTTTAAAGAGTGGGTTGAACTTGGAACTAAAATGTACAATTGGATCTCGTTGTTATAAAAACGATAGCGTGCCAACAGCCACAGTTGGTATCTCGGCAGTCCAATAACCCGGTACAGTAATGGCAAGTAAAGTTACAGCCTGTCATAAAAGGGGTCAGGTGGCGGACAGCTGGAAACTCTGTATATCTCATAAGTAATGACTTTGGTCTTTGTAAGAGGGATACGTACAAACTGGTGAGGTGGATCCCAGTGTCATATCAAGTGTCATGATAAATGCTTGTGCCTATGTTAAAGAAAATGATTAGCATGTGTAAGAAATGGTGTGGGTCCCAACAGTTGAAGCAGTGTTACGATTGGAATTCCTAATCGGTGGGACTTTTTCCACCACTGCACCGCAACACAAAAGGAACTGAGTTTACACGAAAGATTAGGTTAGGTAAGATTAAGAAGAGCATTGGTTCCTGTCTCTTCCGGTTTTCAGCTTTCTCCCTGTGCAATAAAGAAAGCATATAGCTATGCATTTTTAGGATTCCCTCCAGTCCACAGTTGGCTGAAACTTTGTCTTCCTGATTTGTCCTGAGAGTCAACTGTTTAAAACAAGTCCAAGCAAGCACTTCAACCCTTCGCTTTGACACAACGTTATTTTGATTCAACGTTTCAAGTACACACCTGGATTTGTTTGGTTTGGTTTGTTTGAAGGTTGGCAACAGTTTAATCAAACATGCTCCTGACACCAAACGCGTTCTTTTGAAAAACTACAGCCGAAATGTAGTCAAGTCGTGATTTTCTGTTCGTCCATCTTGCATGGGCGCTTAACTAGTTAGCTTTGACTTTCTATCGCAGGCTACTTTATATTCATATTTTTCCCACTAATCACCACAGTCCCTATTGTGCAAGCGCTTCAATCGTTAGCTTTCTGCAGAAGCCGATGCACTCGTACAGTGCGAGATGTAATTTGAAAACTACCACTTCATCTGGAAATGGAATTCGTGCTGGTAATTACCACGTCACCTATTTCCCCTACCTCCCAGTGTCGTGGTGTTTTGTGCATTCTCGTGTTGACAACGCCAAACCTCGTCGCGCTCCCTCGGGTGTTTACCCCCTTTCACGAGCGTCGCTAAAGGAGCTCTCGCCATCCCATCTCTGTTTACATTGCTCTTCTCTGCTATTTACTCTGCGCTCACTCGCTCTGGTGCGCCGCGCTCCAAACAGCTGTTCCATTATAGCGAGAGCGGGCGCTCCAACCACAATGCTCTGCCGCATGGCTCTCGTCGACAGCCATTACCACTGCCACCGCGATGATTGCCTGCCTTCGCTGGCACGGATGCAAAACTCATAAAGCTTGTAGTCTTCAGCAATGCCGCAGAGAATTCAGGATAAAGAGTCAGCAAGGGGAAACTGTCAGAGAAGGTTGTCTCACCACGATGAAAATTGACCGCCTTCTGCTTTTGATTGTTTTTTGTCGTAGGGTTGGGCGATACAGCCTTAAAATTATATCCCAATATTTTTTTTAGAATATTTTTTTACTTTAGCGGCACGCGTTACCAGTTGCAAGAAGCTTTGCTAAGCCTGGCTGTGCTCCGTGACAGCATGATTTTGCTTGAGTAGTGAAACCAGTTTGTATTTCCACTTTCTGCGGTAACATTGTATGCTGACATGCTATTCCCATCCTGAGCTGAAAATGAGCATGACGATACGGCACACTCCTACTTTGTGGAGTGAAGTCATTCAGAAAACAAAATTCTAACGATCAGGAAAATAGAGATACAATACCAACCTACAGTTGCATGTCACTGAATGATACAGCATGCTTTAGGTACCTTTACAAATGTGTCCCTTGGTCAAATAAGGCGATTAACCTCATGGGCTATTTTGGGCTACACTATGAAACTCTTGTGAGTTTTTTTTTTTTTTTTTCTTTTAACAGTTTTGTTTTTCCTGTAGGTCAGCGCAGCTGGTGCTGAGTCAGGCGACAGGAAACCTGGCCAAAAGGCCACCCAACAGCCCGAGGCAGCCCGTGGACTGCTGCAGGGCCATGCGGCTACAAGGACGAGAAACTGTGCATAAATTAGTATGCAATAGCCACTGCCTTGGGTGGGCTGGATATGGGATTTTCAGGCTAAATGGTCCACCAGCACAGGCGTTGTTAATTCAATAACAACTATTTTGTTGGTTATGTGCTATTTTGCCACACTCTTTAGGCGATGATAACCTCACACAATAAAAATGGATATGGTAGGTGAGAAAAGTATCTGCTTGAGCCGAACATAAAACACTTATTCGGGCAGTTGCCAAAAGAACACATCTGTGTTTCTCACTAGATGCGCTGCCTCTACTACTTTTAAAAATACACAATCTCTCAGGATACAAGGTGCTCATAAGCCTCGTGACTGGCACTTGGACAACTTATTAACATGAGTTGAAGCCCCTGGGCTGCTAAGCCAGGCTTTGATCAGACATTTTGGAGACACTGCGTATTTCTTCAAACAAATCCATTGGGGCTGAATTCCAAACAAACTGATCAAGCATCAAGAGTAGCATAAGATGCAGGGCACAGCTATAAATGTATGTTCTCTTCAATAGCGACCTGAGGAGCTGAAAAGAAGATTATAAACGTGAGGACAAAATAGGACAGTGTGAAGAAAAGGGCCGACACACCTCTGCAACCTTGCCAGAGGCCAATCCCAAACCCTCTCCTGTGATAACAGTTATGTACAGAAAACCAATTTGGTCTTATATCCTCTCTTGAATTTAAGCAACACCAAGCTGTCAGTGGGGGAGACACCGAGCTCGGGTGAGTGAATGAAACACAGAGAAAGAAAAGGCGGGCTCAAAGCCTGCGGCTAAACAGTGGGGGTCAAAGGCAAGAAAAGAGAAAAAGATGTGGACAAGAAAGAAAATGAAACCTAAATGGACCAATTCAGTCAGCGGAGGCAAACTGTGAATTCACCTGAGGGTAGTCTCATACACTGTTTGTGTCTCCATGGAGACTGGGCTTTCGGAGTGCACACTTCAGTGAGGGCTGACTGTTGACCAACTAGCCTGCCCGGCGATTGATTTCCACACAATGCCGCTGACCAGATCGGGACCAAAAGCAGGCCTGTGGTCAGATCTGCTGCTGTAAACTGAGCTGATGTGGACAGCAGAAAACTAAATGGGCTGCATTTGTGATGTGGCCTTCTGCCGTGACTTTTAAGTCACTAAAGGCGCGCTTGACGGTATTTGCTCATTCATGCAATGACAGAACTAATCAATTTATTTGGAACTGGTACAAATCAAGAGGAGCTCTGCCTGGCATTATGGCCTTAATCCCGTCAAACTGGCCAATGAATGACTCGTGTATAGCCCTGTGCGGCGTAATAGTGGCTACAGGTAGTAAAACAGATGAAACTTAACTAATGTTTCTTCAATTGCAAGTGCCTAACTTCCTGTCTGATAGCAGTGAGTGAATCTTTGACCACATGAGGGCCTATACTTGGCTATTTGCTGGTGTATTGCAGCATGTTTGATTGTCTGGATAATTAAGCAAATTAGCAACGAAGGAGAATTTTGCACTTTCCACTAACCAATAAGGGAAGACGACAATGTTTGCTGTGGCATATTTTGGTTCAAAGAGTTCAGTAAACCCAGTTTAACACGAGAGTGACTGAAAGGACAAAATAATAAAACTAAAGTTTCACTTGTAATAAGGTTGCCGTTAATGTTTGTTTGTGAAAACGACCATCAACTGATTATGAACCACGGGTGTGAAAGCAGCCCTGAAGTGTACAGGAGTTGAAATCGGTGACCTCTGGTATTACGAGGTCCTTTCACGATGCGTGTCATTAAATTATTTGGCACAGCATTTTGGGGGGTTCAAGTCCAATTCGTATTAGCTTTCAGGCACATTTCCACATGTATGATTCATTACAACAGCCTCAGCTGCTAACATTCCTTCACCAAGTAAAGGGCTAGCTTAGAAGGTACTGTATTTCGTCTTAAAGATTTAAATGAACAGATAACATCTTATCGCATGGTGTCTTGAGATATAAATACATACGGTATACACTGTAGCTTCCATCTAGCACAGGTTCAAGACACTTAATCACAGGGCTTTTATATCATGTCTGGACTTCCTTTGCTATCCTGACCGTAGGAACCAGATCAGACACTCAAGCCGGCCTTCCTCTGCGGTCCACTGTTCAGTGTCGGCTTACAGGACCCACTTCGAACGCACGGCACATTATGGAAGTTTTAATAGGTGATCAGAGCAGCTGCTGCCAGCACGGCGTTGATTTACCGTGGCTAAGAGAGGGCTTAATGACTATAGAAGCAGACAGCTCTTAACCCTTTGATGTGCTCCGGATAATGTAATAGGATCAGGTAGCCCCCTTGGGAAAGTTGCATGTACGCTCATGAAAATGAGCATATACAAGGCCCCACCGCTTTTGGAATCCAATTACACCATCGAAAAACTCCTTAATAAGACAGCGCCGCCCCTTTCGGTTCACTTGGAACAGCACATGGCTTGAACTGGTGGTCAAAGCGTTTGACACGCTTGTAACGGCCATGTGTAAACACACTCAAATCCAAATCCATACACACTTGTGTTTCTTGCTGACAGGTGGTGCGTGCTCAAGGAAATAAAAGCTTATCCGGTACAAACTGCCCCGGCAGGCTTAGCACTTCAACAGAGCGCCATTGGAGTGCTTGTCCAGAAGCTAGCACTATTTAGATCATGCAACATCCATGTCGTGGTCCAAGGGGCAAATCATCTGTTTTGCCCCTTCCAAACACTAATGTTCACTGTTTTGCAGTGCCTGACACTACAGCTGGCCAAACAAAAGGCACAATGGCCACGTCGTTTTCACACTCGGGGACTATCATGTCACTGTGTCAGGCCAAAACCTCATAAGTCACATTTTACTGAACACACATTATTGACCAATCTAACGTGTTGAAAATGGCTTGATCTCTTTCACGATGCAAAGCTAGTTGAACAAACTTTGCATTTTTGGGGTCTCCTGAAAAGTGACTATTTCGGAGGTACAAGTCCACCTGTGAGATGCGGCAATGTGCCAGAGCGCAGCCAGACAAAGAAGAAGCTCGGCTTGGATCTAATTACGTAACTCCATTGCAATAGACATTTCTATTGAGGAATGATTTGGATGATACGCTAAATAAAATGGACAAGTTGGTCTTCCTTTTCTTAAGTTCATTTAAGCTTTTCACCTTTGATGATCGCCAGTATTTGTTTATTATGCTTAGGTTTTGCTCAATCAGGTCACTTTCGACTTGGTTCACGTTCCATTACACGTGGCAGTTACAAAGTAGGTCAGTGTGAACCCCAAAGATCTAGATTTCTTGATCGCACACATTGAACATGTTTAATATGACTATCAGTCTTCCTCTTGAAACACCTCACATCACAGGATTAAAACGCCATTAGCGAATCTGGCCTTAGCTAATTTAGGTTGGAAGGTGTACATCTGGCTGAGTTCTCTTGATTCAGATGCACTTCCTCTGGAAAAAGGAAAAAAATATTCGAAATTGTATGAGCCTGGATCGCGGCTGAAAATCCACCAGACTATCTTTACATGGCACTTTAGAAGCATTCATCATACAACAATTGAGAATCTTTGCCAACCGTCTGTTCGCCCCAATATAAACTTGGAGCCTGGGGTCCATTAACAAATATAGGAATTACAGCTCAATTGTCCAGTGGCTTTTGGTCTGCCAGGATGTAATCAAAAACAGATGGAATCTTCAACAAAAAAAAAAAAAAAAAACGTCCATTATTACAGTAAGGATGTCTCCCAGTAGCTCATGAATTACAGCGAAACAGATACAGGGACTGTGAATGATGTTGGGCTTCCAGCAGCAGCCAAGTCGCTACCCACCAATGCCAAGTAAGACAGCGCCAGGCACTTCCTGTTGTAAACATGCAACCCACATTTAGGGCGAGTGGGGTGCGGGGGGCTGAATGGGAGACAAGAGGGGGACAAAGACATGTCCCCAGCTGCTCCATGAAAATTTCCCCAATGAAACAAATGTGTTCAATTTGCTCAGACAACCATCAGTAGTCTGTTTGTGGGGAGCGTTGAGCGACAAATGGCATCGCTCCGTTTATTTCTTGATGGAGGCAAACGGCTTGAATGTGTTGCGACTAAACGGGAGAAGCTCGCACGGCGTTCTTTCTTCCGTTCCTTCTGATGTTACCTGAAGCTGCCATGGTCTGGGCTGTTTTATCGATATTTGAAGAGTAAGGGTTGAAGCCAAATGTTAAAATAGGTTGGCTTCATTGGGGCCAAATGAGACAGCGAGAAACCAGATCTAGTAGACGGAGGGCCAGAAAAAAAAAGAAAAAGAAGCTAGCAGTGTGCATGACCACAATCAACTGGAATAGAGTGGAACTGTGTTACCACGGTCACCCTTGGTGAAAGTCAACAATTGACTATTAAACCAGCGTTTTAGTACAACCATTTTTTTCTCCAATTCTGGAGGGAATCGCAATTCCTAGTTTGTCATGTAATGCGCATTTCTACCTCCACACACCAAGGAATACAACTCAGGTTTCCCACTGACTATTTTTCCAACAGCTTTTGCAGGGACGCTAAACAAACATGCCCTTATGACCTGTCTGACGGAACCACAGGCCAGCTGAAGCTTTCAAATCAGAAGAGGTGGGTGGGCGCTACAACGCACTGTATCACCAGTCCACTGTATTCATTCACTTGTGCATGTGTAAATCACTCACTGTTAAAATCTCTCCGTGTGGGAATGCAGTAAAACGTGAGGACGGGGGAAATGCAGCGCAAAGTATGCTTGGCAGAGCTCATGTGTAACCATTAAGTGGCCCAACCAACATGTGGAGGCACGTCGTATGTGTTTGCACATAAATTACCTCAAATGCAAGCGCACATCAGCCTGGACTTTGGAGCTTTCAAACAAGAGGCAAATCCTTTTTTTCTTTTTTACACTCACAATTGGTCAATGTGATTTACAACACCATTGTCTTCGCGGGACACAGAGAGGGAATTGTCAGAAAGGCAAAGGATGAAAATTCATATTCGCCCCAGAGCCACTCAGTGAAAAGGTGACAATAATGTCAGCTTCACTGTCTGCTTAACTTCACCCTGGCGGCAGAACGCACACCAACATTTTGTAGAGAAATGTCTATTGTGTTCTGATACTCAGAGTAGAAATCGGCATAATAACCTGCGAGATGATCATAAGAAGTTTGAGTTGTGATGAATTAAGCCCTGAAGCGACTGAGGCAAAACTGAGTGTACGACTTGGCTGCAAGCATCAGATGTGCTTCTGATTCAGTCTTGATTAGTTTATGTCGTAAAGAACAACAGCAACACAGACCTCTGCTATAGCACAACTCCTCTGGGCAGAAATATTCTGCTTTCTACAACACTGGCATCAAAATAGCCCAACATTATATTCCAAAAACAACAATCAATCATCAAGTGCTAATCCCAAATTCAGAGTTTTTTTGTTTTGTTTTTGTTTTTTAAATGTGTGCACTCTCTTGAACAGTTCGGTGGTCCAAACACTAAATCGACCCTGACTGTAAACGGAATATAAATTAATAAATGTTAGAAAATCTATATTAGTCAATGTGTTGCTGATTTTTTTTTTTTTTTTGCTGCGTTGTCATCAACAGTGGTACTAATGAAAGGAAAGGTTTCCCAACACAAAACTATTTTTCTGTATGTTTTGCTCCATGTTGCTTATCTGATACTGTAATGTGAATAAGATGTGAACAAGAAGTTTACCGGTGTCTCAATTGGCCTTCAGCATACATGCTTTGGCGCTGCAGAGAAAAGCTCAGCACCAATTGTTGACAGCCTTGGATTGTCAATTTATTGTTTTGAGAAAATGACTGACAACAAAAGGTACATTTCCACTGAACCGAGTCTGACTGAAGGTCAAAACCGTGTGGCGAAATGTACTATTCAAGTATGAATCTTGCTGATTTGAACGCAAAACATAAATGCCTTGCTATGATGACATTGTGAGCTTTGTGAAAACATGCTTTATCATAGTTAAAATTTCCTTCAAGTTGAGAGGAACGTCAACACACAGTATGTATCAGTTTGTCAGGGAGAGCCATTAACGTGGACACAAAGGTTAAGTACAGATACAAAGATTTCCAGTGCTAAATCTGGATAATAGTTGTTTGTTGCATACGTTTATGAAAGACGTTGCGTTTCTGTATAATAGTTTTTTTTTTCTTACGAAAAATAAAATGTGACCGTTTACATTGTCAATGTTAAAATGGCAAAAAAAAAACTGACTTGTGGTTTAGTTCCAAGTGTCCACTGTGTGAAATACAATTTGTTATTATGGTGTACCATCATTTTTCCCCTCTGTCTGGGTGACCAATGCTGTGTCTTCAGCCGCAAAGAAAAGGGAAGGGAGGAGCGAGGGGGGGTTTAACAAGTTTGGCTGGTTCTGAAAACAAATGACAGCCAACAAAACAAATGTGCAATTACAAGCGAGAATTAAAAGGCTTGACATTTACCAAGGCTCATTTATATGACCAACCATGCTCGGCTCATTGGTAAAGTCCCAATTACGGCGGGTAGAGCGGCGGTGAGCGAGCAGACGCTGGGCTGGGTTGGGATTGGGGCCGGACAAACACAGTGGGGCTGGGACGTTAACGGTCCGAGGGAGGTTCATCCAGTAGATGAATGAGCACCTGGATTAATGAGGTCAGTGAGCAGCAAGCTGCTGAGGAAGGAGATTCCCAGCCAATGTTGCCATTTTATGTTTTACTTTTACTGCACATCTCATAGCCCGTTTTCCTTGGCTGATTTTAGAGGGGGCATCCGGAGGGTCCCAAAGAGCCACCGGAGACCAAGGAAGGGACATTTTTTGGGGAGAAGACAACTGAATGGGGGACATTAACAGTTGCCGTGCCTATTATCGTGTCCTGGTGTGATTTCGAGAAACCATTTGAAAGAGAAGCTATACTGGAAAACAGTTTTATTTTTCTTTAATGCAATAATTTCGAAACGGCTATTATATTTAATTGGTTTCAGTCGAGGAATCGGCCCATCTGAGTTGGCAAACGCGCGGTTTCTAATGCGTGTGATGTCACGGCATTACATGCATCATCGCTTTTGTAATTATTCTAAAGCGTTTGCACCTTTGTCTTTCGCGATTAGATCAAGTTCATTGTGCCACTTGACAACGTTGACTCTTCTTCGCAATAGAATAGGAATTAAAGTGGTTGCTGGCCCTTTAAACGGAAATAGATGCCGTGGAAAGGTGCTAATGGATGACAACTTGAAAAATGGTCTTATCAGAGAAAGGCCCAGGACAGTTACAAATGAAATAATCGCACTGGGCACATTAATCCATGCTCATGCCCTCAGGGGAGGCTTTGTGTGAGCGCATGTATAGGCAGCGTGTAAGTGTACGTCGGTGTGTGTTTGCAAGTGACCAATGCTTTTTTTCCCCCCCGTATACTTCACATTCAATCATTGTATTTGACAGCGAACAGAGAGGGCTATTCTTTCTTTTTTTTTTTTCCCTTCCCTTCTTCTTTTAGCAAAATGTCAGATATAGCCTGTGGTAGAATGGAAAGACACAAATACAGAGGCAAAATAACTCAAAGGGATCTAACCACTTCCTGTACACTGTCCAGGGTCCCGCCTGACTTTGGGTGAGAGGCACGGTACACCCTGAAGTGGTTGCCATTCAATCACAGGGCAACTTAAAATACATTTGAGCCGCAATTCGCAATCTGGCATCTAATGACCAGTGAGCACTACAATGCCACCGTAAAAATGATGCAAGGTTATTGCTTGGAAGGTTCCTGGAGTGCCAGGCAACCTAGACGTGCAAGGAAGTGGGGGCACCGGAAGGACAAGGCAAAGGCTGGCCTCATTAGCTGAATATTAGCGTCATCGTCAATAGTCGATAACGTGACACGAACCGCAGCGTGTCGCAATGAATGCTTTTTGTCAGTTCCCTTGTACATTTTTTAAAATATTGTCCTCTTCATAAAGTAGACAAATGGACCGGTGTTATTCCCTGTCCTTAAACACAAACAAATTAAATCAGCTTTTGTTTTGTGCTCAACCAGGCGAGGAATTCCCTGAAGACCGATGAGAAAATGAAAAACATTCATCTTAGGAAATGTTTTTCATTTGTCAGCAGTTCACACAAAGCAGACATGTGTGAAAGCGCTGTGATGAATTTGTTGGTCAACACTGCCATCTGCAGCGCATGTGTTCACCCACCATTGCATGCAGACGCACTGCTTCTTAATCTTTTTTTTTTTTTTTAAACGTAGCTCCCCACAAATTGTTTGACATCATTTGCAACAAAATAAATCAAGCAATATAAATCTCAAAGGTCAGTTTGACTTTTTACTACCCATTCCACAACTGGACTGCTCTCGACTGGTTTGACCGTCTCTGCAGTTGATCAAAATTTCAGCCTGTCAAACAAATACTCGTTTTTTTTTTTAACAAAACGTCTGCAATCCCCAAACCCTAAATTGTTATCGCAAGACCCAGAAAAACGACTTGCTAAGAATCGATATTGCAAGTTTTTTGCAATAGAAAAATCTCATGGCACACCACCAAACAATACCAATTATCATAATAATTTTCCGACAAATTAAGGAAAAACATACGTTCCTATGGCACCCCTGATGATCTCTCACGGCACACCAACCTCTCTGTTCATCACTTTATTAGTAAATGTAGCCAGTGTTTTTAAAACTGGAGTGTGGAAGGCTATCAGTTGGCGTGGGGGAAATGTATAAGAATTGCAATGCTGCCATCCAGTGAGCACAGGGGGAATCATGTTTACAAAAATGTAACGATTACTGTACGGACAAAAAAATGTGTATGACATGGCTCGTGGGTGTAGACGAACCAATCGTACTATGGCGGTGCTGTGAATGGGTAGAAAGAGAGAGTTTCATTGCTGATCATTGTGATGAAACATTGACGTGTTTCAGTTCACACGACCCAAGCAGTGGCTTTCAGTTTCAGAAACGTTGGTGACCCCTGAATTAGATGCGATGGTACTTGAAAGACATCATACAATACACCTTGGCTTGCCGTCCCCCTCCGGACTGTGAAGCACCGGGAAAGAGTTCAAGAGGTTGATAATTCTCCAACAAAAGGTCGTCCTTAGTGCGCACTGTGACAAAGGTCATCCATGGAGGCGCATCCTTTTATCATCAATTGATGGCTGACAGAACAGCAGAGAAGGGATTTCAACTGATTTGTAAAAAGAAAGTTGACAATCCACCAAGGTGAAAGCGCAGTGAAGGCAAATAGGCGAGGGGTGTGCATTCAAATTATGTGCTATTCAAATTCTTCTTGGCTAAGCTCACAAACTGAAGAATTGGCATTCACCCATGCTGTATAGGCTTGCTGAAACAGCATGTGGCTGATAAAGAAACCTTTGTATTACCGTGGGGTTTAGGACTTTGCTTTTGAACTCAAGTCCCGAGGCCTTAATGTCTTATTGATAAGTACTAGATATTAGAACAACTGAATAAAAAGGTGATGACAGAAGCCATAGAGAGTGAGCACCTCTCCTCACTGGGCATTTTCCAATTAGGCTGTGGCTCACCAACGGATCTAAGAAAGGATAATCCGATGGGTTATGGCGTTGCAGGACCGACAAAGTGAGCGACACCCACAAGAAAATGAGTCTCGGTAAGAGCTCACGAGGATGAATGACAAAGGCTATGAAGAAAAGAGAGTAAATGAAAGGCGAGTGTGTTGTCCTGAAGGGGAGGAAGAGTGAGTAGGGGAGATTTGCAGTTGGTGAACCAGTATGTGACGTCAGAAGCTTGTTGGATTGAGGTGCTTTGTCCTGCTGATTTTAATCCCGACTCATTAAGGAACTGAGAGCAAGTGTCTGCACAAGTGCTCCGGCGAGAGAAAGTGACAGGCAACAGAAGGAGCACTCAACAATCCATCAAGGGAGATAAGTAGACCCTACCTATGACATAGAGACGGGGGAGAACTGTTTGTGATATTCCCTTTGGAGCGTCTTGCTTGGTTTGTTTTCTTTCTTTTTTACATTCTTTGTCCTTGGAATTTCACCGTGTGGCTTGGTCGAACATGCCCACAAACGGAATTAACAGAGCCCTGAAACTCCAGTTTGGGCTCATCAACTATGAAAGCCGCTACCTAACAGCAGAGGCCTTTGGCTTCAAGGTGAACGCTTCAGGCACCAGTTTGAAGAAGAAGCAGATCTGGACCTTGGAGCAGGACGAGCAGGACGGCCAGGTAGTGTTCCTCCGCAGTCACTTGGGACGTTACCTGGCTTCCGACAAAGACGGCAAGATCACATGCGGGGCTGAAAGTCCTGACCCAGAGTGCCGGTTCCTGATTGTGCCCCAGTCTGATGGTCGTTGGGCGCTGCAATCCGAGCCTTACCTGCGTTACTTCGGAGGCTCAGCCGACTACCTGTCCTGCTTTGCCCAGGTGATTGCGGAACAGGAGTTGTGGGCCGTCCATTTGGCGCTGCACCCACAGGCTAGTCTGCTCAGTGTGGCACGTAAACGCTACGCCCACCTGTCCGCTTCCGACGGAGAGATCTCAGTGGACAGCAACATCCCCTGGGGGGTAGACTCCTTGGTCACCTTGGTGTACCAGGAGGGCAAGTACAGCCTGAAAACCTGTGACAGCCGTTTCCTCCGAAATGACGGTAAATTAGTGAAGGAGAACACCAATACAACGAGCTTCACGCTGGAGCTGAAATCAGGCAAGCTGGCCTTCAAGGACTGTGATGGCAAATATCTGACCCCGGTGGGTCCCACGGGAACACTGCGATCTGGCCGCTGCTCCAAGCCGGGGAAAGATGAGCTCTTTGACCTTGAGGAAAGTCACCCACAAGTCGTTTTCCAAGCTGCCAATAAAAGATTTGTCTCCGTCAAGCAAGGTAAATCAACGAGCGATTGTGTCGTCTCATGCGTAGAAGACGACACATAGCTGCTGCAACACAATACCTGAAAATGAAACTCAAAGGAAGCAGCAATTCAGTGGTGTTTACTGCCAGAGATTCACGCTGCACATTATAAAAAAATTGACAGTCTTAAGTTCTTTTTTTTTTATGTGGGATGACTGTTTTTTTCCAGTTATAACACAAGTGTAGCATGAACCAAGCAAACAATCTGGGTGATTCTTGCAAAATACTATTTCTATTTCATAGTTGACGTTTCAAAGGTTTCGCTGGATATGCTGCTTGAATGAACATTGTTTATTTTCCAACCATACTTCCACTGAATATTCGCTTTACGCCTAATTTCAAAGTGGGACCTGGATTCAAAACATCTCAACAATCAATTACAAAATAATACTAGGCCTAAGCAAAATGCAACTACAAATACATATAACAGTGAAACATTGCTATTTATGATACAATGAAAAAAAATCAGATCCTGCTGTAATCCGAGTTCCATGGGCCACAATTTTAGGCACAATCCCAAAACAAAAGGCTACTGTCTCGGTTTGCCTGTGGCTTTTGCAAGCCCTTGCTGCATGTACTGCTGATGTAAGCTGCAAAAACCGCACCAAATATATTAAGTGTTCCACATAGACACCTACAATTAGAAACAAGGCATAATACACTGAGAAATAAACAAAAGAGGTGCCTAATTGAAACATACTGGGGAAACCATGTTGTTTCTTGATAATTGCGGAACTTTCGAATAGATTTGTCCAAAATCTCCCACGGGGCTAACCCAAACAACCTCAACGGGATACATTAGGCTTAAGCCGTACTGTGTTCAAGTCTGTATGGAAAAAAAAAGCATGAGGATTCTATTTACATACTATAATTGCTCACACACAGTACATAAAAATTAATTAAAACATAAGTCATGGGAAGAGAAGCCGAACTAAAAGGTTAATTTATGGACGTGAATGGTCATGAAAACAGCGCTCTGCATTCTGGTTATTTTTCTCGGCATAATTTATGGTCAATGCATCTATTTTATCGCCATTGACATCCTGCGAAGAATCCCCAAATTTTGTAAACCACCTACCACAGTGGAACTAATGTTGAATGTCCCTAATGCTGTACAAGACGGAATACAACAACATTTCAGGAAAATGCTGCTTCTATGTTACTTTCTACCTTATTTGTTCCACTGAACTTGGATGTTCAGCTTGAGCAATAACCTTTGTAGTTATTGTACAAAGGTGCTTCTCACTGTCATTCTTACAATTGATTTCACAGTGCACTTAGCTATAATTTCCCCCTTCTCCCCGCTACTCGATATCCTTTACAGCCTGTGGTTAACGCAATGTAATTACGGTTTGTGGTGCTGCCATATTCACAATTACAATCTGTTTTCATTCAGCCATTTCAGAACAGAGTTTTATTAATTCGAAAAAGCAAACCAGATTGTTTTTAACAACAAAATACAGTAAGGTCATTAAATGGGTCTGGTGTCACGCCACAAAATGAATGCAAACACAAATGATTTTTGTGGTTGTTTTTGTTGTCATTATCAAACCTTCACCCATCCATCCATCGTCCGTGCCGCCTATCCTCACTCGGGTCGAGGTTGTGTGAGGCCTTGACTTTGGGCAAGGGGTGGGGTACATTCTGGACAGGTCAACAGCCAATCACAGGGCTAATTTAACCCCGGCAGTTGAAAATACATTACTCAAAACCAAGCCAGTAACATTAAGAAGCCATAACGAATAATAGAAAGCGGAGTTTATCTTGTGTGCGTGGCCCCGAATGGTCGTCAGCCATACCGTGGAGGTAATTGTGGTAATGGGCTTTGTCATCTCAGCTGTGTCCCCATTGAAGATTACACCGGGAGGAAATTACGCTGTGGCAAAATTGTCCTCTAAGGGTCAATAACCTAAACCTTGACGGGACTCCCGCTTTACTGTCACCCGCTGAGGAGGGGTTCTCCGCTCTCCAACTTGGATCTACAACACACCAGTGTGGCTATGACAAATAATTACAGCTGAGCCTTGTGAAATAAAGCTCATGTCAGCCTGCGAGATGTGATCTGTTCGCTTCTCCTGTAAAAATTACTCGTGCAAATAATATGGAAGGACGTGTTCCCTCGCAAGGTTTCAACTCAATTACAACAACTGACAGCATCGCCGAAGAGCATCTTAACTGGAGTAGATTTAGGTTCATGTTTCGACAACCCTTCATCTAATTTATCAGGCAAAGACCAATATTTTAAAATGCAGTGTTAGTCCTTGCGGCAGTTTCACGTTTTTTAAGAACAGGGCACTGAAAGCTGCTTAGTGGGCCCTGCAGTGAAGATTTGCATTTCACCACTCAGGGAATTACAGCAAGCGAATGAGCGGGAAGGGTGGAGGGGGTGACTGTGGAGGATTAGGGTTGTAACAGGCTTAAGAGAGAGGTTGGAGGATATTTCTGTGGCATCTAATTTGACCTGCAGCAGACACCGTTCAGTTATACGCGTCTGTGAGTGCAGTCCCCACCACCTGACACACCCAACCAGACAGAGCTAATTCATGAGGCTTAAGCATATAACATTGGATTGGCTGCGAGTGAGGCGCCCCCCACAGGGGAATGGCAGACTGACCAGAAAGTATCTACAATTTTTTTTTACAGTAATAGTTATAAAAAATAAAATAAAAACCACAATTTCCTCAACATATGACAAAGTTCCAAATTAGAAGTCCCTTTGACAAAAAAAGAAAATGGCTGAAAGAACCACTCACGGTCTGGAATGCACATCATGTGAATGCAGGGTGTGTCTGTGACGTCCTCTTTGGAGGAGATGCAATGATGCAGGTGTGAAGCAGAAACGCAATGGCCAATATCCGCTCTTCATTCCAGGTGTGAGCATTTCAGCCAATCAGGATGTGGAGACGGACATGGAGACTTTCCAGATGGAAATTGACAAGAAGAGTAAAAAGTCCATGTTCAGGACAAATGGGGGGTCCTACTGGACTCTTGTGACTCACGGAGAGATCCAGTCCACTGCATCCGAAGCGTAAGTAGCTTTTCAGAGGTCCTTTTCGTTTTTGGAGCAGGGCTCAAGCACAGTTCAAAGGTGGCTACACTTTTTGAGCGCTGTGATTACAATGCTGGCCCTTTACCTTTCCAGCGGGACTGTGTCCCTTGTAGCGTACATAAGAGCCTGATAAAGAAGAACCAAACAACTTCACAGTTGTCATTGATTCTTTTGCAACAGAGAAACGTTTGGCCAGGGTGAATTCGAACATGGGGATTTTCTGTGAATTCAATTTGACCGGTCCTCATTTACATTTATTCAGCTGACATCGAAATAGGAGTGACTCACTGGCAAGCAGTCCAGGGTAGCCTGGGATGGGATTGGTTTACGTTAACCCTAACCCTTGCCATCCCCCATGAACAAATCATATAGAAAATGGATGGAAGGCCCCGACTGAGCCATGACCTTTTATCGTAACACCGTCTGGATGAGCCAGAGTCCAACATCAATGACCTCTGACATTACAAAAGCTCTTTTGGAAAGCACCATAAGCACTCCACATCTTTACTGATACGAAACTACACGGACGTTTTTGACGCTCCTACCCGAAGCTCACCGTTTCGATGGCTTTTATCAACCGACCACCGTCACTTGAGCGACGACGTCAGAAGCTTCGAATGTGGCTGGTGTTTCGCTCCTCCTGTCGTTGGTTGTTTTTTGCAAACTCTGCTGTATAGGATGAGTCTGTTCAATGTCTGGCAACAACATAAATAAACAGACATAACTTCTCTATGCCCAAGTGGACAAGCGCAACTCCGCGCCAGCTAGTTAATTGAAACATCTAATGGTGCATTTCAATCATAGGAATATTACATCCAGTGACATTTGGGGGACCATCGTGTGCCGGAACGATTGAATGAATGCAGTTCTGGGGTAATTTAACGTACATGAGGCGAAAGAAGACGGTTCCGGAAGGATAGTACCACAGAAAGATACAGAAACCTTTGGGTGTGTGTCTGTAATGCTAGACACACACTATCTGACCGAATGACTACTTGAGACATTTTATCTCCCCGGTCACAAACTGCGGAAGACGTTCAAAGTCAAATGAGAAAACGAAAGAAGCAATTTCATCCTCAGCTGTATCTATTTCTTTTCCAGAGAGATAAATACAATGTTTGATATCGAATGGCGAGGACACAGGGTGGCTCTCAAGGCCAGCAATGGCAAGTATGTGTGCACAAAGAAGAACGGGCAGCTCTCGGCAGTGAGCGATGCTGTAGGTAAGTGCTTTTACTGGGGTGATTTTAACTAGAGTGCCAAACGTATGGCCGCAAAACAGTACACTATGCCCTGTGTCTGAAGGAGAGGATGAATTGTTCCTGATGAAGCTCATCAACCGACCCATGCTCATCCTTCGTGGAGAGAATGGCTTCGTGTGTCACCACAAGAACTCCAACACTCTAAACGCCAACCGGTCGGTCTACGACATTTTCTCACTGATATTCAATGACGGAGCCTACAATGTCAAAAGTCAGTGTTTACAAAACTCTACGATCAATAAATCGGCATCAACACTTATCTAACTGGCTGACGTGTTTCGGCAGGTGTGAATGGAAAGTTCTGGTATGTCTCCAGTAGTGGCCTCGTGTGCTCGGATGGGGAAAAGGCTGAAGATTTTTTCTTGGAGTTCCTGGAACACGGGCGAATAGCTATCAAAGGTTCCAACGGCAAGTACCTTCGAGGAGACCAGGGAGGCACACTTATGGGCGATCGCACTTCAGTTGATGCATCCTCTCTTTGGGAGTACTAAAACCTCATCAAGTCAGTGTCCTAACACGGGGCAAGACGATAATGAGATGAAGAAGCTGCTGCTGTCAGCTCACACAAAGTGGATTGGCTGGCTAACATTTTCATGCCATGTTTTTATACCAGCAGCCAGACGCCCAATCGCATTTTTAAATTGAGGCATTTAGGAAGATGTATGGTTCCGCATTTTCTTTTGTCTTTCAAATAACCAAATAATTGCCAACATGAAAAAATAAATAAATAAAAAATAAATAAATCATAGCTTCATCAAAATATGTTCTTTGAATCAAGGTCAGCAAAGGTACATTATGTCCAAGCAGACACCCGCAACAAAAGAATCATTATTACGAGTGCTGGCAATTTAGATGGAATGCCTTTCAAATCTTATTTGTAAAGCCAATTGATGAACCAATGCCATGAGTAAACCACAAAATGCAACTATCCATCTCGGGAAATGGAAAAGATATCCCTGAAATGTCATCCACCGAAAATTTTTCTCAACAACCACGACTAAAACTCGCTCAGGGAAAAAGTCCAGATCCTTTGCAATATTGAAACAGGCACGCTCTTAGTTTAGCTGACCCCCGCATTAAACTCTACCACCCTTGTTTACAGCCCTTTATTTTGTCCAATGCTTTTAACGGCTATGCGCCACACGCAAGGCGTGGCCCCTAAACGTCACTCCGAGCAATTGTTAATGCCCCATTGTGTTTAAAGGCAGAGGGGCTATTGCCAATGGAGTTTTCATTTATTTTAATGTACAGCTTCCATAAAACACAGTATGACACAAATGAAGTGGACTTGCGCAAATGGACCGTATGGTTCTAATGCGAAGCAATGTACAGTAAAGAAAACTTGGCGGTATGGTTGAAAACAACACGTGTGGCGAACACGTGCGGCATTAAAAGATGTTTGGGCAGAAATGTCAAACAGCAATATATGAAATGAGCACGAACCAAAGGAGGATGTAAAGCATTGCGTGTGTCTAGTAGGAAAAAGTTTCTGCATTGGGGCCTTATACTGCACTCCACAGTACATCGCTTTAGGGTTATATGGCTAATTAGATCAGGTTAGCGATAGGCGGCGTTTGGGTGTTGATGAGGGAGAGTGTTTTCTAGCAGGGATGGGCAAAATGATCATTGAATTACAACTGATTATTTATGAATCACATCTCGAAGGAAGTGAGGCTAAATGGTGTACTGTTCACGATTTGGCCGCAGCCAGGAGAGCCACTGTTGGCTGAGTCTAGTTTGTGGTCTGAAAGAGAACAAAATGGCGTCAGCTATGATCGCGGACCTCCAAGTGAAACAACTGTGTTCAGCATTCCTCTGCTCGATGGAACAGCGGCACCAAAACAGTTGCTCGGAACATGGCGATGAAAAAGTGAAACAACTCGATCGTTAATTTGACCCTTAGTGAATGAAAGGCATTTCGACAAGTGCCCGTCCTGCACCGTGAGTGAGGCTGATTGTGTTGGCTAGACAAGGCTTACCTCTGCGAATGCCAATTGGGATTGCGCATTTATATGGAGCGCAGAATTTACAAGACCACAAATCGATCATTGCGCACTTTCCGAGCGCCCCCCTTTGACAGTTAAGTCTGGCCGTTCGCTCGCTAAAATGGGTTGTCCGAATTAATTATCCCAAAGCAATTCATTCTATCATAAATTCTGATCATCGCATCGCACTTTCAGAAGTTGATGGCTTGGTAGTCGGCTGAAAAACTGCAAAATGCATTTGTGAGTAGAGAATGATACGATGGTACAATGACACTATCCGTTAAATCGAACACCGTTTTCATCGCCCTCTGGAGTTGGCACTGTTGTTGAAACGTGACACTGCGGGTGTAGCGTTCAATAGATTCAATCCCGGTGATTGCATTCATTCATCTCCACTAGCATTCTGTCCATCAAATGATTTTTTTTTTTTAAATCAAACCATGCAGAATAAAATCTAAACGTGTCTGAGAAACCCGCATGACTTGCGTTTATTTCTGGATGTAATTACTGGTCTCAAGAGCTCTTTGCATTTGACATTTAGTCAGGAAATTCTGGTATCAAGACAACCTCTTCTGTGCAAGCTCTTCTAAGAATTTATCAATTATCTACACTGGGGGGCAGTGTGTGCCTCTTCTAGCCTAGTCAATTCACACACACTGTCAGAAGCCCACTCAGCATGATTCCAGCATCTTTTCGAATCCCAGCACGTTCACTGGCTCCCAGCCCTGACATCTGGTGACACACAACTCCTCCTCATCTCTACCTCGAGGTGCAAAACAGTATCCTTACAGCATACATATGAAACAAGGGCAAAAAGGTTACGCTCCGACAACTCCTCGATGTTGAGAGAAACACTTATCTGGAGCCAAATATTCAACCGGAAACTGTGAAAAGAATTGTTGGCTCGAGGTAAACAGTCATCGCAGCAGACAAATCTTTTCAGCAAACTCTCAGCTCAGACCTGAAACGTTGACAGAGCACACAAGCGACGGATACATTGACAACAGGCAAACAGGTGTCGAAGCAGATACACTTATGGGATTTTAACGTCCTTGAAACAGCTGCAGTGCGCATTTATATGGGCACCCCATAATATTGCGCCGTGGTCAAACTGAATCCCACAATTTTGACACAGCGGTACCTCGAAGGTCACTGCGATCCATCACCATTCAATGCGACAATTTCCCACTGAGGTTAATTATTTTGGGGAAAATGTCTTCAGAGTCCAAACGCTCACACTCATGAAACTACACAGTCAACATTTATAAGTAGTGTTTGAACGTTATCACAAGTATAAGCAGAAGCGAAGAAACAATAAGGCACTCTAAAAACATTGGCTACATTTACATGGACACATTTATGCGGATTAAAAGCCCGATGGGAATAAAGATGCTTCATGTACACACCCTATTCGGAATATTCTGACCCGATCAAGCCCATCCCAAACGAGCGGGGTGGTTTATGTCGATTGAATCCGAAATTTCGGGACAAACTGACTTGACCGTCTGTGACGTCAGTATGCGCATTTCTATTAATCCCGAAAGCGAGTAGAAGGGGGGCAGGTGAAAGAAAGGGCGGGCGCAAGACTGAACCGGCACATTTGCAGCTCCATTAGGAAGTGTTAACTCGACATAAGAGCGCAAATGGGAAAAAGATGCGAAATAACGCTAACATTTATAGTAGAAATGGACAGAGCGATGTTTTGTGACACGGAAGTAGAACTTCTTCTACTGCTATTTCCGGTATTTTTGGTCAATCTGAACAAATGCTCGTTTTTCCACAGCACTCAATTTAGCAATATTGTCTGCACAGTAATAAGCGTGGCTTACTAGCGGCGCCTTATTAAGAACAAAGTCCTCTTTCTTGACAGGCAAGTGAGGTGAAAAAAAGCAACGCTTTCAACATTGTGTGAACTGCATAAGCACTTATGAAACATTGCTTTCACATCACATTCTTAAGTCGCAGGTGCCAACTTGAATTGCCTTTATACCCTGTATGCATATATTCACACTTGAAGCAACAAAAGCAAATATGGAACGGTCTACCTTCACATATTCTAGGAAACTGGCCTGCCTTACTCCCAAATGCAAACCCGAGTTGTTTTAGTTGTAAAATTATTCAGATTATAATTTGTTCCATGCTGCTACCATCATACAAACTTTATTAACTGGACAGCCGATATTGTGAGTAGCATGTCAACATTATTATTTATTGCTGTTATGGCTGTGTGGCGTTTTAATAAGTGTATTTACATTAATATCTGCTTGGTTGAATTAATTTGTGTATGTAGTGTGATGATAATCAATGAATCTTATCAATCATCCTCGCGATATTTACTGATCGACGCAAGGGGATGGATTCAAGTCTATTCGTTTTGTTATTTATCCCGAACATGATGGCGGGGCATGACCGCTGCAGGTTGGTATTTATTTTTAGAAGCATATTATTAAACAAAACACAACTTTGCAGGCACGAAATATTTTTGTTGAAAGGACCCGTTTTACGTGGTGAAAGGCAAGAAAATAATTGAAAATGGGACCAAGTGCAATCCTGCTCACTTTGAGAGCGCCTGCAGGAAATACCAGCACACAAGTGGTGTTGAGGTGAAGTGCACAAATTCCCTTTTCCAATCTGGAGCCACACACCGTTAAGGCCATTGGGCCCGTCTCTGGGCGGCCCCCCACGACCCCCGCCCCCACCCCAAGGCAGCTGGTCGAAAGGATCAACCCCATTAACGGGGCTCGAGTGTCAGCACAGACGGCTCAAAGTCTGTACTTCCCAATTGCTATAGCCGATGCACCAAAGCGTAGAAAGTGAACAGAAAGCGAGCGTAACCGCAATCGTGCAAAGGAAGAGCAGACAGGAAAATGTCCACGGCTTGAATCACAGCGAGAATTATGGATCATTGTCTGATTCATTGTGGGTGTCGGAGTCGAACTAGAGTTCATTACCATCATAAACGCTTTGTCAATTCTCCTATTGTCGCCGCTGTTCTTGCGTTGTCATGGTGTCTTCCGTTAACAGCGCCGCGGCTATTTTGGGAGCGACGAATGACTCGTGTCCACAAAACATATTCACCTTCTTATGAGAAATTACACAAGGGTCCAAAAAAAAAAAACCCCAGCTGAACCTCAATAAGAAATCAAAGCTGTGAATTTGAGCAAAAACGTTAAGACTCTGGGCGGCACTGTTCTGAATGGTTAGCACACCTGCCTAACAGTTCTGAGGTTCTAAATTTTGATCTAATATTCCCAAAACAAATATTGTGGGTTCATTAAAGACAAAATTATTAGGTTATGAAGTTGAGTGTGAATGTTTGATTGTGCTAACCTGTATCAGGTTTTGAGGCTCTACAAACAAGAAAGTGTACTGTATCTTTTTTTTAATTTTTTTTTTTACAAACCACAAAAACATGGTATACAGTAATTGTCAAGAAAGAAGTGATTTTCCAGGGGAAATGGGAAAGAATAAGGAGAAAGTTCAAGAGGCTGTTTGCACGTGACACACTTTGGAATATTCTTTTTTTAAACAAATCTGAACAATTTGCATGATTTACAATAGCATGATTCTCCTGTTTCCATACAGTGTGAAAAATGTTTCAATATGAGATTTTGCCCTCCAAGACTCAATATTCAATTTTCCTAAAATGCTCAAGCAGCTAATCATTTCAATAAAAACGCACCAGGTGCAAGAATGTTGGTGTGCTTGTCCCCCCTTCTCAGCACCATCAAAAATACCTATTACTACTTTCCTATTCGTCGTTGTATTACATTTTGGACTGAATAACACATACATACTCTTTTATCGGCTTGTTTTGAATACATAAATGGAAAAAGATTTTTACCTTAGGTTGCACAGGTAGCCGTTGGCAGCACAACTATCGGTAGACATCAGGACCTTTCTTTGCATCATATTGAAAGGTTTACCATCATGCTTGCTCTGGTGTCAGCCCCACAAGGAGCCTCGCCAGGCAGCTTAGAAGAGGCAGAACGTTGACATTCTGGACCTAGGACATAACATAAAGAGCACAAATATGTGAACAGTTGTGAATAGCCATATTTTTCAGCAGTTTTAGCGATGGTCTACAGAAAATTTGCCAGAAATTTAGCTCACAAACTGTCATCTGCAAATCAGCCCGGGTTAAATGTACTTCGCAAAAGTGTTGCAACAACAACAGCAAATAGAAGCAGTGGGCGGCCATTTTCTTGTTTTGTTTTTTTTTGCTAAAATGGTAAAACCCAAACATGTGATTTTGCTGAAGAATATACAGCTCAGTCAAACCCAGAAGGTGGAAGCTGGCTCAAAATGGAGGATAAATCATGCATGACTCCCAAATTAAACAAGAAGCTGTTGTTGTTCGTGTTGGGTTCGCCAAACCTAACCTGCTCAGATGGAAATAGATTATTTTAAAAGACCTGCTATGGGTCAGGAATCCAGATATAGCCAGAGAAAACCTCACGTCATTCCACTGTCTGGGCTCACCGCAGAGTGCTTAATTGCAGCATCACCATCCTTTTTTTTCCTCCTCCCCAAAGCCCACAGTGCAGCATTTCTCTCATGTTTATGAGTCCACGTTTGAGTGATTGGTCAAATTGCCACAATCTTCCTAACGCCAACATCCTGACTGGCAAAAGCTTGCTCCTTTTTATGTATTTATTTTTTTTTAAACAGGATTAACCCTTTCTTCGACTGCAGACTGCAAAAGTATCAGTAAAAATTTTTTTTTAACACCACTATTTTTCAAAAGTGAGAGAGCAGCTTTGTAAGACCTGTAGCGTAAGAAAACAACTTGGCAGAGAAGGTTTCCATTTCCTCACAATAAATCCATAAGAAATACATGTGAATGGGATGAAAATATCCTGAAGTACTGGCGCAGTAGTTTGAAAATGTCTCCTCTCACCGAGGCACACTTATTTGGGTAAGTGGAAGGAAATTATGTGTTCAAAGCACGCACGCAAAAGACTGTAATTGTCTCCAAAGGCCCTGGCGCTGCTCATTAGGCAGACATCATGCTTTTGGAAGGGAAAACAAGTAAGACCTCCTCTTTCCTCCTCCTCACATCAATGTAAGAGCCTTGTGCTTTTGTTCTAAAATACTGATAAACAATGTTTTTGTGCATTTAAGCTACACTTCAATTTGAGATGTGTTTGTTCAATCACCCGCTGCACTGTTTGTTATTTATCTGAGAAGCATGTGGCATCTGTTTCCTCTCCCAACAATCGACTTCCTCTTACTCACCACTTTCTACATTGGGGGGGAAAAAAAGTAAATCCACTCTTAGTTACTTGAGTGAAAAGACACTACGGTATTTGGGTGTTCTTATAGTGTAATATTTTTCATGCTAGCACCTACATACTCACCTCATAGCTTAGCAGAGGTCTGCCATTTCCTCCCGCCAAAATGTTATGTGGATAACGTTACTTGTGTGACGGGCTAAATTATTCTTCTCTTCTGAATGTTTGTGACGAAGCACGATGGAAAGCTGAGTACTTCACTCCAGAACACATACAATAGGACAGGTAAGATAATCTTAGCTAATTCATGTTAATTCTTCCTTGTTTGTTATGTAACGAAGCAGCGTGCTAAAATGACTACTCCCATCAACCAATATGCTTAAAGTATTTACCCTTTGCTTCCACTTGTTCATACTTAGCAGTGTGCTACACCACCCTTTATATCAGTGTTTTCAAACTTATTTGAGTCAAGGCACATTCGTTTCATTGAAAAAATCCCGCGGCACACCAGCTGAAATTGTGAAGAAAAAACTGCTTATTTTAACAATATAAGTGTTATATTGTTTATATAAGCATTTTTTTTAACATTGAAGAATGGTGTTGTTTTATAACGGCTTGAATAGGAATCAAACACAAAGAAAAAAGTATTTTATAATGTTTCATATTGATACTTACTCAGTGTGATACACGGGCCTGTTTGGATAAACATGCGTCACTAATTCGCTTGTCTCTAAAAGCAAAGACAATTTCTACCTGCTGCTGCTGATGCCACCTGCTGGTATGGAAAGAGTACTACAATGTAGTAAAGACATTATTACGCTGCCAGGCGCTAGACCGCACAAATTAGATCATTTCCCACGGCACACCTGACAATATCTCACCAGTGTGCCACGGCACAGAGTTTGTAAAACACTGTTTTATATAACTAGGCTTTGTGTATGTAAAAACAAAAAAAATTAAATGACGACTAGTATGTATAGATAAAAAAAAAACAAGTGTACTGGAAGCGTGAGTTACAAAAATAAAAACTTAATTCAAATCAAAGAGGTGAGTTTTTAATTAAAAATCTAAAACTGCTTAGCTAGCTACCGCGCTTTGGCATGACAGGTAAAAAAAATGTTGTAAAAGAAAACCATTAAGTACCGGTAGGTAGTTTCATAAAATAAAACGGTGCATTATGCTTGGTTTATTTTGAGACCGGAAGCTGGAGGTACAAAAATAAAGACGTTAACCAGCCAAATCATTCAAACTTTGAAATCCAAAGCCGGAAGCGACGTTTCTCTTTCGGCGCACTTGACACATCGCTACCCAGGCGCTTGTTCATCCTGTTGAGTGTGAATCACCTGTCAGTGACCTCCTTCACTTCACAAGCATCTCCAGTTATCCTTCAGCGGAGAAAGTGACCAGAAAGTATCATTTTGTTTCGAATGTTGCACGTTTAAGTCGGAGCGGCCGAGGCGGACTTACAGTGATTTAAGGAACGGGCGGTGAGCAGAGCTTTTACGCATCTTTGAGGGTCGGTGTGAGTTCCATTTTTTTTTTTTTTCCCACAGAAAATGTGCGGAGCATTTGAATAACTGTGATCTGCACGATGAGGTACAGCTTAGTGATTCTCTCTGCTGGCTTTTCGGGTTTGCTCAGTTTTTGCTTTCTCGCCGTATCCATCGGAACTGATTACTGGTACATTATCGATGTGAATAAGCCCAACTACACTGATTCCACGGAGCTGAGTTCCTACTCCGGACTGTGGAGAATTAATGAAGGTACGTGCACATTGATTGCTAATCTGAACACAGCACACAAAAACACTCATAAGTTTTTCAGATTTTTATTTGTAAATATCCGTTTTTGCATTGAAATTGCTTTGGATGTAAATCCTTCATTTGGTTTTGATTGGAACGGATATAGTATATTTGTCATCAGAACCTTCATGGGAAACCAAAGAAGGAACCCCTGGGGAGGAAAGCTGGCCAGACTCAGACAAATAGAGAAGGCTGGAGTCTGGAAGGGCATCCATCCATAACAACAATATGCCCCCACCCATCCCCACCCCCAAAAAATAACACAACCTTATCTTATCTGTTTACGATGGGGAAGGCTTAAGTGTACAGAAGTGGCTTTTCAAATATTGTTTTTCAATAGAAAGCACAACTTGAGACTGTATCGATGCAGAAAGGCTAAACTAACAATAGAAAAACCTAATCTCGCCTGTCAGGTCCCCCGCACTTGTGCAGACGGCACAGAAATTCGTGTGAGAAATTGCCTACACGGCTGCAAAATGAAATGGGGCCCCAAAAATTATAGTGGTTGACAACCTGACCCGAAAAAAACATCACGTTTAAGTGTTGACTGCGAGGATAAGCGGTTTGGAAAATGAATGAATGAATGACATAATGACAACCTTGCCTTGAATGCGTGGGGTTTTTTGGTTTTTTTTTTAATAGATTTCATTTTGTACAGCGCTTTTCATCCTTCAATGCACTCCAAACGCATTGAAGAATCAGACACATTGTCATGACAATGCGTGGTCACACAGCACCAGGAAAAATCAGGGGTTTAGTGTCTTGCTCAAGTACACAGTCCGTCGACAGTGTGATCTGGAAGCTGGGTATCAAACTCACAACCGTCAGGTTAAAAGGTACCATTTTTTCACAAATTTTCTGAGCGAAAATAAAATCATACGTTACAGCCTTTTTACCAAACTACGGTGGGTCCAGTATCGAGCACAGCTTTTATTACCATGACAACTGAGGGCAGACCTAGGGTGATGCAATGAGGCGAGCGGTTACGAAGAGCCCCGGAGTGTGGGGGAAAAAAAAAGCGATTTCACTCGTGGCAATACATCATCACCAAGACGCCGGATGACACTTTTCAATTAGTGTAGTGGATCTGTGTATGTGGCACATGCAGCGAACACATCGGCAGAGAAATACTTTACAGAACATTCAAGTCCTCGCTGCGGCACTGCAGCTCTGCTTACCGTTTAACTTCACAAAGTCTAGCCGCTAAGTCACGGGCGCAGAAGTCCAGTGTCGGGGGGTGGTATTATGTGAATTACATGTTACGCCACAGTCCAGCAAAATTCATAAAGTCTCACTCGTGGATACATTTTCCCCCAAAAATAGTCAAAAAACAGAATATTGATTTGTTTTTAATTGATACTCCAGAAACCCAAGCATTTGCATACAAGCCGTTAAAAAGTCAATTATTCATCATATGTCAGTCCATTCAACTTGCCAAAATACGCTACTCACAAAAAAGTTTGGGATATCTGGCTTTTAGGGTAAAATTTCAGTATGAAACTTGCTCACCTTTCAAGGCTTTTTCACACTGCACTTATGGTCTCGAACAAAGAACTGATATTCACTACAGGTGTTTGAGCCATGAATCGATGTAATTGATGTAACCTTAAATGGACCAAAAGGTTTTTATTCTTTCCCAAGTGAGTTCTTCAAGATGATAAGAAATTGAGAAATTGAAGTAACATCATTCGTTGTGTGTGGCTCTCAGAATCACCGATCTGCGGCGTTAAGTCCATTCTCCTTTCCACATTTTCTCTTGACATTTTCAGGATCAAACAAGAGTTCCGTCATCTCTTCCTTCAAGGCAAACATGTCCGCCCTGTCTAAAGTGGAGAGGAACCTTCTTGGTGAGTGCTTATATTTTTTGTTGTTGTTTTTTTTTGTTTTTTTTAATCGCTGGTTTGTTGGCAAGCAGACAAAAAGGGGGGGGAAAAAAACAGAGTAATCCAAAATGCTGCTTGTGATCACTAAAAACGGCCGAGGATTTCTTAAAGGGGCAGTTGCCCCATAGTTACAGGGTGGACAGCAATTTCAAAGATGCGCAAAATGTTCAATATGATTATGAAAATAAAATACACATCTGATATTTTTTGGCCAAAATATGACTCACGCCATTATTTTAAGAGGGTAACGATATTCTAAGAGACTTATCATTGTACTGGTATGTGTGCAAAGTTTTTTTGATACTCCAAACTCCTCAGTTTTGTTATTGTGCTGCATTTTCATGATGATGGAGTGAATCTGATTAGAACACCTAAGGCACCTGTTGATGATACTGACCCATCCATCTCGATTTACCGCACTGGTCTGCTTAGCTCCATCTGCTGGATGTGGACGGTCACTGCCGACATTTGGCCTCCATGCAAGTGCACTGTAATGACAAAGAAGCGCAAATCATTTAAAAAAAATTTTTTTTTAGGTTTTTTATTGTATTCCTCACCAACTAAAGTACACATTACAGGCACAGCTCATTTTGTGGAAACCAACACAAACCTATTGAATAAAAAAAAAACTAAATGCAACAAACGCCACTCAAAACAAAGCTCTCTCCCTGACACTTCCATCGGTGGTAATTATATGAGAGAGTGGGTGATTGCACAATGGAAATCACATTTTATGCTTCGAGCACTCATATTCTAACGAATTGTCTATTATTAGAACAAAAAACAGCCCCGTGGCGCAGATTACACGACAAGAACAAACAAACAAAGGGTCCCATTTGTGATTAATATGTACTGTATTCAAGTGTTAAATGTGTGTGTGTGTGATTTCAGAGCTACACAAGGCGGTGGTCATCATCTTGCCGTTGGGCTTGGTGCTGCTGGTGTTTGGTTGGATTTTCGGGCTCGTCAGTACGTTGGCCTGCAGCCCGAAGCTGCTGACCGGAACCGCATTCTACTTTCTAATCTGCAGTACGTCCACACGCCAGATTAGTTCTCTTCTTCTCTCAGCCAGCGTTAGCAGGGGAATGCTTTGTTTGCTTCTACACGTGGAGAACCTTGAGAATCCACTCACCGTGCTGCAGAACAGCATCAATTTTTTTTCTCCCCTTTAGGCGGTTGCAAGAGTCTCATTTCAGCCCTGTCAATACTCTGCTAATGCCTGTACAGTCTCCTGGCAAAGTGAAGGGGAACAGGCGGCGTATATTACAGTTGACTGAGGCATTAGTCACTAAATCTCTTTTACAACTTTGTGATCTCGGTTTGCAAACACTTGACTAGACTTATTGCACATAAGTTTAGTTTCAATACAGCAGAGTTCATTTTGGTTGACTTTCAAATCTATACATCCTTCCATCTATACAAATAACAATATAGCCATAATACAACAAAATGGAGTCAATGAATTAACATAAAACACTATATATAATATACACCGGAAAAAAAAAAAAAAAAATTTCAGGTCGGATCAAAAGACAGAATTTAGGGCTGTGCAATTTATCAAAATTCTATTACAATTGCGATTATTACACTCCACGATTACAAAATTGGCATCATCGTAAAAAATGATTGTTGATATACATTTATATCCAACGCTCTATGTTTGTTTACACAAGGAAATCATACCTGAATTTATATATTCGCACCTTTTTTTCAATTTTGTCCGGTCCAAAATGAACTCACATAATCAGAGTGTTTCAAAGAAATGTATTGTGTGTTATATTTTTGATGTTTTGTACCAAAAAAATAAATGATCGTTCGAATAATCGTGATTTCAATTATCACCCAAATAATCGTGATTAAGATATTTTTTCATAATCGAGCAGCCCTAATATATAGTAAATGTGTGTGTGTATACACAGTGTTTATACACACAATATGTTTTTTTTTTTTAATTGTCTCGACAACCTTGAGTTAATCACTTAAACGGATCGCCCAGCCGTGCTCATACATCAAGGTAGCTCTGTGGTTGAAATAAATGTCTTTTACCAAAGGATTGGCTATCGCTATGGCCTCTATTGTTCGACTGGAGGAAAAGCAAAATCTGTATCTTGGGTTTCAGTCAACAACACACAATAACGAGAACTGCCATGCTGCTAAATGGTCATATAATAATGAGTTTTCCTCAGCAATCTACCTTTTTTTTTTTTTTTTTTTTCTTCCTTCTGGCAAGGCTTCATGCGGCGTCTGAGTGGCATAGTATAGGCACTGTCCATAAAGTAACTCAAGGAAAAATGGCTGTTTGGAGGGAGATTGGTTGCATCCAATGGATGCACATATCAATCAGACGGAGAAGGCTCTTCACTTTGCCATCTTCCAGGGAACGGACGCTTCATTTCACGCATAACACCCATTTGTCTGTACTCTGCACATCTCTCACCGTGTGCAACAAAAGACCGCAAGCGTTTTCAAATCTTGCGAGGATCGGGTGATGGCTTTTACTAATGTTCTTTTTACAAAGTTTATTTCCATTGCATCCGTTGTGTTAAGAATCGTTCTTTTTCTCGGGGTGCAAAGGTCTTTGAAAGCACTACTGTGAAACCTCACGTCGCTTTTCTTACTGCCGTTTGCATTGTAGCGCTTGTAAACGAGACCTTTTCGTTTCGAGTCGAGGCAGCCTTTAGTCCAATACATGGTGAAAATTTGTTTGGCTTATAGTAGCCCCCGAGATGAGAAAATTAAATGAAGGTATTTTGGAAGGGAAATGTTAAAAAAAAATAATAATAATAAAAAATAAATCTTAAATGAAAGCAGCTGCATTAGACTCAGACCGCAATCAAATCTTGCTTTCCAACTCCTTCAGAGAGGCCCCGATTATCGCTTTTTCCTTTATGATTTAATCAAGAAACACGTGCCACATCAAGAGAAGGATTTGCCTGCAACTCCAACCCCACCGCAAAAAAAAAAAAAAAATAGCTCTCTTGTGGTAAATTCAATATAATGGTTTTAACTCTGCATTCAAGCACCGTCTGCCAACCTTGATTGTCATGCAAGACAACCGAGCCGTCGAGAGAGGTCAAAGACAATATTATGCTGATAAATGACAGACTTAATGGAAAAGCTAATTGCTCAAATAATGAGTGTGCCACTTTTTGTTTTTCATTAGCCTGCAATCGAGGACAGATGTTTTGGAATTTTTTGTTTTAAGAAAGGGTTATTGATGGCTGGTTGCTATACATTAAACCGGGAATAATAAAAAAAAAAAAAAAAAAAGTTAATTTCCTATATTAACATCTGTTTATAGTCGTCGAACTGGAATCCAACCGTTTACTGCCATCGAGAATTGCATTCGTCAAGTTCGTTTTTCAAGGCGTGCAAGTCTGTGAAATTCAGGTTTGTAAGCCGCTGTAATGATGAACAGATCCCTATAGATGGCGCTTTGGATTTTAGATTAGCACAGCTTTTACGCAGCAAGTAAAGACTTGGTGGTGAATTTGGTCTTTTCACGCCAATTAGTCGGGTGGGAAATACCAACATGTAGGAGTAGTACAGTATGTATATGTGTGGTATAAAATTGTCACGTGGAGGTAGAAAAACACAAAAACTGAATAGGTGATTTTTTTTTTTTTAAACAAACAAATAAAGAAATGTGAATTTGTGGATTACAAATTAATGCCACGGGTTCATTGTACTAATGAGTGCAATATACTGTTGAGTCCCATCTGTCTCGTTCATCTGCCCAGGTCTCTTCACCCTGACTGGGGTAAGCCTCTACATCGAATACTCCAATAAGGCCATGGAGGAGTTCCAGCGGATCGTAGACCCGAAGGAGCTCGCATATGTGAACGTCTCGTTTGGCTGGTCCTTCGCCATGGCGTGGATCTCCTTCGCTTTGGAGCTGTCCGTCGGCCTGCTTCTCCTGCTGGCTGCCAAAATCACCCAGATGAAAGGACGCTACGACTGCGGCGTTGCCGTCACTTTCTGAATGTCAAAAGTCTGCAGGTATTGCAGTTGACCTTTTGTTAAGCAACACCCCCCCCCCCCCCCCCCTAAAAAGGCAGACAAATCACAGCAGAGCACACAACACTTCTCACGGAAACATTCTGCTGAACACAATCTCGGAACCAACCTCAGAACCGGAAGCTAGACATTCTAACCACTAGACCACCATTCTGTGTAGAATACTATTTTGATTACATTGTATTTATTTGAACCGTTTTGTTTTTTAATTGTTCAGTATCCCAAACCCCAAATGAACCCAGACAAATGCAAGCTAGTGATAAAGCACTGCACACCCTTCTGCCTGCCGCTTCAGTCTAAAATGTCATTTTTCCCCAAATTTGATAATGCTTCTCCAGGGAGTTCAGACAGTTACCGGAGCTTGATGCTAGCAACGGTTACCAAGGGGGAATGGGTCTTAGCGAAAGGTCAATAACTGTAAGAAAAAAAGTGCTACAAAGCCCACCTTATTCTATGTGAATATTGTACATGAAGTTCAATTTATTTGTCATTTTAATTTATGTTTATTTCTTATTGTACATAAATGTATATTGTATATTCAGCTTAGTTTTATTATTGCATGTGAACGTATTGCACATTCAGTTCAGTTTTACTGTATCGCTCATCACGCAAATACATTTGTAAATATAATTATACCAGCAGGCAAAAACAGCAGAAGCGACAGTAACAACTGTAATCAATTGAGATTAACTGAAGCAGTGTTGCGCTGCAAATAAAAATGCCACAGGAGACAAGACTTGCTATGAGTTTGTATCATGTATTAATAGGGTCTTAATATAAACAGGTGGAAGGGAGGAGCTCAGTACATCATGGGAAATTGCCGCGTCAGTCCAGGTCTAACCAAGCATGAGTCAACCCGAACGACAAGCGAAGGAAAGTTGCATGATTTAAACTGCAAGTTTGGTTACTATTAATGCTGGAAAATGCCAATTATTTAGAGGCAATAATGATGGTCTGAGGACGGGCCCCTGTGGAATCTCACAGCTGATTTCTCATTCAGAACCTGAATGTTGTTTTGCCCCCCAAAAACAAATAAATAAAATGCTCCAGTCCTCAGACTGCTAGTTTATGATGTCAAAATCATGCTAATTCCCCATGGGGTGAATCACATTACTGTATTTCAACCAAGACGGCGTTACAGAAAGCACAAACATGCGAGTTTGTGAGCAAATAGTTGTGAGTTTAGTTAAGAGAAATGTGACTGTTGTGAGTTTTCTGATAATGAATTAGTGGGGCTTCCTAAAGAAAGCTAAAAAAACAGCCAATGATGATGGTCCAAGCATTGACCCCTGTGGAACGTCACTAGTGAGTTTTCATTTTTCAGATTGTGACAAATTTATTTCTACACGGGTGAGAGTGATGAAATGTGCTATTCAATGATGCAAGGTGCAATGATGAAGGATCAGTGACCTAAATCAGCGCTATCATCAGCCATGGTGACTGAGGCTGAAGACCGGATACGCTTAATATAAATATACATAATGCATAAGCTGTGTGCTCATTATACTATTTATGGGGTGTGTGAGGGCACACAATTCTCTCTGAATAGACTCCCTGTGACTACTACCTTGATAATAGCGTCACACCTTCAGAACAATGGAGGAGAAAGTATAAAAAAATAAATAAAAAAAAACAGCACTGCGTGACTCGCCTCCATCTTTGTCACTATCACTCCAACGGCCAATAATTCTCCTTCACCCGCCTTCCGGGCGTTTATTTCTATAGACAATGAACTAGCGCTCTCCTTGAAGCACAGCTCCACTTTATCTCCACATTGCAGCTTCTGTCACATCCCAAGCCCAATTACCAAGCCATGTTACTTTGGTTAAATGAAGCGAGCAAATAGTGCAAGGGCGCAGGGAGAAGCAGCGTCCATATCATCTGCTGGTAGCTCCACATTTGACACACCAATTCAACAACACCAATATCACACACCGCGGCCTCTTATTTGATTACAGACCCCCGCCCCCACCCCCCAGCAGGGGGTAGGTTCAGTCCGAGGTGACAGAACTCAGTGCACAGCGATGACATTTCCAACTTTCTTTTGAAGAGCTGAGCTTGTTAGCAACTTCATCAACATTCATTCGGGGTTCACAGAGTGCGGTCTGATGAATGTCAGGTCTAATGTTGTTTTGCATGGTTTCATGTTTTTGAACTTAAATGGAGTATCTGGTCTTGGACCAGGTCAAAAGAGGAACTACTTGATCGCCGTAATACTCTTGATTACCGTATTCTGAT
Source organism: Filicampus tigris (assembly GCF_054856515.1). Lineage (NCBI taxonomy): Eukaryota > Metazoa > Chordata > Actinopteri > Syngnathiformes > Syngnathidae > Filicampus > Filicampus tigris. The sequence continues at coordinate 6,144,426 of NC_141232.1, forward strand.
ATATAGTTGACGTAGGCATTTATTTGCTCAGCTGTAGATACAGGGGAGGGGCGGGGGGCGTCCAGGTATGTTAAAATGGATGGTAATTGAAACTGCGGTCCATCAATCCAATTTCTATCCCAGCTATTTTTGAGTGTGGAGTTGGGTACACCCTGGCTAATTATCTCCATCCTGTTTTAATCCATCCTGGGTCACATCCTGACGTTTGAAAAAGGAGGCAGGAAAAGCATAATATGGCATTAACGTCACTGTCTCCATCTGTCTTTGGACTGCTGATTAATTGTGCTGCTCGGTTGATCGGGTTTGCACTCTTTCACGTGGAGGCTGATAGTCCTTTCAAAGATGCTATCTGAAGTGACTTCACTGAGTTACAGTACTTATTTAAAAAAGTGCACACCAGCGTCTTGACGCAGCCGCAACAAGCTACAGAAAAGTTTGCCTTTCTATTTGAAAATAGCTTACTTTAATCACCCGAATCCCTTGCCGTACCCTGGCCGACAGCGGAACCCAGAATGGATTTTTTTTTTTTCTTTAGGTGCAGAAAGTCCATCCGCGTCTTGTTATTTCAGCTTCATCGTAGCTAACGCTAAGCTAGCTGGGGAATTTCTGCTTCAGGAGTGTGCGGTCACAGTCAGTGTGGAAAAATGATCAACGTAAACTGCGATATGAAATTAAAGTTCAAAATTCAGCAAGGGATGATTGGAAGCCACAATTTTCACTTTTGTTAACATTAACTGAGGCCTGCATTTCATTGAAGTTTGAATCATTTTCAGACTTCAACAACTTTCTGCTCCTGGATCTGAGGTAGAACTCAGCATAATGACACGTTTATTTTCAATCGCAATGAGTAGTTAACCCATTAAGGACTAAAGCGCCTGTATCAACGGCTCCCCAATACCGTCGGTCGCCTTTGGAATTACCCTTGAAAACCTGAAGAATTCCCAGAAATTCAACACTTACAAAATGATTAATATCTCAGCCCCTGTAGCAGACAGAAACACAATTCCAAAAGAATTAAAGAGCTTGGACGTGGCTTTCACACAGGCAGAATTTATTATTATTTACTGTTTCAATCGATGATGTAAAAATAATGTGTCAGTGCAAGAGAAGCACCATTATAAAAAATGAAAAAAAATCCGAGTGGTAATTACCATCCTCTATTCTGTTACAAACACATCTATATCGTCTTTGTCTACAAATCATATCATGTCACATTCGACTGGTTCCACTGGTCGTGCGCGTCGTCTATATATATCACTGCCGTTACTTATCAGAGCTCCGGGCGATCGACGGCGTCCGCCATTAGCCTAACTACGGCTCGAAAAAATTCCGCGACATCCTGCGCGGTCTCGCGCCACCCTCGCGTGTATTTTCTGATGCGTTAAATTGAGTAAGAGACGGAGAATTGGATTAAAAAAAGACACCGACGTATCCGCTCTCCCGGCGTGAAAGAAATGCGATTACGCGTTCCCGTCCTTAAAGCGGAAGTCAACGCAAACATATTTTTTTCAAGAATATGTTTTATGCAAGCCCACTAGTTGAAACAGGGCATTCTGATAAATATCGCGTTTGTGTAATAAGTGTTAATTTGTGTAATAAGTGTTAATCCACTCGTTTTTAGCCATCTCTGGGGGCGGCCATTTTGTTTTCTGTCGACTGAAAATGACATCACAAGTACTCACAACGACCAATCACGGCTCGGATTCAGACAACAGGTCAGCTGTAATTGGTCGTTGTAAGCAGTTGTGATGTCGATTTTCAGTCGACAGAAGACAAAATGGCCGCCCCCGGAGATGGCTAAAAACAAGTGCATTTTGCTACTTAACTTATAATCCACGCAAAATTCATCACAATGCTGTGTTTCAACTAGTGGGCCTGCTGGGAACATATTCTTGAAAAAAATATGCTTGGGTTGACTTCCGCTTTAATGGGTTAATCGGATTTGTTTTCCGGCAACAACATATGAACACAGTACTAGAAGGCACCTTTGCGCTAAAACAAGAAAGGACCCATGCAACTGGCAGTTGACCGTCATCTCTGGTGTTAAAACAGTTGTCTGCGCGGGGACTCATTTTTACGCAGAGGACACTATCATGAATTCAAATGAAGTCAAACACCTAAAACTCTCCACAGGCCTCCCTCGTAAAAGAGCGTAGCAGCTCTCATGACAGTAGAGTCACTCTGGGAACGACAACCATATTTTCACCGGCACAGCTGATGAAGTTTTACTCGGGGGGGGGAAAACCGAGGAGAGTGAGGAGAAACCACGTGGCCGTGGCCATAAACAAGCCAAATGAACAATTAAACACGGCGGTAAAGATTAATCGCCTGGTTTCTTTTCGATGGACGGGGGATTACACGGGCCCTATCGCAAAGTCATTACCAAAGCCTGCAGGCCTTGGTAATTAATCATCCTGTTGGCCACGCTAGGAGAATCAAATTGATCGCCTGGCTCTGGACGGGCGTCCCATAATCCACTAGGTGTCAGCGTCCCATCATCTTCTCATCACGCTGCGCTTGCTTGTATATATTTATAGGGTGTCAACGTCAGATAAAGGATGGAGTTGGCCAGCCAAAGACTTTTCGCCTTGCTATTCATCTCGGCATCCTGCATGTCAGTCCAGTCATGGTGACAGTGAGCTCATCTACTCTGAGGTCACTTTATCGAATCGGAGCTGCTGCTTTCATTGTCTTCCATTCATGTGCATTAATGTCCTGCTATTGATTGTAAAGGGCTCCATGAGCAAGCTAATCTTTATGGAATGTAGGCCAAAGACAATGTTAGGATACACAGCTGCTATTTACTATGGGAAAATACAAATCTGCACTGATTGTACAGTATAGAATGAGTCAATTGAAAACAATCGTACTAGCTTCCGGTAACTAAAAATTGTACCTAAAATCAATGGCTGGAAACAAACAGAAACGCAACTGCGTTGTGCTAAAAACTAGAATATGATAAGTTCAGAATAAATGTGTTGACATTTAAACACATTTAAGATCATGTAAAATGATGCACAGCTTGAACAGTGAGGTCAGTGATTCTCTGCATAGGGCATAAATATTACGCAAGCATAATGGTGGGCAACTTTTATAGTTTTATATTAAAGCCATTCTCAAATGGACCAGGGAAGTAATAAAAGTAAGTTAGTTATTGAATAATAAGAATAATTCTGAGGGGCCTCATACAGTTAGAAGAAGTTCTCGACCGGTCTCACTTCCCAATGATTATGTGCCCGAATCTGGAAGTAAAATTTCAAAAATATACACAAAATCATGAAATGCTTTAACGCAAACTCAAGTTGAACTAAGAAATTAGGCTAGCACAACCTTCCATTTTCTTTCCTTTCTAATTGAATAATCATGACACTTTTTCCAAAATCTTTCTTAAAGCAGTACATTTAGGAAAATTAATGGGTAATAAAACTAATACTCCAAAGTGCATTTCAGCTAACATTGCTGTTAAATTAAAAAAAAAACGTAAACCTCATGCTTTTCTTGGCAACCACATATCTGCAAAACAACACGCTTACTGGAAAAGACACTTCTTTCAAATTAAATTTGACTCACTATATATCAGGGGCCAATCTAGACTTTAGACAATTTTATCAGACAAATGTTTATTATTAACATGCAATATGCGGAGCTTTGTCTTTTACAATTGTATGCCAGGCTGCGGCATAAAAAAAAATCTTCACGCATATTTATTTATTTTTATTTTTTATAGCTCAGACTAGAATAGCCAACAAACAATGGTGCCATGTTTCCATGCGGAGTAGTGTAATATCCAGCGCCATCAGTGTGACTCCTGCTGTCAAAACAAACAGCGGAGAAGCATGTTCACTATGTGCAGTCTTAATCCACAATCCAACCCCCACCGCCACAAAGCCACATGACAAGTTAGTACTGGCGAGCCTGAGAAGCAAAATTAAAGCCGAGACGGGAAGAGCCAACATGAAGTCATCGTTGCAAGCCTGAAAACAGACAACCCCCCCCCCCCCCCCCCCCCCGCCGCCCCAACATGCTACAACAAGAGCCTTCAGCTTTTTGTCACTCGCAAAGGAAAAGGGGCATCTGGAGAAGTGCCCCACCAGATCCAGTAGATGGCACTGTGGGTAAAAACAGCAGTGCTTCGCAAATGTAGCGCTTGACAGAGGACATATCATTGAAAATAGACTTTTGAATGTTTGTACCGAAGCATCGTGTAGTAATAGTAGTAGATAGTTAACCAGTATTACACAATTGTTAAATTCCAGGCAATGCGGTGACGAAGTCAACTAGGTGAGGTGGTCGTTTTTGTGTGAACAAGTCACCATCGCTCACCGACTGACTCACAGGCCAAAATGAGCTCAGCTCCACTCTCGGGAACACATGCGAGCCCACATGGACAATGTTAATGATTGAACCATTTGACTGGCAGAGGAGCTTTAGGTCAACCGCCAGGTTTTGTTTATACTGTCGCGTTATTAGGAAAGAGGAAACCATAGTACAACGATTACAATCCCACATCAGTGGCCCTGGCAGGTGGCCACAGTTCCTGTGAAATTCGTTCGAAAAAAAAGAAAAGAAAAAAAAAAAAAAAGTCCCATCGTGATCAAGCCGAAGATAACGAAAATCACTTTTAAATTAGGTCACTTTCATAAGCGGGGACTTTTTCATTTTGTGTTCTTCTTGTAAAGAAATTGGGGTAAAGGTTATTGGTTAAAATGTATGATAAAAATTATCATAAAAATTAAAAAATAAAACGCAGACGATATTTTAAAGGTTTCTGTGCAATTTTGGGCTGCTGAGTCCAAAAATGACACTAGTTTATTTGAATGAGCTCTTTTTTTGGGGGGATGTTGATATTTTTGACAATGAATTGATTGATCATTAATGTGCTTTGACAGTTCACTTTGACCGCTACTAGTATCGTTTGACGTCAACTTTTTCTTTGGATTTGTTTACTTCTAATATTGCCTAATTTTCAGGATTTTTGCCTGATTTACACATGAAAAAAATTGGCACGTAGCAGTTTATTTATTTCATTGAAAAAATCCCGCACACACCACCAGCTGAAATTGAAAAAAAAATAAAATAAAAAGCTTATTTTAACAATATGTGTTATATTGTTTATATAAGCATTTTTCTAACATTGAAGAATGACATATAATAACGTCTTGAATAGGATTTAAATAAACACAAAGAAAAAAGTATTTTATAATTTTTCGTATTGATAGTGTGAAACATGGGCCGGTTTGGATAAAAATGCGTCACTACTTCGCTTGTCTCTAAACAAAGACAATTAACTACCTGCTGCTACCTGCTGGTATGAAAGAGTACTGCAATGTAGTAAAGACATGATTACGCTGCCAGGCTCGAGACCGCAGAGGCACACAAATTACGTTATTTCCCCCTCGGCACACCTGACAATATCTCGCGGCACACCAGTTTGAAAAACCGAACAAAGTTGAAGTCATAAAGAGAATACAAAAGTTATAACTACTATAAGCACAAAAAAAAAAAAAAGAAAAGAAAAAAAGGAATAACTCAAAAATACCTGCTAGATCATCCTGATACATTGTCCAAAACAATGGCGGGCAGTGGTTGACGGTATATGGACAAGGACGGGTGAATGTTTACAAGATGTGCGCATCACAAGGTTTCCAGACACTCGCGCGTCTCAAAGGGGGAAGATGAAAAATACGCAAGAGAAGCAGCTGAACATGGCACTTAACACACACAGTCAAAGTACTCTGCCCCACTCACGCAAGCAGCTGAATGGAAATACTAATCCAGATATGACGTCAATAAGCAATGGTGGGAAAATACTGTATGCGTCTTTGAAACGTGGCTAAAAAAAAAAGCCAAAGAAAAGGAAAAACAGGGTTTGTGAATTGTCCTATTAGTGACAAAAGTGTGCACTGGTACATGGATCTTTCAATAGTAGCGGTAGTTATGGTCGTGGAGGTAGTAGGACGATACTACTAGCAGCAGTGGTGGTGGTAGTGGTAGTAATTGTGGTAGGTGTTGTGGGATTAGTAGTAGTAGGAATAGTCTCTTTTTCTCTCTCCGTTTATCTAGTCAGGCTGTGATCTAGTAAAGCTAATGCTCAAGGCACATACTAGCACACCCTCTAAGATGACAAATGCCGAAAGCTCCTGACGTGATGGCGCGAGAACACAAAGTGCATATGATGTCCGTGTGAGCGCGAGACACAAAAAGTTGTGTGCGTGGTGTGTTCGCGCGTGCGGATTAAAAATGGAAGCGTCGCCCCTGCCGACATGCGATCCACTGGCGCTCGCTGACGATGACCTCACACCGGAGGAGCTTGGGTTTCTCACATCGGTCGCGAGGACAAATGGCGTTCATTGAGCTCCACTTCTCGGCCGCAATTATTCAACCGCGCGTGGGGGAAGAAAAGATGCTCTATCGGATGTCTGTAATTCAATCGCAGGTGAAGAAAGAAGAAAAATCTTGGCGCTTTTGAGCACATTGTCGCACAGACGTGGTGGACAGCAGGCTAAGACACAAGAGGTAAAACCGTCCAATCACAGGAGCGCATCTATTCATCTATCCATACATCCATCAGCAAAAAGCAAAACGCACTTGGAGTTTTTCCTTGGTGTCACGAAAACAAAAATACTAAATATGAACTTTCACGGTCACACACAGTTCCATGCGGGCAGTGTGCCTTTTACGTTTCCTCATTGGGCAAAAGCCACAAAATGCCCTCACAACTGATCAGTCGCCGGTGACACAGCAGCTTGAACGCACCTTAAGATAAGGCCATGATAGCACTCACGTTTACTGGAAAGTCTTTGTCTAAGACAGGGTGTGCCAAAATTATTTTTGTCATGGGCCAGTTGCATATAAAATTCACGGAGGATGACTCTTGACATCAGAAATAAAAGAAAAGATTATGTTCAACTATTTACATATAAAAAGGGCTTTGATCATTTTTTTTTTTTTTTTTTCAATATCTCGGCGTAAAGACAAACTGCCATTTTGGGAGCGATTTTAGCAAGAAGTACACACCCTTGATTTGCTTTAGTGAGCCACATCCGGCCCTCTGACCTCGTGTTTGACACCTGTGCTCTTAGAATCTCGCTGTGACATGTCCCACGAAAATACTTGTGATGTTTGTTCTTTGCGCTTTTATTCGGATCGTCCACACATTCTAATGGCATGTTGTTGCCGTGAGAAATAGTAAGAATTGAATAGAATGTAGACAAAGGAGAGTTTCGCAAATACTGTAAATGACTCAGTATACAGGAGTAATAGTTGTTGTTTTTCACCGAGGATAAAGAATATATGCCTGTGAGTATCGCAAGTGTAATTCTCTGTTTGAAAATAAACTGAGAGTGGCAATAAACAGCTCAAAGCCACTTTTCTCAATGAGCTAATTCAGCATACTCGTATAATTTATTTATCAGTTATGTTTAATGAGCATTTGGATTATGAGCAATTCTGCTTTGTAAGAAACCTAAAAAGCTGGAGAGCCGCCGTTAATGCAAATTCACAATACTTAACTTTTGGATGATTTAAAATAAAACATTGGACGGACTATGTGGTATATTGTTGCAAACACACATTTTCAGACGGTTTTACTGCTTTATGAACAAACTATTGAATTTTACAGGTTCATTTTATTGACACATTTAAAAAATACATCCAAACACATTGTCTCACTATGATAATAAACTGTCTGCTTAGCACAAAGTTTCAATTCCTACAATTGAAAAGTGTAAGACGCTGCAGCTGCAAGTGTTTACACTCAACTAACGTCCCATGAGCTCATATGCGCACACGTCATGGAAAACCGTATCCCTTCCTAAGAACGAGCCATTTAAGCGGGACAGAGTGTTAAGCAGGTTTTTTTTTTTTTTATGAAGGTTTTTTTTTTTTTTTTTTAATTCGAAGGTGTGATGCGAGCATGGTTTGACAAAAAGAAAAAGTTATTTAGGCAAATGAAGGACGGGACAAATAAGCACAGCGAACGTCCCCGGTTCGACATTACTAGAAGTGGACATTGGATGGCACTTCCGAGCAAGGTTATCTAGATTAGCAGGAATGTGAGCTCAGATAAGAACAGCTCACAAAGTTGCCATTTAAAAATGACAGCTTCTGAATTGAAAAAAAATAAAATACATTAAAATACATTTGGATGTGTTTTGGAGTTGATGACTTTTGTTTAACACATCTCACAGATCTCCCTTTGTTGCAACATTCACCTTCACTCAAGAAAAATGTGAAGTGCCACCATTTTTTTTTATTGCCAAGAAACCATTCCAAAAGCAGGTGTTTTCCTATACGTCACACGCTCGATTGTGAACTTTCACAATCATTATACTCACCCGGTGCGAGACAATGAAGGGGCGCAGAGTGACTAAATGTGATACCAGTAAACTAGTGGCAATATACTCATTTTAGAGAAACACCATCATCCTCATCTGGTGGTGTTTTCCTCTCAGAGGGTCTCGCCTGTCTTGTCACTTCCTATTCCATCCTCTGTCTGTTGGTGGGGGGAGGGGGGGGTGGGGGGGGTGGATGTGTATCATTTTCACCCACTGAATTACAATCATGATTTTAACTCACTGCTCACGTGACTAGCTTTCAAATGTACTGAGGATCTGATTAAGTACATGGTCCATTTTTCAAGCACAATTTACACCTAGCTGCTTTATTTCGATTCCCCTTTTTATTGTTACTTATCTTTTCATGGTTGGTACAAGTGATTAAAGCGGAAGTCAACACAAACATTTTTTCAAGAATATGTTCCCGGCAGGCCCACTCGTTGAAACACGGCATTCTGATGAATTTTGAGTTTGTGGAATATAAATTAAGCAGCAAAATGCACTCGTTTTTAGCCATCTCCCGGGGCGGCCATTTTGTCTGCTGTCGACTGAAAATGACATCACAACTGCTCACAACGACCAATCGCGGCTGACCTGTTTTCTGTATCTGAGCCGTGATTGGTGGTTGTGAGCAGTTGTGATGTCATTTTCAATCGACAGAAGACAAAATGGCCGCCCCCGGGAGATGGCTGAAAACGAGTGGATTAACACTTATTCCACAATACTTATCAGAATGCCCTGTTTCAACTAGTGGGCTTGCTTAGAATATAGTCTTGTAAAAAATTGTTTGCATTGACTTCCACTTTAAGTACAATACGCCGTATTTGTCAGCCTTTTACTGGCTCGGTGTTTAACGCCACAGGGCGTCGGTAGATCAAATCCTAGGGTGCGAGTTGCCAACTGTAATTATTATTATTTTTTTTGCAATGGTCCAGTATAAGTTGAGTTTGACCACATTGCGGTGTTCGATGGGTTTAAGACTGCTACTCATGGTCAAGATGGTGGTACTTGGAGATACGTTTTTTTTTGTTTTTTTTTTAGGTGGTGGTGTAAAAAGCTTAAGAGCCTTTGATTCAGATTCTGACTGAGCTCAAGTCTCGCAATAGTATATGTGTGGTAATATAACAAAGTTTATTGAAGTACTTTACCTCACTGTGCGTATCCATTGCACTGTTGTATTTCATGAATGCTGCTTGGATTGAAGCAATCTCTTGTTAATGCAATTCTATCCTGTCTGCGTTGCTATGAGGTTTCATTTGATAAATGCATTTGGATGAAATAAAAGCTTGCTGAAACACACGCACACAGAGTACTGATGAATGAATGACTCATCTTTACATTAGTGAGGATAGGTTGTTTGTGCTCCTCCCAGCGTGTTATTTGAGCTTTTTTTTTTTTTGTTTGTTTTGTTTTTAAACAAAGTGTGGCGTCCATGCACATGCAAACAAAAAGCAAGTAAGCACTGGTGCATGAGTGCTCCCAATAAGGAGCATGTCAACATTTTTGCTGGGCTTCCAGAGCAGAAGTAGCAAAAAAAGATCCCCAACATACACCTATTGAGTCCAGTAATAGACTTTGGTTCCACTTAACAGGCAAGAATATATGCTTCATAAAATATTTTTACTAAAACAAAAATAAAAATAAGACTGCCTATTCCAGTCACTTGCAAAATATGCCATCTACCAAAAGCAGCAGCGCTATGAACGGCCATCTGAAAAGCTATCCGCTAGCTTTAGCTGACAAACAACCTGAAGGGAATTCATCAAACGCCCTCCTGGAATAGTGACAAGACCAACAATATACTGGAGGCCTAGCGTCCAAAATGAAGACAAGCCGCAAGGACACATGGTTAGCTTTGCTTCCTGCCTCCAATGGCTTCAGCGCTGACTCACTCATCCAATCACAAATCACAGACAGCTTCAAGGTCTCACGATCTGATTCTTGTGTGAACTCTTGCTAGAATCAATGTGACACAGGTTTGCTACACTATATTATTGCAAAAGCACTCCCTCATCCTGTATTTTTTTTTTTTTTTAATTCCATGCTATTATGTAGCAAGTAGTAACCCTCCAGTTATGTTGCAAATTGGTGTTAAGGGTTTTACAAGTTCCGACAGTCTGCGAGACCGTACGAGTCTGAATGAATGAGCAAGCATCGAAATGTAATTGGCCGAACACGGTGAAGGGAGGGGAAAGTGAGGGAGCTATCAACGGCATCATCGATTAATCGACATCAGCTCTCATCACCTTCATCGACTGTAAAAATGCTGATCGCTCAACCTCTAAACTTTACTGCATCTGAGATTAGAGAAGACTATGGCGCGGGCGTGTCATGCCGTGAGTAACGCGTGAAGGGTTTCCTGACGCGCCGCAGCAAGTGACTCACACTTCTCAAACTTCTCAGTCAGTTCCTTGAATTTTTACAAAGAGGACATTAGTACTACAGTACACGTGGCCCCGCCCACTAATCCTCCCATTCTTACAGTCGATCGCGTGTGTGTGTGTGAACAAGCCATTGTTTACCGGTGTAACGCTTTTTTTTTAACAACCAACGATTACGATGACGATGAAAATGACTGTGATGATCACGATGATGTTTGTTCGGGATTTTTTCAATGAAATAAATGTGCCTTGACTCAAAAAAGTTTGAAAAACACTGCTGTAAATAACCATATTTTCACCACTTCCCTGCAAAATATGAAAAGAAATTGCACAAACTGTTAGGAAAACGGTTGCGATCTAATTAAATTGGGTGTATGAAACGTGACTATTTTTAAAACATTCACGGGAAATGAAGCAAAACAGCATGAGAAGCCAGTGTGTGCAATATTTGTCATTAAATTATAAGAATAAAGTTGGAATTTTAACAACAATGTTCAAATATTATGGGAAAAAAGTTGCAAATTTATAAAGTCACAATATTAGGAAAATAAAGTTGTACTCGTGAGAATCAAGTCAAAATATGCAGAGGAGAAACGTAGCAATTTTTAAATTTAAATTTTACATGGGAAAAGTCATTGTCATTTATGTAATAATGTTATGAAGAAAAAAATATATATCATCGCTGTCATGTGAAAAATACTTATCTCCATTTTTTTTTTTTTTTTTTTAGATGATCAGCGTGAAGTCTGTCATCCTTATCTTATTTGATCTTAAGCAGCATTACATCCCAGAGTCACAGTCTGATTTGTGGCTGCCAGGATGACAAGAAAGCACAAAGCACATAACCCCGCCTTCCCTCTGCAATCCATGGAAGTGGCGGAGTCTTTCAGAGGAAATGCGCACTGCTGATTCACAGATTCAACTGAAGGGAGTCTTTGCTTCTCTGCTCAATTGAACATCTTTTATCACACTGCTTTTTTTTTTATGACATGTTTTATTACATTTTACTTGTCTTTATCTTTCCTAGTAATCCACTGACCAGCTGCTTTCCTTCAAATATCCTTCGCATACTAGCAAATTTGTCCCGGTAATTTTTCTCTGTTACTGTAAAACAATAAAAAAAAAACACAGCAATTCAACAAACAAGTCCAGCTGCCTCGATTTAACTTTTGCGGACTACCATGATCTGGATGACTGAGAATCTATTAGCTATGTGCTATTTTTGATTTATTCCATGTATTATATGGCCTCCTGAAATGGTGCATTTTGTTTTTTAATCAAATAAAATATAAAATAAAAATACACTATAAAATTTCCATTCATTCATACAATTAAAATATCATTCTCGACAGGTGTGGTGGGAGGGGAGGATAAGAGATTTTAGACCTGTATATTCACATTTTATCATTCTTTTCTTGATTTAGTTCAATGGCCACAAACAAGTCACTTTGTATTTCCTGGAATGATGACAATCACTTCAACTGTTAACTTGCATCATAGTTGAGTTCAAACGAAGCGGCCACATCACCGCAAACCCAATCGCTCTTGTCTAGAAAAACTCCACAAAAACATAGTACCTGTTCAACTTCTTTTGCTGGAAGTTGTTCAAAGGAGTGTATTCATAGTAGACCTGCTTGGTATGTAATAGTAACAGGTTTGCATAGATCCTAGTCCGCGGTATTCGTCTCATCCGCGCCAAGCGCGTAGCAATAGGCTGCTCCACTGGTTGGATTCTAAAAGAGTCTCAAATTGTTTACACCGAGTACCACCCAAGTAAAAATATTCGGCTCTCCAAGTACCAACACAAGAATGCAGTAGCATTGTGGGGCTAAGTATTGATTAAAAACAAGACGGAGGTTTTAGTGCTGAAAAGTGGAGTCTGCTATTGTTACAAATGATTCACCAGCTAAAGAGTTATTTTCAATTCTTTAGCTAGTGAATTGCTTGCTGTCTTTTATAAGACACTTTTGAGACTGAAAAAAAAAAAGGTTTTTCTTCCTTCTAAATGTCCTGAAAAATACTGATTTTGGAGATATAAAGGTTGCGCCCGACATTGACAATATTTAATATTAAGGTAAGTAAGTTGCATTACGCACAGTTTGAACATTAACACTGCACTCAAATACAGAAACATTTTAAAACTACTGAAATTACTTTAAACACTACAAAGCAAATGTATGTGTTTCCTATTCATCTATAATCATAAATATTTACATGAATATAAATACAGTATATTCATAACATACTCATGTTTGAATCATATTGAAAATGCTTTAAATTGTGAGAAGATAATCTTCCTGTTAAAAAAAAAAAAAGGCGAAATTACAATAGAGGCCTGAGGGCAATGTTTTTAGTAAAGTTCCAAGTGTGTACGAATGAATATTTACATGTTCAGTCTGGCCCTGAGCGGGATTTAGAAGACAATTATGTTGTTTCTATTGTGGAAAAAAAAAAGAATATACCCATGCAAATGACAGGAATGTATTCATAATATTTCTTAGACTAAAAATGCAAACAAGGGAGAAAAAAAAACACTTAAGTCGTGTATTTTTCAGCCATGGTCATAAGATCAAGCGGACTTACACTTTTTTTTTCTTTAGTCATTGCCGCCATTGGCTGCTGTGTTTCTGGTTGCCATGGCGCAGCTAACGAGGACTTTGTTTGCGCAACTCAAGTGTTCGCTAACCAGAAGGGCGTCACTTCACTCCGGGAGAGCCTCCAAGCCTTCGTCTGTCGTCTGTGACTCACAGGGTGTTTCCCGACACAGCGTCTGGTCGGGATTTCTGCTCAGCTGACATTTTTCTTTTGTTTTGTTTGCTTTGCGTGACAATAGTTACATAACGTCCAGAGGGCGATCAGGGACTCCCCCGAACCTGAATGGTGGCCAAAAATTCTGAGAAGTTTTGGAGCATTCTGCAAAGCGTCACACGTCTAATTAAACATACGCTAATCGCAAAACAGATGGGGCTTTCGGCTGGAATTTCAGAATGAAGGAGAAAAAAAAAAAAAAAAGTCAAACTTGACAGCCAGCATGTGGACCGAGGATTTCAGGCTGGCGTGGCCATTTTAGAGCGCCCCATCGTTGCCCCGCAATGACCTAGTTGAGATAACGACTTGATTTTTCATGATTTTGAAGCCTCATTTTATATAGTTGGATTGGCAATTAACACTGTCTAAAAACCAGACATTTGTTTGAAATCTAAAACACTTTGCAAACTAATTAAACAGGCTAGCAGTCTAGTCACACACTCTGTTGTGGGATGGCATTCTGCTACCTCGAGCTAGCAATGCGCGTGGGCTTATATTTACTTGGCGGCAGACACAGTGAAAGTGACAAACATTTGGTGTCATCTTCTACTGTATTGCGATCTGACGTAAAGCCGCTGACTGCGCGGGGGGTGTCCCACCACATTGTGTCATGACCTAAATGCTGGTTTCTATCCGCCCACCCTCAACATGGTGCACAACGTTACCCGGGAAGTACTTTTCCATGTTGTCCTTTTGATGACATATTTTGGAATAGCAAGGATTAACTGTGCAAAAGGCATTACACTAAGTCAAAGCAGTTGCTCAAAAGACCGACTTTTTGTGACCAAATGGCTGACTTTGCGTCCTTAAAGTGGAAATCAACCCAAAACATATTGTTTTCAAGAATATGTTCTATGCAAGCCCACTAGTTGAAACAGGGCATTCTGATAAATATTGCGTTTGTGGAATAAGTGTTGACCCACTCGTTTTTAGCCATCTCTGGGGGCGGCCATTTTGTCTTCTGTCGACTGAAAATCGACATCACAACTGCTCACAACGACCAATCACGGCTCAGATTCAGAAAACAGGTCAGCCGCGATTGGTCGTCGCGAGCAGTTGTGATGTCATTTTCAGTCGACAAAAGACAAAATGGCCGCCCCCAGAAACGCAAAATTAATCGTAATGACGTATTTTAACTAGCGGGCCTGCTGGGTAGATATTCTTGACGCAACACACATTGCTATGGGTGGCATTCCACTCAGAAAGTTGCTGACGAGACCAACTTTTTGTGAACAAATTACTTGGATTTGGTGGGCGGTTTGGGGCATTTAAGCCCATCTGTTTGTGCTACTTGCCAAAACGGAGCACTGGGCGATGATGTCGAACCAACGCTATTTTAGTCTCTCCTGGTTAGCTGCCATGTGCTCGTCATTTGCGATGACAACAGTTTGGACTCTGGAACGAATCCCGGTGTTTGTTTGTTTTTTGTTTTTTAATGCATTTTTTGGAGTTTGAGCTTTCACCTTCTTTTTCCATCTTCATCTGAATTTTTTTTTCTCTCAGCTGGAAGGCATACAAAGTGACGCGGACTGTAAAACAGTTGAAGCGTCAGCTTGCATGCTTGGACGTGGATAAAAGTGAATGTTTACGCGGCAGGGGGTGGGGGTCTAACAGTAAATCCCAAAGTATGGAGGAACAGGAGGAGTGTGCCCGGAGAAGACATTTTGGACTGGAGGGGTGGGTGGGACTTACTGGGCCGTGATGACTCACAATTTCTGGCCCGCTCTTTGCTATCTGGCATCTGGAGCTCATTGACGACCGCGCTCCATGGCAACCGGCAGTTGTGGAATTGTAAACAGGCCGAGCCGGTGGAGAGACGAGCGGGAAGCTGCTTTTGGCTGCTTGCGTCGCTTCACTTGCACACACAAGAAATCTGCCTCGACATGCTGAGATCACAGGGAGCATGTTAGGTGAAAAGGATCAGATGTAATTATGTTGACATGCGATACAGTTCCTCCTCTCCTGTAGGAAGTTTAGCACAGGCTAATAGTCAATTCCCAGTCATGTAGAATATACACTATACTTAGTCTGTATTTGAAAATTCAGCCCCCAAACTTAATTTCATTTCGAAACATGAAATTTGGTAGGCCCATCTATCACGAAAAGACACACAAAAAAGTCTCAAGAACCCAAGCCCCAAAAGCTACAGGAAGTCGGAAGTTTTGGGTTGAATCATTCCTCCGAAAACTGGCTAATTCTCAACAAAGACCCCAAAGCCTGTTTTACTCACCAACATGAAATTCGGTAGGCAATTATATCACAAGTAGATGCACAAAATAAGTCAAGAACCAATGCCAGGAAAGACTGATGAAGTTAACCGTTTTGGTTTGAAGTGGCCATTTCCACTTCAAATTAGCTCAATGGCACAGCCAGAAAAGTTGTCAAAATTCCGCTTTAAAGCCCGTTTCATTTAGCAACATGAAACTTGGTAGTTATGTCAAGCATGAGTAGACACATAAAAATGTCTCAAAAATCTAAGTTGATAAAGACATCGGACGCCTGTGGTTTTGGTTTGTAGTGGCCATTTCCAGCGGCAAAATTAGCTTCACTGCATCACGACGGTTGGGAAAATTCAGCCCCCGAAGCCAGTTTTACTTAGTAACAAGAAACTTGGTAGGAACTTCCATCGTGAAAAGACGCACAAAAAAAGCCTCTTTATCACGCCAGGAAATAAACAGGAAGCCTGCCACTGCCATTTTGATTTGTTGTCAACATGAGCACACTTCAAATTTTTTTTTCCCCCATGCATACTGAAACCTATTGCAACATGTTAAAATAACACAGATAAGTGAGACAGACTCCATATGTAATTCTGAAGAAACAGAAATCACAAAAGCACTTCTCAGTAAGTCCATGGCTTTCCCTTAAGTGTCCATAAAGCAAAACTGACACCAC
Organism: Filicampus tigris; assembly: GCF_054856515.1. Taxonomy (NCBI): domain Eukaryota; kingdom Metazoa; phylum Chordata; class Actinopteri; order Syngnathiformes; family Syngnathidae; genus Filicampus; species Filicampus tigris. Next base: position 6,160,846 of record NC_141232.1, read on the forward strand.
AGTCAGAAAGGAAGTGTGTATCTATGGTGACGGATCTTTAGTATCCGCCAGTGGTCACGTGACATCCCTACCAGAGAATTTCCTCAGAGCAACACAACAAGCAAGAGTGGTGCTTTTTATAGCGCTCCGCAGACGCTCTCACGGGCTTCAGCTGCTCCTTCGTGTACTTTCTGGAAGGCCAGCCGGCGGATTGCCTCGCGCACATAGTGAGGACGACGTTCGAAAAAATGCCGCAGCTACAAAACAAGATCGGCATCCATATGCATGCAGTGAATGACACAAGCGTCCTTTTTCAGCCCGTGTCCTTAATTTAGTCTTATATCGATACACTGCAGAGGTAAAGAGGGAGAGGAAGTCCTAATTGTTCACTGACACTTCACAAATCGGAGCCCAGATCGGTTGTGAGGAAAAGTGCTGTGCAAGCAGGTAGAGGCCCAAGCGGCTTTTCCAGAAACGGTGCAGGAGGTGACCGTGGATTCCCGCTCATCCGTCATTTTATAAAGTTGCAGGAAATATGGTGCGCCGTTACGCTCCTTGGATGTCATCTGTCTCTGGTAGTGGTTTACTACATGGACTTCAGTCAGTAAAACACTAAATTAAACACTACACACCTTTGTTGTCGTCGCAGTACTTCAAAGATAAGGCGAGATAAGGCCAACAATCGACGAGTGCAAAGTTTGTTACGTTAATAGATTGCGACATTATGACACAAAATATGATCTAGAATTTAATTTTGGTGTCATCATCATTTAATGAACGAATTGTACAGATATTTAAGATGCAATATCTACATTATATAACAGCGGTGCCTTGAGATTAATTCGTTACAGCCTCCCTGAGAAAAACAACAAAAAAATGTTGTCATGTTCATTTTAATGGGGAAAAATACTGTGCTTGATAAAAACATACAGTAATCAAAGTGTGGACATTTCTGACTTCCCAATTTGTTGACTTTGAAACTTTCTGACAACCCAGTTTTCTCAAATGCTAGGTCTCAATGAAGTCGGTGTACAGCGATTTTCCCTGACTTGTCGGCGATCCCAATCGTGTTAAAATGCGCTGTGGGTCGGAAATTAATGACTTGCTAATATTCGTGAATGTCGCATCTTAATGAAGTTGGGTTAAAACAATTTCTCCCGACTTCGCATGTAGGAGCTGTGACTTCAGGAGCATTCCGTGTGACTTACAAACACATAGGTCCCTAATTCACAGGTTTTTCTAACGCAGCATGAAAAAAAGTCCACGTTTTAAACAAAACACAATCATTTTATAGTTAAGAGACTGTGAACATATGAAAGTTTTGTTAGCTGCTATTGACAAGTGAAACGCAAGGTATGAAGATTACAGTAGGAGGAAAACAAACAGGAAAGTACTCAAATAACCTGCCAAAGAAAATCTAATGCTAATTATAATGACTATGTACGATAATTATTCCTGGGGAGTTTTTGGCACCGGAAGAAGTCGGAGCATTTGCCAATTTGTGTAGCGGTCACATCGCGTTACGAAAATTAAGCAGCTTTTGCCTATAAACTGTACACCCAGTGAGTCGTACATGTTGAAAGTAATTACACTAGTCAGAATGTACACGACAGACGACATTTCTGAGAATTTAGTGCACTGACAAAGCACTGCGATAGAATCTCATGAGTCACACGCATGCAAGAGCTCCTTTAAAGCAGGAAAAGCTTCTCTGCGATCTTGTAAGTTCCCGGAAAGTTCTTCACTTGGGAACATGACGCAAACTAACGTGGAAGTCAATACAACAATTCACCTTGACATCACGCGTTCTTTCAGGTGGCAAATGCCAAAGGATACTCCTCATGAGTAAATAAACATCCCCATTTCATTTGACAAAAGCAGAGTGTTTGCGTAAAAAGTGTAAAATGTATGAACTCATTATTTTGTGTGAAGCGTCAGGCAAAAAGATGACCTTTCTCTGGTTGTCGGCCCCCATTAGCCAGAGTATGTCTGTTCCTGTGGTGTTCCTCAAGGGTCCTTTTCGGGGACCATCGTTTTCACGTGCTACATGCTTACTTTTAAAGGTATAATCAACAACACGTTAGAAGGTATCTCATTCACAACACAGATGTATTTTGATTTTAATCCTGAGAGGACATCTGAGATCATCCTATTAGTATAGAATTGTGCACCGCTGTCACTGCTTTTGTCTAGATCTTGTGGGTCCGGCACATCACTTCCATTTTGCTGTCCTTGCACTGGCTCCCTGTTCATTTAAGGATCCAGTTTCTTAACCTTAAAAACTAAACATGATCCAGCCTCGCAGTCCATTGCAGACAAATTGTGGAATGCACTTTCATTTGAGCTAAGTGCTTCCTCTTTTGTGGTAAATGATAAACATTTTTTTAAAGGAATTATGGCATTTTACTCTGTGACCCAAAAAAAGAGACTAGTGATCTTGGGCTCCCGTTTGAAAAAGTTCTTTAAACATTTTTTTTTAGGTTTACGCTGTTAATAGTCATTGAATAAGTCAATGTGTATAGTTTTCTTATGTACAGTATACTAATGCATTTTTATTTTTTACTCATACTTTATATAGACATCAATTTAATTTTTATTGTAAATAAAAATTAAATTGCTGTATGTATAAAATATATACAATATTATATTATATAGTTTTAAATATAATTTACATTTAAGAACTGAGAAAAATATTTTACATTTGTATTAATGTATTTTATGTTTTATACATCAATTTGTATTAATTAATTTTACAGATTGAATTTTCAGGGGAACATTCACCTTGCACTATGCTTATATTTATCTTATTTTTATTGTACATAATATAATTTATTTTTTCTTATCTATACTTTATTTGTGAAGCTGTTGCAATGTACTGCAATAAAAAAAAGGTCATTTATAAGGGAGGTAACTAAAATTTATTTTTTTTACTGATTATATAAAAAAAACATTACCCAAACGGCTTGTCATGTAGCAATTTTAAGGCAACAGATGCAGTTCAATAATATTGTGCTGAAACTCTTCGCATTATTTGTACTAATTGCACAATAATTAGGACTAATTGTCTCTCATTAAATGTGATATTTCATCCCTCCATGCAAGAGATGTCACCGTTCAACAGGTTGGAAAACAAAGCACACGCTGAGAAGCAGCTCAGTAGAAAAATAACATTCTTTATTATAAATTACTGAAATGTTTGTCCACATATAAATAAGTGCAAATCGTTGTGTCGACCAGTCAACCTTCAAGCATCTTTAGTACATCTTTATAAAAGATTTTGTCTTCAATGTAAACATGGTGTTGTCAAAAAGACAGTGAATTAAGACAACATTGTTGTGTCTTGTTTAAATACATTCATTGGCGAGCGAGTGGCGTTCCTGTCAGTGCCAAAAGTTAAAAAAAAAAAAAACTTGTAAATCTACCATCACCGAGGATTCAGTCAAAAGTTCAGCCCTTACAAAAGGTGTGACTGCTCCTGTTGAAAAAAAAAAAAAAACTCCCAGAATGCATTGTGGGAGGGCCATCCCGGAGCTGCTGGACGGACGCAGATGCGTTCATTGAGGCCTCACAGCACATTGTTAGCAGCATCATTAGAGGAGGGAAACTGTGCGTCATCTTCGCCGGGAACTTCACTCCTGGCCCGCAGTCCTTCCTTCTGGCTCCCCTCAGACTTGGAATGCGCTTCTAAATAGGAGAGTCGTAATCCTGCATGTATTGCCTCAGAGGGTGGGGAAGCTGGTCCCTCGTGGAAGAAATGTCCAAATGTCCATTAACCGTCTTCCTGCATAAGTGCTGCAAGGTGGACGGGCAACAGGCGAGCGGTTTGACCAACTCCAGCGGCACCTTCTCGCCGCCTGAGTAAATGTAGTCCACGTTGCGTCCGTTCCCTCTGCTCTGGGGCATGTAGTAGTGCACCAGCTTGAGGATGCAGTCGAAATGGGGCACGGCGTGAATGTTCTTGGGGTCCGTCTGCAAGTAGAAGGAGGCGGCGTCGCACTGGACCCGCAGGTTCTTGGTGCCCGCCGTTGTTTTGACGCTGAGGGTGAACAGGTGGCGGTTGTCGGAGCTGTCGCGCACCAGGAAGGTGCCGGCCTTCTCGGCGCCCAGCAGGCTGTTGGCGTTCTTGCCCGTGATGGCGCCCCAGTAGAAGCCGCTCTCCTGCAACTTGCGCAGGGTGGCCAGCACCATCTGGTACTGAGCCTTGGACGCGAATGTCTTGTAGCGCTGAGGCAGCCGCATGCTGGGAGAGTCCAAGTGGCTGCTGCTCATGGCGGAGTAGGCCTTGCTGAGAGTTACCATGGCGCTGTGGCCGCTATGTGGTGAGCGGGTGCTGGAGGTGGGGGGGGGAGGGCGGGGGGCGATGTCGTACCGCGAAATAGAATGACACCGGGACTGAAGGGTACTGAGGAGGCGACACCTGAGGAGGCAGGAGGAAGATCAGGGTTAGCGCACCAAGTTTGGATTAAGATTTCAGCTTGCTATACAGAAGCAAAAAAAATACTAAGCTATCATGTATCACTTGAAATGACCAAGATACAAATACAGTTGCGTTGACGGCCCGGTTCATCAAAACCGAGGCAGAGGTTTTTTTTGTCTATTAACTTTTTGTGACATTTTGGTTAGGTGGTGTGCGGTGAGATTTTTGGGCAATTTGCCAAGGCAAATATGTGCCTTGGCTCAATAGAGGTTGGGAAACACTGGCTTAATACGATTGTAACATCATCACGAGTATAACCGTATTTTGAAAGAGTAAATAAAGGCATCTCCTGTTTTCTGAAAAAAAAAAAAAAAAAAAAAAAATCTGACTTTGTTATACCATTACAGCAAAACTCTCAGCTAATAGCTTCTTGTCACAATCACAAAACTCCTGTCCTGACATTTCAATTGCCCTAAAACAATCTACAATGAGTTGAGATGTCAAATTATCTTTGACCTAGTTGTCTACTTGGCTCTATGGGAGTATTGGAGAGTGCTTAAAAGGACTCCCATTTCCTTAACTTGGGGGCATATTTGCCTTGCCTTAAAAGAATAAATGGGGAAATCTGCTTTTTGGATCCTGGTAAAGGTCAAAATGTTAACTTTTGAAGAGCAAACATGACATCTAATGACTTCTGCATAAAAGATGAGAGACTACTACTGTTTGCCAAATTCTAGGAAATGCTTCAGTACTCCAACTTTTGCTTGCATTAAAGGAACAAAAAAGGCCCTTTGGAGTCCAACAATAGGCCTTCTATCATATATGAGATAAGATATTACTTCTCTTTCCCTAATGCTGAACCCTCCAAAAACCAATAACTAGGCTTACGCGCCTCGTATGAGGTATTCTCCCGCAACCCCCCCAAAAAAATAATTCGCTTTTCGACAACTTGACTGAGTTTTTCCTGGCAGTCTAACTTAAAGTGTTTCACGAGGCAGCGTGACTGGAGAAAAGTGCTCGTTTGTTTTGGCGTGTTTGAATCATACATTCCTATTTATGATGGCGTGCAAGTCCGGTAAGTACTTTTTGTTTGTGCAACACTCTGCCTCGGGCACCACGGTCAGTTCCAGTAAAGTTATTGTGAAATTTGCACGGGAAGCCCTTCTACGCTCGCAGACATAAATACAGCTCTGGAAAAAAAAAATTAACAGAAGGCTGCAAAATGATCCGTTTGTCTGATTTAGTGATTTATAGGTCCAGCAAAATAATTAGTTAGAGCCTTTTTTTCCCCCCCAGAAAATTACACTAAAAAAGTGTGTGTGTGCTTTTTTTGTTGTTGTTAAAGTTTTAAGGTTTTTTTTTTCTGGTCTATAGTTTCCAGAACTATGATGTAAGGACACTAACAATAACATCCACATGCAAGCTTTCAAAATTGTGAGGTGGAGAAAAAGATCAAAGAAGGATGCTCACCTCTTGCCCAAAGTCCTATCAAAGTTTAAATCCAAATGGTCCAAATGTTCCTCAGTGTCGAGGCAGCTTCCGATTTGGCTTGAAATTGAAATTCCAACCCCCAAAAAGTAGTTGTGGGGAGTTTACCACAAAGTTGAGTGTGGTGGAGCAGTTGTGAAAGGCGTCTGCGCCCTGCACTGAAGCACAGGACTGCCTTTATAGAGATCCTCCTGCTGCTTAGTGTGCGTCTGCTGGGCTAGGAAGCCCCACCCCCACCCCCCTCCTTCCAGTAAAGCTCTGGCAAATTGACAGGAAACTCAGTTCTCTCTCTCTCTCTCTCTCTCTCTCTCTCTCTGTCTCTCTCTCTCTCTCTCCAGTCAGTGAATTAACTCCTTTATTTATTCACTTTCTAGATACTTTATCACCACACCTAAAAAAAACCAAAAAAAAACAGGTTATGGTGTACGTAATTTATTATTTGCATACTAGTAGTTCCACTTTATTGTCAAGCTATGAGGTAATGACTTGGACTGTGCCGAAAGGGTTTGTTGTGTAATCAGCTTCACAGAAATTCTCGGTAAGAGGTTAAAAAAAAAAAAAAAAATTTTAACGTAAGAGCAGCGCTTGGCCAAAGGGGGCGCCAGAATTCACATCACATTGGACACATTAGAAAGCTTTGTCGCTTTTACTCACTAGTTGGCCACGATTGCCACCAATTTTTGTGGTTTCATATATAAATACGGACAAAATGATAAGTGGTAAAGCCCCCACACTCTGTACTTGAAATACAAGTTCAGATATTTTTCCAAAATTAAAAAAGTTCCAGAGTAAAGATTCATGGGGTGAGGAATTTAAAAAGAACCCTACTAAGAAGTATGTGCAATGGCATATTGCTAATAAATAGGTGAGGCGGTCATGGGGATTATGTTGTTGGAATGTCTGGAGTGAGCAATGATGATTCCAGCGCTTCACGCAAAGACAATGTGAAGTTTTGGCAATTGTGTTTGTGACTGCAAAGGTGCTCATACTGAACACAAGTCAGACGTCGTCTTGCTGACTCAGCCATGATCACCACAGACAACAGCGGTACTAATAGACAGACCTTCCGAATTTCATGCTGCTAGGTGAAATGAGCTTTGGGGAAGAATTTTACCCACAATTTGGGGTGCGTGATCAAGACATTTTTTGGTAGAAATGTGGCCAATTCAATTCAATTCGGGCACGGGTTATAGAGACTTTTTTGTGGGTCAACTCCATACCTGATAAATTACAAGTTCTAAAACCAAATGGGCTTTGGGGGCTACATTTCCCTCTTAAATTGGGGCGTGAGATCAATCACATTTTTTGTAGGAATGGCCAGTTCATACCAAAATGGTTGACTCTTGAGACTTTTTGGGGGGGGGTCTACTAATTTAAGACGTACCCACCAGATTTCATGCTGCTAAGTCTAATGAGCTTGAGGGAATGAATTTTCAATTGAGCCAAGATTTGAGGAAATGTGGTCACTTCAAACCGAAGTTGCAGACTTATGGTTGCCCACCAAATAACATATTGGTGAAACTGGCTTTTGGGTCTAAATTTTTCCCAAAATTTGGCACGCGCAATGCAGATTTATTGTATTTTTTTCGGTAATGGCTTCTTGAGACATTTTTGTGGTCAACTCACAATTTGAAATTCCCACCAAAATTCATGTTGCTCAGTCAAACTGACCCGGGGGCTGAATTTTCCTTAAAACTTGTGAAGCGCGATCTTTGATAGAAACGACCACTGAATTTGCAGGATGGCATCCCTAAACTGGGACACACTAAGCACTCTACCGAGCCTTATTATCACTAGTCTGTATTAAATATTACAAAAAATAGCCTTCGGAAACAATTGCTGGTTCTGGATGGGCACTGCCTCATTTGCCCCTCGTGCAAAAATGAGCCCTGCTATCAGTTGTGAACAGAGGCGGACTGAGGGGAGGCAAGGTGGGGGCCGTGCGGATAGTTGTCTGACGCCACGGGCCCGATGGCCTGATGTCTTTTGGTAAATGCCAGCTGGGTCCACAGAGGAATCAGGTGTTGTCTGATTCAGAGGGGGCGGGGGGAGGGGCAGATAGCGTTGGAACTTGTTTCCAGAAAGTCCGTTGTGTCATCGTGGTGAGACAAGTACTTAGCGTCCACGCTCACAACCCCCCTCCAGCCCTCTCACTTTCCCTCCCCCAATACACGAGATAGATAGGAGTCAATGGAAGGGGAAAACCACTGAGAAGAAAGAAGAACATTTCGACTGGCCACCATGGGAAGCGTGAGGGTTGCTGTTATGACAAGCTGACTTGTGTCTCAAACACTGTAATTTACACACTTCCTAGAAAGGGAAGTTTAAGTACACTGTTCTCCTTCAAAGGCAAAAAGTGGATAAAAAGAACTGTTGTGGAAATACTTTGGATGTTACAGTAATACACAGCGGGAAAACACCACGTCTTCTGACTAGCTGTCCGACCTGTACGAAACGTTGACTCGACTTGTAATCAATGATGTGCATTTGATAGCAGTTGGTTGGAGCCACATCTTGCTTCACCGCAACTTGATGATCTTTATGTGAGCACATTGGCGCACCCTTCTCTGGTTCAAAAAACAAGTAAAGCTTTGGTTAGCTGCCTAATTCTGAAAGTGCTATTCTACGAAACACATCTGAAGTTGCGAGCAAAAATGTGAGTTACAAACTCTGAATGGTGCTAGCGAACTTCGCAACAAGCGGCAGTTCGGCAGATAGTGAACAATTTAAAAAAGATAGCCAAGTGCTTGTTTTTTTTTTTTGCCGCTCCCCGTTTATAATTTTGCCTCACAAAAGTACACTAGCTTAATGCTAACACCTGATGCAAAATACTATAGACAGGCTAAGGTAGCATCAATGTTGCAGCGGTATAAGCCATTCATCGACTGATATTCAAACAGAGAGTGCAGCAACAGTATTACTGGAGCTTACTGAGCAGCTGTAACCATCCTCATGTATACACATTTTATACTGCCCCTGGTGGCCAAGGTGCACACACTAAAAAGAGCTGCTTTACAGCATGAAATCAGGATGCACACAATGTTTGCTTTATATTGTATTTAATGATGCTACTACTGTATGTTTTTGAAAAGTGCAATACTGGAGGATGCCATTTTTCCTAAATCAAAACAAGTTACAAAAGTGTTCGGCATTTCAATGGGGAAGTTGATTTGAGACACAACTGGGGGGGTATAACCTCTGCCCGTCCCCCCAACTGAACATCCTACCACCCCTTTGCCACCCCAGGTAAATCTTTCTTGAACTGCCACTGACCGCGTGTCCTTTATTATTGGGTGGCCAACGATGTTCACAACTATGGCAAGATGGATGAATGCAATTTCTTTGAAGAAATTGCATTCATCCATCTCGCTATTCAGTTTCAGTGCTTGTGAGAGAAATTTCAAATCCTTCCAATGCAACCTCAAGCCCTTTTCGGTCCACTGCCTCATTATTATGCAAAATCACTCAGTGTATTTATGTAGTGAGGTCTAGTGCATGACACTCGTTGGTTTAAACCTCAAAAAAAAAAAAAAAAAAAAAAAAAGCAGCTGCTTTTTTCCCACACTGACTCAAATGTAGCCTCGCACAACATTCCCGTAAAAAGCCGCTGGGCACACACGGGAAGTTTGCAGGAAGTCTTCCTTCTGGAATGACGAGCGAAAAAAATGTTTTCTTACTAAATATTTGTCGTGCAGGCAGAGTGTCAGGGCGCTGCTACAGTAAGGAGGAGGTTGTTACCTCTGCCAAGGAAGTTTTCATTGCTTGGCTGTTTGTTAGCAATATTATAGGGGGTGGGGGGTTAATGGGACGCCAGTATTTGGAGATGGTTGGATTTTTTTTTTTATTAAAATAAACATACTGAATAAATAAAATTAATAAATGAGAAAATTGTTGCAGGGTGGGCTTATTTTTTCTTATTTGATAATAGGTTTGAGAAATAAAATATTAAAGGAAAAAAAAAATTGAGGAATTGGTTTAGTGTTTATTATTTATTGTTGGAAAAGAAAATTACAAAATAAGGAAAACAAATTGAGGCGAGGTGGGAAAATAAACCATTTTACATTGAGGGGACATCTACTAAATTTGTATTTATCTAATCAAATAATTGGTTCAGAAATGTGAATTCAACATGTTTTCAAACTCATCTACGAGCAACTTAGCCAATCAATCTGCAATCAATCAGTAACTAGCTGTTCAATAGCGGGTTGCGGCACTTGACTGTACTGTAACTGTAAATATAACTTGACTGCCAAGTGCCACGCATGCAGGTGGCCGTTTCCTGGCATCGAAACACACTCATCATCCTTCCTGCAGGCTTCCCGTCATATTAAATGGAGATGTGCATTCACTTCCTGTGTCTACCTGTTAGCTTCCTCTTTCATGCAGTGCCGCTTGGGCAACAAGCTCAACCACTGTGTGATCACTGATAATCACTTCCTGCTCACTCAGCCACTCTTGCTGTCAATGATGGGAAGTGGAAAGCCCTGAAGCGTGTTGTTGCTTTATTTTCTCTCTTTTCCCCTACAACGCATTCCTTCCTCCAATGGGCCAACAGCACGTGCTGCGTGTTGACTCCTCTCTCTGGGTGTGTGTGTGTGTGTGTGTGTGTGTGTGTGTATGCGTGCCTGTCGCAGAATTCCAGGAATTCTCCGTGGAACATTTTGTTTTCAGAGTCTTTTGAAACTTGTCGCCTTTAGGAAACTAGAATAACTACAGTGCTGCATGTACGCGTTAACCCCTGGATTTTTCTCATCAGGCAGCGGAAAGTACAGTATTACAATAATACAAATAGTATTACATTTTTCTCATTTTTTTTTAAAGATTATAATAATATGCAACAATAATACACGAGATGTAATGCCTGCGATTGCCAACTAGATGTCACAATATTAGATAGATAGCTAGCTAGATAGCTAGAAAGCTAGATAGCTAGGCAACTATTTTTTTTGCATGCAAAACGTCTCTGCTAACTTTAGCACTGCCAAGCTAACTAGCGAACAAGATGGATACAAAGACAATGTCTATTAACTACCTAGCAATTTTTTCAAGATTTTGAATTATTTCTCTCCAAAATAATCATGCTATAGCGTTAACAAGCTAACCTAGAGTGAGATGCTGTGTTTCTATGAGAACAGAATATGTTTTGCAATACAGATGTTAGCGGTCAATTAGGTAACTGTAAAGTTAACAAAAAAACACAACTGTAATCACATGAGGCAAGACAGGACAGGCAAGGTCTGGAGGGCACATGCAAAGCTTCACAGGGCTGCCTGCGTATCACATGAGGACTATTTAGGGCGGTGGCGTGTAGTGTTACTGTCACAAGTGTCTTCTGGGAAAAGCACAACACAGAATGCACAAAATGACGCCTGTCACATTACCCCATAATACTGTAGTCCACACAATAGCAAGTCCCCATTGGTACAAACTAATGACATCAAGCTCTGGTTGGTAGCTGTAAAACCGGATAAAGGATTTGATTTTATTTTTTTTTTATAACCCCTTTACGCTCACATCGGTCATTATGTAATTACCATTATTACGTCCACTTTTTTCAGTAACAAGTGGAACCCAATGATCAGATTATAGTTAACATATCCTAGTCAAGACAAACAAGAGAAAGCATACATCCAAATTTTACTGTATTTTTCATATTAATTAAAGGGAGCAAATGATCAATTATGGATGTGCGGCTTTGTTGTACTTTATTATAAATTTTTTTTAAATGTTTAAAAAAATAATGTAATTGTGTTACTTTACTAATGAATGAATGAAAAAATTGTGCATGTGCGACTATTTCATTTAATCTATCTATTTATACTACTTTTTCTCTTGAAAATGGATAACTGTGCGATCATTTCATTTATCTAAAACTACAAATCTAAATACAAATAAAACAATTGTGCTACTTTTATTTTAAAATGAAAAGTAAACAAGTAAAATAAGACTTAATATACAAATGGGGCAAGGATATTTTTAGCTTTCATTATTTAATAAACACATCTACGGTAATTAGAAAAAAAACAGCAGCAGGGTGGATTTATTCTATTTTTATCAAAAATATATCATTTACAAATTTTCTCCTCTCCAATGTGCAAATCAACAAACGGCTCTGTGACCGTCATAGTATTTACAGGAGGAGGAAGAAGAGGCCTTCTTAGATATGATAAAAGAAGGCTGAACACGTGTGTAGATAAGTGTTTTTTTTGCAAAAGCCCATTTTGCAGAAGTGCTTAACTTGCGTTATTCCTGGCGTCCGACGTGTTGCTGGAACGTCTTTTCGCAAATGGGTTTACAGCCAGTGAGCCATTGGCGACATGCAAAGCACATGACGGGTCACAGGTTGCTTGCTTTGTTTGTTTCTTTACAGGAATTGAAAAATTGATGACACATTGCGCTAAAAAAAAAAAAAAAAAAAAAAAGTGAATAAAACAAATAAAAATTTCCTGCTCATCACTTGTTATAAGTCCCAAAACGTTACGGGAAAGATGCGTGGTGTCATTAAGAATAGATTGCCGTGATTAATCAATCCACTTTGACTTAGTGTGACACACGCACGCCTTGCCATGTAGTCACTTTGCAGAGGAAAGACATTTGAAGTAGCACAATACTCAGTTGCAACACTCTGGCCTTTTTTGTTGTGGAGTTTGATGCAGCATAACACTGCAAGTGGGAGAGACTTGCGCAATGTCCCTTTGAGAAAAAAAAAAAAAAAAAAGAAGCCCATCCTGGTTGCTTCACAACATTCTGGACTGTTCCCGTTTTCCTCACTGACGCCATATCCAAACTTTCCTAACAAGCGTGGCCCAACTTTTCCACGTGAGCCCACGCGACACTCAAGCAATGTCACGCGTGACGAGGACAGACGTAAACGTAGAGGGGAGATATTCCATGGAACTGTTTTGGAAGCATTTTCACAAATGGGTGTGCTTCTCTCCCATAAAAGATGTCAACACTGTAAATGTGTCAATTCCTTCAAAAGAGATTTCATACAGACATAAATACACATACATGTATTAGGGGTCTAACAAAAAAAACAAAAAACATTTAAATCGGAAAATCGGTTTTGGAGATGTGAGTGTATTGAACTGAACAGAATTGTTCCACTTCAAAACATATCGAGATACGTATCGGATCACCATTTTTTTTTGGAGAGATATACAGTATCTTGAAGGAAAAATGCCACATTTGGAGTAAACTACTGACAACTTCATTTACATTGTAAAATGACGTCAACAAGCTCCTCGCATCACGCCCTAATCAAACCAAGCCGTACCATCTTGAATCGAAACTGATCAAATCGTTCCACTTTCAAACAAAAAATCCTTTAATCATATCGCACCCATCATATATGGAGATATGTATCAAATCGCCATTTATTGGACTGATGCACACATGCACACACAAATATACAAATATATTTTTTTTCATTTTCTTATTTTTACATGAATCACGTTTCCGCGTTACAGACATCGCATTAAAGTGAAAAATTGAAAACGTTTCCAAAATTGGAGATAAGTGTTTTTCACAGGACAGCGACGATATGTACACAAATATACAAATATATCCATATACATATGTACACACAAAAAGCAAAACGGTGCATTAAAATGTCGTCACCATCAGACAATTTAGGTGCAAACACAGGTGCGGATTGAGAAATGTTTTTGAACCATTTGCAACAGCTCTTTTATTCCTGCAATAACGTGAGCATTTTCTTGTAAATACAAGTTTTTAATTGAGTCATACTTTTTTTTTTTTTCCCCCTTCTAGCAGTCAGAACACTATTTATAAGTTTACTTTTATCATATTTGGCAAACAAATAGCATGTGTTTGCAACTCCGATAAGAATATGAGGTCATAGCCTCACACACGCACACGCGCAGTGAAAAATGCCTATGTAGCAAATAGTCCATGCTGAGAACGGGCCGTTGTTATTCATGGCGGTATTAAGATTGATCCGTCCCGGGCTGCCTGGCACCGCCGCCGCCGTCCGTTTGTCAGTATCGGGTGGCGGGAGACGGAGGAGGCGGTGACATAATGGGGATGTTCAGAATGGACTTTGATTCCCACCAGCGGGCCTGGAAATAGCAGGCTGATGTCATTGGGAAGAAGGCTAATGAATGTGTCTGCGCTGGAACAGCGGCTCGGACGCAACCGCGCTGATAGCTGAGAAGCTTGTGGTTTTCAAACACGCACGCACACACGCACACACATAGACAGAGAGAGACGCGCGCATTATCCATATGCAAAACGGGTTGTTAGAATGGTTATCCGCATCATGATGCTACGCAAACACAGGCGGTAATCTGATCCTGCGCGGTGCCGGTAAGTGCGGTGAGAAGTTTCCAAATAGACGCAGCGTGTGCGTGTCAAGGTTAACATGGCACGTCGACGCACCTGCACGGACAGATGCAAGTAAAGAAAGATGGGTGGACGCATTGGTGGATGCACAGACTGACGGACGGATAAGCGGGTGGACGAGGGTTGATGCACGGATGATGGGTGGATGAGTTGAAGAGTGCATGGATGGGTGGATGATTGATTGGCAGATGATGGATGTCGTGTATGAATGTATGGACAAGGGGATAGATGGAAGGGCGAACGGTCGGACAGAGGAACGGGTGACTACGTGAATGAATCGACGGAGGATGGAAGCATTGATTAATGGACGGATGATGGATATTAGCGATAGTAGCCGTCGATGGTATTAGAAAAGTAGGCCGAGTTGAACACACTGTACTGTCGCGTTGAATCGTTTGAACTGAAGGCTCTCTTTTTACCTGCACGCTCAGTGACTCAGTGGCAGATGGCACAGGACGCCACATGCCTTTTTTTTCCCCCCCCTCTACGTTTCTTTGATGCCATCAGGAAGTGATTTCCATGTGACTCAGCACGTTAATGTGTTCGCACATCCAATGAGATCATACGAGAGGAGCGCAAGCGGTGCTACGGGCCTATTCTTAACGCTTCAATGGAGCCTTTGTTTGGACTGCAGGTGGGCAACCTTTGACATTCAAAACTGGTTCAGGAACTGCAAGGGGGGGGGGGGGGGGACAAAAAAGCCATTAAGACATAAAAGTGAGCCGCAAATGTTCATCATATTAAGCCGTATACATATTTCTTCATACTGTACATTTAGAGTTTGGTTTCAACATTTAGAGTCCCGCCTGGCGCCAAAGAGTCCAAGAAAAATACATCATACAGCATGACACACTTCCCCTAGTTTAATTAGGGAGTATGACTTCATAAATGACAGCATAGTTCTACATTTTTTTTACTCACACGCTCGCTCGCGCGCGCGCACACTCACGTCCACCTGACCTCCTTAAAGGGACAATTTAATGTGAATTGTGATGTGTAAGAGCTCTTAACCAAATGACTGACTTTATGTTCATGAAACTGCCCGCAGGCCTTCAAATCAAGTCAGGCTAAAGTGGACCTTCAAATCAAGTCAGATTAATAAAAAAAGAGTAATAATAATGAAAATAGAAGTATGCAAGCTGCAAAAAAAGTGATTTCTGAAGAAAATAAAGACATAAGTAGAGCCACGAACGGCACCATTCTTTTGGGATGCAGAACGACAGCCTTTAAGATGCCTCGGAGGGAGGCCTCTGCCAGCCAACAACTCGTTTGGGTGGAATCACCCAATAATATCCCATTCAGTGGTAATAATGGTGGCAACTCAAGCCAAATGTGGCTGTGTTGTTCGTTTGTTATTTTTAGAGTCTACGTTACTGAGTCTTTTTTAGAGACCATCACGTCCTATACCTGCCTCCTCCTCCGTTTAAAGATGGTTGGTGGTGACACGCCACGGGCGCGAGTATTGTTTACAATCAGGCTATATTTGAATGAATAAAAAAGGGGGCCATTTTAGCCACGCCCACTCCCAAAAATCAGCTAAACTGAAATGGTGAACTAGAGTTCAACACTATATCGCCATAATTTAGTACGACATCTTTCTGTCTTTGCACACGTTCGTACAGTGAGTCGCTGTGGTGACTCCTGACAGGGAAACGCCGAAAGTCACCTTGTCTGCTCTGAATTCACTTTAAAGGGTCATGAACATAGATGGCCTCTGTCACTCCGCGTTTAAACCAGCTGCGACCTGAAAAGTAAGCCCGCCTTTGTTGTGACATCACACCTGCTTATTGATTGCTCGGCTTCCCTACTGCATACAGTTCTGCAGCGCATTAGTCACTGCACGGATTGTTTTTCTGAGAATGGTCTTTGTCTGGGTTGAAAATGGCACAAAAATGATCAAAATGATACACTACCACTAGAACAGACCTCCATTGAAGCCATTTCCTTTTGTTCCCTTCAAAATGGGCGCTCCCCAAAGACAGGAAATTCTTCTGGAGGAACTCCAAAACCACCGCCTCCCTTTTTTCTTTTTTTTTTTTTCATTATTATTATTGTTTTGCTCCCTCCCTTCACTATCCCACTTCCCAGCCAGGAATCCTAGAAGGACCGGTACAGTGAGTCCCGAACATCGAGTAAACAAACCACCTTGCACCATTGCAGAAAGTTCTGCCGTCATATGCGAAATGTGGCGTTTATGGACGTGCACCGCAAGCTTTGGTGGGGGAGAGATAACGTAATGAGACGTGAGGTCACTTGTTAAAACTCCCACAGGAGATAAAGCTGGCACCACATGAACACACACATACACACATGCGACTACAATTCCCAGAATGAAAGCCACACACACACACATGCACAACTAAATGAACGTGCACAAAATGCCACATTTTCTTTCTTGCCCCCACCCCACTACCCCAAAAAAACAAAGTCCATCCCTTCCAGTAAGTGTAATAATGAATGCTGGCAATCCGGGCAGTCACATTGCATCGACTTCTGCTAACGTGTCAAATCATTGACAGAAATCTTTTATTGTCTGCACATATTCACACTTACAAGACATAAAACACGGCCTATTCACATTCATGTCTGCTGATAAGATGCAAAATAAAACAATTACAAGCACAAGTTCCAGGAAAGCTTTTTTTTTTCCCCACCCAAGGCAACATTTGGGAAGTCCAAATGGGTACCATTACCAGTGTGACAAGATAACTACAGAGTTGACATGGAACTTACCGCAACATGGGAAATGGTCTAACATTTTTTTTAATGCTATTTACATACATGAATACAAGCATGTGAATGCAGTGAACCTCGATTTATTGGAAGGGATACATTCCAGACGCACCTGTAAATAGGTGAAAATCTGCAAAATATTGAAGTTTCACCACCGCCACGTACATTCAACTTGTTAAAAATACAAAGTTATGAAAACACACTTTTTAAGTGTTCTTTAGCACCTGTTGTCACTCTCTGGCTATCTTATTATTACTTTTTATTTAATATTATAAGAAAATCGTAGCAAAGTTGTGATTTTAAAAAGGCATCAATAGCCAAGAAAAAAAAAACCTGTATTTAAGAAAAAAGTATGTTGCATGAAAACAACTTAAATGATGAGAAATTCAACATTTTTAAAAAATAAAGTTGTAACACATGTAATTCTCTGAAACAGAAGTTAAAGTAGTTCTCGTTTACCATGGAAGTATTCACTTCACATTTCTTATGGGTAAGAAATGTTTAGAAACAAGAAAAACTTGGAAGTCAACCAGGGTGACTGAACAGACTGCGCTCTACTTCCCTTTTAGAAGTGCAACTTCTGTGGAAGGTTGAAGAGACAAAGCTGCACCGTGCAGTCATGCCCATCTAATAAAACACGGCAATCTATGGGAAGGAAAAGAAGGGCATGTCTTGTTGTGGCTGCCTTCTAATTCTCTTTCTGAGAAACGCTGCCCTCGGGGATCATTCACTGTCCCTCTCCAGCGTACAATGTAGCACCGCTGATTTATTGTTCCACTGTAAAAACACACTTCTCGCAACTACAGGGCATCTCCGACAAATATGTGGCACAGTTACATTTTTGACTAAGAGGCTTCAAGACTGACGAACTGACTCACTTAAGTTCCATACACTCACCAGTCACTTCATTAGGTACACCTGCACAAACTATCATGACACAAGAGCTTTGTAAAAAAAAAAAGAAAATGGCCTTCATAAAGATATTTTAATACAGATAGTTTTATATACTGTATTTATGAGGTTTGGGTATAACTGCGAATGTGAACATAAAAGATTATGTACTGTACCTAATGATAATGATGGCACTTGACCTGCTTTATTTTAATTCAGTTAGTTTATTGTCAAGTGTTACTTCAAAACCTAAGTTCGTAAAAGATGAACAGTCAAATTTAGTAACTACGAAAGAACTACACAACAACTTATGGCAGTGTCACAGTGTAAAAGTTATTTTTTTTCCTTCTTTTTCTTCTTTTAAACATTCACCAGGCTATATCGAAAAGGACAAACACTTTGATGTAAGAATTTCACCAATGGATAAAACAGCCTTACAATATGGTGTGCCTATTTCTGTTTTGTTGCATTTTAAGTATTAAAGAATCCATACGTGGATGTATGTCACGTTACTTTTAAGATTTTTAGTGATGTGGTCATTTATTTTCTACCACTTACCTTGTTTTTAATCATGAAATCATTTAAAATGTATTTGTAAAAGTTGATTGTTTAGTTTTCACTCAAATTAAATATTAAATAATAAATAGAATATGAATTTAATTATTTATATTACCTTTAAATTGGCAGGCATGAATTAGCTCATTTAAATCAGGGTTAAAGAGCTAGCAAAAAACTAGAAAAAGAAAGTTACAAATGTGCAGTACACCCGGTAGACCTTTTTTGTTTTATTCAGCAATTATGGAGCATTTGCAGTAATTGTGTGTACCGTATGTGTGTGTTTTAACTGTTTTACAACCGAACAACGTCGGGCGTTTAAATTAGCAAGAAGCTAGAAGCTAGCAAACTTGACAACCAAACACAATTGCATCTCGGGATACCTAGCAACCAACATATTTGTTGTTTTTCACCCCTCCGCTTTTGTATTTATTACGTGTAAAGTGTTCTAGCTTGTTGTTATAGAGAATAGTTCAATGAAAAACTAAAACAATAAAATATAAACGTTTTGGTGGAGGGTGATATTACTTCCGGGTTTTGGGGTCAGCTCATGGCGCGATGCTAACATTTAAAATTAGCGTGTTAGTTCCAGTCAGAAAAATGGAAACAGTTCACTAACATTTGGTTGTGTGTGTTTGCGTCGTTGCTCACTTGCGGGGCTGTGGCACACACGTTGTCATTTTACAAGCCGAGTCGTTTCCACGCGATGTAGGCAGGGACTCCCGTTGCGGGGTGCACTCGGTTCTCCCGCTGAAGTGTCTGCCCGCCTGGGCCTGGAGGAGGAGGAGGAAGGCGGGAGGGGGGCGCTTCTGGGAAACAGTCTGGGCCTAATTGGAAGCGTCTCATGTGTCTCCACTTAAACAAACAAAAAATGGGAAAAAAAAGAGAAAGGAGAAGGCGCGAGGATCCCGCTGCTCTCACACTCGGGTCTCCACCTGGGGTAGCTTCCGCCCACGCACGTAAAAAAAAAGCCTGGTGTGATGATGCCACGTGGGTTCCACTTCTTGGCATGGCGCCCACTAGAATAGGGCCTACTGTCACACTGCACGGACTAGTGCGTGATTGTGGATTCAACCTGCCAGTTTTGTACATGATGATAATAATAATGTCATAGTACACAAGTCCCAGCCCTCTTTTGTTTTGACAATAACAAATTAAAACCCTGAAGATAACCCTGGGATGCATTTTTATTATGTAAGCTCTGTTGTTAAAATCATTAGCTTCAACTGGCAAACCTATACAAAACCTGACACACTTGATCCGTGTCCCCCCCCCAAAAAAAAAAACATTGAATACCATTAAAAAAACAAACAAAAAAAAACGCCACTGTGATATTACTTTACCAAGTCGAAAATGGTGGGCCGTGCACATAACCTGAAACACTTCTTCCTCGTGACAAAAAAATCTTTTTACAACATGTTTCAATAAGTAAAAAAGTCACATTTTGTTACTGTTTTGTTTTACTGAAATGAAAGTGGATCATGCGATAGTGGAATTTTCGACCAGAACTGAACCTGCCAAGTATGTAGTGTTCCAACTCTCTTTTGTTTTCTTGGAGAGACACATTCTGTAACTAACTGCAACCACAAATGGTAACCCATTTCTTATTTTGAATAAGAATAATTGCTTGTTCCTTAAATTAGCCTAAACTGGCAAAGATACACAAAACCCCCCACACTTTTCCCTACGAGTGACAACAACACACACACAAAAAGACAATGACATTTGATGACATTTTCAATGTGCAATATGTAATTCTATATATTATCGCTCCCATTGGAAGAATGCAGTAAAATGTCAAGCAAGGGTGCCATGCTCACTAATAATGAATCATGTGACTTGACAATCGTTTGTGTTTCTTCGCACCTGAAATTAACAACATAGGGACATTTAGTACCATTCCATTTTTCTTATGTCATCTGCAAAAATTGAAGTTAGGCAACTGGACTTGTAATTCGAAAGGCTTCTTCAGTTGTAAATATTAGACATTGTTTTTCTTCGGCAATCTCTGTTCCTTATATTAAATCCAAATGAAACACTCCCAGCGAATGTGTCATTTTTGGCACCATATATATCACAGCAAAAAATGATTGCCATCCTTTATAATAAGGTTAGGGATGCACCAATACCATTTTTTGTTTCTGTGCTGTCTTTTATTTTGCTCAAATATTGTTTCAAAAATATTTTTGTTGAACATGGTTTCAGTCAAACCTAACACTTCTTATACACACATCACATACATAAAATCTTTGAAATACCATCGTCAACCTCTCTTAAGTATGGACTCTATGATAATAGTATGGGGCAGGGTCTTTTTTATTATGAAGAGAAACTGCCTGTTTCAATTTTCATCCACAAAGTGTGACATAGAGCTCACTTTCTACACTGTTGCTGCGGAATGACTCCGTGACATCCGAGCCAGAGTAGGAAACTTTATTAACTCGCCGGTACAACAGTGGGTTATCTTTTCGAGCAGTTGCGGTCTCTGCATTTCTTCAGATGTTTAATTAAATGCCTCGTGTTTAAAGTGCTCGCCTTGAGCTCACATCCGGACATCTTTGCAGGGCATTATTAGTCGGCTTGAGTGATGTCATTTGTGTTTACTTTGCCACGAGGCTGACTTGGCTCCAACTCCACTAGAGTGGCAGGTAAACGGAATGCGGTGCTTCTGTTATGCGCATCTTGGCCTCCAGGGAGCAGTGTGGCGCATATGAGTATGTAGATTTGTTGAAATGACACAAAGAAGACAGTCGTGAAAAATCTGCGGTGATACTAGTTTTGCGCAGGGTAGAAAGTATACCTGTTGTATTGTTTCTTTGTAAATGTTTCTGCATTGTTTGTGATATAAGTTAAAGATTTGTAACACAACATCTATGGAATTTAGCATTGTGTTATAATTAAGCTAGCAGACCTTTTTAAGACGTGTTTGGTCAGATAAACAACATGGAATTTCTCTTTATTTTGTGTCAGTTTTACAGTATTCAACTGGCAGACTCTTTTTGAATGACTTCGCCATACCTTTATATATATGGCTGGTAAAGTGGTGGTGTCATAGTATCGGAGCATTTGTATGAGTACAGACGTACAGTACAGGCACTGATACCGCTTAATGAAATGTCACTATTGTCTGTTGAATAATTTGACCATGATTTAACCTGCCAAGTATGTACTGTTCAAAACCCAAGCGCTAGACTTATTTTGTTCTCTTCCACTCAAATAACTGCAACCACACCCTGGGGCCTTTTGTGCAATTAATTTTTTTTTTATGTAATAAGTGCAACACCCAAATCCCAGCCCTCTTTTGTTTTTTGGGTACAAAGTCAAATTCTGTAACTGCCACCAGAAATAGTACTTCTTCGCCCATCAATCCTCCAAGCTCTTGAGACAGGGTATACGGGGATCGAAAAGGCAGGAATTTGAACCCTTCAAATATTGAAGCAGTTTATATGACAAGAGTTAATTTACTAGATGTTAATGTTAACAAACGCGAGTGCACCCCTTAGTGAAAATGTCCCAACTGCACGCAATCAGCCAGTTTCCCTCTGCTGTGTCATTATGGCACTTGATGGGAAAAAAAAAAAAACCTTCAATAAATATTTTGAATTAGTTTGTAAGATGAACAGTGTGACACCATTATTCAACGTCAATAGCAATTCACAAATACCAATTCAGTTGCTTGGTTTCCTTACAGGAAACTAAACCTGTGACTTTTTACTGCATGCTTTGAATGCGTCAACACTAGCGCTAGCTGGCGGACAAACCTGTTTCCTAGAAAAGTATCCATAATGTGCTAAAAAATCAGTCAGGTGGTAGTGTCCCGCGAGGAGCGTCACAGGTCACCATTTTCCCCACACACAGCTACACGGAACACAATTCAACCAACATAAACATCGTAATCCGTGACGGCTGAGACACTAAAATTCAAGGTTGCTTGCAACATCATGTAGTGTCTTATTAATTTACCACCCATGCCCAACACACCCTCAACCCCCTACTCAGACCTGATCATTGCATGAGCGTTCACGCCATTGAAGGGGGGCAAAAAATAATTCCTATTGATTGCTTTTACAGGCATCATTTTACATGTTCACGCTGCCTCGATGTTGGGAGCTGTACAAAAAATAAGCAGTGAAATGACATTAGCCTAGAAAAATAGGCAGACGTTTCATTCATACGCTGTAAATTAGTTGTAGGAGAGTAGCACATTTCGTATTGCTGGAAATCCAACAAGTGCCAGTGGCCTATTATAGTATTATTGATTGATTGTACAGGATTATGATAAGCATTTCGTTAGGCTGCACTTTTTAGTCCCCTACTGCCCCCTGCTGTCCATAATAACACACAACCATACCCCTTCAAGACTTTTTCTCTTTAATTTTAACTCGATTAAATGGCAACAATAAAATATTTTTGAACAGGGTTAGAAAAAATGGCACAACTAAAAGTAAAACAAACCTTGAAAAACAAACACTCACTATACATTTAAGTATGTACATCAAAGTCCATAAATTAACCAATACTGACAAGCAATATGATTGTTTTCTTTGAATTTTCTACGTGTTAGTGCACTGAAAGGAGTGGAAGCGTAAGAGCGAAACATCAGGCACTCATAATCATGAAAACGACATGTTTTGGTTTGAAAACCTGAGAGGAGCCATAGTTGAACATCTAGCGGTGGCCTTCTAAAGCTTCTGTATGCAACTTGTGCATAAACATCCTGTAGCACTGTGCTATATCTAATTCTTATTAGAATTCGGAACTGATTTACTATCGCTAACCAGCAGCATTTCTCTTTACAACACCAAATAAGGGGAAAACTATTTGTCTGTTTTGGTGTTTTTCCCCCAATCACCCCAATTGTTGGCATTGCCCAACATTTGCATACAAAAAAAAAAAGAAAAAGCAAAGCTATAAAAAGACCTATCCAAACATGTTAAAGCCTTTTATAAAAGTTCTTTTCTTTTACTTATGAGGAGTATTTTGTTGCCACGCGTTCAGACCTGCTGAGTTCAATGTGCTGGGTGGAGTGGGTGCTGAGCGGGGCTGCATTACAGAGTGTTTTGTTTTTCAGAAAGCAGTGGGCTACTTGGAACACCCCCCGCCCCCCGCCCCAGCGTGCTTCTCGGTTTCCCGGCCAGCTGGCTCCAAAAAGCTAGGAGAACCCCCATCTGCTCCTTCAAGTGCAACATGGCGAGCATGGAGCGACTCCTCAGTGCCTCTTCATGGACGACACCTTCTTCTTCCTGGCAGCCAGCATCTCGTAAAAGGGGTCCCTGCTGATGGCGGCCCTGCAGACACCATCCAAATTGTAAGCCATGGGGATTTTTTTCGATTATTTCGATTTCGTTTTTTTTTTCAAATGTGCACGCTGTAAATATTAATGGGATCGTTTAAGTAGATTTCTACAACTTTTTGTCTTTAGTTACGTGTAACTGGCTTTTTGGAAAAATGTCTCCGCCAGACTCGCAAAAGTTCGAGGAGCCCAGATTAAAAAAGCAGAACGAGACGAGCAGGCGGTCACGTACTTGATGCTGTTCATCCACTCGTCCTTCTCCTCGGCCGTGGGGGCGGAGATGCGGTAGAAGGTGTGGTTGCCCTCCACCACGCGACCGTCGGCCTCCGTCTTGCACGCTTTGATCACCTGGTCCTTGTTGTCGGGGATGAAGAGCTCAAAGCAGTTCTGCGGCGGACAGGAAGACCACCGTCAAGGAGGGTTACAATCTATAGGAGTACTTTGAACTTGAAACCGTCAACTAGTAACTTTTACAAAAATCTTGAGTGTTTTGCTTTGTTGTTTTTTTTTGCAAGAACCTTTTCACACCAGAACTAGGAACTTTTAAGGAACTGTAACCTAAGAAGATTTGAAGGAACCTTGTGTGTGAATAGGGGCAACTGGGAACTGCACTTTTACCCTCAAACGAGAAACTTTTAGGAATCTTAATTGTTAATTGTTCTTAATTAGGTATGACGCAGTGGAAAAGCAACACTCATGTTTCCGTGCAGCGAGAAAATGAGGCAGAAGAGGGCATTGTGCTTACAGGCTTCTTGTCCTCCACCTCCCTGATGCTGAGGTTCTCCAGTGGGATGATCCCTCGCGGCTCCTTGTCCTGCACACGCCAAGAACACGAGCACAATGGAACGCACGTCATCGGCGCAGTACTAAGGTCAAGTGGTACTCACCGTCGTGTACTCAAAGTAATAGAGGCAGTTGTCGGTTAAGATGAACCATCTCCTCTTCCAGGTCTTTACTCGGCCTCCTGCGCAGCAAATCAAAGCAATCAGAGAGGCTCAGTGGGAGAGGGGGAGGAAGCAAAAAAAAAAAAAAAAAAAAAAAAAAAAAAAAGGAAAAAGTGCCGACTTGAACAACACGCAGGCGGGCAGACGTGAGCAGACAGACAGATGGAAGCTCCCGACGACTCCCCCGCGCACAAAAGGGTGCGGCGGGTCCCGCCATGCACTCACCACCACCACAGGTAGAAAGAAACGCAGCTTACAGATAACGCCCCGCTTTTATGAGGTCATTGAAAACTTGAATGCTGGCCTCATCTGGCCCAATAAACACACACCTCATAAAGAGTCAGTGTGGGGACGCTACCCCGCTTGCATACAAATACTGGATTTCCGTGCATACAGGCCAGGTGGGTTTGTTTATTCGACTGCAGATGGGGAGGCATCTATCAGAAGGGAGACTTTTGTTTTGAGAATATTAAACAATATTACTTGCGGATTCAAAAAAAAAAAAAAAATGATAAAGTGGAACTGGAGTTGACATAAACATACCCGAGACACACAATGTTTTATCCTGATGGCAAAAAGGAGGTGAGGCGCCTATTTGGGGAAGACTTTCAGATTTTAGAAGGCCATTAAAGAATGTTACAGGATATTATATCAAGTGAAAATGGAGTTTGAAAAATATGTTTTTTTCCCCCACCCTCCTATTAAAGGAAGCAATATGTTACAGGATATTATATCAAGTGAAAATGGAGTTTGAAAAATATGTTTTTTTCCCCACCCTCCTACTAAAGGAAGCAATCTATTAAAGGGCTTGTGTTTGTCTCATGTGAATGATGAACCCGACCACTAACTGGGTGACAACCGTTTGCCTTAGACTGAATGTATGAGGAAAGAAACGACATCTGAACCTTTTAATCATCAGGTCTTTCTTTAAAAGGCCTCGCCCCTTTCACGCCCGGTGGGAGCTTTCATTAACTCGAGCTTCACTGACCCCACCCGACCTCTCACCTTAAACACGGCAGGCTAGTTTCCTGTGTGGGGAAACCCGATCCGCATAGGCAGATGGCAGCCTCCCGTTTCGCCGCGAGGAGGATGCCAATGAGGTTGGGGAGCCTGCAGCTACATTCTGCTACTCTGAAACCTCAAATTTCCTGTTGGGGGCTACTTTGTTAGCTACAAGTGAAGTCTAGACTAAGTGAGCCCACCACCATGTTAGTTGACATACGTCTATACTGTGATAGGAAAGAGAGGGTTATAGTTCCGCACATTGAGACACACCCTTATATTATCATATGCAGGCTTTCAAGCTGTATATGACATCCCATCATATCCCAAAACATCTTGATAGGGCAAACATCTTAAAATTATCTACAGCAGGAGAGGGCAAAGAATGGCTGGCCGGTCATGTATGACCCGTTCCGTTCTAATCCGAGTAATTTAATTAAATTATAATTTATGGTATTAACTTTTTTTTTTTTTTTTTTTTACATTTGGGGAACGGTAATGTTTTGGGTCAAAATGGCCCATGTTTAAAGTTTTAAATATTTTCAAGATTTCACATTGCTTGTATCGTAGTATTTTTATTTTTTTAGTAGTATTTTTTCATATATTTTTTTTTCAATTCACATGGTATATTAAATACGGTATATTGACTCAGCAGTGACATGACATTATAACGGGGGGCAGAAATGTCAAATTTATAGAGTTTTTTTTGTTTCAAACTTATTGTTCAGCTACTTCCACATACAAAATCTTGCAGCATTTTTAAAAAATAAAAATGACTGAAGATCAGCTGGTCACATTGACATTTTTCGGATACCAGTGAAACAAACATAAGATGGATTTATAAACTTTTAATGATGAATAAAATAATGATTAAACATATGATAAGGTGCTGTAAGTACATTTAAAAAAATGACTTTTTTTGAAATCTCACCTTTGAATTAGCTAGCCAAGTTTTCCTTGCCCACTCCTGATCAACAGACACACGTAGCACCCTGGCCGTCATCTCGACCAACAAACAAGCAGGGCGGCATAGACGAACGAACACAGAGCTTGTGGCTTGGAGACCGTTGAATTTAATCGTCCAAGGCCATTTTTTGGGGGGTGGGATCCTCGCACTCCGATGAAGAAGAGACGGCCTCCTCCAGTGCAACAATAGCTGGGTAGCGGTCCCGGCACATTGTTGCTAAGGGAGGGGAGAGCGGGTGGATGCTAAAGTGGAGGGGCGGGATGCAGGGCAGGCGGAGGTTAAGAGCTTTGATGTCTAGCAACTTCATTTTGTGTTGGTTTGGGGTCTTTTGTTCAGTACAGCGGAACCTCAATACTTAAAAGCCAGTCAAATTTTACATTTCAAGGGTTATGATGTGTTTCAACCCATGTTTAACGCTGTTTACTCCGGTTTAATATGGTAGTTTTTTGTTCCTCGTCCAGTCGCCGTCTTTTGTACAGCAGGAGAAAGCACCGTCCATTATAAAGAATTTTTTTTTTTTAAACATTGCTTTGGTGCCATCTAGTGGCACTTTGGCGCCAAGGATCTATACTTAAGGGAAGGGAGGAGCTTTATTTAGTCAGGCCATAGCCTTGTCTAATATCTAACAGGTGGGGCGATGCCTTTTTGTAGGAAGCCTTTATATTTTAGAATGTAAAACAATGTTACCAATATATTACAAATGATGAAGTGAAACTGGAGATTAAGACAAACAAAACTAGAACATAATAAGGGTTCTAATAGATAGGAGGCCTTTATTTTGTAAAAACAGACTGCTTGGTTAGCTTCTTGTGCTAGTTGCCAAACTGGTTAGCTGCCATGATTGTCACGTGGAATCAAAAGGAATTTTGTTTTTGGTTTTAAACTTTTCACTTAAGATTCATTTTACACTTAAGATGACAGTTAATGTTATCTTTTTTTCAACATTTATAACCCTCCCCGCTCATCATTCTCATTACGTGAGAATTTCAAGAGTTTTGTACTGTTAACAATAACATGAGTGCTTCACTTCTGCTTATGCTTGCATATGACAGTTATAAATATCAAAATGTGACCGTAAAGTTTTTGGGATGGAGACGAATCATTTGGACTGTATTCAACTTTAGAGGTTCCACTCTAAAAACTACAAAAGGGTATCCAATTGAATTACATATTGAAACCCTCTCAGACAATTTGCTGCCCGCACCGCTTTCTCCAGTCAAGTAGCACACACCCATCTGATCCACTGAATAGCAAAAGAGAAGAGCCACAGAGTTGAAAAGCTGCAGTATTCCCTTTCTATAGCTGACCACCGTGAGCAAGGGCTTCATGTGGCTGCTGTGCTGGATGGAGGGAAAGGGTATAATGCAGCTTCTGGGCGCAACAAAACCCACATGAAAAGATAGTGACCATTAGAAGACCTCAGTGGGAGAGGTCATAAAGCGAGAGGAGCCCCACAAGGGTGGACGCCAACCACCCACAGAGATAAAAAGAAAATGAGAGGACACCAAATAAAAACCACCAGCGCGGTGAGCGGGCCGGACAGACAAACATCTTGAAGTTGAAATGCGTCGATGGAAGGGACAAACAGACACGGGGAAAACCCAACTGGATGTCGGAGGAGAACAAAAAGCAATAATGGCGCACCACCAAAAAGCACCGGAGAGCTGAGAGAGATGGAGCGTGTCTGGTTTTTGTTTTTGTTTGTTTGGGAAGAGCAGGTGTACATACCTCCTGAGGTAGGAAAGACAACAGCCAAAATCATGGGAACAAACAAACGAAGAGGAAAAAGGAAACAAACAAAAAAATCATCAAATTAAATAAATGAGAAGGAATTGTTGCACCACAGTGATGTTCATTCGGCTTTCGTGCACTGCTTTACGGTGTCGCACTTCTGCCCGCCACATGGTGGAGCTGTGCACACTGAAAAGCCGTACACAAAACAATGCCTGGGCTTGGCTCCATATCGCGTCTTCATTTTATCCTCCACCTTGATTTTCCTTCTGATAATTAGCGGAAAGCGCTTGACGCCGGACAGTTGTCCAGATTCACAGTGATTAACACGATTGACTCCACAAATCAGAGTGAATCAATACAAGGAGGAAACAGAAGAAGGGGAGTGTTGAGGAATCCACCACTGTGATTTTCAGCACCATCAGGTGACCTGTGGAACATCTGGAACGTAACAGGGCAGCCGACATCGCGTGTACATCGCAAACACGAGACCTAAGGGGACGTGAGAATTATGCTCACCATTTTAAATGGTTCCCAGGTGTCTAAGCAACAAGTCTGCGGAATGCGTTTGTCAAAATACTCCCAAGGATCCTGTGATGGGTTTAATCCGTTCCGTGGCCATGCTAAAACTCAAACGCGCATTTAAAATCATTTTTCTCCATTGCAAGGAATGGAAATGCCATTCATGCGTTCCAGCCTCTCCGAAAAACAACAATGTCGGTGATGTTTTCAATTAAGAAAAATAGTACTACTTTATTGTACTTTATAAAAAAAGTAATTACATAATAATATTAAATTCAACAGTTTACTTTCTTTCAATGGACATTTCGCTGCTCCTTCTGGTGTACGCGCCATGGCCATGTGGGGGCACTATAATACAGGAATGACAGATTTTTCATGAAGACACCCGGTCACTGCTTTGTCTCCACTATGTCTCCTTTCACTACACTAACAGTACGTTCACATTTACACACACTACACACACTTGATTGACTTCCTTTCCTGTGTGTACGTCAACGTATGCATCCTCAAACATTTATAAGCCTCCACATATGGTGGTCTGATCTCAAGGCCACATTCATAATTCATCCACGGCGTCTGCATCAAATGTGTACACAAACACACACACTCACGGGTTGTTGACCTCATTTTTAACCGAGGCGTGCCTTTTTGATGTATGTGCTGCTGCTTGACTGACAACATACCATCCTGGACTTATTTCGAAAACGTTTTTTTAGTGATGAAAGGGGCCAATTCGTCGTCACTCACCCAGTTTTAGCAGCCAGCCTTCTCTGTCCGGGTTGAAGAAGGTGTGCGTGAGGTCGTTGCCGTCGTCCTCGGGGATTTTAAAAGGCTCATTCTTGATGCTCTCGTAAAGATTCTGTATTGGCAGAAAGGTGCGGTTAACTCACAGCGGCGTGGAATCGGAACGAGAGGGGCCTCGATCCCAAACTCGCCCTGAGCAGGTCTTCCGGTAGGTCCCCTCCCTCGTTGATCCCCCGGTTCATGGAGATGAAGCGCTCGACGGTGGGCTTGTCCTTCACGTTGGGGTTGTGGAGGCTGGTGTTGAGCATGATGATGGCGAACGACAGGATGTAGCAGGTGTCTGCGACGCGCAGGTCACAGTCAGACCTTATCGGCTTTCCACTTCGATCGTAGTGGGGTGGCTTGCACTATATACCGGTACTGATATTACTGATGTTTTTGGTTTTTGCTATCGTATCTTTTTAACAACCAATATAGTATGGCAGTCACAACTACGGGGTTGTGTCAACAGTACCACCCGCGGTCTGAGAGTTACTGTAGCTTAGTGCAGCCACTCTTCTAGTGAAAGCCCGGGCATGCGGCTGACGAAGCAGCACTTTATCTGTCGTGCAGGGCTGTTAAGCAGCCCCCATGTATTATGCACATCCATCTGCATCCATGATAGAGCTGCTCATCTATGTGCATTATTCCCAAAAGGCAGACACCGCCTAAAAGACAAGCTTGGCAGACTTGGTGTCTGCTAAAGAAAAGTAAGTAGCCGGGCACGCCATTAGGCCCTTCTGGACTGAAATAATGGCAAATCTCCAACAGTCAATCATGATTATGAGAGGAGCTAATTTGAAAAGGTTCTTAGCTGGCACCTGTGGATTGGAAAACTCCCGGGTTGCACTGGCAGTAGCGCTGAGCGAAGGCCTCCATCATGCGGTCGATCTTCTGGGCTTCTCCCGGTAGCCGAAAGCTCCACAGGAACTGTCTGTGAAGACAAAGGTGGCGGTCAGGATGCGGTGGTGAAAGAACTCGGGAGGGTGGTGGGAATGGTGTGGAGCAGGGATGAGTTTAATAAACTAAAGAGAATAAAGAATTATTTCGATATAGTCTTCTTGTCATGAAAAACTTGGGGGGGGGGAGTAATATGGTTTCGAATATGTAGCATATCGTTGCTGTCCTGTGAAAAACACTTTTTTATGTGAATGGTGTTTCTTGTGTTACGGACATTGCATTAACGTGGATTATTTATTTTAATTCTAAAATTGGACATACGTGTTTTTCACAGGACAGCGACGATATGTGACGTAGCTACTACCGTCTCACCTTAGGGCCTGCACCAGGTTGAGGTCTGTGAATTCATGAAGTTCAACAAAAGCGTGGAGGACCTGTATGTTGAATTCATCTCTACGAGGGAAACACAAAAATACATCTGATAAGAAAATAGATATAAAGGGCACAAAATCATAATTTCAACCCAAGGTAAACGTCCGATTGTTGATGCCTTGAGAGCAGGACTGAAGACGTGCTGGTCGTAAAGGGATCGTGCTCCCATCAGGCAGCGTGACAGAGGCTCGGCCCCTTTCCTAATTCATTTATCATCTCATCTGGACGATGACATCATCCCGTGACCCGTATGCCCTTCGGAGCAAATGATCTTCCCCCTGAGCTCAGGCCGCATCACTCCCGGTGGAGCAGCAACCGAACCGATCGCCTCGAAGCGTGCGGAGAGAAAAATCGCCGCTCCCAGACCCCGCCCTTAATGCGCGACTGTCTGACCCGTAATCCCCGCATACCCAAAAAGAGCCCGGCGTCATTTCCGAAAACAGGCGTTGACAAACGCTCGGATCTGGAGACCGATCTTCAATTTCCCTTAAACGAGGCAGACGGTGTCTTGAGCGCCTCACTTAAGAGTGACTAAGACAATTGAAAGCAGATGGAGACGAGCAAGGAGCAGACATTGTCTGAATGCGGGGACTAGTTAAGTATTTTTGGGAAATAATGGGCGTGGCCCCGCACCACAAGGAAGGTGAGCAATATGGAAACTATGCACTTTTGTACATTCAAGTATATGAGTGTGGGTCCTTACCTTTCCCCGAGGTAATCCCCAATGGCTGTTTTGTTGAGACCCTCCCCCTTGCAAAGGAACTGAGCGATGTCATCGCTTGTGTTCTTCAGCAAGTCATTCTCAATGAGAAACTGAATTCCCTGGAAGAGTGAAAGGGAAACGTGGGCATTAAAAAAAAACAACAACAAAAAAACTGTTAGCTCTCAGGCATCACTTGCCTACCTTTTTGGGGTCCATGTTGAATTTCTTACGGCCCATGGCCACCTGTTTGTTCCTCTGCATTGTTTTCCTGGAATGTCAGTGCACATGGATATTAAGATTTCAAATCCATCCTCACAGAGCCAGAGCGCTGGCCCTGAATTACATTAGCATTTTCTCATCTTCTGATTGGTCAGCATGAAGACAATTTAGCACGGCACGGCCGTAGCGATCTGCCCACATTGATACGTTCGGTAAAAAGCATTTCCGATGAGTGTAATTATTCATTTTTTTTAATTTTAAACACGTGTTATTTTACGTGCTACAGCATTTTGTGTAATACCGATATCTATGTCACGGGTTAGTGATTTGAACCCCAAACCTCTAAACTGTGAGGCACACGCCCTAACCATAAGGCTACCGTGCTGTCTGTGTGACCTAAGCATTTTGCCCTCTTATCGCCTCTAATCTACTACTATGATTCATTCATCAACCTAGCGAGTCATCTCATCCAATGTGACTCATAAATCGCATTACAAAATGAAATTTCCTGCCAACTATTCATGTTGACCCTCGCTGCCGTGACTAATCCCGCTTATGGGAAGAAGTCCTTTCTCAGGCCTGGAGCTGTTCAAGGGGGTCAAAGTGGGTTTTCAAGGTACTGCCGTCGCCACGGTGACTTCCCCGGGCCTACGTCGCCTCTCCCGCCGGGATTCCTTTAGCTTTTTGTCCGCTACCGAGCTGCTCAAAGTAAAACCGCAGCAGACAACTGACAAACGTGATCATGTCGCCGTGATAAGACGCCGCGATCGCATCAGCAACCTTTAATGGGTTTGGGAGGCAAGCCAAAGTGCGCCGTGATTTATCCGCCGTTGATGGGATCTCTCTGACCAAAGTAGTCGACCCCAGCGCCCCCTTTCCCTCGGGGGCCGTGCATTGTCTGCCTCGGCCCACTGCATTATTCAATGAGGCCTCCCATCATGTGGGGTGCGAGGGGGTGCGCCCGATAAAACATTTAAAGTGCCTTAAAAGCGCAGCCAATGTGGGAGGAGTATTTGGTGTGACGAGATCGACTATCAATAATTGACAGCTTCATTTGCTAAGTAAATAAAAGGCAAAGTCAATTTGGGCGTCAGGCACGGTAATGTTTGCCATCGGGTGGAGTGGGGGATTGGTTATCTCCTTTTTGACTGCATATAAATGAAGGCATCTGTGACTGCGGGATTCAGTGTGAAAGCCCCCAAATTGGGGCAATACACACCATCGCTAGGTTCCGCCTAAACAGCAATAGCTGATAAGTCTGGGATTTCATGGGACCTTTGAAAGAGGCTCCGTCTTACCTCTCCTCGGTGGAACCCAGGTTCTCAATCTCGTTGGTGACCTCTGCTATCTCATCCTTCAGCCGCTGTGGGAAAGAAAACAGTGTTTTCATGCACCATCATCTGCTCAAAACATAATAATAGACGGTTCACTTGGCTCGTTGAAACAAAAGTGACGGCAATTTGCGTTTTGTTAAGTGTGATCCACGCATTTTGAAGGATATTTCTGGGGGCAAATGACAACATGGCATGCACACCCAAAAAAAAAAAAAAAAAAATCATTATACAGGGTTTATATTAAAGTCCCATATTGAGTTTTAAAGTCATAAACAAGCCACACAAAGCTCCTCGATTCATATCCATTTCCCATGCCTAACTTTTTTTTTTACAGGCCGCACCACAAAGGCAACATCTGTGCCGTCAAGAGCTGCGCAATCCCAACGCATTCCTCAAATGCTTGCCTCCGCAAACAATGGGAGGCCTTGACCTGCAGGCCCGGCGGAGGAGGGCGTGGGAGTCAACAAGGGGCGGGGAACGGTCGGCGCGCTCACTACCAAATACGTAGAGGGGAGGGTGACGGAGGCGTGTCTTTCGGGCGACGATGCCAGTCAAGGCTCATTAAAGTGCGGGTGTCAGCCTGCAGCGTTTTTGTCCGCGAGAACAGTCGGAAGTCGATTCTCCCGCGGGGACATCTGGACGTCGGGTTTTAAAATCTGTCACCCTTGTGTGTCAATTGTCTGACCACCATGGAGATAGCATATTTTAACTGAATGCTTCACATTTAAAACCTCACTTCAAATCACTCAGCATATGGCAACCCACTTTAATCTTCGTGAATGGCTCAACCACGAGCACAAATGTTTTGCTGGGGAAATGAGAGCTAGGTCGGAAATACCCGACATTCCACTTGGGTTGAAATGTGCGGCGGGGGAATTTGTAGAAGATGTGTTGGGGGGGGGGGGGGGCAGCAAGTCGTGATGAAAGAGTAAATGAAAATATTTTGTTTTGCACGTTCAAATATAAAGACCCACCCGCAGAGGCGTCAGTTTATGACAACTTTTGGTTTTCTTGTAAAGGGAAAGCAGTCAAAATAGTAGTTGTGGTAATAGTTCCTTTGAAAGTATTGCACCATGGAAGGCACAAACAACATGTGTAGTGCATAAAATGTCACTGTCTATTTTTGTTGCTTTTGTTCCCATTGACATTGTAGACATATACTGTTGTGTGTTTACACACTTTATGGTTACTATATATAGGTGTGAATATGAATAGCAACATAACTGAACAGCAGCAACTGATGCAGTGAGGAATAGTCAACCCACAAATATTTGACAATAAACTGAATGAACCGACGTTGACATCATGTTGCATCATATCTTAGGTACATCGATGACAGTGGAACATTTCAGGTTCAACACTTTGTTTGGATTTATGGTGCGGATTGCTCAACTTCATTTCGACTTTCGAGGTTCCACTGTAATCTTTGAACTTGACAGTTACCTGAATGTCCTCCAGCAGCTCCAGCTTGCGCCGGCGGATGTTCTCCAGCTCCTGCTGCTCCTCCGGAGTAAGGTCGTCCGGCACTAGGGAGAAGCGGGAGATTAGCACACAAGGCACCAAAAATAAAATAACTTTGTCCTTTTTCCAATTGCTTCACTAAAGACCCCTTCGCAGGCGAATCCCTGAGGGCTCGGCACAGAAATAACACATAAGACTATGGTACATAATAAGTCACAAGTAGTATTTGGGGGTATGGCCTAAAATTCATATCATTGCCTAACTTCAATCAAAGCGGGTGCGGCGCAAGTTAGCTTAGCGCCTAGCATTCCCCAGTAGTTCCCAAACAGCAAGCAAAGCAGTGAGGATATGCGATTTGTTGGATGTGGTGTTGGACGTCAAGCCATTTTTTACAAACGAGTAAAATACGACGACGTCATCAACAAGTGTCATCGCGATTGGTCGTTTGGTCAAAATCCGTAACGCAGACCAAATGTATACCTTCTGGCGCCCAACTCTTGTCACCAGCATTCGCGGCAAGTGAGCTAACGGTCACTAATCTGAAAGAAAGAGAGTCAGTGGTTGACTATCTAAGATTACCCCCCGATGACAAACCTTAACACCCCTGTGACCTCGACTCTCTTCACCCTCATTACATCAGTAGCAGAGTTCAAAGGCTAGAGGGCTGCGTGGCCCATGCTAACTTGGTGGATAGCTGTGAAAAGTTAGCAACATAATGCTAATGTAAAGAGAGACAGAGAGAAGCACAAGACTTCACATTTAATTACCAGGGAGCTTTAAATTCCAATATACTACAATCGAAGACTCTAAACTGCCAAAGGGTTGACTGATGATTGGTTGCTATTAACCTATAGCATCACAAGCTAACCAGCTTCACCACACTTAATGTTGACTATCCATGGAAACCACTCCCTACAACAAGGTCCAGAGTCGAACAGAACAAAAAGAGGCCTCATCCAGGTTGGTACCAAGCGCGTGTCATTTCCCAGAACACAAGCAGCACCGCGGGCAGGAAACCATCCACTTAAATTAAATGCTGAGAGCTGCTTGTTTCCCTTCTAGTCGGAGAGTCACCACTTGGCCGTTAGTCAGCGAACGTCTGGCCTGGCCTGGCCCGATGAAAAGAGGCAGTCATCGGAAAGGGAGAAAGAGAGGGAGAGAGGAAAGAAGCAAGAAGGGCAAATGATGAAGGTGCAACTAACGCACGAGATCTTAATAGCAACGTGACAGAGGCGGACCAGTGTGAGGAAATGTCCCCATCCAGAAAGGGAAAGACCCACATGTACTCTCTCTTGCAAGTAGCAGTCTTGATTGTTATGCGAGTGCAAACTGAAGTAGCCTATTCCATTTTGGACTACATCGATTTTCTCCAGGCACGCTAGTACAGATGGTTGAAGCAGTTCCATGTGAGGGCCCGGTGACACATCAAGGGCAAAACAATTATAGCTCGCTCTCCCGCAACGCCACAGTCCGCTAATACCCATACAGATTGCCACGCTGGCCTAAGAGGCAGACATCTCATTTCCACCCAGATCTCAAAAGGGCTCTCCTTGGAAAATAAGGAAATTAGGATTCGGAGCGCTTGCAGGATCACTCAGTCCTGCTCCCTGCAGATGTGACCTAATTTAGGGAGCCACTCTCAAGTCCAAAACTTAAACTCATCACCTGTGACAGTGCTAATGATATAGCTACTGAAGACTCAGTCCGGATATGAACTGTTATTGGGTTCACTTCAACTTGGTTTTCATGAGCCTAGACACTATCAGAGCCCTCGCGCCTGAGTTGGACTGAACCAACCCAGGACTGTCAAGTCTGAAGACAGCCTAGAAAAGCCTGATTAAGTGTAATGTAATACATGTAAAGCCATGCTTTGTTTTATTGCGGTCCTTCCACCATGACTTGACTATAACATTTGTAGTTAAAGCAACAGCATCCATCTGGTCCTAAGACACGCTTCATCGGGCTTAATTGCCTCCACCGCCTCTTCTATTTAACATCTCTCAACATTACTCATTTATGTACAGTCACAGCCACATGTTATGAGAATACGTTTGTATCTCGCATGACAAAAAAAAAATTTGGGACACGGGTGTTGGACCGTCTTTACACTTAGTTATCTTGTTCTTCAATACCAAGGCGCCAATCAATGAACCCCAAGCCTAAGCCAATAAGAGCGCCGGCTATAACGAGAAGCTACTTCATGATGAGCTGTAATGTATTCAGCACCGGTCACAAGCACATGGACAATCAATCACTTGAGTTGGCCACTAACACATGGATGTCCGCATACACCACTGTCCATTAGGCTTCCCCCATATCATGATGTTGTTCCAGCAACAAAAGATGATGTAAGATTCATAAGCAGACAGAATGTCCTGACGACAAGTGCCACTGAGAATGCTGTGAGACCACACAGCTTCAGACCCAAAACCAAACAGCTTGTAACAAAGACGAGCGAGTGGGGGGTTTAAAAGGTAATGGCAGTCAGTAAAATGGGCACCATCCCAAAAGAACTTGCTCACCATT
Organism: Filicampus tigris; assembly: GCF_054856515.1. Lineage (NCBI taxonomy): Eukaryota > Metazoa > Chordata > Actinopteri > Syngnathiformes > Syngnathidae > Filicampus > Filicampus tigris. The sequence goes on from NC_141232.1 coordinate 6,198,090, forward strand.
GACCTCCTGACTCTTTATTGCTGCACACATGAGCCCGATACAAGCTGGAGCCAGCAGACCACCAGTTATGAATCATAAATCCCCAAAGCATCCGACCTGGACTGTGGGAGGAGACGTCCTAAGAGAAGGAACGTTGAGTTGTCGTGACGCGTGGGATAGAAAGTGAGTTGGTGGAATGATCCCAGGGTGAGTTACTGTGGGATCAGGAGAATTCCTCAACAAGCGGCAAGTAAAGGGAGAGATGCTCGATCCTAGTATCATGAAAACACCAAAATCGTCCTTTATGTTAAAGCCGTGGTTCTTTCAGGCTTTGCTCCTCAGGATGAACTTCTGCGCTCAACAGATTTTTTATGATCTTGGGACAGTTAAACTTCACCCCACCCACTTTGAGAAGCAACACATAGCCCGGTCAGCAACACCAGAGTTCAATCCTTTCAGATGTCATTAGACCTCACCTCATGAGGCAATGAGACAAGACGTCCGACGCGGGACTGTTTTAGATGATCCTGATTGCCACAGAACTCCTTCCTGACAGATCGACCAAAAAAAGACTGATTCCCAAACACTTGACCACTTACCTGAATGACCAACACTGCAAAAGGTGTCAAAGTTTTTGCTCTCTTCTCAGTCCAAGACTTCCTTGATGAGACTAATTTAAAAAATGAATAAAACTATGATTCTGTCAGCTCATGTTGAGCACGGCGTCCATCCTCGTGAGGCAAAAATAGATGCTTACAGGGTGTTTTCCAGCTGTACAGCGGAGTGAGCGGCTGCTTGCCGGCGTTCTGCACGAGACACGTGGGAACCAGCCTCCCTCCTCCCCCCGTCTCATCCCTTTCTCTATTTTGCCTTCACTTGCTTTAAACGTGGAGGCTCCACCCTGTGGCCATTCCTTACTCTGCCTCCTCCTCCTCCTCCTCTCATACAAACACATGTAGGGAGGTGCAATGGGGAGAAAACAACAACACAAGAAACACGCATATCACAGATGTTCTTTATCTGATATTAGTGAACAGCGGCATATTGGATAACATGCACAGTCTTGAAAAGCAAATCTTATTGCAATGACTACTTCAAACGTCTGAGACTTAGTCATATTTTTCGACATTTTGGGCTGAAACCCTGACCCTGAAACCCAGAGCAAAACTCAATCTACTGAGCCACAATGGCGCCGGTGAATTATGATAACAACGACAAAAATCTTGGGATGGAATTTGTGAGTATGCGGCCATCTCTGGAGAAACCATGAGCCCCAACTAACGCCAGCAGACATGACTCAGCCCTTCACGCCGGGACACTCTCTCTCCTGACAAAGTCATGCGACTAGTCTTACTGATTAACGCCTACCTGCTTGACAATGCACGTCTATGCTTGGGACAATCATTTCTCTACACGGTAGAGAGTGCTCATCTTAGCGACACATGCCGAGACATTGTGCAAGATTATGGCTCGTTGCCTCCCGTGTATGTACGTGTGTGTCTTAACGGCATGTGGTTGCGACCTCATGTCTGCGTTGAGTGTAGTGAGTCAGTTAACACTCTGCTGTGCCTCAGATGGCGAAACGTCAATCCGAAATCCATGTCGTGAGTACAGACAACGATATTATGGTCTGGAATTACAAAGTATAACGCGGTTCGTGATTGCTTGCCGTAAAGCAAAGGCTTTCCCAGTTTGCCTTGATGCAGTAAGTTACCGTATATTGAGTAGACCCAATAGGCGTCTCAATCAGAAACACCCACAAGAGAGCACATTAACATCCTTGATTAACCATTACACGCTGGTTTTGTTTGATCGAGAGCGTCTTCACGCCCGGCGTGTCGTCGCCGCGACAACGGGCATCGTGAAACGATCGGCCGCGAGAGGAGTTGACAGTTTGGACTGTCTGGGAATTCTTCCGGGTAAAAGAACGCATTTAGAGAACGCATACATTAAAAAATACAGTGCAGCCTCCTACAGTGGAACAATCTCAAGATCAAAACTGGGTCGACCAAGGGCACAGAATGGATGATGTTCAACTTTAAGGTTATTTATGCCGGTGTCATTTTCACCTCCTCCTGCCACCATTGTGAGCACCGTGAGCCAAAATCTAACATGAAAGTTCGATTTTTGTTCAAATGTTGTTAGCTTAGTGAGGCCGCTGCGAAGGAATGTTGAAGGGAATGTCTAGTGAGGCTGCCACAGCTTCAGTGTCAAAGCAAACACGCGGACAAAAACACAAACATCCCGCAGCTGCACTCGCACAATCACACGCACGTAATCCATCGTCACGGGCGTTAAAAGATGCTGTGTTCATTCAATAATCTGGTTGTTTTTACACGCCGATGCAAACGCTTCTCAGGGCCCTTTGGAAGCGGAAGGAGCGTTTGGACCCACAATGCTCGCCTTTGTGATCCGATGGCAACTAGCCTCGATGCTTATCGTGGCCGGCCAATTATCAACATCCTCTCAGCAACTATAACACATCCAGACAAGCCTGTGAATCTCGAGCGCAGTGGTGGGAAGCAACAAAAAACTTGGTTGCTGCACTTGTGTACATTTGTAAGTTATTTTATTGGAGTATTTATTTTTCTGTTGAATTTTACTCCCTGCATACATATCTGTTCTACTTGCAAAATAGGCTCAGTACTTTTTTTTTTTTTTCAGTAGAAACAGATTTTCAAAATTGGTATGTTTTTACTTTTTCTTTTTTTCGGTACAGGAGTTGAATCAGTACTTATACTTTTACTAGTCTGTTTTTTTTTGTTTTTTTTTAACACAAGTTTTACCACTTCTGCTCTAGCAAAAGAGCATTAATCGGGGTCTCTATATGGTATTTGCCTACAATCTCATAATAGCCAATTTGTAGCACAGTCTGAAACAGAAGAATGCCACTTCCTGTGTAGTGTATTTTCAAACGCCGGGCTTCCTGTGTGTTGGTCTTTCTCACACGCACACACACGCACACCGCGAAGGGAGTGAAAGCTGAACACGCCCATCCTTTGGGAAAGCTTTCTTTTCTCTCGTTCACATCGTCAAAATGCTGGTGAAGTAGACGCAGGCCGGGTATTTGCTTTCTGTATTTAAAAAGGCACAAACTAAGCACGTCATATTCATAGTTATTGAGACTCCAGGTTTCTGTGACACTCCCAAGTCGTACCTGCAGACCTGAGCCGCCATTTTGCACCGAGGTAAACGCAACTGCTGGCATGTTTGTACTTGCTACACATGTGCCTCAAAAGAATTGAAATGGCAGCTCAGCTATTAAACACTTAAACGCTACTGAACATTTTATATACAAAATTATTCTCTAGGTTTGTAGCCTTGTTTGGAATAAAAAATACTCTCAGAAAAATGATCATAGAATGCAGAAAGGTATTTGTTAAATAAATACTAAATGACAAGTATTATAAAACCAGTAAAATGTTCTGAGTCTGATTGTAATTCCAATTTTTATTGTATGCATTAAGTGAAAAGAAAAAAAACGAATTTGCCGATTAATCGGAAATATTGGAATCGGCAAAAATTCCATATCGGACTATAGAACACAGTTGTATATTTAGTCTTTTTGTGAAGTCTGCTAAAATGAATAAAAAAATAAACTTGTTTTGACTAATATCACTGTTATTTAACCAAAGTTTGACCCCGGAATGTATTATTTCTATTCCAGGGGGAAATTTCTTGAAACAGCAAAGTCTTGGGGATTCCCAACTTTTCATGTGTAACATATTATTTGGCAATTCTCCATACACAAATGGTACATTAGCAACATGAGACCAGAGTAAAAACACAATCATCTGACTGCACTATAGTCGAAAATGCTGAGTTAAGGGGGGAAAAAAGGGCGTTGACCAACACAAAAACATGGGAAAACACAATTATGGCGAGACAGCGCGGGTTATCAAACCACCGGCGCATTAGCGCCGGGGACTTGCGGCGCAGCTATTCGTCATGACTACTTTTAACTCCACGGGCCCACCCACCACCACGCGGCACAGACAAATGGACAACAAAGCAGCTGTGTGGCCCGCGCGGAGTCTTTCTCCGTCTTATCGTGAGCATCACAAAGGAGCAACGGCAGCACATAACAGGATCAGTCAGCGAGACCAACACTAATACGATTAGCGCTCACGCAGTCGGCGTGGGCTAATTAACGCCGCCTGCAACAGTGATGTATTGTTGGAACCCGGGTCTCGTCGCTAGCATGCTTATTCGGGATTATAAAAGATTCAAAAGAAGGGTAATGTGAGCCCGGCATACGTTAATGTGCTGACAATGGCTAGAGACACCATGTCGGCGCTTCACACCTGCTGCCGAGTGTGCGCTAAACGTGAGGTTTAACCCACGTGTATATGACATGCTCTCTCGGGTAATCATCTCCTTAGACGGGTTTACATGGTGACTTTTTTTGTGATTCCAATTGAAATCACTCGGAAGATCTTTCGTCAATTGCTTACGCGTGACGTGATCTATCCCGATCGACCGATTACATGCGCCACTTCATTTTTCAGAGCAGCTGTTTTCCAGCCATTCGACACGCAGATCGATGAAAATATCACATGATTTAAGCAAGGTGGAGTTCAGTCATCCGGTTGGCACAGTAGTTGTGATTTTTAAATCTGTTAGTAAAGCAACAGCTTAATAAAAAGTTACACGTAACCGAAATCAAGCTTGCTCTTCGCACACAAACTCTGGTAGGAAGCCGCCGTTTTCAAGTGGTAAAATTGTCGTTCGGTATCATTTGAATCGGAAAACAAGGCTCCGCTGTACTGTAAACCCAGCTAATGTAATAAAGCTTTATTAGCGAACGTCTCAAGACGATGTCACATAAAAGTAGGTCTAGAGAGTTCTTGTTGGCACTTTGGACAAAGGGGCCTAACGGCACAAAGGAAAGAAAAATAAATTCTGAATTTCAAAATAATGTCTGACAGACCAAAACTATGGCGTTCGCGTTCATCTGTGTAATTGTATTTATGTTCTTTGAATGTTAGCTACAGAAAAAAGAAACAAAGATGAGATCTTGAATCTTAGATTAGCTCCCGTGGCAAGCAGAACAAGGTCATTTTCGTTGTGTTTACAAAAAATTATAATAATTGAAACTGATTTTGTGTGCATTTGTACTTAATTTTCACAGTGTTTGATGACTGCACACAGTGTCATAACGGTAAATAAAGTGAAGCGCCCATCTGAAAACTCACCACCTGTTTATTGACATAAACAAACCCACCAGGGGCCGCTTCCAAGTTTATCAAGGCCTTACTAGAGTGACGAAAACTGTAAATATAATTCTAAGATTCGGGTTTGAATCTCCTTGGAGATTTCATGTTCTCCAGCTTCTGCCCACATTCTAAAAAGATCAGTGACGACTCAAAATTTTCCAGCAGTTATTTGTATGTTGAGCGGCAACCAGTCCATGAGGTACACCGCATCTCATTCGAAATGAGATGGGATATTTTGATTGTTGTTCGCTGCATTTCCAGTTTGCAAAAGTGGTGGTTTCATTGCTGCCTTGTGACTGGTAGCCAGTCCTGGGTGATAATTCTTGGAGGTGCCCATGGGCAGGGCTCACATGCCCAAGGTTGCGTTCTGCTTTCCTGTGATGGAATTTCAACCACCCATTTACTACAGCAATTTTCCTCATTAAGGTCAGATAGAGCCTGTCCCAGCCCAGGCACACCCTGGACTGGTCACGTCAAACACAGTGCACGTAAGACGTCCATTCACACTCATATCGATGGACAATTTAAAGTATTTGCTTAACCTGACATGGACGTTTATGGAATGACACTTAAGTACCTGGAGAAAAACACACTCAAGCAGGGGGTGGGGACACATACAAACGCCACACAGGTACCAGATTCAAACCCGGAACCTCAGAATGTGAGGCAGACGGGGGAACCACTGCCCCATCGTGTTGCTGAGTATTTTCAAATAAAATTCCGTCCAAAACGTACAAAGTACTCCCATATATACAAATGGCTAAAAAAAAAAAAATACACACACAGAACAACTTTTTAAAGAAAAATTATATTAAAAAGACTGAAATTAAATGCCAACAGGGACTTCCGGAGTTTGCTCAAATGCCAAAGTTTCACTCAATCGTCACAGTTGAGTATTACATGAATATGCTTTCCATCGTATTTATATAAATGTTAATGTGACGCCTTAAAAGAGTTTGACTCACCTACGCCGTCTTCAGACTTTAACACCATATTGTCTGTCTGCCTTGTCTGCGCGCTACTTTAGAAACCAACACTAAAGTTCGACGAGTCTTTCCAAGCGCCCAAAGTTAATTTCCTCGGCCTCTGATCACTTTTCCACACAACTAACAACTAGATATGTATTATCTCGGTAGAAGTAGGTTCTAGCTAGTTAAAGCGAGCGGTTTGAACAAGTGGAAGCTCCAGGCAAAAGTCAACCCTTGTCCTGTCGTTTCTGTGCGCGTACGCGCCGCTGCCTGTCAGGACAGCCGGAACTACGACCAGCCAGTTCCATTCAAAATTTTCACAATAAAACACCAGAGACGTGTTGGGCATGCGCGTATAGCGGAAATATATTAAATACAAGTTGGGATCCACAACTGATTCTAAGAAGTCACAGAGGAGGACAATGGATTATAGTAACAACAGAATGACATGTATTTATGCTAACAAAAAAATCTTATTTTGAAGAAAACTACATATCCGAGTGGTGTCCTTTTGTCTTGACGTTACTCGGGCGAAAGGTGCAGCCAAAGGGCCTGATGACGCGTTCAGGGCCCACCTCTCCACTCGGGTTTGTGCGCTTTCTCACGCGCACACACAAACACACGCAAGGAGTTGGGGAGGGGCGTGACAGCTGGGCCGTGTGGGGGCGGGTAACTTGATTGACACATACAGCAGTTTTCACCACTTCTGCTGCCACTTTTTTGCTACTCTTTTTTTCCCCTCTAATATATATAATGCCCACGTCCGCTTGTGTTAGTTTAGAAAAACAGGAAGAACCTGTTGCATGTGCGGTGAAACATAAGTAACACACACAGTCAGATGGCAGCAAAGCACTTAAAACAAGAGGACCATCCAACACCATGCATCAATGTGCACAATCAAAAACCCATGTTACATAAACGACTGAAGTCAATAGTTAAATTACTCAACACAAACAAACCATCTTCACATGAGGCTCATCAATAGTATAAGATAGCACACAAGCCTAAATAACACGCTACCACAAAATGACAAGACATCGCTTGTCACACACATAGACAAACAACCATATGCACTAGCCCTTTAAACATACGTTATTAATGAATGAAGCCCATCAAGAAAACCAAAATTCCACCAGATGGCGCCAAAGTAATAATTTTGTTGTTTTGGCCTGAGCATAAAAACAAAGAACAGCCGTGATTTTTTGCTAGCAAACCCATGGGCTGTCACTTATGTAGCGCTTTTCTACCTTGGCTACTTAGTGAATAACAGAGGATAGGTTCCCCGTAAAAGTCCATTTTCCCTCATATATCCACTTTAGAACATCGGCTGCACAATTAAAAATGTTTTTTTTTTTCCTTTCCAGTGACTCTTTAGTGCCGATCAACCAGAAAGGGGCCAAGCCTGCTGTTGCATGCTCACGAAGGCAGAAGAGCTGGAGGTGAAGGAATGCTGCTCTGTGACAACCTGTGAAAACAACCCCCGGCTCGCACGCGCTACATGTGCGGATTCCACGCAGCGGTGTCAGGTAATCGCCACTCATCAAACACGGCATTGTTCCTCGGAAAGCTCAGGACCACAGTTCATTTGGGATGGCTTTGCGCTGTATGTGAATGCCTCACTTGTGTTCAAGCGTCACACAACAATGCAGCCAGTGTTGAGGCGAACGCTTAGAACGTTACTACTGTTGCAGAAAACATGGGAAAAATCACAAAAGGCTTCTACTTTTGAGTTCTTCACTCACTTCAATGTAGTGATCAATGCACAGCAAACGCAGTCAACAGTGACCCCTGTCGGTTATTTCTATGAACTACAGGCCGGCCTGCAGAGACGAACTGAAACAAGAAACAAAGTTTGTCTCTATAGACAGACAGAGCACTTCAGCAAGTTTTAGCATTGAAATGCATGAAAATCAATCAATCATGATCATATAAAAATACTTTATATTCAATTAATTTATTTGTAATAAGTAAACAATGAAACAACGAATATTTTAACTAACAAATTTTAGTGGAGGAAATTCTTAAATTGATGCAATATAAGGTTTAATCTAATCATGTTATTCAGGCTCATTTTAAAAATGTTATTGTTTATAATTAATCAAATTCATGATCCAATGATTTATTTATCTATTATAAAATAAAACAATTCCAATGAATTCGCATATGTAAAGCAGTTTCTAATAAATTAACAATAGAATAGATCCAATTAAAATGAACCGATTTCACTCAGGCTCACATGCACTTCACACCCAACACCCCCCGCCCCCCGACGAAGCACAATACGTACAATATCTTCTGTACATTTTATGCTTGCGTTTTTTTATTTTTTATTTGTTCAATTACATTGACAATATCTTTAACGAGTGGTTTTCAGAACGTATGGAACCATAAAATAATTTGAAAAAAATGGTATGGTCTCTTCGTATTGTGGCTTTTCACCTATTGGCACCGCACGAAAGATGACTCAGCCGCAATCATCGAGTTGTACGGCTGCAAGTCTGATTTTGAAAGCTGCCGTTTTCCTTCTGCAGGTGCACGGTGCGTTAATGACAGCTTTGACGGGAAAACCACGCTGTAATTGCCTAACTGCGAGGCAGAAATAGGCCTGAATGATTGATTGCTGACACGCGTGATGTGAATGCCACACCTCTGGCTGCTTGCATGTCAATTTTACTGCCCTCCGGCCAAATAGCTTGCGGAGTGCTAAATATTGTTTCCTATCTTGGAAAGCAACTTTGGACGACCATTATCTAAATCGGGTGTCATGTTACAGCTCATGTTTATTGTCCAATATAAAAGTGAATTACACATTGTGTGTAGTTAACACACAATGCAAACCGCCATAGATGGGCTAATGAATATCATCGATAGTCAGATAGTGTTATAACCTTTTAAGCAACTTAACATTCCCTTTAAGCAACGACTTCAAACCACATCAACACATGTAGACTGACAATATAACAATACTCACGGGCATATATTCTTTATCCTTTATTTAATCTGTCCGAAACGGATCATTATTCAGTGAGAGTCAATCAAGATTAAACATTTGTGAGGCCTTCAGGGGTCATTTGAGGTTGCGTGACAGCAGCCAGTGAGATTGTGCTGTCACCGCATTACCACACCACAACCAACACCAATGGACTTCCCCATTGAGAATACACGTCGTCTCCTTACACACACGAACACAATACACATACACGTAAACATTCACACTGTCACACAAGCGCAACGCTGATTCAGACGTTTGGAAATCAGCGACACTTCCCTTTGCGTCGCACTCCGTCAGCAGCTGATTTGCCGCAACCCATCGAGTTGTCAACAACAGGCGGAATGACTTGAATTCCCCCCCCCAAAAAAAAAATTATATATTATATATATATATATATATATATCTTTTTTTTATTATTTCATATTATATATATATATATATATATATATATATATATATATATATATATATATATATATATTTTTTTTTTTTTTTTTTTTTACGTGTGAATGCTGGGAGTCAAGCAATCACACTAAGTATGTTTGGCCAAAATATATTTTCTAATATAAAATGCCGAGATTTACACAAATTTTATTTCTGTTAAAACCTATCTTTTGTAAAAATGCTGAGAAACAATCATTATTCCCAATAATGTTGTTGAGCATGTAAAAATCTGTTTTTTACGAAGACGGGAGAAGCCTTTTATTTTTTGTTATTATTTACTATGAAAATGCTGACAAAATTGTTACTTATTGTGTTTGACAAAATGCTTTATTGTTTTGCTGTTGGGTGTCAAGCAATAAAAAAAGGTTAAATTCTGAGAGACAAGCATTCATGCAGTAAATTTATATTTTCCTATCGTGGAACTGCTTAGGGTGTCGTTTTCCTTCTGGTGATTGATTAACATATCAAGTTTTCTCAGTCAAAACAGTATTTGTTACAAAACGTTGGACATTTTCCGCAATCCTGTCGCAATCTGTCTCAGTGACGTCAAAGACATTGCCTCAAATTTGCACAAATTTTCCAATCGTACTTTTTGCGCACTGCACTGCTCACGGCCACTAAAAGTACTGCCAATTTAACGTATTGACTTTTGTGGGTCACACTTTTAAGTGAAATGCATTTTCCAGTTGAAATGGCAGTGTAACAGCATGCTGATGTGCCAGGTACATCTTCAATAACATCACAAAAATGTGAAAAATAAAACAAAAAAAATCATCAGGCTGATTCTTAAATGTTTTGTCCAACCAACCAATCAGAGAGTGGAAAAAGTCTGATGTCATAATGAAGGCCAGCGTTCCGGCCCTGTGAGGATGAATTTGAAATCTAATTGGTTAAAGAACAGATACTAATATAGTTCAAGTTACAACTACTCTAAGGGCTCATGGGTAGGTTTAGATTGCCCTGGCAACACATAGAAGCTGAAATCTGATTGGACAAAAAAAAATCTTAACATGTACTAGGCACAATAGCAGCATGGATCAAAAATATTTTTTTTTAAAAATGGAACAAATATTATAACTTAGGCCAAGAATGGCGACAAAAAAGTTTTTTTCAATTTAAGAGGTTACCTGCAGCTTGCTGGAGCACCTCCACGGCTGGACACAAGAACGAGTGAAGGCTGGACACGCAAAGTTCGCTCACTGTGCCCATGTCTAAAATGGTCCAAAATCGAATTTGTAGAAGACTTTTCTTAAGATTCAAAGATGCCAAATTTAGAGATGTGACTATAACTGGGAAGTAGGTATTCCACTGAGAGGTTCTTGGGCAAATCCAGAATAGTTGGATGAATATCGCCGGATTCACTTCATCTACACGCGCGTGTTAGAAGGCGCAGCTTGTTTTCCAAGGCGGCAACTGCTTCCGCTTTCACCCGGTTCCTCTTCTTGTGTTGGTGTCTCGGTATTTCTCCATCAGCTCCTTTCTCTCACTCGCTCTCCAAAACCACGCTAGATGGTGTGAAGAAGTACTTTTTCAGCAGTCACAACAACCACTATTAAAGATAAATGCATGTTCCATAAACTGGGTTAATAAGAGACAATTTTCCCGATACAGGGCAGTCCCTTATTATCCCCGATTACAGCTCTAATTATTTTTGTAGTTAAAAAAAACATGGACAGCAGTTAATAAGTGCACCATCACTAAACAAATTACATTTCTATCTGTATATTTTTATGGCAGTTAATGGCAGCGTAATCGCTCAACAGTTTCTAACGCATCCAACACCAAAATTTGGGTCCTCTTCAGGAGAGTTTTGCTCTGACTTTTCTCTGGCCAAATAACAACGGCTGCCATGATATTGCATCGTAAGGCTTTTCCCACATGGCCCCATGTGACGTCACATCAAGACGCATCGGCTGCCTGGTCACACGAGTTGACCTGCGTGTGAAACGCGATGTCAGTCATCCTCAAGCGAAAATGCCGCAGTGCCGCATCAGCCCAGTGGAGTCAGCACTCTCCTCGACTTTTTAGTGCACGCTCCTCAGTTTGGACTGGACTGACAGGAACGTTCAAAGTTGAAAGCAAAGTTAGCCACAAGGTGGAGGCATTGTGCAACTACAAGAACGGTGTCTACTCACAACTAAAAGAGGACATTTTATGGACATAGGAGTTTTTAATGGCTTGTATACAAATTAGGGATGCAACAAACGATTATTTTAATGATCGATTAATCTGTCCAATAATCGATGAATTGGATGAAAAGCATGTTTTGATTTCCATGTCTTATCAAAAATGCCATTATTTCAAATTTGGAGTGCAGAAAATGCACAAATTAATTACGATTCATTGACTGGTTTGGCCCTGTAATATGTCAGAAAATTGACAAAAATATCAATCATTGCTTTCCAAAGTAAACGCAAATGTTTCATTTTCATTCAACGCCAAGAGATAATCAATCAGCTTTCATGGAGGACCACAGAAATTGGATATTTACTGTGGAGAAGATGACATTCTGAGAATTTTGACAATTTTACAAAAGGTCACAAAATGATTCATGAATTTCCAAAAATAATTTACCAATAAACAAATGAGATTTGAACCCGGAACCTGAGTTGAGTTGAGTAAGCATAGTTGTCAACCACTACACACGGTGCCATTTACCTCCGACATAAAAACGCTAACGTTAGCATCCTCCCCAGAGACAGGCTCGAGCTGAACACTAAATATAGACTTAATGTGCAGATCACAGCATCAAACTGTCACAGTAAAAACGTCCGATGGTCACATCTCATGCATTTTAATGAGACGCTCTCGCTTTTTAACGTTCATTTCTGTGTCGTACTTTGTATTTTATTATTAGCATCCACAGCGTGGGTCCCCTGTGATTTGGCTGCTTTGCAGCTACTTTGACAGCTCCTCTCTTCTCACTGTGCTTTTGTTCATGACAAGTTCTGTGTGCATGTGTTGTCAATCATAATGGAGGGAGGGCTCACCAACATGACCAAAACAAGCTGCCTCAGTTCAACTGCAGAAGAACACGTGTGGTGGTAGCAGTACAGGAAAAAAAAAAAAGTCAAATAAAAAAGCACCGAGCGGTCAGGCCCTTCTTTATGTCAGTAAGTGCCATTTCCTATTCTATGATTATAATCATTACTGATACCCTTCTCCTACGTAAGATGTTCACTGAGATGAAGTCAAACGAGATTTGCCGATGGAAGTTGTGTCCTTGTGCAGTCGGATGGCATAAAAATAGTGACAAATTTATAATTAGATACTACTACTACTACTGCTACTACTAGTAATAATAATAATCAGGGATGTTCAATACTTTTTATATACCGATACTAGTACCAGTATTCACCGATACTGAGTACCGTTACCACAAGTACAACATTTCATTAAACACAATGACAAAAAATTGTGACCAAAGACTTTGCTTTCAAATGCCAATGATGATTCACCAATGTGTCAATCCGCCTCAGTATAGTGCTAACTACTGGGAAGGAGGTCTTACTAAATGTCAGATTTTTTGGGGGGGCTTAAGTATCGGTGGCTGTTATCAGCTGCTATATAAATATATATGAGCAGTGAAAATAAATATATCAACAAATAGCATAAAAGCAAAACAAATGTAATACAGTATACAAACAATAAAATAAATGTAAAAACATATTTAAACTAGAAAATGTTTTTTTTTTTTCATATTAATGAAATGAACGTTTAGTATTCAAATACTCTGCCCTAAAATAATAAAACACATATCAAAAATGTGTAAATAAAAATTTAATAATAACAATTCAAACAAATTTAAAAAGATATATAAGACATATCTGACAAATAAAAGACACCACTGCTCCTGATATATATAATAACCATTAATTTGTCACATATATTCATTCTTTTCGTTGGAAACGTTGCAATGAGGCCAGTGCTTTCTGCTGCTCTATTTTGAGATGCACTGCAAGCACAGAATACTAAAGTGATGCATAATTGATACAAAAGCCTCCCTGTCATCGCCTCGCCAACATCAGCACATTATGATCAATCATTTTGTATCATTTCCACCTTTGATCACATTAGTTGCTCAGTACAGGAGTAGCGTGCCGTCATATCTGCAATGTGACGCTTAAGAATACATCACATAACACATTTGTTTCCTTTATATACATATATCTCGCAAGTCACATGGTAGATGTGAGGAAGACTTGTTAGGGACCAACCTGGGGTGTCTCCCTCCATCCTGGTGCTCCTCTGGCGGCGTGAGGGAGTCTCAGTGGCCGGAGGAGGGAGGCCGGGTGGGCGGCAGCGAGCTTGTCACCTAACCGCCCGGAGCAAGCTGGAAACCTCCGTCCGCTATCTCTCCCTAATTCGGGGTCCTCCTGCTTGACGGAGCCTTCGCCTCGCCACCTTGAACTTGGACTTGACAAAACACCAACTCACGGTTTGTGTACGTGTTGTCAAACGAGGGCAGCTGCACTTCTGACGCCGCGGCTCGGCTCACGCAGGCCCCGCCCACCTCTAATATGACGTCACCGTCCAACTTCACCCATGTCAAAAGTTGGGCGTATCTCGTTATTTTTATTTGATTTTTTAAATATTGATTATGTGTATGTTGAAATACATTGATATTTTCATTTTGTTACACAACAATATTTGTGAATGTTTGAAATCAATAAAAAATAATTTTAAAAAAGTTGGGCGTACCTATAACCCGTAAAACAAAACAAAACAAAAAAAAAAGTTGGGTGCATATTTTTCCCCATTGTTAGTCTTTAAATGCAAAGATTTACATAAGATATCGGGAATGAATTTGTACCTTTCAATGTATTTTCTGTGCTTTTATTTTACAGCTTCAGGGGCTGCAATGAAGGAAACACGGGTGATATAAGAAAAATAGGGAGGAAGGAAAGACAAGGGGGATAAGAGAGGAAAGAAAAAAAGATTGATGGAACGAAGGGGTGACGTATGAAAGGAGGAGGGGAGGATGAATAAGGGCACTAACCCACAGGATTTTTTTTGGTCATGATTCTAGCACACTGATGACTGAAAGCCCAAATAAACTCAAACTTGACTAGTATTTTTCTGCAAACATCAAACAAAAAGATCAGCAACATCTATTCTAGACAAAACAAGCAAAAAAGTCACAACTTCATTGCATCTTTTTTATTTATTTATTCAAATGTGGCGCGAATTCAAGTGCGGAGCGTCCATTTCGGGGTCCACGCGGCCTCGACGAAACACGTGTGCAGGTAAACACCCACCAACTGATCCATTAAATATATCTTTTGAATATATTTATACGGTTTTTTTTACATATATATATAGCCAAGTTAAGGAAAAATCTATAGATTGGAAAGGGCTAACCTTTACAGCATGGGTGGACTGTACACTCAAATGCATTTTGTGTCATGACGTCGGTGCAGGTGGGGGTCCCCAATACTTAATGTGTAAATTGAGACCGAAAAACGAGTGGCGGGTCACTTTTGTGGTATTTGTACAGTATGTGTCTTAAGATAATGGTCCGGTGCCAGATTATGTCCAATTTTTCCTGCCACACTTCCTACATACATATATAACGGTTGTGGTCACATGGCGATGACGTACGGTACATACAGGATGGCTTCCTGAGTCTCCGTCCAGTTTGTGGAGGTGACCGGCAGCGAGGGAAAAAAATTGCATAGAGGTATATAATTCATTATTTCAACTGACATGAAGAAGAACAAGCGGAACATTGAACCGAGAGTTGAAAAACGAGCCCCCCAACACTGCAAATACAGCGAACAATTGGAACAGTGGGTTTTATCATTAAATTGAATATGAAATTGTGTAAAATAAAAAAAATAGAAAAAGAGCAAGAAAACAACCAAACAAGTAAATACATGTTAACCACACATGACGAGGGGCAATCTATTGTGGCCACAATTGAATTCCCCCAACCAAGTCATATGCTACTTGAATTGTGGACCTTTAAAGAAAAAAAAAAAAGATCAGTAAAAAACTAGCCACTCGACACAGCAACATAAAACATCAGCTGATAAAAGGTATAAAATTAGAACACAATTTGGAAATGGCAAAAACATCTATAAATGCATCTGATTCCATTTCTTAGGAGATCCAGTGGCACAGAGGTGTTCAAAATGGGACAAAGCAGTATAAAAAAAAAAAAAGGGCGCCTGTAGCAGATGATACAAAATGGTGGTCCATCAGTCCTATTGTTTGTGATTGGCTCGTATTCAAAACTGAGAACAAAACAAAGAAAGTGGAAAGTTTCTTTCTGTTGTCTTTTTTTTTTTTTTGGTGTGTCTCCATTTTGAGTTAAAGGTGTCAGCGACGGCCGGCGAATGCTCGCTTCCCGCCGGGCACCACGGACCACTTGTTGCGGCGGTCCTGGATCTGCTGGAAAATGCTGCCGCCGCCTCTCCACTTTTCTCTCTTCAAGCTTTTTGTTTTCTTTACCTGGTGAAAGGCAGCAAAAGATCCATTTGAAAAGATGTTCCAGATTATTTGTTATTCTGGAATGTGCACTTTTTTTAAATACAGCGTTACTTCTAACAGATGGCGACTACTTACTAATACTGCCATATGAATTTCTATTTGTAATTCCAATAAAGACTCTTTCCATTTTTTTTCCTTTTCTATGGTTGTTATCACCACAGGCATCCTGAAAGCCTAGTCAGGATCTTAAGTGGCAAATGCTCCCCTCGCTCACCTTCCCGCTGTCAAAGTCTTCGTCCCACTCGTCAATCACAGTATCACTCCTGGCGAGGCGGACATCTTGGATGGCATCCCGACTGACAGCGGACACTTGGCCGTCCCAACTGAGGACTAGAGCGGACAATTCAATTATTTTTCAAAATGGTTCAGCCCGGGTTTCCGCAGAGAGTCTCTCACCGCAAGCGCCGTAGGCTTTGTCCGAGGCGTTCCGCATCAGATGCTCCACCACGTCGCTGCTCTTTTTGCCGTCCCAGGACATGCCAGCGGTGGCGCGGGCCGGGGCGTCGCTCGCTGGCGCCTGGCAACGCTTGTAGCCGTCCTTCACCTGGCTGTCCCAAACCACCACTGAAGCTACAAATGACACAAATATGACGGAATAACTAAATATGCCAAGTTTGTTTGTGCCTTTTTTTTTTTTTTTTTTTTGCACCGAAGCACCTACCCGTGCTCATCTTATCACCCCCTGCCGCATTCTTTTTGGCCGGGGGCTCCGCTGCGTCACTGTTCTGCCCCTCCGAGCAAGGCTCGACTTCTTCCTCCCGCCTCGCGTCTTCTTTCAGCCTCCTTTTCTTCTTTTTCACTTTCACCTTCTTTGTGAGGACCGTTACGTCGCTCGGATCGGCAGCGGCCTTGGTACAGCTGCGGTTCAATGGGGGATATAATTGAAAAAAAAATGACTTTTTGAATCGCTTTTGCCATCTGTCATCCGACTGTCCAGAAGATCGAGGCGTTTCTTAATTGATGCGGCACAACTCCGCTGCACACGTCCATTTCCTGGTTTTAAGCGAGTGTCATAAGTCATGAAAATACAGTACATATAATTGTGTTTTACGTCATTGCTTAACCATATTTACAATTTCCTATGCACTATTAGTTGAAATAGTGAAGCTTGGGGGTAAACGTTTTGGTGAGCGAGCATTAAATTCAACCGCTGACTGACTAGTCAACAAAGCCCCGGCTAGGCAGTGTACCAACAACTTTATTTACTCGCTGTTGGCGTCTCACGACATGCGAGTAAGGGAAACGAAACACAAAAACACTCAGATTAGCTTAGCGCTAGCTAGCAGCTGGTATGACACAAGCGGATGGATTTAAAATTGGTCCAAAAGAAAACCCTGAGTTCTACCGTTGGACAGTGTATGGGAAGGGATCCTGGAGGATAGAGGTAAGTTATTTTAAACTAAAAAGGAAAACCTGTCCACAGGTTGACCTGGCTGCGTTAATAGGAGGCCTGGGACAACATATGGTGTAGATAAAGTGCTATATAAGTGCACTTCATTTGCAATTATGATCAAAGCCAGCTGGGAAAGGCCACAGCTCGCCCACAAACCGAATGAGGATAAGCTCTATAGGAAATGGATGGAAGGATTCTACATTTATATACTTTAAATACTGTTCAAGCTGAGTAATTACAACTTCTCTCACCTTTCCAAAGCTACACGGGGTGAATTTGTGTCCCGCGGAGCCTCCGGTATCGTCTTTTTTTTCTTCTTCTTTTTCTTCTTCTTTTTCTTTAACAACACGCTATCCACCTCACATTCTTTCCCGTTGGTCTGACACGTCGCCTCCGCGGCGGCGGCGTCTGGCTTCTGTTTGAGCTCCTCAGCGTCTTGACGGTGGGTGAGACTCCACATGCCGCCCTGGCACCAGTCCTCCTCTTCCGGCTTTGATGACGGATCCAGATGGGATTGGACGCTTGCTCTCGCCGCAGTCTTCTCGCCGTCTTCTCCCTCCCGCTTTCGCTTCTTCTTTTTCTTCTTTTCGCCGGCGGGGCCGGGCGGCGCCTTGGCAACAGCGCCCGCGTCGACTTGCACCTCGGAGTGGCGGCGCTTCTTTCTCTTCTTTTTCTTTTGGTTGACGTTTTGGGTCGGAGGGCCGTTTGGTTCTTCTTGGGGCTGGTGGGAGGGCTTGGGGCTCTTTTGCGCGGGGCTTTGGAAGCCGTTCAGAGAGGGGCTGGCGTGCGGCGCTACGACAAGGGCGCGTTTCAAAGGTGATGAGTGGTTTTTCGGGGAATGGGATGAAGGTCTGGGAAAAGAGTTAACGAGGTCACCTTGTTGCTTTGATGACATAATTGACACTGCTCACAAAAAGTTATTAGTATGGTCTTTGGGGTGGAAAGGTCACTTCGTTTTACCTTACGTAATTGTTTCCATACCAAATAAACTATAACAAACAACAAACCTGTGAGTGTTAGGCGTGGCGGCGAGGTGGTTAGGGTGATTTGGATGAAGGGGGCCGCCGGACAGTCGTCGCGGAGCATCAATGCTGCTCGGACTCCGGCTGCGAGCCTGCAGTTATCGACAAAAATAAAAACTTGGTGGTCTAAAAGAAAAAAGTAGCCATGAATGTGACAAAAAAAAAAAAAAAAAGGAGAGAGTTAAATTAAATTAAGGAAGTGGGGATGGCAGGAAAAGATGGAGGAGTAAAGAGGAAGGGGGGGGGCGTGGCAGAGAACAATTAGAAATGGTTAGAAAAAGAAGAAGATAAAAAAGGAAAAGAAGAAAAAACAGACTGTGTGGTTGATTAGACCATTACATTCACAAGGAAGGATACGTTAATGTGACAAAAATCACTTGAGTCCAACTGAGAGGAACACTGTGTTTGGGATTTGGATGTTTATCAAGAACGTACAGTTGCCACATACACTGCCGCTTTAATTCTGCTCTGTCTTTATTAATTGATGTTGGAATTGCACACTGGAGAATTTTTCAAGTCATAAGTATTTTTCTTCCACCGCTAGGGGAACTCTAACTGGAATTAGAATCAAAACTAAGAAAAAAAAAAAAAAAAAAAGCAATGCAAAGAAGAATACGCTTCTTTTTTTCTTTAGCAGATAGAACACGGATGACAAATTACAAACAATTCTTTTCAAATTATCGCCCTTTTTATCATGGAAAGAAGTTCGTAGGGTGCAAGTTTAAGTTAAGTTTCAGTTTAAGGCCATCGATCTTGCGATCCAGGAAGGAAACGGCGCTGCTGCACGCAAGCTTAGCGTCAATGAATCTATGGTGAGATGTTGGAGGCGGCAGCAGGAAGTGAAATGAAGATAAGTACTGGTTATTTTCTCTTGGTTCTGTTCCGTTGTAATCGGCAAAGTTGCTGCCGTGTTAAAAGGCACTGTCAGGAAAGAATCTGTACAGGTACATACATGTACATTTAGAGTTCAAAATCATTCTGTAAATGCAATAAATATCTAATTTTTCAACAAAGATAATATATCGATTATATATCGTGGTTTTCTTTCCATTATTATTTTTTTAAATAGAATGGATGCAGCTTATATAAAAGGTGCGTCTTATAGTCCAGAAAATGTGGTAATTAACCTGTGTATGAATTTCACACTGTTATTATAAATACTGAAATATGAAAATTGAAATACTATATTCATAATGGCTGTTTAATAATTCTATTTTAGTGTGTTAATGAGTGAATGAGAGGCATTAACTTTGCACACTCTCTAGGCTGCCACTTTATGAAGTTCAGCCACATCAAATATGGCGGACACGCTCATGAGCCGAAAAGCACTCAAAGTGTAGACTTTCAATAATATATTTTCACAACAATATGAAAACTTCAACTAAAGCATAAAAAGTTTGAGAAACGCTGTTCTACTGTAACAGCATGCAGGTGAGGCCATCGCTCACCTTCTTCGCTGACAGCGCCAGCTTCTTGGCGGGTGGCGGCGACATGGTGCTGCCGCTGGCTTCCGACGTGATGTTGTTGACGGCCGGGGGTTTCATTTTCACCGTCTTCTGCTCATCCGCGCTGTGAGAGCGCTCCACGCTCTTGGCGGGAGACGCCGTGCTGCTGGACGCTTTGCGAGGGGTGGAGGGAGCACCTCCCGCCGGCGCACTCTTGGGACCCGCCATGTCCTGGTCGACGGAACGATGAGCAAAAAAAAAAAAAAAAAATTCCATCAAACATGGTGCATGAATTAGTTTGCGCACAGTGGATGACGTCACAATTTTATCCATAAGGTGTGGGTCGGGGTCCACCAAGCGTTGACTGTACAATAGCAAGACTTTCATGTTTCTCGCTCATCTACTTCACAGCTTCACACAAGATGCCGGACTGTCCAACAAGACGGAATAAAACCCTGGACCTAATGTATGCTAACATGAAGGTAGACTACGGTACATCTTCGATTCGTTAGCTATAACAACCTTGCCACCAACAGCCCACTCGCAGAACATAAGGACTGTTTTTTCTATTGTCACAGAGATTTTTTTATTTTATAAGTCCCCTTTTAATCATCTTGAGCTGTTGCATGAATTAAGCATCTTTCCTAGGGATAGCCCGATTATCGGCCGGGCCGATTATTGGGGCCGATATTTCGCTTTTTGACGAATATCGGCATCGGCCTTTTTTTAAAACTCAGCTGGCTGACAATAAATCAATTTAAAACTGTGGAAATCAAAACAAAGACATGTGAAAGTTTAACATTTCTCTCATTTTGAAATTTTCATTTACTGTAGAAAACTACATGGAGCTATTGTTTATGTTTTCCTTTATCCTGGGTTCTCCCTGAACTTTTATAACACATGTATACTGTGTCAAAAATTTCATGTAATAATGATTTAAAAAAAAAAAAAAAAAAAAAAAAAATCACCATTATGAAAACCTGAAACATTGTTCAATAAGCAGTTTTAAAGATTTTACAACAAAGTTAAGAATACATTTTTCTTTAGATTTTGATGCCAATATTTACCTTTTCACTGAAAACGAATATCGGCTCTCTGCCTCCTTGACTACTGATAATCGGTATCGGTATCAGCCCTGAAAAAAGCATATCGGTCTATCTCGAATCTTTTCCCCGAGACTTACCTTTGATTCAGTGGTGTCGGCAGAGGAGGAGTCAGACAGAGACTTGAATGAGGTAGACGCAGTGAGGCCTCTGCCGCCGTCTTGCTTTTTGTTGTCTCCGTCCGTCCTGCCGAGGCCGTTGGACGGCGTCGGCGTGCCGCAGCGCGACTGGCTCTGAGGAGAGGGCTTCTTCAGCTTCTTGAAGGGCTCCTCGATAACCGTGGGCCCGCCGGGCAGCTTGGTGGTGCCGTTGGAGGACGACGACGTCCAGCCAGAGAGCCGGGGCTGCGGCGGAGTGCTCACGCCGTTTCTGGCGAGCGGAAGCCCCAAACCGCCATCCATGGACTGGATCTTACGCAGCTGTGCTGGCTCAAGTTTCTGTTAAACGGACCACGGAAACCATTTTTTTACTCCAATAGAGGCCACCCCTCCAATACAGCGATGTTGTATTAAACTTTTACATTTTGATGGGTACGTCAGCCACTCAAGACAAATAAACGCCTCCCTCAAAAAGATGGGAAAGTACCTTGGGGACCTGCGGGGAGGAAAGGGGTCCATTCAGATTGACTCGCTTTATTTGCTCTGATGAAGCGCTGTTCTTCCCAGAATGCAACATTCCCTGCTTGCCAGTGTGTCCGTCTGCATTCTTCTTTGTTTCAGGGATCCTTCAATAAACAGTACAACAAAATGAGTTTTAACATTGATACGTGACTGAGGTTTGTAGATGTGCGCAGCTTCTCACCTCAGGTAGAAAAGCACGTAAGCCTGCTGGTTCAAGACCACCTTGATGTTACTGGAGTGCACCATGGAGTCGTTCATTTGGTACCATTGTCCATTGCTCGCCTACATTAACGCAAGACATAATATATAGTCAAAGATGAGGATAAACGGAGAAAAAAATGTGGGCCTTTTTTTTTTTTTTACTAGATACACAAGAAAGTAGCAAAAGTTCAGCAGCTGAGTTGGTGTTAAGAAACACGAGTGAAAGATTTTTGAGGAACCATTTTGGATTGTGGCAACAATTTTAGCATATGGACTATTTTGAAAACGTTTTTAAAAAGCTTAATTGTGAATTTCCAGCTAAAATATTCCCAATAAACAAATAGAATCTCACTTTGAGCACGTTAGTAAATTTGAGGTCAGAGCTGTAATGCACAGCACTCACCACCAGGGATCAGTGTGCTGCTTGAAAAAAAAATAATTATTGAACCTGTGGGTTTGAAAACACACCCTTAGATACTTCTCAAAAATTTGAGGCTCACTTGAAAATGTCCTATTTTTCTTTTAAGAAAATAAACTTTTTTTTTTTCCCCCCAATTACATCAATACATCTTTAGTTGCTACTTTTTTTTTTTTTTACGATGAAGCTTGTGTATGTCATGGTCGCACCTTGACGTAGCAGTAATAGTGTCCAGCGTGACAGCTGTAGCCAGAGTGAACCAGGACAGCGTAGAGGCCGTACATGACGGGATCGCCGGAGCTCTGAGACATGTAGGGCCGGAGGTTGAGGACCTCTGGATAGCCAACATCCTATTTAAAAAAAAAAAAAAAAAAAAAGGGGAGATGAGTGGAAATATGAGATGTCTGGATAAACACCTCCTTCAAAATTTGGAAATTATTTGTCCACCTTTGTTATTTTCCCTCCGCTGAAGTTGGCAAATCTCTTGAGGGAAAGCGTCAGCACATTTGATGTTCGATGGACGGTGAAACGCTTTGTCGCTGGCACTTTCTTTTTGCACCTGCAAGGGGACGAGGGGGGGAGACTCCTCACTCGTCTTAAATGCAAATAGGCCACATATGGTATAGAGCAGCTTTTGGACTCACTTGGCACACATGTAGGCATTCTCTCCACTTAAAACATCGGGTTTAACAAAAAGCTCCAAGGCTCGCACGATGTTGACAGCTTGCTAAAAGACACAACGAAGACGGCACAATATTGCTGAAGCAAGTTTAAGACATCAAATTCCTATTTCCTGTCAGGGATCGAACGATTAAAGATTTTTTTTGTCGTCAACTACGATTGCCGAATAATCAGTTCAACCCCTATTTATGAAAATCCTTCTTTAAATTACAAATGAAAGCCAACCACAACAGATTGCATTTTACAATAGCGGTGTCACTGTATGCCTAAATTAAAACAAAATATCAAGGCAATATCTATTGGAACATACCCGTATTTCCACAGCAATGTCCAGGTAAGGGTCGTACGTGTCTGACACACTTTTACAAATGGAACATTTTACTGCAAAGAGAAAAAAAGAGCAATAAATGGATCAATCGACTAATTGTCCCGGGTGACATTTTGTTTCCGTGAACGCAATACCTCTTGACCGCAGGTAACCTCCAAAGATCTGATGCACTAGTGTTGTGGCCTGTGTCTGCCTATCAAGCCTACACACACAAAAAAAAAAACAAACGTTCAATCAATATTATTCTTCGTTTAAAATGGATGATGCGGACCCAAAAAGAAATAATGAGTCCTTACTTTGGGTAGCCGTTGAGACAGGCTTTCTGCATGGCGTCAATGGTGTACCGCAGAAACTCGTGCGCATCCTCCTGGCTACCGAAGCGGAAATGTCGGGCGATTTCTGCGCAAAAACAGCACGTTTGAATAAAGTGTCCAGAAACCACTGAAATGACATGGCTTTCCAAGCGCAAGCTCTCATTATGGCATTAAGCCTCATAAAAGCTATGTCATGAGTGTGTTGTTTTAGAACGGTCATTCATTAATGACTGGCAAAAGAGCGCAGTTGATCTTTTTCATAATGTCACAAACAACCACACTTCAAAGCAGATTTGGGCCACCCTTTTCTGAGTGACCACCCACTCTGTTTGTGCAACTTGCACTTGCAAAAACATAATGAAACATTTACGGTCACTTAGCGAGTTCTCGCAGACTCATTGCATTAGCGCTAATGTAGCTTCGAGCCCTTCCTGGAGGCACAGGGGGAGAGAAAAAGAGTACGGCGCTGGTCGATATTTAATGCGCTCATCACCGCATTCCCAGCAAAGCGTCCTTTCGCACAAACGGCAATAAGTCACAACCAGTGGGTGGAAATCTAAAACTGTTTTTTTCTCCACTCATAATTCAATCGTGATGACATTGTGTTGTTTTTTTTCACCCCCTACAGTCTTTTCAGGACTATTTTTGAGCTAAAGCATTCAAGCCTGCAGTCACAAGGAGACGGAGAGGGCACGAGAGGGAAAGATGGTGGGGGTGGGCGGTGGTGACGGCGACTGCAGCAGTAAGCAGGTAGTGAGGGAGGGAGTGTCGTTGGAAAGGAGGTGGGTTGGTGGTGGTGGTGGTGGGGGGGGGGGGTTCCTTTGGGACTCCAGCGCCTAAACTCACGCCTCATCTCCCTCCCTTCTCCCCACACGCCGTCCATTCATTCCTTCCCCCGGGCTTGCGCTCGTCTAATGTACTGCAGTGTGACGTCACGGCGTGGCGGCGTCAACACAAAACAAATTCCGAGTGAAGGCGCTGGGCTCACTTTTCAGGTCTCTGATGAAGGACACGGGCTTGATGGCGTTGCCGGTGTTGGCAAATGTCTGGATGATGTGGTTCTGCATGACGCAGATCATACAGAAGCCCGACTGGTGGCCTGAAAGCGCACAAAAAAAATAATAATAATATAGAAAATGGATCACTGCATGGAAATTTGTCATTGTGGTATTGACACGTTTGTGTGTGTGTGTGTGTGCATGTCCTAAATGTACAGTAGAATTTTCTGTATATTTGTGGTACTTGAGTGACGCCAACAACCAGATAAAAATTCACCATTTTTAACATTATACACAGTCGATAGATGTGGGATTCTACTAAAATAAAATCACAGCAATTTCGATGTTAGGATTTATTGTTAGGCAGCCATAGAAGTCGCTTGCCTGGACGCAACGCCCTAGCTCTGTCTCCACTTCTCATGAGAAGGAAGGGCTAGGGCTATGTCTGGGATTAAACACTCACAGACGCGGCTGTGCTCCTTGGAGAGCAAGTAGTTGGCGAGCGGCGGCGTGTAGGTGAGACACTGCACGGTGGAGTTGAGGAAGCAGGTGTTGCCCAGGTTGTGGAGGCCGGCCCCCACCCTGTACACCCGCTCCCACTTAAGGGTCAGCTTGTTGGCCGGGAAGAGCATTTTCTGCGGCGGGGCAATGCCGTCGCCTTGGCCCCCGAGAACCGTGTTCTCTGAAACTCGACACAATCAAAATCTGAATTAAAACATCATGTGTGCGTTTTGAGAGTGTTTTCAAATTTGAGCAAAACGCTCCGTTTGGTTACCTTGCCTCTTGATATGGGGGGGCTCGGCCGCCTTCTGCCCGGCGGTGCCCTCATTCCTGGGATTGAGGATCACGTACTTGTTCTTCAGGCTGTCCAGCTGGTAGGAGAAACCCTTGGTGGCGGGCTCAAACTCGATCTTCTGCAAGAGGACCTTCTTGGCCGAGGAGGCCAGCAGCTTGTTGAGGTCGCCGTCATCGCCCGACTCCTTTCGACTGGGCTTTAGCGCCTCTTTGAGTTTGTCCACAATCGGCATTGTTGAAACATCACTGAAAAGAAGGGAGAAGTGTATTGTGTGGAA
This sequence comes from Filicampus tigris, assembly GCF_054856515.1. Taxonomy (NCBI): domain Eukaryota; kingdom Metazoa; phylum Chordata; class Actinopteri; order Syngnathiformes; family Syngnathidae; genus Filicampus; species Filicampus tigris. Next base: position 6,223,777 of record NC_141232.1, read on the forward strand.
TTGGGGGGGGAGAAAATTAAGCAAAAAAAAAAAAATGGAAAATTACTTGACTGTTACAACACTGTTGGTTCAATGTCAATTCTGGGTGGGGCGCTTAATAGATGATTAGTTCTTTTTAGTGACAGATTTTCTTTTTTTCAAAGAAAATAAAAGAGAAAACAAATCTGTTTTTCCTTTTACCAGCTTCTGTGGTGGAAAACACATTTTGTCAGCCATTTGGAATTGGTTCTGGTGAATTCAAATGAATTGCCAATCCCTTGGTTAAATTAAAGCTACTGCCCCTTTAAATACAGTGTAAACGAATGCACTAAAAGCTTACTTACCCTGCGCTTGACCACATCAAGTGTCTACCAATCATCTAATAATCATAAAGCCTGACACGATTGTGCTCCACGTCAAATGTAACTATCCTCTTTTTTCCCCCGCCCACATCACTCCAGTACACTATAGAATGCCTGGAAAGATATACCAGAGGATGGTGATGTCATCAGAGTGGGGGGTGCTGGTGAAGAAGCAGGCCCGAACATATGCACAAGGACACTGCGACCTTCACGTGCCGCCGCCGCTACTGATACAAAGGATGACACGCAGCCCAGGGGTGCAACGACAGCAACACTTATGTAATTTAATAGTCGCCCTTTAATTGCAACTAATTGGTTATTTCAAGGGGCTGGAAAAGGGACAACAAAGGAATGCACAAAGGCACTGAATGGAATAATTTTGAATTCATCAGTCTCTACTGCTTACAAAAAACGATATTACATCAGAAAAACATCTTGCAAATGTTAAGAATCAAGCTTGAAAAAAAAAAAAAAAAAAAAAAAAATCACAAACCGGCTATTATCTTATGCTTACAGTGCAGAGAATTCTGGCGAATAGTGCATTACCACAAATATGACAAAGCTGCCATTTTTCAATCAGGATTAAAATGATTTTTTGGGCGGTTTCTGCAGTTCAAAGTGTGTCCTCGCAGTTTACACTAACATGGCTGCTGTCAGAGAGGAGTTTGTCAACAAAAGCACAATCTGTGCTGCCAACCTGCTGCCTCCTCCAGGGGCTATTTTTTCAAACAAGCAAAAAGGGCACATTTTTTTCCAAGAGGAAGCACATATTCTTGTATAATCTCTCAAGATTTTTTTAAATTTATATTTTTTCTGATAACTTTACCCCAACACTCAGCCATAGCGGGTCCAAGGCCAGGATCAGAAATCGGGTAGGTTTTGTCAGGAAGAGCATACGGCATAAATACTTTTCATGCAAATGTCTCTCTGATTAAATTAAAAACAACAACAAAAGAATAATCCAACTATATATATTTTGGGGGAACCTATCATCCGCTATTCGATGAAAATCTCATCTATTTGCCATTTTTGTGCTTCGGCAAAAGCCATAAAAGTATTTTTGAACTGTGGGGGAATCTTGTTGATGTTTTTTCACCTGCATTTATTATTGTGTGTAAATACCAAAAGGTAAAGGTTTAAACTACTTAAGAGTATAGAAGCATGGTTTTGATGCCTAGTGTTACCCTGTTTAAAGTGCTTTGACTTTTCTAAAGCGAGTCATTTATATTTCTGTTGTGACTCAATAAATAACGGGACAAGGAGAAAGGTCATTTCCCTTTACTCTCCACCACAAAACTGTTTACACTGCAAGCTACTCCCGTTCATGTACAGTATATCATCTCTGAACCCTCAAACATGTAATTCTCCCTCCCCATCCTTAAAGGTGCAGGTCCCTGGTGAATATATCTCCATCCAGTGGCTGAAAACAAACCAGATCTGTAAGCACTAATTTTAAAATCAAGCTTCTATACGCCCTCTTGTTATTATTTTTTTGTTTGTCGTTGATTTGTCAGTTCTATGTGTTGATTTTGTCCTTCTATTTATTGTTGCTGTTTCTGTAATTTTACTTCTTCTGACCTGCCAGGGAGTGCAGATGGAAAGTTGGCTAATTCTGGCATATTTACATGTAAATATTCATTAATATGCACTATCCCTTTTAAATAAATACATTTAAAATTACATTGCGGGTCCCCACAAAGCTATATTTACATTGCGTATACTCATTTCAACTGGTCTCTGGGAAGCAACTGGACATGGGTGCGATCATGTTGTTTATAACAAGTCATGTTCATAATTTACACTCCCCCAGACTTATAATGCAGCGAAATCAGTGATGAAAAGTACAGGTATAGAAAAAAAATCGCTCTAAATGTGTTTGAAGTAATATAGTAATCGGCTTCATGCACCATACTTCTGACACTGAAGACTGTCTGATCGTCACCAATCGCGTCAATCCATTGACACGCTGACCGGCACTCCAGCTGCAAGCGCACTGGAATACATTCTTGTTATTACAAAGTAATAGATAAATTTAATCACTTAAAAATACATATTTTACAGGGGTTTAGCCATTTTCACCTCCGCGGTGTCCATGACCGCGACATGTCGGGCCACTTAACGTGGTGTTAGCATGCTAAGTTGCTAACCTCAACCAAGAACCAAATGTCGACATTATACGGCGTCAGAAGGGAGATGAGACGATGTCATTACGTCCCTGTTAACTCTAGGAGACACATTAGGTGATTTTTGTGCCGTTCATTTTGAGAAGTGGATACATTTAGCGTGCCTTTAAAGAGAAGGACGGCGGTGGCTAAATAGCTAGTTGGCTAACTTAACGTGGCGGAGAGGTTTCGAGTAGCCCTCACTTGCTGCAATGTGGTTAGCGTCCCAGCGCCCGACAATGCCGAATGACATCACTCAAGCGAAATCGAGGCTTTGTTTTGTTTTTAATGTGTAAACTCTCTTAATGGCCTCACCTTGGTAGCGCTCAAAATCCTTGAGAAGGTAGAAGTCGGCTCTTCAGACGCTGCTTTTCGGTCTGCTGATATTTTCGCCCATGCTGCATTATGAGAAGGCGGTGACGAGAATGATGGTCGCCTTCCAAAGACCAATCGGTGAACAGATCCCGCCTTTGTGACAAGGTTGATCCAATCAGCGGCTCCATAGTCATTACACTGTCAGGGAAGGGACACGTGACATGTCCCCAGCGCTGTTTACCATTTTCAATGATCATCTAACTGAAATGTCAAGAAAAATGATACATAAAAAAATTACAGCCAAAAATCAAGAATTGAATTTTTAAAGATGTAGTAGTAGTCAGATTTGATCGTAATCTGATCAGACAAAATTGATTTCTTGATTTTTTTGCGATGACTTAACCTTCCAATGCATTTGTTACGTAATACAGCGGTGCCTTGAGGTACGAGATTAATTCGTTCAGTCACCGCACACGTAACTTAAAGCCCCCGTCTCGTAAGTCATCTTTTCCTTTTGAAATAAATGGAAATGGCATTTATCGTTTCCAACCTGCTCCTAAAAACAAATCGCCACGTGATCATGATTAATTGATGTACGTGCGTGACTTGGCCACCACTAATTCAATCAAGAGTTTCAGTCAACTAGTGTAGGTGAAGTGCATTCTCATCATTCTTTATGCAGAGGATGAAGAATATATACCCATGAGTATCGTTTAGTCTGTGTGTTTCTGCAGGTTGTGTGTCTAAATACTTGTTCCTTTGCAATGTATAACTGCCACATACTGTAGTACAAATGTTATTTGTTTGCCCCCTATGGTGTTTAAGGAAATGTTTGGGCTTTTTAAATACACATTTAATCTTTCTTGTTTGACCGTTGGGACTGGCATTGAAACACTTAAAGCCTATTTTTTTCAAAGTTTATTCACCATGTCAAACTGCTGATGAATTTAGCTGTGATCACCGCCACAGCATAGAAAAAAAAAAAACAACGTAATTTGTATCTGAAGGTACTACTGTACAATAGTTTTTCCAGCATCATCAATTCATTGCCACCAGAGAGCAGTATATTCAAAGTAACCACTACAGACACTTCATACGTACTGTAATCATATTTATTAAACATTTTTAAAAAAAAGGTACAATACTTTTCCGAACACCACTCTGCAATTGAGACAACACAAAAAAAACCTTGCTCTCTTGACAGAATGATCAAGTTAACATCTTACAAATATCAGCATATAAAAACACAGGAGGGATCAACCCTCTTTCCACCCTTACCTCATCATTGTTTACTTAAATATATTTGGCCTACCAAGAGAAAAAAAAAAAAACAGATGTTGAAAACAGTAATAACATTGCAGTGAAGCTTAATACTGACTTATGTGGACTACGTTTATTTCTGCTGAAGCAGTAGTTTGTACAGAAGTGCTTTGGAGTCAGAAAGTGCTGAACTGTCACCATTGAAAAAATACACTGCAATTATTTTTCATTTGAAATTTGAGTTAAGGGTCTTCAATATCCATGAATTTCTTTTTGGGCGATTCGGCCCCCCTGTACCAGGCGCAAGAGCCGTCGTTTCTCTTGATGCAAGCAAAATGTCGGGCCTGCTTGCCGTAGGTTATCTTCTCCGTCAGATAGTCCGTCCACAAGCACTCGGCGGGTCTGCTGATGGCGCACGGGACGGAGGTGCAGTGCGTGATCTGTGGGCAACCAAGGACAGGGATTTCATGGACTTGTTTGCACATTGTGGGGTGACTACCGAAATGCTAATCTTTACTCAGTTTCCACATAAACCAAAGATCATTAATATTGCTACACTTTAAGATGAGACTTGACTTTTATCTGTAGGCGCTGCTGTTTTGGATAGCAATATCCATCCTAGGGGCCAATACAGAGCAGTCTATACCACAAATACAAAATATGAAATCCATCCTGTGTTCCTACCTTGCAGCCGCAGCCCATTTCGTAGCGTTGCACCAGGCTACTCTTTTGCGTGGCGCTCAACTTCTCCCACGGCTCAAGGAAGTTGCACAGGGTGACGTGCAGCGAGGCGTTTGACTTCAGTCTGCCTGTTATTGCAAAAGCGAAAGGAGAGGAAATTAAGGGACAGGGAGACCTAAATTGAAAGAAACCATGGTAAAATTCAACCCGATGCATACCTGTGATTAGATACTCGACGCCTTTAGCCAGAGTGACTCCACATAAGGAAGAGGTTGGTGCAGTGTAGATGGCATCAAAATCCTTGTTAGGGCCTTTGAACATCTACAAAAAAAAAACAAAAAAAAAGCAAGTTAGAGATATATATTGATTTTGCATACATGCCGATACATAAATATTTCAAGTCATTTACCTTGGTCTGTTTGATGTTATACTTGATGGGTTTGAAAAGGTCACCATCAGCCTTCACTCCAACCACCTTTGCCTTGATGACTAAAAAGACAGAATGAAAGATGACATTACATTCTAAACAAAAGGGGCATCCAGGTTGGAGGATTTGGGGCCAAGACGGCAGCACCGCATGACTGTTTCATCAGCTGTGCCCTGAAGAATGCACAGCCGGGATCCAAAACACACTGAGGAAGCCAGTCAGCACTTTGAAGACTAGAATTAAACGAGGATAATCCCCCTAAAACCCTCACAGCCTGCCTGTGTTTGCATTTAAAAAAAAAAAAAAAAAAACTGGATGGGGAAATCTCTCTTACTTTCCAGCTTCCTGATTGAAAGTTTTGAATGTGCGGGGGGATAGAACACTTCAAGTGGAAAAATATGATTAAGGCCATACAGATGTGCCTTTTCAGCTCTAGTGCAGCCAAGTGCTCGAACAAAAATAGAAGCTCAATATGTCTCTAAAGACTGATCATAGGCCAGGCAAGTGACGTGAAAGTATCCTGGCCGAGAAAGTATCACTGGATCATCATAGAGCCAATTCAGGTGACTCATGAACCCACAAGAATTTTGTCAAGGAGGCGCCAAAGCAAACAAGATCATTTTCTTGTATTTATCATGGTTTCATCATAATAGATGCTTACAGAATACAGAATCTCCTTTTTAGGACATGTGCAGCAAAGCCGACTTTTGAAAAAAAGAGGAAAACAAGAGAAGTGGACAAATGGAGAGAACAGTGCTGATGCTGCTGAGAAAGTCTCCCCAACTCCTCTGGCTACAATTTGCGGTAATCCTGCTTGCCTGACTTTGCAGAATTGCACACAAGCGCCGCTCTATAAGTCAAATATATGAAGGGTGTGAATAATCCAAATGAAAATTTGAGTTTCAGACTGTCAGCACATCATTTGACGTCCAAAGCCAGGGGCAAAACATAAGGTCATGCCAAACTATTGGCAGCGCATTTATTCAACAACAGACTAGTATGTATGAAAAGTGCTATATAAATAAAATGTGATTGATTGATTGATTGATAGTATGTGTTTAAGATAAATATGTTTTAAAACATCAAGTAAATAATGTCACTTTGTCTTTAAGTTAAAATATTTGTTATGACTACTACAAAGTAGGCTGTACATCACTATCTGTGCCAATAAAGTACATCCTGTACTCGTAAAAATACGATGATACAACACCTGATAGTATTTACCAGCTGTGCAAGTAGCAAACGCCTCTTCAAAAATAGTCAACGTGTGCTTACTTTTAAGCACTGTTCAAGTTTACAAAATAACAAACCCCAAACAAAGAAAATTACACATTGTACATTTTTACGCAAACTGCGTCTTGCAAAAATAAAAACAAAAGTAAATAAATCGCTGCATACCAAAGCAAGTTTACGTGCTAGGTTTAATTCAGGTCAAGTAAAATGTGTAATTAACGCAAAAGGCTTCTTTCTTTCAAGTCATTTACAAAGTAGACTGGAAAGTGAACTGACATTAATTGTTCAGCGGGGTTGCCGGAGTAACAACACCTCAGTTGGGTGGGCGTGCATGCATCTGTCATTCTTGATCATACCATCCACAGTTAGTGTTTCATGTAATAAAAGTCAGAACAAAGCCCATCAGACTCATAATCAAGTAGGAACAAAATCAAGTAATAAGCTATATTAATTTACTAGATGATGGCATTTTCTTTAAAGTGGCTTTGTTTTTCTCATGTATTGATTCGCTAGCTAACAGCCAATCAGACTGATCAATTGTCACATTAATTCAATTAATTCAAAAGCACAATGACACAAAATTCTCTTAATTCTTCACAATTCCAAATGTTGCTTTCTACTTGGGTTTGTTCCTGCTTCTATTATGTGTGCAAGATTAGCGCCTGTGTGCCTTTTATTTCATGAAACTCTGAATGCGGATGGTATGATAAACAATACTTCTAAGCTATGTTGTTTTCTTGCTATAGTTGGGAAAAGTAATATTCTGATGTTGACTAAGAATGGCGTCTTATTTGCTTAAAACTGACTATTTTGCATTTAATACAATACAATTTTATTTATATAGCGCATTTCATAACAGCTAGGGCTGTAACAAAGCACTTTACAATAAAATTAATAAAACAAAAACAATAAAAGGCTGTGGTACATGTATCAAATGAATTCATTGTTTTAATTGCGTAGTGAATATAAAAATCAATTGTGACACGGTATCAAGTGGTCCAAGAATACTGCTTCAATGTGAAAAGGAACATTTTCCCTAGGTATATGGATGGTGTTGGCCACCCCTGGCCAGCCTGTTGCTGCGCCCCTGATTTGACTCCGGTAACTATTTGCATGTGACTATGAAAACAAAACCGTCTCAAAAAGTTGAACACTCCACGTGAAAGAAAGCACGCGCAAATACGATCAATAAACCACCGCAAACCTACGTGGTAGCATTAAAACACATTAAAAAAAAAGATTTATAAAAGGCCATAGTGACTTAATGTGTTCAACTTACCGACGTCTGCTTGGCAAAACGCCTGCTGCGGATGCGCCGCGCCACAGCTGCAGGCTTGCGCTCCTTCCTGTAACAACCACAAGCACAGCAGCACCAGGGGCAGCACGAAGCTCTTCACCGTCCAGCTCATTGTTGATCGCTCACGACAACAAAGTAAGAAGAATAAAAACGTTTAAAAAGTACGACGAAAAGCGTTCAGTGGACTGCACGAAGCGCTCTGAATGGAGGCTCTGTTCCCCTGCACAGGACGAGGTTGTTCTGTTTGGTCCACCTTCACTTGGGCCTTTTTATGGCTGCAGACACCGCCCACAAGCGACGTCACTTACACTGTTTGATGACTTTTTTCACCTTCTCACAAAGCACGCATGCATACACGCGCACTCACGTATGCGCGCGTGTGCGTGTAGGTGACGGATTTGTTTTTTTTTTTAAAGGGAAAACATTTGGCCAGTCCTATACTTGAGTGGGATAAATACTACAGGAAATGACAGTGCTTTTTGTCTTTCTTTCTGATTTAGCAAAGTCCACACCAAAGAAGGGAGCACCTACCACCACCCCCCAAAAAAGCAGTACCCCCCCAAAAAAGCAGTATGCCTATCATTGTTTTGTCATTGATATGAGCTAAAATCAGCCATCTCTCTGGGTCCCTTTTTGCCTTTAACCTTGTTGTGGCGTCTCTGAGTCCAGTGATTCTCAAACTGGGGTCACCAGACCCTGAGATAACTTGTTATGAATCGATGCAATGTAAATGGAATTGAATTCAAAATGTCCTTTTCTTTTTGCAGTGCTCAGTAGCCAAAGGCTTTGGACCTACAGGTTGTTTGGCTGGAAAAGGAAAGGGAAAACTGAGTCACTGCAAGTATTTTATTGGATTTAATGAGACAAGTCAATGTGGAAAAACGTTTTAATTATTTTCTTAGGAAACAAACATGTCGTCTTAGTCTGAAATGTTTGTGTAGCATCTTCACAGTAATGAGCTAAAGTTAGCAGGACAGCGCATGCTGGCTTTGCGTGTACACGTTAGTCCCGAGTTCCCAACATTACCGTAATAGACGCTTCATAAACAACTTTTTTAGCGCATGTCTTCACCGGAAAAGACAGCAGTAGGCTACTATAGTGGGCCGAGTGGGCGTAATTTATCCATTCCTATCCTTTCATTAATTTGCCACATCTCTAATTCATTCAATGTTGCATTCACACCTTGACGCCGCCCTGTAAATAGACTCTTCCGAAAAATGACCCTAAAAGAAGCCTGAGTCACTAAATGATGACAATTCATAATTACATGTCCAGATGTGACATCAACGCCATAAAAAAAAAATGTGCATGGCGTGGGGTTAAGAACCAACTGAATGACCCCCAATAGAAATGATAAATCACGGCAAAAATATAGAAACTGGTGCAACATGTCATACGTACATGGCCGTGACACACGCTGAGTCAAGTTGCCTTCATGGGCTTGATAGATGTGGTCACAGTCGCAGTCACGAAAACACCGCTGGCAAAATACAGAGGGAGACTGGGAGGAGCCAGATGACATCATCGTAAGAGTTTAATAGATTCAATGTGGGGGCGATTCCCCCGAACCTTGGGCCCCCGTCTGTGAAAGACCTGTGTTATTATGGTCGCATTCTTGATTTACTCATGCAAAGTAATTGGCCTTTTGTTGGAAACCTCACAGTGGAGTGGCAGTGGCAGTCACGTTTTTGAACCCAACGTTGGAAAAGTTGTCAAAAATGTTAAGAGATAGTTCTGGATATGCCACAATTATTCGGGGGGTGGCCTCTGCTCACATGTTCACAGTCAACAACTGTTATCCCAAGATCATTTCATATTTAATGTTTAATTTTTATTAACTTTAATTAATGATACAAAATTAATAATTAATTTTAATGTAATTTAATGTTTAGGTTGTTGCCACACCTGCCATGAAGAGTGGTCACGCACAGATCGCTGCCTCTGCCTAGAGATGTCTTCGTGAGTGATGTGAGTGTGCCACAGTCAAAGGGAATGAGAGGAGCCGCTTTGATTGGTGGCGAATACGGTCGGCTATGTTCCCGCTCACAACAGCGCAAACCGCCTTTTTTAAAATATGCTAGCTTGTACGCAACTAAAAAATGACCAACACCCGAGCTTGTACGCATCTAAAAAAATGACCAGCACCCTGTCTAACCTGCCTCTGTTAGGAATTTATTGTCATAGCATGACAACTTCATTCAACTTTATATATAACTTTATATATATTCATATATACCACCTGACTTTATTTGTGTATAGCATTACAACAACGACTTTATTCCATTAACCGTATGACTTTATTCCCATAGCTTTACAAATTCCTTCCAATATTACGACTTTATTCAAAAAATATATACAACTTTATTCCTGCAATAATTGTGGTATGACTTTCTTCTAATGACATTATGACTTTACTTCAATTACTGTACAATGTTATAACTGTAACCTCACAAAATTTCCAAACATTTGCAAATGTTATCACATGATATCCCACTTCATATGTATGATATACTCATTCTCAAGTAATGACTTTTTTCTCCAAAAATGCAAATGTATCTTTCGATGTTACTTTATTCTTGTAACATTATGACTTTATTTCTTGTATCATTCCGAGTTGCAACTTAATTCTTTTAACCTTGCAACTTTATTCTTGTAGCGCACTGACTTTTAATTCTCATAGTGGTACGACTCCATTCACATAAATTTAGAGCAACAAAATGAATGTATTCCTATAAATTAAAAATGCATCCCCACGTATATTTCGTGTGTTTATTTTTAAAAGAGCTTGATAGTTTTTGCGCGTTCCTGCAAACGGGAGGGAATACAAATAAGGCTGTTTTAATTACTACTGTCTATTTGATCATACTAGGAGTGCTTCTAGGATTTTGGTTCCTCAGCAGTTGGTACGCAGTTTTTGCCAACTACTGGCTTGGCATGCATATCATATCGAGTTTTTGAGGTTTTGACTTTTCACAAATGTGAAGGAAAAAACATCGTCGTTGGTTTCAGCTTGTTGTGTAGCCTTTGAACATTCGATACATGAAGCTGAGTATGTATAAATAAGACGAGGAGTCTGTTTAACTCGGCCGTCTTGCTTCCTGACATCATACTTGGCTACCTTTTTCTGCTTTACGGCCACCCAGTGGTAAACACTTCCACTATTTTCCACAGTAGAGCATATTACCAGCGTTGTTTGGCATAATGTGAAAAACAGAAAAGGAGACATCACGTTTGATGCAGTCAGAATGACAAAAGGCCAGCACAGAGATGCCGTCGAGAAAAGGGAAAGTTCCCATACGCATGGAAATGTTGTAAGACTCCATGACTCGTCGGTCAAGTGGAATTTACCAGATGTTGGATGCAGAAAGAAAATAGGAGGAAATGACGCATCATGAAAAAAGATGCCCTGTTTGGAGTCAGAGGGATACCAGAAACCTCCAAATTGACCAAAGGCTGACCCATTACCGCCATGTCCTCAGCTTCAGGGTATTAATCGCATGACCTCACAAAAAAAGGACCGCACAAAGCTTTTGTCATTGCAAAACTTGTTTTATGATAACATTTGGTTGTTGGGAGAAGGCAGCTTTGACAAAGAAGTACAGAGTAAGCAGTACTTTTGGGGGCTAAAATGCCATCCCTTCGCAGGAAGGGCGTCTTGTTGTGACAATTTGATCGACACTTTTCAAGCGCTTCATACCAGAAGTGCGGGACTTAAGTCACATGACTTGAGTTGGACTTAAGTCGTCAATTTTAGGACTTGGCCGTTGGCAAAAACTTTGAAAAGACTCAATGTGAGCTTGACTCGAACCACATGACCTGAGAAGTGTCTGTTGACATTTAAATCTTTTAAAATTTAAAACCGGTTTTGCTCATAACTGACAAACAACAAGAGCCAGAAGCTCTTGCCAGTTTTATAGCAATAATACATGAATGTGGTTTTCCCCCATTAGACGCACCCCCCCCGAAAACATCATTTTCCATTCATCAGTAGCTGTTCAAAGGTGACAGCGACAGACTGAATCATCTGGATTCTTTTACAGCGGAATCGTCGGAAACCGTCAAGACAAAAAAAAAAATGATATGACATCTTGTGCCGTGTCATTCTTCATTATCGTTAGTCAGCGAATGTCCACAGTGACCCCGGGAGACTGTCAGATTGCGCAACAGTTCTTCTCAATCTTTCCAAGCCGACACCAATCAGGATGAAGAAGATTCACTTCCTTCATTTGCGTCATTTGAGTTTGACCTCTTTCGCAGCTTGTGTTTGCGCCCATGGAAACAAGCGATTGTGACATTCTGTATTTGTGTGCCCCCAAAGTAACAGTTCTCAAGGTCACCGAGGTTTCCTTCAGGACTGCAAGGCCTGCATTGTCACCAGATGCATTAGTCATTCTTACAGTTTGCGTTCAAATAACATTTAGTTGCTAACTGTTACGATTGCCCGCATGGCATTGGGGAAAAAAGGAATTCGGAAATTAACCAAATTTATCTCATGGAATGATTTTAAATCCAGACTAAGAGGCCTTGAGACAGCCTGCTTAAGCTGTTTCTGTTTTACTGAATTTGTGTCATTTTACATTGTCTTGAAACTAACTTGAGTATGACATATAATCATGTCGAAACTGTTACTTTTTGCTGCCTCTTGGCCAGAACTCCCTTGAAAAAGATTTATTTTAATCTCAGTGGGACATTCCTGGACATATTCGTCCATCCATTTTCTAGACTACGAAAAATACACCTTTGAATTATCCTCATGACCGCCAGTAACCATTTTATGGCTTCTGTAAACTTCATAAGCATGCTAACATTGTTCTTGTATTACAACTTCTATGTCAAGAAATCAAACTTTCCCTCAAAATGATACAACTCTCTATGCCACTTTTTTTGTCAAAATGTTATGACTTTCGTAACATGCTAACGGTGTTTTTGAAATTACACACTCACAGTCACATTTATGCGCAATTCACAGCCTTCAATTAACCCAAGAAGCGTGTTTTACGGTAGCCAGGAATTACATTTATTCCCGTAATATTGCAATAAAGAAGTTGTGCTAAGACTTGTGGGGTACAGTGATTAGAATACAGTCAGATATTATTCACAGATAAGCAAGTCAATTATGTGAGGAAATAGCAGCGGTTGGTTCATGAATCAGCAACACTGACCCATGAGAGACTGGTGGAGTCATCTTTGGCTGTTTGTAAGATGGAGACATACGTCTCATAGCCCACCCGCCCAGGCATGTTCCTAAGGCATGAGGTGTGTGGTGAAAACATAATCGCTAAGGAAGAGTATGTGACTCATGCGGAGAACTGCTCTCATCCTTCATCAGACTCACTGCTAATGCATAACCTTTCGTTCTTTGACATGGAATTCTTGTGGAGAAATTTTCCTCTGTTTACAGTCAAACCCCGCCTAGCAAATCTCTGGAATTTACTTCACCTTTTTTTTCGTCGCCTTCTCACGCTTATTCAGTGTAACAGGAAAAGTATCTATATGGCTCTGGAAACAACATGAAACCACACCAAATCAGCCCAACAGTCAGGGATGGTGCTCCAAGGGGTGCTATAGCCCCGTTACAAATCTGCGTGGTACCAGTTAAGCCCCTCAGCATTTGATTTGATATTGTAAAATATATTTATGGAATATTTTCTCATCCCCCGTTTAGCCCTGGGGAAAAAAAAATCCTGAAGCTGTGCCTGCTAGCAGAGTAAGCTAGCTAGCGAGCTAGCCCAGTCGCTAGCTAGTTTGCGGTTCCAATTTGCCACAACCTCTCTCCGGATGTGGGCCCACCACAGATATACAAAAATAATAAAAAAAACAGACAACACTTCAGAGAAGAGATATATTTTTTCAGCAGTTTCCTAGCACGCAGGCTTATGCTCCGGACCCCGTTTTAGCCAAACCCCTAAAATTCAAGAGAAGGTGAAAACAATTTTAATGCTGTATCTCAACAATTCAGTACTAAATTGTTCTCAGTCTTTCTTTTCAGCACATATCTTCAAACAGTTATTATATTTAGAAATAATCACAAAAATGACATTGTTTTTAAACTCCATTTTTTTTCATGTATTTTGCATTAAGTTGAATATATCCTGATTTTAGTTTTGTTATTTAATTTGTTATTCTATGTAAATGTTGCATATCAATATTTGTAGAAAAAAAAACTCTGATTGTTGCCATTTTCGTATGTTGTAAACTGTTTGAATAAAGAATTAAAAATAACAAACAAACAAACAAACAAAAACAATTCTTGTCTTCTTGTTGAGTAATGTGTTGGCACCTTAGCGCCCTCAATTGGCCAGTCACCACGCACACTTGGACTTGCACTCACGTGTGCTTAATCATGCTTAATGGGGAAAAACAGGTGTAAACAATCGTCGGCAATGATCTCCAGCCATAAAAAGGCCCTCATGAACTCTCACTCCAGCAGAGTGAACCAGGTGGAACAGAGTTCATATTTTGAATAGCTAAAGTCTGCTTGTTTCTGTTTCCTTTTGACTTTCCTCCCTGAACGATCAACGATGAGCTGGCAAAACTTTGTGCTACCCCTTGTGCTGCTGTGCTTGTGGGGGCTTCAGGAGGAAGGTGCGCAAGCTTGCACCTGTTTACCTTTGCATCCACAGCAGGTGTTTTGCCAAGCAGATGTCGGTAAGCTACTTCAGTCATTTTATTTTTTTAAAGCTGGTTTGATTGATAAGCATGAGGTGAGTTCTCTGTTGGCGTCTGATGTTATATTTTGGTGCCAGGGCCCACCTAAAGGCATGTATTTAAGCTATCTTAAACTTCTCTTTCCAGTCATCAAGGCAAAGGTTGTTGGAGTGACCCCTGGCACACACGTAGAAGAGATTCTCACAAAATATGACATCAAACAGTTCATGGTGAGACTTGTATTCATGTATGTAAATTGGACAATTTCTCAAACTTTATTTATTTTTTTCTCCCACTCTTTCCAGAACTTCAAGGGTGCTGAGAAGCGTTTTGACGCCATCTACACTGCACCCAGCTCTGCAGCTTGTGGAGTCACTCTGACCAAGGGCACTGTATATGTACTCATGGGTATAAAAAGCTGAAATTTTCTCACCTATGAAAACTCAAACTATTAATGCTGCCCAAATGCCAGTTTTGGGACTTTAGGGTAGATGCTATGATTCGGTCTTGACATTTAATGCCTCAGATTTTCCCGTAATTTCCTCTTGGGTCTTGTGCAATAACAGGCAGACTGCAGTCCGACGGCTCTCTACATATCTCCCTATGTGACTTCTATCAGCCGTGGGAGGTCTCGAGTATTCCGCAGCACAGCCTGTTGTACCGCTACAGAGATGGCTGCGATTGCACGGTAGGCACACAAAAGGCGGATGTAATGAGGCTTTTATTATATAATTTCTTGCGTCCACCTTAACACGTCTCTCCAATGTTCTGAGTGATCATGTTGGTGAAATTCCTGTCCTTTGGTTGCCCTCAGATCAAATCCTGCTTCTCCTTCCCGTGCTGCATGAGCAGCTCGACTGAGTGCTTGTGGACAGACTTCCTGCCGGGGAAGAAGAGCGAGCAGGCGCAAAAATTTGCTTGCATCAAGAAAAAAGACGGCTCTTGCGTCTGGTACATGGCAGGTTCCGGGCCCCAAAGGGGATAGACCACCAGGGCTTGAAGGCTATTAACTTGAAATAAAATCATTCAAATGAAGCTGTGTTTTTGTTCTTTTGGATGTTTCAGTATGGTCTGACTTAAGTACTTAAGACTTTCAACACCACAGCTGCTGTGAAGATGCCCAAAAGACATTTCATAAGGGGGCACGATTAAATTACACTTGGCTGTAATCTTTTCAGCTGTATTGATCTTTTGGCGATGGGCCTTATGCAAAACATTTCCTTTTGAATTTAAATGACAGGATTTTTAGTACTGCCAATGGCGCATGAAAAGGTAGCTTGGTATTAATGCCAGAACTGACACTTGACAAACCTCAGGAATGCTGTTACCCCAGTCAGAAATCTCTGTAGCCCTGCTAAAGCCCCTCCATTGTTTAAAAATCTTGTCTTCAAGTTTAAAAACTAATAAATGGCTGTTCCAGTCCTACTTTTGTTTGTGCTGAAGTCACGTCATCTATCCCAACTACTTTGTGGGTATGTCAGGTAGATTCTTTTTCTTTTAAAACTTCTATTTACACAACGCTTGGATACCAGAACTTGAACAAATTCACATCACACTCCAGGGAAGTTAAGTGATATAAAACATGAAACGAAGATGAAATTAATGAGAAGATACTACATAAAGATACAAAGTTTGCAAGCAAAAGTTGATTAAGAGGAATATATATATATATATATAGACGCACTCTGAGTTTGGATTCTTACATAAAAAAATTGGATCTATGAATAAATAATTTTGTATTGAGTGGGCAGTCTTTTCATATTCAATATCAAATAACACATTTTCCAAAGTAATGTGTGTTGGGGACAAATGTGATCTATTGAATGGTGGCAATTTACAGCGCAACTGTTGGACATGCGAGATCTCAACAATTGGACCAACATTTATCTTAACACAAATAATGCAATTAACATCAAATCTCGGCAGGTCAAAACTGCTAGAATAAAATCTATGTATCATTTAATAAGAAAGCTCTTCAATTTTGTTGGTGATGAAAGTCTCAGGTGAATACAATCATCAATCAGTGTGCGCAACTGTGCAAGAGATGTTTCTTAATTGTGGGCGGAGTCTACAGCTCTAAAAAGGCCCTAGTCAACCTGCACTTAAGCAGAGTCAACCTCCTTTGTGATACTGCTGACTACGCCTTCTTACACTTGTGCAACCGCAACGTTTGCTTTTGTTTCCCTAAAGGTTGAATGATGATCTGGAAGAACATGGTGCTGCCTCTGGTGCTGCTGTGCTTGTGGGGGCTACAGGAGGAAGGCGCACAAGCCTGTAGTTGTTTCCCAATGCATCCGCAGCAGTTGTATTGCCAAACGGATGCTGTCGGTGAGTTGAGCGGGGGCTCCGCTTTCAATCGTCGTTTTTTTTTTTTTTTTCCTTAATAAAGTGGCTTTAAATGTCTCTTTAGTTTTGAATGCGTCTTCTGAATACTTGTCTTTCTAGTCATCAAGGCAAAGGTTGTTGGAATGATGCCAGGCGCACAAGGAAGACTCACAAAGTATGCCATCAAACACATTAAGGTGAGATGCGTATTATATAAATGCATCTTGTGTGCACATTTCACATTATTTCCCCCCCCCCCCCCCACAGACCTTCAAGGGTGTTGAAAAGCTTTTTCGTACCATTTCCACTGGACCCAACTCTGCAGCATGTGGCGTCACGCTGACCAAGGGCACTGAATATCTACTCATGGGTATAAAAATCTTTTAATTTTTCACCCAAAGGAAAAGGGGTCCCATTCTCTTGTCTTCTGCTATAACAGGCAGGTTGCATTCTGACGGCTCGCTGAATGTCCACCTGTGCGACTTCTATCAGCCATGGGAGTCCTTGAGCATTATGCAAAAGCACCTTTTGAGCCGCTATGGAGAGGGCTGCGATTGCGCGGTAGGAATTTTTTTTTTTTTTTTTTTTTTTTTTAACTACACTTAAAAAAAAAAGGAACCCCTCAACCTACTAGTTGTCCACTTTAACTCATGGACAAGCACAAACTGGTTGTTAGTACTTTGTGAATGTTTTCTCTGTCACCCACAGATCAAGTCCTGCTACGCCTTCCCGTGCTGCATGAGCAGCCCAACGGAGTGCTTGTGGACAGACTTTGTGCCAGGGAAGATGAGCAATGGTGACCAGGCCCGAAACTATGCTTGCATCAAGAAAAGTGATGGCTGCTGTACCTGGGACATGCCCACTATTTATCCCCAAACTGGATGAACTGCTGTTCAAAATAAAGAAAATTTAAAGTCAATGTGTTTTTCTAGTGATCCTTCAGTACTGGATGACTAAAGTACTTCTGATTAACATTGTTGGGCATAACATGTCGACCCAAATCAAAAGTGAGCTGGGAATTTAGCTTGACCTCATTACATAAAGGTGCCTTGCAAACATCTCAGACTCGGAGGGGGCAAATGCTTATCTATTTTCCTTTTGTGAAGGTGGGGGGGTTCCTGATCTCAAACAGCATACCTCAGGAATGCTATTCACCTGTCAAATCTGTAGGACAGCTAAAGCGCCATTGTTTGAAAATATTGAATTAAAGTTTAAAAAACCTCACAAATGGCTGTTCCAATCCTACTTTTTTTTTTTTTTTTTTTTTTTGTGCTGAAGTCACTTCATGTATCCAAACTACTTTATGGGTGTGTCAGGTAGATTTTATTTTTTGTTAATTTACACAAAACCTGAATACCAGAATTTCGAATCCACATCACACTCCAGGGAAGTTAACTGATAAAAGACATAAAACGAAGATCAAATTAAAGAGGATACTATCTAAAGATGAAACATTTTCAGTTTCAAAGTCAAAAGTTTGATTAGGAAAATAGTTTTTAAAGCACTGAGTTTGGATTATGTATAAATTTGGATCTAACATATCATTTTGATATTGATTTGATAAAGTGAGTGGGCAGTCTTTTCATATTCAATATGAAATGACACATTTTCCAAAGTAATGAGAGTTGGGGACAAATGTGATCTATTGAATGGTGGCAATTTACACCACAACTGTTGGACAGATCTCAACAAATGGACCAACATTTATCTTAACACAAATAATGCAATTAACATATTCCTCAAATCTCTGCAGGTCAAAACTGCTTGAATCAAATATTTGTATAGTTTAATAAGAATGCTCTTCAATTTTGTTGGTGATGAAAGTCTCAGGTGACTACAATCATCAATCAGTGTGTGCAAATGTGTAAGTGATGTTGCTTGATTGTGGGCGGAGTCTACAGTTATAAAAAGGCCCTAGTCAACTTGCACTTAAGCAGAGTCAACCTCCTTTGTGATACTGCTGACTGCGCCTTCTGACACAGTGGCCTGTTACGTTTTGCTTTTGTTTCGCCCCCAAAAGGTTCAATGATGAGCTGGAAGAACTTTGTGCTGCCCCTGGTGCTGCTGTGCTTGTGGGGGCTCCAGGAGGAAGGCGCACAAGCCTGTAGCTGCTTTCCCTTCCCTATTCATCCGCAACAGTTGTTTTGCCAAAAGGGCGTTGTCGGTAAGATGAACAGGAGTCCGCTTTAAATTGTTAGCTCCTATTTTATTTTTAAAATGTTCATCGGTGTGAACGCTGTGCAGTATGTTTGAGTGTGTAAATTCATATGATGGTGTTTCCCAATTAAGGGCCCTGGAAAATGCTTCCCGTTAAGGATATATTACATATTAGTATTTTCCTTTTTTTATTTTTTATTATTTTTTTTTTTGTCACTTCTCAGTCTACTTTTAAAATCTTGTCTTTCTAGTTATTAAGGCAATGGTTATTGGGGTGACACCGGGCATGGGAGGTCAACTCACAAAGTATGACATCAAACAGAGCAAGGTGAGATTTTTAATCACGCATGCACATTAGACGTGAATCTAACTTCTTTTTTTTTTTTTTTTTTTTTTTTTTTTTTTCTTTCCCCAGAACTTCAAGGGCGCCGAAAAGCCGTTTCATGCCATTTACACTCGATCCAACTCTGCGGCATGTGGAGTCGCTCTGACAAAGGGCGTTGAATATCTCTTCATGGGTATAATCTGGAAGAATTTTCTCATAACATTCAAGCTAGTAATGCCGTCAGTGCCTGCTTCCAAAACACTGCCTATGGCAGTTTTTAGACTTTAGGTGTATTATTTTTGTCCCTCCCCCACATGTCTTGGACCATAACAGGCAGACTCCAGTCTGACGGCTCCCTGCAAATCCACCTGTGTGACTTCCATCAGCCGTGGGAGACCTTGAGCGCCACGCGAAAGAATCTGTTGTACCGCTACCAAGAGGGCTGCGATTGCCTAGTAGGAACACATCTGGTGGATTTTCAGCATTAGTAATTTGTTTATCGCTCCGTAGCGGCCCCTTTAGTGGCTAACTTGTTTTTAGTTATCGGATAGGACTAACAGTGTTTTTTTTTTTTTTTTTAATTAAATCTTGGTCACCTACAGGTCAGGACTTGCTTCTCCTACCCATGCTGCATCACCAAACCAACAGAGTGCTTGTGGACAGATTTCCTGACGGCGAAGCTGGGCAATGGCGAGCAGGCCCAAAACTTTGCTTGTGTCAAAAGAGGCGACGGCTGTGTCTGGTACAGGCAGGCTCCATGGCCCCAGTTGGGCTAGCCTAGCTGGGCTTAAAATGCTAACTCCAAATAAAAATGACTCAAATCAATGCAGTTTTTTTTTCCTCATGGTGATTAAGAACTGGCTGACTCCAAAATACTTGACTCTCACATTGTGAGGCCTAACATCTAAAAAAGAAATGTATATTGTCTTAAGACCTTTTGGTGACACTGCACCATAAGTTTAAATTGCATATTTCATTGATTGTTGAGGCTTTCCATGGCGGAACAGTATAGAAGTCACAACCATATGAAATGGGTCTAGTATTGAATGCTATGGATGACTTTGGAATGGTTTATGTAACACATTAAGTATTTGGTGGGTATCCAAACCAAATTTGAAAGTCCTGCATGAGTGTCAGTGTTTTAATTTTTATAAACAAAACAATGTACACATACAACATACAAACTTGTATATATTTGTTCACAACTCTAACAAATTCACACAATACACTCTAAAAACAGTTGGGTGCAAAATCGACTGATCAACTAATTGAATGAATTTGACCCACATTCTTTGCATTTTGTACAACACAGCCCAATTTTGGGGGCTTTGTACAAAACTAACCACTTGGGTTTTTTTCTGTAAAAACAACCCAGGAAGTTGGGTCAAATTGACCCAAGTAGTGGATCGATCCATTTTTGACCCAAAATTATTTTTAACCCAAGTGTCTTTAGAGTGTACCGTATATAGAAACCCCCCTCAGTGTTTGGTTCCTTACACAGAAATTTGGATCAATGAATATAGAATTTTGAAGTGTTGTGTTTGGGTGAATTGTGAGCAGGCAGTCTTGATTTTCAATGACACAAAAAAAGTAAGGAGAAGAGAGGATGAATATCATTCAATGAATTGACAATTTACACTGCAACTGTTTTGTGTACAGACAAGAGCACAACAAATGGATCGTTTCTTTACATCACAAAAACTGCAATTAATATCAATTTCCTCAGGGTGAAACTAGCGGGATAAAATGTATAAATTGTTTCACGTATAGGAACTCATCTTTATTGTGTTATGGATGAAAGTGCCAGGTGAAAACCGTCATCAATCAGTTGGAACAAGTCACTTAAACGTTGGCCGAGTCTGCAACTATAAAAGGCCCTCGTCAACCTAAATTCTAGCAGAGTGAACAAGTACCAAATCCTTCTGATTTATATTCCGCTTTTCCTGAAGGTTTGAGTATGAGCTGGAAGAACTTTGTGCTGCCTGTGGTGGTGGTGTTGTGCTTGTGGGGGCTCCAGGAGGAAGGAGCACAAGCCTGTAAATGTTACCTGATGCATCCACAGCAATTGTATTGCCAAGCAGATGTTGTCGGTAAGTTGAACAGGACTCTGCTTTTTTTTTTTTTTTTGAATGTATAGTGGCTCCAAATGTTATGCAGGATATTTGGGGGCAGTGTTTATGTGTATGATAGAGCTTCCCCAATTGATGGTGAATTATTTTGTCCCAAGGGCCCCACAAAAGGCTTCCCATTTAATCCCCTATGTGTGTGCCTCTGTTACTTTGACATGACTTTAAGTGTTCATTTCTAGCTAAAGACTTCAAGTAAACCAAGCAAGTTGAGTTGCTAAGTAGGGAATTGCAGGTGTTGCTAATGACATTAATTAAGGCTGTTTACTTTATTGCCATTTTAAGACTAATTCTAGACTAATTTGTCACATAATGGCTTGCCAATGTAACGGGAGATTTCTTTTTAAGCATTAATTTAACTAGACTGTTCACTGTTTTAAAATTTCAAGACTAATTTGTTAAATTACTTCCAAAGACCTTTTTAGTGTTAATTACAATTCAATGTAGGCTTTCTAAGACGCTAACAATTTCACTTGGCTAAGTACAATTCATGTTGCCAAATACATTAAGACTGTCTTTTTTTCCTCATGAACCCATTTTAGATTTTTTTTTTTTTTTTTTTTTTTTTTTTTTTCCTTCACTTTGGAACGGTATTTAGCATTTAATTTTTGACATGTTTCAAAGCTAGCAGTCGACTTGGATATACAGAAACATTGCCACTGAAGATGTTAGAATAAATGTACGTACATTATCCCATATTTACTCTTGTAAGTATTGTAAAGCAGTATAACCTTGTTTGCATCATGTAAGTTGAAGTTGTTTGTGAAGAAAGAGTGTGAGAAGGACGCAGCTGCAAAACAGGAGCGGTGCTCTTATCAAAGAGCATCCCGTGGTCGGACGCTGAGTCCTTGGGACAAAATATAACAATGTCTGCAAGACACGAACTTTCACACACGTGCACTGTTTCCAACTGTAACTGTTTGTCACGATGCTACATGTTCCCCTCCGTCCTTCACAGTAGCAAATTCTATGTATACAATTGGGGACCACCTAAGAAAATAAAGTGTGGGGATGGGGTGGTGGGGAAAAAAAAAAAAAAGTTTAGATTTGTGGTGCTCTCTTGGCCCAAAGTCCACCAACCTGTATGACTTTTTTTCTTTTGTTTTTAATCTTGTCCTTCTAGTTATCAAGGCAAAGATTATTGGCGTGATGCCCGGTCCACATGAGAAAACTGGACTCACAAAGCATGCCATCAAACACGCGAAGGTGAGATGCTTATTTGACATTTTCTTCAACGTATGCACATGAGACATAAGTCTTTGTTTTTCAGACCTTCAAGGGCGCTGAAAAGCTTTTTACCGCCATTTACACAAATTCCTACACTGAAGCATGTGGAGCCACGCTGACCAAGGGAACTGAATTTCTACTCATGGGTATAAAAAGCTGGACGTTTTCTCATAAATTATCAATAGCACCTAAACTAATCTGTTGACGCTTGCTAAAGGCAGGTTTTAGACGTGTGTATTTTACCACATGGTCTTTACTTCCTACAAATGTTCTGATGTGTCATGTCCTCTTTTCTCTTTGTTTTTCTGCCATTACAGGTAGACTGCATTCTGACGGCTCGCTGCATATATCCCTGTGTGACTTCTATCAGCCGTGGGAGTCCTTGACCATGATTCAAAAGCACCTGTTGTACCGCTACAGAGAGGGCTGCGATTGCACGGTTGGAACACAACTGGTGGATTTTTTTCTTTTAGCGTTAGGAATTAGTGACTAGCGGTCTTTTATTCTAGAAGCTGTTCAACTTTTAAACGTGGCGTTAAAAAGATGACTGCTTTATCAGTTATTGGCATTCTGGTCTCGTATGAAAAGAACGTTATTTGGTCACCCGCAGATCAAGTCCTGCTTCGCCTTCCCGTGCTGCATGAGCGGCCCGACAGAGTGCTTGTGGACCGACGTCCTGCCGGGCAAGTTGGGAAGTCGTGAGCAGGCCCAGAACTATGCTTGCATCAAGAAAAGTGATGGCTGTTGTGCTTGGGACATGCCGGCTATCTATCCACGAAACTGATAGCTGGCCTTCAATGGATATTCATTCAAAAATAATAAAAAACAAATCTGTGGTTTAACACTGGCTGATTCTGTTCTAACTTCTGATTCTTGCATAACATGTACACACAAAGCCAGTGTGAGCTGGGCAGCTAGCATGACTTTATTACCATGAAAATGCCTTGCAAAAAAACCAAAACATCAGGAAAGTTCCAAATCAGAACACAAATGATGAGGATACAATGTAACTCGAGGTAAATGTAAAGTTTGAAACACTTCTGCTTTTGCAGATTCTTGGTTGGAATGGGAAGCAAAAACAGACGTGGTGTTTGGCATGAATTTGGATCTATGAATGTACTGTAGAATTTTTATGAAATGATTCTTCCCAAGAAAGTGTGAGCAGGCTGTCTTGAGGTTCAGTGACCCCAAATAAAATATTCTTCCAAACCAGACATGAGGATGATTGTGGTTCTTGTGCAGTGGTTCTCAAATGGAGGTACAATGGAAGGATACATGGGATTTGAATATATCCAAAAAGTAGCATCCATGCAAGGAAAGAGCACGATCACAGCAGTTGCCCCCCTGCCACCAAGAACGCCAAAAGATCTTCGATGAAGCACAAGCGTCTCACAAAAATGTCTCCTTCAAGTCAAAAACTCAGTTCAGTGCAACAATACAATATTCAGTGTTGACATTTGGTAATGCCTTTTTACTCATGTATTTTAAAATGCTTTCATAAAGCAATTTCTGCTTTTAAAAAGTTGATTCCTTTTTGAGAAACGATCAATTTGGTTTGCTACCATAGGATTTGTTGGTAATTTATCATTTATTTTCTCATTTTATCTACAAATAGTTCTTCAGATGCCACTACAAATGGAGTTCCAAAGTTTAATAAATCACACAAAGATGGCTCAGCACTGTTTTAAGTCTCTTTTTCCCCCCCCCATCTAAAAATGCTTTTTGCCGGAATAGTAAGGGGGTGAAATTGGCTGAAAATATATTTCACATTGAAAAAGGTTTAGAAGCACTAGTCTGCAATTTACACAACCGTTTTGTGAATAGAATGTTTCTTTACGTCAACACAAAAAACTGCAATTACTATCGATTTATTTATTACATTTCTGCAGGTAGATCAAATCTATGCATCATTTCATGGGAAATCTCTTCGATTTGAGGGTGAAAGTCTCGGGTGGAAACAATTATCAATCAATGTGTGCACCTGATGTTGCTTTATTGTGGGCGGAGTCTACAGGTATAAAAGGACCCTTGTTAGCTTTAACTCAAGCAGGTTGAACCTACTGGTGTGGCAGTCTGTATGCACAATCAAAAACATTTGAATTTTGATTTTGTTAAAGCGTCAATGATGAGCTGGATGAATTTTGTGCTCCCTCTGGCGCTGCTGTGCTTTTGGGGGCTCCAGGAAGAAGGAGCACAAGCCTGTAGCTGCTTCCCGGTGCATCCGCAGCAGTTGTATTGCCAAATGGATGTTGTGGGTAAGTTGAGCATGACTTCGCTTTTCAATCATTTTCTTGTATATGCTGAGGTGTATACATGTAGTGTTTATTTTATAGACATTTTAAAGCTAGCAGTTGACTTGCAAGAACATGGCGAGTGATTTATTAATAGACACATGGGAATGCCGTTTTGCTCTATTTTCAGTCAATTTTTGGAGTACAAATGTGTTTTTTGATGTAAATCTTTTTAAAAACTTGTCCTTGTAGTTATCAAGGCGAAGGTTGTTGGAGTGATGCCTGGGGCACAAGGTAAAGAGAGACCGACAAAGTATGACATCAAACACATGAAGGTGAGAGAATTACTGTAAATGTGTAGACATTAAACATGAATCTAACTTTTGTTTTTTTGTTTTTCAGACCTTCAAGGGTGTTAAAAAGCTTTTTGGTGCCATTTACACTGGACCCAACTCTGCAGCATGTGGAGTCACTCTGACCAAGGGTGTTGACTATCTGCTCATGGGTATAAATGCTGAAACTATTTACTCCCATATGACAAGCTACTCCACAAAGGGGAAGTAACCCAAACATTTTTTTTCCAACAATGCTTGATGCAGGTCCACTAGTCTAAACATGGAATTCTGATTGTGGAATGAGTTGATCAGCAAAATCCACCCTTGACATAGTTTGGGTTGACTTCCTCTTTAAAAGCTTATTAAAGTATTTAATGCTTGCACAAGTTTGCCTGTGACATTTTTTTTTCTTTTTTTTTCTCCTCTGTCTTCTGCCATTACAGGTCAACTGCAATCTGATGGCTCTCTGCATGTCTCCCTGTGTGACTTCTATGAGCCGTGGAATGACTTGAGCATCATGCAAAGGCACCTGTTGTACCGTTACGGCGAGGGCTGTGATTGCACGGTAGGACGCAACTGGTGGCTTTTGAGCATTAGCAACTACTGCCGATGTTGGCGCTTTGAACGTTTCATTTAAATCCCTGTCCTTGGTCACCCACAGATCACATCCTGCTCCTCGTTCCCGTGCTGCATGAGCAGCCTGACGGAGTGCATGTGGACAGACTTCCTGTTGGGCAATCATGAGCAGACCCAAAACTATGCTTGCATCAAGAAAAGTGATGGTTGTTGTGCCTGGGACAGGCCCAACATCTATCCCCAAAACAGATACCCGGGCTTGAAAGGCCGTTAATGCAAAATAAAATGGCTGACTAAAGTATTCTGTGTGAATTTGTATCTTTCAAAATGCTGGGCATAATACGTGTAGCACGCTTGCTACAACTTTGTACAGCACAGGTGCACCTCCAATAAGTGGCTACTTCTAACCAATTAAAAGTGATCAAAATGAGGCTAACTTTTTAGGCAAATAGGCTTAATTTAAGTGATAATGCAAATGTGGAAATATGCATGAAAAGTGAAACATTTGAATTTAGTACTTTAAGTAGCACTATACTTGTAGCAAAGGTGCCTATGGATTTATAGTAACCCACTTGATGCTGAAATTTTACTGCACCTCAATTTATTACCAGGCTACACAGATGCCTCTCTTTCAAAAAAGAGAAGTAATGGAAGTTCCGTATAGAAGATAAATGAAACTGTTACCCTAAATGTGAAGTTTGCAACATTTCTGGTTTTCAAATACGTGGTTGAAACTGGCAAAAGTAAAAATGTTATATATTGGGCATACGTTTTGATCAATGTACTCTCGAATTTTGAAATGTTAGCTAAAATTGTGAGCAGGCGGTCTGTTCAAGGACACCATAACGTTTTGTTCCAAAACAGTAGTGGGGACAAATATATATGATCTTCAGTGTTTCTCACATGGAGGTACATCAGATTTCAAAATCCATTTAAAAGGAAGCAACAGTGAAAGAAACCCTGCCAACCACTAAAATGTCTCCCTCAATGCAAAAACACTCAGTTCAGTGCAACAATACAATATTCAGCGTTGACAGTTGGTCATGTTGTCGCTGTTTGTATTCGTTATTTTAAGATATTTTTTTGAAGCAGTTACTGCTTTTATTTTGAAATAAATGGATTTGTTTTTGAGAATAGATTAGTACTTTGATCCCAAAGGATTTATTTTGTTAATTATTTTTATGTTCACAAATGTTTATAATTTATTTGATGTAAATTATATTTTATTTTTATTTCCAAATAGTTCTAGGGATGCCACTACAAATGGAGTTCCAAAGTTTCATAAATCAGACTGATGGCACAGTGCTCTGTTTTAATTTTTTTTTTTTTCATCCAAAAATGCTTTAGGAGTAGTCTATATTTTGCTGAAAAAATATTTCACACGGGCTCCATCATTGAAAAAAGGTTGAGAACTACTGGTCTGATGACATGGCTGCAATTTACAAAAGTGATTTGTGCATATAACATTTCTTTACCTCGACACAAAAACTGCAGTTAATAAAAATATATTCATTACATTTGTGCAAGTAGAAACTGGTTGGATAAAATCTATTCATGGTTTCGTATGAAATCTCTTTGATTTTGTTATGGATGAAAGTCTCAGGTGAAAACAGTCATCAATCAGTGTGTGCACCTGATGTCGCTTAATTGTGGGAGGAGTCTACAGCTATAAAAAGACCCTCGGCAACTCGAACTCAAGCAGGGTGAACCTACTGGTGTGGCAGTCTGTATGCGCAGCTAAAAACATTTGACTTTTGAGTTTGTTAAAGCATCAATGATGAGCTGGATGAATTTTGTGCTGCCCCTGGCGCTGCTGTGCTTTTGGGGGCTCCAGGAAGAAGGAGCACAAGCCTGTAGCTGCTTCCCGGTGCACCCGCAGCAGTTGTACTGCCAAATGGATGTCGTCGGTAGGTTCAATGGGACTCCACTTTCAATCATTTTCCTGTATGCTGTGGATTTAGAAACATTTTAAAGCTAGCAACTGACTTGCAAGAACGTGGCCACTCATTTGTTAATAGACATGGGGATACCATTTTGCTCTATTTTCAGTTTTGTTGTACAGTAATTTTCTTTTTGATATCAATCTTTTAAAAATGTGTCCTTGTAGTTATCAATGCAAAGGTTGTTGGAGTGATGCCTGGCGCTCAAGGTAAAGGTAGACCCACAAAGTATGACATCAAACTCATGAAGGTGAGAGAATTGCTATATTCACTGATCTTCATGTATGCACATTGGACAGAAATCTAACTTTTTTTTTTTTTTTTTTTTTTCAGACCTTCAAGGGCGCTGAAAAGCTTTTTACTGCTATTTACACCGGACCCAACTCTGCAGCATGTGGAGTCACTCTGACCAAGGGTGTTGAATATCTACTCATGGGTATAAAAACTGAAACTCTTTACTCCTATATTAGTTTTAAGACTATGGAGAGTTTTTGTTTTTTAAACAATGTTCTGAAATGTCTACCCATTTTCCTCTTCTGCCATTATAGGTCGACTTCAATCTGATGGCTCGCTGCATGTCTCCTCATGTGATTTCTATCAGCCGTGGAGTGACTTGACCATCACGCAAAAGCACCTGTTGTACCGCTACGGGGAGGGCTGTGATTGCACGGTAGGACGCAACTGGTGGCTTTTCAGCATTTACAATGTTCTAGTAGTTGTCAGATTTGAACATTTCATTAAAATGCCTGTCCTGGGTCACCCACAGATCAAGTTCTGCTCCTCGTTCCCGTGCTGCATGAGCAGCCCCACAGAGTGCTTGTGGACAGACTTCCTGCCGGGGAAGATGGGCAAGCGTGACCAGGCCCAAAACTATGCTTGCATCAAAAGAAGCCAAGGCTGCTGTGCCTGGGACAGACCGAACATCTATCCCCAAAATGGATACCCAGGCTTAAAAGGATAATGCAAAATAAACTCTATAATCGATTTTTTTTCTCTATGGTTCTTTGATTCTGGCAGATTCCAAGTTCTGTACAAAGTTGACTTTCACAATGCTGGGTGAAACACATGAGTTGGGCTGTGTGACCTCATTACCATAAAGAGGGTTCAAACATTTCAAAGGGAATTGTGTGTGTGTGTGTGGGGGCTTTTACAAGTAGTTGTGGTTTGGTTTTCCATGGCTATTTTCTCTTCTAACATGCAATAAGATCATTCAATGTGAAATGGTCAATGTTTGTCCATTAATGCCTAAACTGCTGCTAGACCCCAGTTTGGAAACCACGCAAAGTAGATGCTGCTACATGACAAGCAGCCCAGGCAATGGTATCAACTGAATAGATGGTTCTTTCAATGACAAAACCAGAAACCCTCAAACACTGACAGGCTTTGGAATTCCCTTAAAGGGAAGTCAAGCCCAACATTTTCCAGAATGTTCTACGCAGGCCCACTAGTTGAAAAATGTCATTATATTGCCTTCATGGAATGAGAAGCAGCAAAATCCACACCTCTAGCTATCTCAGGGGGCGGCCATTTTGTAAGTGCACTGAAAATGACCAATGACTAAAGACCGATCACGGCTCAGCTTCCGAAAACAGGTGAGCTGTGATTGGTCGTTACCTGAGCCCTGAGCAACTGTGATGTCATTTTAAATCGACAGATTCGAGAAAATGGTTTTGTTTATGTAGAGGTTAAGATCGATAGAATTTTGAAATGTCATTTGGAAAAGTGTGATCTGGTAGTCTATTCAATAATACCAAATAAAACATTCTTCCAAAGTAAGACGAGAAATATGATCTGATGAAATTTGACAATTTACAAAACTGTTTTTTTTGTATGGAGGAGACCAGAACAAATGGACCATTTCTTTACCTCAAAACAAAAACTGCAATTAATATCTATACATTATTTCTGCAGACAAAAAGTGGTTGGTTAAAATCGATGCATCATTCTTACTCTAATGGATTTTTATGGTGGTTGGCAAGAAACTTTCAGGTGCATTACTGCCACCTACTGGTAAGGAGTGTATCCATCCATCATTTTATAGGCAATCTCTTTCATTTTGTTGGGGATGAAAGTCTCAGGTGGAAACAATTATCAATCAGTGTGTGCACCTGATGTTGCTTAATTGTGGGCGGAGTCTACAGGTATAAAAGGACCCTTGTCGGTTTTAACTCAAGCAGGGTGAACCTACTGGTGTGGCAGTCTTTTTGCACAACCAAAAACATTTGACTTTTGATTTGGAGGAAGTGTCAATGATGAGCTGGATGAACTTTGTGCTGCCCCTGGCGCTGCTGTGCTTTTGGGGGCTCCAGGAAGAAGGAGCACAAGCCTGTAGCTGCTTCCCGGTGCATCCGCAGCAGTTGTATTGCCAAATGGGTGTTGTCGGTAAGTTGAGCGTTCAGTTGGATGAGTGTTTTTCTGCAGAATTTCTTTTGCGGCTTTTGATTAGTTTTATAGCTCGCAGTTGACTTGCAAGAACATGGCCACTGATTTTTAATAAGCAAAGCCATTTTGCTCAATTTTTAGTCTATTTAGTAGTACAGTCATGAATTCATTTTTTGATGGGAATCTTTCCAAAACTTGTCTCTGTAGTTATCAAGGCAAAGATTGTTGGAGTGATGCCTGGCGCACAAGGTAAAGGTAGACCCACAAAGTATGACATCAAACTCATGAATGTGAGAGAATTACTATATTCATCGAGCTTCATGTCTGCACCTACAGACAGGAATCTAACTTTTTTTTTTTTCTTTTCAGACCTTCAAGGGTGCTGAGAAGCTTTTTACTGCCATTTACACCGGACCCAACTCTGCAGCATGTGGAGTCACTCTAACCAAGGGTGTTGAATATCTACTCATGGGTATAAAAACTGAAACTCTTTACTCCTGTATGACCAACTATTCCAGATTAGTTTTTAGACTTTGGAGTTTTTTTTATTTATTCAAACAATGTTCTGAAATGTCTACCCATTTTCCTCTTCTGCCATTATAGGTCGACTTCAATCTGATGGCTCGCTGCATGTCTCCTCATGTGATTTCTATCAGCCGTGGAATGACTTGACCATCACGCAAAAGCACCTGTTGTACCGCTACGGAGAGGGCTGTGATTGCACGGTAGGACACAACTGGTGGCTTTTCAGCATTTACAATGTTCTAGTAGTTGTCAGATTTGAACATTTCATTAAAATGCCTGTCCTGGGTCACCCACAGATCAAGTTCTGCTCCTCGTTCCCGTGCTGCATGAGCAGCCCCACGGAGTGCTTGTGGACAGACTTCCTGCCGGGGAAGATGGGCAAGCGTGACCAGGCCCAAAACTATGCTTGCATCAAGAGAAGCCAAGGCTGCTGTGCCTGGGACAGGCCCAACATCTATCCCCAGAATGGATACCCAGGCTTGAAAGGATAATGCAAAATAAACTCTATAATCAATGATTGACTTTTCTCTATGGTTCTTTAATTCTGGCAGATTCCAAATTCTGTACAAAGTTGTCTTTCACAATGCTGGGTATGACATGAGTTGGGCTGCTTGACCTCATTACCATAAAGATGGGGTCAAATATTTTGAGGGTTTTAAATGTGGTTCAGTTTTCCATGACTAATTTGTCTTCCCTCCAAATGACCAACATGCAATATAAGATTATTCCATTCAATGTGAAATGGTCACTAGACCCCAGTTTGGAAACCACTCAAAGTAGCTGCTGCTACATGACAAGCAGCCCAGGCAATGATATCAACTGAATAAGAATAAGAATAAGAATGCCTTTTATTGATCCCACAGTGGGGAAATTTTCATTGTTACAGTAGCAAAGATATAGGTCACACAGGGGCGGCGGCATAATGTGGCCATTAATGTATAACATTGACGGCAAACATTTAGAATCAAACCTATGTAGATATACGCAGTAACATGTGTATATACACATGTGTATACACACCAACCTACATCTACATAAAAAATATGAGGAACACTCATTTCGGCCTGTACATAGTACAGAGGAAAAAATACTCTAAGTGACAGTGCTGCAGTGCTGTAGTGAAATGTAAGGAACAGCATTGGATAAAAATAAAACTAGACTAACAGTAGTGGGGAATGTCGAGTATTGCACGGTATTACAGTAGTGGGGAATATTGGGTATTGCACGATACGAGCTCAGGTGCAGGACTGCACAATTGCACTAATGACCGCCAGTTTGTAGAGACTACACAATGTTCTTGTTAAAGAGTCTGACAGCAGCAGGCAAGAAGGAACGGCGGAATCTCTCCTTTGCACAGCGAGGGTGTAACAGTCTGTCACTGAAGGTGCTGTGGAGTGCTGTTAGGGTGCCCTGGAGGGGGTGGTCCGGGTTGCCCAGCATTGATGACAGCTTGGCCAACATCCTCCTGTCCCCCACCGAGTCCACAGAGTCCAGGGAGCAGCCCAGGACAGAGCCGGCCCTCTTGACCAGTTTGTCCAGCCGCTTCTTGTCCCGGGCCGAGACGCCGCCTGCCCAGGTGACCACTCCCTGGAAGATGACCGATGCAACCACCGAGTCATAAAAGTTCCTGAGGAGTGTCCCCTGAACCCCAAAAGACCTCAGTCTCCTGAGGAGGAAGAGATGGTTCTTTCAATGACAAAATCAGAAACCCTCAAGCACTGACAGGATTTGGGATTTTCCTTAAAGGCGAAGTCAACCCAGACATTTTTATCAAGACTGTTCTAAGCAGGCCCACTAGTTGAAACATGGCATTCTGATATTGCTTTTGTTTAATGAGCTAAGCAGCAAAATCCACCCCTTTTAGCAGTTTTGTCGACTGAAAATGACACCTTAAATGCTCAGGTAATGACCAATGACAGCTCAGCTTCTGAAAACAGGTGAGCCGTGATTGGTCGTTACCTGAGCCCTGAGCAACTGTGATGTCATTTTCAATCGACAGATTCGATAAAATGGTTTTATGTAGAGGTTAAGATTGATAGAATTTTGAAATGTCATTTGGAAAAGTGTGATCTGGTAGTCTATTCAATAATACCAAATAAAACATTCTTCCAAAGTAAGATGAGGAGAAATATGATGTGATGAATTATGACGATTTACAAAACTATTTTTTTGTATGGACAAGACCAGAACAAATGGACCATTTCTTTACCTCAAAACAAAAACTGCAATTAATATCTATACATTATTTCTGCAGACAAAAAGTGGTTGGTTAAAATCGATGCATCATTCTTATTCTAATGGATTTTTATGGTGGTTGGCAAGAAACTTTCAGGTGCATTACTGCCACCTACTGGTAAGGAGTGTATCCATCCATCATTTTATAGGCAATCTCTTTCATTTTGTTGGGGATGAAAGTCTCAGGTGGAAACAATTATCAATCAGTGTGTGCACCTGATGTTGCTTAATTGTGGGCGGAGTCTACAGGTATAAAAGGACCCTTGTTGGTTTTAACTCAAGCAGGGTGAACCTACTGGTGTGGCAGTCTTTTTGCACAACCAAAAATATTTGACTTTTGATTTGGTGGAAGTGTCAATGATGAGCTGGATGAACTTTGTGCTGCCCCTGGCGCTGCTGTGCTTTTGGGGGCTCCAGGAAGAAGGAGCACAAGCCTGTAGCTGCTCCCCGGTGCATCCGCAGCAGTTGTATTGCCAAATGGGTGTTGTCGGTAAGTTGAGCGTAGCGTTCAGTCAGATGAGTGTTTTTCTGTAGAATGTATTTGACAGCTTTTGAGTAGTTTTAAAGCTAACGGTTGACTTGCAAGAACATGGTCACTGATTTTTAATAAACAAAGCCATTTTGCTCAATTTTCAGTCTATTTAATAGTACAGTCATGAATTCATTTTTTGATGGGAATCTTTCCAAAACTTGTCTTTGTAGTTATCAAGGCAAAGATTGTTGGAGTGATGCCTGGCGCACAAGGTAAAGGTAGACCCACAAAGTATGACATCAAACTCATGAAGGTGAGGAAATGACTATATTCATGGATCTTCATGTCTGCACCTACAGACAGGAATCAAACTTTTTTTTTTTTTTTTTTTTTTTTCTTTCCCCAGACCTTCAAGGGTGCTGAGAAGGTTTTTACTGCCATTTACACTGGACCCAACTCTGCAGCATGTGGAGTCACTCTGACCAAGGGTGTTGAATATCTACTCATGGGTATAAAACCTATTCCATATTAGTTTTTAGACTTTAGAGTTTTTTTATTTATTCGAACAATGTTCTGAAGTGTCACCCCATTTTCCTCTTTTGCCATTACAGGTCGACTTCAATCTGATGGTTCGCTGCATGTCTCCCTGTGTGACTTCTATCAGCCGTGGAATGACTTGACCATCACGCAAAAGCACCTGTTGTACCGCTACGGAGAGGGCTGTGATTGCACGGTAGGACGCAACTGGGTGCTTTTGAGCATTAGCAACTTCTGCCTATTCTAGATGTTGTTTGCTTTGAATATTCATTAAAATGTCTGTCCTGGTTCACCCACAGATCAAGTTGTGCTCCTCGTTCCCATGCTGCATGAGCAGCCCCACGGAGTGCTTGTGGACAGACTTCCTGTCGGGGAAGATGGGCAAGCGTGACCAGGCCCAAAACTATGCTTGCATCAAGAGAAGCCAAGGCTGCTGTGCCTGGGACAGGCCCAACATCTATCCCCAGAATGGATACCCAGGCTTAAAAGGATAATGCAAAATAAACTCTATAATCACTGATTGACTTTTCTCTGTGGTTCTTTAATTCTGGCAGATTCCAAATTCTGTACAAAGTTGTCTTTCACAATGCTGGGTGTGACATGAGTTGGGCTGCTTGACCTCATTACCATAAAGATGGGGTCAAATATTTTGAGGGGCTTTTAAATGTGGTTCAGTTTTCCATGACTAATTTGTCTTGGCCTCCAAATGACCAACATGCAATATAAGATTATTCCATTCAATGTGAAATGGTCACTGTTTTGAAATTTATGCCAAAACTGCTACTAGACCCCAGTTTGGAAACCACGCAAAGTAGATGCTGCTACATGACAAGCAGGCAATGGTCTTGACTGAAGAGGTTGTTCTTTCAATGACAAAATCAAAAACCCTCAAATACTGACAGATTTGGAAATTCCTTAAAGAGAAAGTCAACCCAAACATATTTTTTTTAAGAATATGTTCTATGCAGGCCCACTAGTCTAAACTTAGTGTTCTGATTAACAGTTTATGGAATACGAGAAATCCACCTGTTTTTAGCTAGCACAGGGGGCCGCCATTTTGTCACTTGTGGACTGAAGATGACGACGTTGCTCAGGGCTCATAACAACCAACCATGGCTTAGCTTCAGAAAACAGGTGAGTTGTGATTGGTCATTACCTGAGCCCTGAGCAGCTGATTTTCAGTCGACAGCAACAAATAAATAGGTGATTTTGCCGCTTAACTCATATTTCAAAAACACAATATTACCACAATATGCCATGTTTAGACAAGATATTACTGCAAATATTTCGGGTGGTTGACTTCCACTTTAAAGACTCCCAAGTAGTCTGCTCATTCAATCTCACTGACAACTTCTCCCTGAAGTGTAAAATTCTTGCTAAACTGGGTTTTTAAAAACAAATTTCTTTGCCTCACCACAAAAACTGCAATTAATATCTAAACATTATTTCTGCACACAGAAACGGGTTGGATAAAATCCGTGCATCATTTCAAAGGAAATCTCTTTGATTTTGTTGAGGAGGAAAGTCTCAGCTGAAAACAGTCATCAATCAGTGTGAGCAAGTGACGATGCTTGATTGTGGGCGGAGCCTACAGAGCTATAAAAAGGCCCTCGACAACATGAAGTCAAGCAGAGTGAACCTACCAGAGTGAAGGTTTTTTTTTTCTTCTTCTTCAACTACAGAATATCATTGGCACAACTTCCACTTTTGAGTTTGTTTCCCCTGAAAGGTTCAGTGATGATCTGGAGGAACTTTGTGCTACCCCTGGTGCTGCTATGCTTGTGGGGGCTTCAGGAGGAAGGCGCACACGCCTGCCGTTGTTACCCGACGCATCCGCAGAAGTTGTATTGCCAAGCAGATTCAGTCGGTAAATTGAATGGAACTCCACTTGGTTACATTTTTTTTTTTTTTTTTTTTTTTTTTTTTTTTTTTTTGGGATCCGGGTGTCCTTGCAAAGTCTTGCCCCAGCCCACGTCTGCAGTCTTGCTACCTTTGACAAAATGACATTTTAAACCGGCCTTTAGTGTTAATTTAACATTTAACTGAACTTTAAACCTAGTAAATTGACTTGGTGAGTAGGGAATTGCAGGTGTTGCTAATTAAAGCAGTTTTATCCTCCTTTTTCATTGACATGGACAGGTTTATAGATAGTCATTTGGATTTTATTCAGTCTTTGTACCTCAGTAATTCCTTTTTTTGATGTACATCTTTTGAAAACCTGTAGTTATCAAGGCAAAGGTTGTTGGAGTGATGCCTGGCGCTCAAGGTCAAAGGACAACAAAATATGAGATCGAACTCATGAAGGTGAGACTTACTTTATATGAATATATTAATTTCATGTATGCAAATTTAGAGCTGAAATAACTTTTTTTTTTTTTGTTTGTTTTTCTACCATACCACCAGACCTTCAAGGGCGCTGAAAAGCTTTTTACGGCCATTCACACAGCACCCAGCTCTGCAGCATGTGGAGTCATACTGACCAAGGGTGTTGAATATCTACTCATGGGTATAAAAAGCAGAAACGATAGTTCTCTCTATTAAAACAAATGATAAATGGCCTATTAAAGCCGTTGATGCTTGCTGAAGGCTGAAACATTGCCCGTGACAGTTTGTTGGACTTTAGAGGTGCCTTTTAAAAAAAAACAAACAAAAAAAAAACTTCCTGGTTCAGAGGATGGATGTTCTGCGGTGTCCCATTCTCTCCTGCTTTTACAGGCAGGTTGCAGTCTGATGGGTCCCTGCACATCTCATCATGTGACTTCTATGAGCCGTGGGAGTCCTTGAGCGCCTCACAAAAGTACCTGTTGGACCTCTATAGAGAGGGCTGCGATTGCATGGTAACAACCCAATTGGATTTTTAGCAGTGGGAATTGCTTTAGCGGCCTGTTCTAGTGGATATCCGCTTGCGCAAAAAAAGTTGAATCGGTGAATATTAATTCTCGGTCACCCGCAGATCAAGCCCTGTTCCTCTTTGCCGTGCTGCATTACCAGCCTGACGGAGTGCCTGTGGACCGATCTCCTCTTGGGCAATCGTGACCTGGCCCAAAACTTCGCTTGCATCAAGAAAAGCAACGGCTTTTGCGGCTGGTTTGGGGGGGCTGTCTGGCTCCAAAGCTATGACCTACCTGGGTCGAAAAGGCTGACAACCAAAAATAAAAATTGATCACATCAATGAAGTGTTGGCTTCTTTTCTTGACTGTACTTTCCGATGGTCTGCTTTCAATGTTCGCGTGTACACCCGAAGCTGATGTGCGAGCTGGTTTGCTGTGAAGATGCCACACTCACTCGTGCATTTCAGACATGTTTTTGTGTAACTCAAATTTGAATGCTTGCACTTCAGCTGACCCACAACAGTCTTTTGCCAGAAAACATTGACAGGATTACATTTTAATGATCAGTTCTTGAGGCTTTTAATGGTTATTGAGAGGGATGTCATTTTCTGGACTCGGAGACCACTGAACTGATTGTAAGGCATTTATTTGGCATTATGAACTTGTTGAATCTTGTAAATCGAAGTGGTGAAAGTGGAATGTGAGGACGCAGCTATAAAGTAGGAATGATTATTATTGAAGAGCATCCCGTGGTTCGCGGTATCCTTGGGACAGAATATAACCATAATGAACTTTCACACACACACCATCTTCGAACTCTTTTTTTGTGATGCTACGTGTTCCCCCCACCCTTTTAGAGTAGAAATTTCTATGTACTGTATATAATTAGGGACCGCCCAAGAAAATGGAGGCGGAGGGGCTGTTTCAGAGCACTGTGAGGAATTATAACTGTAGAGTTCCCTTAGCTCTCCTCGTGAGTAAAAAAAAACCAAATTTTGTCGAGTGTCTTCTCTCCTTAATAAGTAGTGTGAACTTGACACAATTTTGAAAAGCTTTTTAAATCCAATTCATTGCTGAACTGGCATAATAGGTCAATCGATGATTCAAATGATTAATTGCAGCCCGAAACACATTTTTCCAGAGTAGAACCGTGGGCAAATATGCCCTAATGAATGGCTGCGATTTGCACTGCAACTGGATGAGAGCAGGACAAATGGACCGTTTGTTTACGTTAAGACAAAAAAATGCAATTAACATCTTCCTCAAATTTCTACAGATAGAAGCTGGTTGGGTCAAATCTGGGTATCATTTGATATAGGAAATCTCTTTCATTTTGTTGGTGGTGAACATCTCAGGTGAAAACAGTCATCAATCAGTGTGTGCACCTGATGTTGCTTAATTGTGGGCGGAGTCTACAGGTATAAAAGGACCCTTGTCGGTTTAACTCAAGCAGGGTGAACCTACTGGTGTGGCAGTCTGTTTGCACAACCAAAAATATTTGACTTTTGATTTGGTGGAAGTGTCAATGATGAGCTGGATGAACTTTGTGCTGCCCCTGGCGCTGCTGTGCTTTTGGCGTCTCCAGGAAGAAGGAGCGCAAGCCTGTAGCTGCTTCCCGGTGCATCCGCAGCAGTCGTATTGCCGCTCAGATTTTGGTAAGTTGAATGGGACTGCCCTTTCAATCATGATCCTTTTGTTTTTACTAGGTTTAAATTCTAAACAGTGTAGTTGGAGTGTCTGTCTGTAGCATTTTATTTTACAGCTTTTGAAATTTTAAGGCTACTAGTTGACTTGGACATGCAAGAACATTACAGTGATTTATTGAAGACCTCTGAGGATGCTATTTATGGTAATCAATTTTTTTTTATTTTTTTTTTTTTATGCCTAACTTGCCTTTGCAGTTATCAAGGCGAAGGTTGTTGGAGTGATGCCTGGCTCACAAGCCCCGAGTAGACCCACAAAGTATGACATCAGACTCCTGAAGGTGAGACGATTACTATATTCACTGATCTTCATGTATGCACGTTTGCCATGAATCTAACTTTTTGTATTTCAGTCATTCAAGGGTGCTGTCAAGCATTTCACTGCCATTTACACTGGACCCAATTCTGGATTATGTGGAGTCACTCTGACCAAGGGTGTTGAATATCTACTCATGGGTATAAAAGATTTTTTTTTATTTATTTATTTTTTTTCTTCCATATGAAAATAAGCTTTTCCACAGCCAAACTATCAATGGTGTATTAAAGCCTTTGGTGCTTAGGAAACATTGCCTATGAGCTTACCTTTTAGACTTTCCAGGTGTATTTGCTTTCCTTTGACGTTCTGAGGTGTCCACCCCCCCATTTTTCCTCTCCTGTCTTCTCCCCCAACAGGCAGCGTGCGTTCTGATCGCTCGCTGCGTATCCACCTGTGTGACTTCCATCAGGCATGGAATGACTTGAGCATCATGCAAAAGCACCTGTTGGACCGCTACCAAGACGGCTGCGATTGCACGGTAGCGACACCAACCGGTGGTTTTTAGCATTAGCTATTTGTTTCTAACAGTCCCATATTCTAGCTGTTCATCAACACATGGACAAGAGCCAATTTATTATGAGCATTTTCGTCTTGTGGTGTGAGAACATGTTCATTTAAATCTCTGTCCTTGGTCACCCTCAGATCAAGTCCTGCTCCTCGTTCCCGTGCTGCATGAGCAGACCGACGGAGTGCTTGTGGACCGATTTCCTGTTGGGCAATCGTGACCAGGCCCAAAACTATGCCTGCGTCAAGAAAAGTGATGGCTGTTGTGCCTGGGACATGCCGACTAGCTATCCCCACATCGGATAACTGGCCATGAGTGCAAAATAAAGTTTTTCTGATTTAACACTGGCTGACTCCAAATTCTGTAGCAAGGCATTTTGATAATTGCCTTTGTGGAATTAGACTTAATCCACTTGTTTTATAGCCATTTTGACACTCCTGTCAATTAAGTGACATAGCAACTACCCAGGGCTCAGCCAATCACAGGTGAGCTGTGATTGGTTGTTCCCTGGGTAGTTGTGATGTCATTTTTAGTCAACAAATGACAAAACGGCTGACTTTTCATGCTTAACTAATATTGCACAAGCTCACTATTAGAATGCTGTGTTTCAACTAGTGGACCTGCTGGGAACATATTCTTGAAAAAAAATGTTTGGGTTGATTTCCTCTAAGTACAACACTAGCAAATATTTCACAGGCTAATGTTTTCTTTCTTGACTTTGTTGGCTTGAACATCAATGAAGATCTTTGTGCTGCCTCCGGTGCTGCTGTGCTTGTGGCGACTACAGGAAGAAGGAGCACAAGATGTTTTAATTTAATTCTCGTCTTTCTTTTCCCAGGATTTTTGAATTACGATTTTGTTTGTTTGCACAGCCTTTTAATTCATTTTAAAGGCATTCAATTATACGCAGATTCTCACTACTCACTCTTAACACTACTAACACCAAATGAAAAAAATAATCTGGCGTTGGTGGACCTTCATAGGAAGGGGCAAACCAAAAACAGTCCACTTAAATTCGTGTGAACCAGAAGTGGAGAATTGTAGGTGTTGCTAATTTTTATAATATGCTTAAACCTAAGTCAATTTACCTTTTTATGATGCCAATCCCAGGCGAGACGAGACAAGTTTGTCGACTTTCCGGCCATGCCCTTTCAGATCACTGTAAATTATCATTGTGACAAAATGACTGAGCAAAAGCCATTTCGACCGAATACCACTAAAAGAAAACATGAAACTTTTGATGTCTGACATCTAAAGTGAGGATGATACTGGTTATGTCTTTTTTTTTAACTTTTTTAACTTTTTTTGTAAGTGAGTTGCTGACTGTTGTCTGTTGAAAGGATTTCTGTCTTGTCTGAATTCATGCTGAATGTCTTAGCTTAGACTTAAGAATTAAAAATAAAAATTAAGTACAAATTGGGCATGAATACATGTTTGAAAACTATAAGTGATTCATTGCAAATGCATTTATGGCGTTTGCAAATTTAGTTGTGTATTCTTTACATACCACTAGAGGGAGCTCGCGTAATACGATTCGATGCACTCGTGCAGTCCTAAATTCTGAGAGACTGCTGAGACTGCAATAACATGGCGGAATCTCTCTAATGGTGCCCCCTACTCCATTGTAAAAAAAAAAAAAAAAAAAAAAAAAACTACAATATGAAAACGTATCACAAAAGTGACAGCAATTCTTAGTTCTTACTATTTCATTCCTTTTTATATATTTTTGTCAAATGACAGCCCATTTAAATTGGGTTGTGCTTTTATCATTCTGATCATTTTTGTAAGATTTTTTTTTTTTTTAAGTTATTTATAAATCGTCCTTTTTTTAACGGGAGGGAGGGGCTCCATGGTCCACACCACCACACTGAGTGGCCCCTGGATTAATAATATTTATGATTCATATGAATAGTGTCGAAAGTCACCATTGTGTGCATGTGATGTCCCTTAATTGTGGGCGGAGTCTGCAGTTATAAAAAGGCCCTCTTGAGTTTGAGCTCAAGCAGAGCAAACCAGCAGTTGTCACAGTAAAAAAGAGGCTTTACTTTTCGAACGACATCGCTATTTTGCACAAACAAACCCCCCTTACACCTTTCTTTGACTTTGTTGCCCTGAACGATCAAAGATGGGCTGGACGGTGATGAGCTTTTTGCTGCCCTTGGTGCTGCTGTTCTTGTGGCGGCTACAGGAAGGAGCACAAGCCTGCAGTTGCCTTCCGAGGCATCCGCAGCAGATGTTTTGCCAAGCAGATGTTGGTAAGTTTCAAATTTCAGGTCAAATTGTCGTCTAATCAATGTGAAAATGGCAGTGCAATGACTTTCGAGAGGCCGTTGGCCCGTTAATTTTAATGACAGTGCTAACTTGATTTTTGTCAAGCTAGCAATTTGGCTAGGTTAATTAGGGAAGCGGGTGTTTTCATTTAAGTCATCAGGGCGAAGGTTATTGGAAAGAAGACTGACGATCGCTATCATCTCATCAAGTATAACATCAAACAGACCAAGGTAAAAGACTCATTATATGAATGTATCTGTATGTATGCAAATCTAAATTGTGTCCCCCGTCCCAGATGTTCAAGGGCCCTAAAAAGGATTTTGATGCCATCTACACTGCATCCAACTCTGCAGCATGTGGAGTCACTCTGACAAAAGGCACCACCTATCTACTCATGGGTAAAAAGTGCAATCATTACTGTGGTAGAAAACTGTCTGTGCCAGTGTCCAACTAATAACAAAACCTTTAACGAGGAAGTCAACCAATCTTTTTTTTTTTTTCAAGAATATGTTCTATGCAGGCCCACTAGTTGAAACGGTGCTTTCTGATTTTAATATTGTGTTTATGGAATATAGCAAAATCCGCCCGTTTTTAGCCATCTCATATTCTATTCTTCTGCCGCTCATTTCCTCTCTTCCGCCATTGCAGGCCGACTGGAGTCCTACGGCTTGCTGCACATCACCTCGTGTGATTTCTTTCAGCCATGGAGGACCTTGAGCGCTACACAAAAGAACCTGTTGTGGCTCTATGGAATGGGCTGTGATTGCAAGGTAAGAACGCAAAGGATGAATTTATCGGAAGTGGCCATTGACCAAAAAAAAATGTTCATCTTTTTGAACAAAACCACCTAGTTCATAGTCATTTTAATAAATGGGCAAGCGTTAACTGATTTAGCAACGACTACGAATTGCAGTTGTCGCTCCGCAATGTTCATGAAATTCCTGTTTTTGGTCGCTTGCAGATCGTACGCTGCACCGCCCTCCCGTGCGGCATCAGCAGCCCGGCGGAGTGCTTGTGGACACAATTCCTGCCGGTGAAAATGGCTAGCGGCGAGCAGACTCAAAACTTTGCTTGCCTCAAGAAAAGCTATGGCTATTGTGCTTGGTCCAGAGGGGATAGCTCGCCCAAAAAATGGTTTCATGAATAAAGGCCGTTAATAGAAATAAAATGCTTAAAAAAAATAATAAATTAATTTTTTTCTCTTCTCACCATTTGTGCTTTTATTGTACTCTTAAGTGACTAGTAGTCCTATAAATACAGTGCTGAGGGTGTTTCAGTTTGTCCACTAAGGGGCTCGCCACTCCAAGCCTGAGAAGACGGTCTAAAGCAAGTGTGACGTATAGTCATAAATTTCAAACGGGTTCAGCTCCAAAATATTAAAAAAAACAAAAAAAAAATGCTTGAAATTCATGCTTGAGTCAGAAAATTACAAAGTAATTTTGTGAAAAACAATTTGCAGCTGTTTTTTAATTTTGTCATGTAGCATGACCTTCAGGCTGAAACTGCATGTTGTCTGGTCAAATGTGAAACATCACATCATGAAATTTATTCCCAACTTTTTCTAAGCAACGTTACCCCGCCTGTGGTCGCTATAGCAAGGAACTTCCATGATATGTTTGGCGCAGTTTTTAAACCAGATGCTCTTCCTGACACATTTTCTAAGAATATTCAAATAAATTGACTTCACCTTCAGTACAAAGCCACAGGAAATGGTGTCCAGAATGCTTCAGCTTTTTAGCCGCCCAAATCCAGTCTTTGACCCAATCTGACGGTTCAAAATCGCCAACCCAACCTTGGGTAAAAAAAAAAACAACCAATCTGCTCAAAGTCCACCGCTAATCAGCGAGTGGGTTGGGAAAACAACCCAGCATTTATTTTTTTTTATTTGTTTACACCCAAATCAGCTGTGATAAAAGATAAACAGCAAAGAGAATTGTGATTTATGAACTCAGAATAAGTTTTGCAATTTAAGCAAAATAAGCGCAAGTCATTCCTTTGCTTGCTCAACCGAGGTCTCATGAGTCATCGCGTTGCGTGCTGAGGAAGTGAAAAGAAATGGCGGCATAAAGGCGGGAGTTAGGAGGGATGAGTGTGGCGGCGGAGCCATCGACAGCGGCAGGACTGTGGCGCTAATGCGAGCTCTACGTGTGGAACCTCACTCTGGGTGAGCGCCCTGATTAAACAATGATTTATAGGCCCGCTGGAGCCTCTCTGCAATCCATCCCCGCAATGACATTCTTTCCCTTTGCCGCTCCGGTGAGACATCTCGGGAGAGCATCCGGACTGGACAATGCGTGGTTCAGGGGGGGTGGGCATTAAATGCTATCATCATGATGGCTTCGGTGGGCTCAGGGGAGCACGCGGACGCCTATTTGTTTCAAGCGCACATATAAAGGCACACAGGTTAGGCCGGCTGCCTTCCTTAGTGGGATAAAGGAGCCAAAGTGTTTTGGGATCGTGTTTGAGCGAGTGGTGAGGCTACACGTTTCACTTTTGTCGTGATTCTGCTAGATAGCACCAGTGAATAAAGACAGGAATCCAACAATGGACTCCTATGGAAAAGTGCTTGAGGTGTAGTAGTCAGGAGCGGCAGAAAAATTATACGTACGGTAAATAATCAGCGGAATATGAATGATACAACCGTGTATAAAAGTAAATGAATACACTCTAAAAATACTTGGGTTAAAAATAACGCAATTTTGGGTAAAAAATGGACCGATCCACTACTTGGGTCAATTTGACCAAACTTCCCAAAAATTGGTAGTTTTGTACAAAACAACCCCAAAAATTGGACTGTTTTGTACATAACGCAAGAACGTAGGTCAAATTGACCCAATCATGGATCGGTCCATTTCTGACCAAAAATTGTGTTATTTTTAACCCAACTGTTTTTAGAGTGTAGCTGTATGTAATGTTTAGCTGGTGGTAGCAGAAGATGGTCTTGAGCGAAACTAAATACGGTTGTATTTTGTTTCCCAACTTGAGTTAAATAAACACATAAAAGATCAGATAAAGTCTCATTTAACTGTTCTCAATTTCCAAGTTTTACACGAAAAACTGGAGATGACCCTTTACTTTCAGTGCAGACA
Organism: Filicampus tigris; assembly: GCF_054856515.1. Classification (NCBI taxonomy): domain Eukaryota; kingdom Metazoa; phylum Chordata; class Actinopteri; order Syngnathiformes; family Syngnathidae; genus Filicampus; species Filicampus tigris. The sequence goes on from NC_141232.1 coordinate 6,268,249, forward strand.
ACAACACGGCCTTAAAATGGATGGATGGAAGTTGGGCCTTTCCACATGTGAACGTATGAAACTTGTTTAAAAATTTTGCAAAAGTGCTTGATGTTTGACTCAAAACAAATGCATGTGCCCGCTGATCCAAAACGCATGAAAATCATGGATGAATTTGTATCTGAAATACACATGTAAATTGTGGATGTATTTGTGGATCGCTGATCCAAAACTGGGTGAAAATCGCACATCTATTTGTGTAAATAATTTTGAGACAAATCTCTCCCCTTAGCACTGGGATCATCCAATTTAGGTTACTTTTAGAGTTTAAATTGCAGTGGATTTTAAATGACAGTCCATATGCAGTCATGACTGTGAAAAGAAGCAGCAAGGCTAATCAACGGCATTGTATGAGATGATGACTATACTCTAACGGTCCTCAATACATATGAGTGCTTTTCACTAGGAAAAGCACCTCGACAAATAATTGAATAAAATACGCTTTTCAAGTGTACCAAAAACATTAACAATTAGCGTATGTCTGTGGGCTTTTTTTTTGAAGCGAAAAAAAAGAAAAATGGCGACCTTCCTCATTAGCACCGCATCAAGTCAGGGATGAGGAATCGCGCCGAGTCGTCGTCTTTCAAGTGGCTTCAAACGCCGTAGCGGCATGAAGTTGAGCTTCGCTAGGAGGATGATTTGTTTTCGCCTTGGTGTGGACATCACACATTCTGCATTTGAGTCGTATCGATGCTGTTTATTTGAGTGCTGAGGGCTCCAGATGATGATTGTGCCGGTGAATGTGAATGCATCATCGCCATCAGTATCCGTCCCTCCTTTTTCATTACCGCTTAGTCTCATCAGGGTCGAGGGTGTGCTGGAGCCGATTCCAGCCCCAGCACCACTGAAAATGTTACTAGGCGAGAAAATATCCCCGCTACATATATGCCGTTATACACAATGTGAATTTAAGAAATAAAAGCAGTGGACTATATAAAAAAAGATCATTATACAGAGTATTTCTATTGTTTACTTCAGGTCCCTGGAATTAACCTGCCAAAAATTGCTCCTCAAAATTGAATTTTTGCTCCTCAAATGAAGTCACTGATAAGCAAAATAGCTCTGATCCGGTGCGCTGCGATTAGCTTGCTTTTGTTTTTCTTTTAATGTTCTTATTGTTCCCAAGTAGAATACAGTAGTAGAACTTCATCACTAAGATGCCTGATTACACTTTTTCAAAATGTGTAGCAGATCTGAGCATGTGGCGCATGCAGAGGACACTACGCCAAACACAATTAACTCATTCACTGCCAGACATTTTCAGACCTGCTTTTAGCCTAACGTTTGAAAAAAAAAAAAAAATTGAAACAAGTGGAAACATGCCTTTGTGTTTTGTGTGGAGCGTCTGAGTCTGATTCAAGGCCATGTGATGAATGATTAAAGCCCCCAAACCCACCCTTTCTTTTTTCAGGTTCCCATCTTCCACCCTACGCTATCTGTGCATAGGAAGTGTTGGGACGGATAGCCTTTGTCGAAAACACAGAAAATTGAACGATCAATTTGTGAGAATATGATATTAGGGCCCGAGCGCTGTTGCCATGGCTCAGAGGAGAAGCGGCAAACATAGCATGATTTCAATCATTAAAAAAAAAAAAAAAAAAAAAAAAAAAAAAAGACTTTCCAGATACATTATTCCGTGTGTTGCCATGACTACGGCCAAGCAACCCCTCCTATCATATCCCAGATAAGAACATCCATTGATAGTCGATTCCTGCGGGATTACAATGGTGCGGGTGACAGTCAATTAGATGGGAATATATAGCAGCAGGGGGAAGGATTTAAATGTAAATTATGAATGCGGGAAAAATTGAGAGCACCCTACAAAAAAAAAAAAAAAAAAAAATCTCTCTCATGCTTCAATAATAGATTGGCTCACAGGATTTGCATTTATCAACTGCTCTTTGTAAAATAATCCAGTAAATAAAGACATACATTCTCCAGTAATTAACCTTGAGTGGGAACCAGCTCGCCACATGGAATCTCATCATCATCATCATCATCATCATCATCATCATCATCATCATCATCATCATCATCACACAGCATCTAAACAGCATACTTAGCGAGTTAATTATTCAGGAGCCGCATTTCTATGTGTCCCTGTGCTCCTCACTGCTCAACATTCCCGATCGAGATGCAAACTTTTAAAAACTTTTTAAATGTGTAGCATCCGCACAATTCTGCAGTATGGCGGGGAGTGATATGTTCACAAATTACATACCCCCCGTGTATTTAAAAGCAACCGCATAACTTTGCCTGAAAGTCTATTAATGCTAACACATTAATAGGCGGGCTAAAAAAAAAATTGCAGTGTTAGATCCCTTAAAGAGAAGTCAAAGCAAACATTTTTTTTCAAGAACATTTTCTGTGCAAGCCCACTAGTTGAAACATCTGATAAATTTGTGTTTGTGGATTAAGTGTTAATCCACTCGTTTTTAGCCATCTCTGGGGGCGGCCATTTTGTCTTCTGTCGACTGAAAATGACATCACAGCTGCTCATAACGACCAATCACGGCTCAGATTCAGAAAACAAGTCAGCCGTGATTGGTCGTTGTGAGCAGTTGTGATGTCATTTTCAGTCAACAGAAGACAAAATGGCCGCCCCCAGAGATGGCTAAAAACGAGTGCATTTTGCTGCTTAACTCATATTCCACAAACGCAAAATTCATCAGAATGCCGTGTGTCAACTAGTGGGCCTGCTGGGAACATATTCTTGAAAAAATTATGTTTGGGTTGACTTCCGCTTTAAATAAATAAGTTGAAGGAACTCAACTTGACAGACATAACATTACTCGCTGGCATATATTCTTTATTCTCTGCGAAGAATGACTAACATTACTTCGGCCTAGTGATGAGCTGAGACCAGTTCCATGTGTCTACAATATACTGCCCCCAGGTGGCCAAGGAGCACAAAGACAAAAGGGCAACACAATGCCCATCGAATTGAAGCAAAAAAAATGCATTAAATATTGTTTAATTTCTTTACATTCTTTTTAATGATGTCATGGGCTGGATGTAAATTTTCTTGTGAAAGATCACATGATAAAATCTTGTGCCTTGCCATCTTCCTGTAGTTGAATTGGTGTTTGTGTTCCAGTTTTCTTGGCGACCACGGATGGGCGGAGTCTCCTTGTTAACGCACCTGCTGTCAAGGTGTGGTGGAAAGGAGATTTTGGACTATTCCTGTAGCTAATGTTCATTTGTCTAGTTTCTCTTTGTGTCTCTTGTATTCAAAGTATACTATCCATTTATCTTCCAGTGTGTGTACTTTTTTTTTTTTTTTTTAAAAACATGCCTCCATTTTACGGTAGGTTCAGTCGTTTTGTACCTTGTGTTTTGACAAAATGTTTTTCCATGATGGCTGCCTTCGCCATCTTTAGCTTTTGACTTTGTCGCTCTTGCTAACTTATGATGAAGTATCTGTTCACTCACATTCTACATGCTCCTTTGTTTTGTTAAAATTCAGCTAATTTCTTTGGCGCCTTTGCAAAAGGATCCTCATTACTGCTAACAGCCAAAGCTGACAGGCCTTTTGTTTTGACATCAGTAGTCACAGCCAAATTAGTTGCAGGCTGTCAGCTACTCATGAAAACATGCAATCGATAACCTGATAAGGTGATGTCATCCTGAGGGCTTGCTAATGAGTTTGAGAGCTGCTTAAAAAGTCCAGAGCGGTTAGAGCAAAGAACCCCTTTCACCTGGAGATTTGGGATGGGGGCGGGGGCTTAACCTTCACTCGGGAGGGACTATTTGGAAAGTGCTGTCAAGGCAAACAGCGGGATAATTGCAGTTTTTTTTTGGGGGGGGCAGACATTGAGATGCTCAGCGGACAGCGGCGAGTGATGCTATTTGCCCGGCGTGTCCCCCCTATAGTGAGGAGACAAAAGTAAGCGATGCGAAAGAAGCACTTTTGATTTAAACAGCTCAGGCTAAATGTCAGTGGCAATTAGCTAACAGTGAGGTAGCGAAGTCGCCTGCTGTTTCTGTGGCCTTTGAGGGGGTGCTTGGCTTTTTGTACTTGTTGCATACACAAGAAAAAGATGAAGAAAAAAGTAGCAGGAAGTATTTGGCTTCACTATTATTAGCCCCAATGTAGAATCTTTTTTTGTTTTTTTGTTTGTTGTGTAAAAATAAAACCCAACAGACAAAAGATTGACTTGGTTGTTGCTATTTGCAGGTAATTTGGACTGCGCCCTGCCATGAATAGCCTGTGGATACCACAAGATGGCGGCAAAGAACTTCAAATTGCAAGTTGTATTCTGTTTGGATTCATTTATTCACCGTGGTCTGTGACGACAAAGAAAATGATCAGCACCTTGTATCTAGCATGTACACAATCATGAACCCATGTTACATAACCAACTTTATTAAGTGGTTACATTATTCAAAACAGTCAAACCGCCATCAACAAGTTCAGCAAAGGTTTCGGCTAGCATACCAGTCAAAGTAACACGCTAGCATAGAGTGCCGTGAAGCAGGCTACATGGGTTGTTTGTAGCTGCATTGGGCGAAAGGCAAATTTCACTTTTACCGTTCCCTTGCATGGAAAACAGGGCAACTTAAGTGCAAAGAAATTTACTGTACCAACAATTTAAAAATATATTTCCCGTAATAAATCCTCTATAAAATATTTTTTAATGGCACTGAGCTGAAATACCTGTAATTATCTCCATTGTGCATACATGTTAAAGTCAATGACATCACAACTGCTCAGGGCTCAGGTAACGACCAATCACGGCTCAGCTTCAGAAAAGAGGTCAGGCGTGATTGGTCGTTACCTGAGCCCTTGTGATGTCATTTTCAGTCGACAGAAGTGACCAAATGGCCGCCCTCTGTGCTAGCTAAAAGCGGGTGGATTTTGCTGCTGAGCTCATATTTCAAATTAATCATCCTGCATAGAACATATTCTTGAAAAATATATGTTTGGGTTGACTTCCGCTTTAAGAAAATAATCTTCTGTGGGTGCCCACAAGGTTTTATTCTTGGTGTTGTTTTAAAATAAGGTAATAAAAACACAATGGATCCGGACATGACTACGCATGCAACAAACAAGCAGCAGCGGCTTATACAAATACTTCCTTTCAGATTAATCCCGCGAGCTCCGTGATTACAGGAAAGCACGGTAGTCGTGTTCTCCGCAGGACTTAGCCAAAAGTTAATTTACTTTAGCGCGCCGTCACGCCGCTGTTCATTTGCAAAGCGACTCCCTTTGCGTCTTCTCTCGTCACGTAAATGTCAGACGGCCGCAGCCTGACATTAATGAAATCATTTGGTCGTTTGGAGTCGACGTGTCCCGTGTTTCGTTTAAGCCTCGTGAGGAAACAGGTTTGGCCTGAAGGAACACAGATGAACATATTAAATCATCCACTGTTTTCTTCACAGCGCTGAAGATGGATAGAAAAGCTCTCTTTATTAAATAATGTCCTCAGCTACTGCATTGCATTTCGCTACAGAGAAATAACTCTGTCAGGACTCGATGAATTGGCTTTCTCTATGAGGCAATTTTAGAGTCAGCCGAGTGTAATAAATGTCCACAATACTGCATTTAAGAAAAAGTTGTCTAAGAAAAATGACTTACTATCCATTACAGAAACACTTTTTAACCGCAATTTCCCTTTGAAGGAACTCTTGTTTGAAAGACAATTTCCCCCATTGGAAATAATTGATTTCGGGGTGAAATTGCGGACGTCAAAAAGCTGCATAAGCAATTTTTAGCGACCTTATGACTCATTCTGTCAGCCATTTGCACTGATCACTACACTAAAATGCAACGATTTTACAACATTTTCACTGATTTCTCAAGAGGCTCAGAAAACTGTGTTCTATGATTATTATTATATTTTTTTGCGTTGAATCTACCAAATGAAAGAATACTCTTTTCTTTCAACAGAAAAAAGTTGGTTCCTACCCTTTTCCCTTAGCAGTAGAATTTTGGTTCAGTAAATTCTAAGAAATTCAGCTGCTTTGCCCAAAACCTGGAGAAAAATTGGTTTTTGCGTGAATCAAGTAAAAATAGTGACTTTGATACTAATATTTTTACTTTGGTGGTACATGTAACATATGAAAAGTGCAGGTTTCATTTTATAAAATCAGCAATTTGAACATTTAGGGATGCTTTAGATTGCAAAATAATATATTTAGTGAAATACAAGCACTGGAGTGACGCCAACTCACCATGACGGCTCCGTCCGCCGTTTACGTTACAGCCCTGTCACCCTCATTAAATTTTCAAGATCGTTGTTGTACTTTTTTCATTAATGACCCGCACAACGATCATAACACGTTACCTGTTCGAATGTATGCTTCAGATTGTCCAACTAAAAGTCTGTTGACTCTCGCCATGACAATAAAGTCCTCCTCCCCACCACTGTAAACAGTTGGCAAACAGAGGGTTTTTTCAATCTAAACTGTTTTAATGCTACCCTTCACTGGTTGTTTGGCTCATTACCATTCCTCGAGTGCAATTTAAAATGCAAGCGCATCAGTCCCATATCAACACCTACCAACGGAAAAGAAAAAAAAATAGAACGACATAGCTCATCCTTGCCACTGAGTGTTTTGATTCTAATGGATGACTTAAGATTGGAGAGGAAATATTCTCAACACAACCACAGGATAATATTTTCTTCAGGCATTTGCTGACTTTGATCGGAAGTAGAGAATCGGGCTCAAATTCCACCCGATTATCGTTATGCCCCGACAGCTAGGCCTGATTGTCTGTAGTGTGCACCCACTTGAGAGTTGCCATAGCGTTTTTGTTTTTTTTTTTCCCCCAGACTGGAAATTTGTGAAGTAAGATTGGGGGGGAAAAGATGAGCAGTGCATGCTGACAACACTCGGGTGTGTTTGACTGTAAACTCGCATTTTTGAGCCTCATCATCATCTGTCAGATGCGGAGACGAAACAGTACAGCCACCGGTCTGACATATAATTCCGTTGTATAATGTCAGTGGGTTTTTTGCAAAGTGTGCAGAAAACCGCTGTCAGCTCTCGATGTCGCGGGCCGTGCTGAGATCCAATAATCTCCACAATAGCAAGAAAGTTTAGAGATATCCGCGAAGGTGCTTCATTTCCACAGGGGCCTGGCAAGGTTGCTGATTCGGGATGGTTGATTTGAATTTAAAGAGGACTGATTTATTGTGAATCACCAAGGGACCGTAGTCTCTGGAAGCAGCTGGCGGTTTAACAGCGATTAGGTGGCAGCGAAAATGGTGCACACGCAAGCACGACAAGATGGATTTGGGCTGGCGACGCGTAGTGGACGTACAGTACGACGTTTTGTGATTTGCATAAGAGCAGAACAAAGAGGCTGGCGTGTGTTTGAATGCAGAGAGAAAATGGCAGGAAGTGTGAAGACAGGCTGCAAGTGCTTCTCAAGCAACATTGGCTCATCAATATGCACATAATTGCTCTTCAGCTTCGGCAGGTCCCCCGGCTGTTAATTGTTTTGTGCTGCTCTATTATTGAGATCACTTGTTTTACTTTAAGCTTGACCAACTCCGAGCGAACAGCGCTCAGAAATTCTGAAACATGCACGCAAACATCAAATATTTTCAAGCCTAAACGTGAATGGTAATTGTAGCTGTGGTTAAAAATAATATTAATAGTAAAATAATATTAATAATAAATAATAAAAATAAAATTCTAAAAACAATTGGGTCAAAAACAACCCAATTTCTGTATGGGTCAAAAGGGGACTGACTGAAACTTGAGTCCGTTTTTTTTGGGTTTTTTTTGCCAATACCATTTAGTAGTCAAAGACCAATGACCATTATTTGGATCCAAAATTTTATTGGCATTAATTAAGAAAAATACAATAAAATGAATCTTTTTTTTTTTTTTTTTCCAACACTTGACTTTGTTGAAATGTGTTTAACAACTTTTCAAATCGGCAAAATGTGTTTTGTTTTTAAAATTTTGGACAATAAAGATCTTTGCTTTAAAACTCTAACACGGAGTTCAGAGAGCTTCAAGGGGCAACAGCATGTCTTAAAAACGGTAAATTAAAACTAGTACCGTAAATAGTTCCCATTAGTTACACTGTATACAGTAAATAGTTTTCCAACATTTCAAAAAGAATTAAAATAGTAAACTTTCACTGATCTTTGTTCAATTTCAAACCGAAAAAAAAGGTGCAGGGTTCCCAGGGTTAGCAGTTTAGCATTTCTTATAAAGCGAAAACGTAACTGAGAACTTACCTGAAGTTGTAGTTTTAACTTAATCCCAGTCAGATTTATTTATTTATTTGTATTTTTTTAAGGTGGCTGCCAATACAGTATTGTCAAAATGCAGAATATCAGAGCTGATAATTGGTCTGTGCCTAAAAATAATGAATCCAATTGGGAGAAGTAACTCAATCGGCTCGAAATCACAGCTATCCAGCCAGTGTGTTAGGAAAGCAACACAGCATTTTTTTTAGTGTGTAAGTAACGGCATTGAGCGTCTACTTAAAAAAAAAAAAAAAAAAAAAAAAGTATCTGTATTTCTACTTAAATACAGCATGAGTATTTTTGCCACCTCTGCGCAAAGAACAAAAGCAAAGTGCTTCAGTCTCAGTAGTGAAGCAACATGAAGCACTCTTATTGCTCTATCCCTCCAATAAACCTGTGATGACGTCAGAGGATTGTAGAAGTATGCATAAATCGGTGAGCATCACCAGAGGAACCACTTCCAGGTCCACGATGGAGGAGGGAGGTGGACTTTTGTGGACTTTCTCCGGGATTCTTAAGACGACTCCAGTGGACCACCACACGTTTGCAGCACAGTCAAGGATGAGGAGCATGTTGATGATGAAGAGGAGGTGTCGGAGGACGGGTCCAATGGAGCGCCATGCAGAACCTTGAGCCCCCATGGAGACATGGCACAGCGGTTCCTGTCGTCCGCCTTCATGCTGACCGTCTCGCTGTCGTGCACCTACCTGTGCTACACGATCATCTTCGGGCGCACCACTGTTATCTCGGGTCGGGCGTACGAGGGCAGCCGATGCCCGCCGAGCCCCAACGCGGCGGGGAAGAAACTTCTCGCCCAGTCGGAGCAGTGTGCCCGGCTGCGGGGGGTACGCGCCGCCGCGGCCGGAGCCGCCGGAGCCCAGCCCGGTGCTGTCGGATCTCCTACTTCTCCCCCTCTTCCTGCTTCCCCAGCGTCTCGCTGGGTGAGAAACTCAAGTTTGGCGCAAAGGTACGGGAATAAAAAACTCCCAGGCGTCTTAATAGTGGGAGTGAAGAAAGGAGGAACCAGGGCGGTGCTGGAGTTCATTCGGATCCATCCAGATGTGCGCGCGCTCGGAACCGAGCCACATTTTTTCGACCGCAACTACGACAGAGGACTGGACTGGTACAGGTGGGCAAAATAAAGCCAACTTTTCAGCGTTTGACATTTATTTCCTTCATGTTTGATTTAGCTTGCATTTGCATAAAATGTGCGTGCATTTGTTCCTTTGTGACAACATACTCTAATGCTGCTTTTGGGAAACCTGGGAAATCGGTCAAATGCCACAAAGTCGAAATATCTATTTGGCAAGTCCGTGTATTGGAATGCTGGCACATCTGACGTCATATAACCATGAACGCCAATTAACAGGGAAAAATAGAATAGAATTCGACTTGAATGTAATAGAAAGCCTGGAGCGTCATTGTATGCTGCAGATGCAACGAACTTGGAGTGCAAGTCCAAGTGTGTGTTGGAATAAAAAATAGAAAAGAAAAATAAATAATAAAAGCTCAACCAGTGCTAAGGTAAGCCTATAAATGCTGCACTGTGAATAGCAGAAAGGCACAGGAATAATTTTATATGTAAAAGTTGAATGCAAATAATTAGATCAAATATGTCCGCTGTGGATTTTCAAAAGTTCAACGCCCCTGAAGTTGTTGCTGCATTTGACAAAACTGGGAAATTGGCAAAGTACCGCTTCGAATTTTGTTTTTGACAAGCCCTTGCAAAGACATCTGACGTCATACCCACAGTAATGTAAAACAAAGAGAAAACTGAGAAAATTGAATTTTGTATTTACCAAACAGGAAAAATCAGTTAATGTCAGTTAACTCAATGCAAAGTTTCTTGTTGAGCTCCGCTCAAGTTGGACTACAGTGTTTGAAATGTGCAGCTTTGTTTTACCCTACCAAGTTGTAAAGCTGTGTTTGAGAAAACTGGGAAATCAGAACTAGACTCGGTGGAGTGAGGCGTAGGTAGAGGGGTGCGCAAAAGGGGGGGGGGGGGGGGGCATGGTAGCCACCCTCCCCGTCGTCAGAAGGGCATAAAGCCATTCAGACAGCAGATGTATATCAAAGAGTGAACGGTAAATTTTACATCTGAAAATCTGTGATATAGGGAGACCAGAGTAAAAAAAAACAACAATATAGTATTACTTCTCCCACATGCATTAAACACATTTTAACTTTAACTTAAACTGATACAAAAAAATTGAATTAAACATTGTATAAAGGACCAAAATGTCCAACCAAACCATAGTTTGTCTGCCATAAGTCAGCTAGCTTAATGCTAACACACTGCTAAATGAATTTTGCATACATCTTGTGGTAGTTATAAACCAAACAACTGCTTCTTTACACACGGAGCAGCAACACATACAAGCAGAGTATACAAAAATACACCCAGTCCTCACTGAATTGCAGTTATTTTTGTAGTCACTAGCCGAGCATGTATACAAGTCCAAATGAAGGGCGTCAGGCAAATACGAGTGTGCAGACTACAAACGACGGCGCTCAAACATTCTGGGCGTCATGTTTCATTACGTTTGATGCCGGAAAGTGTGCGTGCCAGCCAGTCTTCTGGAAAATGGACCAGAGAGCAACATGAACAAGTGGAGTGTTGAAGGCTTGAGTGGTGATGTTTATGCAAAAAAAAAAAGAAAACGATTTCCATCACAGCCATCAGGAGTCAAAATGAATCGTTCGGCAAGTAATGCATTTGAGGTTTGACGGCGTCGTCTTTACTCAAATCCGCTTTAATTGACACTTTAATTTCAGACCCTCACGGCGTCTCTGTTTGATGAATGACTCGCATAATCAATTACCAAAAATGTCACCCGTCGATTTTTCTCTCCGCTGCAATTTATTAAAAAAAAAAAAAAAATTGGATTTCATTCTTGACCTCAGGATCAGTTGCGCTGACGCAATACACATCAATCACGATACGATTCACTTGAATCACATTATACAGTAGTTCACTCCTTTTACGATGCAGCTCACTTCTATAACGACATGGTTGACTGCGATCATGTTTTACTGCAATCACGATACCATTCACGATAAAATCCGATTCAGTCCAATTGGTCACCAAATGGTCAACTCAACTCCAACTGTGGTACGTTGCACTTGAATCACAATATGATTCAGATGAATCACGATACAATGAACTGCTATCATGATTTGGTTCGGTACAATTTCGATAGTGATACAATTCACCACAATCATGATACGGTCTCGATCCGATTCCTTCCAATCATGATTTGGTTCGATTACGATGTGAAAAGATTCATTCCAATTATGATATGGTTCACTATGTGATACGATCCACTCCAAATACGATGCAATGAAGTAAATTAAGTCGATTCATTGCAATTCCGATTCGATTCACTGCTTACGATTCACTCAATGAATTACAATACGATTCAATTCGGTGACAACACAATTCACATCAATCGTGATGTTTCCCTGCAATCACAATACGGTTCAAGCCATACAATTCATTTCAAGAATGATACGATTCATTGCAATCGTGATATGGTTCACTCCATTGACAATGCAATCCAATCACTATGGTGCACTGTAATCACAATACGATTCACTACACCTACGATAAAAACACTCCAATTATGATAAAAGATTGATTCACTTCAAGTACGATATGGTTCACTCCAAATACGATGATTCTCATCTCACTTCACTCTAAATACAACATGATTCACTTCAATTATGATACAGAGCTGTCAGCTAAAATTAGATTACAATTCCCTCCACTTACATGATGTGATTCACTGCAATTACGATATAATAAGAGCACCATGTCTTTGATTACACCGACTTCACCTTTGCTCCCCGCTCTGGTTAATAATGCAGAATCACGGTGTAATGTGCACTTCTCTTAAACGAGAACCATCTCACTTTCGGTCCTCGTCAAGCTTTTTCTGACAAGTCCCCCCGCTGGAGCTCCCTGACTCCCTGAGCCAATTAACGCGGACCCGGTGAGGATTTGTTGCCGCGATCCAGGCTCATACAATTTCGAGCATTTTTTTCTTTTTCCAGAAGAAGTGCATCTGAATCAAGAGAAATCAATAGAGCTGAGAGAAAGATACCTTTTAAAGTCTCTGAGTTGTCATTTGATGTTTTTAGGGCGGAAGAGGCTGAGGCATGACAGAGACACGGTTTTGGAATTTGGTATCGATGCGAACTAAACTGGATAACTGGCAAAATATATATTTTTTATGTCCTTTTTCTAGTTACAAAATGATTTGAGAGGAGTGGGATTTTTAAATGCGTCGCTTGTCTAATATTTTGCACTGCATTGTAATTTTGTGTGTTTACGACCTTTGGGGGAAAAAAAAAAACGTTTTTGCTCTTGTTGTTATCCCTCATTTTTTGACTAGTGCCACTCCCGCGAGCAAATAAATCTGACACATTTCTTCTGTGATCATACATTTATAACTGTGACGTTGCCCGCTACAATCGAGATACGACATTTTGATACTATTTCGTCTCTACTCCTTATACTACAGTTGCATACCCGATTCAATTCTTTTCTTCCCGTATATCAGTTATCGTACGATCACTGTGGTGTGATACGATCAGTATCATATAAGTGAATTCCTCATTGCTTCCCATCTGTAGCGCTACTAAAAAAAATAGTCCATATATGCTTGAATGTGATCCTACATGTACAGTATATCACCCCGCAACGGGCAGATGATGCAATCCTAAGATTTCTTTTTAAATATACCCCCTCACCCCACTTTCTTCCTTATTAGTAAACCGACATGTCCACCGAGATCAAATCCTGCTTGAACCCTTCCTCCTGTGGCTCTGCATCGTTTTACATGGCGAGCATCCAAGGGCCCGAGTGAAGCGAGGCAAGATGCGCCTTGTACCTCGAAAATACCCTTGGTCGCCACATTGCTGGAGGCTGTACAGTAAACTCAGCCGCGATCCTGCGCATCCAAATTTGCTGCTGCTGCTGCTGCTTTTTTAATTCAAGGTTTAAGATGGTCGAGATTGAAATGATAATGATGGAAGTTTGATCGTATAGCTATAGTAGCGCCCCATTGGGATGTTTTGAAAATGCAACTCGCGGAAATTGTATAGATTAGCAACATGAAAATTGGTAGTCTTTTATGGGAGATCCACCCCAAAAAAAAGTCTCATGGCCAAGTGCCCGAACACACAGGAAGTTTGTCATTTTGGTTTGAAGCGGTTATTTTTCGTTCAGTTGCATCCTCTGTTTTTTTCGTTTGTTTGTTTTTAACGTAGTTTCGCCGAGCAACGTGGAATTTAGGAGAAATGTCTATTAAAAGTTGACCCTCAAAAAAGTCTCTAGAAGCCACCCTGGAAATGATACAGGAAGTATGCCATTTTGATTTGAAGAGACCATTTTAGGGTTACGTTGGCCATTTTCAGATGTTCTTCAAAAAACAAACTTGTCCTGCTTGTTGTGTTACGTTGATACCTCTTAGTGTCATTAGGTGGCAAGTCATTTATTACTTTATTGACAAAATGGTTTGCGGTAAAAATCGAACGTCAGGCTGCCGGAGAATGTTTTGGTTTTCGGACTAATTCCAAGTAAAACTTGACCAAATGTGAGTTTTATGAGCCTGTCTGTCGATCTTTTAACATTTGACGTTGAACGCGGCGTTCGGGCCATCAGAGCCTCGTCACACACGACATCGGCTGATTCGTTTTTCGCGCGGGCTGTTAATGTGACAGCCCTTAAAATGGCTTCAATTCAGAGTCTTATTGCTCAAGGAGAGCAAATGTCAGTCATTTCCCTCCGCGCCGCAAGCCATGAATAGTTGTTATTTCAAAGGGCCACCGGTTGAAGAACGAGCGTTTCAAGGTCAAGTGTTATGCAGGATTTTATTTTGATTTTATTTTTTAAGTTGCAGAACTACTCAACTTTCACTTTGAACTCGCATGTATCACCTTTTATCCGAGCTGAACCCTCCACAGTAGGGGAGTCTTGCATTTGATTCACGACCGGACGTCTTTACAGCTCTAATTTTAGAGTGATACTTAAATAATGGAGCAGCTCTCGACATTCTATCTGTCATATCGAGAAAAGAGAAAAGAGGAAGATGCCTTTTTTCTCTTTTTTTTTTTTTTTTTTTTACGGGGTGCAGCAACTGAGACTTTATGAGAATCACTCAAGTTGAGGACATTTTCCCTCCGCGTTCAAGCTGAACTTTATTCCATTCACGGTGTGTCAGCTTTTCGGGGCATTTCGGGACAAATGGGGCATGATTCCTCTCCCACAAGTTGGTTTAAAGTTCGGTGATAACTTCATTTGGACTGCCTGACTTTTACAATATTAATGTGACAACACCACCTTGCTTGTAGACGCCTGCGTCTTTGGCAGTTTTTGGTAGCCATGGCCGCATAGCTAAAGAACGTATTCAGGACAAAAAGAAAGCCAATGACCTTGCCCTAGATTTGACTATTTAGGTGACGATCTCGAGAGACCGGACAGCCTTGATTTTTGGAGCTTGGAGCTTTGCTGCATATTGTTTAATGGGCATCATTATTATTACTTTCAGAGACAAATAGTTGTTGTCCAGAAAGAGACAAAGGCCATTCCTTCTTTTTGGATGAAACAAAAAACGATTTCAGGGACAATTTGCCCACATATGTTGTGTGAACCAGTTCCATTATCAGTCACTTCTTTTTAAACTAGCATTTATCAGTATTAGGGTTGTAATCACTGTTTGTGTCTCGGCAATAAGGCTTACTATATTTTGTGGGTACTGTAGGTCAAGGCCGACTTGGCCTTGACATTTCGTTTGATCGTTAACAAATTTAAAACCATGTATTATAGACAGAGAGGTGGCGCTCAATTAAATGAGTGAAAATTAAAACTTTTGATATGTATGTGGATGGACTATGGCAGCGCACCTACAAACACCCCAAAATCCGCAAGGGTCGCATTAAAAATTCAGCCCTCGAAGATACTTTCACCTAGCAATGTGTAATTCAGCAGGCATATCCATCATGCGTCAACCCACAAAAAAATTATTGACAAGGAAGATTTGGGGATGAAGCGGCCATTTTATGGCAACGATTTATTTTTAGCAGCAAAATTTGGCGGCTCGCCATAAAACCCCAAGGTCACATTGAAAATTCAGCTCCTGAAGACAGTTCCAATTAGCACCATGAAAATTGGTAGTCTTGTCTACTGCGAGTAGACTCACCAAAAAAGTCTCAGAAATGCCAAGGTCAGACAAATGCATGTGGTCTGCCATTTTGATTCGAAGTGGACTTTTTAGCTCCATTTCCAGCATCCATTCGATGACCAATTTGTGATGGAGATTTTGACCCATTCCTACCAGATTTGAAGCACAGATACTAGACAGTTGGGATACTGTAAATAACAAATGAAAATATTCATAGGTATCCACTACTAAAGACAAATCCTTGTTTGACTGCAGCCCAACGAGTCGCTATCATTGCGGCATCTGTGTTCTGACCCAAAAGCCTTCTGATGGCTAGCCTGTCTGGTTTTGTAACTCTCCTCATTTCGTTCATTCAGCTGTGCTCTGGCTGCAAACATGGAGTGAGATGAATACACAGCGCACTTTTCAGTTCAAGGCCCAGTGAAGTGACAGCCATTCATTCAGAGTTCATTGATTGCTGGCGAGGAGATGAGTCAAAAATGACCTTTTAATCTTTGTGCTGGTCCATAGACTGAATCCTGACTTGTTTTATTTTATTTCAATGAAAGTCAGAAAAAAAATCACACAACAAGAATGGTACAGCTCAGTGCTGGGCAAAAGTCTTCATTGGATTTGATGTTCTAGCAGTGCTCTATTGACCATTTGTAACTAGAACAGGGGTAGGCAAAATATGGTTGCTCCGTTTAATTAAGAATTCAGTAATATTTGTTGATTTAGCTTCCAAAGTTGGTTGATTAAAATGTATTTATTAATTTAGAATTTAATAATTCTATTCACCCATCCACCTATCTTTTTTTTTTTTTTTTACATGCCACTTTTCCTCACTGGGGTCTCAGGTGCCTAAGCCAGCTGACTTTGGACGATAAGCGTAGTACACCCTGAAATGGTCGTTTGCCAGTCATGATCACATTTTTGACAAACAAGTATTAACACCAATTTAGCAAACATCTCACAAAAAGGCCTCTGTTATGTTCTGTTTTGCGTTGTTAGTTTACCACTGAGACTTGTAATAAGTCATGTTAATTTTATGCTTTTACTTTTCTGTAGCTTGTTTGAATAACAAAAAGTCAAAGAACAACAGATAGCAGGAAAGCTAATTATACATATTTATTTGTTCTTTGCTTTATGGCAAAAGGTGTTTGCCTGTGAATGTTATTTAACGTCCAGTTATCATACTGTGTATTAAAGAACATTTTAGTTACAATAACATAAGAGTTTACAGTAACTAATACATTCGCTAAGCTAATGTTAGTCGTCGCGTTCAATTTACCATTGACGTTAACATTAAGCTAGCAGAGCATTCATATTTTGAATAGGCTAAATTTGCTTGTATGTGAGCGTGTTCAGTTGTAAATCATCGTAGAGAGATAGATAATGTCGATTTATTTCATATTTACCCAAGAAAGCAGTCCCCACAGACGCACTTTTATAGAAATAGGAGTACTTCTTATAGCCGCAAAAGGGGCTTAGCCCTGTGTGTCACACTACTTTTGTCTACATAGTGTGTGTACTAATTAGGCAAACAACCACAGTCACCGTGTTGTTGTGGTGTTAGTCGCTTGTTATCGCAGTGGAGATGCACACTGCGGCAGAATCACAGCTAAATAGTGAGACCTTGCTACTTTGAATTAAAAGACATGGGTGTGGTCTTCCTCCATAACGATGTAGCTGTGTCCCAAAGGGAAGCGAGCGTGTACCCCGAGACCTCGCGCTCTCCTGGCGCGCTGCAGCAGCGAGATAAATCGCGGCGCGACACAGCCGCCGGGCGCTCTTGGAGGTCGCTTTAGTAGTGAGCGATCATTATGCGAGGGAGCAGCGGGCGCTATGTGTTCCGCTCTTGACCTAAAGTACCTGTGGAGGAGCCTTCTCGAAGGCCGTGTGTTGTTGTTTGCGCCGTCTCGCGTTTCACTCATCATTACACGTTACAAAGGGTAAAATGGAGGTGAGCAATGCCTTCTGTGCTGGTCTACGTGGATCTAAATTCTCATATTTGTGTCATGAAAAGTATGTTATTTATTCATGTTTCTTTAACCAACCAAATTTTATATTTGACTTCGAATAACATCAGCATTTCTCCGTCCTCTAATTGGAAAGATTTGCAAAGATCTCAGGATGATTCAAAGAAAGGTCATGGTTGCTAATAGCAGCGGTCGATGTGAACAACTGCTCAGCCGCTAACGGCTAGCTGCTCAACGTACAGTAAGTGCCCGACTGAAGCTAAAAAAAATCATTTGCGATATTGTACAGCCTAATTTCTGCATAGTCTCATCATCAACCACTGACTTGTTGCTAGGCAGAGTTCACAAGGTCTCCGAGAGCTGTTATAATTGTACTAAATAAACTCTGCCTAGTCAAAAATGACCGAGCGGATTAGTTTTTCTACATTGCCCCATCTACGATAGTTAGCATTGCTGCTTTTTATCTTTTAAAAATTACATTTGAAGAGAATTACTGTGTATAGGTTTTGTCTTTGTTCCCACCATCCAAACATAACAATCAAGTTAGGTTAATTGGAGACAAGAAATTCCCCGGAGGAGTGAATGTATGCAGGATTACAGGTCTTCAATGTGCCGCCCACTCGGCTCCAGGGCCTCTCAGCCGAGTTGGCTCAGGTGAGCGCCAGCTCCGCCTGCACCGGATAAGCAGATAAGACGCCAAACGATGTATCCTAAAATGGAACACTGAACTGAATTTAGATTCTACCGGAGAAGAGAATAACGCAGCTTGACTATTTCTCAGTACTGAATGTCGGATTGTGTTTTTTCAAACAAAAACTCTCAAGGTCAAAGAGATCCTTAGTGCACTAAAGTGTGCATTCACACTCATAAGGCAACATTACATACCCTGCACAATTTAATTACATCAAAGAGGTGAATAAAAGTATTTGAAGTCATTCGATTGTGCACCTGATGAGGTGTCCGGAGTGGTTTAAAATAAACGTGCGGTCTTTTCGAACAGATTGTCCAATGCTCATTAAAAGCAATGCACATATTGAATAGATAATGCATTATTAAATAATAATGCCACTATTAACAACCGTCCCGTCTAATGGCTCACCCATTGAAAACGATTAATTATTGAAAGTGCCGGATGTATAATTGTATATCTCATTAACAATTTACCACTAATTAACGTTGTCAAGCAGGTGAGTACACAGTATGCAATTACGGCACCATTCAAGCATTTTGGAGCTCCGGCAAAGTCTGTGTTAACAGTATCGAACGCATTGTCCTCACCTCACTCGGGTTCATTCTCTTCCGAGTCATTAAAATGTCACCGCCAAGCCTCCTAATGCATCTTGACTTAAACGTTAATTCACCGCCAACTCGGTGTGTGTGTGTAATAGAAGATAACGATGTAGGGCTTTTACAAAATGTGATTCTTCTTCTCAGTAGGCTTACCTGTGCAGTTTTGGTGAGCTTGTTTTTTTTTTATTTATTTTTTTGTTTTGAACTAGCATTAGTCTTTGTAAGCTCGTTGGTCGCTTTGGTGGTTCTATGTCAGTCATTTAGTCAGTTTGTAGAACCACACACATGGTTTAATTAAAGCGGAAGTCAACCCAAACATATATTTTTTTTCAAGAATATGTTCCCAGCAGGCCCACTAGTTGAAACGCGGCACCAAAATGCACTCGTTTTTAGCCATCTCCGCGGGCGGCCATTTTGTCTTCTGTCAACTGAAAATGACATCACAACTGTTCACAACGACCAATCACGGCTCAGATTCAGAAAACAGGGCAGCAGTGATTGGAAGACAAAATGGCCGCCCCCCAGAGATGGCTAAAAACGAGTGCATTTTGCTGCTTAACTTATACTCCACATACGCAAAATTCATCAGAATCCGACTAGTGGGCCTGCTGGGAACATATGCTTGAAAAAAATATGTTTAGTGTAGAACGTTTAGTTTTGATGCACATTTGTTTGGACGTTTTCACAATAGCAAATAAGGGAAACATTTTGGCAGCCGTCTAATTAGCTAGATATGAGAAGTTTTCAATTTGGAGTTGGATAGTCGGTTAGTTACTTTCTCAGTTAATCTGTAATTGAGTTGGTCGCTGGGCCTCCTTTAATTGGAACACAGGTCTTGTGATAAACCTCATTTAGTGCTCACAGTACGAAGTGAAGGACTGCAGACAGCGCAGTACCATACGACGGTGTGTTTCTAAGTAACCTGTCAGCGTCGTACTATTTCAAGGCGCACCCTCTGTGACCTTTCACACTGTCGGCCCTTTTGTGTGCGCTTTGACAGCTCGCAGCAGACACCTTCCACACCACACTTGCAATCGTCACCACAGACGACGCCTGCAAAAAAATCCTGTGAAAAATGCCCGCCAGTTGCCGTTTGCTCTGGGAAAAAAAAGGCGGCGTTCTCATGAAAGATTAATTGTTTGCTCTCCGGCCCCAGAGGCTCCGGGGCCTCCGACGACTCGAGATGAATAAAGCAAAACGGATCGATAGCGGTGAGACTTTAGAGGTAACCTATGGCTGGAGTTTGAAAGGTTAGCTTTTAATCGAACACTGCCCACACTCATAATGAAGAAATGTCATCTTTAATCATCCGCACACTGAAGCACAGTGCTGTGAGAAAGCTCAAAACAATTCTTTGATACTTTCGGGTGTGAAAAGCAAAGCGATTACTTTTACAACGTTTACAACCTGTTGTCGTACGCATTTGTTCACACCGTCTGCTAGTCAACTACAGTGGCTAAGCTAGCAACGGTGCTATTTCTATAAACAACCTTTGTTCTGTTTCTTCCCCCTCAAGGGGCCTCATGCCACGAACGTTGGACAGTCAGATCACACTGGAGAAGACCCCTAGCTACTTTGTCACGAGGGAGGCGCCCCGCCGCATCTCCAGCATGTCCCAGCGGACCAAGCTGATCGTGGTGGTGCGCAACCCAGTCACCCGGGCCATCTCGGACTACACTCAGACCCTGTCCAAGAAGCCCGACATCCCCACCTTTGAGGATCTGGCCTTCAAGAACAGGAGCCTGGGCGTGGTGGACACCTCGTGGAACGCCATCCGCATCGGTATGTACATCCTGCACCTGGAGAACTGGCTGCGCTACTTCCGCCTCTCGCAGATGCACTTTGTGAGCGGCGAACGGCTCATCACGGACCCGGCGGGCGAGATGGGCCGCATCCAGGACTTCCTGGGACTCAAGCGGATCATCTCGGACAAGCACTTCTACTTCAACAGGACCAAGGGCTTCCCGTGTCTGAAGAAGCCGGAGAGCAGCGGGCAGCCTCGCTGCTTGGGCAAGTCCAAGGGCAGGACTCACGTGCAAATAGAGCAGGAAGTCATCGAGCAGCTGCAGGAGTTTTATAGACCCTTCAACATCAAGTTCTTTGAAACGGTCGGACAGGACTTCAAGTGGGATTGAACAGAAACTTCTCCTTGGGCAAGTACCAATACTTTGCCTTGAAACTCCTTAAAACTTTATGGAAATTGCTTGACAAAAATGATCTCATCCAAAGACCTGATTGTCAAACCAAGGACTGACACACAAACTGGAAGTTGTTTCCGATTTAAAAAAAAAAAAACCTAAACACTGGGATATTTATGGGAGACGTTTAACAGACAGTATTCGCAGGAACCGTAACAAGACAAGCCGCGGGATTGAATGTGTCACGTACAAACATGTAAAAAAAGTTCTTTGCGCTTACAAATAATTTTTCCTTTCAACCACTGAGATCTTTATGGAAGTTGCTTATCAAAGGGTTCTCATACAAAAACTAGATGGTTTGCATCTAGTTTTTTTTTTTTTACAGGAAAGGTAAAAAAAAAAAGTCCTGTGGAATTGAATGTGTCACATACAGAACCAAATATTAGCCTTTGAGCCCTAAAATCAAATTCACCAAGTTCAGTGTGTTGAAGCTGTCTGGGGTATCAAAATAACTGAAGTACACTACCCCCAAAAATGGGCGGAGCTACACACCGCATTCCATTGATGAATTGACTGAGAATGGTCACTTTTGCCTCACGATGGTCAGTACTGTAGTGAGTAGAACCAAACTGGTGAAAATATGGCTTAATGTGTTGATTATCTGAAAAAAATTTAAAAAAATCCAAAATGCAACTGCTCCTCGCTTGTAACTCACATGAATAAATTAGCGGGCAAGCTGCATTAATTCTTCAAGGCCTCTGTCGTGTTAGCGCCTTACGCCCATGCGAATGGCGCCACTTTAATATTCATAGGGTCCGATTGCTTTCCGACGCGCTCGGAATACACCCTTGGTTTTCCCGGTGGTGAGCTCTCCACATGGATGTTCAACCACATCAACAAAAAACAAACAAACAAAAAAAACGGTCAATTCGTAAATATGTCTAAATGGCAACAATGAAAGCAACACAAAAAAAAAAAAAAAAATGTTTGCTGTTCACCCAACCTCATTCCTTTGTATTGATGCTTCAATGACCCGCCTCAATAGTCGAGTGTCTGTTTTTATCGCAAGGTCTGGCTGACGATATCAACTTTGAATATCCGACACAAGGTGGGTGAGGTGGGCTTGGAGAATCAATACATGTTCCCTGTGTGGTCTGACTCATCTTCACACTTTGGGCTAATTGGCTACTGTCAAAGCAAGAAGACTATTGATTTTGATACCCGAGGAAAGACGGGCAAGCTTGTCAAAGTTGAAACAAAACCTGCTTTTTATAGGCGAACATTTGTGAGCTGATCTTCAACACATTTGAACTTCTCCAAAAGCTAGAACTCTACTTATTTTCTGACTTCTATTCAGACTCCCAAGGTTCAGCGCAAAATTGATTTTTAACCAGACTGTAGACATTGTAGTCAATGTAAAATTTGTTTTTTTAAAAAAAAAAGTTTCTTGACTCATCTTCGTTAACGAACTCCTATACCAAAGCAAGACCATGACTGATTTTCTGATTATCTTTCGACTCCTATGGATCAGAACCGTAGTGATTTATTTTTTTCTGCCAACAGACAGGCAAGGTAGTCAAAATCAGTCCATGTTCTCGTCACTTTTCAAAACTGTCCGTGAGTATTGTCAAAGCAATCACCCATATGATTTCCCCCCCATACTCTCTGGTCTTATTGGCCAATGTCAAAGCAAGAACACAATTGATTTTGAGCATCTAACACAAGCTGAATAAGGAATCGGTTGTCAAAGTTCAGATCAATACCTGTCACCTGCACTTTTCAACGTATGCACATCTTTAAAAAGAACCTGCAAAAAAAAAAAAAAAAATACAGATCCATAGAGCTTTTTTTGCTTAAAATGCTATTGCTTTTGTTGATCGGATGGGTATTCAAAAACTATTCTCGTTTTCAAAGCAGGAACCCATTTGATTTTTTTTTTTTTTTTTTCAGGCTTTAGTTAGTGTCCAATGTCAAAACAAAAAGTCATTTGGCGCATATGACACAAGTTGAGCTAGGTAGTTTGTCTTAATATATTTAATAATATTACCACCAAACATATCAATCACAAAGTAAAAAAAAAGAAGAGACTTTAACTCACATTTTGACTGCTATTTATGATTTTTCTCTTGTGAAATTTTGATTGACAGGTCAATCGCGTTGGGCGTCCGTGTCTCACCCAGCCGTCAGCGGCAGACGCGTCGTGTTTGGCAACTTTATCTCGCGTTGGTTAATTATATTTTTTCCCCCCCGCCTCCCTGCCAACCTCAGAACGCTGAAGGCTTTATGACATTACACTCACAAAGTTTGGGTGGTGTGATACTTTCCATTTGACAAGTGATAAAAACCTGCTCGGCGCAACAATTTTGGGGGAATCTTATATCCTCTCTACCGGTAGTGTTCATTTGCTTACTAATGCAGGCCTCAGTTTGTCATATATGCGTGCAATCACAGAAGTAACAGATGCACACTACTATATTCAAAGTGAGAGCGGACTATTGGTAACGAATGCAGAGCCTCCGGGATGGCCGCTCCAAGGGAAGGCCATCAGTGAGATGATAGTCCTAACTTGTCATGGCGTCCGCCCAGGTTTAGCATTTCCATTATGACTTTTTTTTTTTTTTTTTTCTTCTTCTTCTTCTCCTTCCAGAGAAAATGGGTTCAATTCAGCCGGCGTCCCCATTCCCTGTCTGTCAGCGTTGACCTCGGAATTAACATATTCATGTTTCACGACTTCCTTGTGGGATTATTGCTGCTCAAAAGCCACAAAGTGAGGTACAAACTGAGATCCAATGACAGGAACGAATGTATTAGCAATGTTTATTATTATGGTCGCAGTTTGTAGTGGTGTAGGATTTTTATATATATATATATATATATATATATATATATATATATATATATATATATATATTTTTTTTTTTTTTTTTTTTTTTGTTTGTTTTGTTTGGGGTATTAATACTGCTAGCAAGATTTGAATGTAGCCTCACTTTGCTAGTCTTTCCCCCTCCAAGTCACTCTCGCCGATGCCGGGGTACGACTCAAACGTGGCCGTTCATAATGGTATGTGAACATGAAAATGCGTAGTCGTGATAATCGCGGAGAATGCATATCCAGCTTCAACAAGATAGCCATGCTGGCAAAACTGAGCTAGCTTTAGCGTTAGCCACTCCTGCTCCACTGGTAGAATGACTTATTCGTAATGGAATCTTACTATAACAGTAAATGTTATCAGTTTGAAGTTTTGTTTGCAATGTACAGTATAATAAATCAAAAAGAGGTGATACATGTACCTGTCGAGGAGAAATGTTTCGAATTCCATCTCGTGAGATTCCTTTGCTCTGCTTTATGCCCAGTTGTTGGCAAATGAAGCATGGGCAATTTTTTTTTTTTAATTCTCCCCAATATTCCGCAATAGTTTCAGCAAAGCTTCTGAAGCCCAAGGTCAGTGAGGCTGCAGGGGTGTGCAGATGGCTCGCTCACATTCTTTAATCATGAAAACATCCCTGATTTTAATCTGTACTATATGTTATATAGAGCATGCTGAGAGAGCCTCATTCCTGATGCCTGTCATCGTCTTGCTGAATTAGAGCAACCTCACCTCCTGTTTGAACTCATTACATTTCCGACAACTTGGCACACTTCAAACGGCAGCAAAAAAACAAGCCGAAGGAGAAAAGGCAGCAAGAGAGAAAATTCCTGTGTGTTCTGTCATGCGCTCGGCAGAGACGACTCGACGGCAACAAAAGGATGCGAGCGAATCCCATGACAAGTTTTGCAGCGCTTTGCTTGAAATGTAAGTGGATTATTAATGTCTGCTGACATCGCTGGGACTTCAAGTCAGCTCCAGCGGTGTCGAAGATGATTACAGTAAAGCATTTCAAAATATTTTAAAGAATGTGCAGTTTTGGCGACGGAGCGACCCAGGGATCCCAACGCAGTCCTCAGTCATTCGGGATTGTTTATCATTACATCAAATCAATAGCCTTTTGGGGTGGTGGGATAAACATGCCTGAAAATGGAAAAAAAAAAAAAAGTTTTGTTCAATTTCTTGTTCATCTGAATGCCTGGCACCACTACAGATGTTTCACGTGATTAACAGATCCATCCAGCTCAAATCGCAAATACATAAGATGGATGGAGTAGACTAAATTGCGAATATTTTTACCCCATGACATTTAATGTGGGCTGAGCACGGTGTCCACGTTTAATCATTTGGAGG
Organism: Filicampus tigris; assembly: GCF_054856515.1. Classification (NCBI taxonomy): domain Eukaryota; kingdom Metazoa; phylum Chordata; class Actinopteri; order Syngnathiformes; family Syngnathidae; genus Filicampus; species Filicampus tigris. The sequence goes on from NC_141232.1 coordinate 6,293,287, forward strand.
ATTCACCTTCAAAAGGGAGGTGCACGGGTGCGCTCAATGCCGCTCGCAGCTTTAATACACAGTTGATTTCAATCAGCACTATTGTGCCGTGAGTTAAGTTAAGTATGAATTCGTTGCCACTCATTGGGGATGAAAGATGATGATTCATTGAGCCAAGCCAACACAGCGGCTCTTATATGTCGTTGTTACAAAGTGTTCAGGGGCTTTTATTTTCATGGCTAAAGGTACTCCAAAGAAAGAGATCGATCAAGTAGAGTCGGCACTTGGGGAAAAGTTCTCGAGGGGTTTTGAAGAGCCGCCTGTTTGTTTTTCGCTGTGTTCGCTTGGCTTTGAAAAGTCAGCTCAAGGTTTTTGCCGGTGAGTTTCAAAGATGAGTTCTTCCCCGACGTGATAGCAAGTTCATGGCGTTTGCCGGTGTCACCAAATTCGGAATTCAACCAAAATTGATTTTTCAAGTCTCTGTCCTGGCTGCTCAGTCCTAGTGAGGATAAGCAGTTCAGAAAATGGATGGATGGGACCTAACAAGCCTGACTCTCTGAGCTATCCGTCCATTGTGTCGTCAAAGGGTGAGTGGCCTTCCTTTTAATTTTTTTATTTTTTTTTACAGTTTTAACTTCTTTTCACATTTGTCTAACAGGTAAGAAATTGCAAAGTTGACCCGCCATCTACAAGGCTCCCCTTTCCACCTGCCTTAATGCTAAGCGTCCATTGCCAGGGTGAGTGGTTTGGTTTTACCTCATTTTTGTTTTATTTGTCATTGTTACACAATTTGAACCTCCTTTTACACTTGTATGACAGCTAAGAAGTTGCAAAGTTGACTCGTCTTTGGGAAGACTCCCTCTCGGCCCACTTTAACACTCACCTGTCTGTCATCATTACAATGTGAGTAGTTTTACTTCATTTTATGTATAATGAGTGAGAGCTTGTGCAATATTCAAAATAACTTTTTTTTAATCAAGATCATGTTGATATCATGACAGTCCCTAGATGACTTGTTTTTTGCGCTTAAGGATCATGTTCATCACTTCCTGCTCACTAGTTCCTATAAGAAAAAGTAACAATAGATTCTGTTTAATGGATAAATTACATTTATCAACTCCAATTGCCAATTGTGGACCAACAACCAACCTGGTTGGATCAACTCACCCAAAATGTTGATTTATTATGTGATGCAATGTTATACTTTTCTTCATTTTTGTCAGTGAAGTATTCTGTATATGTTAAGTTAGAAGATCCTTGTTCAAAACTTTCTCTGCTGGCCTAAACATGATCAAAAGCACTGATTTGCATTTAAAACGTTTTATAAATTTGTAAAATATTGTTTGCATTTATTTCCAACTGTTTTTTGTTTTCATTTATCGTGTGTCCCGGCAGCGCAGCTTACAGTCGTTTGTGCATTATGTATTTTATTTTATTTTTTGGGGACCAATCAAATTTCAGCTTCTATGTGTCGCGACTCTCGTAAACTTCCCAACGCCTTCTGACGCAGGAGTGCAGGCACTCTATAAATGAAATGACACGATAGATTTTTTTTTTTTTTCCTGAATCTGAACCAATCACACTTCAGATTTAATATAGAGGTCCTGCTAAAATACTTTTTTGGAACGTCAGCACTTTTCCATCCACTGATTGGTTCAGAACTACTCTACTGGGAGCGGACGGCTGTCCATGATTGAAAATTCATTTTAAGACAGACTTTAAAAAAAATTAAAAAAATAACACTTTTCAGCTTTCAGCTCCGGCACCAGCTCCTTCCATTTTTGTCTTACTGATTCATAGTAATCCTCATTTATGTACAGTAGATCCTGGTTCCTATTAGTTGGCTAGCGCGCTGTCGGATGTTTGTTCTGTCTTAAAAACGTTTAAATTTCACTTTCACCCCGTGCTATGAGGTCTTTAATACCTCAACATCCTGCTATATTTGTAGCTTGCGAATCAGCACCATCACATTTTCTTGCTTTTCATTCAACAGAGAGTTGGTGAGTGGTTTGGAAACATAAACTCATGAAGAGATACTGTAGTTATTTGCCACGAGGAAAAATAGTTCAAGCATTCAATACAAGCCAGAATTTGATGGGGGGGGGAAAATATATGTTTCTCTTCCTTCCAGCTAAGAAGACATTAAAGAAAATAAAGGTGCGCAATCGGGGTGAAAGGAGATGATTCATGGGGCCAAGCCAACACAGCGGCTCTTGTTAAATGTTGTGAAACCCCACAGTGGCCTTTCCAAATCGCGTTCTTGGTCGCGCCGCATCTTCGGCCAACACTCCTGAGATGGAACGATATGTCAGAACTTCATCCCCGTGTGGTTCATCATTGAAAAGGTCACGTAGAGCCTTGCAGGGACGAGCTGGGCGGTATCCGAAAAGAGGGTTGACTCTTTGTGGCTGCCTTTAGACACAGGACTTTGTTTGGATGAAGACTCTTGAAAAACAAACAAAAATAACATTTGGATCACAGCACATCAAATCACACAACTGTGGAAAAACTGGTGATATGACATAAATCTAAGTTTGAATGACTGACTGGTATCTGGCTGACTTGCGCAAAATGAGCTTGACCGAGCTCCGTGAAATATGAAGAACTGACAAAAACATTGCCCCCAACAATCCTGCACCAGAAACAGCAGAATTGTTGAAAAATGACATATCAAAAATGAACATTGTGTCCTGTTATTTACCACGCATGAGATATTGTAGCGAGACATGCCAAAGAGCAAAGGCTAGTAAACAGTAAATCTCCGTGCTGTCATTGCGGCTAATGAGCTGTGTTACAATTTCACTCTCCCTTTGCCCGCAGCAGCCACTCACGATAATGAGCAATAATTACCCAAACAGCACATACATAATTGGGACTGTGATAATAGTTTTTTTTTTCCCGTGTGCATGTGAAATGCACTTTAATTGGTTTCAGTGAGTCGTTTTGTACTAATGTTATGTGCGCATCTAGAGGAGCGGCCTCGACGGTCATATGCATTGCGATGCTCATTGCCTTCTCCTATTGATTGGCACCTCATCTAAAATGATTATAAAACAATTAAATGCTCTCAAAAGTCAGTCTTTCACATGTGATTCCCATTTAAAGAACCCAAACATATTTTATTCAAGAATAAGAGTTACTCCACTTGTTTTTAGCCATCTCTGGGGCGGCCATTTTGTCACTTCTGTCGACTGAAAATGACATCACAAGGGCTCAGGTAACGACCAATCACGGCTGACCTGTTTTCTGAAGCTGAGTCGTGATTGGTCGTTACCTGAGCCCTGAGTTGTTGTGGTGTCATTTTCTGTCAACAGAAATGACAAAATGGCCGCCCCCTGAGATGGCTAAAAACGTGTGGATTTTTCTGCCTAACCCATATTCCACAAACGCAATATTCATCAGAATGCCGTGTTTCAACTAGAGGGTCTGCTGGGAACGTATTCTTGAAAAAAATACATTTGGTACACCTGAATCATCTAAATAACTGCAGTGTTTAGAAACTGCCTGCCTACCGCAACTTAACAGGGTCTTCCACCTGCAGCCGCGCCGCAAACAACCCCAACCGGTTAACGGCGTCGTCCAGTCCAAAAGCGGCGGTCTATTGACTTTATTTCCCAGCATTGATATTACAAGCACACGTCGGGCAGGTTGTTTGAAACGCTTCTAAGCGCAGCCCGAAGCCGAAATGTTCTTTGAACGCCGCAGATCAACGCGTCTCCAGAGATGGGGAATGACGGCGCTTACGCCGGCTGGCTTTTGAGCTGCTGCTGAAAGCTGTTCCTTTTCAAACATTGCTGATTCCCTCAAACGTGGCGTGACCGCCGCAGTGCACAAGCACAAAGCCGCTCCGGCGAATTTTGAAGACAGTGATAGAAAAGATTTCAATAATCTTTTAGGTTTTACCATGGCTATGGTTGATTTAGGGCTTTCTTTGCGCCAGTGACTCTTCAACACATCTTACTGGCATTAGGTCGGAAATCAGAGTGTCAGGAGCTAGATCTAGCTGATCTAGCTGATCTAGCTCCTGACCTTGTGAAGTTGACTTTTTGGAGTTTGATATTTTATAGCGAGTCGGCCCACAATGACAAAAAAAACAAATTTCACAACAAGCAGATATAATTGGTCAACAATTCTTTAAAAAATAGTCTTCAAGCTGTGTTCCTGTGTCTTTTTAGACAAGGGTTCTTGGGGCCTTTTGTTGATCTACTCATGATTGGCAGAAACAGTTACCAAATTGCATGTAGCTCAGTGAAACTGGCTTCGGGGTGGTTTTAGCGTTGTAACTAATGAGGTGATTTTTTTTTTTTTTTTTTTTTTAAAAAGCAGACCTACTTTATACTTTTCATATTTCTTTTTCATCAAAAGTTTCTGTCTAATTACATGACATGAGCAGTAGAGAGCAGCACATTTCTTTGAGCCGACGTGTCCAAGCGGATCATCATCATCATGTCTTATTAATAATATATTACAAAGAATGAAGCAGCTTTTTGATGTTCACAATAGCCTGCAGAGGGACATTGTCATTTTTGTGGGTTTCTTTTACAAATGATGAGCTGCGCCTGATTGATTGTTCGCTAATCATTGTAGCTGTCTGTGAAGACTTTGATGACTAGGCGGGGGCTCGAGTCACATGACTTGACTAGAGTCAAACTGTAATTGCCAATTTTAGTACTTTGGGCTTACTTGGCTAAAACTTATGAAAGACTTACCTTGACTTTGACTTGATATTCATGAAAGTTGACTTGAACTGCATGACTTGATAAGTCTGTCTGTTTACATTTGAAACGTCTGCAGTTTCAACAGAGTATCTGAAAGAAAAGTTGTTTGCAAACCTGGCAACCGCGGTCACCCCTAGGCACGAAACTGATTAGTGGATTTATCAAGAATGTGTAACCCTTGTGTCATGGCAGCATCCGTAAACTTTGGTACATTGGCTGCTCCACACCATAATGGCTGACTTCTCTTCAAATCCGGACATGAGTCCTGCGGACGTTTTGCGTGCATCTTATAATAGACTTGTTCCTTTAATTTTGTGATGATTGATGAAACTGGGGCAGGTGCTATTTTTTTTTTTTTCCAAAGTGTGCTTTTACTGCGAGAGAATGGATGGTTAAAACCAAAATAGTGGTCTCCCTGTTAAAATTCGGCCATTATTCATTGAAACCTTTGGGTGCGCCATGTTATGTCTATAGATGTCCGCCTAATTAAGCATTGATCTGTGTAACTTGTGTTGGGACTTTTCTTTTTTTTTTGACTGTCCACGGTGTGCAACTGAGTGAATATTTGGGTTTGGTGTTCGGGACTCCTCTATTGCATAAATTCAAATAAAGACTAAGTGTAGCAAGAAGACATTGTGAACTTTAAGCTAACTAAGGCACATTAAAGCCTGATTCTTGCAAGCTGCTTCATTAGCTCCTTTGACCTTTTCTTGTTAAAATTGAACTAAATACAAAAAGCAGCTTGTAGTTGTTATTGAATTAGCCAGATTGTGTGCGGACGTGGCGACTGCATTTAAAATGTGCAAATCATTTAAAGTCATTTCACTGCATTTATCGTTGCGCCCTCATTAGCATTCATTTGTGCTCCTCGCGCTCGGAAGCTCATTAGCATGCTAACAGTAATCTTTTAGCCCTTTGTGCTCTCCCTGTCAGACTTGTGTAAATAAATAGCCGCAATTAAACATAAACCGCTTTGAACTAGCCGGCCTGGCTCCCCTGAGTCATGTTTTATGTTAGCCTCGCTTAAGTTTTTATATGAGAAAATAGCTTTTATATTCACCTCTGGATTTGTAGTTCAAATACTAGCAGCTTGTTGGCTCATAGCAACAAAACAATTATGTTATATTTTGACAACTTGGCACCATAACTCCAAGAAGAAATGTGGCTGTCACCATTATTTATAGTGTTGATAGTCTGTTTGTTCTTGGCTTAGTTATTTACTTAGTTCATAAGTTAGGTAGTTAGCTAGGTAGCTAGCTAGCTAGAATAGTCATTTGTTACTTTGTTGGTTAGTTTGTGAGCTAGCCAGCTGGTTTATGATTTGGTTGTTAGTTGGATAGATAGATAGGTAGCGGGTTAGTCAGTGGTCAGTAATAATTAGTTAACAAGCAAGCATATTTATTGGATGATTGGTAGTTAGCTCTCTAAGAGGTTTATTATTTTGTCGGTTGATGGGTAGTTAGCTAGATAGTAGGTGCATTAATTAGTTGTAACTTGTAATCTGTGGATAAAAATGAACAGACCACAAGTGCGGTACAATTCATTTAAAAAAAAAAACTTTTTTATTGTATCTTTTGTGGCTAAACATCATGAAAGTGGAGATGATTTACGATTCAATAAACTCTTCACCAAACAAGCCAAAATGAGGCTTTCATGTGGCGCTCCGAAGCGAGGAAGATGTCGTTAAATTCCCAAATTAATTTGGTTTTGAATATCCCAAAAGATACTATAAATCATGTGTAATGCTCTGTGTGACGAGCCCACGTTGACCGCCACGCTCTTTTCTTCTTTATTAAATCAACACTGTGGCCGTCTGAGCTGACAGAAGATCCATCAGTGGAGTTACGGTCCCAATTCCCTGAGCCACCTCCTGTGACTAAATGGGGATTAATTACGGAGCCGCTCGGCGTGTTGAGACGGGAAATGATGCGCTCCCAGGAAGTTCTTAAAGACGCTCCATCAAAGTTACTGTGGCACCTTTCACATTTCTGGAAGCCCAAAAAAATGTCTTGTGACATTGCGATTTTATTCAAAATAATTTTAATAATAATTATTATTATAAACTAATAATAACTGTATTAGTTTGTAATATTGCAACTTAATTCTCATAAATTCCTATGTTGTGCTAAAATTAAATGTCTTTTTGTCAAATTCTGATTTGGGGCTGGTATCCTGCATGTTTTAGATGTTTCACTCCTCCAATACACCTGATTCAAATGATCAAAACTGTAAAATAAAATACAATTTAATGTAACAAATATTAGAATTTAAGTTGTAAATAAAGGTCAGTACTTCTAATAGTGTTTCAGCCAGCAGACAAAGCTTTGCTGGACCTGACTGCTCAGCGCTGGGGAGCCACATGTCACGTTGTGTAATATGAACCGTAACGGCCACGCTCTCTCTTGTAATGTGCGAAACGTGGTGGTGTACAGGACTGCCTCCGTGGTCACACCATGGATGGGAACAGCGACGGGCAGCTGGCGTCTGCAAATGATTTCACACGCCCAACAATGTGAAACATGCTAATTTGTTCCAAGCGGACAAGCCGCACAAAACGCTAATGTTTGGAAAATGGTGTTAAACAAATCAACAAATGGCCCATGCATAATAATGTAACAAAACGTAGCCTTGACCCTCGATAAAATGTACTTTTGCTCAGTCATGCTCGCTAGTCATACATCTAATGAGTTAACCAACCAATATTGAACCTGCCTGCTAGATAGCTAATTCACTCACAGGCTGAACTGATACTAGCAAACTAACAGCCAACAACAAATTAGCGATGCATAACATCAAAGTCCTTAACCTCCGTAGTCCTGCTAAATAACTAGAAAACAAACCAATGAACCTACTAGCTAGCTAGCTTGCGAAATAACACACTAACCAACAAATGGCGGTACATTATTACTATATCCCTCAGGAAAAGAAAACAGGTCCTAGCTAGCTATCTAACTAATAATAATAATAATAACTAACTAATAATTAAAATGCTTGTTAGTTAATTAAATATTGTAACATGTTTTTTCCCTCTCTTATTGCAATATTACAACTTTATTCTTTAAAAAAAAGCACCTTATTTTACTCATAATCCGCCTCATACATGCGTATCCTCAAATTTGTGCAGAAATCCCGTGTGTTTGACGCACAAATCTGTGATTCATCAATATGTTCTTCAATTTGTTACGCTGGGAACAAACACTCGTCTCGACACGTTTCTTGCAAGATATAATTCTTACTAGTAACAAACCCTTAACTGTAACTCTTCATACGTAACAGAGATAGCTGAGATTCCCTTAAATATCGCTCATCCCGTGGAATGAGATCAGATGGTCCTTCAACTGTTTCCGTTTCTTTTTACTCCGGCCCGATATCCTTTTCTTTGCAGGTATCCCGGATATCTTTTTGGTGCATCATCGACACTCCAGTGAAAACGCTTCGAAAAAATGCCTCCACCTCTAACCCCGATAAGCTCAATTTCCGCCATTGTTACATTTGTTTCAATTTTGGGGGCGATCTCTCGCAACTGCAAACCTCCTTGATGATATCATGACGCGTCAAACGGATGTCATTTTATAGGGAACTAGGAGATCGGTTTATGCAGATTGCGGGCACGAGCTTGTCAATTAGAGTACTTACTGTTGTCAAAATCCCACCTGAAAATATCCGTCATGAGTCGGGCACTCCGAGCCCAAGCGAGCGGTTGTAGCAGGAAAGAAGAAGCAGCGTGATTAAACTCTTGCCTTGAGCCACAGAAAGTCAAGACTCGGGAGGGGAAAAGTTGCCAAGGTCGTCACATTCATATTTTATTTCATTTTTTTCCCTACTTCCTTGTTGTTGTTCTCCTGTGAGCTTCCTGTAGGGAAGTGGTGAAAAAAAAAAAAAAAGATGAGTTGGAGATAATTTATGATATTCGTGCACTGGCAATGAGGCTGTTTAATAAAGTGCAAGCTTACACCGCAGCCTGCTCTTAACTGTGATTCATTACTGACGCACACGAGCCTACATGAAAATAAAAGAGGCGCCGAAGCAGCGTTGCTCTTCACTCGATACAAATTGCCTTCGCATTCAACTGAAATAAATCCGTTAGTGAAACTTATTCAAGAGATTTGGGATTTTGGAAAGAACCAGTTAAAATTGTCATACTTCCATGACTTTATTCTCAAACATTATTTTTTTTCTTCTTGTAATTCTAGATTTTTCATGGAATATTGCAACATTCAGTTTTTGTCTCGTAACTTTATACTAATAAAAAACCTCAGACTTTTTTCTTGTACAATTCTGACTTTACTCTCATAAAAGTTTTTTTTTCTCGTATTTTTATGATTCTTATTTTTTACCTTTTCGAATTATGTATGCATGCTTTAATGCAAACTACAAGTTTTTTTCTCATAATATTCTGACTTTATTATAAAATCTTAGGTCTTTTTCCTTTTAAAATCCTCAAGATTTTATTCCGGTCATATTTGGCATTGGACGCCACGTGAACTCTGTTTTCTTCACGCAGCCTTCTTTTTTTTTTTTTTTATTTAGTCAGTAATTAAAAATGCATGAAAGGAGACTTTTAAGGCCGCTGCAAACTTCACACAGTCAAGGCCCCCCAAGCTATGTTTTATTCATCGCCGTGTTTCCTTACATCATAATTATAGCTGTGGACTTAAAGAGCTTGCCTTCGAGTCACAGCCGACATTTCCCTGGGGAGTGTCTCTTTGGGGGCTTCTTCTTCACCTCTCTTTTACAGCTAAGATGAGCTCTTTAAGGCGCTCGTTAGGTTGGAGACAATTTTGTATCCTTTCCGAAAAATCGGGACCAAAAAACACTTAAACGCATATCGCTGGCCTCAGGCGGAATCCTTTAACCCATTAAAGGCTAAAGCGCCTGGCTCAACAGCTCCCCAAAACCTAAGGTCGTCTTTGGAATTACCCTTGAAAACCTGAAATTTTCCCAGAAATTCAACACGTACAAAACAATTATCTCAGCCCCTGTAGCAGACAGAAACATAATTCCAAAAGATAATGAGACCTTAGACATGTGGCTTGCACGCAGGCCTGAGTTTATTAATCTTTACTGTTTCAATCAAGGATGTAAAAATAAAGTGTCAGTGTAAGAGCAGCACGATTATTAATTTTAAAAATCGAGTGGTAATCACCATCCTCTATTTTGTTACAAAGACGTCGATATTGTCATTGTCTACGAACATATATCTTAACCATATATCACGTTCGACTGGTTCTACTGGTTCAAAGTCCACAAGCGCATCGTCTATATCACTGCCGTTACTCATTTCAAAGCTGCCACGATCGATGGCGTCCGCCAGCATGACTCCAAAGAATTCCAGAAGATGCTCTGCCGGCTCGCGACACCGTGTATATTCTGATGCATTTCATTGGTTAAGAGAACAAAAATTGGATAAAAAAAAAACAAGAAAATGACATATATGCTCTCCAGGCTTTAAGGGTAGAAAGACGATTATGCACTCCAACTTTAATGGGTTAACCTCCAAAATCATCCCTTTTTGGGAGACCCATAAAACGGCATGTTTGTTCCACCATTAACATTATGTTGTCAAAGAGCGCAAGCCATTTTCAACAGTTTTGATTGGTCATAAAATTTATACAAATAACACAACAGGTGGCATCCGGGCACTTGGAGTGACCGGTCCTGCGGGCCTGACCTGAGCTGGCAGGGGTTGAAGTCTTCAAACTGGAGTCGACTCATTAGTCGCTTTTTCTCTCGGCATTGAAAAGTTTCTTTAAAATGGACGACTGGCCGTCTAAAGTGGTCGTTTTGCCCCTCCGAGCGAGGCTCTCGCTGCTAATTCATGCCGCCGGGCTTCATTGTTATGCTCGGAATGTGACGGGGGTCTTCTCCTTCCTGTTAATTAGTCGAGCGGATACGATGGATTCCTTCTTTTTCCCGAGCTGCCACGAGCACGACACGAGGCCATTAGGTGGCAGGGAGCCCTGTCTTTTGCCAGTAAAGCTGGAATAAAACGAGTAGTTAACGACACTCTGGTGTCATGGGAACGGTGCCCCTGTGTGTAAAAGAGGGCAGAAAGGCACACGCTTCACATGCTTAAGGACAGTTTGGCTTAAATGTAAGAATCATGACAGCAGCTCTTTTAGCGTACCTTTCCGTCTGCTCTCGTGCAAAAAAGCATTTATTCTACAAATTTACTTTATTTTATTCAACATGGGAACAAAACAAACTGAATTCAGATTTTAGTTTGATATTATTTCAATTAGTAATAATTAGGGCCCGACCGGTATGTTTTTTTTTGTTTTTTTGCAGCAGCAGATTTCGATATTTCGCGGAATAAAATTCCAATAACCGATTAATCGGCTGATTTATTTTAAAAATGTACAATAAATGAAATAACTTTAACTTCTAAGCATAACATTAGACCATTTTACAATATGTTGTCCTATACTATTTGTATAACTTTCCCAATGGAAAAAAAAGACAAACATTTGATTTTTTTGGGGGGGGGGGGTCAATGGGGTGTTTGAATGTCATTATTTTTGTCTTTTTTTATGTTGTAATGCTAATTTGTAAATCAAAGAGTTATTAGGGGTTACGGGGATGGGGGTCGTAGGAAGTTGATTCCCCCCATGTGTGTATTGTGTGGTGTATTGATTCCATAAGTTTACAATATAATATTGTAATTGAATACAATATTTACATAGAATGGACGGCTGACTGGATGCATGAAGTAAAAAAATCCTGAATTGCCAATTAGTTGAATATTTCATATGAGATTTATGTAAGTGCTGCGGCAGAGTGGTGATATATGGAGGTTGTGTTGATGATGTAAATACGGGCAGGCATATGTATACGGCGCTCATTAAGAGATGTTCCACAGACGCTGCACAGTAAAAGGACGCATAGCCCAGCCAGGCCCTTGGACCGTTGCAATAAATAACACTTTACTCTTTGACAAGCCTCATCTAATTTTCATTCTTCTTTTTTATATAATGTAGCACGCACGGGCAGTAATAACGCAAACATTTATGCACTTACGAGCGCCTCCTGTCACAAATGCCCTTTTTAAAAGATTCACCGGGGATTTAAAAATGGCATGATAAATTGTTACGCTTACACTCTTAACATGTCGTGTGACAAAAGTGCAAGGTCTTTTTAGCACGAGTCCACTTAAAATAAATATTAGAGTAGCCAATGACGAGCTTTATTTGGCGGGTCAATGCGTCTCATTCATTTTCGAGTGGTTTGTGGAATAATACCTGAATTCCAGTTTTAAATTGTGCGTAATGTTACAAAGGCTCCCACAAGTTTTTTTTTTTTTTTTTAATCCAATAGAGTACATTTGGTCAGAACAGTTGCGTTTAGGGCACAAAGTAACAATTATTATAATAATTGATTATTATTTTTATGATTAAGTGGGGAATAAAAACATATCCCTTTCTTCAGAACAGGATATTATTTCAAATTGACAATGCAGGAAATGCACCAATAAATTGATTGAGTCACTTGTTTCATCTGTAAGATGTCAAATAGGCAAAAATATTGACCGTTTGTTTACTAAGTAGAAACAGATGCTTTTGCAAATATCTTAGACTAAACACAAAGATAATCTGTTTGTTTTGAGGGACTACAGAAATCGGTGAATATCTACGGTTGAAAGGCTCAAATTCCAAAGATTTCCAAGGTTTCTAAACAATTAAACGATTATCAAAATAATTGTTGATTTATTTGATAATCGATTAGTTGTTGATTCATTGTTGCACCTCCGGCTCAGTTGTATTTAACTTTTAAATCATATATTCAATTAATCTTTTAGAACAGTTTGTTTTCAATTGTTATGTACATATTTACCTACATTACATGCAATTGAATTAGCATTTAACTAGTGTAGTAAAAACAAAGTATTGTTCCTATTGCAGGCACTATTGCGCAACTCTATTTTAATATTGTCCATCATCATTGGTATTATGAGAGCAAAGTATTTTTTGAGGTGTTACTTGGTATAAAAAGTTTTATGACTTGGCCACAGGCAGGCACTGTACCTAATTCCAAGTCTTGAGACCATAATAATGACGAGCTTGTATTGGGTAAATCGGGATCAAACATAATCCTGCTGGGTCCATAACAGCTATCTTGTGTTTGACCCCATTCAAAAATGTATCGGATTCTTGTAGCCACAAGTGTACGTGCAAAGCCACAAAATGGTGGTCCACGTATCTAATTTAAAATCAGCCATGTTTGTGTTGAAAGAAGCAGATAAAAATAGAAAGAAAATGACAGCAAAGAATTGGGGGGGAAAAGAAGGAAATTAAGTCACACTTTCTTGACTCCGGAAAGACGAGACATGTCCAAAGAGATCCGAAACGTCCCCCATTTTGGTTCTGTGGATCAGCACTGGTTGTGTTTGTCTCGCTTCTTTCTTTCTCTGTGCGTACTTGGGGAAAATATCAACTATCAATCTTCAAAAGCTGTCAGCAGCATTGACCCCGACGTACTCAAGATATCAAAGGCTTCCTCCTCTCTGTCTTGTCCTGTGATATATCTCAAACGCTCCTTCCTCTCCTTCTGTTTGTCTATGTCCTGTCCAGTCTTATTGTAGAAATCAAAGACTCCTTCTTCTTTGTTCTGTTTTTTTTTTCCTGTGGTAGAAAGCAAACATTCCTTCCTCATTGTCCTTCTGCCCTGTCTTTTTCCCTTTTTCCTGTGATAAGACACTGGATATGCCTTCCTCTGTGTGCCCTATGGTAGAAATCAAACGCACCTTTCCTACAGTCTATATGCAACTGTCCTGTGATAAATTTCAGACTGCCCTGTCTGATCATGTCCTCTCCTGTGATTAAACGATCCTTTCCCCTTTTTTCCCCCCCCCCTTTTTGATTCTTTAAATTTCAACTGTTGTCCATTTTGATGTGATTGCAATGCCATTGAAATGCATATCGAAAAAATGACTTCCAACAATAAAATATGACTTTCCTTGCTTTCAGTCTGTCCTGTGAGCTCCTCCTTTTCTGTGACAGAAATCAAACGCTCCTACATCCTCATCTCCTTTGCTGTGATGGAAATCAAATGCATCTTCCTCTCCATCCATGTGAAACAACCCTTCACATTTAGAATTACAGCCAACGTAAGGTAGCTCATTTTTTTTATTTATTTATTTTTTTATGAATTCTGTTCAGTTTCCTGTATGTCATCTCAAGAACCCTATTGGTATTTGACATCTGATCTGAGACAATCAAGGCAGAAGCAGTCCTCCACCACTTTTTGCTCCGACATTTGTCCGCTTCTCAGCGGTTGTGCCTCAAAGGCGTCTCTCCCAATAACGGTTAACGTTTAAGACACAGTTCATGAGCGCAACCTTTAGCAGTTCCTTTTTCCTGCATCCCAACCATCAATGACCATCGATCCGTGGTCAGACAATGCAGAACAGGAGGAGGCAAGAAAAAGAAGTGAAAATGGTGACAAAAATACTATAAAAGTGTATTAATAGTTCACTATTTCATGTGAAATCAATTCAGGAGTGGGGGCTTAATGCACGTTGTCACGCTGAAGCACATTTGTAAAGAAACAGCGTCCTCTAGTGTGTGCAAGGGGGGGGGGGGATCCTTCAAAAAGTTGTCATTTTCCAGCTTTTTCCATTTTTTTTTATTTTACATAGGTAAACCAGCAACATATGTACACAATTGTCCATTTGAAGAAATAATAATAAAAAACAAAAGTGCATACACGATAGCAATAAAAAGACGAATAAATTAACACAGAAGACTTGGGTGATGTTTTTTTTCCTCGATGCATATGAAAGTATAAACATAAAAAAATAGCCTTATGAAACCTGCCGGGTTTTTCTTAGGTTTGAAAAAAATTACAACACTCCTGGTGGTGTTGGAGAGGGGTACTGCGGATTGCAGGGTTGTCCATAATACACTGGCAAGAAAAAAAAAAAAATGCTAAAAACTGGATTGTACAAAACTATCAGTAGTCAGTACAACTACAACAAGAGAGGTGCTGTGCTTTCATTCAGCATTTTAGTGTCCTTAATTAAAGGTGGTTCATTATTTTAAAAAAAAATAATAAAAACACGGAAAATGTATTCCAGTTGATGAAAACAAAATGACATTCAATCACTTTTACAGCTCCTTATTTTCTCACTAATAAGGCTTCTCAAAACATTCAGTATACTTTTCCAAGGCCTTCTATACATAATATATATGCACTGCAAGTTTAAAAAAAAAAAACAAAAAAAACACATCTTAATTTATGTATATATTACCAGCAGGTCTTTTGTCATTTGGTGTGTGAATTATGATCATACGTCCATCATTTCCACACAGTTGAATGTCATACTACAGTACAAAACTAGAAATGTATTACTGTCGTTATTGCATTTCGCTGCATAAATTACTAATGAACTATTGATTGCATTACATAAATACACAATGCTCTATAGGGGGTGGTAAACAATTTTTTTTTAAAAACAAACATCACAGCCGTAGTGTTGCGCCCTGCTGGTGTACAACAGTAAATGTTTTTCTTTTTTTTTTTTTTTTTTTAAGTGTACCGGAGCACCCGGAGAGCACAAAGTAAACAAAGTGGTGATATTGAATGACGATGATGTGCATGGCGTGTGCAAATGAAGCTGTGTGATATTCTGAGACGTGCTCTAGCACGAGAGACTTGCATAGTTCATGACGAGCATGCTTGAGCGTTTACTGTGCATGCGCGTCCCTTCTGTACATCCCCACGAATCGCAACTATTATTACTATTACTCCAATGCGACATGGTGCTACTTGAAGACGACGGGAAGACACATTTATTGCAGTTTTGAAAGAGCGATGCGTGCGTGTAAGATGGAGGAAGAGTCACGTAAATGGCTGACGTGAATGCGTGATATGATATGGACACACGTCACAGTGTAGAGGTTACCATGGAAGCGAATCACGGGCCTGTTATACATGCTAGCAAAACAAAAACATGTCTTTTGATTCTCTAAAATTAGTATTTAAAAAAAAAAAACATTTATTGGACTAGCTTATGTTATTATATCCTTGATATGTTCCAGGTATGGAGCATTACAAAAGTTCTCAGCTAGTCCACTTTAATCCAATGTTATATTCCTATATTCCATTTATACTCTGGGGTACAATCTGTGCTCAAGTGAGGTACACACATACCGCTAATTGAGCTAAGTGTGAGCGTGTGTGCTCATCAATTACATTTGCAGAGGATGGCTGCAGGAAGGTCTGCTGCTGTTCTACTGTAAATTTCAAAATTGGAAAACAACTTTAATGACGCACAACTGCCAGTAGATGGCAACGATGCACCCTTCGGGATTTGAGCTCAACCCAGTATGTGTGTACATATTAGAGAAAATGGCCGCACTTGCCCACAGACTTTCTTGCACGCTTGTACCACTATTAACAGGCATTTATTCAAACAAAAAATATATATATATATATATTTAGCTAGTGAAAAATAAAAGGAGTCAAAACGAGAACATTTTAGTGTTAGTCATAGTCTTAGATCAGCAAATACGTGAACAACACTATAAATACATTTTCAGCCAGATGAAGATTTAAAAAGTACATAAAGAGTGAGGTACCACCGGTTCTACCGAGTTCTGCTTTTGAATCGATCAGTTAGATTGGAGCGGCGTCTCGTTATCAGCACCACGTGGGGAGGGGCGTCGAGTCACATGACACGAAAGTACCCTTTTATTCGAGTCCCTAAGTCTAAGGCATGAAACTACATGATGCTGGGAAGGCGCGCGAAAAAGGTTACATTGTTAGTTTCTAGTGTTAACGCTACTGTACATGAGTTACTACAGAAGGGGAAACTAGTCATCTACTCAAAGTGCAGAACAATACAACATTCCTACTCCGTGATGCATACAGTAGTAGACTAGTATCGGTTTGCGTTATAAGTGTTGAAAAGGCGCTTAAGATCATTTTCATTTTCCTTTTGGAAAGACATAAAAACATCAGTTCATACTATATATTGTACTTTCTATACAGACGCATTTATAGCTAATATATGCATGTGTATATATATATATATATATGTATATGTATGTGTGTGTTTTTTTTTGTTTGTTTTAAACGTCAATCCAAAACTCATCTTTTCTAACAAAAAAGTTCATATAAAAGACATTTCTATCATAAAATATCAACAAAAATAGCTGTTAAATATTTGAAAAGTCATGAACAAATTGGACTATTTTACCGTGGATTTTCATGTTGGTCATACTGAAGTTTTTTTTTTTCAAAGCACTTGCATGTTTGATCAAATTCATCTGTTTCTCAAATTACAAAAAAGTGGCTAGGAATGAAATGTGTGGGTTTTTTTTTTTTTGTGTGTGGTCTCCACAACACACCAGACCATTAAGGTTAAAGACAATCATTTATCCAGTCTGGATTTACACTGCATGCTTCAAGTGACACAATTCAAATTTTTTTTTTTTTTTTTTTTTTGCTCTCAAGTGGCACCCTCGTGATGTGGTATCAACCATAGTCTTCCAAATGTGGACCAGCGGCATAACAGCACAGATGGGATACACGCTAGCCTGCGGTCATCAAAATGAGGTACACACACACACACACGCACGCACGCACGCATCTGTCCAAACAACATTAACATGTGAAAAAAAACACCTGCTGTAAATCTCAACTACATCAAGAACATCGACAAGTAAAAATGGCCCAAATATGCTACTGCGAGTCAATCAGGGTCAACTAGATGCTATGAAATGTTTAATATTTGTTATTTACATTTTATCGTTATATTCTGTGCAATTTGGTTGTCTCATGTTCTGTCAGTGTAAACACAATCATATTGAATGTGTAAAAAGTTCAAAAAGCCCTGCTCCGAATATTGAAAACCTGTAAGTAATAGATGACGCCCCAAATAAGATTCATAACTGTCTACAGATGCCCCAAAAAGCTCCTCAGCTGACTTCAACATAGTTCAACAAGATGGCTGTCTCAGTGCAGATGCGCACCACATTTTGGGCAAATGGGGCTACCTTGGCTACCATGGAAACAATATCAAATGTAGCGGAAGCTCCTCAACTTACTTGACCAAAGTTCCTTGGTGCCAAGATGCTACAAGATGGGTGCAAAGCAAGACATTTTTGGGGAATTGGGAACATGGACCTGCAGTGTAAATCCAGACTTGGGTATGATTTGACTTCCTCGGGGGGGTCAAATGTTTTTGTTTTTTTTGTGCGTCAGTGTGTCAAGTGTGAATACTTATCGCTATGAGTAGAAGGTAGGCACAAAGAATGTACAGTAGCTGCATTTCGAGAGAGACGTACGTACGTGAGCTGCGTCACTGAGGCCGCTGCGTGGCGCGAGCGGGTGACTGCGTGCCCAGCGACAGCTTCCGGGAAGACGTCTTCCTTTCGAGGGGCTTCTTCGCGAGACTCACGTCCGCGGCGGAAGATTTGGACTTGCCGACGTGCAGCAGGGAGCGACCGCGGGAGCCCGCCGGCTTGGCGGGCTCCGATTTTGGAGCGTCAGCGGGCGGCGCGAAAGCCGCGGCGTCCGCGTGTTCCCCGCCGGCCTCCGTGACCAGTCCGTTCTGCTTGCACGTCCTCTCCGAGGCCTTTTTGAAGAGGAGCGTGCTCTTCCCCAAGTCGGCCGAGCGGCGGCTTTCCCGTTGTCGCAGGGCGCTCTTGAAGAAGGACAAGCCTTTCTCCTCCGACTTGCTGCCGCGCTGCAGGTCTCTGGCGGACACGCTGGGCGAGCGCAGGCTGGTGACGGAGGAGCTGCTGCTGGAGCTGCGCACGGACCTCCGCTCCGGCCGGCTGCCGTCCGTCGCCTTGGCGACGGCAGAGCGCGCCGCCGCGCTTCCTCGCTGAGTGCCGACCGCGGAATCCCGACTGAAGCTCCGCTCCACCTGACGCTTGCGAGCGTTCTCTGGGTTTTTCTCGTGGCCGCCGGGGTTCTTCCTGGCGGTCGGAGACGGCGATGCTGACGACTGAGGCGTGGAGCGCGCGCACAGCCGGTGTTGCGGCGTGGAGCCCGCGGGCGGGAGCGACTCCTTTGTTTTGGAGGGGGTCCCGCCGGGAGCGGACGTGCTTTTCTTGTCACTCTTATCTTTGGTGGCGGTCGCCTTTTTCCCTTTCACGGGCGTGCTGGCGGGCGTCTCCGAAGGCGAGGGTTTGTGGGTCGAGCACAGGCGCTTCTTGGAGGTTTTTCCTGGCTCCGCTTTGGTGGTTTTGTCGGCGCCGGCGCTTTCTGCCTTGGTCACAAAACTGCCAACGCTGCTCTTGCGCTTCTGATCCTTCGAGGGGGCGTTTTGAATGTTTTGGTCTATTGCTGTAAGCTGATTGTTGTTTTCCGTCGCCTTCTCCACCGGCGCGGGAGCGCGGCAGTACATCACGTCGAGGAATCTTTTGTCGCTGTCCTGCTCGCCGTAGTTGCTCTCCACCGCGGACAGCGGCGTCCTGCCGCCGAAGTAGCGCTCGTGCCGGCTGTAGCTGCCGAAGCAGGAGGTGGACACGCGGTCGTCGCAGGACTCGCCGATTCTCTCAAGGGGCGGCGAGCAACGCGAGTCCAGAGAGAAGCGCGAGGGGGAATTGGAGCGCATTTGCAGCTTGGCCGAGAGCGACCACGAGGGTTTGGCGCCGCTGTCGCTGAAGGCCAACGGGCTGGCTATGGACGATCTGGAAGTCACGCTCTGACGCTGGATGCTCCTCACGAAGGGTCGGACGGAGAAACCACCTTCAAAGCCAAGCAAGATTTCATGAAAGACATCCCATTTGACTCGCTGATGAAAAGCAAGCAGTTTGTTTTACGTAAAATTGGAGCGCCTGCCCACCCATCGAGTGTCAAATTAAACAACCAGGAAAGTCCCGCCGGGAGTGGACGCGCTTTTCTTTTTTGCAAAATGTGTCTGTGGGCGAGCCGTTCTGCATTTCTACCCTAACGTTGCGTGGCTAATAATCGGCCACATCGATTTTGCCCACCGATGACATGATCAGCAAGGCCGATTGAAGCTCCAGAGCCACTTTCAAGCAATGGCCGGACGACACTGTATATCATCTGTAAAGACTTGAGCTTTTGGCCATGTGTCGAGTCCCTAATTATTGGAGAGATGCTAGTCTCTTTCCTGGCAACTTTTAAGGTGCTCTTGAGCAAGGCACCTTCGCCACAGTCCCTGAACTCAACAGTACTCTCAGAATGGCCGCCTCACCAAGACGCCTCTTCTCGCATGCCTGCATGTGTACGTGTTGGGTCTGATTCTATTTCCCCTGATCATTGGAGTATTTTGATAAAAATATGTCCAAGACGTGATTAAAACTGGGAACTGTTTTAAATTGTGGAAAAAAAAAAATTCACATTTTGTCTCATTTAATACTTAACATATAGCTACTTTAAATAAATGAGCCAATAATAGACACATCCAGCACAGCTCTAAATTGACTCTGTCTGCATGTTCCGGCTCATATAACTCGGTCAAGTACTACACCGGCAGTGAGCGTGTTGCCAAACACTGGTAATAGTAAAATGACATCAGGTTGTGTGCGCTGGCCGCACGCTCCCGGGGAGGACCTACGCTGAGGCAGCAGTCTGCAGCGCGAGCCCCTCATTATGCGAGCCACAAACAGCGGGCCGGGCTGACATCTGTTTCAGTTTGACACGGCAGGGGAGCTTTGCCAGAGCGGAGAACCGCCTCGCCTTGCCCTTCATTGCAGTTCATCGTGTCAAGTCACAGCCTTATTTTTGTCTTTACAAAAAAAAAAAAAAGGAGGAGAAACTGATCTTGGCCTCACCGTCGTCTTCGCTACGCTCTCCAGGGAACTCCACCGACTCCGCCAGCGAAGCCAGTGAGGTGCGTCTAGACGAGGCGCCGGATGCTAGGCTAGCAGGTCTGCTCCCGGGTAGCCTGTTGATCCAGTGGTCGCACAAAGAAGAACTGGTAGAGCCTGTGAGATGGATCATCAAGAGTCACTTTTCAACATCAATCTCAAAGCAAAAGTACAAGTGAACCCAGGAAGTCTTCAGAGCGCTTTGTTTTGCCTGTTTTGTTCCTTTATATTCTGGATGGTTTGTGCTGACATGCAATCTCAATTGTGGGACTTTAAATACACTGGTGTGTCCATGTCCAATCAGGTGGAATCATATTAAGATGTAGAATCGTCTCAAGGATGATCAGTGGAAACAATTTTGAATTCATTCATTTTTCCAAGTTTATAGCTGCTGCTGCTGCAAAAAAAATTACGAAGCGCTGTGAACACTTAATCTGCTGATAATCTGCCACAGGCTGACCTGCAACAGAGCTGTTGGCCGACCAAGATGGAATGACGGTCCTGCGTTGGTAGAAGAGTATGTACGCCGCCTGTTGACACACGTCGTCGTCTGCCACCGGCGAGACCTCGCTGTCGTCAAAGCAGTACCACTGACCGTCCACGGAGTTCTTGCAGTAGGCTGCCAGCGCACACAAGAAACGTTGCTTCAAAAACGCTGCCCGATGACTCACTGGCGGCGATGCCGGCGCTTACCCGTGTAGTGGCCTCCGTGCATGCTCCCGTGATGGTTGCACACGGCGTAGAGGTCATACAGGAAGTCGTCGGGGTTCCTTCCCAGGCCGTAGGGTCTCCTCCACGGTGACCAGTGCGACGGGAGGCTCCAGCTGCTCTGGCTTCTCTTCACCACGTGAGGCGCCATGTCCATGCCCATGAGAGGGAATCTCACCATGTTCTGCATTTTGACCCTGCGGTCAGCCTCCTATGAGCAAATGAAGACTTGGTTTGTATGTACTGGATGATCGACGAGGGCAAGAGCGCGCCCGTGCGACCTCTTATATGATAGTCGCGCATGCGCCCAAATTGGTTGCACTCTAGAGCCCTTTGACAAAATGTTCAGCTCAAAGTGGAAGTCAACCCAAGCATATTTTTTGTCAAGATTATGTTCTATGCAGGCCCCACTAGTTGAAACAAGGCGTTCTGATAAATATTGCGTTTGTGGAATAAGTGTTAATCCACTCGTTTTTAGTCATCTCTGGGGGCGGCCATCTTGTCTTGTGGCCACTGAAAATGACATCACAACTGCTCACAACGACCAAAACGCGGCTCAGATTCAGAAAACAGGTCAGCCGTGATTGGTCGTTGTGAGCAGTTGTGATGTCATTTTCAGTCGACAGAAGACAAAATGGCCGCCCCCAGAGATGCCTTAAAATGAGTGCATTTTGCTGCTTAACTTATATTCCACAAATGCAAAATTCATCAGAATGCCGTGTTTCAACTAGTGGGCCTGCTGGGAACATATTCTTTAAAAAAAATATGTTTGACTTGACTTATGATTTAACGAAAGGGGGGGGGGGTTGCGATTGACTGTCCAATCTTCACCTGTCTGAACCTTTTGAGGTGCAGTATGAGCACATCCGGCAGCGTCCACAGGCTGAGCTTGATGCGGCCCTGTTGCAGCTGTTTGCAATGGGGGCAGCGCCAGGCGTCGTCCGGGGCCAGCTGAAACACACGAGAACTCGAGTGTCAGCCGTCAAGGACGAGTTGGTTTGAAGATGAAAAGGACAAAAAAAAAAAAAGAGGCGCTGGCTTTTTCCTCTTCCCACCCCCGCTACATTCTTTTCTAGCAGCAGCGAGTGGAGCCACAATGTTTACGTTGGTCCTCGCGTCTCGTGTCTAGGTTAGTCCTAACGTACCATTAGGAGTCAAAACCACCAAAGACTCTTATTAGTGTCAGAATGAGCACCGAGAAAAGCTCCCCATTGACATACTCTGAGCCAAAGAGCCATCGTAACTGTACTCCATTGAATTGTTTTACGACAGAACAGAATGTACTTAAAAAATGCTATTTTCCATAGTATGCTATTTACAAATAAATCACTGTTAACATGATTTCTACTTGTCCAAATTAAAGACGTACAACCAGAGTACACTGCGGTGGCCCAGCTTTCAACTAAAGATAAATGAAACTAACGTCACATTCCTGTTCAAAAATATGCGCATGAAGGGGGCACCCCCCTATTGTAGCTAACAAACCTTCCGTTCATTTGCCACCGGTCATCAGAATACACAAAATTGCAAAATGTACAAAAAGACGGTACTTAGAAGTTGATCATGTTCTCACATGAAACCTGGCTGTCTTCCTGTTCTCTTTCGGCTGGGTCTAAATTAGTAGCGACACGTTAATCTCCATGTTTGATCAAATTTGGCTTCATCCAAGTCATTTATTGTGCCTATCCCGGGGCTTTACCTGCTCCTCTTTCGTGTAGAGCTGGAAACACTGAGCCAGCGTGCAGGCCTGAGGCTGGTGGTGCTGTTCTCTGTGCAGATACACGCTCTCGGCGTCAGGGATGTACTCCTCCTCCGTGTGTCCGAACAGACTGCGGTACAAAGAAAAAACAAAAAAAAGTTCATTTGCTTGCGGTGCTGTGTTTAATTAAATTCAAACGTGACAAAACCTGGCAGGGACCGATTCATTTTTGCTTTATTGCAAGGCGGCTTTCCGCCGATGATGAATGGCCTTTTTATTATGCCAGCGAATTACAGATTAAAATGCCTACAAAGTAAAAGACATATACGACCCCTTGACCGCAATTTGTAAGTGTGCTCGTATCAAAGCAGCTTGACAAATGCGCTGTTCTTGTGGATGAGGATGACAAAATATACTCCACTGACTAGTCTTTGGTCTCTTTGTCCCACTCCACCACAATCTTCACGTGGGGTGGTCCACCCTGTCCACAGGATTTGTACGCTCTGAAACCACCACAAACAAAACAACAACAATTCGCGGATGGTTAAACGACTTGAGTGCAAAGTCGTGCATTCAACGAACCAAACTCTGCAATTTCTCGTAACAGAAGCACGCGCTCAAAGTTCACCGTATTTATCATGACGGCTCCCCTAAGGACAACGATTCAACCGTGCTTTTTGACTGATGCATCTTTGTGCTTGAGTTGTGTTCTGGCTTGCTTTATGTAGGCCAGGAGAGAAAGAGAAAAAAAAAAAAAAACACGCCAAACTGGCATTTTAACAGACACGCCAGGGCATGTCATGGAAGCGTGCTGCGAGACGCTAAACAACATGCTTCTTCCAGGTGTGACTGATGATAAGAGGTGTTTTCCTCCAAGTGAAATCCGAGATGCCAAAGAGCAGAACTGACCTGTCCACCGTGGGGTGGCACAGCGGTCGCTCGTCTTGAGGGAGGAGGTAGGTGATCCCAACCACACCAACCACACGGAGACTAAAAGGCCCCACCTGTGCGCGGAGATTGTTTCGCAAAGCTGCTCAATGCATTCCATCTTTTAAAAAAAAAAATAAATAATAATTTCTTACTTGAATGTAGACCCCAGGTCGCAAAAGATGCCGCATTTTCTCCAGAATCTCCTTCTGCAGTGTGTCCCAGGTAGCCGTGCGATCCATGTAGAGTACAAAAGGCAAGCCAAACCTGAAAGAAGAAAATCCAACACATCATCTGTTAGGTACGTGGTAATTCTTTTTCCGATACCGTAGTACTGTGTTCAACTGTTATTTTGATACCTTTAAAGGCGAAACGAGTGCCAACTTAAGCTATGGTAGCGTCACAGCACAGATGGTAGGTTTACCTTTTTGCTTGGTGGCCGGTGCAGGCTCTGTTGCACACCAGCAGGATCATTTTCTCCGGAGCCAGGTTCTTATTTGGGGACGCCACGGGAGTCAAGGCCCCCTGCATGAAAGACGGCGTGCGGACGTTTTCCACGCCGTACTTCAGGTTGTTGTGATTCAGGTTGGCCAGAAGACTTCCTGTACAAAGTAGTTAGCTTAGGCTGGATTTCAACTTTAAGTATGTGTCCAACATTTATAAAAAATTTTTTTTTTTTTTTTTTTTAAATGGACCTTGCCGCGACACATCGCAATAAAAAGTCCAAATTGTTTCACTTGAAACATGCAATATGTTGATCTGTGTGAAACCTAAAAAAAAAAAGGAGTTGCCTCTTTTTGTGCGAAGGTTCTCCAGTTTAAACGACTCCGGCGTCTCGAAGGCAAAGATGGAGTCGCTCTCCTGGATGATGTCCAGGTCGTCGTCGTCGTCGCAAAAGGAACGATGGAAGCCGTCATAGTACATCTCGGTCAGAATGAACTAAATCAAACGAGCAAGTAAGTGTGCGCACGGATCGAAGCTGAGTAAATGTGCCTGTCGAGAGGCAGAAGTAACACCTGGTCCATTGGCATCTTGGTCTCGCGTGACACGGCATCTCGGAGGCGGTACACGGTGCTGTTGACGGGCACGGCCACCCCGATCCGCAAACAGTGAGAGTACTTCCCCTGGTAGACCACTGTGACGTATAACGGCCTGGCAAACAAACACGTTGATTTATTTTAAGGGGCTTCTGTTCCTAAGCCGTAATTTGTACGAAGGTCTGAACACACCATAGTCTATCACTAACCTTGCGCGGTAGTAAAGTCATAATTACAGTAAGACTCACTCGATAGGGCACTACATGTCTGGAGCGTTGTTAACTGAGGACTTACCGTGTGTGCGGCAGTGGGATGGGTAAGGAGATGCACAGGAAAGGGTCAAATGTATTGCTCTGTTTTTGGCAATGGGGGCATGTGAGGGAAGACCTTAAAAAAATAAATAACTGAGTCAACTCATGCTGTACGACGCATAACGAGGAATACAACAGACTTTTACCTGTACTGGGCCTGGAAGAGCTCCTGTACAAACGAGCCAGCCGAGAGGGGCGGGGAGGGTCCCTCCGTGGTTTGGTCATCTTCATCGATAGGTGGCTGAACGAGCGCAAACGTTGTTTTGATGACGGCACAATCAAAAGTTATAAATAATGCAGGCGCGGTAGGCTTTTACAGTAGCCTCGCAGACGTTCAAGTCTCTTTTCTGGCTGTTGTACATGACATATTCAGACAAATTTACACTGTATATCACGGTTGTTCGAACCTCACCCTCAAGGTTGGTCTGCCGATGGGGTTGACGGTGTTGAGGTCCTCGTGCACTCGGTCCAGCAGCCACAGCAGGAATTCTTGGGCATCGTGCTGAGCGTTCCCTTTAAACTGCGTAGCGTTCTTGGACACCGCGTTCTGCAATGGACGTTTAGAGTGCGTTTAGTCATGTTTGGATTCTCACAGCTCATCATACCCAAAAGATGAGCAACAATACCTCTTCATTGAACAACTGAGACCCTGTATATTTTGCTCCCATATATTTTGCTCCCATGAACAGCAAAAACAACTACATAGAGATGACACTATTTACATTTATTGACTGGGATTCTAGATAAGAAAATTAAAACCTAATTTTATTCTATCAAATGAAAGAAAATGTGGATCAAATTGGCCTTGCATACAATATTTTAGCTCCTGGTATTAATTAATTAGCTATTACATTTCTATTTTTTGTTAACCCCATCATATTACTGCCCCACACTTTTCAAAACACACTCAAAAAAATCCCTGCAGATGCAATGTCCCAGCTACCACGTCGAAGCCAAAAGGTAAGCAGAGCTGCACTGAGATTTGTTGTATGCACAGATTAATGTTAGCTTCTGAAAAGCAGCACATAATGGTTCAGTGAAGTTGACATTGTAGTTGTCGATGGGTTACTATATTTGGTGATATGGCCATGCACCACGTACACAAGTGTAATGTATGAAGTTCTGATTTCAGCAAGACAATATATGGGAGGTGTACAAGACACTATAATTCTTGATACTTTAGGTGTTTTGGTGTTTATTAAAACACCCGAGAACTGTTTTAAATTGTGTGTGTGGGGGGCGGGGAATACTTATCTATTTAATCCTTCATAGTTCATTCAGCCAGCCTTACCTTAAAGTCTCGGCTGTGCTGGGGGGTGTACTCAAAAGTCCATAAAGCCCGAACAAGTCCAGACAGTTGCTCTGTCACTTCCCCCTTGGCCGTGGGACCTTTCTTCTGCAGATGGACGCCATTAGTCTTTGGTTTGTCCTCCTGGTTCGCCTCGCCTTCCCTGTAGTGCTCCAGTACGAGATACTCGGCAAAAAGCTCCGTGTTGCTGAGGCACTGCAGAATAGCATTCATGAAGCAGGTATTTCCGTGGTTCTTCAGGCCAGCCACGCCAGGTATCCTCTCGCCGGAGAGGAACAGCCCGAGGTCCACGTCGTCCAAGGGTGCGTCTTTAAGTCCGGAGTGAAAGGCGGAGAAGCCTCCGTCATCCTTGTCGTCGTCGGTTTGCACTTCGGAACCAAAGTGGGACAAGGCTGTGAGCGTCCTCAGGACTTTGCTCATGAAACTACCCACGGATCGCACCGAGCCTCGCCTGAACAGCTTCTTGCCGAAACTCGTCTTCTTGTCCTTGGTGGCGGCTTTACACGACATGATTGTACCCTCACTTTCACCCCCCCAAGCCCGAGTCAAGGGAGACCTTCAGCGGCGTGCTGTCCGCCGGCGCTCCATCGCTCAAACAACCCGGAGCCAAGTTAACTAACCATTGGCCAGACATAACATTGTTACTACAGTCCCCCGCCCCACTTGTTAAAAAGCATATCGAGAACTATAAGATCCCTCTGGGAATATTAAAACAATCGGCGCGCTCGCTCGCTCCGTCTTGGGTGGCGACTGCGTGCTCCGTCCGGAGTCGCCTCACTTTGCGGTCGAGTGCCGCATAGCGACGAACCAACTCCGGCTTGCCTTTCGGTCGCAGAGCGCTGGTGTTAGCCGAGGTGGCTAATGCTAGCTACACAAACAAGGGCCGAAAAAACGGCGCCGGTCTTGTTCAGCCAAGAGGTTCAAGTCCAAAGAGGAGCCATAGTCCGCCATGGCAAGCGCGGGTTGACATTCCATGTAGAGAGCGTGTCAAATGCGGAATCGTTTGAACATTGTTGCCATATTTGGAAGGCACGTTCGTAAATGAGTACCAAATAGCAGAATGTCTTCTGTTTCTTCTTCTCGTTGTTGTTTGTTTTGGCAGACGAGTGGCAAGAAGTTAGACGTGGTTTTACCTCCTCCTATCGCTCGGGCGGAAAAATAACAGTGACACAGCTCAAGCTTCTCTGTTGTGCCTGTGGGTGGCGCAATAGGCACGCGGGTTAAAAACACAAATCGGCCACCTTATTTGGTACGAGTGCAGGTAATTCATGGCAAGCCAATCACAGAGCAAATAACATATACTGAAAATGTCACTATTATTATTTATATTTATATATATTTTTTAAAACACAATTCTTTCACACTTCCAAACTTTTGGGTTTGAATAGTGAATGTATTATATCCAGGAGCGAATAAGTCTAATTCCATATATGGCTCTGAATAAATAAATAAATAAATAAATAAATACATTAGCCAGGTTTTGTGCATTTCATGAGTACAGCACTGAGTGACGTTATGATAGTAATAATGACATCGCGTCAAACAATATTTCACTGAAAAGCCGTCCAGAGTAAGGCGTTTGCAACAGAAACCCTAGTCACAGAGAGAGGAGCAATGTGTTGACTGAATGAATGTAACCACATTTTTAGAATTTTGTGTCTTGCAGGAGTGAGTTTCACCATTAGGGGCCTTTGAGACAGTCGCCACGCCCTAACCACCTATACTCACCCCCAAAAGTAACAAGTTTTCCATTAAACTTCATATTTATTGCATTAAGTAGACGTTACACTATTAGAAATGCATATTGGTCAAGTTCCCATACTTTTTTTGTTTTAATAAACAAACTGTAAGGACGCAATGTACATTGTGAAATTGTACGAACTTCAAAATTTGTGAGCTTGCTGACAGGGTGGACAATCACAGCCTATAGGGTGGGCACTTTTGGGGTAATTTTAGCATGCCATGATTCAGTTAGCAAGCTGACTGTGTACAATACTATTTAATAATATATTTAAATTTCCACCTTTCGAATCTTGGTTCTGGCCTTGCGTGGGTTTTCTCAAGGTAGTCCAGCTTCTCATCACATACAAAAATATGCCTGTTTGGTTAATTGAAGATTGAAATTTTCCATAGGTGTTATTGTGAGTATGAATGGTTGTTTGTCTGCATGTGCCCTGCGATTGGCTCTCATAAAATCAGCTGGTATAGGCTCCAACTCACCCTAGTGAGGATAAGCACTATAGAATGGATCTATGCTGTCTGATAGTTACAGGAGGCCATAACAAAAAGGGAATTGTGTCATTTTATGGTGACATGATAGTGCAGCATTCATCAGGTCGCTATCAATTGAATCGTGACGGATTAATAAAATAATTAGTGGTGAGCAATTATACAGCGTGCACATGAGAACAGGTCATATAAATAACCTCTTCACTTGGTATTCAAGTAGGCAGAGGGAGCCAGCTGGGGAACTTCTCTCATGACGTGTCCATGGAAACAAGGCAAATGGGGGGGGCGGGCAGCGTTGTGGTTTTTGTTATTTTGCCTGGGATTATGTCAAAATGTAGCAAAATTAAAATGGGAAGTCAATTGTTTTGTTTTCCAACCAAATGAGTCCTCGAGTTGTTCTCCCCCTATGGGGCCGCCTGTCAATCACAGCTCAGGCTGGCCTTGCCATGGCGAGGAAGTGCCACACGGTTGAGGAGGTCCTTAAACGCCACAAGCAACGAATGCCAACACGCCCGAGGTTTTGGGTTCAATCAAATGAGGTGACTAGGGGTGAATTAATTTGAAATTGTTAACAGGCCCTATTATCCTCTTGAATGTGCCCTGAACACTCTTATATTGTTTTGACCATCACATGCGGGTATTCGGTACATTAATACTGCTGTTAGTTTTTATTCATGTTTGTTTTAATACAAATATATAAAGATATTCAGTTTTAATTTAACTAAGCAAGCACGTTCTAGTTTGAATAGAATAGCTCTGAACTGCATGATTTTTGAATCTGCGATGATATAGCGAATCATATTTTGTGCAAGAAGAGACACCTCTCGCCTGCTGGCATGTAATTACGTTCCTGTATCTATTTAAAGGTTTTCTGCACAAGTGCGTGTGTTCTCATGCACAAACAGTAAAGTGATAAATATGCCTTATACAGTATGTACCGTAATGTGAGTGCGTGCCATCTGCTTTGTCGGATTGGCATATGCTGTGCAGAGATCCATTGACATGAGCTAGTTTAATGCTCACCAGCATAACAGGAAGTGACATTTCCTGGTTAGTTAAATTTTAATTGATCCTCTATTGCCCAAAAAGTTGAAAATGAGGGAATTGAGGTTAACATGACATAAAGTTCTATCATAATTACTTCACAGAGGACACAGAGGACAAACGTCAAGTTCTTCAAGGCCAAGGAGAGACCTGACTTCCTTTTTTAGAGTCCTAATTAGACTCCTGACAAAAAGTATTTTTATGCCTCAAGTTGGTGGCAGAGTGGAAGTTTTGACGAGTTAAAGGGCAGAAGAAAGTTAAAGTACATGAAAGCCACTGTGACTGATGTCCAAGACCTGCACTTGCTATCTTTCCGTGAGGAGAAAAATCCTCTCAGAGCCAACCCTCAGCAACAGTCGAGTGATGCGTTCTGGTACAAGATGTGGATGGCGTATTTTGGAATCAAGTTGTTGTTGTTGTTGTTATCCTTTCGGTGATTATTTTCATTTATTTTATTTTATTTTGTTTTTTTTTGCCCATCATGCCTGCACAAGCAGAGAAAACACATGTCTTCTGATAGGTTGAGCAAAATAAATCAATTAGCAGGAACCCTAACAAGCAGAAAAACTTTTAGTAAATAAGGCCAAAAACAAAATTACAATATTTGAATTTGTGGATTAAAACATCACTCAAATCTTATAGAAACTTAAATAAAACTTATTTGTCAATAACTTTGTGTCGTCAAGACGTCCTAACAAGGCTACTGTAATTTCATAAATCTTATTTTACCGATGGATTAGAATGGTGATTTCTCCCACACTCGTTGAGGGACTTGAACTTATCACCACACTTCCTTTGCCCATATTTGGTCGCTCATCTGGGGAAAACGTGAGCTTGCCAAAGCGTCTCGAAGGTCTAAAAATGAGCTTTTCTCCGTCGCCTGTCACAAGAAAAACATCCATATCTTCACTGGCAAGTTGATCACACGCCTGAGCCGAGTCGTGGTTCCGCGCAGAGCAACTCTGAGCTGCGGCGACAAAACATTTGAGAGCGGACAACTGCCCGGAGGAGACACACAGGTAAGCTGAGCTGGACGTCTCGTCGTTTAATTAGCAATAACGACTGCTTCAGTTAGCATTTTATGTCAAAATATTTGTTTATATATGTTATTTTGTTATTCGGACTCACATTGCTATCATTTGCGAGTTTTGCCGGTTGACACCTGTTGAGCTATTAAAATTAACATTCACATATTAAAAGGGGGCTAAAGTTCAAATATGGTAACATGAATGCATATGTTTGACAATAGAAAGTTCAAGCCTTACTACTGGGAAGATATCACTTTTTTTCCCCACATGTTAATCTTGCCAAAATGACCAAAAAGTTACATTTATATTATTTAATACAGTCTGAGACGAGGTGATGGTGGAGAAACAGCCATGAAATTAAAAATAATGCTTTTTTTCTTTTCTTTTTTTATCAAATCAGGAGCACAAGCTTTCTCTGCATGTATGACATTCTTCATGTATTCAGGTTTGGGAAACGTAAACTCTTATTCCAGTTATATTTTTAGAAATTAGATACAGGTGCAGGTAATATAAGTTGCCATGGGAGACGTGTTATTATTTAGTCAAGCGAGGTCAGAGTAGCAGTTTTTCAGACACAAAAACTGCAACAATGTCTTCTGAAGTGTGGTAATTACAGAATACAGGTTGAAATCAGACAATGTCAGATGCGCTGGTGGGCTAACAGAGAGCCCCAGGGTGAGAGGAAGCAACGGTTTGCAACACAGAGCAACATATGTGCAAACGTCGGAAATCTCCATACCTAAAAATATCCTCCTATGTGTAACTTTGTCCTCTTTCCTTCAGAAGCCGGCTGACTCCGCTTTAGACTCATCTCCACGCAGCAATTAGTTGTGAATTAATCACCCTCGACCTTTTTATCATATTGTGCATCAGTGTTATTTATAGTGGTGGCTCGTGTTTTGTTCTCGTTGGCACTCAAGTAGGCACCATAACAGTATTGCTCATACGCCTTTCATTGCAGCATCGATGAGCGCCTTTGTCTCCTTTTCTTCTACTGTAAAGGCTGAGTTATTTCTAAAGTGTTTGGAGTGAGTGAGTGAGTGAGTGAGTGTGTGAAGTGAACTGAGGCCTTGTTGTCGTCGCACAAGCCGTACGGTGTCTGCCTGCTCGGCAAAGGTGCAGCCACGGCATGTAAAAGCTCTCAATTCCACTGGATTTTCCGCGCCGGATCAATGGCCGGGCCAAATCGGCTTTCAGGTGCTTTGACAGCAGCCACCAGGAGCTTTTGGGAATAGAGTGACTGACTGGATTTCTCTTTTCTTCTCCCTCTCAGATCTTAAAGGGGAAGTCAAGTCCCAAATTTTCTTAATGTGTTCTATGCTTCCCCACTAGTCTAAACATGGCATTCCGATTAATCGTGTGCGGTGGTTGAAATTTCAAAATACGATTTGCGGATGAACCCTGTTATCTACAGGCACAAGCTGTCACTTTGATCCACTTGTCACTTCAAGTTCTCCAAATTGAATTGATGGTTCATTGTCTCTCTGCATGAAAGGAGGATTCAGCAGAGGTCCATTTTTTTTTTTTTTTTTTTGCAAATGTAGAAACCTCAAGAGGCCTCGGGATTGATGCTTATGAAGGTCTGTCACCCTGCTAGATAATCTAAAAAAAGGGCAATAGCGACCTCAGTTCGTATGACATCATCACGCAGCGTAAGCCCCCAATGAAGCTAATAAAGTGGTCATGCCAGGGACCGGACCCCCCCCCCGAAGTGGTCACCAGTCAATCGCAGGAAGATTGCGAGACTTTATCTAATTTGAACCACTTCACTATTGAGGGCTCCTTCAAAGGTGTTTAGCGTCTGCTTGAAAGGATCCAGGCATAAAAAGTAGCCTCAGTGGATCCCTCTTCTTGTATCGCCTTCATCTTCCAAGCCCTCAAGAGGGCAGCCACGTGTCCAACAGTGTGTACGTTTAGCTGCGGTAGTGCGAGCCCATTAGGACATCAAGGCTTCTCTGCCGGCCTTTGGTGAAATTCCATTTACCTTTATGTACTAGCTCCCTTCCCTCCGCCGTTACCATAGAGACACTCAGCAAGGCGCCTTTGGCTGCCGGGGCTCATTGGCTCGCACGGACGAGACGCTGGCGAGCTAACGTTTCCCTGGCATGCCGTCGGCACCGGTGTCTGGGAGAGAGGCATTTTCTTGGCCTTGACTACTTTTCCCAGGCAGCTGCTTAAACATGCCCCCCACGATCCCCCACCCCACCCCGCCCCATTTCCCGATCGCTAGCAGTGAGGCCCGTTTTGTCACCACGGAGTGAAATCCTGTTGGGAGAGGTCCACGGCTGTAATTGAAATGCGCTCACCTGGGAGGCAGCCGCTTGTCGCTGTTGCCCGTCAACACGGGCCGCGCTGCAAATGACGGGCCGCTTCCCGCGGGGAGCATGTGACCCCAATCCCCCCCACCCCCCACCCACCCCGCCCTCAGCGCGGCGAAGGAAACATTTTCACTTTCAACGATACGCTTCGGGAGGTCTCTCGGAGATGCCGTCAAGTGAGTTGCCAATCGCGACGTAGGGGCAGCCGAGCATTAAAAACATCGAATCATTTTTCACATGGAGTGGTAGCAAATGGATACTTGGAATGCCACATTACTCACAGACTGGACTCACGTTTGGAAATGATGTTGAAATTATTGGTGTGGGCATACCAGTAAAATAAATACTTGTTTGTGACATGCATGATTAAAAAAAAACGAGATACTCTCGTGCAGCAATGTTCGGCGAACACTGAACACTAATAAAAAATATGTAACGGTGGGGGGGGGGGGGTTAGTTTTAGGCGGGCAACTGAACAGTGCGAGGTCCCACCCGGAAGATTTGAACTGCTTTGTGCTCTAACAACAAACGATGACGTCTGTACCTACTGGTCGGCCGGTGATCAATTTTATTCAAGAGGAGACGACAGGCGTTATTGTCTGAAAATGACATTACTTGATTATTAGGAAAAATTGTGATGTTTATGAGGATTATAAGGGGCGGGCGTGGAGTTAAATTACGTTTCCGGTAATTGCAGCTGGTGCATAGAAGACACCTGAGGCTTGATTTACTAAGGCCTGGTACACACATGGGAATTTATATATAATATTTAAAGATTTTTTTTTTTAATCTGTGAGAGACATGAAGCATGAAGATAGAAAGTCAGGGATTTAACAGTTTTGGTCATATTGTGTGCGGTCTGCTCCGATAATGATCCACGTAGTCGAATGTAGTGGAAGAAGCAAACAAACATAAAGAACTCGACCGCTCGATTGTGAAAGCCAGTAAGCCACGTTTTGCTTGTTTACTGCTTTTCACACTTAGGCGCGTTAAATGACAATTGGACTCTGTTGATAACCAAAACGGGAACACGTGCCTAGAAAAATAAACAATCTCTTTGATGAACTCAAGTGTGGACGATTATCAGCTATGTCTTGGATGTTGATAATGAGTGCTGACCACTCTGCTTATTCTTAGCGTGGGTCGGTTTTTTTTCCCCCCATTTAATCCGCATTTCCTATAATGGGCTTTTCATAGAACCGTAGGAATTTTCCGACACTTTCTCTCAGCGGGATACATTTGAAATGACCCATTCATGATATATGGCAGAGAAGACGAGACACTTGAGACTAATGGAGTGGATGCTCCGTGAGGGTTGCCAGATGTCAACTCCGCGGATCGATAAGGCTTCGGCCGCCGATGCAATTTGCGCTTCCTCACGTCCGACTTTGCCCGAGACGGGGAGTCGTCTGATTCATTCGATTGTTGCGCTAGCGATCGGTGTGCAGAGTATTGTGGTACACCTGCCGAATGTAATGAGATCAATACAAAACATAAATAAACCAACCCCCAAAAAAATTCTGTGCTAAAATTGGCGACTCGTCTCCGACTCGATTCAACTCACGTGACTCGAGTCCGTCACCTCTGGCCGTTACGAATGTAAATTGCATTCGTCTCTGTCTCTCTGCAAGTGTTGTGACTTTTGAATTTGTGAATGACTTCCTTTTAATCCGATTCAGACAAAAGCGATCCGGTTAATGATATTAATTCAAAACGGCGTCCACTCAGACTCCCATTCCGCTAATTGTCCTTCATTACACATGCCTAATAGCCCTCGCCATTGTTCTGCTTGAAGTGCTCCCGCCCGAGGCCCCTCTGCCTCACCAAGCTTCCCAGACGTGGCCTGTCAACTTTTTAAAAGAGTGTTCGACCGAGTCGGGCTGACTGTGTGGAACGGCGTCTCCATCAATCACTCGGGCTCTCTTGTGCATCTTGTCAGCCGTCCTTTTGTGAGCTTCCTCACCTCTCACTATTTGCTGGCTCACACAAAGGGCTTTTGCGAGACATTCGGGTGTACTAAAAATGCTCTTGGACTGCATTTACACCGCAGGTCCTAGTGCCCAATTCCCATCGACTGCCTATTATCCCTTTTTTTTTTTTTTCCCCCTGAATGTCTAAGTGCCTGCAAGTGACACTTATTCAATATTGTCATTGCGATTTACTATGCGCTTATTTTATTTTTTTTTTTTTTGCGAAGTCCTCTTATACATTCATTATACATAAATATAATACGTTGAAACACGGCATTCTGATTAATTTAGCGTTTGTGGAGTATAAGTTAAGTAGGAAAATGCACTTGCTTTTAGCCATCTCTGGGGGCGGCCATTTTGTCTTCTGTCGACTGAAAATGACATCACAACTGCTTACAACGACCAATCACAGCTGACCTGTTCTCTGAATCTGAGCCGTGATTGGTCGTTGTGAGCAGTTGTGAAGTCATTTTCAGTCGACAGAAGACAAAATGGCCGCCCCCAGAGATTGCTAAAAACGAGTGGATTAACACTTATTCCACAAACGCAATATTTATCAGAATGCCCTGTTTCAACTAGTGGGCGTGCATAAAACATATTCTTGAAAAAAATATGTTTGCATTGACTTCCGCTTTAAGCACTGAATCTACTCTAGACACTATTATAAATAATTAAGTAAAACTTTTTTATTATTATTTTTTTCCCCCCAAATTGTACCATTTGAAAATTGTGTTCTACTGCGTTGCGATTTGATTCATTTTTCTGTCCAAGTTTGAGTCTTCCCCTGAAGGATACGCCAATGGCTTCCATTGAAAAGATTTGTCTTATTTGATGATCACCACTCCTAAAGTCGCACATTTACATCCTATTTACTCCTGTTTAGCTTTACAATTGGTGTTTATTTTTAGTTCATTTGCATCACTTGCTTAGACTGATGTGTATCGACACCGATGCATTTTTAATTTTAGCCTTTACGTTGCAGCACTCACATGGACGGATAACCGTTTTTTTTTTACCCCCTCTTCTCATCGCTTGAAAGCAAAAAAAAAAAAATCTGAATTGTGCCACTCGCATGCATATGATGTAAAGCTTTGATATGTCTGAAAAATGAATGGTGGCCGTCTAGAGGGCTGACCAGCCGAAGCATTCTCAGGTGACATTTACAGTAGGTTATTATTAATGGGACTTCTGATGAATGAATGAAACAATGATGCAAATGTTCCCGGCAGTTACAGTAAATCTGATAAGGTATCAGCTAAGTAATGTGCTCTGTAAGCAAAATTGGGATATACGCTGCAGGTATTTATAGAAACTCAACCTTCTGTCAAGATTAAAATGATCAAATGCTAATAAAATGAGGATATGATTAGATAATCCTGTAAAGTGGCCCTGGGATTATACATTATCACTTTGAGTAAATGGGGGTGGGTGTGGGGGGGGGGGGGGTAGGGTGGGGTTGACTTGGGACAACGGGAGCTGATTTATGAAATATCATTTGTTGGTGATATTGCAAGGAAAACCCGCCCCGCGGTCGCCGTCTTGCGCCGCTCGGCTTCATTAAATCCATCGGACTTTATTTGAATCTTCTCTGCAGAGGGCTGTCATGTTATGAAGGTTACATAACTCTGTTAGTCTTGAAAGACAACCTTGAAGTGGAAATGAAAGCGAAGGACGTGCCAAGTGACTGGCAAAAATGTCTGCTTTTGTATAAATATTCTGCAGTATGTAACCGATTTGAATGCGTCACGTTTATACTGTTTGGACAATATTGCAAGATTGTGCTGGACTAAATAAAGAAGGTCAGACCTTGTGCGATTTTAGAAGTATTTATAAGTCACCTGTATGATGTCTCCTTTGGTCGAAATGATCAAGAAAATAAATCAAAAGCAAAGATTGTCATTTCACACGCGGAGGCACTACTTCATCCCCAAGGCACCGACCGGAATTACACTCGCCAGTTTGTGCATGTGGCACAGGCTCGCTCACGGGCACGTTTTCTGAAATTGGCAGCTCCAAATGATTTTCTTGGTTGTTTACTTTCCCGCTTGATAGGTGGGCAGGCACTCCGGAGACTCAACTGTTTGTATACAAGCAATTAAAAAGTCACATTGCCATAAATTGTCCCATTTGAATTCAAACTCACTGTACAAGAAAGTCACCTGTGACAGAAAGTCAAAGTTAACAAATGAAGTGCGTGCCCTGTACCAAGTGACTCAGAGTTAGTCTTACTGCACCGACACACACCGAACATTTGGGTAGTTGCTGTTCCACCAAAATATTGTAGCTGTCACTTGCGTGCTTATAAATTTTGCGAAAGTCAAGGACGTGTCAGCTACCTGTCGCGCCTGGATCCTAACAAGTGCTTTAATTCGCACAGTGTAAGTGATGTCGTTGGATTTTGGAACAAAAAAACCCAAAAACAAATCATATGAAAAGTGAAGCATTAAGTTTCAATCTTATGTAGAAGATTTTTATCAAAAAAAGTCGAACTGAAAATATCAAACAAGAAAATTTCCATTAGGGACGTGCGTGAGCAACCTAATTGATCAAGGAAATGTAGTCAACTCCCCATTCCTGATTGTCGTAACATTTTTCAAACTTGTACCTCCTCCAGGTGTCCCCGAGAAATGAATTTCAAGGTGCAGATGATTTCTTTCAACAATAACCTAAATGAGCATAAATGTCAATCGAGTGCTTGGCCAACACCTCAGACTGGCATCGGATCTGGCAAAGAGGGGAGGGATTCAACTGCAGTTGGAGGTTGCCATGGCGATGATAACTGACTAACGAGACATACAGAGGCCGGCTTGTTCCCGCCCTGTTGCTGTGTTTGGCACTGAAGCACTTGAAGTGGACCCGCAACAGAGCCGTCAATGCCCATGGCCCTTTGTGTTGAAAGCAATTGTCACTATTGCGCTTACTTTGTCACACATTAATCGTGTGTGGCTGCATTGGATGTGTGAACTTGCACTCCAAATGTTACTTTATGACACAAATGTTCCATATATATATATATAAAAAAAAAAAAAAAAAAAACTCTTAGTTCTTTGCTCAACTCTGGAATCGCAAGGTTCTCATTGCTCAAGAATGAATCATTGCCAAGTTAGAGGAGCTATTAAAAAAAAAAAAAAACTGACACAACCCCCCTAAATCCTTTGTCACTCTCCTTGTCTTTTGGGGGCCGACAGTGTAGCGCCATGACGACACTGCTGGACCTGAAGAGTAGCGTCTTGCGGCAGGTGCAAAGGAGCCAGTCGTTGAGGACCCGCAGGGAGTCGCCGCCCGCTGCCGGCAGCCCTCTCGGCCACTCCCCAGAGCCCTTATCCCGAAGGTGAGTCAAGAGTGGATGCACACAAACGCAACAACTATGACCTCAAGGAAGAAGAACAGACTGAAGAAACCATTAAGTTGTCACGTAAGACAAAACATTTATAATTACATTTTCAATACATTCGATCCCTCATGAGGAAATTCAACTCCCAAACTGCTCGGTTTTGTTGATGCATTATACATTTTATATTACATAAAAATAGCTCAAAATAAAATTATTGTATATACATTAAATTAATATTAAGTCTGACAGTACAGTAATAGGGATGTAACGATTAATCGTTTAATCGATTAGACTATTCGATTAATCGGTTTGATTAAATGTCTTTGAATTTTTTCCCATTCCAGATGCATACCAGATTTTGAATGTGTAGATCAAATTATGCGCTTGCACCAAACATTGCGTATTGCGTTTGTGGATGGCTGCAGCGCCGCACTAGCGCATAAAGCGCATCTAAAAAATCGAATCGAAAATCGGTAACTGAAAATCGAATCGAATCACGGGTTGAGTGAATCGTTACATCCCTAATGACAAAGTTAAACATTTCACTCATAAGCACAAAAAAAGGACAATTTATTTCAGCTGCTTTGGTGTTTTGTGCTACTGACTTTTATGTACATATTGGACACACATTCATAAACAATCTTTCTCCGATTTGTTTTCAGTCAGCCAGCGTCACCTTCATAACCACCCGGCTTGTTCTAAACACAGCTGGTGTTCATTCCGAAGAATTGGACTCATCAAACATACTATTACAATGTCAGGCTCCAATAGCCTCACAAATGCCTTCCTGTACTGTATATCACTTAGCGCCATGTGGTTCGTACGTACGGCGAGCCCACTGCTGTTTCTAAATGTATTCTTTGCATCAACGTGTGTGTATGTGTTGCACATCAGTGTGTGGCTTTCAAATTGTGCACTGCGTTTCTAAATTGTGTCTGGCCACCATAAACACATTATGGTGTTCGTTAGCATTGACTCGCTGTGTTGCTGTCAAACTTGAATTTGTCACAACAAGCCTCAGGATCAGATGGAGAAAAAAAAAAAATGTCATGATGAAACGGTAATATACAATCGTATGTATGCGTTATTATCTCTATTTTCTTGTCGTTCTTATCAATATTTTAATCTGTGCCAAGCCTCTTGAATGAACGGATGCTGCACTGTAACTATGGTGACGTCTACTCAAATGGACACCTTATCTGCATTTCAAAGCCATGCCACTTGAATAAATACCGTAGATGCCACACCCTCTTTTTTCCCGCTTCAATGGACGCCTCAGCCCTAATTAATCACTGGATGTGTCGGGCCACTTTAAAAAAATAAACGCCTCGCCACAAACATTAAGACTAATGCTCTAATGGATGCCTTACCCCATTTGAGCACCAGCTGTGTCACACCGCTTGATGAAATAGATGCCAAACCTCAATTACAGGGACTTCTGCTAAAGTGGGTGCCTTACCGCAATTACTTACTGGGGAGTCAGGCCAGTTGAAGAAATAAATGCCACACCTCAAATTTAAGGACCTCAACTCCTATGAACGCCTTACCCTAATCGATCACCGAGCTTATTGGGCCACTTGAAGAAATACCGCACCCCAAAGTTAGGGACTTCCATGCCAATGGATGCCTTACCCCAATTGATCACCAGGTGTGTTGGACCATTTGAATAAATACTAAAAAATGTTGCACCTTAAATAAAAGCCTCTTTTCTCCAACAGGTTACTGTATCAGTCAGTGTATAAAAGTACAGTATCAGAATAACTATAATATTATTATGAGATAAAAGAAAACAATTGTCCTTGTACATTTGTACAAAACAGTTGTCCTTACGCCTAATAGTCGCCTCGTAATCTCTGCAGTTGAGTAAACAAACACAATCAGCCACTATTGAAGGAATTGCAGGAATAAATCTGAATATGTCAAGTATTGTGTGTACGTGTAAATGCGTGAATATGTACTGTTAGCGCTGTTGTGGTGCTGCGTTTTGTTAATCCCACACATGTGGCTAAATGCTCTTGTTTATCTTTGTCTTCCCTTTTTGATTCCATGCAAGTTTGCCGTGTGCTTGTCTCGTAGCAACAAATCAAGCGACACAGGTGAAATCCCCCCGCCCCCCCCCCCCCTTAAGATCCCCACGCCTTCTCCCTACCACCAGCTCAGTCTTGTTTTGAAACCTCATCTGAAGCAAAAAAACAACAACTAATAGTATGGACCTGGGGTTACCATAGCAACCTAAACCCAGGCTTTGCTGCCTCGACGTGAACTTCCCTTGTAATGACGCCCGTGTTTATTTTTAACACAGAGGACGACCTCGGGTGGCGCGCTGAACCTGTTTATCTCCTCGCGTATCGCTCTGATTAAATATTTTAATAAATGCATATTCCAATCGGCTCCGGCAGGATCCTCTTTTTTTTTTTTTTTTTTTTTTTGTCTCCTTCCTTTAAATAGTTGTCTGAACTGTCAGTACCGTGCATGTCATTCCTCATTTCCCATGCGGGCTCCCTGGTGTTAAAGCCTCCCCGCTGAGCCGCCACCGTGCACGTACGCTGAGAGCTCATCATTAGAGGCAGGCTGTTGATCTTTGTTCGCCATTCACATCACCGTACACACACCTGCACTATGGCTTTAATTGACAATGGAGGCTGGCCAGGTCGATCATTTCTATTTGAGAAATGTAGTGTTGTGCGCGTGTGCACTAATTACGTTGGGATGCGACAATCAGGTTCCAGCCAGCAGCGGTGGACTTGGCACTTTGCATTTCTTCTTTGCCGGGATCTCATTAGCAGGTTTGCCAGCTCCGTGTCACTGCTTTTTAATCAGTGCCTGCACAGAGGACCAGCACACTGGGAGCGCGGACCTCCATCGAGGGGAATAAGCGGCCCACTAAAGAAGTTTAAGATTCAATGCTAAGTCAGTCCTCATTAGTTTAGCGGAACTGTGCCCTGGTGGCACTAGCAGGTGTCCACTGAATTCTTCTACAATTTTGCTTGGATCTACACTAGAGATAGACCGATATGTTTTTTTTCAGGGCCGATACCGATTATTAGTGGTGAAGGCGACCGATAACCGATATTTGGAGCCGATATTAATTTTTTTTTCTCGTAAAAATTAAAATATTGGCATCAAAATCTAAAAAAAAACTTTTTAAAAAATTGTTAACTTTGTTGAAACATCTTTCAGCACAAGTTTATTACAATTTTTTTCAGATTTGTATAATGTAGATTTTTTTTGAGGTATTATTACTAAAAAATTTTGACAATATACATCTTTGGTACCGAATTCTAACAAAAAAATTCAGGGAGCACCCTGGGTCGTCAGCATGTCTTAAAAAGTGATAAAAAAAATAGCTCCATATAGTTTTCGACTAAATGAAGTTCTCCAAAATTTCAAAATGACAGAAAATTAAACTTTCACATATCTTAGTTTTGATTCCAACACAGTTTTAAATTTATTATCGGCCATCAGATGTTTTAAAAAGGCTGGTGCCGATATTCGTCAAAACGCAGAATATCGACGCCGATAATTAGCCCGGCCGATAATCGGTCTACCCCTAATCAACACTAAATCAAACTAGTGACTGTCACTATACGCCGTCTTTTAACTCTGTAGGCTAAATATGGAGGCCTCAGTGACAAAAACATGAGAATAATTCTGGTTCCGTTTTCTTTTTGGCTCGTGCCACTGAAGGAAAAGACAAGATTCTATCTTCTAGGTGAGCGCTTTCCATCGGTGACTCCTTCTTGCCTAATCAATTATGTAATTAGAGCATGTGAGCGTAGAAATCAGTGGGGGTAGGGTGTTAGTGCATGTCACGCGCATCCTCGGGCGGCGATAAGAGCCGCAGAGCTGATACGACGCGAGTGACAAGCGTGTGACAATCGGATTTCTGTAACCCCAAAAAAAAAAAGCATGGTGTTTGATCGGAAGCCATCACATGGTCTTTCATGCCGCCGCAGTCAGTGATGCGCGCACGAGTAATTGCTGTGTACGTGCTGCCACAGTATGTTGAAGTTTGAAAACGAGCGGCCGCTTGTCACCTCCACTTTTTCAATAAGCCGTCTTCATGTTTGCCTCCCATCCCCGCGCCAGCCCAGACGGGAGGGGGGGGGGGAATGTAATTGAAACATTGGGAATGAATTCAGAAAAATACCTTTGACTCAAAACAACATGAGAACCTGTTTCCTAGCAACATCAAGCCACTTTTTCTTTTTCTGGTGACGTGAGCAAGACTGACTGTCAAGTGCGTTGTGTTTATTTCATTGTGTCAGATCAGGCATCATTTCGAAAAAAAAAAAAAAAAAAAAAAAAAACAACAAGTCTTGTCCCAAAAGCTGGGAACAAAAGATCCGACAATGTTTAGCCAAATCCCTCCGGCAGTAAGACTGACAGAAGACTGAACAGATTTGTGCTCACTACAATGCCCACGACAATTAAGAACGGATGTGGAGGGAATTGAGGGTCTCAAAGCGAAAGGATGACGCCGGAGTGGAGCTTACCCGTCTAACGAAAACAAAAACCACTATAGCAATCCTTTTGTGAGCCTCACTCACTTTAGCTACACTCCAACAAAACACAGTCCATCTATGGGAGTATTTTGATTTCCACGCATCTTAACTCTAACCCGGTTGAGCGGTCAAATATTTCAGCAGGTTTAGCCCAACAAGTGATTTTTTTTTTTTTTTTTTTTTTTTTTTTCAACCCAAGCAGCGGGAGCTCGACTAGCTCCCCCAGCATGGCTGCCATTAGTCTTCATCAATACCTCAGGGCTTTACCATCTGCTCCCCCCGCCATGGCGAGAGTCGGCGGGCGGCGGCGGGGATGGGCTGCCACACAACCCGCTGCGATGCGATGACGCCAATAAACGAGCGCGTGACGGGGGCCTCGCATAGACTGGCTCCACCGCAGCGTAATATGACGAGGGTATGGGAAACGGGTGGGTGGGCGAGGGTTTTCGGGAAAAGGCCGATCCCCGCCGCTGTGCACATCAGAGGTGGTTTCCATCCAAGTCGGCGGGTGGTGGAAAGCGAGAGAGATTTGGTAAGGGTTTGCAAGTGGCATTCCCAAGGTGCTGGAGCTTCCTACTCAATCCA
This sequence comes from Filicampus tigris, assembly GCF_054856515.1. NCBI lineage: Eukaryota > Metazoa > Chordata > Actinopteri > Syngnathiformes > Syngnathidae > Filicampus > Filicampus tigris. The sequence goes on from NC_141232.1 coordinate 6,336,773, forward strand.
TTTTTTTTTTTTTTTACTCCCATCAGCTCTCTAAACGTCACCATGACGACCGGGCGGCTGGCGGGAGTCCGGGAATTCTCTCAAACCTGGACAAAAATACGATTAGCATTTTTGCACACAGCTGTGCTCATTTGATTAAAAATAGATCCCAGAGAGCAGCCATGGTGGAGTCCAGTTCAGTCTGTCATGACAATCCTAAGACATTCGCAGACTACTTTAGTCCAATAGACATTTATGAGACGGTTCAACTTTAAAGGGAAAGTCAACCCAAACATGTTATTTTCAAGAAAGGTTTCGATGCAAGCCCACTAGTTGAAACGAGGCATACTGATAAATATTGCGTTTGCGGAATAAGAGTTAATCCACTCCTTTTTCGCCATCTGGGGAGCCGGCCATTTTGTCACTTCTGTCGACTGAAAATGACATCGCAAGGGCTCAGGTAACGACCAATCACGGGTGACCTGTTTTCTGAAGCTGAGCCGTGATTGGTCGTTACCTGAGCCCTGAGCAGTTGTGACGTCATTTTCAGTCGACAGAAGTGACAAATTGACCGCCCCCTGAGATGGCTAAAAAGGGGTGAATTAACTCATATTCCACAAACGCAATATTAATCAGAATGCCGTGTTTCAACTAGTGTCCTGTTGGGAAAATATTCTTGGAAAAAATGTGTTTGGGTTGATTTCCTCTTTCATAGTTTAAGTGAAATGACAAGTAACTCCAAGTCGCCTGGCTCTCTTTTAGAAATCTTGTTCGTGCAGAGTTTGTGATCCTAGCAGCTCCCAACCGGTCCTCCGACCATTTCAAGACTTTCTGGCGTGTCTGTAAAAAAAAAAAAACCTTTCAGCATGGATCAAAGTTAAAACAATTAGCGGATTTTTTTTCTTTTTTACTGTTAGCACTTCACAGGCAAACAATGTCTTTGAAGGGCTAAAGACAAAACAGCATGAGAAATGATGCACTGCGGAAAAAAGGAGCAAAAATTTCAGACATTCATTGACGGTTGCCTGAGTCAAATTCTACACATCAGATGGTTTGACAGCATTACCAATAAAGCTGCTGTAAAAAAAAAAAAAAAAGAACTCAAATCAATGGACTAAAATGGGAACATTGAATACATACTCAGCTTGTCTGCAAGTAAAGTTGAATCTACAAGGAAAACCTCAATCCCCAATCTGCTGGCTCAAAACAATCAACCCAACCTTGTGTAAAAAATAACCCAATCCGTTCCAAATCCAGAAAGACTAGGCTCGTTCTAAACAACCTCATTCATTTAATCAAGCGTCTTGTTTTTTTTTTCCTTGGCAGGATCTCCGAGGAGAGCATGGAGTTCTTTGAGCGTATGAACACCATTCTGCAGAAACAGGAGAACATGCTGCAGGCCGGCCAAGCCGAGGTAACCTCCCGCCCAACTTCCACCTTTCCATCTGTTGGCAGGCCAACGACACGCGGGCAAGCAAGGAGCGAGTGGGCAGCGCCGCAGCCCGTGCCCGCTCCGCCGTGACGTCTGTGAACAGACGGACCGGGGCCAGCGTTTGCTTTGGAAGCTGGTCAATAACGAGCTGCTCTCAGTGGTTATGTTTCTTCCTCCAGTCTTATCAGCGCGTTGACAAAGAGTTTGTCATCACCCCAACGTGGCGTCATCGTTGCATCCAAAAAACAAGTTGATTATAAACTCTTCCTCTGACTGTTCCTAACACAGTGCCAAAGAGGAGCCTGCACCGTGCCGCCGCCACAAGAACATGTGGACCAGGCCTTTATCCAGGACAGAATCAGCAGGACGGAGGTTTGTTAGCACCACTGCTTAATTTACCTTAAGGCCCTGATACACCAAACCGACGTCGGAGGTCTTTAAGCGCCGTCTGATTGGTGTAGCGGCCACCGTCGTAGTGTCGTAACCCGTCTGTAAACGTCTTGGGGGCGTTTACGTTTGTTGAATCGGCGTCGCCAGTCGGGACATTTGGTCACTCTGATTGGCTGTTAGCTAGCAAATCAGCGCGCGGAGCACCAACGTGAATTGACAAATGCGGAAAAACAGTGAGCACGCCTCCCCTGCCTTAATCTCCTTACAAGTACAAGAGCGAGGGTTGACGATGTAAGTATTTCACAAGAAGAATAGAGCCGAATGCATTGTTTACGTTGCTATGATCCGCCCCCGGCCAACATCTTTCCGGTTGGGAGTTTTCTAACCGTGAGAAATGGTGACTACCGCCGCCGATGGTATGGAAGGGTATTGCATCTTATGCATGCGCAGAAGGTGCTTTAATGGTCAGCGTCGCTGTCTGTCGTTGCCGTGTGTTTTGCCAGCGTGACGTTCCGGCAGCCGGCCGGACGCCACGGGGGGTAAGCGTCTGTCGCTGTTGGTGAACGTCGTTTTGGTGCACCAGGGCCTTTACACATGAAAATGCAATGACAGAAAGAATGCAAATGGTATATAAGGACGTGAGTGTCGCAATTCAGTGTTTTCTTTCCCATGCAGCTGGACCTGCTCTACGAGGAGGTCGTGTACACAGTCGTCAACCGAGTGGGGGTTCCTTCATCAGAGCATGTGACGAGTGACGAGGAGCTTTTTGCCTACCTCCTGAAGGTATTGTAACGCATTTCCCCAAAATATTAGAAACACATCAGAGTAGCCGTATGTATATATATCACACACACACACACACACACACACACACAAAACAGACATGGCAAGGCACAGAGAAATATGAGGGGGAAAAAAAAAGCACCCGAGGGGAGCTCATCCACGCTGGGAAGAATAACAGCGCACAGCCACAGTGAGCACCGCCAGCACAGAGACCCCCCCGTCCCAGAGACCCCCGTCCCAGACTGACCAGAGTAGACCCGGGACATGGCGCAGGGGCCCCGGGTCCCCAGGAGAAAGCCAGCTACACCTCCCAGCACGGAGGCCTCCCATGAGGAAAACACCGGAGCTTAAAGCTTAAAAAAAACAAAACAGAATAAACAATGAAGCTAAAAAAACAAAAAAATGAGTTGAAAACTAAAAGACAGTAAGATTAGATAAAAAATAGGCCTAAATGTAAAAAGTCCCCCAAAAATGAGGGGTGACGGCAAAAACCTGGCATCCTTTGTCATGATGATACCGAAGCCGTGATATGACATCTATTGCCATGTCATGCCAGCTATTGCCGGCTTCTTGTGCGCACGCAGTGAGCGGCTTTCATCCTCTCTGTATAGAGTCTGTTCCCAGGAGCTCATGAAAAACATTCTTGTTTTCATTTCCATCTTGAAAAAGGTGTTTGATATCTGCGAGGAGGAGCATGACATCATACTCCAGAAAGTACAAGAATCCAAGGTGAGATTGATGCAGAATTGCACAAATGTTTGTAAAAACAAAACAAAAACCAGCCTTCTTCATGGTGTCAGTTATTGCAGCTATTTAGTGCGTTTCATTCACAGAGAGCCACTTTTTCCCTGAGAGCTTCTGTCTTGAAAGCTAAGAATCTGCTCGCGAAGGACGCCAATGGTAAGACACTTCACGTATTCAATCACCTCTCCCTGGCCAGAGCTAATATATTCTCCGTGATGCCACTGAAAATGCTTTTAAGCGCACTTAGCAAAATAGTCAAGTTGTTTACCTCTCATTTGCTAATAGCATTTTAAATGCACAGAGGTGCGCTGTTGATTGATTGTGAAAGAATGACACTTTGAGTTTTTTTTCAAGCTCGTATGAGTGAGAGTGAGTGAGTTGTGAGAAATATGTATCAAATGGGAACAATAAAGAAATATGTTCACAAAGACAAAATATTATGTCCAAACCAGGTCATTTCAGCAGTTTGATATTATAGTCAGCGCATATCACTTGCCCGCTGATATAGGCGTTAAAAATGAAAACTCCCAAATTGGGTGCTTGCAACTGCGGTGTAAATCTGCTGTGCGTGCGAATCAGAATCTGTTGTGTGTCCAGGCTACAGCGACCCCTACTGCATGTTGGGCATCCTGGAGGGCCAGAGCCCGCGGGAGCCCGAGGAGAAGAAGGAGAGGAAGTTCAGCTTCAGGAAGAGGAAGGACAAGTTGGAGAAACGCTCCAGCACCAAGGAGGCGCTGCCGGCCAGGTGCATCCAGGTGACCGAGGTCAAGGCGGAGACCCTCAATCCCGTCTGGGATGAGCACTTTGTCTTGTGAGTTTTTTTTTTTTAACCTTTCGTGATGATGATGATGATGATGATGATATATCACTCAAAACACCGTGAGCACTTCTCTTTTGTGTTTGTATTCACAGTGAAGTGGATGACGTCCACAGTGACTTGCTACATTTGGACATTTGGTAAGATTAGGGGAGTTAATTCATTTGAATGAAATTCTTCTCCCTTCATAATGTAATAATTGATTTGCATGTGATGCAAACCAGCATTGTATGGCTCTTAACATTAAAGCATGATTCAGGTGCATCGTGAAAATGTGGCGTTATCAGGATTTTTTTTTTTTAGCATTGAATCCAGGGGATAATATGACCCCATTCACACAAGAGTTCATATATTTTCCTACTGGCCACAATATTAGGTACACTTACACAATCGAATAATATCTGGTAAAGGTATAAAAACGTTGCCTTAAGAAGAAGGCATAGCGAGGGTCTATTGATCGATTACTTATGATTCATAGACTTCTAGCTTCAATTATAAGATTAAGTGCAGTCAGACCTGACGCTTAGGCTCCAAAAAGTCCTCATATTCTCTTTGAGATTTGATTATATTGATGTTCTTGTGACTGAAAAGAGAAGGCACTCTTTTTCTCTCCAGGGATCACGATGACGACGTCTCTGTGGCTGAGGCCTGCAAAAAACTCAATGAAGTCAGTGGACTTCGAGGAATGGGAAGGTATTATAGATTTTTTTTTTTTGACTTGGTTAATTGTTTCTTTTCAAAATAGTACAGCACAATCATACCACTCTGTTAGGTATTTTAAGCAGATCGCAAAATCGGTGCGTGCCAACGGATCGTCATCATCCGGCTCCGAGGAGAATGCAGACGACTTCTTGGGATGCATCAACATCTCTTTAAATGTGAGAGAAGTTGCGATGTTTTGAAGTGAAAGTATTTCCTCCGGATGGCTTTTCACCCAGCTTGTTTTTTGTTTTTACCGCCCTGACAGGAGATTCCCGTCGGCGGCTTCGACACTTGGTTCAAACTGGAGCCTCGCTCGAGCGCCTCCAAAGTGCAGGGAGAATGTCACCTGATATTGCAGCTGTTCACAAGCCAGGTGTGTGAAGCGGGCTTCTGCAGGGTCGCCTCCTTTTGAGGAAGGTGTTCACGCTCTCATTTTGGACCCAGAGAGACACGACGCTGTCGAGGAAAGAATCGAACGTGTCCATCCACAAGAAACTGCTGAGTCAGATTGTGGAGCATGAGCACGCTCACGTCAAGGTGAGAGTCTTCCTTTATTTGTCATTTGAGTTGTGTGCCTTGGCACCTTGGGAACAGAAAGTTGCCTTTTTTTTTTTTTTGTACAAGAATCCGATTCCGTCCTACTCACTCCTCCCCTCTATGCTCGCAGAGGAGGAGGAAAAAACAGTTCATTGGTGGCAATAAACTTTAAAAAGGCGTTTACTCAAATATGCAAGCAGCCAATCAAATTGTGCCCTGTTTAGAATTCACCTAAAAAAAGGAAAGTGCTCTTTAGAATAAGCATACTGTATTTTCCGGACTATAAGCCGCTACTTTTTCCTTATATAAAGGTGCGCCTTATAGTCTGAAAAATATGGTAAGCGCTTATCGAAACCTTGACATTTTAAAACCGATTTAAAAAAACACATTTACAAGATTTACTCGGTTGTTAAATTTCACACTTGATGGGTGGGCAGGCACTCCACAGAGCCAACTATTTGAACAAGCATATAAAAGATCACGATTTGAAGCCTGACCCTGACGTCTTTTGCTAGCGTGAGCCATACAACTGGAACGGGCAGGTTAGCCCCCCGGCGTGGACGGTACTGACTCACCATGCTGTGCAGACGGACCTCACCCGTCTCCAACAGGCCATTATGTGAGTTTCTATTGTACGAGGGCGCAAATACAACAGCGGCTAACATGCTAATAGGTTGCGTTTTCTGCCTCAGTCGTTGGCAGTGCTACAGCGGCCACCATCGAACCCAGCGGGTGTGCTACTCCCTGCTGCTGCGGCTCCTGAGGGCCATCGATGCAGAGTGGGACCCTCCCTCTGTGAGAGGAGATCTGGTAGGCTCTCCACCTGGGGGCGCCTGAAGGAGGGGGGGTCGACGGGGGGTAAGGGTCATCATCTGGAAACGTCCGCCTCATTAGCTCGCCACTGACATTCATCGAGGTTTTTGGTTCGGCCAAAAATGTCTCACAGCATAACTCATGGGCGCTTCCTGTGTCCAGGAGAGGCAGCTGTCGGACAGCTTCAGGCTGTACACCGAGCACTGCCTGTGCCTGATGAAGAACATGCGGCAGGTTTTCCCCTGCACCAGCGCCGCTGCCATTACGCGCTATGAGCTCATGCTGAGGTAACCTCCCTGCTGCTGCGCCGCCATCGCATTACATCACATCGCATCGCATCACGTGCCGAGGCGGGAAACGTCTGACCTTTTCTCGCCGAGAGACCGCCGCCCACCAGCCGACTTGGCCGCGCACAAACGTGACCCTTATCCACCGAGACGGCCAATCATCACCAACATTTCCTCAGAATGTTACGTTTAATGTACTTCAACTTCAGTACATAACTCCAAAATTGCAGACAGCTTCAGTTTTTTTTAGCCCGCCCAAAGCCAATGCTCAAAACAATCTGCTGCTTCAAAAAACAATTAACCCCAACATTTTTCATGATGTGCATGGATTCACTTTGAGTATAATATGTCGTAAATATTATCGTAAAATGGCGGTCTTCCTCCTCCGCCAGGGGGATCGGCTACATGCAGAACATGCGGGCGTTTAAGACCGTTTGCCCCTTGCGTAACGAGCTGCACTTGGACATCACATCCGCCGTGAAGGTAACGACAGTGAAAGTGGAATTGTGCCTGTGGAGTCCTAATAATGAGTTTGAGTTTTGATTTTAAGGACCAATTACTTTAAATGACCTCACCTTCTCAACAGAAAGGAACCGCTGAGTGGTACGAGAGCCTAATTGCGCAGTACAAGCCGGAGGATGGGGTATGTGCACGCAAGAGGCAAACTTCTCAGCATTATTTTGTACAGGACCTCGTTGTCGAGAATGGTAAAATTCATGTGTGTTTTGGATGGAGTCGCTGGAGGAGCACCTGAAAAAACTGGTTGTGGTGGTGGACGCCGTCTGTGCAGACATACAGAGAGCTCAGAACATCTACAACAAACTCTTCTACAGGTGCATTTGAAGCTGCAACTTTTTGCTTACATTTACTCGCATTAATATTCACCTCTGGGTGTTTTTTTTTGTTTTGTTTTTTTTTGTTTCCACAGCGCAGTCAAAGTGGATTTCTTCAGCGTGGCCTACAGGCAGCTAGAGAAGCTGGTAGGATCTTCTAAAGGACACGTATAAAGTCATCATTTTGCATTTGCTGGCTAAATGTTTATGATGTATAATAAATATTATGTAGCGCTTTTTATTTTTTTAACATTTCATTTTAGAACAACTGTTATAAATGTGTCCATCATTTGAAACCCTAACACTAGTTTGAAAAGCTGCTTTGAAAACCTGTCCCTACTTGAAACCCTGTACCTACTTTGAAACCCAAACACTACTTTGTGGTAGCTGCTAAGGTTCTGTCTTTCTATTGTCGTGAATACACATGTTCACAACTTTTTTTCTTCTGCAATTATGGGAGCCAATAAAATCTAGCGTTGCATTGACCGGGAATCGAACCCAGGCCTCCCGCGTGGCAAGCGAGAATCCTACCACTGGACCACCAATGCAGTGAAGTGTTTACAAAATGGCACAAATTGCTCTGGGTTTTCAAACTTGGTGTGGGGACTACTATGTAAATTAGTCCAACTGTTACATCTCAATCTGACAAAATTCACAACAGTTTGCGCACAAATATGTTTAAAAAAAATGCTACTATTTGTCAACAAACTAGTGTTATTGAATAAGCACTCACTATTAGCTAACAGCTAGCTGCTAGCCCCTAGCCGCTAATGCCGACGACTGGCACCGTATTGTACAGTGACTGTAGTTATTTTATTTTATTTAAGACATTTTCACAATCAAGGCACTCAAATTACTTAGAGATTTCACATCTAATACAAACTATTGACGTTTTTTATTTTTTATTTATTTATTCCCTTTATAGGTGGCTGATGATGTCAACGTGGCCATGGAGAGGCTTTGTGGCACCCTGGAGCAGGAAAGCTCCAGACTGACGCAGACGATGGGCGAGACCGTCTTTGAACTTTTCGTGTCCCTGAAGAGCCTCAAGGGCTTCCGGGAATTTCTTCCTCTCAAGTCTGTCATAGCTGCAACTCGTTTACTTTCACTTAGCCAGCGTCCCAATACGTTTGTCCATACATGCAATGAGTCATACTTTCATTGCTTGTTGTGTTTTCTTCATCGTCCTCCTTCGCAGGGATGCAAAGATGTTGGCCTTGACCGGATTTCACAACTGGTTCAAGTCGTCCATTCACAAGTTCCTGCAGGTTGTTCACGAGAGGTCATGTGACAGGATCTGCAAAGCGGTGGAGACGGACAAGGTAAGACGCCCTGCCCCTGATTTGCGCTCTGTCCTCAAGTGCAGTAACCATAGCAATACAGCTCCACTGAGGTCACACTTAGTGATTGCTTCTCTGTGACCAAGCAATGGACGTTTTTTTTTTTTCATTTTCACTGCTCGTCCAGGAACACATTTTCTACTGATTCTTCTGCAAACATTATGCGACATTGCTTCACCTCAAAGCAATATCCTTGTTATTTTTCACAGATATGACATTAGAGGTGACCACGGTCAAAGGTACAAATTAGCACACTACCGGTTACAATTTTATCAAAGTTGTCCTATATTTATGTGTAAAAAGTATAACTATTTCAAGTTGGACTGGATATTGGAAATACTGGTAACTTTTTAAATGTATTTGATATTTTATAAATACAGTGAATATAAAAATGAGTAAAACGCGTGAATTAATGAGAGACTATTGGAATTCATTTAATATGTTTTTAAGTAAAATAATCATTCAAACAAATTGAATTCATGAATCGGTTGGAATTTTTTAATGGAATACATTTTCCCAAATGCTCTTTTTTATAACAAATGTTAACAAAGTAATAAAAAAAAATATGCTACTCAAGTCAAATGTACTGTGTGCAGTAAATTAAAACTGATTGATATAAAATTTTAATAAATACTAGTAAGGATTAACAGATTGTCAACGCACAAATGCACTACAATTACACTTCGCTTACATTTTCATACACTGTACAGTACATTGCTCGGACATGCATTAAAAAAAAAAAAGTCATCACACATCAGATGCACACGATTAAAATGTGGTCAATTGATGCATTTTTTCTCCTCTTCTTCTTTAAAATAGTGATGTCAGTTTGACACTTTTTTGTCACGTGCAACTGATGTACATATTTAAATGAAGTATAAAGGACTCTTTTCAGTGTAATTCATTTTGAATTAATTACATCCTGTAATGTGCCTAAGGTGCTTTTGATTATGAAAACCTCATGTTGGTTTCAGATGGAAGCAGTGCAGCAGGCCAAGCACAGCTCCTCGGCGCTGGAAGTGACGTCCTGCTTCCGACAAGTCCGAGACATCTGGCTCCAGCTGGCCTGGCCGGACTCTGCGGGTGCCTTCATCTTCGTCACCCGCTTGACTGACGTAAGGACCGCACGCTCGATATCGTGCAGTTTAGCTTTAAAATTCCCGATTGTTTAGGGAATCCACAGGACTGGCAAATTAATGTAAATGTGTTTTTGTTTTTGAAAGGGAATTGGCGGAAATTTGCTTTTTAGGATTTTACAAAGAATAAATGTAAAGAAAGAAAAAAGTGAAATAATAGTAATTTAATCTATAAATATTTTTGTAAAAATAAAATAAATATAAAACATTAAATAACTCAATTAAAGGTCATTAATTGTATGTATATATAAAAAACAAATGCATGTAGGAACTAAACAATGTGAAATATGTAATGGAATACTAATGGGAAATATTTTGCATATATATTTTTTAATGAAAATAAACTATTAAAATGAATGGGAATTTATTTTACACATATAAAATTATATCCATGTGAAATTTTCGAATTTTGCAACCGTGTGACTAATCCCAGCCGTGCTTGTCTCAGAACTTTTGCAGTGAAGCTGTGTACTACTCGGAGATGCTCACGCGCAAGATTGAGAGGAGCCAGCTGGGCCGGGACCACAAGAGCTTCATAGTTCAGGTAACGCCCGTAGCGAGGCGCATTGACGTATGCGGTAAATGGCAGCGAGGGCCCCTTGTGCGCCATCCCAGCAGGACGAGAACGCGGCATTAAATAAAAAAAAGAAAAAAAAAAAAAGCAAGTCGTTGCCTGTCGGTCATTGACAGCGACACCCTGCCCTCTTTGTAGCCCTGCTTCTTTTCCTTCAGCCTTCTCTCCACCTCCGCCCTATCCCTCTCTCTTTCTCCTCCTACGCTCCTCCTCCTCGCTTCCCGCTTAGCTGTGCGTGGCCCTCAACGATGTTGAAGACGTACGCGTCTTCCTGGGTCACCTGCCCCGTGACCTGGACTGGCAAGGGGTGGAGCGCGCCATGGAAGAGTCGTGCGGCGCCGAGGGCAAGGAGCAGGTATTCAAGGCCCTCAACGGGCAGCTCTTCAACATGGACCTGGACCTGCAGAGGGAAGCCAAGCGCCTCATCGCGCTACTTACGGACAAGGTGCAACTACACCATAACCTAAATTTAATACACTCCAAAGACAAGATATTAATATTTAATGTTCAAACGGATGATTATTATTTTATTTATTTACCGGTATTCGTTTTTTGGTTTTTTTTTGCAAATATTCTTTCACTTTGAATTTAATGCATGCAACATGTTCCCAAAGAACTGTGACAGGGGCACCAAAATTCCGAGAAAGTTCACCACTTTGATTCTCAATGTACAATTGCGTGGAATTTAGGGATTTCATCATTTACGGTCCATAATATCATCAAATGATTCAGATTCCCGAGTTCGTCTGAGAAGGACTGACGCAAAATGTAAAAGTGTGCTGTGGTCTGACGAGTCCACATTTCATGCTGTAATGGTAAAGTGGTGTGTTAGTGCCCATGGCATGGGTAACTTGTACGACGCACGTGTAAATATTTACAAAGACAACAATAAAGTTTATCACTTTAAACATTACCATATAATACCATATATAATAATACAATTTATTCACAGTGTATTCAATTGAATATAGGTTGAAAAGTATTTGCAAATCATTGTATTCTGTTTTTATTTACATTTTACTTTTTTGGGGGATTTGGGTCTGTAATATAGTGGTGCTTTGAGATACGAGTTTATCCGACTTATGGATTTATCGACAAAAAAAGAGAAAATTGTGTATTATTTGTTTTGACACACATTGTTATTGATGCAGATGGTACCTGAGCTTCGGCGCTATATCCAGCACATCAGCTTGTCTCCTGATTCCATCAACAATGGCGACGTAAGGCCTCATGTCAATCTGTTCCAATGTTATGACTTGCGTGTGACTTGTGTGCGTGTTCACGTTGTGGTGACTAGGCCGTGGCCCCCCTCATGAAGTACTTGCAGGACACCGTGGTCATCCTCGCGGACACGCTGGTGAAGGACAACCTCACCCGGTAATTACTCCCTCTGCCTCCCCCTTCTTCTAAATATTTTTATTATAACAGGTACAATGTGTGATTAGCATAACCATTATGATTTATAATTATACCTTCTGCCTAATTGCTTTTCCCTGGTGTGTGCGTGTGTGTGTGTGTGTGTGTGTGTGTGTGCGTGCTGCCAATGATTTACAAAGGTAGCACAGAATCATAAAACCATTTGATGATAATGCAAAATATAGATTATGTATTTAAAAGAGAGACATTTCATGCACATTTTTCCACAGTTTAAAAACAATTCCCGTGTGTCTTAATAAAAGCTCACTGACATTCTCCTGTCAAAATGCACAAAGGAAAAAGAGCTCAATTCTGCTTGAATATACTGAATTTTGTGGGCGCCGTTGTGTCTTATGCTTATGCAGACTACAGCTCTCTTTAACTTGACGACTGGGGGCGGAGCTTGAGCCGTTCATTGTGTTGCCAACTTTTCCAACCCCCTCTAAAGACTTTTTTTTAAAGTGAGACGCAACAAATCGAGATACTTTTTGGAAATTCTGAGAGTCCGTCCAGAGCTAGAGATGTTAACCCCTCCACATCCAGACTGCAATTGAATGAAGCTCGCACAAAGCCGTCATTGGCTAGTATAACTATATTCCCTTTGAGTGAATATTTCCGCAACAAACGTAGTAACTTTTTGTGGCGTTATTGGATACTTTTAGAGACTCTGAATTGCATCACATTTTGGACCCGTTAGGGTTCTGCAGAGCTTGTGGGAGCTGCTGCTGCGCATGATCCTGGACACAGTCACGGAGAACCGAGGCGTTCAGGTGGAGTTCTACAACCGCTTCCAGTACACTGTAGAGGTCAGTGCTGCCTCTTCTCACATATGTGGACTTTTACCGCCATTTGTGCAAATGCGTCCCTCAATTTCGTCACGTTCTTGTGCGTCTTTAGACTTTATTGCAATTCCTCCAAGGAAATGGTCTGTGCCTTGAAGATATGAAGAGTGGAGACTACAAGGTCACCTAATTTTCATTTTCTTTTTGTTCTCGTGGCAAGTGTATGGATGCTAACGGTTGTCTGATGTTTATGATCAGACAACTTCAACTGTTTAGAGAGCGTTTACTCATAGAGTTGGAAAGATGAAGTTATACACATGCTAACCATTTCTATTGACTGTAAGTCAAGATCAAATATACTGAATGGAAATGTGATTGTGATACTTTTGTTTTTGCCTCTGCGTAAGCCTCACTGTCAGTTTTGGAGGTGAGTGTAGTTAAACAACTACCAATAAATGTGAACATTTTGCATCTTTGCCCTTCCTCGCAAACATGTCCGCCCCAAGGCCCTGGAGGAGGAGCTGAAGATGAACAAGTGTTCCTCTTTCGAGCTGATCGAACAGTACTACCTGGAAAAGATCTCCCTGCAGGTGCGTTCCGCTTCACCGGGCATCGATCCGGACGGCAGGCACTTGTTCTCGTTGCACGCCACGGTGGCTTCGATGTTGTCGAATGGGGGGCAAAAAAAAAACAACTTCAGAAGAGCTTCATACATTTGTCGGACACTTTATTACTGACACAATCTGTCCATCCAGATTTGTGCATCTTTTTTTTCTTTTTCTTTTTTTTTCTAATGGTTCTTTTTTTCACACATTCACTCCCATATTGGAATGCGTGCGAAAAGAAATCTAGGGAACGTCCGGTGGGATGCAATTGCGGTCGCCCTTGACCATGCATTCTTGCATTTTGATACATCTTTTATATTGAATCTCATTAGACTGAGCAGGTATTCCCAAATAAGTGGCTCCTGAGTGCATATATCAGCGCAATTTAGTGCCCATGGGGCCATTTACTGGGGCTGTGAAGTATCCTGATAATGCTCCGAGGCTGTGTGCGTGTGTGTGTGCGTTCCAGAAAACCCTCAAACACACACGCTTCGGTCGAATCAGCGTCAAGTGCTACTACGACGCTCCTGAGCAGAGGCTGACCGTGGAGATCCTGCACGCCGCCGACATCATGGCGCTGGATGCCAACGGTAAAAGCCGAGTGTTGTCTTAAAGCGGAAATCAATCCAACATTTTTTTTCAAGAATATGTTCCCAGCAGGCCCGCTAGTTGAAACGCGGCATTCTGATGAATTTTGCCTTTGTGGAATATAAATTAAGCAGCGAAATGAACTCGTTTTTTAGCCTTCTCCGGGGGCGGCCATTTTGTCTCCTGTCGACTGAAAATGACATCACAACTGCTCACAATGATCAATCACGGCTGACCTGTTTTCTGAATCTGAGCCGTGATTGGTAGACAAAATGGCCGCCCCCAGAGATGACTAAAAATGAGTGGATTAACACTTATTCCACAAATGCAATATTTATCCAAATGCCCTGTTTCAACTTGTGGTCTTGCATAGAACAAATTTGTGAAGATATGACTTCCCGTACGCGCAGAGCAACAATTTTTTCTTCATTTCTGTTGCGTCTGTCTTTGAGGACTGTGTCGAGATTATCAGAGCAAACCGCGCCCAGCGCAATCAAAGCTGTTCCATGCCAGATTTCTTATCTTCATGTGTAAATTCAAAATCGTATAAGATTTTTTTTTTTTAAATCCTTGTGCGTGTACCAGGCCTCAATCATTCACCAAAAGACAAGGAGAAGAGTTTGAAACCACAATCTAATTACGAGATAAGTTAACAGTTAGCATAGCTTTATCTTATATAACGGCTAAAACATTTCAAAATGGAATGCGTGGTCCCCACTTTAAAGAAGAGGTGTTTCCTCTGGTTTCATTTGTCATTTTTACCGTTCCTGATGTCAGGTCTGAGCGACCCGTTCGTCATCGTGGAGCTGTGCCCCCATCACCTCTTCCCGCTGGCCAAGAGCCAGCGCACGCAGGTGAAGCTGAAGACGCTGCACCCCGTGTTCGACGAGCTCTTCTACTTGTGAGTGCTTGTTGCCGCTCGTGTCATTTAAAGGTCACGCCAGGGTGGCTTATGTGCTTTAGAACTGTTATTGCTACGCCACTCCATTTCCTCTTCGCAAAGGTCGCCCGCGTCCTACCTTTCTCCACCACCTTTTATTAGCAACATTACGTCAGTCAGTGGATTATGTCGGATTTGACATAAAATGTAATTAAGGGGGAGTTATTTTTAAAGTAATTAAAAAAAAAATCTGCATTGAAATCACTTGTCGTTGTATTAGGGACCCACTTTTGCTATTAATGTTGTAATATCGTATCTGTCTTCCGTGTGTAAAAACTGCTGATGGATTGATAGATGAATGAATAATCCTAATCCACGCTGCGCAGCCACGTGAGTCCCGAGCAGTATAGGCACAGATTCGCCTGCTTGACCTTCACCGTGATGGACTACGACTGGCTTTCCACCAACGACTTTGCCGGTGAGGCCGTTGCCCCGCTCAGCGACTTCTGCTGGCCGGGGAGGCCCAATGCCACGGCGACCGGCAAGAGCGTGCAGCCCTTCATCCTCCATCTGTCTCGCAGCAAACCCAGCGGTACTCTGTCTGCTTTTAATCATGAAGCATCTAAATACTTACAAACAATGGTTTAAGTTTGAACCCAGACGTCGTGTGAGAGTTTTGGACCAAATTTGGGGCGATTTCGGATGAAATTTCCGTTGTAATATGAATGCTTCATTCCGGCACCGTTTTAACACTTAACATTGTAGCATCATAAATAGTTGTATTAGCATTACCATTTTCGCCTTTGGTTTAAAATCATAGTCTTGAATTTGCATATCATCACCTTCCTAAAATAATGGCCTCAATCATTTTTTTTTTCACGAAAAACTGATCCAAATACTGATTATATTACAATTTTTAATAATTTCGTTTCAGGGGTAGATTTAAATATATTTAATTTAGGATGTAGCTGACTTTAGCAGAGGTGGTCAGCATCATGAGGAGTCAAAATATGTCAAAATATGACTTTGGCCATTATTTTAAGAAGGTGACCCTGTAGTTAACACGTTAGCACATATTAGCAATTTGGCGTTTGCAAATGTACCTAATTGTGGATTTTTGCGGTAGTCTATCCTCCTCGCTGTTTTTGTGCTCAAGCCACAGCAATTTTAATATAAAAATTGGATGACGTCTTGTGTTATACCAAGGAACCTTGTTGAAGTGATGGGTGGAGCTTCAATTAGTCAGGCCTTGTCTGTATACTGTACACATAAAAGCAAAAACAATTCCTGCTTAGCCAGTTTTTTTGTTCATTGAAGAAGCTAGAGTTTCCTTCAGATGTTTTTCTGACTTTGATCTTTTTCCAATGTTCCACTTTAAAGACCTGCTGTAAAAAGTTGTGATGATCATGGATTTTTTTTTTTTGTTTGTTTTTTTTTGTTTCCCATCCTGCAGAAAAGCCAATCATGCGGATGCTTGAAGCTCGGGCGGGCGACAGAGAGGCTCAGGAGTTTGTCCGCAGGCTGAAAGAAATTGAGAAGTCCATGGAAGAGGAGTAAAAAACACACAAAAAACGCCCTGGGTCAACGCGTATTGATGTTCTCTGACCACGTGTCGCCACCTGTGCTCTTGTACCGGTACTATGTTTACAATTTTTGGGTTGTTGTTGTTGTTGTTGTTGTTTTTCTACAATATTCCAAGTTATTGTTCGTTTAGTATCCACACCAAAATGACAAATTACGAGGGAGTCACTGTGCAACCTGATGCTGTCTCAGTTCAACTCCGTTTTAGAAAAACTATATGTGACTATTTTTTGTAACGTTCTCTTTGTTGTATATTTGATATGATAGAATTCCAATCTATTTTGTGGAAGTAGCACTCAGTCGAAGTCTGAATCTTTACCTCACGTGTGTTATTGGGGGTTTTGGAAGGTGTCCGATGGTTAGTGGGAGGAAGCTCAGGGTACAAAATTTGGGGAGAATCAGTGAACGTATTTCATCTTTAAGTCGTATTTGTAGCTGTTGTATTAATTCAAATGGATTTTTTAATTAGTATACTAAATGTAAAAAGACAATGTCAACAGCCAAATCGTGACGAGCCTGTTATGAAACATTTGTAGGATTTTGTCCCCAAAAGTAATTTACTTGGTGAGTTTTTTGCAAATGCTTGATTTTTTAACGAACGAATGCTCTGCATTGTATTCTTCATTGGTTAATGTTCCATGATCCAAACCACGTTGAAATGTTCCTGTAGCAAGATGTTGTATTTTTAAGAGTAGCGCATCTGTCATCTTTGTGAAACGGGGTGCGTTTGTAATTTTGTGCAATTTCCTACTAAATTACCTTGACGACATTCAACTTTCTGCATTTTGACATTCAGTATTATATAAAATTCATTCAAATGTTGCAAGGACTATACTCTCAACGACATCTTACATTGTTATATTAATTTTGATTGATTTAGTAATATGTTTATTAAATAATAAAAATGTATATAGTGGGTGTCACCCTGACCTATTCTGAAAATTTAGTAGGATTTTGTACAAAAGTAAAGTACTGAAATTATTACAAAAATCTCATTTTTTTTGACCGGCAAATGATCAGAATTAAATCAATTTTTGTTTTTCATTATACAATCCTAATTAAAACCACTGTGAAGTCTTTTTAGTTGCAAAATGTTGTGCTCTCAAGGAGAGCGTGTCAGCCTTTTGCCGTTATGTGCAGCTTTTGAATTACCGTGACATGTTGCATATTTTACCGGTCAGTATTTTTTATCATTTCAAGACTGTTATCCTACTATTTTTATTGTATTTACTAATTAATATACTATTTACAAAAATACATATAAAAATATATGGAGGATGTCAATGCCAATTAGAAGCCTATACATTGGAATTTTGGGAGAAAAGAAATGTACTCAGTGTTATAAAGTGATACAAAATCAGATGAGAAAGAAAAAATATTTGTATAAAAATGAGTATATTAAAGTAGATTAAGTGTCTCTTATCTGCCATCTGTGTGAAATGGGCTCACCATATTTGTTGGTGCTTCAAAAATATTCCAGTTTTGGCTCATTAGAGTTTTTACAGTTTCCTGCAATTTCCTCCTAAATTGTCGTGATACATTAAAAAAGATTTCACTGCACCATCGAGCTCACAAACTATATTCAGTTTGTATCATTATAATTTATTTAAAGTTTTATTTGAATATTTTCATTGGACGCATAATGACAGATGTACTGTCTTGATGATTTTTGTGATTTTATTTAAAATTTAAGATGGACTTGGTCATTTCATGTTTTCAAATGAAAAAAAAAAAATAGTGGGTCATAGTGTATTTTTATCGGCAGTGTGTTGCAATGATGAGTCACTGCTTTGTGTACAACAACCTAAAAGGAATAAAAATTCACCCTGAATGGCGGCATGGGCACAAACGTATAATTTAGGAGGAGAAAGCAAGCTAAGTGCAGCTAATAAGCTCATGGAGCATTCAGATGACAAGGATGCTAAATGATGTTCGATCTTCAGCTATGTATTTTCATTGCGGACTTTGGCACTTAGCTAAGTTAGTGATTCGTGACATATATTGTAAATACAATTCCCAATAAACCTTTATTAGAATTATGACACTGAGCATTTAGTAGCATTTCGTACAAAAAGTGCTCTGAAATTAAAGGAAAATCAACATTTTTTTTTCCTTTTAAAAGCTGCAGGAAAGTTATCCAAACTCATGCATATAATTACCCAAACTGGTCAAAATATAGCTGGAGTTATTTTGTATAGTTTTAGCACAGCATGTCCATCCAGTGAGAAATCTACAATTTGTGCCATTTCCTACTAAATTCTCACAATCACAACTAAAATCGTGCATGAAAAATATCTGATATCTTGATAAAAATTCCCAAAAATGTAGGATTATAATACTGAGCATGTTCTTGTGACCATTTAGTTAGATTTTGTACAAAAGTGCTCTGAAATTAGTGGAAAACCTGTATTTGCCAGGCGTTTGTTTAATCTGAAAGAATGTTATGAGACTAATATGCCCAAACCCTAACAACAAAACCAGAAGGACTTTAAAATGATGAATTATGAACCTCTCCTACAGCATGGTGCCAATGAACTGTTTAGAAGTGAGTTGAGGAGCTTCATTGAGATGCAAATGTGCATTTTGGTGCCATTTTATGGCAGTTTGGCACCAAGGCACCATGTTCATTTCAGCATTTTTATCGGTGCAGGTGCAATCTCCCCGGGCACCTTCATCATCACGCCAATCTGAGAGCCACTCTAAAACACACACGGTCAACTTCAATCACGTTTCTATGCGAATAAATACCAAAAAGATGGAAGCATTTCTAAAAAGCATTTACAAGGACACCTCACTTACTGAAGATGACGAGATGTGCAATGATGAGCATGAGGAGGGAGGGGGGAAAGAGTACCAGGTAAACAAAACAAAATTGCACCGACAGCATTTTTGATGGTGTTCTTAACACTTACAGTAGCTTCTTGTGTTGTGTTGTATCGTTCTTGACTGTTGGGGGGGCGGGGTTGATCCTTTCAATCCATTTTTGGTTGATCGCAACACAAACTGAGGACACGTTTTCTTTGAAGCTGTTGGTACAAGAAATAGCGTGAGGTGGCCCTCGGGTGGGTTCGAAGGCGTCTTGTGGGTAAAGCACCTTGTTATCGTTGCAGTGAATTCTTTGTCCTTGAACATGTAAAAGCCTGTGTTGCTGTTTATTTGATGATCGAAACATTTGAGATCTGTCAATGGACTTGTAATAAAATGGTGTTTACATTTCAACTGGGTTGATACTTTTAAAAAAAAAAAAAAAAACAGTTTGCATTTACTGTATATATATATATATATATATATATATATATATATATATATATATATATATATATATATATATATACACACATACATAATACTTATTACTTACTTTATCTAGGGTTATTCAGAGGCACTTTAAAAGGTAGCAAGTTAACATGAGTTTGAATTTGACTGATTAATTCTGAAGACAGCCACAGCCCCAATCTTACACTTTTGTAACCACATTAGCTCACTTGTTTATTTTTACTTGACCTATCTGAAATGTTTTAAGTTTCAATTTGCACCCTGCCCTGTGAAAGCAAATCTGCTCCCTGAATCTATTGACCTTTAATAAACCTCCTCGCCCCCACTCCTCTTCTTCTCCTCTGCATGGCATCAAATGCTTGCTGTAATGCCACAGCAGCCCCACAGGACACACACACACAAACCAAACATGACAACGTGCGAGACGAGGAGCCTCAGGACACGTCGGCGTGTCTGCAGGAGCCGCCGCCGTTTCCTAGATGCCGCTCGGTGAGTTTTTGAATCAGCTTTTGTGTGCAGTTGCAGGTGTTGCACTGTGAGGACCTTGTTATCTCCTCACTCGACAGAAGAACATGCAGCGGTGTTAAAAGTTGCAGGCAGTGGCCGTTTGCGGCACATTTATCGTCCTCTGACATAAAAAAAATTAAACACGGCCTGCATTAAAAGGTTACAAGAAAATTCTATTACAGTAGCACAAAATCAAATTGGATTAGCTCCAGATCGCCCTCGACCTCAACAAGTGTAACCACCAGTTTAGAAATTCATTAACAGGTTTTTTTTAACGAAACAATAATGCAGTCGAGTACAACAATCAACAGTGCTGTTGCCACTGTTATTATTTACTGCACTCGCTTTTTTTCCCCCCAGTTAAGGATTTATCTGGTTTTAACCACCAGATGTCGTCATAAACTCACGTTAATCCCAACAGTCCTTTGGGGTCCCTTTTGTGCTCATGATTTTATATGGAAACCAAATATGGCTCAAAATCAACCACAGTTAAGGACTTTTTGTTTTGTTGCATATTTATCATGACTACTCTATAGAAATAAATTGTTAGCCCACACAGAATATGCCCATAATAAAATAAATAAATGAAAATAAAAATACACTGTATGTGTTTCAATGTAAACAGAACATACAGTACAGTATATATATTGGCTAATATGGTTTGGAATTGGCCAACATACATATTTAGTAAAAAACAGACAAAAAGAAAAAAAAACCCACAAACTTTCATCAAAATCCAAGAAATGAGGAAATCAAAACTCCAACAAATTCCATGTACTTACATTATACATTTAGGGGAGTACAAGACATCCATATGCTTCTATTACGAGGAAGGCCTTATAATTTTACAAATGCATTTTCATGTGATAAATGTTTAATTTGTTCAATATTTTGTCATATTTAATTTGGGCACAACATCTATTAGAATCTTTTTTAAATTACTTTTTAGATGAACTTATGCGCAAAAAAAAAACTACACATATAATGTAACAATCACTTTGTTCATCAGAGTGCCGCGCACGTGTTACCTAATATTTTGACCTCCTGGTGTAAACACCTGTAACGAGCCCCATCCCCGACACAGCAGCTCTTTTGTGTCTTGTGCGTGTCTGAGTGAGAGGACAAAATTGGACAGTGTGCATCAGAGGAATGTGAACTGGAATGGCGTTCACTTGGCCCTCTGCCAGTTTCTCTGCGTGAGCTTGTATCAGGTCCGACGTCCCTGAAGCGTCCCGAGGGCGCACTGCTATCAGTACAGTCAGGGGTGCACAGTACACGCTGTACGGCCTAACAAGAGGGCTCGGAGGCTTGTTTAGCCACTGCACTGAATGTCCTTAGAATGAAAACAGCCTCCTGTTTGTTTTATTTGATTAGATAGAATGACTATCATGTTCTTAGACAAACAATCAGTTGTGTTGAAAATACACACAAGGCTCATTGAGTACTCCTGACTTTAGGACTGTACATTTACTGGTGGCAAGTAACAATGTGAATATACTTTCTTACTGAACTTGAAGAGTTTGAAATTTAAAAAAGAAACAACACTTTTTGTCATATTAGTTAAAACTGGGCATAAGACCAGTCAACAGAAGCAAAGCGAAAGGACCTCAGGCAAAGGATTCGAATAAGAAAGATTTCTGCTCAACAGGTAGGCCCATGTTTATTAACTCTTTTTGACTTTTAATTGATTCTACATCTAAAACATAAATCTTCAAACTGATAACATTTTGTGTTATAGTAACACTCCATTTTGAAACAGTCATGCTAGCAGCGTAGCAGCCGTGGCTAACATCAGTTTGTTTACAGTGTTGCTAATGCTAACATAGCTGTTAGCACTGTATTTTTTTTTAAAGATATGGATATATGTCCTCTGACAATTTATCATACACACCCTTTACATTCAGTCTCCAAATGAATGGCGCTTGTGCAACCTGCCGCTGGTTTTGGGATGGCTGTTGTATTTCTGCAAACATGGCAATTCAAGCAGAAATTCAAACAATCCTTTGGCTTAGAGTTTGTGCCAGATGAACGCACTTTTCATTCAATCCTGGAACATTCTAAAACTAATAGGCTGAAGTGTACAGTGTGTTTCCTCAAGCAAGAAGAAGTTGAGCTGAAATAACGGGGGCTTAAAACCTGAAAATGTCTTTTCATGAAAGATCAAAAAGGCACGAATGTGCGCTGTCATCAGGCCACACCAGGATATGCTCACTGATGCGGAACACGGGGCAGGGGGGTCTCAGCCTCGTTGTTTGATGTTTAATAGAGAGCTCGAGGGTTGGCTTATGCTATCTTAATGCTAACATATAATGTGAAACGTCATAGATGTGGGAAAAAAGTTCCTTATCTCTTGCGAATAGGGGGTTTCCACTGTATAGTTTTAAATTGTAATATCACCATTCACCACTAGATGGCATACATGACTTAGTTGGGCTTGCACCAGGACTTATACTGCCCTATCCTTGAGTAGCCCTATTGATTTTTTTGCAGATTTGGAATAACATCGTTGGACAAACATAGCACCTCAATAATAATAACATTTTGTGGAGGTTGATTTTTGTGGGGAAAATAATCCACAAAATGAGTTGTTGCTTCTTAACGTTGTCATTCTTATATGGTAATTTTTATGCAAGAAAAAAAATAAAGTATGTGGTTATTTTGTTGATTGCTTCAAAGAGCATATTTAAAGTGGTATTTTTGTCATACATCTTGTGAGGAAGTTTGTGATTCTATGTATTATTTTACATATTTCCATTCGACATAGCAGCCTACACAGCCAGGGAAGCTTCAGCTGTGACATTCTGACCAGGCCATGTTGTTTATTTTGCGTCACCGTTGCCCTTTTCTAAGGTAATGAATGGCCCGGCCAAAATCCTTCAAAGTCGCAGCGGTGCCGAAACAAAAGGACCACCATCATTGCCTTCTCCTCCCATTGTTGCTAATTGATGGATTCGCCCAGATGATTGCGACCCGAGTAATCCACAAAAGTCATTTTCTCCATCTCAGACGTCGGCGGGTCAAGTGGTCATTCGATGGAGGAGCTACCGAGTAGTCCCAGTCGGCGCCTTCTTTGAAGTGAAACAAAGACACCTGTAGCCATGGACGCCGGGGGGGATATGTGGTGGCAGGGTTCCTTTTAAGGTCAGTGCATGTTTCACACATGTGATCAGCATATTTTGGATCTGTAGTCTTGCTGTCTCTTCCCCACGTGACAAAAAAAAAACAACGAATTTTGTTGTTAAAAATCAATTGGAAATTTAGTTTTCATCATTATATACAGTAATGCCAGGAGAAGCCAGTGCACTGACTTAACAGTTTTTCAAGATTGATGCCAACGTTTGTTTATTTTTTCATTTTTTATTTTTAAATCTAACATACTCTGATAGCACGTAACACAACTCAGTTCACAACAAGCAGTTGTTTGGCAGATACTCCCAGTTGAAGTTTACTGACAAAATAAACACAAAACAAAGAGAATTAAACAAATGAAAGAAAAAAAAAACATTATAAGCGAGCTAACAAATAGCATCCATGTCGTAATGTCATAACCTTTGAAGCAATGGATATTTGAGCACAAATGGTGCAGCAACACATGTAAACAGATTCTATAACAATACTTAGAGGCATAAATTATTTATCCTTTGCAAAGAATGACTCATTTTACTGTAGCTTTCTGTGCAGCTGAGACATTGCCATGTACTCTATATCCATATGGTTGTATTATGCTGCCAATGTGCAAACTCCAGAAGAAGAAGCACACCTGCTATTGAATTGAACAAAAATGTGGTCAATCACAATAGTTTAATTTCTTAGAATTTTATTTATCTCATTACTGTTTGATTTTTATAGAGTGCAATATTATAGAGCTTCAGTTCTACTTAGAGTGCAACAAATGATTTTTTTTTTCTTCTTCTTAAAAACTTTTCTTGTCATGAGAATCTATTTGTCTCCAAACACTTAAAAAGACAACTTTCCATAATACCCCACCTTTTAATGTGCCTTTTAGCCACTTTTGTTACTTGCCGCACTGTATAAGTCTGACTTTCCGAGCCAAACTTGGACTTCTACCCTTTCCAGACACTTCACACGGAGGGTCTCGTGCATGCCCCCACCTTTGATTCCGTGCATTAACTACGAGACAGTTAAGTGGTGCATTGTGCAGAACATAATGTGCCATCTCTTTTCATGCGCGCATAATGAATGTGAGAGAAGATGTTGGCAGAAAGTCCCAGCCAAAGTGCGCTGCGTCGGTGGGTGGTGTGCATACATTGCATGTGACGGGGGTTTTGATTTTTTTTGTTCTTTGTGATTGCAGTTGTAGTCTTATAGTATTACTTCCTCCAACTTCGTTTTTTTTTTTTTTAATAGGGCGTGGTGTCGCTGTGGACTAAAGGCTTGATTCCCATGACTCGCATGAGGATATGAACGTTATTGTTATTATTATTGTTATTTTATTATTATTATGCTACAAGGGTGCAAACTACGAGGCGTGAGAGCAACAACGTGAGATTTTTATTTTCACCTTCATTTTGGCCTCTTGCCTGCATGTTCAGTTGGTTGCCTCTCCCAGTGCAACAGAAGTGAACAAATTGCAGTGTGTTTTCCCTTGGGGATTTGGGCATACTCCAAACAGAAACAGCTTCTGCCTTGTTTTGTTCTGGACTCAACGCAATACACACACAGATGCCAATCACTAAGTCGTGCAGTAAACAAAAAGCTCTTTCCTGCCCCTCACTCCTCTGCTTGTAATCAGCACTGCGTTGGCACCAACTATTGCAAAGGGGGGAAAAAATATTTTATGAAGGCATTCATTAATGTTAAGTTTTAATTTTATGGACAAAAATTATGTAAGTAATATATGAAGAAAACCAGTGTTATCATATTCTGAGAAAAATCATTCATTATTTTTTTCCCAAGATAAATTATGAGGGGAAAATCATCCATCCATTATCTGTACCGCTTCTCCTCACAAGGGTCGCGGGGCGTGCTGGAGCCTATCCCAGCTGTCTTTGGGCAGTAGGCGGGGGACACCCTGAACTGGTTGCCAGCCAATCGCAGGGCACACAGAGACAAACATCCGCACTCACAATCACACCTAGGGGCAATTTTAGAGTATCCAATCAACTTACCATGCATGTTTTTGGAATGTGGGAGGAAACCGGAGTGCCCGGAGAAAACCCACGCAGGCACGGGGAGAACATGCAAACTCCACACAGGGAGGCCCGAGCCGGGATCGAACCCACGACCTCTGAACTGTGAGGCGGACGTGCTAACCAGTCGACCACCGTGCCGCCAGGGGAAAATCAAATTTTATTTATTAAAGTAGACGTTATGAGAAAATGTATTTCCACAAGGAAAAAAGAATAATTTAATGAGAAAATATCAAATAATGTGAGGAAACAGCATAATTTTGCAAGGAAAAAAAGTCATAATATTAAGAAAGGAAAAGACACAATCTTATAATTACAAAGTTGTAATTTAGCAAGAATGAATGACGTTGCTAATAGTGTGGAAAAAGTCCTAACTTTACATAAAATAGAATACATAAAGTAAAATACTGATTACACAACAAGTGAAGCCTCACTGACTAAACGATAACGTCGTCCAAGTGTGAGTTTCGGCCCCTTCCGCAACCACCCCTCTGCTTCTAATCAGCACTATGTCGCTTGTTTGGCTAACGCCATCTGCCGAAAGCCTGGCCCCGGCCCAGTGAAACTCAATCCAGATGCCTGCTTGCTTTTTGGCAGCGCCGAACGGACCGGCAGTCCCGCGTTCCCCCATCGGGGGGCCTCCGGTGCAACCACGACAACAACGCGTGGCGCTCGCCGAGATGATTGCATGGGTGAAACCTGACAAATATTGAATGACGCACGTTGAGATTCCGCGTAGACTGAGTCATCTGGATTGCGATTCACAGGGATTTCTCTTTGGGACTGGTTGAAACATAGCAGTTGAACCAGTGACATTCAGAAGGGGGGGGGGGGAGGTCGTTGATGTGGCCTTGGCCTCAATCAGCGTGTAAACTAAGAAATGTCATTATTGTATGTTTGTGTATAAGTACACTATTATAGAGTGATATTTTTCTCATTGAGAAAACACATTACAATTTTTTTTTTTTTAGGAGGCTGGAACAGACTGATGGCATTTCCAGTCATTTCAAAGATTGAAATGATGGTCGGGGAACGAATCAATTTCTCAAGGCACTGCTGTACTGCTTCCCATTTTGCTCCATTTACTTCAAGACGCAATTAATCGGTCAAATAAATGGGTGCAAACCTCCACCGCTTTCTTCAACCTTATCCGTCCTATCATTCCATGACATAACAAGTCTCGCTCTGTAGCTCCACTTATATCCCATGCGCACGAAAGTTGACCACCGAACACTCGCGCCAACTGGCATTTAAGTACGCCGCGTGTTATTTCATCAAACGCCTTTGTTTTCCTTCACTCGTCCAAAACACAGCCTTTAGATGCAGATGATATATTTACATCAGAACC
Organism: Filicampus tigris; assembly: GCF_054856515.1. NCBI lineage: Eukaryota > Metazoa > Chordata > Actinopteri > Syngnathiformes > Syngnathidae > Filicampus > Filicampus tigris. The sequence goes on from NC_141232.1 coordinate 6,363,273, forward strand.
TTGTAAAATACGCTTTGGCAAGACTATCCATGCATGCGGTTCAATCACAGCGTGCCTCCTTGGAGGAGGCCAAAAACAGTAAACAAGCGACATAATGAAGTATTATTTTTGGTCGCTTTCATTCTGGTGAATGGAAACGCGTCGTCTATGAGTCAAGTGTGCAGGCTTGAATGTTTGTATCATTTTTATCTTGAAGCTGCTAGCACGATCTGAATGTAGCCTCACTTCATTCCTAGACACCCGCCCAGCACGCTAACGCACTTGCAAGGCGGGACAAGGCTACATTACTACCATGACTTATTGAGGATGGTGCATTGCCAAAAACGAAATGTTACCGGATTTATGTTGTTTTCTTTATAATATACAATCTTGAGCCTTTTTTTTTTTTCTGTTACAATAGACAAGTCCATTTAAAACAGGCGTCAGGGGACTTAGTTTGGCAGCTCTAAAATGCATACTGGTAGTTTTTTGGGGAAGATTCATATTCTTGAAAGGAAAAAAAAAGAAAGGTACATTCAAAAACGCATTGCTAATCAACACTTTGAGATGAAGCACTCTCTGTTCCTTTTAATTGCGCCACATAGTTGCTTTGAGCGAGCGTACAGATAGCATTCATGGCCTCGGGGGAAGCTGCGTATACATAATGACAGCTTTTCTTCCTGCGTGCCCCAGCGGAGATCATCAACCTGCTTTTATTACAGAGCCTCACACTGCCAAATCTCTTGACATCAAAATGCGAGATTGCGCAAAAAGTAAACACAGTTGCGTCGCCTATGTCACGCGGGTGGTCCGTTGTACTTGTTTGGTCGCGATATACATCAGATGGGAAATATTGTAGCTATAGGCTCCGATCCCATCATGGCTCTGTGTGATTAATCTGGCAACGAGGGGATAATAAACAGCATTGCTCTTGAATGGATTCCAACAATATGGTGAGAAAACAAAAGCTTCCCTGTGCGAGTAAGACCCAAGAACGCCTCGGAAGGAGTTCATACGCATTCCCTGGACTTAGCGCTTATGTGATCCCCCAAGGCCAAGCAAAGCCCACTTTTATTTAGTCAGTCTTTCTTGGACAAAAATGATAAAGCCTGCTTTCCCAACTCAGCCTTGGTCATGGGAGGTGATTTTTGAGTAACTCAAAACGTGAAAAAAAAGACATCATATGTTGAAATAACGTTGGCATATTTAGTGGTACCTTGAATTAAAAGTTGACTTTTCGCCGTGGTCAAGCTCGTAATTCAGTTTTCCCCATTGAAATCCATTGAATGGAAGTTTTGAATCGAATTGAGTGGGGAAAAAATCGAAATGGTCACATTCAGCACTTTCACTTCATGTGGTGTTGACGCTTGTATTTCCAGGGAGCGAGGCAGAAAGATCTTTGTGGCGAGGAAGGCTGGAGCCTGTGCAGCTGATAAGAGAGCACAAGAACAATAGAAAGTAGGAGGATTTTTTTTTTTTTTTTTTTTTTTTTTTTTCGGTCAGAGGGTAAAAAAAGGGGCCCAGAAAGGGGCGGCTGAAAGGCTCGCAGAGTGGAGCATGTGGTTGGCGCGAGGCGCACCTCTGCGTGCATGCTGACTCGACCACTCTGAAAAGTGCACAACACTTCTTTTGTTTGTGCATCATCCCGACCTGTGTTGAAAAGTGCCTTGTTCGAACATATCCCAAATTGAACAGAAACACTGAATGGAGGTCACGAGGCCGGAAGCAGGTGGTGGAGAACAGGAGAGCGTGGCGCGGGGGGGGGTTGTGGTGCAGGTGGGCAGAGAGGGAGAGGAGACCAGATGGAAACGATAAAATGAGCAAGTCAAATAAGTGTGACTTACTGCCAATGTAGACAAACAGAGATGAACTATTCCTAGTATCGATTGTCAGTAATGAGGCAAGAAAGATGAGTGAAAAAATTTTTGAATCCCTGTGTTCTTCTGATGAATGAATTTGCCTTTTTTGTGGCCTCAACGTGTCCATTTGAGTGGCGTCTGTATCCTTGTGAAAATGTACGCAGTTTATGGGTCTCCCAACGCAGCGGGGTTATAGATAGTTTTATATTTTTAGAGAGTTTTTTTTATTGCACAATTTCAAACTTCATATCCTGGATGTTATGCATTCCAAAGCATTCTGGTGAAATGTCATAAACAATTAGCATAATAATAATAATGATAATAATAGTAATGATAATAATAATGAAAATGATTTGCTATTGGTGCATGCAGAACCAGAAGAGAATACAATGCAAAGGATGACAAATGTGGACTAGATAAGTGTATTTTTTTTAATGTTTATTTTTAACATTCACCGTTAATATTATTTTCTAGTTTCCCTATCAAAACTTCACATTTTGTCATTGGCACTTCCCTGTTCACTGTCCCTCGGCCAATCAGCTGCCTGCTTTCACTTACGTTTTCCCCACTGTCTCACTATTCCATTGGTTGTCTGCCTCATCGGAACGCAAGCATGTTAATTCATTTAAGGTACGCGCAGTCCTGAAAAAATGAAATTCCTGAAAACGCGATTTGGGCTTCAACGGACCAGCGTGTTACCTTGTACGATATGGGAAACATGTGGTCCCGTTCTGTGGTTTGGCATCTGGATTTGCCTCGCTGGTAAGCATTGGGTACACCGCAAAGGGTGTGGAAAGATAAATCTCAGAGAAAGTGCGGTTCTTAGCCAGATCTGGTGGCACGTCGACAACATGGACCGCGGCCACAATAAAAAAAAAATTTAAAAAAGAGCAACGTTTTGATTGCAGTACATCTGGGCCGCATATGTAGCGCAAATCAATCTATTTTGGTCACGCCTGAGTTTAATTTTAGTAAAGATATTGTCAACTTTAATAATACGTACGTCTTTTGTTTCATATTATCCATCGATGTATAAGGAAGGCATTTGTTTTATGTTAACCGATGTCGAGAAACATCGAGTCTTGTTCATGAGGTTTTGGCTAAGCTAATGACCGCTAACTAACTTGGCGTACGGGAGAATGGAGTAGAAATGATTTGACTCAGTCAGTGTAAAAGCTGCTTTTTGGGGCAAGTCTTCTTTTTATATCAGTGGCCCTTGTCGTAAAACAGGTCTAGTATCTTAAAATGTTCACCATTATGGCACAAGTTCCGGAGATTTGAAACTTTTCACGCTACAATTTGTCTGTTACCGTAAAGGCTTTTGAGAGTATAAACCCGATAAGCTTTATCAGATGTGCTGTTATCTGCTGCAAGGGGGCGGGGGCAAAGCTTTCTGGCAAACGGAGGCACGCTGGAGGTAAAGCAGAAGCACACAACAGACTTGCTTGGTGGGTGGGTTCCGGTTTATTAGCTAACGACTGCGGGGGCTTTTTACATTGTTTTTATGTCAGGTATATCTGCCATGTAACTAATCATCGTCATCCAAATCAAGACGGCGTGTTTCATTGCGTTTTTAACGGTGATTCTATTTACACAGAAATGAAGAATGTGCGAAATGAGATGTTTTAAGATGCCACACGATGGCGTCAAAGCCCTAGTTGTTACAAAAGTAGCAATTAGTGTCAAGGGCATTTGTTGAAATGGTGCATCTTAACTGAGAGAAAAGCTGGACAGGGCAAAGTTTAGCCTGGGTTGTTAGTGGAAGTTCCGGGGAGTCTTTTGTGTTTTTCAAAATCAAATATCCAGTAAGCCATTTATTTTTAAGAGCAATGTTGCGAGACGGGTTCGAAATGATTCAAGTGTTTTGGAATCATTGTCCGTGGTATTTTTACCATTTAATTTATGAATATATTTTGGAAGGAGTATCAATGGTCCCTATTGCTCTCCCTCAACATGAGGCATTGGACATGTTCTGTATGTTCACATTTGCGTCAGGAGCTTTTAGCAGAATGAGACAAGGCAGAGCCGCTCTGCTTCCTGGAAGGAAAAACAAGATGAAGACATGACACCGGGGGGCTGCTCTGTGCTTTTTCATCTTTCTTCTTCCGAACTTCTGAGGAGTGTTTTTTTTTTTTTTTTTTTTTTTCTTGACGTCAGCCGAAGAAGCCCAGATTCCTTGCTGTAAACGCAATGACGCCCAGAGGTCACCAACATCCATCGGGCGGAAGATGTATGTCCTGTTTATTGGCCATAAAGATCGTTAACACCCCCCCCCCCCCCCCCCCCCGCTGTCTTCTGTTCCCTTGAACAAGCGCAGGTTCGCCAATTGAATTCTCCACACTCCTGCAGTTTTTCCCAGCACACGCAGAACTTGGGCACACACAGCATCGGGAGTCCAGGAGCTCTTTGTACTCCTTCAAAGGCTTCCTCGTACTTCCTTTCTATTGAGAACATTCGCCTATCGGTCATAACATTTGGGACAACTGCACAATGTAACGCCATTCAAGAGCTGTCTGGAAAATGTTCCGTTTTCCTTCTATACGGCTCCGTTTTGAAACCTGCATTGTGCAATTTTTTTTTAACTTTCTTTTATTAATCGAGCTTTTGTGCGGCTCCATGTTAATCACTATTGTCACAACCTGATCTTTGACATCCAAGTTGTTCTAATTTCAAAACTTATTTTCCTGTGAGAAAATCTGGAAAGTGAATTAATCGGTTCCATGGCCCTTTTAGAACCTTGAAATGTGCAGCCAATGTTTTCAGTCACATTTCAAGATTTCACTCATGCATGAAAGCGACGTTAACGGCTGGAAAATAAACAATGTGTCACTGAAGACAAGAATTGATTTAACATTGTTGAAGAACATTGACTATATTTTGTCATTTCTTGGACTGCAAAAAAAAAAAAAAAGAAGCCAAAAGTCAAATAGAAACAATTGTGGGGTTGGGAATAAAAAGGAGAATAGGATTTTGTGATTTTCTTGGTTTTTATTTATTTATTTATTTTACAGACATAGATTCATTCGAAAGAATTTTTAAGAAAAATGGAATTAGCCTTGAGATACGAGCTTAATTTGTTCCACTTTAAACTCGAAACACTCATATCTCAAATCATCTTTCCCCGCTGAAATGAATGGAAATGCCTTTAATTATTTCCAGTCTTCTCAAAAAAACAACAAAAATGTGTATTTTAACAAGGAAAATGGCACTCTACAATTTTGTATTTATACAAATATTCAGTAATTATATACTTGAATACAGTATAACAAATTAAGCAGTTTTTGTTACCGTCTTTGCTTTAATTCATAGTCTTTATGCTGCTCCTTCTGGTGTATTATACAAATATATAGGATACGGAGACATCACAACTCCTGAGCATTGGTCGTTCTTCACAGAGGATAAAGAATATATGCCTGTGAGTATTGCTATATGTCTACATGTGTTGATCCACTATTTTTGTTCAATTAGCTGGGTTGTACCACTGCCACGTAGATGCTATTTGTTAGAGCGTTCGGCCTTGGCGTTTCCCACCATGTATTGATGTTAGCATTAAACTAGCAGGCTAAGCGATGTCCTTTTTAAAGCACAATGTGTTATTCTAGTTTTGTGTGTATTTGGATTATAGTCACTAGCCAATGAGGATTGTGCAGTGCATTCAAACTTGCCGTCATTATTCCCTCAGCAGTTGTGCTCCACAAAAATAGACATTGTTTTTTCTGCATTCAAAAAGGGACGGGTGTCGGAGGGGTTTGGAAGTCTACAAGTCACGAAGACTTTTGACGAGATAAATCTCCGAGTCGGGGTAGGGGAGAGAGTGAGTTCCTGTGGAAAGTGCAAAGTAACTCTCTTGACGTTGATTAAAGACGATGGATGTCATGAAAAAGTAATGAGCTTGTTCGCTACCCGGCCGTCCTTGAAAGAGCGCGTGAGCTTACTTTAAAAAAAAAAAAAAGAATAAAATAAAATGGTGGAGTTGCAAAACATCAGCTGACTGAAGGTGTTTGTTGGCAGCTCTCTCCTTTATGGATTAACTTCTGTTTCCAGACTAAACAAGGTCCTTTTTTTTTTTTTATTTTAGCGGATAGAGCATTTATTTGGAGGCTGCAATACAAATGCAGGGCATATACACAGACCTGTACATACACAAACACACAGAGGCTCCTGCGGACTCGCTGGAGCACAGTGTGCTGACAGCCAAGCACTTTTTTAGAGGGCGGCCTCACCGCAACATCAAACAGAGAGCAAAAAAAAAGAGAGACACTCTGTCCAGTGGGTGTGCTGCGGGTGTGGGGCGATGAGGCATTTGGAAAGGTTGCACTTTTCTCCGAACTGTTAAATTTACTGTCAGTACAGAATTCGAAGGACAAGTACAAAAACAAGGAAAAGGAAAAAAAATCAAACAATATTAGACGGGTTGGATATAGTGAACCGGCATGCGTTTGTACACACTCACCGACCGTATTATTAGGTTCACCTGACTATCAAATGACTAATGAGAGCCATAAAATGTATTGTCTGTGAAGAGCACCAAAACGTATACCTTCCTAGATTAGTGAATCATCAACCCTTATATCAGAAGATTATCAGATAACGACCAATCATATCTCAGCTTCAGAAAACAGGTGAGCCGTGATTGGTCGTTATCTGAGCCCCGTGGGATCTATGATGTCATTTTCAGTCGACAAAAGTGACAAAATGGCCGCCCCCGAGATGGCTAAAAACGGGTGGATTTAGCTGCTTAACTCATATTTCAAATTAATCATATTGCCTTGTTTCAGTTGAGCCCGCATAGAACATATTCTTGGAAAAAAAAATATGTTTGGTTATGAAGAATGAAAGGCCAAGTACAAAAGTCACTTCAGGAAAAAAAAACAAGACTAGACAGGTCGGATATGGTTGTAGCAACATGTACAGTATTTATACCCTCTCACCAACTGTAACATTTTGTACACGTGTGCTATCTCATACTGGATCCATCAAATTCACTGTTGGTAAAGAATGAAAGGCCACATCCAAACTCATAGTAAAGAAAAAAAAAAAAAAACAAGACCAGACAGGTCTAACGGCATAGCGGCATGTATTTCTATACACTCACCAAACATAACATTATTTATACATATACTTTCTCGTGACAGCCTTCAAAATCGTTAGAGGCCAAATAAAAAACGCAGCGAAGAAAAAAACAAGACCAGACAGATTTGATATGTCATATGATCATATGTTATACGTGCGATGTCAATCCCCATTCTGGAGTGGAGTCATGCTCCAGGGCCAGCATGGCGCGGCAGAAGAAACGTTCCCGCTTCCTGCTGTTCTGCAGCCGGCGAGCTTTGTGAACTGTGAGCTCGGTGGGAGGGGAAGGTGACCGAGGGGTCCGAGCCAAAGGCGGCGCAGGGGGCCGGGGAGGCCAGAGCATTATGAAAGGCCCCAAGCGCACAGCTGTGTATGGACAGCCTCACACTGTTCGAGTCGATCCACCAAAACAGCCCGCTAATCCCTCTTAGATCTGCTCGTCGGCACCCGGACGCCATCCATGCCGTGGGGAACCACGCGGCGGAATAATCTTGATTCATGCGCATTGCAGAATGAAGCTTTGGCTGAGGCGCTAGGCGAGAGGCGTGTCTCTGTGTACGTTTGAAACTAGTAAAGATGACACAGAAGACTACAAGTGGTTTGGTTGCCACGCATTGTTGCCGGCCGGGCGCTGCTGATCTAACAAGGCGATGACTTTCATAATGTCGAATAGGACAAGCCAGTCGCGATGCCCGGCAGCAACTTACCACGTGTTGACGATATTGCGCTTCTGTCCTCGATCTCTCTCGGAATGCAGCTCGAACGGGACAGTCCGAACCGTGCTCAGGCACAGTTGATATTTCAAAGTCCGATTGCTTTGACTAGTTTAAGGGTCTCGTGACGCGCTCAAACCGGCTGCTTTGCGGTGCTGGAGGCCTTGTCCTGCATCAAAGGGATGCCAAAATCACAGGAGGCAAAAAATAATGTTACCCAATGACAGCAAACAACATTTCAGGAGGGGCAATTTCTTTGGCTCTTAAGATCAACGGCGTGACTCAAAGCCCACAAGCAGCAGCACATACAAATGGAAACAATGCATCCTGACCTAAATCCAACTGAAAATATTTGGGGTAATCTGAAAAAAAAAAAAAAAAAAAATCATGCAGCTCTCCAGCACGGAAAGAATTTACTATTTTGCAAGAAGCTTCTAGATGGTTACAATATTGCTCAAAGCGCTTCTGCTGTTGTTTACGCATTCGGCATTCCTCAGGGCCACAAACTCTGACCGCGGCTTTGCTGAAAATACCATGTAGTATTTTTCCAACGACGTATATGCCGTAACACCATAAATGGATTAGGTACAAGAGGATTTTCCAGCTTTGACCAAAGAAAACAGCTGACCAAGACTGCAGCTTTTACTTTGTGTAAGGAAATATTCATGTCAGATGACACAAAAAAAATCAGAATTTATGTATGTATATATATATATAATTGATATTTAATGATATTTTATATGTATATGTTTTTATTGACACTTTTGAAATTGAATATGAGCAAAGAGAACCCCATGGGGCAGAGAACAGACCTCTGAGGTATGCCACACAAATTTATTGTAATCTAAAACAGATACACAAACCGAATTCTAATATCTTCACCCATTTATTTTATTTTTTTTCAAATGTCAGAGACTTCACACATGACATGATATCAGGCGATCAGGCCTTTTCTGACTTTGTTTTGGAAGGGGTGACAAAGCTGCTCAAATTCCACCCAATTTGTGTGTGTGTGTGTGTGTGTGTGTGTGTACCACACTTTTCTCCAAATAGCTTTCGCTTTTCTCCCATTGTCACGACAATTGTGAGCCAGCGGTGAAGTTTCATAACCGAAATCATACCCTCTTTGGGCAAATGACTTGGTTTAAGGTTCAAGCAGGGCTAGGATCAAGAGTAAATCTCCAGGAAATTGGCTTCAGTCCATTTTCAAGTTCTCTGAAGTCATGGGAAGGTTTTCTAAACTTTTATTAATCAACTGTCTTCAAAGTGCTCGGCGTGGTTGGGGAAAATGGCAGAAATGATCCCTCTTCATTACTTTGAATTCACTTATGGCTTTTTCATGTAACCTCATTCAAGGGTAAACAGGGAGAAAGGTTATCGGTCTCAACAAAGATACGTCGCTAATATTCATAGCATCCGTCTGCAGAAGCACAAAGGTTAATGGATCTTTCTGGCGGGATGATGGAACTGAGACAGATGGAAGGGACATATTAAAATTCATCGACAAACTGCAAAACATCACCAAAGCGCACAGATAAGAAGAAATAAGATTATGTATTGTGAATCCAGGCCTTAGGGTCTGTTTTGTGCTTTTTCTACAACATCCTATATACAGTCGATGTCACAGATTTGAGTCTTTATTTCACATTAAAACCGCAAGACACACAATCAACAGTGCATATGCTGACCACAAACACGTTTTTTTACCTCAAGGGAAGCCTTTTTCCCGGAACCCCCCCCCCCCAAAAAAAGCAGAAAGGTTTACTGTATGTACGGATTGTTTTTGTTCATGTGCTTGCTCATATGATAGCTGGCATCTTATTGCACAGCAAAACCACGTCTAAAAATGTGACTTTATTTAACCAGAGAACATTTGCTTGAAGTCATCATGTTAAAGGGAACATTTGGCTTTTTCATTGCGACATCGCTAACCTGTTGTCGAATGAGACACAACTAGTTTGGGGCATGAAGAAGAACAGCAATTGTTTTTGGTCAAATTTCCATCCTTATGCAGCGCCAACCATTTCCGGTGGTCAGTCGAACTTGATAATAACCGCTTCTTTTTAGCCGGAATCTGACGTCCCGGGGCCAGGCGGTGGACGTTGGTGTCTGGTCCCTAAACGCACCCTAATCGCCGTCACAGACTTAATGAGCTTACTGTGCACTCCCCCCCCGGGGCCTCCGAGCTTAAAGGCATGTGCGGTGCATACAGCGCACAGGCACAGTGTTGTGTTACACTGCTTCGTCTTAGTGGCTGCATCTGTGCTAGCCCTTGTCATTAAAAGTCACAAGTCACAACAATGTGCGTCTGCTGATCTTGTTGGCAACATCCCGTGACTTTCTACCGGAATCGACTTGGAGGTGCTAATCCGACAAGACGGGACCGCAAGTGCACTGCGGCCGCAAACACGTCAGTCTAGTCATTAGACTCGCTTTAACGTGTCCGTGACCATCTGGTGCCAAAGTAATTACGCAAACACCTGACGTGCATCTGGGGCAGACGGATTTTTAATTTGTAAACAAGCGGCGTGTAGTCATGCGGCCTTGAAAGTCTGTAACCAAGTGCAGACGAACGCCTTGCTGTGCTGTTAAGACGTCTGAGAATGGGGACAGATTTGAGTGCTTGATTCTGGATCAAGTGTGATTTTTGTCCTCCAATACATTATGCATTAACATTAACAACGATATGCCTTTCTGGCTGCAGCAAATGACCATATGGACTCCCCGTCAAAAGTATCGGGACAGTGAGGCCTCCCTTTAGTCTCCCCTTTGGCAGATAAAACGATTGCTCTATTGGGTTTAAGTCTGAAGATTGACTTGGCCAAATCAAGGATATCGTGAATGTCGGGCATTCATGCACTTTGGCAGTGACACTTTTTACGTACAGTATTGCATACATGTTTTTATGTACAGTATGTATTTTAAATTGAAAATACAAATTCCAAGTATATTACAAAAGGCTCTTGCGTCATTCAGCGTGTGAGACTTGTATGAGAATTACGAATGAGAGCTCGGTATGTTGATTACTTCATATCGTGTACTCTTAACTCACAAACTGATGAGACAGCGTCACCGAGATAAGCCCTGTAGTGTCTTGCTCGTCACATCAGTGGGCACTGTTTGTTTAATCACAGTTCAATGAGATAAACACCTGGCTGCCTTGTGGCGAGTGTCACACGAGCTTACCCTAAATTCCACGCCGACGCATAATACAGTTCCTCTAATCCTCCGGAAAAGAAGATTGACGAATTAAACCTTTAGCTTCCTCCAACCTTAAAGCAAATAGGTTGCGAATGATGACAAGTTTGTTGTTACGACCGAGAGATCATGAAAATAATCCATCGGATCTTCACCGTGAGCTGTGCACAATATGTCACAGTCTTATTATTTGCTAATGGCTATAAGACTGGCAAAAATATTAGTGATAAGAGAGATTCCTTTTTCACTATCACATTACTTTTGGAAGTTTTGGGTAAAATTGGTTGCAAACTTTCTCTCATGACTTGCTGGGGTCATCCTTCCTCAATAGTACAAACGCCTGAAGACGTCACTCATCGCTATTGTGTAAAGAATGGAAGATATTATTTTTACAAATATTGTAATAAATACAACTACAATGTTAGTAACGCATTTCTCTGTGGCTGTTGTTTAGTGTGAACGAGACGTTTTATGAGTTGAACGGATACCAACGCTGTGCCCTTTAAGTGTGGCACTGGCCAACAGGTTGTCAGCCCGGGCGTTTGGCCCTGGTGGCTTATCCCAACGTACAGTAGTTACACTTTACAGTTTACAGTTTACAGTTTATTCCTTTACATTTTCTTTTATTAACTTGTATGCAATACAGTACTATTTGTCCTATTAAAAAAAAAACAACAAAAAAAAACATTACCATAACATCGTGTATTTTGGGGGGGGCTGGAACCAATTAATGACATATTTACTTATTTATTTTACAAAAAACGGGGTTTGCGCCACCCCCAAAATAAACTAGACTAAATTGTAAAAAAAAAAAAAAGTATTACATTTTTAAAATTTTTAATGAAAAGGAATCTGCAAATAGTTGAATCCGCGGGTGTGGAACCGCGAATATACGAGCGTCCAATGTGTGTATTTTCGTGCGTGTGTGTGTCTGCGGTTCCTCCTCTGTCTGTTCATAACGCCCCGCCCCCTTGGAAGCAACTGCCCAATCAGAGCGTAGGACGTCCTCCCTGGGCTCGCGAGCAGAGATGAAGGGAGAGGGGAAGAGGAGGGGGGGGCGAGGCAGAGGGCGGCTGGCCGACTGTGGGGGAGGGTCACGTGTGTACACATTGTAGCGCTCGTAGCGTCTCCAGCGGACTGCCCCCTTTTTTCAGAACAAGCCTCGTCCCAAAAGTTGATAACCAGTCGAGGGGCCACGAATGGAGTAAAGCAGTGTTTGTTGTTGGCTTTTCGCAGGAATAGAGGAACGCTGGTCGCGTGTTTTTCGGGACGTTTCTTCTCCAAATGAAGCGATTGAGAAATGTCTGTGGAAATGGGACATCCTGACCCGATGCCTCCGTAGTGCGCCAACCAAGAGCCAAGTCTCAAACGTCTCTGGTGAGTCGCCCCCCCTTTTCCTCTCTTCCCTTTTCCACTTTGTGACATGTTTTTGCCTCCAAAGTTCCCACACTACAAAAGTGCGAATTTCTTCAGTCTCTGGGATGTTTCAGACGCGACAAGTAGTAGTAGGGAACGGTTCAAAAATGCTGACTAAACCGTGACAGCTACCCACGATTTGATCTGTAGCGTCAAGTGCGATGGAGGTCACCACAATGTTCTGTTTATCTTCCGTGCTCGTAATCGTGTACAAAATAGCATTTTTTTAGAACATGATTTGAACGACGTGGACGTTTCTAATCTGAGCAAATTGGAAGCGTTTCATTGTGTGTTATGAAGCTACCTTAAAAGAACTGTAGACATTTTATTGCGTTTGAACTGTGTGATAAAACTTCCAACGTCGTCCTATAATAGTTAAACACCCTGATTGTTTATTTTACCAACATGATATTAAATTCTGATGCCGATGCTCATTTTTGATTTGCAGTATCTAGAAGGTCTTAATCATAACCATATTGTGTAGTTTAGTGATTCCAGTTGGGTCTTGAGCTTCCAAAATGTGATGTAAAGTCTCAAAATATTAGAAACTGCTCTCACTGCTCTCCATTAATAACAAAAACAGGTAGCCTTTGCAATGGCAGAATGACTATGCAGGTGTACCTAATTTTGTGGCCGGTGAGCGTATTTACTTGCGTTATGTTCCTCCTGTTCTTCCCTGTAATCCTGGGGTCTCAAACTCTCCACAGAAAGGGGTTCAAATATTTAAATAAATAAAAATAAAAAAATCCTACTAGTCCATCCAATCTTCTCAATCTTAATAACACTTGAGGAAATGAACAGTTCTTCAGAAGGTGAACAAGATTGCTGACTCGGTGCTCTCCCTCATCTCCCTGCTACTTTGCATACTCCTCAGCATGTCTAGTTGAGTAATGACATTTGATTTATTGAGCAGCGTAACTTTGTCTGTGAATTTAGACACATGTCAGTGTGCCCCCATGCCCAACAACAACATACAAACAACATCTCCTGTTTTTCTTGAAATTGGCTGTTCGCTTCGCCAACCTCTCTCTTCAATGAAGGTTTTGAGAGACATGACTGGGACTTAGTGACTAGGTATCTTTCACACACACACACACACACACGACTCCAAGGGCAACAACTCAGCAAAAAAGGTGGAGGCCGCAAAATATCATCCTGTGGGCTGCAATTGTTCCGAGGGCCTGGAATTTCAGAATACTGTTGCAACGCAATTCAAACTGTGCCTAACGCAAGAAAAAAGTCCATATAGCAGCAGTAGACATGTAGTAATAGTAAACAGATGAGTGCCATTGAAAGTGAAAGCTACAGTTTGACTAAATACTTGTGCTGTAATCTTCCCGCTCAACACATTAAACGCCGCCAGAGATTTAAGGCCCATCGCCACCTGCCTGTCCGGCCTGGCCGCACTTGTCGCCGTCAACTTCATCCACGTGACCAAAGGCGACATGGGGCGTGCGGAGGCCATGGCTTAAGTGCGCTTAAGCCTGCTTTGTGCTGACCACTGAACTCTGACTCCAGTTGACGGCCACGACAGTTCCAGTTTGTCGGGGCCGGAGAGAAGTCACTTGAAAGCTGTCGGGAAAACGTGACCGCCGAGTGATGACGTGATGGGGTGATTCAAATTTGGGATGATTACCATGCTAGGATCGTAGCTAAATGTGTTGATTAACATCTAAAATACAAGTACAAGGTATTCTGGATGGCTTTGGTCGACTACAGGAGGGCCCTGACTTTCGAGGTTTCTGTTTATTGCATTGTAAATCCACCTTCAATAAGTGAAGGACCATATAAAACACGTTTGATATAGTCCCACCCCTTCCATGTGCTTTAAACCCCGCAAGTAGCTGAGGATAAACAAAGCTGCTTGTGTAATTCCGCTCGCTTTATTGAACAAACCGTCAGAAAACAAACACTTACTAAGCACATTAATTCACAAGCTGCCTAGAGCCACGGCAGCCAGCCAACTCGCTGACACCCTCGTCACTCACCAAGCCAGGCCCTGCCTTTTCAAGCCTTACACGCTTAAAGTCACAGATACTACAGTTGAACAGGAGTATGATGACCCCAAGGGGACAGAAGTAATATCGTAATAAACATATGTTATATGTTTAATATTGCAAAATCAATTTTATCTGACTAATTGATGGGATAGTAAGTCGTATACTTAAGTCGGAAGATATTCAATATACAACGTAGCATTCTCTGCAGCCTGAATGCTAACATAGTAGCAAAAGACTCAGTACGTTGGTAACTGAGCTCGTTTTTGGCGTGCTGTTTGTAATCTCAAAACCGCAGATGTTGGGACTGACGTAAAGCAAGGAAATGGCTAACGGAGGGATGTTATCGCAAAAAATTATAGCAGCCGTACTTCCTGAGACGTGACTCATTTTAATCAGCAGCACACAATGCCGTATTAGCCTTGAATCAGATGCCTCGTCATTAGCCTACCAAGAATTATTAGTGGCTTAGGGAATGGTGGCTGAGGAGCTTTGGAGACTTTTTAAAAACACTACTTGGTGATTTTTTAACGTTTTTCAGAAGTAGCTTTGTGGTTGCAATGCGGTCCTTTTGCTGTAAATTATACACCACGATGAGTGCTGGATGTCGCAGAGTCTCCCTCGACTCCTGTCACCGCTCAGCCGCAACATTTGTGAGTGTGAGTCACCTCATGTTTTCTTTTTTTTTTTTTTTTTTTTAATTTGTGTAGTGGCCCTGCCCCTCCGCGCGCAGTCAATCATGTGACACAATCCACTCATTTCTCAGAAGGCTCTGTAAATTCCAGTAAGCACGTAACTGTAAGACTCGGGGGCGTGGGGCTCGGCATGTCACGCGCAGTGGAACACACGGAGCACATGGGGGTCACTCTTACGACATCGTGTTTGGTGGGGCCCTCGCCATCTGGGAAATATTTAATTCCGCCGACTGCTGACGCAAAGTCGTTCAAAAAGTTCAAACTGGGCTGGACTGCAGTTACGTGCGAGGGGAACCGATACAAGATGTCTTCCTCGTTTCGTTATTGCCAAGGCGATAGAGAACCGAGTGTGTTTTTAGTGTCAGTCACTAGGCAAAGCTGTCGGCACTTGGAGGAGTAGGAGTAGGAGGAGCAGAAGACCTTCAGCGTTTTAAAACATGCTTCATTCGCTGTTCACTGCTACACGTGATTCACATTTAAGATTTCGGAGCCTGTTACACTTTGGGATGACAAATGAAAGCACTCTCAATTAGATTTTTGTTGCACAGTGAAAAGAACGGCAGCCGATATTTACGACGTAGCGATGGTGCCATATGGCATCCAGAATGGGGGAAAATACAAAAAAAAGAGAGGTATAAGAAGAAATAAAGAAGCTAGGCTAAGTGTTATCTTACATGGGAGCTGAAGGAGAAATAAAGAAGCTAGGCTAACTGTTATCTTACATGGGAGCTGAAGGAGAAATAAAGAAGCTAGGCTAACTGTTATCTTACATGGGAGCTGAAGGACAAATAAAGAAGCTAGGCTAACTGTTATCTTACATGGAACTGAAGAAGAAATAAAGAAGCTAGGCTAACTGTTATCTTACATGGGAACTGCGTCGCAGTGGTGAATGGCTTGCGAGACACATTTTGCAACCACTTGTTTGTCATAAAGCAAAGAGTTCTCAAAATGAGAGTCAATATAATAATGCTTGCTTCAAGCTGGTTATTTGTTACTGCTAGTTGAAGTTTACTGTAAATATGACGCGTAAAACAAAGAGAATTAAACAGTGAAAGACCGCTAGCTTAATGCAAAATCGCTGAAGACGGGCTTATAAAAATTAGCATAGATGTTACAATGATTATAAATCGTTTCCATATCGGTATCAGGTGCTTTATACACCTATAGTGTCAAAGTCTGAATTTTGTTATCGTGACAACATGAAAAGAGATTTCGCTAAGGTTGCGAGTAAGGTTCCGGTGCAGGATGGCAGGGAATTTGCCACCTTCATATTTGGTAACTTTAAGCCCTTGGCCCTTTGTGTTAAAAGTATGCGACGTTCCCTGCATCCAATTCTCTTACGGTGCGAAAGTGCAACGGCTGTGTGAACGTGCTAGCCAGACACCGCGGGACAATTCGGCGAAAAAGTGAATTGGCGCACGTGGAAGCAGCAAATCAAGAAGAATTTTACACTTCCTCTCAATTGTTTTTTTCTATTTAATTTTTGCTAATTCTAATGACAATTTCCCCTTTGTGACCTGATTGTGTTAAAGGAGCCTACTTCCCCATATCAATTACCCATACATGAAATCAACACCCATACCCCATGCGTCCTGATCAACTTTATGATCTAGTACAACGCAGTTTGTATTTAAGAAGCCTTTGGGGAGAGGACTATTAGCAGGCTAATTGCTGCGTGAGCTTTCAGCAAGGAAAGTGCTTGTAAATGATTCACCCGGTGGTGTTTGCATGTGGGCCGAGCTGCGCTGCTGTGGGTGAAAACAGACTTTTGTCGGGAGTAACTGGAGACGCTCTTCCTGCTGACCCTGTTTCCAGTCCAACCGCTTTGACTCCCAGTCTCAGCCGCAGCCTCATTAGAGCCAGTTGGAGTAGTAAGGAGACGGACCGACGTCTCCGCCTCCCGTAGGCCAAAACAGACCCTCGGTAGTGGCTCTTACGTAAGTGGAGGAAGAAGAATGCTTCCCCTTTTCGCCGCAAAGGCGAGTCATCCTTCTGAAAACAAAGCGGCTTTCCTGCACTTTGTCGCAAATTAGCGTGTGTTTTGCCTCCGAGTTTATTTACTCATCGTCCGGGAAAGATGTCTTTGTAAGGAGGCCAAATCTGCAAAGGACCAAATGAAGCCCTGTGCAAATAAACAAGGGCGAGCGCTTTCGCCAACTCTGGCTTGATCCCCGGCGCTCCCGGTCATTTTCCTTGACCTCGCCTTGAACTCCCCGACGCTCGGAGTGGCTCCTTGGCCGCGGCCTGCTTCACATTTCACTCTTTATAAATCTAGTCGTCGCCATGTGTCAAGAAGATTCAAAGCGCTTTGCGCCAAGTTGCCAAAAATTCCTCACATATATCAGCACATGTTGTCAATGCAGGATTCCTCGGAGTCTTGGCTCACGTGTCTGCATTCAAAACACTAAATACACTTCGATGGCTAAAAATGGATTTTTAGTAACGTGCAGGTATTATTTCGTCCTCCTCTGGCGGCTATCCTTGCATTCTACTGTAGTATCCGTGTCTTTCAGTGTGTATGGATTTCAAAGGAGGGGCCTGGCCTGGTGAGTGACATGGGTGTCGTTAACAGGCTAACCTTTTCAGCAGGTCCGTGTTGGCAGCTGGTGTATGAATGGACTTATTACTATTACGTGTTTGTTTCCTTACCGTTTTCGTCGATAGCGGTTGGACGTACATTTGAGCTGCCAAAGTACTGTAATGCCCTCACTTATTTGCCGGGAGGGCCACTCTCGTTTCTTTTTTCTTGAACCGGACTCACTAGGCCACACCCCTGTAGGTACACAAACATGTGAGTACTACAGTATGTCGTCGGTACACTAGGGCCGCTCGATTATGAAAAAAAGAATTAATCATGATTAATTTGGGTAACAGTTGAAATCACGATTATCATTTATTTTTGGGCGCAAAACAAGAAAATGTTTAAACATATAGACAAATACATGTAAGTTCATTTTGGACAAAAACAAAATTGCTCCAATTAGTGAATATAATATTTTTAAAAAGGTGCAAAATGTGTATAAATTCAAGTATGATTTCCTTGTGTAAACAAACAGGGCGTTGTATATAAATTAATATTAATAATCATTTTTTTCATGACTATGCCAATTTTGTAATCGTGGCGTGTAATAACCGTATTTGTAGTCGGATTTCGATTAATCGCACAGCCCAACGTTACACTTTATAAAACCACTTTATATCTTTACATGCTCTTGTCCTTCATACCCTTCCACCGTGCTAAATATGTCATCAGAACAGTTTGTGGTACCAACGGCATGATGCAGTGAACTGGCGCAAGCGGGACATGAATGCCATTGTCTTGGGCCATGTGCAAAGCAGCAGGCCTGCACGTGACACTGTGATAGACGGCGTGGCGGAGAAGAAGCTCGCCGGGGCGTCAAATAATTCCGTTATGCGTGGCGCCACCAAAACAAGGCCGTCTTCATTGACGGCGGCTCGCTGGTGTTAGACCGACACGCGTCGGTCAGGCAAGTGAAATTAAAGGTGTTTCTCCAGGTTTAACGGCAGTTTGGCTGCTAGCTACAGTTTACTGTTTGCGTCTTGCACTTTAAAAACACTAAAAACAAGCTACTTTTTTTTTTTTTTTTTTTTTTTTTTTTGCTGTTGTACAAAAGCGGCAAGTACACTAGACGCATTCTTTGTGTATCAAGTTGATCGCGATTGTGATTGCAGTCCACCTGCTCCGCCGGGGTCCAGCGATGCGGATCTGCGTGGTTTACAACGAGACGGAAACCAGCGTGGACTTCCGCCTGTGCCAGGACTTTGGCCTCATTCTGTCCGTGCTGTCCCTGGTCTACCTGCTGGTGTGCTTCCCGCTGGGCCTGTGCTACAACATGCTGCTGGTGGCCGTCAACCTCTCCAACAAGGTATCCATGACCATGCCCGACGTCTATTTCGTCAACATGGCCATCGCCGGCCTGGTGCTGAACGCGGTGGCGCCGGTGGAGCTGCTGAGCTCCACCTTCACCCGCTGGCACGCGTGGGAGTACACCAACGAGGTGTACATCACGCTGCTCATCCTCTTCAACATCTCCTCGCTGGTCATCATGTACTCCACCACGCTGCTCAGTCTGGACTACTACATCGAGCGCGCCCTGCCGCGCACCTACATGTCCAGCGTGTACAACACCAAGCACGTTTGCGGCTTCATCTGGGGCGGCGCCGTGCTCACCAGCTTCTCCTCGCTGCTCTTCTACGTGTGCAACCACATCTCCACCAAGATGGCCGAGTGCTCCAAGATGCAGAACAAGGAGGCGGCCGACGCCATCATGATGTTCATCGGCTACGTGGTGCCGGCCGTGGCCGTGCTTTACGCCTTCGCGCTCATCCTGCGCATCCGGAAGGAGTCCACGCCGCTGGACCAGGACTCGGCCCGCCTGGACCCGTCCATCCACCGGCTGCTGCTGGCCTCCGTGTGCGTGCAGTTTGCGCTGTGGACTCCTTACTACGTGACGCTCCTGGTGCACACGGCGGCCGGCGCGGGCGGCTCGCGCTACCTGCCCGCCTACTACTTCCTGCGCTGCGTGTCCAAGCTGCTGGCGTTCTCCAGCAGCTTCGCCATGCCGCTCATGTACCGCCAGATGAACAAAAACTTCTCCAACAAGCTGCGGCGGCTGCTGGCCAGGCTGCACTGCCGGGACCGGTCGTGTCCGCACGAACGCTCCGCCGTGCAACGGGTGGTCACGTGAAAGCTTCGCCCCGCCGAGTTGTTTTTTTTTTTGTTTTGTCCCCCCCCCCTCCCCAGCACTTATCTCACGTCCCTCCAGAGCCAGTATCTCGCCGGCGCCACGCCCTCGCCGCTTCGGACTGCGTTAAAGCGCGACATAGCAAACTGTGGAATTTCCTGTCCCCTTCCGGAGCGCGAGCCGACGGATCCAAGAAACCACTAAGTGCTGCCATTTTGTGCGTGTGTGCGCGCATGTGTGTGTGTGTGTGTGTGCGCGCGTGTGTGAGACCAAGGGAAGCTCTCCACTAAGTCACTTTGGCTGCATCATCAGCTCTTAGCTCCTCACCATTGCAGTGGCCTGACATCCTGGCAATGTGATGAACATGCGAATGTCACCGTACATTCACTAAGCTCTTCAATATGACGTATCTCCCCTGAGGTACATCTTAGCGTATAACAAATGGGACTATGAAATGAAGTCATTGCGCAAGGAGAACATTAGCAAGCTATGTTCTCCACGCACCGTGTATCACAAGAGACAAGCTGCTCGGCCTTTAAATTGACTCAAACGTGAAGGTCTCTTCTTGGAAGCATTTTTTTTTTTTCTTACTCTGCTGCCAGAATTCCATTGTTATGCTGCCAGAACACTCCCCATTAATTTTTGGCATCGGAAATAAACGTTGGCATTGTAGAAAAAGATGTACAGTATGTGTAGGCCGCTCTACTCCCGTCGTAAAGCCTTGAAATACCCTTCTCAAATGTAATTGTTTTTAATATCTGTATTTGGCAGCATATTTGTAGTCAGCAAGGATAGGAAATGGATGGATAGTATCTACTCTTCAACTTTTTCCACTCCAAATACTTGTTTTAGGGATCTTTTTCTACAATGCCAAGAATTGTTGAAATAATACCCCCAAAATGGCGGCGTTTTGGATCAATACAGTCACCTAGAGTTAGGTTCAGTATAACGTTATTCAGATTAGATTTTCAAAATGCCTTCATGTCTAAACAGCGAACCCGACACCCTTGTTGTTGTTTGGGATTCACACAGAACCGCTTTACCTCATTACCCAGCAACTCATCAAATCCAGACCAAGAATTTGGCTCCCGTGCAAGGTCCTCAGCATCTGTTCAGCTAGCATTTGCTACTAAGGCTGCTAATTAAGAAAAGCATAGTTACTGATTTAAAAAAAAAAAAAAAAAAATTAATAATGTTTTTTTTAGTTGAGCACTTTTTTTTAGTTTTACATCGCACGTACAGAAATGCGGCGGAACCTCCAAAGTCGAACGTGGGTTGACTTCCAAGTTTAAAAACTGTACAAAAAAATGTTTTAAGTAACATTTCACTGAACAAACAACTGCCTCTGATTTAGGATTCATCTGTCATAAATTTACAACAGCGGAAAGTTTTGTCATTGTTGAAAATAAATTGACGTGCAAAATAATACAGTTTCAACTGTTAAGCATGACACTTTGAAGTTTGAAAATAGGGCTGGGCGATACAGCTGAAAATGTATCACAATGTAAGCGTTTCATGTTACCCGATAAATATTTATTTATTTGTGTATTTTTTTTTTTTTTCGTTGGCACTTTTCTGTGGTGGTGTCGTGAAAACACAGAAAAAGGGAAACACGTTTTTTGTGAGCGTTCGACTTTGGGAGGTTCCACTGTACGTCGAGGTGAGAAAAGTTACCACTTGTTTTTAATTTGATTTTTTTTTTTTAATTCACTCTTCCGGCACGGCATCCATCATTTTTAGAAACTCTGATGTGCTCTTATGACGAGCGACTGCCCCTATAAAACACACATACGTCCCATCAGTAAATCATTAGCTGCTCAAAGTCCACGATGGTTGTTCATACAGTACAGTATTCTGTACATTTTGACTGTGGTCCATTTAGTGAAACATGCCCCCCCCCAAAAAAAAAATCCCAGCCATATCATGAGATATGATGATATGATTATGTCATGTTAATTGATGAGGTCATGCCCTTTTGAACCTTGACAAAACTGCTGTCTGAATTGTTTCAAGTAGATTTTATTTTTCCTCACCATGTTGCCGCAGCGCCGCCTGCTGGACAAACATACCATCATTTGGAATTCTGGCTGCATTTGTGATCGAGACTTAGTTTATTTCAGCTTTAACAGCCTACATGTTCTCAGTTATATTCAGATGCAATGTTCTTACTTTCAACGGCAAAACCTCAACGGGTCCAAACGAGTCCACTTATGCTTTTTTCCCCCTGCGTATGAGTGAATATGAATATGAATGTGTATATATTGTAAGCGAGAGAGACAGACTGTACTGTAAGGTGCTCTTTCAACACGTAGCCTACAGTATTTTTTTTTTTTCCAGAGATTTATCTAGATTCTCTAAGTAATCTACTGTCATCTGAGTCAAAGACTGAATAAACCCTAAACTAACCACAAGCCCCCTTCCTTGTGTAACTGAGACACTTAATTAGGTACACAATATGCCATAAAATTGTAAATGGCCTCTTTTGAGAGAGCCAATATTAAACACTATCTTTATTATTGTGTTTTTTTTTTTTTTGCCAAGTTGAACAGCAAAGGCTCATTATTAAGAATATTCAACAGACATGGTACAGTATTAAATTGGCGCCAGGGTCAAGCCTCGTGTCTCACCCGGACATAGCTGTTGCCTAGCAACCGTACAGCGAGTCAAACTGAGCTAATCCATTCTATATTTGGGCCGAGAACCCGTCGATATACGGGATGACTGATTTGATCATAAACCAGAGTACGTGTGGCAATTTTGACGATTATTCTGTCCTGGTGCAATGTCAATGTAGAACGTAACATACTGACACGTTTCCAGTTCTACCTAACGTGTTCCACTTTCATTTTTCATTCACCTCTGAACAAATGAAGTCAAAAGTACAAAAGACGTTTCCTCTTCAACTCAACCGTGTCCTAAAACCAGAAAATGGTCTTAACAAGCGTCAACCGGGGAAAAGGTTAGAATGACATTGCACATGTTAGACTTGTTTTTCTTGATGCTTTCCCCCTCATTAAGATGCTTCTTGTAGAGCTAAAAGGTAGCAAAGGTTCAGAAACATTCACAGACGGTGGGACCACCCAGCTGGAACATTTGGCCCCTGTTTTTTTTTTATTACACTTTTGGTTTGGCTGGCAAATTGAGTTTACAAATCCCTTTTAAATGTTTGAGGCACCTTGGATTATTTATATCAGAGGTCGAGATTCACAGTCTTCTATTAACGTAAGAACAATTTTGAGTCTTCAGAAAAACTAGCCTTTGTGTTTTTCATGAATATCAAGACAATTTAGTCATGGAACCTTTTTTTTTAACGCCAAACAATGTAGCCTTTACTGTGTCGACTGTACATGTTTTCGTAAACGTCAAACAACATTTAAAGTTCAAGAAACTAATACATGCATTCTTTGGAAACATCAAAGATTAGAGTCATCAATGAACGTTGTCGAGTTATTTATCAGAGGACGACATTAAATCGTTTTCAAGGAAAAAAACGGGCCGTGCAATGAATGCCGGGGTTTATTCTTCTTCGTTGATTTCTGCGTCACAGTAAATTGTGTGCCACCATCTTGTTGTCAAGAATAGAATTACACCCAGAATCGACAGGATTTATGACGACAACTGTTGTACTAGATATCCAGAACTAGATTCAAATGTGTTTTTGGGAACATTTAAGATCTCGTTTTAATCTAGATAAATGTTTTTTTTGTAAAATAAATAATTTAGTCTTCAACAAGGTGTTTATTTACATTTTCAAATCTTCATGGACACTACTATCTGTTTTTGTAAACATCAAAGATGATTTAGTCTTATACAAACCTACTATACCTGTTTTCAAAAGCACTTGAGACAATTCGAGCCCTTAACAGAACTTGCGCACGATTTCGTAAACAAAGACTGAAAATTATTGTGACGCGTTCGTTTTTTAGTCTTTGATGTCAGATATCCCTATGCATCAGTCCTCATTAAGAGAAGAAAACAACCTTCCACACCCTTGTCAATCTTCCTTTGTTGATTTCCCTTGTTACTAAGGACACCCATAAAAAAATGCAGTTAAGAGATCGGCTTTTTTGTGTGGTTTGCGGCTCTTGGAGATGTTGAGATGTCATCGTTTGCTTCCAGACGCTTAAGTGGAGGCAGATGAGGCTGGTTGGACCCTCCCTTGATCGTGTAGACCTCCCATTCTCATTACCACACAGCCCTGAATCCCACCACTCGTCATCAAATGTCACTTCTAAGTTTATTACAGCCAGATTAAACTCACAATTGATTAGGTACGCCTGTGCGGTATATCTTTATGTACAGTATAGCTCTGGCTACAGTGAAGATATTCAGAGTAGGCTTTACATGATCAGGATTTTGGACCCAATCACCAATCAGTGTGTTTTTTTTGTTTTTGTTTTTTAAAAAGGGGGGGTAGGAAAGATGACGGATCTGAAGATGAGATTGGCCAATCTATCCAAACAAACAAACAAACAACAACAAACAAATTCGCAGGAGATTGGGTCTGACCCAGCCCACGAATATCCCAAAACATGTATAATTGACGCCCTTTGAAATGCATTGGGGGAAAAAAACAATTTTGCATAAATCTATAAGTCTATCTCAGTGCTTCACTTTCCCCCCATTTTATTATTACATCTTTATTCCAAAATTGAATAGAAGAAAACTATATTCACGACAAAGCACAGTAACAATATGTGGGGGAAAAAAGTATTTTAGTCATTTTTGCAAATGTATTAAAAATAAAAACAAGAAATCACATGTACATAAAAAAATAAGTGTTCAGGGTATTGTGTGTGCACTTTTACGGGAAAATTAATACTAACAACACGTGGAAAAAGCAACACGCTCTGAATACTTTCTAGATGTAATGTACATGTTCAAGTGTAGCTTTTTTTTTTTTTAATCTTTTATTTATATACATTCTCGAACAGGAAAACAACTGGCATTCTTCAGAAAAACGTGTTGCTCAAGTGTTGCTATGTACGACAGCAAGCGTTTGTGCACTAACCACAGTCAAGTTTATGCTAGAGCGCCCTCTCGTGGATTCCAACTTGAAGCGCAGTCTTCAGTGTGCCATGACTTGTGCATTAACAACTTTCCTTTTATTCTTCCCTCTCCCCCCGAGGCACTAAACGAGTCACTCGTCAGGCTCCCAAACACAGTCAAGGCTCCAAATAATTAGATATCGGCTCATACAGTTTTCACATGTGCCTGAAGGCTAACTAGATCACAGAAAGTCTTTACTGTCATTGCGCAGTATCCACTGTCATTGATTAAGGGAGGAGCCCTGGACTTAAACCTGACATAATTGTAATAGGCCCTATTAACTGTATGAATGCGTATGACAATACCTGTAATTTTCCTGTTGGTTTTCACAATTCAGTTTGTTCCTAATCTGCCTTGTTTTCGTACTCTGACGATGCCCACGCAGATGAAGATGATTTTGTTGTGTCTGGTCACGGTGATGGGAAGTGGCCTGCGTGTTGCCGATTCTAAATAATTTGATTGTATTCTATTTTTATTGCTTGATTCAGTCTGCCCGGGCGCAAAGGTTCTGCTCTCTGTCCACAAAGATTTAGAAAGGTGTCGCATTTCCCTACATATCAACGACGATTTAGTTCTTCAATGAAACTTGTTTGTAGCATTTGTATTTTCATAAACGTCAAAGACATTTAGTATTCAATAAACGTACGTTTTTTGTAAACATCACATCAAAGTTATTTCCATCTTCAACAAACTAGCTTTGTCTAAGTTTCCGTAATAAACATGCGAACCAATTGGACACGTTTTCGACAATACAAGCGACAATTCATTTGCTTGTTGAAGATGTGTGGGGAAATCAATTTTGACATGAGTGAAAATATTTTATTGATTTTCCCAATTTAAAATTTTATCGAAGTTTGCTGCTTTGAAATTTTGAGTTCACCCAATTTTTTTTACAGTGCAGTTCTTTTTTTTTTTTTCAAATAGTCTATAAAGTGACAGTAGGTGTGGTGTCAGTTGCTTATAAAATGAATTATATTTGATTCCAATTTGATCATTTTGATTCGGTCTGCATTAATGTTCCCGGGAGGCAAAAGGCACTGCTCTGTGTCCACCTCATTGATGTCGACAGGTGCCCAATTATATTGTATTATATTCATGTTATTAAAATCCTTATCTACTGTAAACGTCATACTGAAGTACAGTAAATAGAGACAACTGGCAATGGCATACACCAATGAGGTCATAACAGTAAAAAAAAAAAAAACATCTGTAAAAATGTATTTTAGTTTAAATCACAATGTAACTAAAATCAGCCAATTTATTTGACTTTTAAGACGGAAAAAAGGGGAAGATGAGTGGTCACGTCAAAAGTCCAAGTGACATCTTCTCCGGCCCGCCTCCTCCCCTCTCCGAAAAGGGGTGGAGGGGGGGGGCACACACAGCAGGTGGTGCGGCAGAGGATCACGGACATGGGATTTGATAATCTCCACTTGTCTGACTTGTGCACAGGATAAGGAGAACCAAAATTTGGGGACAAGTAAGTGCAATTTTGGATCCATAATGCATATTTTCGGGGGTTGTTTTGGAGGAACTTCAAAGGCCCTTTGCATGGAAATGACACCCACGGTATACTTAATTTCTGCAGTCTATTGAATGAAATGCAACCAAATTGAAAGTTATTCCAGCTACATTTTTAGCTAGTTTCCATTCCCAGCTCACTTTTCTCCCTAAATCTGTTATTGTTGTTTTTTTGTTTTGTTGATTATTCTATAAGAGTAGGTCTCATAATACGCTGATCGTAATGTACTCACATTAAACTTTGATTTCTTTCCTCTTTTTTTGGTGTCATATAAAGAAAAACTTTAGACAATCTGTCTTAATATTTCTCCGGTGTTATTATCATACTGTACTTTATAACAATGTTATGGAATATTTTTTCTGTTGTATTGTGGCTGTTTTGTCAAACAGTATTGCACAAAAAAGAGCTAGCATTATTAACAAATTTAGTGTTTTTTACATTTCTCATGCTTCTGTGATTGATCTGCATTAAAAAACGAAATTAAAATCCTGACGATCTTGTTAATTCAGCAGAGGGATGCATTATTTGACTACAATTCGGCCTAAGGCATCATTTTAGCTCTTATTATCTTATCCCCTCCATTTTTTTTTTAAATATGCGCGTGCATGACGCTGCGCTTAAGTCAATACTCTTAATAAGAGCGTATTAATTTTGCAGAGAGTTTCCTCTGGTGCAGGGAAAAGCCTGCGGGCTGGGAATGTTTGTTAAAGGTCACGTTGGCCAAACAGATATCAGGATTTCTTTCTCTGGGGAGTATCCGACAACCAAAGGCAGTTGACGTTAAAGTGCATAATTAAAAAAAAACAGTCATGTCATTATATATATTGTCGTGTACAGTGTCTTTAATAATCGTGGGATAACCGGCCCAAACTTTTTCAGCTCGCCATATGGACGACGCGGCAGCCAGAATTAGCCGAAAGGATTTTGAAGGAGGAATTTCAATGCATCTGTTTAAGCCCGCAGCTTGAATTTTAATGATGGCACTTATTTGTCTGCCGTGGCGTTTGGACACAACAAAAAAAAAAAACAACAACAGATTTTTCAGAACAACTACTTCAAATCTGGTCAATGTCTGGGCTAAGAACCGAACTGAGCTTAATTCCATTTTTGGTCCCCTAACCGCCACCAAATTGATAATAAATTCCCATTCGTATTGAGTTTGTTCCTAATCTTCTTTTCCCCCCTTAGCTCAGGTGTCACATCGCCGTCGTCTACCAGCCGAGGTCCGCTGAATAAAGATGGAGCGGCGGGGGGGAAGCGGCGGCCAGTGACGCATCGACTCAATCTCAGGTGCGCTTAAGGCCAAAGGTGGCATGGAGGCGCTCCCGCGCCGCGTCCGGAGGCCGTCCCCCACGACGTCGGGTTTCCTCCGCCGGCATGGATGATCGGGCCCGCCCAGTCGCCGGGCTCCGAGCATGTAGCGCAGTCAGGTGATCCCAAACGCTCCCACGCCCGCCGCTATGGAAGTGCAGACCACCTCCCTGGTGTGGATTTACGTTAACGTGACGGTCAACGCGTCGGACGAGTTCAACTCCACCGGGAGCTCGGAGAAGTCTTACACCATCGCTCTCTTCCTGTCCTGCCTCTACACCATCCTCCTCTTCCCCATCGGCTTCATCGGCAACATCCTGATCCTGGTGGTCAACCTGAACCACCGCGAGAGGATGACCATCCCCGACCTGTACTTTGTCAACCTGGCGGTGGCCGACCTGATCCTGGTGGCCGACTCGCTCATCGAGGTGTTCAACCTGAACGAGAAGTACTACGACTACGCCGTGCTGTGCACCTTCATGTCGCTCTTCCTGCAGGTCAACATGTACAGCAGCATCTTCTTCCTCACCTGGATGAGCTTCGACCGCTACGTGGCGCTGGCCGGCTCGGCGGGCTGCGGCCCGCTGAGGACCATGCGCCACGCCAAGCTCAGCTGCGGCCTCATCTGGATGGCGTCCATCCTGGCCACGCTTCTGCCCTTCACCATCGTGCAGACGCAGCACCGCGGCGAGCTCCACTTCTGCTTCGCCAACGTCTTCGAGATCCAGTGGCTGGAGGTGACCATCGGCTTCCTGGTGCCCTTCTCCGTCATCGGCCTGTGCTACTCCCTGATCGTCCGGATCCTCATGCGGGCGCAGAAGCACCGCGGCTTGTGGCCCAGGCGCCAGAAGGCGCTGCGCATGATCGTGGTGGTGGTGATGGTCTTCTTCATCTGCTGGCTGCCCGAGAACGTCTTCATCAGCATCCAGCTGCTGCAGGGCACGGCCGACCCGGCCCGCAGGACCACCGCCACGCTGTGGCACGACTACCCGCTGGCGGGCCACATCGTCAACCTGGCCGCCTTCTCCAACAGCTGCCTCAACCCCATCATCTACAGCTTCCTGGGGGAGACCTTCCGGGACAAGTTGAAGCTCTTCGTCAAGCAGAAGGCCAGCTGGTCGGCCGTCGGCCTCCATTTGGGACCTCCGGTCAGGACTGAGGTGTCGGAGGTGTAGGGACAAATACCGACCACTTGTGCCTCGTGCGTTCCGTAACTCTATGAACAAAAACCCCAAAGACAGACTCTGTACATATTATTACCGCGACATAATCCCCCCCCACCCCCCCCACCCCCCCACTCCATCACGGGGGTTACGTTCCGGACCGCCCCCCACGTTCAATCCATCAAATAACCACACCATAAAATGTATAACAACCATCGCTTACTGTAGGCGTAAAAAGCAGGATTAAATCAGACTTTTGACATTCAATCATCTTCAGCTTTTGCTGCTTCCTGTTTTCATTCTTCTTCTTTCAAATGTAGCGTGAAAAAAAATAGCATACCGCCACCTAGTGGGTGACAGTGCAATTACACCCGCAGTAAACAGGAAGCACGTCAAAATAAGCGTCAGGAAATGGACGGAAAAACTCCACAAAATAGCGAAACCATGAACCCGGAACCCACGATGGAGGGCGGGATTACTGTGTTTTTACACCTGTCTAATCATTTTCGCATTCAGAGTAGCCGCAAAGACTTGCTTGGCAGCAGCATGCTAGTCAGATGTTTAGCACATCTGCTTAACAGTTCTGAGGTTCTAGGCTCAAATCTGGCCTTCGTGCTACTGTAGCTTCCTCCCACGTGCCCCCGAAAAAATTGAAAGACTATTATCGGCCATCCGTGTGAATGTGAGTGTGAATGCCAGCTTGTTAGTCTCTACCGCGCCCTGCAATTAGCCGCCGACGACCAGTCCGGCTTTGACCCCGTTCCTCACGCCCAAAGTCGACTGGGATCACATCCACCTCGCCCGCGACTCTAATGTGGATAAATGGAATAGAAAATGGATGGATGGAGGAATTCCCTTAAGCCCTTTTTACATACCTTCAACGAGACGCCAACCTAGAAATGTCCTACTTACAGATGTAGAAGAAGAGCCGTAGCAACGATGGAACCAGCAGTCAAAGACCTCCCCCAAGGCCCGAAGCTGTTCGTGTTTTTTGGCTTAGGTCCCTTGGGTGACACCGCGGGGAATCATGCTTTTTCCTTGCATGATCTGCTTGGCTTAAGCGTCTTTAACACAGAATGTGGGGCCGATATCGGCCCAGCAATTTCATAGCAAAATCCGTAACAGAGACCTCCGCCAAGGCCAAAGCTGCTTGTTTTGCCAAAGGGGGGTGGGGGAATCGCCAGAATCCAATTTTTTTTTTTCCTTGCATGATTTGCATTGCCTGAGCCGCTTTTGCACTGTGTGTAAAGCAGAATGGGGATCGGTCGACATCGACTAAGCAATTCCTACAGAGGTAATAATCGGAGAGGCGGGACCGCGTGACAGCCTCCACTTACTTCTCCCGCTTGTGACGGTGTCAGTCAAATATCCGATATGTCGTATCAGATGCCACCAAACCCAAACCGAAAATGTCGGGCCTCCGATGTGGCAATTTCGCTTTACGCCGGATGCGCTCCGTGTGACGCAACTGTCACATTTATCCGAGTTTGGGGTTTTTCCATCGTCTCCTGTGGCTTTCTGCGGCGTTTTCCCATCATGACACAAAGAAATATCTTGGACCCACACCAAATTTTTCCTTTGCCTAAACGCTGCATAAAAAAAAAAAAAAAAAAAAATTCAAATCGGTTGAGTAGTTGGTTTTGTTTTTTTTCCGCATAATCGTGCTTTTGATGTTGACCCACATGTTAGCATAGCTTCCTCTCAACTGTTCAAAGCGGAGTCTGTCACATAAACAACTAAGTTTTATAATGTTCCGTGTATCTTTCAAGTGTTTGTAATCCAACTATCAGCACTGCGTACACAGCACAGCGGTGTCGGGGTGGAGAAAGTATGGCCCGCGGGCTCACAACTTCGATATTTAATCCGGGCCACCGAGCATTTACATTATTGAGATAATAAATACCAAAATTAATTAAAGCATATAATCATGGTAGTTTGTTTTTTTTATTATGGGCAATGGAATTAATATGGGTTGAATAATAGAAAAAGCACACAAAGATATTTTATTAAATAATTGGTTAATTAATTAACAAAGTAATCCAATTTCAAAAAGAGAATGAATTATTCTTAAAATAAACTATTTTACATACACGTCTACATTTTTTTTTTTTTTTTTTTACCTCATCATAAATGTCCATGTTAAAAACCAAATGTGGCCCTTGAGCACTCAAGTTTGCCCACCGCTGATATAATGTATAACTCAAACGCCATTTGTACACAAAGTGAAATATCGCATAGATGAAGTCATGTGTAGAACGTTAGAAGGACAATAATCCACTGCAGTAGAGGGAATTGTCGTATGAAATGACAAGTGTGTCACATGACAAAACATCTTCATTGTGAGTTTTGGTGACAGCATCGACGCTTGTGTTTTATTTTTGGAAATAAAGACTTTTGCACTTTTTCGGCATTTTTCGGCATTATGATGTTAGAAATTACGCAGGGGAACATTAGCGGCCTGCAGACATTGCACATGTTTATGACAAGCATCCTGAGATGAATGTTTGTGTACAAACCACAAAACTGTTGTTGCAGCTGTACGCAGCCCAGAAGCCCTGGGAAAGTAACACGGAGGGAGACTGTTTTTACTCGTTTTCATTAAGACGGTTGCAAAAAAAAAAAAAAAAAAAAGATTACATTGATTCTCCTGCTGTACGTAATGTTTGCGTTTTTGCCTTAACAGAGCAGGAAAGACATTCCGCTCTCAATACTGCATAATGACTATTTAATGGCTATTTTAAGTGGATTTAACAGGCTGCGGCACCAGAGGAAAAAAAAAGAAAAGAGTAACCAAACAGTGCTGTCGTATTCGCTGGTAGCACACAGCTGAGATTCTGCTGAGATTATTGGGGAAGGTTAAAAAGGTGAGTCAGTGCTCAGTGATGTCACAGCCACTTAAAATGACAAATATGTCCTCATGTCTGTATGACTGAGGACAGTAACGCAGCAGGCCTACCTTCCATTAGCTCCGTCCTGGCGACCCCCCGCTATTTTTAATTCAATCAAACAGTCATTAATAATGATGTATCCTGGTAAGGCAATGAAATACAGATTCTTATTTATGACGCCCTCCCCGCAGCAAGCCAAAAGAAAGCAAAAGAAATACATCAACTGTACATAGTTACATAATACATTACATCATGGTGAAAAAAAAGGTTCCGACTGGTGCAGCGATCATGTCCATCTTTCGTCAACTTTTTAAATGATGATAGTAACAATTTGTTGCAGTGTGTTTGGAACAAACAAAAAAAATGAAAAGAAAAATCAAGCATATATGGTGTGGACGTTTTGGGAAAAACAGGTTAGTAAAACTGCTGTAAGGGAGCGTGCGGGTGGTGGTATGCACGGTGAGCAGAAAGTTAAGATAGAGTGGGGGCTTAATTTAACACAACATCTAGTTCATCTTCATTTTCATGCCGGGGCAAGTGTAGTTGACCGTGTTTCGTAATTTTCCAGACCATGCTGGGCCTCGCTGGGCGTTGTGGCGGATTGAGCATGTTTTCTTTTTAAGATATTGGCCAAAAAAAACCCCCACAATCTTCATGTACCAATGCCAGTCTCGTTGGACGACTTGTCATTGCATCAAAGCACTCAACATCAAAGTTGAAAAATTGAAAGAGCACTAAATTTGTTTGTTTTGACTTAAGAAATGTGAGTCTAGTGTGGCTACTTTAAATAAACGCTTGGCACTTTTGCTCAATCATTTGCATGCAGGACAAAAAAGGGAAATTACAAAAGGAAGACTTTTTCCGCTTACATAACAACAGTATTTAGACAATTTGTAATGGGTGTGCTGGTGGTGGGGTGGTGTTCTTGGAGGGGGAGGGGGGGGGGGCGTGCCAAAGCAATTACAAGAGCCTGGTCACGGTCTGATGCATAATTACAAGGCAGGACACTTGGTGCACCTCAGTGGCTGAATAATGGATTCAAAGTATAATTGCATTTGTAAATTTAAATCCCTTAATAGAGGAGGGGAAAGAAAAAAATAGAATTACAGAAAGGGAAAGGAAAAATACGACAATGAAACCATGTAATGATGTCAAAGTGAGAAAGTAAAAACTAAAAGTTGATGCTCAGATGATGACTGAATACAGCATCCTTTCATCTTTTTTTTTGGAGGAACAATCCCAATTTTAGAAGAAGAAATTTGTAATCTTATGACAATAAAGTTGTAATTTTAGGGTTTATATTTTACAGAAATTAAATTAAAATATTATGGGGGGAGTTCAGTGGTTTAATGAGAATAATATAATACAACAAGAATAAAGTTGGAATATCAAAGACAAGATTTGGAATATTTATAAAATGATACAATTTAGTTGTACTTGAATGAGGAACTTGTAATCTTCTGAGAATAAAGTTGTCAATTCTATAAAATAAAAAAAATAAAAAAGTTGTAAGTACAAATTCGTAAATGATAGATTTTGACTATTAAAAGAAATCAATTGCAACAATAAAGTCATAATTACAGGAATAAAGTAAAATAAAAACCAAAAATGCAACATAAAATTAGGAGAGTAAAGTTGGAATATTAAAGGAAAAAGCCACAACATTAAGTTAACCCTACCCCCCAAAAAAATCTTGATTTCAGGTGTAACAGTATGAGGATGAAATTCTCGTTTTATAAGTATGAAGTCATAATATCATCCTACAACAAAATCATCATGTAACATTTAACCCCCCCCCCCCCCCCCCCCTCAAAAAAAAAAGAGCGGATGTATATCTTCTGGTCACCACTGGGTGACACGCTTCGTCTGGGACCAGCATGCGCTGTGTTGGAGCAACAGATCAACGCGCATGCGCACTTGATTGTTTTGACTGAAAATGCCGTCGGTTTCGAAAACGGCGGCCAATGCGTCTCCTCAAACCGAGAAACCGACCCACTATACGTGAGTACAGCACCGCCGCCGTGTCTCTCCCGCGCGTGCTCTGCGGCTCGCGGGACGTGTGCCTCGTCCTCGCTTTGTTCCAACTCTTTGCGTGTGTGCGTGCGTTTACGATTGCTGCTTTCCCAGGGCTTTGTGACTGCCCCCAAAAAACTGCGACTGAACGGGCTTGAGACGACAGCCCTTTCGTGTTCCCTGACGTGGCGGCCTTTGGCGAGATAGTTAAAAAAAATAAATACATAAAAAACGTCGAGGTGCTCTTTCGCGCCGTCAACTTTGGAAGCTAATCGTGGTTTAGCCAGGAGCTGCTAGCTCGCCACCCCCCTGTCTGCTTGTCAACAGCTCGGCCTTTATTTTTGTGTTCCCCTCGCTCTCTCCCTTCTCGCTACGTGCTTAAATTGACGTACGCTCAAGGAATTCCCACTAGGCTTGCGTCGGAATGTGCGCGTATTACGCTACGTGAATAGCGGGTTGACGCTAGTGACCCAAAATACGGCCAGGGCTCATCTTTCCCAACATTAATTGAGCCATGGCATGCGATTTACAAAGAAAACAAATGCACGGCACACCACCAAACAAGAATGTCAAGTGGTAAAAGTATGAGTGGTAACTGAAGATGCCTTGTGCATTCATCTCTTTGATTATGTCATCAATTTATTAAAGCCTTGATGGCCTTGAACTTTTTAAGCCGTGATCAAGGCAGAATTCATGCGTTTTAGGGCATTTCGAGACACACAGAATAGTGTGTTCTACAACAGTATAAAAATCAAAGCTGCTAAAAGACTCGAAACAAGTTTCACTAGAAAGCAAATTTGTCTCACTCAGACAAGTTTCACTAGAAAAACAATCTTTTTCTGTTCTTTAGTAATCAATAGTAGAACATGGTTTCACCCAGAAAGTCAGTTACCGATCACGGTGACGAAAACAAGCTTTTTGTGACGAGAATCATGTCAAACAAAACAATAACTTCGATTGTGACATCTACAACATCGATGGCCTTTTTACATGGTGTTCACCATTCATTACTTAAACCGCGTCAGTTTGTCTCACAATTACGACTTACTTTTTATCCTATCTACCGCTTGAATTTCACAAATAAGCTATGTCTGACATATTTAATTTTAACCATTTGTATTGCTAATTTAGTTTGCACTGGTATTCAACAGGTATCAGGAACTTGAAACAGAATGTAGATTTTTTTTTTTTTTTAATTGTGGTACCTCTACAATGTTTGCACAGTAATGTTGTGTACAGTTGTTGACTGCTCTAGCTGCACTACAAGGCTAGAGATATCAGATGTAAAACAAAATGTTTGCAATAGTATTAGTACACTTTACACAGGTCTGATTGTCTGGATTGGATTGGCAGATATTTTTTACGTTAACTTTTATGCAAAATAGGTAATTGACAGTGTGCTGTATACTTTTTTATAGAATAACCGAAAATGTCTATATGGTGGTATATCGATTTTTTTTTTTCGATCTCACCCAGCGCTACCCACTTTAGCCTTGTTTTTTTTGTGTCAATTAATAAATATAGTGTTACCGGGCTTGTCCTTTCTACCCTTTCAGCTACTTGAAGGAGTTCAGGACCGAGCAGTGCCCGCTGTTCCTGCAGCACAAGTGCACGCAGCACAGACCATTTACGTGCTTCCACTGGCACTTTCTCAACCAGAGGCGGAGGAGACCCATCCGCCGGAGGGACGGCACCTTCAACTACAGCCCCGACGTCTACTGCACCAAATACGACGAGACCACAGGCATTTGCCCCGATGGAGACGAGTAGGTGGACAGTTGGGATGCTCGTTTGCATGCCGGCGATACTTTAAAGATGCTGTTAGCTCTGCCAAGAAAATTTGTTTATGTGGAACAGTCTGTTCAGAGTTTTTATGGTTTGCTTTAATGGGGAGCGGCGATGTGAAGTCGGGGCCAGCAAGGCTATCTTTGCCTGCATTTCGACGTTCTAATACAGTGGTGCCTTAACGTACAAATGCGGCTAATTATTTTGTTATCATCAGATATTATCTCCCGCTGAAAGAAACCCATAATGAAATGAAGTTGGAATTGTAGCAGGCAAAAAGAATTCTCTGAAAATAGAGTCGTTTTTTGGGATTATCGGTGGAACATTAGTTTGTATCATTTCTTAGCCTTTAGCTCATGGCTTTGTCACCATTCATGCAGCCATTCTTTCATTCATTTGTTCACCACTGTAACAAATTCAGTGCCGGAGTCAAACTTCATTTGTACAGTCTATTTGTTTTGAACAAAACAATTGGGGGGGGGGGGGGGGGGGGGACAAGCTCCCGCCATCTCTACTCCACCCCTGACAATGGCAGCTATTTTTATATGGCCTTACCTGTTGCCATAGCAACTGTTGCTAGTCTGGATACATGGTGAAGTCGGTGCATGCATGAAGTTAATAATGCAATATATTTGGCATTGGGATCACAGCGGACAGTTTTTGTTGTATTATTATTTTTTTTATTATTTTGTCTGTTGGAAAAAAAAAAAAAAAATTGTCCCCACCTCTGTCAGTTGTCCTTATTTACACCGGACCACGGGCGACACGGAGCGCAAGTACCACCTCCGCTATTACAAGACGGGCACCTGCATCCACGAGACAGACGCCCGGGGGCACTGCGTGAAGAACGGCCTCCACTGCGCGTTTGCCCACGGCCCGCATGATCTCAGACCTCCCGTCTATGATATCAGGTGAAAACCGAAACTGACAATAACTAGTTTTGCTCGGGGTGTCTTTTCTTATAAACAGTTCAGCTCACAAGTTTCACCTTAGAAACTAAAAAAAAAAAAAAAAAAAAACTAACTACTCAAAATTTCTTTTAACCATTCTTTAAAAAAATATTTGAACAAGCATGTTGTATTTTGACATTGTAAATCATAAGAACGATAATGAAATGTGACAACAGAGAGGTTCAAGCACAAGAGGCGCTCCAGAATGGACAGCTGGGCTCCGGCGAAGGTATTCCCGACCTGCAGCCCGGCGTGTTAGCCAGCCAAGCCATGATCGAGAAGACCCTGACGGAGGACCCCCGGTGGCAAGGTGCAGGACGCCGGTTCATTTCAAGCACCGTTAACTTGGCAAATGCTCTTTAATGAGAGCGTAAGATGAGACTTGTGGTGTCTTTTTTTCCGCAGACACCAACTTTGTTTTAGCAAATTACAAAACGGAGCAGTGCACAAAGCCGCCCAGATTGTGCAGACAGGGCTACGCTTGTCCGCACTACCACAACAGTCGAGACCGCAGACGCAATCCACGCAAGTACAAGTACAGGTGAGCAATACAAAAAAAAAACGAAAAAACGAATACTTTTAAGCAAAACAAAACACCATCTTACCTGACTTGCCACGGTCACGTAGGTCTTACACCTTATATTGCTTGCTATCATGGATTGAAAAAATCATTTTGGAGTTTGATTTTTGACTTGAACTACTGCAATAAATTCATCCTTCCGCGATATAATTCGAATGTGTCGATGTGTCTGGATGTGAGAGGCAAATCTTTGCCATTGTAATATCACCCAACAGGTCGACTCCGTGCCCCAGCGTGAAACACGGCGACGAATGGGGCGAGCCTTCCAAGTGTGAGAGCGCCGACGCTTGCCAGTATTGTCACTCGCGCACGGAGCAGCAGTTTCACCCAGAGGTGGCTATCAACTTCATCCTTTATCAACACAACATGCAAGTCTGACGTTAATATGTAACGTTGCTCATTTTTTCTCCCCCCCCCCCCCAACTCCACTCCGAGATCTACAAATCCACTAAGTGCAACGACATGCGGCAAACCGGCTACTGTCCCCGGGGGCCCTTTTGTGCCTTTGCACACGTAGAAAGTGAGTCATACAAGACACTTTTACAAACAAGTAATAAAAGGAGACAATTTTACACAAAGTATCATAAAAGTTAGAATAAACAGTTACTGGAATGGCACTGAGTAGCGTGCAGATCTCAGTCAAGGTCAAATTGTGAACAAAACAAAAACAAACAACGGTTGCACGCGCTCCGTTTGTGCTAGTTTGTCTGTGGGTGAATTCCGGTTTCATAGAGGATGAGGCGTGATGACAAGATGTCAAAAAACGAAATCCCAGAGTCAGCGGTTTTGTCCAGGCCCTCCCTCCCCATCCCCTCGATGTTTCATGGAATTCCCCACTGTAGATTTTGCGTTAACTGAACTGACCAACCACGGAAATTGACCCAAACAAGCCTTTGTGTATAAATGTATAAAAGTGGTGCCATTTTGTCACAAGTATAAATTCTAACCCTGATATGTATTTAAAATGAATCAATGTTGGTGTGAACGCTTTTCTGTTGATATGAGCCCTGAAATTGGCTGGCAACCAGTCCCGGAGTGCAGCCCCGCCCCTCACCTAAAGTCAGCTGAGATAGGGGGCCGTCTCATTCCGTCATGTCTGCCCTCAGGAATCCCCTCCACCGAGGACACCATGAGCTCGTTGCTAACGGCCATACATTCCGGTTCGCATTCCCAGCCGGGCTCTCAGCAGTATTCCGAGTGTCCGGTCGGCGAGTGGACGACGGCCGGCGGCTCCGGCGCCAGCAACGGACAAGTGGCGAATGTATGTACAGTCCGGATATTGACTTTAAGTACTTAGGAATGATGCAATACATTAACACACCACCGCAAAACTGCAACAGCGATGATAAACAGTTGAACAAATACCTCTCCAACAGTGTCAATAAAGCGAGCGTCATTATTGTTGATGCAGCTCTTGCCTGTCTTAAATGTGCAGCATAACGCTTGCTCGTCGCGATCTGATCAAATGTTTCAACTTGGTCGTGCTTTTGTACGCTTTGAAGCTCGTTATGAAAAATCTGTCGGCCTTAAAAGACTGCAGTGTTCACATTTGGCCTTTGCAAGATAAACGTGACTCTTTCGTCATCTCGGTGTGTTTGAAGGCATTTAGATTAAAAAAATAAGTCATTTTGATTGCCACAATGAGAGAGAGCTATTGTTTTACAATATAACTGTAAAGCATCATACTGGGAGCTATTTTGATGCAATGTTATTTAAAGTGTGGGGGGGGGGCATTGATAAATTACCCTATTTCCTCAAATGTCCGCACCACCAATAAATGCTCCAGTAATTGCCATTCGTGGGAACAAATAAAAACCAGTTATAGACACTCCTTTTTTCACCTGTGCAAGAAGAATTATGTTTGTCTTTTTAGTCGTGACCATAAAACTTACTATTACTCTTTTGAGACAGTGATTTCCAAACAGTCGTGTTTCATTTCGGATTATCGTGTGTGCTGCAGTAAAGTCGAAATGTACATGAAAATAGTATTAAAAAAAAAAAAAAAAAAAAACCCGAAGATATTTTCAAATAACAGCATGAGATGCTGTACTTGCCACTACTGCATGGGGGGAATTAAAACATGCGCTCTGTGTGTCCCCTCGCCCCCGTTCAGGCACAAAACAGCGTCTTCTGCGCAGTCAACCCTCTGGCATCGAGCTTCACCTCCAGCATAACGTCCAGCTTGGCCTCCAGCATAGGCTCGGACAGCTCCTCCCCGACCACCTTGTCCACCATGAACGCAAAAGCCACTCCCTTTTATCCCGGGAGCAACACGGTTGAGTCGGTCATAGGTAAGAGGATGTCCAACATTCCTTTTTTTTTTTTTAAACTGGAAATCCTTTTAAACTTGTTATTTTTTCCCCCACTCAGGATCTGCTCTGGACCTCAACTTTAGTGACATCAACGTCGCGTCGCTTGATAAGGAGCTAGAAGAACAAGACAACAGTGTTGGACTGGAAAGTAAGGATGCAGAAATTTTAAAAAGTATGAAGTCCCAGATGTGACATGGGCGGTAAAAATAAATAAACTGGCCACGATATAATAATAATATGCACACGAAATGCTAAGTGGATGGATGGCTGAAGACAGGAAGCTCTAGCAGCAGATATATAACATGACGGCCATCACATTTTCTCACAAATATGCGCACCCATTTCCTTACCCAGATTTTGGAGTTGTTCATCGGAATGATATGAAACATGAATTTGTATTTCGTGTGCACATTTGTGGCCTGACGTATTTTTTTCCCCTAATGCCATATCTACCGCCAACATAAAGTTCACCCACAAGGTAGTTTGACTCAAAAGCAACCACTCAATGGCACGGCGCCGCCCTTCAGGTCAAAGAATGCTCGGCGGCTCCGCCCCGGTCAACATTCCCGGCTCGCTGGCGCGCTCGTCCTCCTTCAACTCCTCCTCGTCGCTGTCCACCTCGCCGATGAGCTCGCTGTCGCAGTCGCAGTCCCTGCTGTCCGCCGCGCTGTCGCATCACAACCACGCCGCGAACATGTTGGCCAAGCAGGAGCACGGCCTGCTGGGAACGCCCTCGTCTTCTTCCCAGAACTCCTTAGGTCGGTAGAAACACTAGACATACTACATGTCATAATAATAAATGTATTATTATTATTATTATTATTATTATTATTACATGCAGTTCTGTGAAAACACATATTTGTCCGCTTCCAAATGAGACGATGTGGTGTGGCATTAAACGGGCGGTTTGTGGATGAAACTCCTACAGTACGAAAGCGGTACTTCCATTTATTAGCTTTAAATGGGATTTAGCAGGCACTTACTTTTTCACATAGAGCCTCAGTGGCTTGGATTGATTTATTTATTTATTTTTTGCCTTGATGTATATGGAAAAAAAGGGAATGAATAATTGTTCACAGCCACCGTACATTGTATCAAGGAAAACACGAGGACATTTGATGAAAGTTGATTATTATTGTAAATGACAGCACTGGAATTTCCCTCAGATTTATTTACTAAAAGGAATTATGCTGTCATCTAAACATATCTTAGAAAATTATTTATTTGCACTGCTAGTCAGTGTTTTAATATTCTGGCATTGACTCCTGTCAACGTAAAACTTTTTGCATGGAAATCAATAGAGCCAGCAATAGCTTCCCATGGATATCAACTGAAGAATTTCCATATTTTTAGCCGTTAGTATTATAGCAGTCGTGATCGAAATACACATTTCAAACGTGTTTGTTGCCATTTTCCACCCGGTCCAGGCTTGAACGGCGCCAGCAGCATTTGGGACTTTGTGAGCGGCAGCTTCTCACCGAGTCCGTCTCCGGTCTTCAGCAGCCTGACGTCGACGGCGGGCAGCGGCGACGTTTCACGTCTCTTTCGGGAACTGGATGAGGCCAAGAGGAAGATCAAACAGTGGGAGGAGGCCTGGCATCAGGTCAAACAGGTACGCTTTCCAAAAGGGATGAAGTACTTGCACGTCTTTTATAACCATCCTAACAAACAAACACGTCATGTTCTAGGGAAAGTTCAGTGCAGGAGTTAGGATCATTGTAACCGAGCTGCTAAATTCATAGAAACCCAAAAGGATTTACACGATTCTCAACAACAGTTGACACACACAAAAAAAAAAATATCGACATCTCTAGGAATTATATGTTTGTTTTTTTTTGTTTTTTATTTACTCTAGCTGCCTATGTGCTGATTTGACCATTGTTGGTGACAGAACCGTCGCATTTTTGAATGATCGAAAATTTGACGGCAAAAAATAGCCAGCATCCAAATACCATCAATGTGCCCGTAGGCGTGCGAAACGTGTAAGAAAGACGCCCACGAAGCCAAGGAACAAGCCAAGGCGGCCGAGGCGGAGCGGCAGCTGGCCGAGCAGAAACGGGACGAGACGGAGCGCAAGCTGAAGGACCTGCGGGGCGACTTTGACGCTCTGTGCCGGGCACCGGCAACGCCGCTGCTGCGCAGCTACGGCGAGCTGGACCAGCTGCCCCTGTCCAAGCTGCACTCGCTCAAGAACCAGCTGCGCAACGACCTGGACCTTATAGACAGGGTAAGAAAAGCGCGGCACACGCCCGAGTGCGGTTGTAACCCAACTATGTCACATTTGTCTCCTCTCCCCCCCCAAACAGGTCATATATCTGCTTCAGTCAAAGAAATGTGTAGTTTGCCAAAAGCACGACCGATGCATTGTGCTGCAGCCGTGCCAACATTACGTTCTATGCGAGAGCTGCGCGCCCAGCAAAGCCGAATGTCCCTACTGTCAAACGAAAATACTCAAGTGGTGATGTACGCTCACACGCGCGAGAGGTACTTTGTAGAAAAACGACTATTAGATATCAAATTTTGTATATTTCATACAACAATTCAATGTAGAATGAAATTGTGCTTGACTCTTATCAATATATATCACTTTGAATCGTGTACAGGGGATTCGGATGTTTAGGTTTTGCTCATTTTTACGTGGCCAACAATTTCAGTGAACAGCTACAATTAAGCGACCATAACTAAACACAGGTGCATCCCAATAAGGTAACCCTAAACCAATGAAATATTTTGTGATTTTAGTTTTTGCAATATTCATTATGTATCAGGAAATTAGTATATTATAGAATATTAATAATGAGAAATTTTTCTGCAATATTCTAATCTGTTGAGATGCACCTGTAATTTAATTTCAAAAGCCCTGTTAAGAGTTTTATGAACAAATCCAAAGTGAGTTTTTTTCCTGACAGAATTGAATGTGTCCGGGATCTTCGCCATTGTTATCAGATGCACTCAAGTCATCATTGCCGAAACATTTCTTAAAAGACAATGAGGAGGAGATCCCCTCAAACTATTTTGTATTCAAGACAAGCTCGCCACATTTTATTGACTGTTACGGTCAAAATAATCCACCGCAGTGCACGAGAAGGCCAAATGACTGCGGCGATGTCACAACTAAAATGGGCAACAATTAGACATCCACTTTTCCTTTCGTTAAAGAGGAACATGTATTCAATTGTCAAAAATCCACTTGTGTCTGGGAGAACATATGATATTCAACACTATGCAGAGTGAATCTTTGATGTAACAAAACAAAACATTATTTGTATTGCAAAATTGTCAAGTGTTTTCAGGTATTAGCGCCGAATGTTCCTTTTTAAGTAAAAAAAAACAAACAAACAAAAAAATTAGTTTATGAATGCAGCCAGTCAAGCAATTATTCTGACCAATTTCCTGAAGATTTCTTAATTAAAGCACTTTGTTCACATGGGACTATTAAAAGGGTATGTAGACATTTTGTTTAAGCTGCTCTGTAGCTATTTTTTTGTTGTTGTTTTTTTTTTTGTTTTTTTTTAACTACCGGTAGTCATACTTTTTATAAATATACCTATAAATATACATATAAGATGATGCTTTTGTGTGTACTGTGAAACATAAATGGAACATTTCATGTTTCCTGTTGTTAAATCATGGCATGACTCTGCATATTAAGATTTAATAGGAAAATAAAAGTATTTAATAGTTTCTACTTTCATAGTTAGATTTATAAATAAACAAAAGAAAATCAATCAA
This sequence comes from Filicampus tigris, assembly GCF_054856515.1. Taxonomy (NCBI): domain Eukaryota; kingdom Metazoa; phylum Chordata; class Actinopteri; order Syngnathiformes; family Syngnathidae; genus Filicampus; species Filicampus tigris. The sequence continues at coordinate 6,406,211 of NC_141232.1, forward strand.
ATAAGTGCAAATTTATGATGCATTTTAGGCATAACCAGCAGCTGTAATATGTGGAAAGCGCACACACACGCTACACATTGTTCAATCAGTTACTTTTGTTTTTTGTAACGATTTATATGGAGGAGCATGTATTGTTTGTTTTTTTGTTTTTTTCTGTGTGTTTAGGAAACTAGCCTCTAGAACATATCGGCCTCCAACTCTAAAGTGCCTTAAGCTCAAATTGTAGAAGCAGAAAAGCTAGTTTTTGGTGAAATGTGTAAAACGAAAAAAAAAAAAAAAAAAAAGTTGACAAAAACACCATGACCATATGTATATTCGGCTCAATTTTGTTATTATAATTTTGGGAAGGGAGGGGGTGTAACATTACCAGTGCCTGCGTCCTTATCGTTGGCCGCGGTGCTCTTCCCGTGCAGCTTCGCTCTTTTGAGATTATCTTTTTTTTCCTTTCCTGGCCGTATGCAAACAAAGGGCACATGCATTTGTTCCAAAAAGTTCTTAGGACAATTTCCGTGATTTAACGTAATGGAGTCCGTCGAAAATGACCTTCTACTGTGTTAATGAATCGCTCTCGCTTTATAGGAAGTGTGTCTCCAGGTACAGTTGATTTAGCTACATTCCCAGACGTGATGGTAAAGCAAGGCAGTGGGAAAAAAAATATCGCGGAAGACGTTTGCTTAGAAGAAGTGGCCGTCGCAGCAAAGATTAAATATGGACAAGTGGGGTACACACATACTGATTAACTTTTTTTTTTTTTTTTTTTGGAGTGACCCCACACATGGCGAGGGGAATTATTTTTTTGTGTTTTCTGCTGTTTTGATCAGATCAGGGAAGGACCCCACATCACATGATAATCGCTCAGGATAATCTTTTATTACAAACGTCGAATTATTGCGTCTTGCCACCCCAGTAGTCGGTACGTGTGTACCCCGCTTAAGCCAATGGCTAGCAATCTGTCAATCACAAATCCCGACAAATGGGACCAGCCACTGTTTTAGAACAAGAGACTAATGCTGCCTTCCGGAAAACTGGGAAGTCGGGCATTTTGGAATTCCAACGACCTCTCCTTCACCGCGATGCCGTAGTCGGTGATTATGCGTTATTTATTGGGTCTTTTATATACCGCATGTTTAGCGGTATTATTTTCCTACGCCATTGCCGTTACCTGATTTAGTTTGTAAATCAGAAAACACCCTAGCTTGAACCTTTTGTCAAATGGAGAAATGTGAAAGGCTGCCAGATTGATACAAACTTCTGAAATAACACATTTGCCCAAAACTACCTTTCGTTATATGTTATTAATTGACGTCTCGATCCGGATGAAGCTAAGTGGAATAGAAAATGGACGGATAAATATTAATCTACAGGATGTAAGGATCAATATGGAACAGTTTATTTCTATTCATCTCTGAAAATATTTAAATATTTAAATGATCACACACACACAAGCTTTTAAGTCATTATGTCCTCTTCAAGTTATTCTGTAAAAAGAAAAAAAAAATAAGATCAAGGTTGGCCAAAGATAGTTTCTATTTTGTCCGGACTTTAGTTTACATTCCAACACGCTGACGTGAAGACCCAAACTTAAATATCTAAGCTTGCCTTTCCGACTTCCCAGCAGCCCCGAACGCAGTGCTAAATCTTAGGAACTTTTGTTTTTTTTATAGTCAAGCGACAAGTGATGTTATCTTAAGAATGAATGACGGCGTGGCAAGTTACACGCACTCATTTATATACAGTTTGTATTTTAACATGTGACACAAAAAGCCGTTCTGCTGTCGAGCCATATGAAAATTGACTATAATCATGAAAAATTTACTGTAATCGTGTCAAACTGCCACACTGTATTTCAATTGAATCCTTTGATGTTGTTAAAAGCGTATTAATGACTACTGTAAAAAGTATTCATATAGTTCCGTCTTATAGTTTTCTTTTAAATAATTTGAATCACATTTTTAATATGTTAAGATTTTTGTAACATCCCCTGCAATGATGTCGCAGACCTATACTGCTGTAAATTGGGTTTGTTTACGTGTTTTTATTTTATTTTATTTTTTTAGCTGTTTAATTTGACTGTGTCCTTTGGTCTTCATCATTCTGCCTGTAAAAAAAACAAAAATAACGATGTCTCATGCAAAATTTAGAGAAACCAACCAAAGTGATGTTTCCAGAAGCTGTCCACATTTTCCTAAAGATTTTCCCTTTTTAAAACGGATCTCCACGTGTCGCTGGGAATGCCTCGCGGGACATGGAGTTCCGTTTTTGAGGGCCTTTATTATTTCACTTTGAAGCTAAATAACAGGACTCTGCTGATGGCTTTTGCTTGTAACGCACTTGAGCCCATGTTTGTTGCAGTTTTACCAAAGACCTGTACTTTGTACTTTCAGTTTGAAGTTTTTCTTTCACTAACAAATGGAAGTTAATAAAAGGCTAAGGAAAACAATCACCTACAACCTTAAATAGTAAATTACCAGTAATAAATTACGTCTTTTTCTCGGAGTTGACATAAAAATACGGACAAATCCCGACTAGTAGTGTTTTTACGACCGATTAAAGGGTTGTTTTAAAGACAGTGAAGGAATTGAATGTGCCCCTGAAGTGGCCATATCGGCTTCACTTTTCTGAAGTTTTCTTTACTCGAAAAGGTTTAAAAGGTTTATACAGTGGACGTTTTATTCATTTATATACCGTTTATGATACTGTACAGTGCTTTTGATTCAGCATCTGGAAAGTGAGGTTATCTGTGGCAGATACAGACTTAATTCATCACAACAAAACAATCCAAAAAGTCCACTTAGTGAGCACAACACTTTGACTTTTTGTGCCTTTTTATGATTGGATTTGTGTTATCCTGAGAGATAAAATGGTCATATTTCCCTGAATTAAGATAAAAAAAAATCTTGTGCCTTAGATGAGTCAAGTGGACGATGATCATAACCTTCTTTGTATTTAGACCACTTTATCTAAAAGGTTTAAAAGTGGCGTATTGTTGATCCTTTTTAAAAGTGGCGGAGAGTAGACCCTTTTCCCTAAAAGTGAAAACCTCCTGCGCATAGTACACCACTTGGTTTAAGCCAGCAGAGGTGCTGGTGATCCACTCTCAACTAAAAAAATGCCAACTGTGGATTTTTTTTTTTAATCGATAATGAATGCATTGTTAATTTTCCCCTGAAAACTACACAGCATTCTGTGAATGTTAACAAAGGGCAGCCTGGCTAAGTGCTTGAAAGCAACACTGTTGATAGTCACAACAGCGAACGCTAGCAAAGCTCTCGTCCATGTTGGGACTCAGCTCTTCCAGGCAATGTTATTATAGTTCACGTTCTATACTTCTCCTAAAGAACTATTAAAAAAAAACTAGATGTGATCAATATTTTACCCATAACACGACGACAGAGAGTTTGCAGACCGGCTTGCTAACCATGCTAAGCACTAACATGAAGCTGTTACAAGCTGTTAGCTCCTGCGTCCTCCAGATTATATTACTGTCGTTTGCGTCTATATTGCTCAATCGGACAGTGACACCAGAGTTCATAACTTTATGAGATTTTCCCTGTAACTTGACACAATGGCTGAGAGTATGTGGAATGCAAACAGAGGCTATCTCGCCAACCATGCTAAGTGCTAAGACAGCATGAATAGCTAGCTCTACATTAGCGCAACAACAGACCTGTCAACAACTGCCAGAAAAGTCTTTAGTAGCATGTCTCTATAGTTAAAACATTCTGACTAGATAGCCTAGCTGGTTCGTGAGTGTTGTGCTATTTCCCTACTCTTGTTAGCGTTCCTCGGGTCAGTCTACTGGCGATTTTAGCTCCGATTGGTATGGAGCGATTTTTCACTGCGCCATTTAATTGACATTTTGTTCATTTTGTTTGTTAATTAAGGCGTAAGTGAAGCTAATGCTAATAAGTGGCCAGACATTTGTTTGTAAAGGGTCTATTTTTCCGTCACGGTCTGTATTTGCCATCCCGTTCAAGAACGTAAAAGGACCGCAATATTCAGTCATTAAGGACACAATTTAGATAACTCTGGCACCAAATGGGAAACAAATCGCACCAAACAGGAAGAATCTTGTAAATGAACTGTACACGGCATACTTTTGAAAATGTTTTGCATTCTAGTTGTTGTATTTGTCGTCGTATTTGAATTATATGAACATGCGAGCCTGAAGATTTATGCAATCTTGTACACGTTTAATGACGTTGAGTGTGAAGTTGGAATTGAAAATGACTTTGCTAGTGCGACTGTTGTGGAAAGTAAAAAAGAATCTGAATGTGGAACCGGCTGTTCCATGTACTGTAGACATGTTGTTGTTATTATTATTATTATTATGATCATCAACATTTTGAAGCCCTGAAATATTGAATGTATTGTTCGAAATTAGATATTCAATGAAGAGGTCACTGGAATATTATTACTACGGAGCGCAGTTCATTCATTTTGATGTAGCATCTAGTTGTAAACTGCTATTCAATAAAAACAAATGTATTAGCACTAAATTAAAGGTGTTTTTTCCTGGTTAATGCAGTGCTTGAATGAAAACTGGATTTAATGGGATTATACCTGTCAGTGGGTTTGAATATTTTTTTTGTGAAGATATGTTGGAATTCAAGATGATAATCACAAGAATTTTACTGTCGGTATCTTGATTCTGTGTTGTGAACACAAACATACCGTATAGGTGCAAGTCTTAGAGTACAACCAGATTTTTTTTTTTTCTGTTATTATTTTTTATTTCTACATTAAAGATTGTGTACTGCATATTTTCTATAGTGTATGACTAGTTTAACACTTGTTAAATTGTTACACTACAGTGTTGTAATGGTTTACAGAGTTCACAAGATTATTTTTTATCATCTTGACAATTAAATAAATTTTTCATCTGCTACGTGTGATTTTTTTTTTCCCCCAATCAATTGAAGTCATGATCGTAGTCCTTAAAAGGGAAATTTAATTATTCAACACACTTGATTCATTTTTAAAATTTCTCCATGTATTAAGTACTTTATTTCTATCACTCGAATTATATACATTTATATTTAAAAACAAGTATATGCACTTTATCATTCTTAGGCACGCACATAAAACATTCTAGGCCCTAAAAAATAACGTTTGAATCCTTAGTTTCTGATGATTAATCAGTGAAGTTTATCGTACTCCCACCAGATGGCAGCCTAATTGCACTGTGCACGGGTTAAAATTACAAGGCCTATAAAGGGACAATGTGTAGATATTTTTGATTTTTCAATGACCATTCATTTTAAAAACACACTATTCATTTCAACAAAATGCCAAAAAAATATGCTCCATCACATCAACGTAATTATTTCTGTATAATCGTCGGTGAAATAATCTCTAATTATATTACATATGGCGTGCCTGCCCTACAGGAGGCTGCCAGACCCCCAGAAGCTCTCTTGTGGGTTCATTGGAACTGTTGTGATGTTGTTGATGGTGGTGGTCTTAAGACAAAAAAAGGGTGGGAGTACAGTTTTTGATGCATTTATTGCACACTCCAGCTCATACAGCGCAAACTATTTTAAGGTAAACACATTGTCACTAACATGTACGCGCGTGTGACATTATTTGTCATCACTGATGAGATTTGGTTCACTACGTGGAATCACACTTGCGACTTGCGTCAATGTACGGCTGCTCTGCACGTTTGGAAGAGTTCCGTGTCAATATCTCGCAGGTCCTGACCTGCCAGGCGTGCGGGGCTAGCGCACGTTATGTTGTTGTATATGGTGATGGTGCTGTCGGGCTCTTCGCCCTCGGCGTGGGTCTCCACTCGCCGAGGCACCGCGTACGGATTCCTCAGGCTGTACGACCTCAGCGAGATGGCACCGCAGTCACATTTCCAGCGGTTTCCAGACAACAGAAGCCTCTCCATATTCTCCGAGAAATCCGGGACAAGACTCGTCAAGGCGTTTGCCCTCAGGTCGAGGTAGCGCAGCCTTGGGAGGACATTCTTGGTGCCGTTGTGCGGGAACTGCCGGCATTCGTTGTTGGACAGCAGCAAGTACTCCAAATTCTTGAGACCGGAGAATGTGTGGCTGTTGAGAATGTCCAACTTGTTGAAACTCAAATCCAATCCCAGTAAGCCCACCAGGTTTGCGAAGCTTTGGCGTTCCACGGCAGAAATGTTGTTGTGCTGCAGGAAAAGTCTCCGTAGACTTGACAGCCCCGTGAATGCTTGACTGGTGATTTTTGTCAGACAGCCCTTGTCCAGGTGAAGGCTGTGCAGCTTTGAGAGACCTTTGAATATCTGATTTGGTAGACTATGGAAGCAACTTCCCGACAGGTTGATGACAGCCACATGGGAGAGTCCTGCGAAGCTACCCACTTGTGCCTCCTGAACTTGGTTGTGCTCGAGCTCGAGAACCTCCAGATGTCCGAGGCCTTCAAAAATCCTCTCGCCCAGGGCGCGGATTCTGTTGTAGCTGAGACGCAGTTCCTCTAGGAACTGCAGATCACGGAACGTCCGGGGCCTAATTCCGGCGATGGAGTTGTTGGAAAGACGCAGCACAAGAAGATTGTGCAAGCCCAAGAAGGTGTCCTCGTGGAGGGTGGTCAGTTTGTTGTTGGTGAGGTCCAGCCATCGGAGAGCTCTCATGCCTACAAAGGCTCTCGGCACCACCGTGGCAATCTGATTCCGTGCCAGGTAAAGCTTCCGCAGTTTCACGAGTTTCACGAACACGTTGGTCTTGATGACTTTGAGGAAATTTCCCGTTAGATCCAATTCTTTAAGCTCGCCGAGATTTTGGAAGAGCGGCGTCTGCAGGTAGGCGATTCGGTTTCCCGCGAGGACCAGTTCCCTCAGACCCTGCAGGTCTTGGAAAATGTTCTCGGGCAAGACCGCTATCGAGTTCCAGCCCAAGTTGAGAAGCCACATGTTCACGAGTCCGGAAAAGAGCCTCTCCTCGATGCGAGCGAGCTGGTTGTTGTGCAGACTGATGGAGGCGAGGTTGGGCGTGTTGTGGAAGACGGTACCTGGTAACGCGCGCAGGCGGTTGCGCTCGAGGTGAATGTGAGCCAGCGACCCAAGTCCCCGGAAAGCCTGAGCGTCCACGGTCGCTAGCTGGCCGCTCTGCAAATTCAGGAAGTCCAGATTGCTGAGATCCTTGAACGAGGCCGCCGGCAACGCCGCGAAAAGGTTGCCGTCCAGCCAGAGAGAGTGCGTCGCTCTCGGCATGTCCGTCGGGACTTGGGTAAAGTTGCGGACGCTGCAGTAGACGTTGAGTTCCAGGCTGTAGTCATCGTGCAGACAGGCGCATCCCTTGGAACACTGAATAGGTTCTTCTGTTGTCGGGCTGGGATCCGGCGACGCCGCTGATGTTCCCAGTACCCACAACGAGAACAACGCAAGGGTTTGCATCCCAGCTGTGGACAAAGTGTCTGGTTAAACACAGCACAGGGACTCTGTCAGAGAAACGGCTTACCTTAAACCTGGAACGTCTCGCTTGTAGGAGCGCAGTGTGCGAGCAGCGGAACGACTCAACCTTATGCAATCGTTTGTATGCTGAATGACTGCAAAGGTAAGCCCCGACCAATTTTTTTTCGAAGGAGTTGTGTTCAGTTAACCCAGTTCCTTCCATCTGGTCTCCGGTGGTCACACCGACTAACCCCTTCAAATCCACACCCTCTCCGAGAACAAGAGAGGCTCACATCTTTTCTCTCGTATCTACTTGCATGTGACATCATTTGTCATTAAACGGACATTTTCCTGTCCTCGGTCCTGTCACCAAGACGACTAAACAAATAGATTTCTCGTGCGTTATCGTTTTCCAAAGTGAGTTGGAACCTCTCCTAAAACGGATGTTCACATGGTCTCTGTTTTGAGAGAGTTTGGCATTGTCAATGCCGTTGTCTGTTTTAGGACAATGCCATTGTCCACCCATTCGGTGCCTTAGTGTGGACGGCTTTTGGCGCTGACTAAAGTGCTGTCACTGAGTGCATTTGCTGTACATTGTCAATGATATACTCTAGGGCAGACAGGAGTTCAGATCAACCCTGTCGCAATGGACTAACTCAAGCGACTGTATACATTGTCCATTCACAAAAAAAAAAAAAATGTAGTCACTGTGATGGTAATTCACAATATTCTCTTATTTTTTTTTCTTTGCACAAGAGACTAGATGACATTGGAGGTCCAGAGGTCAGTTTCCTAATCTGTGATTATAATGGCTAACTTTTTGTTTGCTCTTTTCCTCTGTATCGGGGCTTGCTTTAGACAGCCATGAACCGGCGATGCTCTCGAGGACAAGGCGACCGCTTTTAGATAACACACGCCTGTGCGTTTGGAACACACGAACTTCATTGATTGACCGACACCGTGGCGAGAATGTCGTCAGATTGATGCGGGCAGTCATTAGTAAGGCATGTGAAAAATCTGGCGTTTTTTGTGACGCCACGGTCACAAAGTTTGCAGAATTTGTTGGGGAAGTACTGGAGTTATGAATAGAATAAAGCGCTAAACCTTTTTTTTTTTTTTTTTTTCCTTCTTCACCAACTCCCTAGTCAATTCTTGCAAGATAATTTTCCATTCTAGCCTGAAAACAGCCTCGCTACGACTGCTCTCTCTTTGTTTGTTTTGCGTTTATGAGTTTAGGCTGTTCTCCAAGTACATGTTGCTAAGAGCAAAATCACCTTTGAAACCACGCGACATTTCCCCTTAGCGTGTAAATACGCCGCACAAACAAGCATTGCCGGTACATGTCATGCCATGAGCTTTATTTTTTTGTGAATTAACCCATCAAAATGCAATAGTGGAACCTCAATCACTGCTCAAAACGTGCGTATCGACAGACAGACCGTCAACGCCGCCATGCGCTGGCAAATCGCTAGACCGAAATTTGATCAGGTGCAACTCCGCAGTTCCCTTGGAAAAACTGGAGTGTCCAGAGGTGAGCAGGTGTGCTAAGCGGCCTTTCACCCCCTGCATGTGATCCCAGTGCTCTTAAATGTGGTGCCCGCTCGAAAGCCTTTGACAGCCAAGCACCCCGCAAACCTTCCCAGGGGCTATTAATAGTACCCCAAACACATCTCGAGAGGCCAAAGCAACATCTTGGAGGGAGCTGCAAGTCAGCCACACTTCGTTAATTGATCGTGACGCAATGTGACAGGGTCCAATTATACCAAACAAACTGCTGACACATCCTCTTTCAAGGTTCCTAACAGGGCGCAATGAACTAGCTTGCGCAACGCACGTAAGAATTCCTCGTCACGAGGCATAATGTGGAATATTCAGGTACTGTCATACTTATTGTTTTTGATTGATGTATTTGATTTATGTGTATGGTTTAGGTTTAAACCGATAAACCATTTCATGCTTGAGGTCGTTAATCCCGTGTTTTTGGGGTCTGGTCTTCTAACCGATTTAATTCACAGAAGATTATCGCCGCTGGATTGTAACGCTCTGTGGCGCAGCGAAATGGCCAGACAACAGACAATCTTCATATTTCTGCGTGGGTCCGAGCGGCCAAAAAGAAGTTCCTCTTCAGCAGGTAAGAATGCAAGCATTATTGGATTTATTGATGGAAATTGTGTTTGACAATTGAAATCCTTCAACTTCTTTCCTCTGATGCAGTCTTTTTTATAGTTTTTAGAGTATGATACAAGTGATACAAGGCTCCATGAACCCAAATTTTCGGTGCCATTTTACCTGCAACTACCCTGAATTAACAACATTGGTAATTACCAAATCAGTCATGAAAAAAAAAATGTAATGGCTAATCTGCTAGCATGTACAAGCTCTTCAACCGAAAGAACACTTTTCATGCTAAAATGTAGTCTTTGTCCTTATCCTTGAAATTTCAAATGTACGGTATAACCCGCCCAAAACAGATAACTCACTCGAAAGAGTCTGCATTAAATCCCTTCATGATAAATGATCTAATACAGTGTTACCACACATTTATTCTTTACGGTAGTTGAGCACGAAACGAATAACTTTTCTAGTTTATGAATGGCAACAGGTGGACGCTCTGGTTAGTTGTATCCTCTGCCATCTAGTGGAAGATCTTTTAAGTGTCCTGCCAGTGAAATGCATTTTGCGAATGGGTGCTCCAAGTTGTAATTCACCAGCATCACAACTAGGTAGCGCAACTCTACTATTTGTGCCTTCATGCACTGGTCATGCGACATTCCGATGAGCGTGCCCGTCTAGTTAACTGTTGACTGTATCTCTTGTGTGGGTCTCATTAGAGGCGAGGTACAAGTGTGTCATTGGAAGGTGGTAAGAATATTATGATGAGTGTTAACAGTCAGTTGCCCGGGGCTTCTGTTCCACATTGAGGGTAGTGGGGTGAATAAATATAGACAGAAGTGTAGGTCAATAAGAAGGGAGAGGAGAGGAAAAAAAAAAAAACCTAACTATGCCTGTGGGATGATTGAAATATTTTTAATAGTTCCATTTTCTGGACAGGGAATGAAGCATTGCCATTTTAACATGGTCTCTGACATTCTTTGCGTGAAAGAATTAAAGCCAATTGTACATCCACTCATCACACAGTGGTTGAAAGCACTTTTTTTGGGGGGGGGGGGCTTTGGCGTTGTGACTAAGCAAGCGGCTACTCATTGTTGCCAAATGTGCAAAGCAACTCAATTTTGGGGTTGTTTTGTACAGAATGTCTACATTTTTGGGGGTTGTTTTATACAAATCAACCCAAATTTTTATGACATGTCAGAAAAACAATGTCAATATCAACAATGGCAACTCTGGATAGTCAAACCCAGCTTCCGAATGTTCAATCTGCTTGTTGTACAATAGTTGAGCAAAGTGATTTTGTCCCTTCTTGACCCAAATTGGGTTGTTTTTGTCCCAAATGTTTTCAGAGTGAAAAGGGAATACGTGTTGAACAATAGCTATGAAAAGCCAAAGAAAAAAAATCAAAACGCTTGGAGCATATGCATGCGTCCCGTATCAACATTACGCTTGGCATATGGCAAATATTTTCAGGATCATGTTTTGTTGTCTGGCTCATTCATCCCATTCCAAAGTTGTCTGCCGATATAACAACAGCATAAATCTACAAATACTTTGGGCTATTTTCAGCTTGCCATCCTGGCAAGTTGTCAGTCTGTGTCTCAACATATGAGCACAAACGCAGCCAGTCCCGGTTAAGGATTCCTTCCCTCCATCTTCCCAGACGACTTGACTTTCCCTCAGTCTACCCTTGAACTCGGCGCTTGCCATTCCCAGCGGACGGCTAACGTTTCGTTGCGTCCGCCGCAGAGGCTCCACTAACAACTCCCCATGCACAAACGCAGCAACTGGAGAACATGGGCAATAAATACCGGTGCGATAAAAAGTTTGTGTTAGTGTGTTTTTATATTAATCGAGCAATCGAGTGTTATTCAATATATCGTCGCTGTCATGTGAAAATCACTTATGTCCAATTTTTTAAAGAAAAATAAATTTTTGTTAATGTGATGTCTGTAACGCGGAAACACCAATTCATATAAAAATAACAAAACTTGAAAAAATTGAGTTTTGTTTTTTTTCACAGGACAGTGACGATATATTATTTTTTTTTAACGGTACGGGTGAATCGCCCGTTTTTGTCGTTCTGTTTTCACTTTTTTAGACAGCAAATCATTTGGTTAAAGAGGCAAGTAGTGCGCGCCACGGCACTATTAATCAACATTAAATTATATTATGTTTATCAGAAAACAGATGTTTGACTGACAAGAACTTAGTTTAAAAAATATGAAATCGGCTTCATGACAGCACAGACACATAAGACAGTCTGCTATTAAGAAAAATATTTTAATAGCAAAACGAACAAAACCATGACATTTTGGTACTGCTGCAACACATTAAAACACAAAGTCACGATATAGAACAATGTGGGTGGCAAATTAAAAATACTTTCTCTTTTTGACAATCCGGCATACTTTCAAATCATTTGGACTGTATTTCAAATTCATAACATTACATGCTGTTGGCATATTTGCTCCATTTTAGTGTGAATTGGTCAACTATGTTAAAATATTTAATTCATGAAACCTTTTGATTTTAAATTATTTCAAATAAATCCTCCAAAGTGATGTTTTGCTCAACTACTAACCTAAAAAAGCTTATTTTGATTTGTCCAGTCCATACCATCAAAAGTGAAGTACCGGTAATTAAAATCTATAATTGTCGAATATCAGTATTAAAAAGCATTTTCCTTATTATTGGAGAACGCGTGATATCAATCTTTACACATGCTAAAAGACATTCATTAATAGTTCATAATAATTCAAATCTATAATAGTCCAATATCAGTATTAAAAAGCATTTTCCTTATTATTGGAGACCACGTGATATCAATCTTTGCACACTCTAAAAGACATTCATTAATAGTGCCTGAAATATGTATAATGTACATTCCCGGTGTGACAACAACCAAGAACCACAAAAATTTGACTCAGCAGTTGTTCATAATAACAGCAATGTCACCTTCTTTTTGACCAAGCCAAAAATGTAGAATATAACAGTGTGTACTTACAACATTCAATAGCATTGACTGGTTGAAATGGAAAATATGAACAAACTTAATATTGATCATTTCACTAATTTCACTAAAAACACACACACAATTGTGATTCATTTACATACTGTATATATGCTTACATGTGATGCAATAAACATAACAGTCAGTGTCATTTCTGCCCTTTTCATTTTTGTTCTTGGAATTAATGAAACTAAATTCCAATGGTGCCTTGAGAGACTTACAAGTCGTAATTTGTACGATTTATTATGATTATTTTGGGCTTTTTGCTTTGAATTTCCATCAAAAATGTGAGCTACTTTACTTTATAGCAAGCAGTAGTTGGCTTCGATCCGTTTAACGCCACTCCCAGTTGATATTTTGACAATTACACATGTTTTCAAAACAAAAAATCCGTTTGGTATTCATTCAAAACAAACAATGCAAGCGCCTATCGGTTTTGCGGTTTTACCCTTTAAGCAACACATATTTGAAGAAAAGCACTGGAGCAAATCATGTCCAAAGACAATTATAACAATATTTACAGGCATGTATTATTCATCCTCTGCAAAGAACGACTAATATAAGTAATCTGAAGTTTACTGCGGATGGATTGTCTCCATGTATATTTGTTTGTTTGTATAAAACCGCTCCCAGGTGGCCAAGGCATGCGCACTGGAAGGAGCAGCACAATATCCATTGAACTGAAGCAAATAATGCAGCCAAAAAATGGGTAATTCTTTACATTTTCATTCAAATTTTGCATTTTGGGGGGGGATAAGAGCGCTTCAAAAAGGCAGCTTCCACCATCACGAAAACAAATTGTCTGAGAATTGTCCCGAATTGAATCCGAAAACGATTAAATCGCTCAGCCCTAATCTCAAGGCACCACTGTTGTTTGTTTGCTTAGTGGAGGTCTGTGTTGGAGTTGTCATTGTCAAAAAGCTGCGGCGAGTCAGCTATTTGCTTTTGTCGATTATAATAATTACTTAAGTAAATAATAGTGTTTCGAGTTTCGGTGTGATTTAAGTAGCATTTGTCATTTGGTATTATCGTCGGATAACACTCATTTGTCGCGAACGCTGTCCATGACATCCGCGCAACCGCAGGCCACGGTCACATTTTACAGAAGCACTTCCTGTCCTTTGGTGTCTCTCCCCTCATACTGTCACTTCCGTCTTGCTGTTGGTGACCAAGTAGGGCTGCGGGGGCAGGAAGCGAGCGTTCTGAAGTTCCCTCTCCCCGATGCAGAGTTTGGTCGGGCCGAAGCACTGCCTCAGCCCCGGCGCGTCGTTGCTCTCCCAAGGTCTCGGCGTGGCCGGGCTGGAGAAAGAGCCAAAGGACAGCGACAGGGAGCTGTGGCTTCTCGGGCTTTTGTGCTTACGTCCGCTCTGCATGCTTGACATCTGTCTGGGCGGGCTGTAAGGGTTCCTGGGCTCGGGTTCCGTGTCCATATGCTCCATTGGAAGGCTGCTCTTCGCCGTTATTGCGCTCAGCACTTGGCGGCGGTTGCTGTAGAAGCTGTCGTTGGCTTTTTCTGCTGACGTATAGAGAACAGCCAGACCCGTTAACAAAGGGGTTGTAGAACTTTTGGGCCCAGTGGTGTGGCAAAAGTAGTGGAGTCAACATTGCAGTAGATACAGTATTTGGATGAAAAACACTTCTGGGCCATATGGCGGGCGACTTCACCCAAGGAGAAAGAGGCAGACACTTTTTAGAAAGCAGCCATCAGGTTGAAATTAAACTGTCTCCTTGTAGGCAAGTTTGTATGAAAATTAGCGCTGTCAAGCAATTCCGACGTTTTAACTAATTAATCGCCAAACAGTTTCAGAATTGATCGCGATTAATCGCATTTATCAACTACAATTTTCTACGACGCTATTCACCTGAGTAAAATCTTGTGGCATTAAAATGGATTTTTTTTTCAATATATTTCAATTCCAACACTGTTCTAATAGCTTTCTTTGATCCTTGAATATGATTCTTTTCCTGTGAAATACAACTGTTGAACGATATGCCAAAGATGGTACAGTTATGGTATTTGAATTTGGCTTTTCAAAGTACGCAAATTATTTTGGATCGGATCCGTTTTTGTCTGTCTTTGCGCCACTGACTCTCCTCAAAGTTTGGCTGCAAAGTGAGAAGAGGTCAGCTGCCACAGGAAGGACATAAAACTGAGTTAACTGAGTTAATTTTTTGGAACGCTTTCTAAAATGTTCACTTGACAGCCCTAATTAAAATTGTATCGCATTAATCCCACAGTGCACACGACGTCAACAAGACCAAGAAGTGAGTTGCCTTCAGTCTTATGACGTCATTAAAGATTAGGTTGGGTACGCAATTCATTATCAGCAGTGGTTTTCCTTTTGGAGGAATTGTTTCAAAATCCACAATTTTGTTGGATTTTGTTCCAAGTTCCACCGTATATCCTTTACAGCAACTCACTGTACAGGTGTCAGGCTTGTTACTGTTCCGGGTGGCTGTGTTCCACCCAGTCGCCACGAGTCATTTGCGTTTTGATTTCTCTTGATTGCTTCCTGTCCTCGAGCTCATTAGCTAAGACGGGCTCTATTTTTGATTGTCCCTAATGATCTGTTTGCTCGACGAGAACTTCCGGGGCGTCGGAGGAGCTTCGGCTTGCGTAGTCCAAAAATCGTCCCCCAGAGAGATCGTTCAAAAAGGCACGCTGTTGTGCTTTGGGATGCGTATCGAAGTTGATGTATAGTTCCCGACATGTTTTTAACATCCTTTTTTTAGCGCCACTTGGGAAAAAAGTGCTTCTATTTTGGGACCGCTTTAAGGTTCTGGCGGCTCTCTCTTGTCGAGACAATCGCGTCTTGTTTCAAATGCCGACTTAGGCCCGATCACTTCCAAAATGATCAACATCTTATAAATAGCTTTTGCTTCCTCTCCCTCCGGACCTTGACGAGCTATTGATTAAATGTGAGGGAATGAAGTTTTCTAGAAAGTTGAAGCGTCTACAAAAACTGTCTGAAAAGAAAACGTAATCAAGACAAGAACACATAATCAAACGTTCAAGGGGATATCATGAAAAAAAAAAAAAGAAGACTTTTTTTCTCGCTCTCATTCTCCTTGAAATAGTGAAAAAAAGCACATCATATTTCTCCTTTACACTTTTGTTTGCAATTCTTACCGACAGCCTTGAGGGTGGCATACTTGTTGAGGTCTTTGACCGACGTCTGCGGCTCGTAGGGGCTGCCGATCTGATCCAGCAGTGCGTACGGCTCGGTGAGCAGAGGCGATGCAGGCGTCGCGTCGTTCATCTGGGGGCTGTCTGGAAAAAGTTCAATAACGGGAAAGACAAAATATTAGAAACTTGTAGACTTCGGTGTACTCGAGATAACCATATCTTCACCGATCCGCTCGCCTGACGCAATCTGTCGTAGTACCAAGACTGGCCCGTGGGGGGGCGGCATGTTGCCACGGGGCATGCATACTGCCAGAAAATACAAAAGAAGAAAGAGTAGTTGTCATAACACATAGAAGAAGCTAGGCTAAACGTTAGCTTAACGAGTAACTATTGCGTAAACGTCCTTTTCATGTATATTGCGCTGAATGACATTGGCTCAGTGGCGTGAATGTTTTCCAGCGCTATACAGTTGTGAGCCTTTCTGTGGGTGCAGCTGGAGAATTGCGGCCGCTCTTCCAATCCTACACAAGACATCTGTGTAATTAATGGCTGTGCAGCAAATAGACTGCCCCCCTCCCCCGTCGCCGTGGCCTGGCATGACAGTGCAAACAGATGTTGGGAAAGTCGCCATTAGATTGGCGCCGCAAAGTAAGGCCTGTTTGATCATTCCGCATGTCTTCATAACAGTATTTTGGAGATGAATGTGAAAATTTTGTCAAAAATTGTCCAAAAATGACTTTTATTTCATGCATTTTGGGCTGGCTCGCATAGGCTAACTCCACAAGTGGACGTTGGCTTTTTCTTTGGCTTTTTTTTTTGTGTGTTGCTTCCACAAAGGAGTAGGAGCAAATAGGATAGTATGATGTTAATGATAGAAATGAAATAGTAATTATTTTTTAGTGTTTGGCTGGCACATTTTGTCATTGTGGTAATTTCACAAGTCTTAAAACATACCTTTTCCCTATAATTCATTCAGTGTTTTATCTTGGATGTGACCATAAAAAAAACTGTCAATTTACTTGTCATGCTAAGCATTACATTCAGAGATGAGATGAATAATCAACATTTGATCAATCCTTTGTTATAACTCACTCATAGGCATAATCAATCAACTCTGCATCGCTTATATCTCAAAGTCTATCCCTCATTGTCATTGTCCGAGATTGACCAAATTGAGTCGGCTGTTCCTCGCTCTAAAATTTCTGTGGAAAAACAGATCATTAATCCAGAATGAGGTTAATGAGGCTCTTATTCCCCACTGGTCAGCGAGAGACTTTATTACTGTGCTAATTAATGCGGAGGAAGTCTCAAATCGCCGACAATGTCTCGCCTTATGATGCAGAGGACGGCTTCGCTGTTTTTTACTTCAATACAACTAAACATCAAAACAATGAGGATTCAGACCGCACCTTCCTTACCAAAATACATAATCCAGGATGAATTTCAATCGCTGAGTGTTCGTTTACAGTTTTCCCTACGACTGACCAATCACCAGGAAACAAAATGGACTTAAAACAGACACAACCTCCAAGAAACAAGCAAAAAAATGACCAAGAGAGGGAGAAAAATGGGAAGGCCTGTCGATTCACTTTTCAGCGCTATCTGAAGTCGATTCCTTCCAAGTATTGGAGACCCCGTACATTTATCTGACATGCCTTTTGTCACCCCGATGTGACCGATCCCAGACAGCGCCGCTGGTGGGCTGAGACAACATTGCTTTGTCAGGCAAATCTCTCCACTTGTTGACCTGCTTTACTTTGGTACAATTAAAGCGCAAGTGGGCCAAAGTCATTTTCTGTATTATGCTGCCGTACGCGACTCGACTTCAGATTTGTCTTCTAAAACCTTGTGCACTTTTAAACATCTTAAAGCGGGAGTCAACCCAAGCATAATTTTTTCAAGAATATGTTCCCAGCAGGCCCACTAGTTGAAACAGAGCATTCTGATTAATTTTGCATTTGTGGAATAGTTAAGTAGCAAAATGCACTTGTTTTTAGCCATCCCTGGGGGTGGCCATTTTGTCTTCTGTCGACTGAAAATGACATCACAGCTGCTTACGACGACCAATCACAGCTGACCTGTTCTCTGAATCTGAGCCGTGATTGGTCGTTGTGAGCAGTTGTGATGTCAAGACAATGTTGCTTGTTCCCGGTTAGCTCAGCTTCCAAATCTATTAGCATTAGCGTGCGCACTTAAAGCGAAAGTCAACACAAACATATTTTTTTCAAGAATATGTTTTCACCAGGCCCACTAGTTGAAACACGGCATTCTGATTAATATTGTGTTTGTGGAATGGTAGTTAATCCACCCGTTTTTAGCCATCTCTGTGGGCGGCTATTTTGTCTCTTCTGTCGACTGAAAATGACATCACAACTGCTCAGGGCTGAGGTAACGACCAATCACGTCTCAGCTTCAGAAAACAGGGCAGCTGTGATTGGTCGTTACCTGAGTCCTGAGCAGTTGTGATGTCATTTTCAGTCGACAGAAGAGACAAAATGGCCGCCCCCTAAAATGGCTAAAAACGGGTGAAAAACTTGTTTCAACTAGTGGATTTGCATAGAACATATCCTTGAAAAAAATATGTTTGGGTTGACTTTTTCTTTAAGTTAAAAGGCCTGAAAATGTGTTATTTTTGTGTATAAGCTTTAAACAGCCAATAGATTAATCAAGGACGATCAGGGCTTTCAGTAACATCTGATTGCATATTTTCTATTCCCAGAATGCTGAAGCGCACATTTATTTGTTTGTCTTCTTTTAACGCGTTGACAGAGTGCTGTCAGAGTCGCGGCTTTCATGTCAAAAAGTAGGCCGCTGCTGCCTTGTAATGTTAAGGAAGCTTGTCGCCGCTGATCGACA
Source organism: Filicampus tigris (assembly GCF_054856515.1). Taxonomy (NCBI): domain Eukaryota; kingdom Metazoa; phylum Chordata; class Actinopteri; order Syngnathiformes; family Syngnathidae; genus Filicampus; species Filicampus tigris. Next base: position 6,424,694 of record NC_141232.1, read on the forward strand.
CCTCCATGGGACTTGTAAGTTTTACACGAGCATTTTTTCTCTCGGGTGAGATGGAGTTACAAGGTGCAACTATTCTCCGGCAAGCTCATCTGATGCTTGTTAAAGCGGAAGTCAACCCAAACATATTTTTTTTCAAGAATATGTTCCCAGCAGGCCCACTAGTTGAAACACGGCATTCGGAATAATTTTGAGTTTGTGGAATATAAATTAAGCAGCAAAATGACCTCGTTTTTAGCCATCTCCGGGGGCGGCCATTTTGTCTTCTATCGACTGAAAATGACATCACAACTGCTCACAACAACCAATCGCGGCTCAGATTCAGAAAACAGGTCAGCTGCGGTTGGTCGTTGTGAGCAGTTGTGATGTCATTTTCAGTCGACGGAAGACAAAATGGCCGCCCCCGGAGATGGCTAAAAACGAGTGGCTGAACTACTATTCCACAAACTCCAGATTTATCAGGATGCCGTGTTTCAACTAGTGGGCCTGCTGGGAACATATTCTTGAAAAAAAATATGTTTGTGTTGACTTTCGTGCGCACGCTAATGCTAATAGATTTGGAAGCTGAGCTAACCGGGCACAAGCAGCATTGCGTCTGCCGAACATGCTCCTTGTCACAAAACTCCTTTCAACTCTGAATTTATGCACGTCTGAGTCATTTCAGCGCACTGTGATAATTGGTGCCGGCAGGGAAACCTGCCTCATGATGTTCGGGAGAGGAGGATCCCAATTCAACACTTTAGGAACAATTGTCGCTTTGCACGGCAGCAGTGGAACCGAACCTGACAGATCCATGAGACAAAAATATCGCCTCACCCCGTTGAAACTCACCAAGAGTGTCGTCATGGGAACAACTGCTGTTGTCGGTATAATTAAGCTGCGCTGCTCACCTTCGACAAAATGTTAACCGTGGTAAACATGTACTGAAAGTCAGAGCCGATTTTTAACCAGACTTCTGATCAACGTCGACAAAGTCCTAATTATGGGCGGTCTCAAGATTATCCTGATCAGTTTTACTTCCTGTAAATGTTCAGGATTCGACGGTCAGTGGCAAGCTAAGGCACACACTCCGTCCGTGATAAGTGCTGTGAAACGGAATGGCACTGATTACGCTACGACTGACTTTTACAACGTTTCTGTCTTCTTTTTTTTATTTTCCACAATCTGGATGCCCTGTGGCACCATGCTGCCTCCCACAGGCCAGACTTGGTACTACAACAGACATCTGGTTTGAGGCATTACACTTGTCATTGTTGATTTAGATATTGTTTTCTTTGAGCTGGTGCATCCAGATACAACGTTCCCACATTTTTGTTTTTTTGTAATGACAGTATTTGATACAACGTCAACACTATTTCAGAAGTCCGGTTGGGAAGATGATCACAAAGTGCGTTGCTCCTGACACTTACGTAGACTGTTTATTGCGACTCTTGTCTGCATGTTCTCATAGTGCAGGCCCAGGCTCATCTCGTCTGTATGTTCTGAGGCAGGGTGACGGGTCACATGTGCCAAAGCTCTGCAAAGACATTGTAAATATTGAAATACATTCTAAAAAGGATGAAAACGGAAAAATAAATGCTGTAGTTATTATTGGGGTTTTTTTTCGTCGACAATCATTATTTCATACTGCCTTTTTTACTTGAAAGGACTTTGCTTTCCTGATTGGTTTAGATCAGGGGTCCCCAACCACCGGGGCGCGGCCCGGTCCAAAGTGGCCTGCGGCCCGGTACCGGTTGTTTTGAAAAATGACCAGATTCTCTCCGTTACATCCATCTATGACTGACTCTTAACGCATGTCAAGTCGCGTAATGCTAATATTAAATGCACAAGCTAGCAAATGGGTAAAATGAACAGACACATTTGGAAAGTTTCAAACGTTAGGGTAAAATAGGGTCTGCAAATGTTTGGTAGTGAATGAGTTCAAGTGGCTTTCATGAATATGAAATATCCTTCTGAGGAATAAAACCTTGGCCTCAACACTTAGGCCTACTACCCGACTGAATTTTAATTTGGGTGTTGCGAAATTGAAATGGACCGGATTAGACGACTGCAGTTGAGGTTGTAGCACCACCTGCTGCTTTGGCATGCACTTGACAGCCTGCGAATGCATTTTGGAGATGTTTTATTGAGTAGCTACGGAAATGGAAACCAAAAAGTGTAAATAAAGTCCTACTGTGGCATGTTCTCTCGGTTCGGCCGCTGCGTCTTCTCCAGCCCGAGCTTGGCGAAGATGCCAATCAGCGCCACGATAGCCACCAGCCCGCAGACGACATACACGATCATGTTGGTCTTGTCCTTGGCCGAGTCCTGCGCCACGTCCACTTTGGACGGCGGTCTGCCGGTCATCATCCACGGCGGCGTGTCGTAGTTCTTACAGGTGCTCTGGTCCAGCCGCGAGCTGCGGAAGGCGCAGCAGAACCGGAAGCCGCACGTGCCGCAGCAGTACAGGTAGTTGCCCGTCTGGCACACGAACGGCGGGTCCCACTGGCCCATCACGTCGTAGTAGCCGCGGCATTTGTCCTCCGTGTGCGGGCTGCTCTCCGTCGCGCCGCTCGCCGTGGACTCGGCGGACTCGTTGTATCCGCTCACCAGCACCAAGTCGTCCGCCGCGCGCTCCCCTTGGCAATCCCCGTGGCGCACGGTCACTTTGGCGAGGACGTAAGCCAGCAGCAGCTCAGCGCCGCGCATATTTGCTTACTTTTGTTTTGCTCCCCTCCACGCGCGTCGGACGCGCTCACATCCTCCGTGCGTAAAAGTGATCTGGGTGCAACTTGCCATGCGCCAATGCGCGTAATGGTACTCCTCTCTGCGATGCAGTCTGCTAGTTCCAGCTCGGGTGACTGAACGGGATTGGAGAGGGAGCGGCGGTGGTCCTGGCCGAGGTCGTCAGCCTCCTCCAGGCTGCTTTTCTCCAGCACTGAGTGGCAGCAGACAAGACAAGTTGGGTGAGGGAAGATGCAGAGGAGAGAGGTGGAGTCTGATCGTGTGAGCGTGCGTGCCGCTGTGAGCGAGAGAGAGGTTAGATTTTGTCGTTTTGAAATTGTAATAGGGGTTATATTCTCCCGTTCGTACTATTTATTTGGATATTTAACTCATTCACTGCCATTGACGAATTTATTAGTCTTTTCACAGTCCAGCTATTCAGTCCCAGGAACTTATTTATATTTTTTTCCTTTTTTTTTTTTTTTTTTTTTTAGGGTAAAAGAGGGTCTGAAAATGTCTGGCAGTGAATGAGTTAAAGGGTGACATATTTACAAAATGGATCTCAATGGAATTCACATCTCAGGAAAATTGCAGGTCCGGAAATTAGGACCACCTTCAAACTTCACCAAATCATGCCTGAAAGGTTTTCGCAGAACACAAAATGTCTTCTCACAAATTTATTAATAATCATATTGTAAAATACTACCCCCCAAAACTGAGCATTATCGTTGGAAAACTCTTACATATTGCGTAACAGAGGGTGGGACAATTCAGCAGAGCCCAATATGATTATGGCTGTCAAGGGTTGTTTATTTTAGTCAGTTATACAAGTCCATCTGATATTGTCATTTCACAGTTTCACAGTGTCACATCCCTCAACGGTGAACGTGATCTTTAAGAAAAAAGGACACTCATGTATCTGCTAAAAAAAAAAAAAAGGAAGGGGAACAAAAAAACTAGTCAGCAGTTTATTTTTAGAGGATTTTTTATTTTTCTGATTGGAGAAAGGATGCTTGCCATCTGCCACTTGAGAAATGTCTTTTTTGCTTTTGCGTTATTTGATGTTGAATCATCTTAGCGGTGGGAGGCTACTTTTTATTTACAATTGGCCACCGGGGGACTTTTGGCTTGTTTCATCTCGTACGTTTCCTATAAATAGTTCTACTCCCTGAAGGAGGAAAACTTTTGGAGTTGCTTTCAAGTGCGAACAGCACGGCTTCAGTCAGGAAGAGCGCTCCCGACTGCGAAGCGGCCACCTGGTCGAATAACAGACGCCGTAGCCTTGAATTAGCTCGGTCGTATGGCCCAAGAGCACGTCATTGACACTTTGCGAGTCAGTGTCGCTCACGCGGCGACGGCTTTGTTATGTGATCGGGAAGCATGCTAATCTTTGCTTGCCTTTACACTCCAATTGCCTCCATGGAGATGTTTTTAGTAGTGGCAGCATGAAGAGGACCGCTTCACTCGAGTTCGGCAATCAAATTAGCTCAATTTTGCTATCCTTCCATCCATAGTCGCTGCCAAACTTGATTCATCTCAGTTTTGCTTCATGAATCATTAACAAATGCCGTGACTCGGTGAACTGGAAATTAATTGCAGTTCGGTAGTATGATCTTCATCCCCCCCCCAAAAAATACTAAAAAGAATTTTAAAAAATGGACTGAAAATGTGCAACTGTTGAAACTGTTATTTGTGTGCAGTACATTTTCATGAAAGCATTATTTAAATACAGTGTTTCCTTCCCTATATTTAGACGCAGTGTTAGTCTGAAACAAATCTAAAATCTAAAAAAAAAAAAAAAATCTAAAACCGTGCATAATGTTACGATGGCTTACAATAATATTAAATTCACTTTCTCAATGTTGATGATGAACACTTAGGACAGGAATGGGCAACCTGCGAGCCGCGTGCGACGCCCGACCACACTCTGAGTGGCCCCTTGATTGATTTAAAAATAAAAAAATCCTCAGAAAACACCGATAAACATCCATTATATGAAAAATGGTGCAAAACAAGAAAAGAATCCAAAAAATACCCCAAATATTTTTTTTTAAATACAGGAAAAAAAAGACTGTGGTTTTAAGTTGTAATATCACCATTCACTACTAGATGGTAGACATGACTTACTTTAGTTACACTTACACTTAGTCTCACGCTGCCTTATAAACTACAACCTTGAGGGCATTACAGTGTCCTAACTGCTCCGTTTTTGTTTTGTTTTTTTTCCACTTAACGGCGGCATAACTATTTTTGGCTTGTAGCACTAAGCAAAAAAAAAAATCTTCCAAACTATGGATTGCTACTAGCAAAACACGTAAATTGGGGCACTCACAAGTCAAGGCATGCTCATGTTATATACAGTATGTATTGATATTTTTTAAACAAATGTTGACTGTAATTATGACTTTGCATTAGCCTAGCGAGTCACTCACCGAGAGATTACAGCGCACTCCGACTAACATCCTAATTTGGTTTACGTCATCCTGTGTAGCTTTTTTTTTTTTTTTTTTGTACAATTTCGCTTCTGAAATGCAGCGAGAGCATGACAGCTGCATGAAATGTGCCTGCTGCGATGTTCTTTGGCTTGGGATCAGGTGGGCCGACCGGGCTGCTGTAATCCTTCCCCGACACCGAGAGAGAGTCGCGAGCGTAATTAAATGTGCATGTGGAGATGTTCATGATAATGACTTTCCATTGAATGAATAACACCCGAGACCTCGTCTTTTTACTCTGTACAAAACATAATGCGTTCAAACATGTTACATGTGGATTACGGTCCACAACGGTGGAGTAAATTAAGGCTGGATAGACTTCGCCAAAGTAAATAACACCAACGTTCAACCTCTCCGTGACACGCTCCGAAAAGACTTTGATGCCCGCCGTCGACATGCGGAATATTCATAACTTTCTGTGATGTACGGTGAAGTCTGCTTTTCCGTTCAAAGCCAGTTGAATCTAATTCTGCTCATTTGGACCGCTATATTTATCCGTTCCTTGAAAGCGGACGCTTTTAATATCGGTGCGGAGAAAAGGTTGACAGGAAGCAGGACTTCAAAAGTCTTCATTTACGGAATAGGGTCACAATAGGCAGTATCATACACATCCGCTCCCAAAATAACTGACTGATTCCTTCATGTGTGGAGCAATCTCACAAATCCCCCCAAAAACATCCATCAACTCAATTTGTATCATGCTAGACCTAATTAGGGTCGACTTATATATATTATATTTAAGTTCCTGGGATTGAATGGCTGCACTTTGAAAAGACAAACAAATCCGTCAATGGCAGTGAATGAGTTAAATAAGGTACAGATTTGGAGGATTCTGTCGAAAAGGAATCCGGTTTTTGTGCATGATATTTAAAGTGTCATTTCCTGTCTGGAGGACACGGTTGCGCTGTTAGCACGCCGTCCACTTCCCTTTTGAAATGTCACTGTCCATTGCACTGCATCGTGTTCTATTATCCTACTTTCAAAGACTTTCTGTGGCGCTTGATGGAAGGCTATTAAGTTACACAAGCTAGTTACTTACATAAGCTAGTACTACTAGTTTGTGTTTGTTGTTTCTCACAAAAGGAGACAATATCTGTTTTTCCCCCCTGTAATTCAAAATAGTTTCCAGGTGTATTAATAAAATGTGTCTGACATTCATTCCTATGTCAACAGAATTACAAGATACTTTTTGTCAGACTGTGCTTGAAATCACGCGGTTTTACTTGGTTGTTAATTTCACATTGGATGGCCGGGCAGGCACTTCAGAAACACAACTTTTTGCACACAAGCCATTCAAAAGTAAATTTTCCATAATATGTCGGCTTTAATGTCAAGTGATGTTGAAAGATGAGTACAGAGAGATGCGACGCGAACGCGAAACATGGCGACGCGACGTGCACTGACATTTTTCCCCTTTTGTCTTCCTCTTCAGCTGGCGCGCAATCAAAGAGGCGGCAAAGTGCAGGGGAAATGTCGTCATGGTAACAGAAGAATCAGCCGCGATGACCGCGAGAACCGAGGCGGGCCTGATCCTCCGTGATCTGCTATCACAGCTGAGCATCGTTACCATGAGACGAACGGCTCGCGGAGGTAGGCACCGGTGTGCTTTGAAAGGTCACAAGGCGGACATTTCCTTTATCCTTTAATTATTACGTCTTTTATTTCAGCCACTAAATTGTCGAACCAGGTGGAAATTTGCACGCATTCCTTTTGCGGATGGTCGATCTTACAAAAGAGTAGGCCGAATGCCATAAATGATAATTAGAGGAGGCAAAATACCTCGGCAGCAACATGGCAAAGTCAGAGCATTGAAAATAATATGAAATAATGATAAATAAATAAATGAATGATAATGAATTAAAAAGGCAATAGTGTCATGCAAAGCAGTCAGTGCTTCTCTGATGATAATTTGGACGTTGACATGTCAAAATAGTGATTTAGTTTCATTCTCGGAATGTACGACTTTTAATCTCGAAAACATTTTATCTTGAAAACACACAATTTTATTCTGAAAAATGCATTGAGAAAATATATGGCTATATTCTGGCACGATTACAAACTTTAGTCTAAAAAAAAAAATATATACACCTTTTTCCTAAAAAAATGAATAAATAAAACATTTGATTTTTTTTTAAAAAACCTTCAATCCCAAAAATATCAAACACACACACATTAATTTTTTTGTCTCAAAAATATACCGTTTTTTTCCTTGTAAATGTAAGATTTTTTATCTTGAAACTGAAAGACTTTTTTCTTGAAAATATAACAAGGACTTTAGTCTTATATTATTACAACTTTAATATAATAAAATACAACTTACCCGAAACATACACCACTAACTTTTTTTCTTTCTTTTTTATGATTTTATTTTTTTTTTTCTTAAATACTATTTTTTTTTTCTCTCGACAATAAGACAGTTTTTAACCCCCCCCCAAAAAATACTTTATCCGATTTTTTTTCTTGACAATATAAAACATTTTTCTGGGAAATGTACACCTTTTTTTTTATCTCAAAACTGTACAACTTATTATCTTTAAAATACATGACATAATACACAACTTCATCCTCGTCAAATCACAACGTTAGCCTCGTAGTGTTATTCTTTTCTTCTCTACGTTGACTACAATGGGAAATCACCACTTAGATGTCACTTGCGCAATGCTCGTTAAATAGCAAGCGAGTGCAAGGCAAGTCAACTTGCCTGTTAAGGTCGTACCTGCGCAGCGGAAGCGATCGCAGAAACCTCCCTGCCCGAATGGACCATTCGAGAAGCCATTAGAGAGCCTCTGCTTATTTCCTGCGGCCGCCTTCATGCCTTCACGAGTGTCCAGTGTCTTGTCAGGCTCATTATGTGCGAGACGAGAGTTTCCCCCCTCCTCTAAAGACGAGAACTTGGCGGGCCATAACGAGCATGTCTGCGCTCGGTGTGGAATCCACACGCACAGTGCACGTTGTAACCTTTGATTGGGGCCAGCCTGATTACATGCGTAGAAATGTTTCTATATTTGCCATATAATGGGCAGTGGAAAGCATTTTGGTCTTTTTGAGGAGATGAAGTTGTATGACTTTTTGAGGAGGCACTTCATTGGGCCCGATCGTCCCGTTTGCGTAAGTCGCTAAAGCGCCTGGACGTGCTTTCGTTTGAGTGGTTTCTCTCGTGCGGGCGAATTCGTGTAAGCTGGGAATGAAGTTGGCCTAAGCACAGAGACAGGATTTATTGACAATTTTGTCTGAAAAATGGAACATGGTATTTTCCTGGAGCTGGTTAATATATTTGAAATCTGTGAAAATGATAAAGCACATTTTACATTTGAAAGGCCATGCACGTTGGCTTTCTATGTGTTGAAGCAATTCAAAACGTACTTTTGCATAAGAATCCCCTTTCAAGTGGATATTTGACTTGAACCCAAGACATTTAAAAAAAAAAATAACAGCGTAATATAGCAAATGAAGACTAAAATAGGCCAAAACTAGAAAGGAAGCTGCAGACAAACAAACAAGGCCATCATGCAGATGAGTTGATGTAAATGTGACTTGACTCAAACAGTGTCCTCTAATTGAAGGAGCGCCTCGAAAAGCGACAGAGGACACCGCTGAGGTCTCAAGTCTGCGCGATTGTGAAACACGGTGCTTCGATCAGGCCTATTTTCAGACCACACTTTTTTTTTTTTTTTTATCTCGACTGAAGCAAAGCTGATCTGTCTGACGAGCACGGGAGCACAATTTTGGCAGCCCCAAAGACACACATGAACTCAGACACACACGTAGGGTGGCCAAATGAGAGCTGGGGGCGCGGGGGTTCGCAGGTGTTTCCATCATCGCCTCCAAATGGAATCGGAAAACATGCAGATCTACGGGCAGCCCAATGAACACATTTGAAATGAATTAATGATTTTTCCAATAAGGAGCTCACGCACACACGCACACATGCACTGAAAATGAGAAACACAAATTCCATTTCATGAGAGAGAAAAAAATGCATCTCACAGTTTTATGTAACGTCAGATAGAACTCAAGTAAAAAATATATTTAAAAAAATAAATAAATAAATAAAAATTATATATATATATATATATATATATATATATATATATATATATATATATATATATATATATATATATATGTGTGTGTGTACAGTATAGAAAACTTGACCAACCTTATTATTTTGTTCATCTTTAATAGTTCCCCGTTTTTGTGGTCATACCCATTTCCCCATAGCCATACAGTCCATTTAGCAGCTTGCAATAGACGCAGTATAGTGCGAACCACGATAATTGACACATTTGATTTACACTATATACCTTTTGGATAGTATTAAAAGTGAGCATTTATAAAGGCAGAGTTTTGCATAGACTAGGTGAGTGCAAATGTTTCCTAATAATTCAATCTCGTACCAACTTTCATGTCCAACGCTTTTCACAAGTACAGCATAAATGAATTTAAATGGAGGCGCCCTTTATTATGGCCTCTTTTAATAACCTGGTTAGAGATTTTAAGAACATCTTGATAATTTCACGTTTGACAATTGCTGGGTAAAATCAAATTATCTTCCTCTGATGGCTTCATAAAAAAGCTTTTTATATTTGGGACAGAGAAAAGGTAATAAAAAAAAAAAAGGCATTGACTCAGATGTAATTTAACGACCCATATTCGCACAACAAAAGGAATAGATGGGCTCAAGTTCTCAAAGGCGTCAATGCAACCTTCTGCCTTGAGCGTGTGATTGCTGAAGAGCAATTTTGAAAATTCGCCGACTCCTTTCACACGTCTCAACCAATTTGAACCATTTCAACTTCAACGATATTCAGCCCATCCGGGACATCTTGCCATATTTTTGTCGCTAACCTTGCCCTGCGTTAGCATGATTGTAAAAAATATGCTAATTGTAAAATTGTAATTGTAAAATCCTAACCAGCTGGTTTGTTTTTAGGTTGCCATCTACAACTGTTAGCATGTTAGCACTTTTTAGAACTACTCATTAGTATTAGTAACAAAATCAGCTTTTATCATTTTTCCACATCCCTACAACATTTCAGTTCAGGGTAAGCTCTTAAGGAATCACTTGGAATTTCCACAGAAACTCATTTCTGTTGTGTTTGGAAAGAATTTACGAGGAATCTTTCTAATTGTTTCTTGTAACCATTTGATGGAAAGTTACCGCAGTGGCTGAAGCTGCACGGACGTTATGTCACAGTAGAGGGCAGCAGAGGTCTGTGCTTTGTCATGTTTTGCTCAGGCCTCCAGACCATGTTATGAAAAGCAAACTTGGAGCAGCTATTTGCTCATTTCATCACTTTGTGATGGTGATGGATGTGTTGTTATATTTTGGCTTCGCCACGTTTTTTTATTAGCTCCCGTAGCTTCCAAAATAAACGCTCGGGGTTGGAACTATGTATCCTTTTTTTGTTTACGTATTGGAAACCACATTAGAAGTGCTTCAGATTCTTCACTTTGTCTCCTATTGATGATCTTTTGGGTTATTTTGCAGCGCAGTGATATATTAGCGCCTGGAAACATCACATTGAGCCTTTTTAAAACAAAAATGTTCCCATTGGATCCAAAATAGTTTTCAAACCTCCAATGTTTGTTTTCAAATCACCAATGTTTCCAGTGAAATGATCGGTTCAAGAGTCAAACCGTTTTCTTTTTTTTAATTTTTTTTTTTTTTATTATTAAAATGAAAGCTCCGGGCAATGTTTTAGGCAAGACATTTTTAATATGCGTTTCTTGGCGACGACTGAGACGGTTTGGGACGAGCAAAACGGTTTGCAAACATCTTTGCCCGCTCGCTACGGTCGCGAACATTAACAAGCATTGCCGCACGTTTTGAGGCTCCACTATAAGCTATATTTTCTTCATTAAAGAGAAATATCTAGATCATAGGGGTCCCACGGTCCCCCAACTCATATGACATAACCTGCTTGAGTCATTCCGACCGCGCAGAAGTAGAATCATGTTGTTTTTTTTCTTGTGTGTGTGTGTGTGGACAGTGAGGGAATGCTCCCCCAAGGAAAGCTAGTGGCCTTTGCACGCCGTGATGTAAATGCCATGTGGGTGTGGGATCTGGACTCGACTCGCTTCGGGCCTGAGTAAATAGTGCAGCCATTCCTGGCATGGTTGCATATGGCGCAGGAAGGAAATGTCTGTAATCAGGGAACTTTGACGCTTTCCCAGAGTTGGCTCAGGGAGTGGGTTGGCAGCCGAGAGATGACAGCGTATTAAAAGTAGGTATGTAATGAGCCCTTCGACACATTTCTTCTCTGGTCAGCATCCTCCTGAAACGGAGATGTGTAGTGCAATGGGTAGCTCCCATGTGGGGGTTCGAAACATCTCTCCAAAGAGCATAAAGTTATATTAGTGCCTGCTTTCCAAAGAACCAAATTATCTTCTCCCCAGCATGCAAAACATGCCAAGAATGTGTCGACGGTCAGCAAAGTTTGAGTCATTGCATGCTTTCATTTTAAACGAAAAAGACAACGGTCCGAGACGAGAACCCTGGGGCACGCCACGGAACTGATATCGCATAATAACTAAAGTGGGGTTGACTTATACTGATCTTAAAATGCTAACCGAATTTCAAAATGTACGAGACCCCACACATGATGAGGGAAAAAAACAAATGAGCGTGACTTCTTTGTGTTTGCTGTATTTCAGAGGACCACACATTTACCGACATTTCCATCTGCAATCGCGAGTCTCCGTCCACAAAGTGGGACTGACAGATTCCGCTGGTTTCGATGTTTAGTCTGAGTTTAGAAAACCTCTGTGAGCAAATACAAAGCTACGGCAGACCTGGGCTGTACACCGTCTTATCAATCACATCCTGCTGACTGCCGATCACAAATCTAACAATACTCATGTTGGATTTGTGACCGGATGAGTGATTCTGTGGCCGAGAGAACACTGAGTGAAGTTCTGACTTCACACAAAACAAACTCCTGCCTTCCGCCGCTGAAGTTTGGTTGAGGGGAAGTTTGAATATGCAGACAACAATTTTAATGTTTTTTTTTTTGTTTTTTTCGTGTGTGTGTGTGTTTATTATTGGCAGTAGCCAATTAAAGAGAGGCTACAGTACAATAAATACCATACATACCATGACAATATTTAGCCTCAAAAATAAATCATAATTGGAGGATTTTTTTTTTTTTTCCATGTTACAGAAAATCGCTTATAGGATTTGCTCACGACTAACGTGATCACATTGTTCCCCCTCCAAAATTCTGCGACTAGGTGAATTTCGAACTGCGAATATGCGGTGCTGCACAGGGCACCCCGGACTGCCAAAAAATACAAATAAGGAGAGAGAGAGTAGTAGAAGAATGAGAGAAATCACTCCACACACATCCCACACCACAATATAATTGGTCCGAAAAATCTTTCAACAGCATTTGATAATCGAGCCTTTGCTGACTTTTGAGGTGAAATGCTCAAATTTGGCCCGATTGTCGGTCCGTGTGTACCCAGATTTCCATTCTGCCGTTGCCGTAATTCGCAAAAGGATTCATTCTGGACACTTGTAAAATCACTTTAGGCGCATCATTTTGTCGTCAGCTGTCAGTTTATCTTAAGCGAGACATGATCATTTGGAGTTATTTGTATTATGATTAGAGCTCGCCGGCTCGACGTTGTTGAGTTAATGCTGTTTTCCATCTAATAGTGATACCATCTTTTTCCTCTGCCTGAATAGAAATATGGGTTGAAGAGAAAAAAAAAAAAAAAAAAAAAGAGCCCCTAATTATACGCTCCAACAGCTTTTTACACCATAATTATCTCTCATTTAAGATTTGTGAGCTTGAAAAATATTTATTTAAAGTGGACACTTAGTGCGCTGGCTTGGAAACAGTGCATTTATAGATAGTTTTTCAAACCTCAGAAACTGCAAAACACATACAGTACATCGAATGTAACGTCAGAACTGCCCCTGACCTTCCCCTTGAGTCAGCAGAAGCACTTGCTGGCTATTATAATATCTTTTACGTCAAGTCTAAAACTGCTTGGTCGTCACTAAAAGCTCACTTGGCATTTTATTATGTGGGTCCTCTACTCTCTCTTTCTGATTTTGCCCGAAGAGTTCTACCCAGTAACAGGAACAACAACGGCAACAGTTTGTGGCATGCCGGCGAGCACATGAGATTATTTTCATCTGTGTTTGATTGCAAGACCGTGTTGTGAGTCAGGGCCCGCTCCAGGGTTAATTAAGGCTATGGGAAAGCTACAGTCTGTTGAAATCCGGGAATGTCGGACAAGTGTGAAGGTGAAGGAGTCACCCACCCTTTGGTGTCGCCATAAAGAAAACTAGAGTGTGTTGTCATTATGTAAAGTGCTAACGATGTAGAAGGATTTGGTGATTAAAAAAAAAAAAAAAAAGCAAATGACTGTTATTAAGAAGAAAATGATTTGGCATTTTGCGATTCAACTTTTGCCGTCTCACTATTTTGTGGATTTTCTGATTGTAGATATCTAATTACTGTGTATATATATCGCCGATTTTTTTTGCTATATCGCAGGATTTTGTGGTGATCATTTTTCCAGACTAATGTGACTGCAGGCTCTGGCAGCAATAAGAGTGCATAAAAGTTCCCAAAGTTTGGGATCATTTCACAATTAAAAAAGATCAATTGCAATTTGTCTACCGCAAAGAATCAGATTAGACCGGTTTGCCGCATTTGGCCCCTTAGGGGGGGGGGCATTTGTCCAGGCCCGAGCTTTTGAAGCTGCACGCATTCAAAGACACGGATACTACAGTGTAGAATGTGAGGGGGACAACCCCAAGTGGACAAAAGTATACCGGTCCTGCCCCTCACATGCATATTTTGTATTGTTATTCCGCAAAATATTTTTTTATGCGATGATGTGAATAATCAATGGGATGATCCGTAAGTAATCGATTCTAAAAATATTAGATAGCCCCACTCCTATTAGCACTTGTAAGAGTATGGAAAAGGTTAGCAAGAATGTGGGAAGGGTCATAAAAGATTAAAATAGAACAAATAGTCATATAAACACTTGGTCACAGCTTGGTGGCTATTTAGTCATTGTCATCGAGTGGCGAAACGCTCAAGTTCCTCGGTTTTGCCGTGATGTCATTTTTGCTGCCGCAGTGACATTCCGCGACCTTGCGAAATGATCGGCTAACCAGCGCTCACGTCACTTTAATCGTAACTTGAAGGAGAAAAGAGCCCGCGTGTGTGTCGTCTCGCATCTAATTGCGTCGCATTCCCTTCCCTTTGACCGCAATTGACAAACCCGAGACACCATTCTTTGTCTTTGAACTCTCTTCTCCGCAAGCTACTTACGGCGGCCGCCAACGTTGCTCGACGACAACAATTTCCCGTCCTTCGTGCTTTGGCGACAGATCAGCGTTTAGCCGTCCATCTGACATTAAAACCCGGCCCCTTCCCACCCCGACGACGACGGGCCTGGCTTTGGTTTTCCGTACGGTAGTTAAAGCCCCGTTTGAACCTGTGGATCATTTCGTGCTCAAGCTTCTGTCTGTCAAAGCGGCTATGTTTTGGCACTTGCACATCTGGGAAATGAATTTTTGAAGATGACTTCAGCAAGCTAAACTCGCCTTTCATGCCCGGAAGCCGCACACACACACAACAAAAAAAAAAAAAGAATGTCTTGGATGTTGCCCACCATGGATTTTTGTTGTGAGTCCTGCAAAAGACACATTGTTTCATGAGAAGCGCTTTTACTCTTTCGCGACGTCAAGTGGCTGTTTGTGTTTATACTCCGAAACAGAGCTATTGAGCCACTGACCGTATGTATGTTCCATTTCAAGATCCCATCATTGGTAGCCCTATGTGGTTGATGCTTCCACAAAAAAAAACAAGTCTAACTTGGGGAGTTTTTGGTCCCACTGGTTACGTAATTATATGTGTATTCCCGGTCACATTCATAAATTGAGATGAGCAGACCATGCCAGGGCCTCCACTTCCACCAGCAGTACAGTTCAGTTTGGTAGGCAAAGGTACATTTTTTTTTTTTTGGGGATGATTACACTATAGAAATCTGTTATTTGCTAGCCATCACAACGGTTGGTCATAGAAACGCCCCCCCCTCAAAAAAACGCAGCTCTCGCTCAACCAAGCTGCACTAGTTTGTGTTAAACGGGCCTTTAGGGTGTGAAGTTATGTTATCTCATCTAAAGTTGTTGGTGGTAGTGAGATGAATAGCAGGCAGCTGCGTGGCGCGCCGCTTCAAAGAACGCTGAAGGGCCCACGGGGATTTTCTTCTGGCTTTCCCACCATTTGCACGGGTTTACATGAGATGCAATGGGAGTTGAGTGCGAAAACTCGGCTATAAAAAAAAAAAAAAATTGTTGCAGATTCTTTCACGCACAAGTCTCCCCTCGCGTCCGTTAATAGTCTTTCGGTGGCCTTCTTTGAATACATTTCATCTTTTGTCATTAAAAATTCAATACAATCTCTCATTTGAACACTCGGGTCCAACTCTGATTTGTTGTAGTTCCAAACAGTTTCCCCCCCCCCCCTAGGAAATAATGGAAATAGAAAACCAACAAACAAGTCAACCGTCACTTTGATGCAAAGTGATGTATTATTCCCAGAAAATGGAACGCTACAGTTTCCACTCGTACATTTTTGGTTCCTTGTCTTCGACCAAAATTCCACCCAGGTGCTTTGTGATTCCTCCAATGCCGTGGATGTGACCCAGACATTTTACTACCTGGATTAAAAAAAAAAAAACCCGCAAAGATACATTCCATGTCAGGTTTTATGAGCTGTCAATCAGGTAGGCCGAAACCAACCCTAATGCAATCGCTTATTTCGCAAATTCGACAACCATCAGCAGCTCGCTAACCCGTTGGACCAGGCCAAGGCTGATGCTCCTGCTCTTCGAATGTGAATCTTCCTAATCTTCTCTGGGATCCACCTTGGAATGGACACAGTCAAGACCCAGAAGGAATTTGGTTGTCTGGCTTTTATTTTAAACGTGAGCTTAAGAGTGCTGCGTGGGATGACTCTTTCATTATGGTGCACCTGTATGCGATTACTGCGTGCCAATCATCAGGCGCCGTCAGAACACCGACGGACGGGAGCGCGGCTAAAGCTTTTAAAGGCTGCTTTTGAAGCCTGGGCAATGGTGTTTTTGAGCAAAGGCTATTAAAAGTGATGCTTTGATTATTTTCTATATTACTGTGTAGAATTGCCTTTCGCGCATATTCATGGCAAGAAAGTTGAGACGTTGTACAGCGTAACGAGGTCTTCTAACACAGCTTTTTTTTTTTTTTTATAAATTAGATGCACTTAATGCTAAACATTGAGCTGCCCTGTAATCACAAATGTGCACTTATTGAAGGTTACAGAGGAGAACCACATGCTGCTTCACACCAAGTGAAAACTGTGAGTAATTAACGGCCCACCTAATACATTTTACAGTTGTCTTTCAGACCATAAATATACCATCAACTAACTTTGGCCTTTCATATACATCATACATGTAGAGGATTTTGAAGACTCTCCTTAACATGCTAACAACCCAGGCTAAACTTAAAGTGGGGAATCAACCCAAACACATTTTTTTCAAGAATATGTTCCCAGCAGGCCCACTAGTTGAAACACGGCATTTTGATTAATATTGCGTTTGTGGAATATGAGTTGAGCAGCAAAATCCACCCGTTTTTGTCCATCTCAGGGGACGGCCATTTTGTCACTTCTGTCGACTGAAAATGACATCACAACTGCTCACAACTACCAATCAGGGCTCAGCTTCAGAAAACAGGTCAGCCGTGATTTGTCGTTACCTGAGCCCCGAGCAGTTGTGATGTCATTTTCAGCCGACAGAAGTGACAAAATGGCCGCCGCCAGAGATGGACAAAAACGGGTGGATTAACTCTTATTCCACAAACGCAATATTTACCAGAGTGCCTTGTTTCAACTAGTGGCCTTGCATAGAACATGCAAAGATCTTTTGTCTCTGAGTTTTGATGCATCACTTACAAATACTTCCTTGTTACCGATTGCTTCTTTCTTGTGCATATGGCACAAAAATATTCAGTTTTTCAGTGAATCGTTGAGGATAGCTTGACGTGAAAAGGTGACTATGAAAAACCGGGGGATAACCATACTTTAGTGAATTCCCCCCCCACACACACAGATGTTAATATTCCAAGAATATTCATCTTCACGACAGTTAGTGGGTGTCAGTGCAGCTCAACTTCCCTTACCTGACGTCATGTTTGGACTTCATTAGCGGCTGCTTGTAAATATCTTTGTTTGTCGTGCAACCGCACAACACCAGCACAATTGCGCGTCTGTGAGTGTTTTCACTGCAGCAAAGTTGCGCCTTAGTGAAAACAGCTGGCCTGCGCTGATGCACATGGATTCAATAATCCAATAACGAGGGTTGTAATCATCAAAAGTTCGACAGTGACATGTTGCAGTCGTAGATTAAATTTCTGTCACGTCACCGTGAGCGCAGCGCTTTGTTCTCTCGTTTGTTGGTTGGGTATTTAGCGGCCTGGGAATTTAATTCAAACCAGATAAGACATTGAAATCGGCACAGAGGAAGCGAGTCGGCATGGCAAAAGCAAGCGGGATTATTTGGGGGGGGGGCTTCGACAGGTATATCAAGACAGTCATTGAGTTTTGTCCCCCGTGCGAATGCGACATGTTTTTCCACATTCCTAATGCCCCCGCGCAGGGCTCGGGTTGTTAACCATGATTTCATGTCAATAGGGACTGCTCATACTTCCTCTAATCCCGTTGATTTGGCCGGCTCCCGCTGCGTGATGTGCACGCTTCCTGAAAGCCGACGTCATTTGTCCTCAAGTCGGCGGTCGGCGCTGGCCCGGAATGTGTTGTCCCGTTCGCACACATCACAGAAACAGTCAGTGGACCGCGACTCACCAGGCGAAAATTCTAAATTTAAACTGCTATTCTTATTAAAAAAAAAAAAAAAAAAAAAAAAAAGTCCTTGACCTCCCCTGTAGGGGATTCTCCGAATGTTCACATTTTGTTTCAAGGTTTTAAGGGATGGCGAAAGTCATCTAAGATGCTCCGTTGCACCCCTGACTCAAACGGCGACACAAAGTGGTTTCGCTGTACCTTTCACACGGAACAGCGATGCGGGAAAAATGTCATCTTTTGAACAGGCAGTGAGAAAGTGGCTTTGGAGCCTTCCTGGTTCCTCTCAGATTGTAGGAACTCACCTCAATTAGTGTTTTTTTGGTTTGTTTTTATCTCACTTCCTGTTGAGCACCATCATTACCATACCACCCTCACAATGACCCGTTTGGGTTTACTTCCCTGTTGCGAGTTGTAAAGCAGTTAAATAGCAGAAGGGGGGGGGCGAGAAGCCTATAATAAAACATGTAACATAAATTAGCGAGAACAAGTTGGAAGATAAGCTTCTGTGTCCCTGAGGGCTTTGTGTGTTTGCTCATGTCTTTGTTATTTAGGACTCCAACAAGAGAAAACAAAAGACTTCTCATGGAAAGTGTCTTTTTAGTGTCTGCTTCGTGATTGTTCTAGTTAACCTAAATGAATGAAATAACAATATTCTGAAATTGAATCCAATATACTTTGTATTAGATGTAATATATTCATTAACGGAATTTAAAAAAGAGAGTGTTTAAAAAAAAAAAAAAAAAAACGCTAACTAACTGAAACTATTTTTCGTTCGTAAAACTTACTATAGAGCTTTCGGTGTGTTTTTTTTGGTGTTCATTTTAAATGTATTTATTTCGATATTAGTCTACAGAAGCAAAGAATAAGAATAAGAATAAGAATGCCTTTATTGATCCCACAGTGGGGAAATTTTCATTGTTACAGTAGCAAAGATATAGTCAAACAGTTGTTTAGGATTTGTACTTTTCTTACACAATACTTCATTACTTTTTTTTTAAATCTTTCACTCGACATATATTAAAAAAAACTAATACTAAAACTAATAAATATCAAACAAAAAAAAACTTCAAAAAAAAGAAATATAAACAAACTTGCTCTCAGAATTTATTCAAACTAACTGAATTAAAAAAAAAAAAAAATGAAAGTCAAACTGAAGATAGTGAAAAATCCAAAAGTATTATCACCCTGGTCTGCTCCGTGTTCCTTTGGAGTCTTTTCATTTCATATCTTTGCGTTAAACAGCTGCCAAGTCACGTTTCACGTGACTCATGCGTCCGTCATAACATCTCGCAAATCAGCCCTGAGAGGGTTAACACGAGCGGCGCTGATCCCTCCTACTGATCTTAACACACACACTCTGTGAACACACACTTTCTCAGCTGAGCCACAGAGGAGGGGGGTCGCCGCCAGCCCCAGCTGCCGTTGGCTCAGAGCTGAGTCTCGTCTACCCCGGGCAGCCGCCGCCGTGCTGGCTCCATGGGACTCCAGAGGTGGCCCCCCAGCACAGCACCCTCCACGATGGCCCGCCTCCATGTGGAGACCCCCTCCATCTGCACGGGCAAATTCAAATCGGGTACGTCCTGCTACTCACTTGTTGATATTTGTGATATCTTTACCATTGGCACGCGGCACGCATCACTGTCGCGCCAAGATACATTCCATCACCTGGTTGGCAAATGCAAACGCATATCGAAAATCATCAATAATAGCAAACGTACTGATACTTCATTTTTTTTTTGCGTACGGCGCACATTCTAACTTATGACGGAACATACGACAATATTAAGTCTTGATGTTGGTAAAAGTACAAAAATAACGGTTGTCGCCGAACGACTTGTTGGAGAAAGGGAATGCAAAGGTGATCCGTACGTTGCAGGTCACTCCTTAACCGGCACACGCAAGTGTAAAAAGAAGTTAACTCCTTATAACGTTAAATGCTCATCCGTGGATCAAAACAGGTGTCTCGTATTGCGGCGTATTCGTCCCCAAAGCCACGTAATCCTTTGATTATACTCGCCGGTGTGTGGCCCAATTTCACGCGGCGCCGCATTTCACCGGTTTGCAATTGTTGGCGGAATTCGGTTTCTATTCCATTTCATTGGTGATTTTAGTGTTCATTACACATTTTATGCGACTATCCATCCATTTTCTGTAATGCTTGTCCTCATTAGGGTCGTGGGGTGAGATGGAGCCTATGCCAGCTGAATTTTGAGTAAGAGGCCGAGTACACCCTGGACTGGTCGCCAGCCAATCGCAGGTCCGATGTAGAAAAAAAACAACCGTTTTTACTGAGATGCGTGTTTGTGAACTGTGGCAGGAAGCCGGATTAACGCCTGACACATGCCAACTCCAGTTATAAGTGTGGTTCTATTACCACTACGCGTGCTCCCCTCTAGTGGTATGTGAAAGAATCACAGTCAAAGTACAGTTTAGTTGTATTTAACTTTAGTATAATACACATTTCATCTCATATAGCAAATTGTCTTTGTGTTCACTCTACTATACGCGCAATAACGGTTTATTTGAGTCATGAGGTTGAGGGCTACAGTACAATTTTATTACTTTCCCCTTTTTAGTCGTAGTGTTAATGTTCAAAATGTTGTGATGGTTGTGGACACGAACCTCTGTCTGGATTTTGATGAACAGTTAGGCCTCCCGCTCTCCTGTTTTTATTTTGGTCACGATGGTGATACTTGGAGAGCAAAGTATTTTTTTGAGGTTGCGCTTGGAGAGCAAAGTATTTTTTTTCAAGGTGGTACTTGGTGTTAATGTTTGAGAAGCACCGCTCTGGACCGCGAGGCAGACGTTCAAACCGCTGTTGCACCGTGCTGCCCAGATGAAATCGAATTGGTCTAAAATGTTCCACATTTCAGGTGCCAGAAATAACACGGCTTGACGTCGGATCGATGTATTACTGTTTGAGTGTGCAAAAATGCGTCTCTTGCGAGCCGTCTCCGTGATAACCCAAACTGGCTCGATACCATGCGAGGATCTCCCGTCTTTGCTAACATCGCAGTGCATCTGAAGCCATCTTTGGATATTTATAACCAATAAAGTCAACATAAATCATCCCCTTTCTAAAGTGCGTCCGTCTTTGTCTTGGCAAAGACGCACCGGCAGCAAACTTTTTTTGGTTTGGTTTTTTTTTTTTTTTTTTTTTTTTGTACTCAACGAATCAAATCAAATGGGACTCAAAGGGGAGCTTTGCCGCGGGACGACCGCGGCCGGGAGGTTGGGGATGACGTCGCACGCGCAACCCTCTGGTTACACTCCGAGGGCGGTTGACACGACGGCGAGGTTAGCCAAGGTTCAGCATAAACTGTCAGGAGCACCCCAGGGCGCGGATTGCTGTCCTCTTACATTCGCTGTTTATTGATAGGTGCACATATATTTTATTGCTCGGAGCATTCTTTCCAGGTCACATTGACTATAAACACTTAAAGGACGCTTTTCCAAATCTCCAAACGAGTCTTGTCTGGTCTCTTAATAAGAAAGCGGCAACACCTTTGAACGTCCTTTGAACGTCCCCGCTTTGCAGCTTTCCCGGATTGATCGGTCGTGTAATCCTGCAACAAAACAGCGGGTCCCACCCCCCCCTTCACCCCCCTTAAACTACACCCGACATGTCACGGTTCCCAGGCCTTGTTCTCACAGCTGCCCCGTTTATTTTTGCTTGCTTGAGTCAGAGGGGCCCGTTCGACGCATTTCCCGGGAGAGCCGTGCAGGTCTGCCTTGTGTGAATGCGCATTTCGGGTGTGTGTGTGTGTGTGTGTGTGTGAGTGTAAGTGAATGGGGAGTATTTGCTTCCTGCGAGCCGCTCTGTACATGCAGCTCAGCAAATTTTCACGGCATTGCCGAGGTGAGCGACCGGGCGTCGTCCACCGTCGTCATCAACTTCCCTCTTCATGCCCGCTTGGGTTTAAACACTCTGACTGAAATGATTGAGATGCCATCCATTTGGGCGATCTACTCGTCCAGAGTAGTGGCCCCGGATGTTTTGACGTGCCGTGGACCGGTTTCAGCGAAAATAATCGTTTGAAGGACAAGCGTAGGAACGAATAAAAACAAAATATTAAAAATCCAACTCCATTAAGATGAATGGATGTGTTGTTAGTGTGCGCAATGGACTTGTTCCTCTGACACAATTTTTAGGTAAGGTTACTTCAGTCCGGTCTACTCCATCATTTTCTTTTGGTCACCTTCATGATAGGAAAATCCCGCTTCACGAAAAATTCCGATGTGAGGGAATGGAAGCAAGGTACTTAGTGCTTTTTTTTTTTTTTTTGCTTTGATGGTTTTCGAGGCTGCATGAAAATCAGCTGTAGCGATGAAGTTGGATTTTAAGTAGGACTGCTGATATTGTCTCTTAAATCGTTTGACTGTTTCTCCTTTCCAAATGCTCTCCAATTATGTTTTTTTTGGGGGGGTGGGGTGCTAATTTTTTGTTAGCTTTGCGGGCTTACTTTTTACCCGCCGTATCACATGACCGAGATGAGTGGTTTGACGTTGAAAACAGATGTAAAGTTAAATTGGTGGGAGGGGGGGGCGCCATTCAAGCTAGGACCATCGCTAGTGCTAACAATAGGCCACTGTGCTGCGTTCATTTCAATAAATTGGACAATCAGTCAAGATTTGGGCTAGAAGCATCCTTATTTTTCCCCGGAGCAACTGTGATATTTTATTGCACCAGATGTGATAAGTGATGAAAAGTATCAGGACACACCTTTTAATCAACAATGGCGCTAGAACCCCTCGTTCACCCCCGAATTATTATTTCTCATCCTGGTGAGACTTCGGACAACTGTTGGCTTCTAAATGTGTGGGAAGTTTGGAAAAGGCAAAGTTCGTGACCTGAAATGACAACAAATTTGCAATGAACTTCAAAACCAGACGCATCAACATCTTGTTGAAAGTCTTTCCAGAGTGGTGGAAACCGTCCTTTCATTTTCACTGGCCCAATACTTACGCGCACACGTTTGCCGATGAATCCAGTGAAAAGCGACACACGATTAACTTATGGAGCAGACATGAGTCACGCTGCTCTCGGTGGTGTCCTGTCTGACTGCAGCTTTACTCATTAACGAGCTTAGAGTGTAGTTTGAGTTCTGCTTTATTCACTGTTTACTTTGGCCAACGCGCCTTGTTGGGCGCGATCGCCGCTCGGGTCCCACGTGTGGTTTCTCCCCCGCTTCCCTTTATGGCTGAGCACAGGAAGTGAATGATACTTCTTTAACCTTCGAGTGTTGATTCCGAAACATGACAGCCGGGCAGAAAACCGCGCGGCCGTTCGCTGCCTCGTTGCCTTTTCCGTTCAAATTGTTCAACTGGCTTCTGTGTCTGCACTCTCGCAGCTCTTCAGGTCTTCCTGCAGCACAGGCGAAGCCGAGAGCAACTTGTGGAACGAGGCATCATGGCCCGTGAGTAGGCGCCTCACGCTTCACCTTCAACCTCCGTCTGCAGCCGTCCTTGATGTTTTGCGGTTTGGCCTGGCGCGCGCGGTCGACTGGTTTGCCCGAGAAATAGCCGCACTCGGCTTCATGGCTTTCAAAGTCACACTCCCAAACAACAGGGGGCAGCGCTGTCATAGAGACCCGTATTTCCGAAATGTTTGGGCCTTATCAAAAAGAGAACGATCTCAGCTTTCCAATCATATATCAAGCATTGCGCTATGCTACTTGTTACATTATTATGATTTTTTTTTTTTTTTAACATTATTACCAAGTAGATTGGAAACGCCCCTTTTGAGCTGTGTGCGCGAGACTAGCATTAAGCTACTTGAACGAATGGCAAAGAAATGAAAAAAAAAAAAAAATCAACCAATCAGAGGCCAGTATTTTGTTGGTATCAACTCTAGCATAGCAATAACTTCTTGCTTATTGGGATTGTTATGGAAAATCCTGCATATTCGCGGCCTAATTTAAGCTCATAAGGACAGAATTATTCAAATGAGTACGAAATTAGCAAAAGGCGTCAGCTTCATCATGATTCCCGTACGTTGGGGACCCCGCCCATAGGTAGCTATGAAAACGGAAAGTTAATGAATGATTGTTTTGCGATTTTGAGATAATTACTGACTTCTTTGTTGAGTACCTTTTACAGAAATACAATTGTTGATGTTTATTCCATGAAAAAGAAACTTTCAATCGATGCAAGAGGTCGAAATTTGACCTCCGGAACCATAATTGCTTCACATTTCGAAATCTACCTTGCGACTCATTTTGCTACGGTATCAGTGCGAGGTATCGACACGCTTTGATGAGTGCCGACAACCGGTATCATTATCGGTATGGGTGATGTAAATGTGATGTAATTCTTGATCCTTGAGGTTGTTTTAACGCGCACATTTCAAGACACCTCAGAACAATTTTAAATTGTGGAGAGAAAAAAAAAATGCATAACATGATCAAATGCTAGTCCTTTTTTTTTTTTTCGTTTTATGACCATTGTAGTCTCTGAGAGAATTCTGCTGATAAAAAGTCGTTTTATTTGTTGCTGTCTCTGCGGAGAAGTCCCCCACTGAGTGAGCTCCTCCCTGGCTCCACATAGCTTCATGAGTCACAGGCTGGGCCTTTGCTGGAGGTCACTCACCCCTTTGGACTCAAACAAAACCTCCCCCAGGCCAGTCTCCAGTAAGCGCCTAACCGTCCTCTTGGTACAGTAGGTATGCGGCCGGGCTTTGTCATGACTGTTTTGGTTTCCTCCTGCCGCATGTGTCCGTTAAATCATACGGCGTTGGTCATAGCGGAGGTGACTGTGTTCTCAGTGAACTCCACCCAGGCAGCGTGAGATTCATCTGGCTTGTCAGTTCGTTTTCTTATTATGTAAATTGGCAACATTGATTCAAGCAGATATTGTGCATTTTTTTCTTTCACATTTTAAAACTGTTATGTAAGTTTAAAGTGGAAGTCAACCCAGATATATATTTTTTTCAAGAAGATGTTTTATGCGGGCTCACAAGTTGAAACAAGGCAGTGTGATTCATTTGAAATATGAGTTAAGCAGCAAAATCCACCCGTTTTTAGCCGGCGCACTAGGGCGGCCATTTTGTCACTTCTGTCGACTGAAAATAACAGCACAGTTGCTCAGGGATCAGATAACGACCAATCACGGCTCACCTGTCTTCTGAAGCTGAGCTATGATTGGTCGTTACCTGAGCCCTGAGGGTGTGTGATGTCAACAGATGTGACAAAATGGCCGCCACCAGACATGGCTAATAAACAGGTCGATTTTGTTGCTTACCTCAAATTCCACAAACACAATATTAATCAGAACGCTCTGTTTCAACTAGTGGGCCTGCATAGAACATATTCTTTAAAAAAAGACATGTTTGGGTTGACTTCCGCTTTCAGGAGAGCTAAGCACCTTGCTCACAGATGTCTTTTTCAGAAATAAACAACACAAATGTATTTGATTGTTTATTATCACATTTGGTGGGCTAGCACTCCAGAGACTATTCTTATAGAAGTAAATAAGAAAACAATTTGAAAGATTCCATTTTTTTTTTCAGCTCTTAAAGCCCCTGCTGCCTTCCACGAGCGGATTCGCAGCCTGGACAGAGCAAGGGTAAGAAAGGATTGGATTCTGTACAACATATGCAGCTCATCAGTCCATTTGTCATTCATCTAACCTGCCATTTTCTTGTTTGTTTTCCCTCCCATCAGACGGAGAATTTACTGAAGCACAAGCTTTGCCGCAGGCCCGCTCGCCCCGAGCTGGTCCGCGTGCACATCCTACAAGGTGCTCAAGGTCTGTTCTCTCGGCTCCCGCGCCACGGTAAAAGAGGCCTAACTGACGGCGGCTTCCTCCCGCAGAGAGCGAGGCCGACGCTTCTGCGCAAGCCGCTCGGCTGGAGCTGAAGAGGGCCCGGCTGGCCGACGATCTCAACCAGAAGATCGCCCGCAGGCCCGGACCCATGGAGCTGGTGGAGAGGAACATCCTGCCCGTGGATGGCGGTGTCGACAAGGACCACGATGGTAGATGCTCATTTTCGAACGTGGGCAACCAACTTTACAGCAGCCGCCGGTGGAGGTTTGCACCGATTTTGAAGGGAATTTGAGGCGTCGCTTCGATTGGCGGACCAGCAACTCGCCTGTGTTCGCGCCCACGGCGGCGCAAAACGCCCGTTTCCAACCGTGGCAATCTGCGTGCGTGCGTCGGCCCAAATCGCTGAAACAAAATCTGCAACCACCTATCTGCACAGTTAGACCGCACTCCACGCCAGACTTGCGCTGGGTACAAATATAGAGCCCTTAAAGTCAAGGTATCACCATTTTGTGGGAAATTGTCGAATGCAGTAAGTGTACCGGTAGTAGTCCAGCTACGATCAGCTGAAACAGGATGTCAGTGTAGGATCAAAAACGATGACTTTTCTTGGCCGGTCGGATAAAAATACATTTTTCACACATGATTTCATTGGACAGCAACAGCAGCGGTACTTAAACTGTTCCGACCCCATGTTGCAGTAATACGAAAATAGATGCGCAATACACATTCCTCCTTTCTTATCTTTATTGTTATTTTTTTTGTTTTGTTTTGTTTTACTTGAACCTCACGGGAGTTTGCAATCTGAGGAAAGCAACCAAAACAAATTCACATTATTGTAGAGGCAAGCCCAAGAAAAAGCCTTAAGACAAAATGTGTGTGGGGGTGCGGGGTGGGGCAAATCTTTTTATTTATATATTATATTATATTTATATTTTCAGTATAAAAGAAGAAATGTGGCTTGGGAAAAAAAATTCTGGCGTCAGATAATAGAAAGAAGCACAGCAAATCTTGATTAGTTCGTCTTGAATGTTATGATAGATGAAGTTGAATATGTTTGTCCTCCAGGTGGTAGTCCAGACCCCAGCAAGACAGTGGACGTGTACACTTTCAGCGAGGACAACAATGACGCTTTATCGCCTCGCACTTGTCGCCAAACATCTCCGAGCACCGGGTCAATTTCGCCGATTCCCGCCGAGGCCGCGTCCCTTTCCTGTTCCAGCTCCTCCGTGCAGGTGAGGCCAGATGCCGATGCTGCAGATGAAAATCATCGATTTGTTTTTCCTTTGGTCTCGAAACTAAAAACTACGATAAAAATCAGCATGTCACAACATAATGTCGTTGTTCTTCTTCGCTCAGCAACCCTCACCATCGAGCTCCTCATCCGATTCATCCTCCACCGGCGAGCAACCCGCAGCTTCATCTCAGCCAATCACTGCTGCGCGCCCAAAGGTGAGCCTCAGGTTTTCGCACTCAAATAAATACATTATATAAATACTAATGCTGTCAAGTGATTCAAATGTTTTAACTACCGTAATCGCGAAATTTTCCATAATTGATCGCGATTAAT
Organism: Filicampus tigris; assembly: GCF_054856515.1. Classification (NCBI taxonomy): domain Eukaryota; kingdom Metazoa; phylum Chordata; class Actinopteri; order Syngnathiformes; family Syngnathidae; genus Filicampus; species Filicampus tigris. Next base: position 6,452,092 of record NC_141232.1, read on the forward strand.
CGTATTTTTCAATGTAATTTTTTTCTTCGAAGCTTGGAAACGGTATTTACTTGAGGAAAACCTTGGAATGAATGCGGAAAAAAAACGAAAATCCTATTTTCATTCAAATATTGTTCTAATAGCTCTCGTTGATCCTTGGAAATACAACTGTTGAACGATACAACAAAGACATACAACTAACATGGTATTTTAATTTGGCTTTGCAAAGTGCGCAAATTATTTTGGATTTGAGCCGTCGAGCAACTTTTGAAAGTAAAACTACGTAAAAGTCCGTCTTTGCGACTCTCTCTCTAAGTTTGGCTGCGAAGTGAGCAGAGGTCAGCTGTCACAGCAAGTCAATAAAACGGAGTTAAATGGGTTAATTTTTTTTTAGGTGTTATAAAATGTAAATTCATCTCCATAGTTAATGCTTTAACTTTGACAGCCCTGGTCAATACAAATCGGGCAGCATGCAGTGGTTCGCAGGTCTGCCTCACAGTTTTTAGGTTCTGGGTTCAAATCCAAAATCTGTTGTTGAGTTTGCATGCTTTACTTCATATACTATACTGCCACAACACAGTAGTATTCAAAATAAATATCCACAGTAGGGAGGATCCAACCTGTGGCCATTTAGTCATATCCTGCAGGTGTTAAAACAATGAGGGTCACGTTTCCACTTCCTCTTTCTTCATCTAGACATCTTCATCAACTGTCTTTCTGATGGCATTCAACCAAATGTCTGCTTTCACATATGCTGTCCTGTGTGCGTGCTTGGGTGTGTAATGCGTGTGTGTGTGTGTGTTAGACTCCACAGCAGAGCTCGCCAAAGCCGCCGGGCGAGAAAAGCCGCAGCAAAAAGAGCCGAGAGGCCAAGCCGAGGATACGCAAGCTCAAGTATCATCAGTACATTCCGCCGGACCACCACAAACACGAGCTCAAGCCGTCGCCGGCGGCACGCGTGGACGCCGCTTACGTGCGCGTCCTGCAGCAGCAGCAGCACTTTCTGCAGCTGCAGATCCTTAGTCAGCAGCATTTCGGCCACCAGCAGGCAGCGCTCGAGTACGGATGTCATCTTTTGCTTCGTCTATCGCATCCTTGGCGCAGCTGTTTGTTGCTAGGCCAATTCATTTGTGCCTTGAAGGCAAACTTCAACCGCACATGTTCATGTTTGCTTGTTGCTTGGTCAAAATTCATGGGGCAGTATCGTTTGTGCCCCAAAGACCGTTAAAACAAAACAAAATAAAAATCGCGGAAGCCCATTCGAAAAAACTAAAAAGCACATCAACAGAGCAACATGATCAATGGAATTGCTCATATTTGTTTTTTTTCCCAACTCTGTGCGGCCGTTTGTTGCTATGCGGAATTTGTGGGTCAGGATAACAAAGACATTAACACTCACCTAAAAAATCTTGTACCACAGGATTTTATATAAAATCATACAACTGATTCCCCCCACACCTGAAAAAAAACAAAAAAAACTAATAACAACATAGATTAACAGAATGCTCCTATTCTTTATGCATTTTTTTGTTGCAACAACTTTGGCCGCCAGTAGGTGGCGATTGTCTCTTGCGTCAACAGCTGCCTATGCGTCTGAAACAGCGCTTTGCTTCTACCGTCTTATTCCACGGCGGTGAAAATTCCCTCTCTGACTCCCTTTCCCTTTCCACTCTTGTTCCGACAGTTCAACGGGCAATTTGCAAAGCAGCTGTTCCGCCAAGCCCTCAAACGAAAACTGCAAACCAGATCAGTTACCGGCCAATGTGGACGAGATGAAGGTGATGAAAATTACGAAACACTTCACGTATTATATCGTCATTGTCCTGTGAAAAACACGTATGTTCAATTTTGTCATTTTTCTTTTTTTTTATTTTCATGTGAATGCGATGTCTGTAATGCGGAAATCCCATTTATGTAAAAATTTTAAAAAATGAAAAAAAAAATGGACGTTAAGCGCTTTTCACAGGACAGCGGCGATATGTATTAGCCATTGGGGCAGGGTGGGGCAATAAGTATTTAATTAAACCATACAACCAAATATGTAGCAGATATGAATGTAGAATGGCAGATTTTTGTTGTTTTTTGGGGAGGTTGGGGCATTTTGTTGCTTGGCAGAATTGTTGGGGCAAAAATTTTAGTGACGTCAATCTGCTTAACACAAAAAAAAAAAACAACATCTGATGGATTAATTATAAAACCACACACCCGATTTAAAAAAAAAATAAAAATAAAAAAAAATCCCCAAATCCAAAATTGACACCTATGATTCATGGTGTTGTGTCTGCTCTTCCAGGTGGCTGAGCTCAAAATCGAGCTCAAACTGCGCTCGCTCCCCGTCTCTGGAACCAAGATGGATCTGATCGAGCGGCTGAAGTTGTATCACGAAACCGTCGTCGGCGTGGACGCGAAAGCTCCCGAAACCACCCCACCGCTGTCCCCCAAAGCGGCCGGCGCAGGCCCGGAGGACAACGGCGGGGCGGACGGTCCCGCGGCGCCCCCTTCTGGCGATACCGGGTTCCACGAGAAGGACCGGCGCCTCCACGAGAAGGAGCGTCAGATCGAGGAGCTGAAGAGGAGGCTGAAGCGCGAGCAGAGGCTGGTGGAGGAGCTCAAACTGCAGCTGGAGGTGGAGAAGAGGAGTCAGCAGCGGGGAGAGTCCTCGCCAGCCGGCCTCGGTCCTCCGTCGCCCCTCGAGGAGGAACGCGTGGAGGTCAAACAGGAAGACACGGAGACCAGCCTCTCAACGCCCCCTGCCGCAAAAGTAGCTGACCTAGCACCTGTGAGCAAGGTGAGAGTAGAAAAAAAAAAAAAAATTCACTCATATCTGTATAATCTAATGAGATTTTAAGCCCCGCCTTCAAAGGTTCTCTGACAGTAGAGTTGGCAATATAGATTCACTTTATTATAATTTGTCCAATCTTCATTTTAATTTTTTTAAAGAAATTTTTTTTTTTGCTTCACTTGTACGTTTAAAGAAAAGGACCTCAAAACCATCAATGAATTTGTATCTTCGTCCTCCAATGTAACGTAGGCCCCTTTTGTTTGGCGATCTTTTGTAACGGCTTTTGGTCTTGATTTCTTTCATTTTTGTGTGCAGACGTGGGCGGGGCAGAGAACAGCACACGGCATACTCGACCCGTTCCCGTCAGGCGTCGCCAAAGCGCCCACGAGTGAGGTAGAGCACGCGTCTGCTAGTTGACATGCTAATTGTCAAGAATGCAGATCATCATTTTGGTTGTCTCCGCTAGCCTGTCCACCGTGGCCATCCTCCAGCCTTCATGCCGCCGCCGCCTCCGCCGCCGATGAAATCGAAAATTCTCCGAGAGCCTCCTCGCTATGAAGACGCCGTGAAACACACGCGCATGCTGCCCTCCCTTCAGGTGACAAACATCGGTATCGCATTTGTGTTGGATTGAATACTTACAAGCCATGTCAATGTCCCCCCCAGGGCTTGTGTGCAGCGAGCCAACAGATGGACGACTTGTTTGACATCCTCATTGAAAGCGGTGGTAAGAATGAAACCTTTCTCATAATCGATCACATTGCAAAAACTTGTTCCGACCGAGCCGCGCACCGAATTTCACTGAACCAAATTCACGAGAAACAATTTCTGTTCGTTGGAAAACACTTACTGGCGGTATGTCCCCGCTTATATTGATATTGTATGCCGCTGCACACAAACAGCAACGCCCCAAAATCATGTTCAAGCCATAATTTAATTAGCCAATTAAAATCACAGAATTGAGCTACCAGAAAGGCTTGTGCTTATATCGTTTTCCCCAAAGTCTTTTCCGAAAAAGCCGTGAGTGATGACGTAAATAAAACGATGAGCCGGCTAAACAATGAAATAAAAGGAATCTTACCTTCGTGACTGACCAGTTTCTTCTGCACCAAAACAATGGATAGCTTTCCATTCTCAACGCAACATCCATCCACTTACTAAAATATATCTAACCTAACTATTTTCACTCTTGTCTAAAAAAGTCATCTAGATTTTATAGCGTTGCACGGCACCCGTAAACTGAGGGAAGCTATTTTCAGTGCCTTGAACGGGTTAGTAATGCGTCGAAACAATGCGGGGACTTATACCAATAGTATCCATTTGTGAGCAAGATGCACACTCGCAACCCAAATGACGACAATCGCCACAGAAAATGGATGCGGTTTGACGCGGCCCGTCGTTTCTTCCCACTTTGTGCAGAGATGTCCCCCCTCCTCAAAGCCGAGCCTCCGGACGCCAACAAGCGCGTGCCCGTCACGCCCAGCGTCACCCTCCTGCCCGTCAACACCGTCCTGTCGCGCCCGCCGCCCCGCGTCCATGTGGCACACGTGCCCGCCGAGGAGCTCCCTCTACCCCTGTTCGCCATGGAGATGGAGATGGACGACGGATTGGACGGCGAGTCCGACCTCCACGGCATGGACTGGCTGGACCTGAGCGTGTCGGCGGCAGAGGGCGTCTTCTCCGCAGACTTCCTGGAGACTTACCAGCTGCTCTAGGCGATCACGGCCGCAGATTGCTAATGAGACTGGAAGAGTCACAGAAAGGCAGATAAGCTTTTGGAAATGTTGTCAAATTTGCTTTTCAGGACCTTGTTACAAAAAGTTGTACTGCGACGCCACCTTCTGGTCATTCCCAGAGTTGACCAGTTTGGATGTACACCAGCTGATGGGAAGTATTTACTATACTAGTACAAGTCAACATATTGCCATGCATAATTTGTATATGCTGTTTTTATTGGTTTTTTTTTTTTCACTTTTATACGAATGCCGCTGTCGTTTTGTGTGTGGGCCAAAGTTGACAAGCAGCATCATTTCCCGCCTCGTACTTGCCATAAAGATACACTTGGCTCATTTTTTTTTTGTTGTTGGACAAGACTACATAACATGGGTAATTATACATTTTCCAGCCTTTTTTTGTCATATTTCCAGCCCTAGCCAAGATTTTTGGGACAAATCAAGGGAGCAACTGACCTCGCTCCCATTTTCCCTCTTATCTTTGATCGAGAAATGTTTTTTGACTCTTTATTTTTAACAGTAGTCGACAGTTCAGGAAGTTTCATTTCTTACAGTAATCACTGGCAATGAGTTGCATTAAGTACATTGGCATTTGCATTAGGACTTTGAGAAAAATGGACAGATATAAGTCTTAAGTGGAAACAGAAACAATACACACATTTATAACTTCATAAACAGCCTTGCATTTACTCTATATTTGACTTTTCCCCACAACAAATGAGGCTGTCACTGTTGATTTAACTTATGTTTAACATTCATGTACATACATGTTCTTATTGCCCTTTAATATGAAATATTCTTTGACTAAAAATGTGATTTCATATTTTGTTGGTCATTTTGTTGATCCCTGGTTCCTGTTTGGTCAGCGAAGCACCGGGCAATATCTGCAAAACATTTTTGTCGAAATAACCAGCCAAGCAGTTGACTTATCAAACATGACTTGACTTATCGTGAAATCAGACAAGAAAATGGGCTGTTGCACATGGTGAAAAAAACGACCATGTATACTGTGGCATTTATGGGGGGAAAAAACGAGGATGTATGGTCTGGCGTTTTTTTGGAAAAACAAATGACCATGTATAGTACGGCGCTTTTTGGGAGAAAAAAAACGACCTTGTACTATGGCGTTTTTTGGGGGATAAAATGACCATGTAAACTATGGCGTTTTTTTTTTTTTTAAACAACCATTTATGTATAGTATGGCGTTTTTTTGTGAAAAAAATGACCATGTATATAGTAAGACGTTTTTTGTGGAAAAAACACGACCATGTATAGTAAGACGTTTTTTGTGAAAAAAAAAAACGACCATGTATATAGTAAGACGTTTTTTGTGGGAAAAAAAATGACACGTATAATAAGGCGTTTTTTCGTGAAACAAAAAGGTTTTTTTTTTTGTGGGAAAAACGACCATGTATAGTAAAGCGTTTTTTATGTAAAAAAAAACGACTATGTATAGTAAGGCGTTTTTGGTGAAAAAAAACGACCATGTATAGTAAGACGTTTTTTGTGGAAAAAAAAATGACACGTATAATAAGGCGTTTTTTCGTGAAACAAAAACGACCATGTATAGTAAGGTTTTTTTTTTTTGTGGGAAAAACGACCATGTATAGTAAAGCGTTTTTTATGTAAAAAAAACGACTATGTGTAGTAAGGCGTTTTTGGTGAAAAAAAACGACCATTATAGTAAGGCGTTTTTTGGGGGATAAAATGACCATGTAAACTATGGCGTTTTTTTTTTTTTTAAACAACCATTTATGTATAGTATGGCATTTTTTTGTGAAAAAAATGACCATGTATATAGTAAGACGTTTTTTGTGGAAAAAACACGACCATGTATAGTAAGACGTTTTTTGTGAAAAAAAAAAACGACCATGTATAGTAAGACGTTTTTTGTGGGAAAAAAAATGACACGTATAATAAGGCGTTTTTTCGTGAAACAAAAACGACCATGTATAGTAAGGTTTTTTTTTTGTGGGAAAAACGACCATGTATAGTAAAGCGTTTTTTATGTAAAAAAAAAAACGACTATGTATAGTAAGGCGTTTTTGGTGAAAAAAAACGACCATTATAGTAAGGCGTTTTTTTGTGAAAAAAACGACCATATATACTATGGCGTTTTTGGTGGGCAAAAAATGACCGTGTATACTGGCGTTTTTTTTTTTGTTATTGTTTTTTTTAAACGACCATGTATAGTAAGGCGTTTTCAGTGAAAAAAACGACCATGTATAGTAAAACGTTTTTTGTGAGAAAAAAAAAAAACGACCATGTATAGTAAGACGTTTTTTGTGGGGAAAAAAATGACACGTATAATAAGGCGTTTTTTCGTGAAACAAAAAGGTTTTTTTTTTGTGGGAAAAACGACCATGTATAGTAAAGCGTTTTTTATGTAAAAAAAACGACTATGTACAGTAAGGCGTTTTTGGTGAAAAAAAACGACCATGTATAGTAAGACGTTTTTTGTGGAAAAAAAAATGACACGTATAATAAGGCGTTTTTTCGTGAAACAAAAAGGGTTTTTTTTTGTGGGAAAAACGACCATGTATAGTAAAGCGTTTTTTATGTAAAAAAAACGACTATGTATAGTAAGGCGTTTTTGGTGAAAAAAAACGACCATGTATAGTAAGACGTTTTTTGTGGAAAAAAAAATGACACGTATAATAAGGCGTTTTTTCGTGAAACAAAAACGACCATGTATAGTAAGGTTTTTTTTTTTGTGGGAAAAACGACCATGTATAGTAAAGCGTTTTTTATGTAAAAAAAACGACTATGTATAGTAAGGCGTTTTTGGTGAAAAAAAACGACCATTATAGTAAGGCGTTTTTTGGGGGATAAAATGACCATGTAAACTATGGCGTTTTTTTTTTTTTTAAACAACCATTTATGTATAGTATGGCGTTTTTTTTGTGAAAAAAATGACCATGTATATAGTAAGACGTTTTTTGTGGAAAAAACACGACCATGTATAGTAAGACGTTTTTTGTGAAAAAAAAAAACGACCATGTATAGTAAGACGTTTTTTGTGGGAAAAAAAATGACACGTATAATAAGGCGTTTTTTCGTGAAACAAAAACGACCATGTATAGTAAGGTTTTTTTTTTGTGGGAAAAACGACCATGTATAGTAAAGCGTTTTTTATGTAAAAAAAAACGACTATGTATAGTAAGGCGTTTTTGGTGAAAAAAAACGACCATTATAGTAAGGCGTTTTTTTGTGAAAAAAACGACCATATATACTATGGCGTTTTTGGTGGGCAAAAAATGACCGTGTATACTGGCGTTTTTTTTTTTGTTATTGTTTTTTTTAAACGACCATGTATAGTAAGGCGTTTTCAGTGAAAAAAACGACCATGAATAGTAAAACGTTTTTTGTGAGAAAAAAAAAACGACCATGTGTAGTAAGGCGTTTTTAGAGGAAAAAAAACGACAATGTATAGTAAGGTGTTTTTTGTGAGAAAAAAAAAAAAAGACCATTATAGTAAGGCGTTTTGTGTGGAAAAAAAAACCACACTTAGAAGCAATTTAGAGTGTCCAATCAACACACACTTAGTTGAGTATAAACCACATTCCAAATTAAATGTTTGGAGGACATGGGTGTGCATTATTAAGCCTACACCATATGCCTCCTGTACATACACACTAAACGTTTTTTAAAGTTGCTTTTCTGAAACGCTTTGGGCATCATGTTGAAGCTAAAACGCTATATAAGTTCGCTCTATTACTAATTCAACACGCGACCTGTGTCTAAAAAACTTAGGCGTTTTGGAAACTTAAAACTGGAGAACAAGCGTCTTCTTGCCAAAGTGACGTCGACCTTGAGATGAGGGGGCGTTCCCGTTCTCAGAACGGAGGGTTTCCGTCCAAAAACGGGAACGCCCATTTGTGGCTGCAGCCAACTTAGCAAATTTTTGCTATATTTAGAGACTTTTCCGCCTCCTCCAGAAACTATTTCCCCCTAAAAATAGTATAGCAAGAATGACAACAGCTCCTAATGTTAGCAACATTCATTTTTGCTGCATGATGGAGGAAAAAGGCCCAAGAAGAATTTGGCCTGATAATACTACGGTATATGTAAATCTACAGTTTCAGATACTGTACGCAGTGGGTGTATTATGAGTCACCACTATATTATTATGCAACACTGTCAATAATATTTACACTTCCGCCACGTATCTATATATATATATATATATATATATATATATATATATTTGGGAGTCCTGACTAGGAACGGTTAACGGGTATTTAGAGTTTCTGCTGAACTAAAAATAGATGTCTTTCCTCGGATATAAGGAGGGTTACAAAAAGCTTCTTTTTTTGATTTCCCAATCATCATTCTGTTTTGCTGTTGCTCAACATTTAAACAACCTTTATCAGATTTTAAAGTATTTACTCGGCAATGTGGCGCCCTCTGGTGGATACTTGCCAACACAACAGAGCACAGAGGGACTTCCGACACGATATATAAGGTACTAATAGTACTGTGCTACGTAGTAGCTTTAACAAGAGTCGTACCAAATAAATACCAGGGACAGTGAGATCCTTATTTATTAATAGTTCTTCCAAAAAATGCACAATAGAAGAAACACGGTCTAAAAATTGTACATAACCCTTCATAAAAATGAGCTTTAATTAAGAGCTGTGCGGTTACATAAAACAGTTGTGATCTTAAAAACCCAATGCGTATAAAAAGATAGATGCTTAAATTAAACACCTTTATAAAACGTGACTTGCTCCAAAGTGAATATGAGAAGTTAGTGGGCTTGAAAAGTCGTTGAAACGTTGACATCAATAGCCAATGCACTTGGACTTTCGGTGTGATAGCTACCAGTTGAAAGGGACATATATTATTTCCATATAACTTACACAGTTCATTCTCATCAGTCACTTTCCGTTTCTATTCCTTCATCATTTGTGACCACAGCAGATGGCTCAGCTTGGCGCTTTCTCCCGCTGAACACGTGCAATTACAGTTCAATTCTTCCTTTCGGCCGTCAACCTTTGTGTACGAAAACATTAACGCTGTAGTACCTTATCAAACGTATTCATTTGTTGGCTGGTGTGAATAAAATAAAAATAGTCATCCGCCGAGGGCCTGAGGTAAATCAGATTTAGGAAGGAAAAACTATCAAAAATAGATAGAATACATAACATTTGGTGTATAAATATGGATAAAACAGTTGCGGTGGTGAGAAAGTGGACGCAACCGATCAAGGACACTTCTTCAAACACGAGAGGGTGGCTCTTGTTATTCCACATGGCTGACATCATGTTCTTCCAAACAGTCATGTTATTTAGTGGACTTCAGTCGCTTATAGTACACAACAACAAACAAAACACGGCTGTGAGAAATGGGCGGCTGAACACGGGGGCGGCGGTGGGTCATGTGACCGCCTCTCCATCGTCTTGTGCTTTCAATAACTGGGGAGACTTTCATTTTGGAGGAGAGGAGCCCAGCAGCGGAGATTTGGGAGAAACCTGAAAGAAAACAGCATCCTGACGATTATGACGATAGTCAATCTATCAATTCATTTTTAATGCCTCTGGACATTGTATTTAATGCCATTTATGAAATTAATTTTTGCAAAAAATCAATTTAGTTGACTTTCAATGCTGTTTAATGACCTGCGGAAACCCTGACGTGAGCTATACTGAAGATTACCATATTTTACGGCCTATAAGCCACTCTATTTTTAAAAAATGAATGAAAAAAACATATCTAAGCTGCAGCTGTACATGAGCCGCACCAATGTTGAAAAATTTGATATTTACTGCATTTACAGAACGATTTGGAACTGTAAATGTACATGTCTTTCCTAACAGTGCCTTTAAACATGGCAGCAACTTTTGCTGATTAAACGGAACGGAGAACAAAGAGAAAAGTATTTATTCACCTTCATTTCTCCTGTGTTTGAAATCACGTGTCACTTTAATCATCTTCACTGAAACACATAAAGTCGTCTTCTATGTTAAAAAATGTGATACTTACAACATTTACAGAACGATTTTGAACTGTAAATGTACATGTATGTACCTGAACAGATTCTTTTCTAACAGTGTCTTTAAACACGGCAGCAACTTTGCTGAATAAAACGGAACAGAAAGAGAAAATAAACAGCACTTGTCTTCATTTCACTACTCCAGTTTGTCAGCTAATGGTCACCTTTTATTGTTCTACTACATACAGTACCACCTAATGCAATAACCTAGTGCATAGCGCCCTCGCCTGTTTAACTTCTCCACCTGCAGTCACATCCAGCAAATGTTTTGTATTGAATTGTGCTGTAATTCCGGTTAGAGCGCCCCTAGCGGTGGAAGAAAAATCCACAAAATAGCCGCACCGGACAATAAACCGCATGGTTCAAAACCTAGGAGAAAAGTAGCGGCTTATATTCCGAAAATACGGTAAATTGTCTATGGGTGTGAGCCCGATAGAAAATGGATGGATATATGTTTGGGAGCTGACTTACGGGGGAAGGAGGCTTCGCAAAGTTGAGGTGAGCATAGAGAAGCACGGCGATGTCGTTCTGGCTGGCCTCAAGAGCGATGGAGAGCGCAGTGCTGCCGTCCTGAAACAGGTCAGCGGAAGACGTTTGATTTGAGAAATCAAGTCCAGCACTAGGTCATTTGCTGATGACAAAAAAAACAACAACAAAAAAGCCACAAAGAAAAATTCCTGCAAATATTTTAATTGTAATAATTTAATGATAATTAATAAATCAATTTTTTAAATATAATAAATGTTTATTTCTGTAATATTTTGTATTTTAGGGCTATACGAATGCATCAATGAGTCTTGATACCACAAAATGCTCGGTGGGCTGCATTAAAAAACTGACTGACCGCAATTCTTTATTCTTTGTGTATTTCGACAGAACAATGTAAACCATTTAAGGCAAAACGTTGGGACAGAAAACAAAGCTTAGAAAGATAACCCACTCACATTATCAGTGAGTGTGGCGTCACAGCCGGGCACAGACAGTAGCTGTCGCACAATGTCCACGTGACCGTGCTCGCAGGCGCACATGAGCGCCGTGGAGCCGTCTTCGTCGCGGATGTTGACCTGGGCCCCGCAGGACAGAAGGGCTCGCACCATGTCCGCCCGGCCGTGGCTGACCGCCAGCATCAGCGCCGTCTGACCCGCCTGGAAGACACACATTGAAAAAAGCTTCAACTTTCCTTGAAAGGGCAGTGGTTCTCACACTTTTGGGACCCCTTACTTCAGAGGACCCCGATCATAAGTCTAACAGTGATTAAAAATAAATACCATTAATTGAACCAAAGCTAAAGTAGAGCGGTGTATTTGGTTTATTGTGTTTGAGCACCGTTCCACAAGTGGACTCTTCTTGTTTGTTGAATTTGCTGTGCTTTTTCTTTTTTTCCCAAACAAGTTCAAAATCCTGCTTTGAGAAGGGGATGATCTCGCAGTACCAGCCAGCGGGCAATAGAGGGCGCACCTGGCTGGCCTTGGCGTTGACGTCGCCAGTGCGCAGCAGCTGCAGAACAGCTTGAAGGTCACCATCAGAGTGGAAGGCAGCCAGAGCGGTGAGCATGATGGCCGTGTAGCCAGCTTTATTCTGCTTGTTGGCATTACAGAGACCTGGCGGGAGAAAAAAAAAAAAAAAAATGATGTTTAGATTTCAGTGTAAAAAAACCTTTAAAAAGTCCCCTCACAAAATAAGTGGTGATGCTTTTTAGCAAGGCAGCGCGGCACTCTAATGGTTAGCACATCTGCCTCACTTTCATGAACTCACTTCAACTCATTACATCTAAAAATTATCGAAATAATAGAAGAATACAAAAATATGAGAAAATTTGAAAATATGAGATTCGGATTGTTAGGCTGTTTAAAGACTAGAAATTGCCCATAGTCATGAATACGGATACTTCTTTGTCATACGATATTTGCCCTTTGACTAATGAGGTCAAACGCAATAGAAAATGCTTGGATGGATACCTTGAAACTACTTGTTGCTAGGCAGAATTTGGTTGGAAAAGAAAAAAAAAAAAAGTGTCCAACATGAGTCTCACTATGCTGTTTCCTTGGCAACCAGGGCAGAGGGCCCAACAGGCAGGGTCGACATAATTCATGACGTCTGTTGGAAATGTAATCAACTCACCGGTGTCGAGCAGCAGTTTCACCACCGGGAAATTCGAGTGCGAGACGGTGTAGTGCAGCGCCGTGTTGCCGTTGCCGTCCGCCATGTTGATGACAAACTGCAGCAACTGAGGCGAGATGGCGGCGAAAGCGTCCATGTAGGACCCGACCGCCGCCACGTCCGCCGCCTTGTGGCAGGACACGCGCAGCCACTCCTGCAGCACGCTGGTGTACGCCTCCCTCTTGAATGGAGACACAATGAGGACACGACCATATTATGGAAAATTTACTTTTGAATGCTTGTGTATGGTTGGGTCTCTAAGTGCCTTGCCCACCCAAATGTGAAAGTAAAGAGCTTAAAGAAAAAAGTCACCCCAAAAAATTACAATCATAAATTCTATGCGCCTCCCAAAATGGCCACCCCCTGAGATGGCTAAAAACAGGTGGATTTCACTGCTTAAAGAATAAGTCAACCCAAACATATTTTTTTCAAGAATATGTTCTATGCATGCCCACTAGTTGAGACAAGGCATTCTGATAAATATTGCGTTTGTGGAATAAGTTTAACCCACCCATTTTTAGCCATCTCTGGGGGCGGCCATTTTGTCACTAGTGCTCAGGGCCCAGGTAGCGACCAATCGCAGATCACCCGTTTTCTGAAGAGTCGCCGTGATTGGTTGTTATCTGAGCCCTGAGCATTTGTGATGCATTTTCAGGTGACAGAATGGCCGCCCCCCCGAGATGGCAAAAAACGGGTAGATTTTGCTGCAGTTGATGATGAGGATGCGGCGTACCGCTCCTTGCTGGCTGAAGGCGTTGGGCTCTCCAAGGGCCTTCTGAAGGTCGTGAAGAGCCGACATCAAGCTGTCGCTTAGTTCCAACCTGAAATGACGACAAATTGGGCTGCTGACGATTGGTCATTGGTGTCCTTAGGCCAGTCCATAAATCACACGTGGGCTTACCTGACTCGATTTGTGGGGACGCTCACAGACGCAGGCTCAGATTCCGATTGGCCAGAGGGGTCCGCGGTGTCCGTTTGCTGCCTGGCAACCTCTGAGCTTTGAGTGGCACATTGAGGGGCTGCCGAGGAGGTAGCAGGCGACATGGATTCAGTGCTGGTGGCTGATGTCGGGCCGACGGGCTGTTGGCAGGCAGAACCGTTAGCCGGACACGGGGGAGCCGGGCCGGCGCCGGGCGTTGATGTCTGGCGGGAACATTCTGGAGCAGGAGCCTCGGTCGCCGGTGACGCCCGAGATGTGTCGGCGGTCACAGGCGGGGAGTCGGAGCGCTCGGCCGCCGAATGGGAGGTGGCCTGCCGAGGTATGTCGCCCATTAGAGGGCGGGAGGTTTGCTGGTGTTCGGCCGTGGACTCTGGCAGTTTTTCCCTGGCTTCGTGGTACTCGCTGGAGTCGCTCTCCTCGTCCGAGCTGCTGCTGTCATCGGACGACGTCGACTCGTAACTGTGGGAAAACAACACCAATTCCCTCAATCGCAAGAATGTTTATAAGATTTAAGATTTTTGTCATGTGTTTATTGTGGTGAAGTTTGCAGTGAGTCAACATTGGTAATATTTCAGTCACCTTTTCTGTAGAGTCTGTCCTCGTTAAGGTAGGTTAGAATAGTTAAATATACATATATATTTGTCCATTATTGTCTGATAATGTTGTATTTTTGTTCATATTTTGTTGGAATGTTCTTGAAATATTTTTCCCTTTACAAAAAAATCCAATCCCAGTGACATAAAGACGAGCATTGACTCTCACATTCATGACTCAAACTGATGCAAAATTTTGAGAAAATAAAGTAATTGATATATTGTGCAACGGTTAGCATGATAAAGTGCAGTTTTACAACATGGCAATCTAAAGCCACAGTAAGAAAATTAAATGTCACATACCCTCCATTAACCCCGATAAATTGTAGGTTTTTCTTGGTCGATGGAGAGCCAGGTTCCCCCTCTGCTTTCCGCTTCATGATGGACCTCAGAGAGGATTGGGGGGACGAGTCTGTGCAAAAACCTCAAATCAGTCGCTTCAAACACGGCGGAACGGAAGCGAAGAGAAGCGTCGTCAGCAACAGCTTACCTGGGGCGTGGCCGTCTTGAAGCGTCCCCGCGCCCTCTTCCAGGCGCGTCTCGTCTTCTTTGAAGCAGACGGCGGCAATCTGATTGCCGGCCGTGCCGACGACGACGGCGGGGTTGGATACGGGCACGGATGTGGACAACTCGCTCTTGAGGATGTCGCGCACTTGCTTGGAGGTGACTGCGATCGGCGAGCCCACCGCAGCTTCTGGAGAAGGAAACATTTTATTACAGGTCGTAGGGATAAAAATATTGGGACTCTTAAAGTGAAAATGAAAAAAAAAAAAATAAAAACACTACGCACAAAAAAAGGGATATATGTTAGGAAAGGGATACATTCATCTGTATTACAATAAACACTATCAGATTCATGATACATTGTTTTGGTTGTATACAAATTCTAATAGCACCAGAAAACGTTTTGAATTTTGAGATTTATATCAGGAAACAGCAAAAAGTTTTGTCCTGAAACATCGGATATCCAAAGTAGCGTATAATTTAGTAAAGTTCAGCTGTAACGATTATAACGCATTTTAGGCCCATGCTGAAATTTCACCCGAAAGGCCAACATCAAAATCCGGTACCTGCCGAGTCGTCCGATTGTCCTCTGTGGTGTCCGTCCAACAGCCGCGAGGGTGAGCTGCAGCCCACCGCCCGCAGCAGAGTGCCCACCTCCACCACAGTGGGCTGTTCCAGCGTGTACACTTGGATGCCAACAGTTCTCTGCTGCCTGTGCGGCGACTGCTGCGCGAAGCTGACCACGGTCTGCAGGTTGCCGTCCTGCAGCTCCTGCCAGCCCACGCTGGTGGCCATCACCGGGCGCTCGGGGCGAGGGCCCTCCTCCTTGCGGGTGCACGTGGCTTGCAGCTGCGCGGCGTGCAGCTCCTCCATCATTCGTTTCAGCTGACCCTCCAGATGAATCACTTGGTTCTTCAGAGCCTCGGCCTCGGGTAGGAGCCCCAGATCCACCTCCCGGACGCCCACCCCCACCTGGCGACCGCTCTTCTCGCCCTCCGGTCCCACTCCGATCGTGCGCAGCTCCCGTTTAGCTTGCGGACGGGCCCCGGCCACGATAACGGTGTCCTCGATCTCGCATCCCGAGTCTTGTTTGGAGCCTTCCGGTGCGGCGGGAGACATGGGTCCAGACGGCTCGCCGGCACCCTTCGCTCCGGCGCTCACCTCTTCCTCCGGAATGTCGATGTACAGCTCTCCTCGGCCCCGGCCTCGGTTGAAGCCGGTGTGGCCTAGAAACTTCTGGCTCTTCAGTTGGACGCTGAGCTGCCGCTTCTCTTCCTGCAGCACCGAGATCTTCACCTGGAGCACGGGTATGGTCTTCACCTGCTCCTCCAGGTCTCGGATCTTCCTGAGGGCGGCCGCCATCTGCTCCCGCACGTGCTGCAGGTGGGCCGGAGTGGGAGTGACCGGGGTGGACAGTCCAGAGTTCATAGGAGTGAAAGTTCCTCCTCCTCCGCCGCCGCCGTGGGCCCGGTTGAAGCTGTGCGCGCTGCTGATGGAGGTGTTGGAGCCCACCACGCTGCTGTGCATGCTGCCCAAGTTGGAGAACCGGCGCCCTTCTTTCTCCTCCTCCAGCTTCCGGCGCGCATCCAACAAGGTCTTCTCCACGCGGGCGGCGCTGAAGTTGGGCCTGTGTGCGGCGTGGTAGCCCGGCGCGCAATAGGAGAAGGAGGAGTGGCGACTGTCCGCGCTGGCGTTGGAGCACAGAGACTCGGTGGAGGTCCACCAGGAGCCGGCGTAACCGTAGCCGCCGCGGGGCAGCGAGCCGTAGCGCGGCCGGCGTTGGATGGGCACCCGCTTGATGGTGTTTCCCTTCTCGATGTCGTTGACATATTTGAGGAAGTCCAGGTCCAGACGGTAGCCGTAGGGGGTCTCCACCGAGTAGGGCGCCTCCTGCTCCTTGCCGCGCAGGGAGGGGGGAGCCGGCGAGCTGAGCTTCCCTGCAGCGGAAGGAAATCAACTTTAAACAGACGGAAATCTGCGTCTAATCTTGGGCTCAGACTTTTCGAAAACGGGATCAACTCCAGGCCGCTGTGTTATTTGTGTACGCGGGCTGGATAATCAGGATGAATGCGATTTAACCTCCTCCCTTCTAATGACGTCACTCAAATGACAATTTGTTTTCCAACTGCACCACAGCAAGCAATAGAGGATTATAAGTGGAGGTTAAGATAAACTAAAATGCACCTGGGAAGCCGGGATCCATGTGCAGCACTTGAGCCATTTTAGGCAGGAGGCTGCGAGCAGACGGTCACCCACTTATTCTCACCTGGGGGGCGGAAACAGAAACATTTGAATTGACTTCAACAATGACCACCAGTTCGTAAAAATGCTGCAGTTGCTCAAAAAGATTACAAGTCACGTGATGTCCCTTGCATGTCTGGTGTTGCCACGGTGACACTAAATTACCTAACTTACCTCTCAGTGGTGGATGGCCAGAAGGCCTTAAAGAGGAGATCATCCCAAACATATTTCTTTTCAAGAATAGTTTGATGCAATTCGATGCAAGGCCACTAGTACTAGTACACACACGAGTCCTCACTTTTACTTTTTCAGCACATCATTGTTTTTGCGACTCCAGTTTGCCTACTCCCCCGCCCCAATCCGCCTCCCCCGGGTTAATTTTATCCGTCCATTTTTCTGAGCGTGGCGGGTCACAGTCGCCTGTGTGTGTGTGTGTGTGTGTGTTTGTTTCTCTTCTTAGTCTGCGCAGAAGAGGAGTTACGGGGGGAAAAGTTTCCTGGCAGCCAATTCCAGGACAGAGGTTTGAGACTTGCAGCCTTATTAGGAATCGTCTGCGCACGCGAATTTCTGCCTAGTAAAATCGGGATTTACGCACACATGCGCGCACGCAATTTCTCCTCACTTTTTTTTTCCGATTCTTCTCAGATGCTTTCTCCACCATTTGCCCAAATGTCAGCTGATGATCAGGAGTTCTCAGCAGGCCTCCCTGTGCTCTGTGCTAATTGCGCAGGACCGTGATGCTTTTCCCTCAAACACATGACTGCTTGTTCCTTCCAACGAAGCCCACAAGCTCGTCCCACGCCCCAGTTTGTCCACTTGGGAAAAATTAACTTCCTCGGTCATAGAGGATGTAATATTTAACCCGAATACGTCACGTGAGCTCCAGGGTTGGGACTATAAGCTTAAAAGTAGACAAATGGTAATGTATGACATTACTAGCAACATTTTTGCTAATGATATGCAGTAACACAATAGGGATGTAACGATAACCAGATATCATGATACGATATTATCACGATATGAACCTCACGCTACGATAATTATCACTGGGAGGCTCAGCTTCAGAAAAGAGGTCAGCCGTGATTGGTCGTTACCTGAGCCCTGAGTAGCTGTGATGTCATTTTCAGTGGACAGAAAATGACAAAATGGCCGCCCCCAGAGATGGCTAAAAACGAGTGGATTAACTCTTATTCCGCAAAAACGCGATATTTATCCGAATGCCTTGCTTCAACTGGCGGTCTTGCATAGAACATATTCTTGGGGAAAAAATTATGTTTGGGTTGACTTCCACTTTAAAGACCATCAATTATTAGCTATTAAAGTCATACTCGTTACAAAACCGCAATAACGTAACACAAAACATAAAACGTTATATAGAATGGATTGCATGTTGCCGACGAGTATCACTTGAGCGTTTTTATCTAAATTCTGACTGCGGTTATCTTCTGCGTGTGTGGCGCTGTCAGTTCACGTCATCTGAAGGCTACTTTTCTAGTGAGGGACGTGTTCTCTCTTTTGTGACCGCTCGGCTCGCTCGCTCACTGGCTGGTGAAAAGTAGGACGCTTGGAAACGCTGACTAAACGCACTTGGTATGTTTGAAGTCCCGCAGTCGGTTGAATGTCTCGCTGCCATTCCTCTTATCTGTGCCCTTCATCACCCGCTCATACCAACACTGCCGCACACACAAGCGCGGCCATTTTGACATTGAGAAGTAGCGTGTAACGCTTGCCGCATTTGACGCTGTTTAAATGAAAGACAGTTTCTGTATTACATTTGATAGGTTTGATAAGTCAGCCAAGCGTATTGGCGCACACGTTCAGGGGGGGAATTTGTCTTTCCAGCTGTGATTTGGATGACTTTTCACAACCAGGATTTATGGAGACGGCAAAATGGGCGATGGGAAATACATGAGGACCAAAAAGTGATGTGGAACAATCACAATCAAGAATGAAAGTGAGGCGGTTTTGGCTCTGTTTATCCCCAGTGTGGAATTAAAGTGTCACATTGATGTTTCATGTTGTACAGCGCAGGCCAGTGTGTGCGTGTGGAGGGGCGGAGCTGACAGGGGACAGTTGATGAGATATAATTAGAGCGCGCAGCTACGCAACCAAACATCCTCAACCCGGCCGACCGGTGGCTGAGGCCGGATTCAACTTTGAGACACAAAAACTTTTCATCTCCTTTTCCCACATCAGCGCCTGAAGACGAGGGGGGGAAAAAAAAAAAAAAAAAAAACACCCACGGCAGCAAGCCTCCCAGCTGCGCATCTGTCTCGCTGGCAGTAACACACTCCCCCGTGTGCACGCGCCGCAAAGAGAGTTCCATTGAGATGACAAGTTAACAGAGACGGCCTGTTCTCACTGATTTTCTGAGCCTTTATACAAAAAAATGTAGTCATTTACAGTTAAATAAAAGCCTTTGTCCGCATGTTTGCTGCTCCAACTCTGAACTGTACTGACCCGTTTTCTTTGAAAAAGCTTAATAGGCCTACGACTGTCAAGCATAATGCACATTTTAGCCCATCATTTTTTTAAATGAATCAAATCTATGTAAGACAGTGGCCATGGCAATTTCTTATTTAATAACAATTGTCAGTCACGTTACAGTGCACGCTACCACCCCCTATGGGACGGGAGTGGAACATCATCAACTGCACACTACACATTCAGCGGGGTACACACGTGCCAATAATCGGGCAAAATTGAGCATTCCTTCCGCTTCCTATCAAAATAAGCAAAGGAATGCTTGTCGGATAACTCAAAATAATCATGTTGAGCTATTCTCCTGTGATGCGAGGTTTGATTTTTCCTCATTAATCTGCTCAGGAAAAAGTTGGGCCGAACAATTACAACACCGGCCAATTGCAGGGCGCATATCGCCAACACGCATTCACACTCAAATTCACACCTATGGACAATTTTTGAGGATTCCGTTTATAAATCGCACAAATGAAGGTAGAGCTCTTGTCATGAACCGAGGACTTCCTGTGGGTTACTTAATAGCTGATTATCTGCTTAATATAAGATGGAAATGTCATCCACTGTCTTCAGATGACTTTCTCCGAGCAACCTCCAGTAGGACAAAAGTTTAGCTCCTCCCCTTCGCGGTGATCCCTTCCAGTGCTTCTATGTGCCATGTTAATGGAGGTTAACTCCTCCCCCGCCTGCCTTTAAGATTAAAAGCCTCGCGTGGTTAAGATGCAGGTCAGTGTGTGCTAAATGCACATCTGCGGAATGCCCTGCGAGATTTTCACGAGAGTAGCCGCATTACAACGTTTGGCCTCCCACGGCACATTTGCGGCAGCACTCCCACACGATGGTATCTACAAGATGCGATTCACAGTATGTATACAGATTCATTTCAAAAGCTCGGCCGAGACCACCCCGAAGAGTCATTTTCAAATTCTCCTCCCCCGAGTTGTGACTCCTCCAAGTGCATCAAACTCACCGCTTCCACTCAAACTGAGTCACCTCACTGCTGTTGCCATTACAAAGGATTACATCTCAGTATTGCAAAGTCAGAAGTCAGAAAACCACCTTCTATTAAGAGTTTTTTTTTTCCCACCAAGATTCCCAAGCCCGGGAATGCTTTTTGAATTAAGAAGCAAAGACCATATTTTCCATTTCATACCAGCAACGACGGGGGCTCGCTCGTCGCCGGTCTCCTTTAACTGCCGTCCTTCTTTTGCTTTTTTTTTTTTTTTAGGCCAGCACCTGTGAGGAAACAACAAAGCAAGAAGGCTTTAGACTGTGACCGGCAACTTTTACCCGTTGAAAAAAAAAAAAAAAAATGCAAACCTCGGGACGGGAGCTAGTAGGTAGGATTGTGTCAAAGTGGTCATACGAGACATCGTTCGCAACGCCATTAAAGTTGTTGACTCAAGAGATAAAAACAGACTTATGTCAGGGTGGAAGAGGCCGTACCCCGCAACACTCTAAACACCGCTTGCGACGCCAGCGAAAACATTCCAGTCGTTCTGAGAGACACCGCGGATGTGAACAATGAAGCCCCATCACGGTTTGACCTGCTTGCGGGTGCAGCCAGTGGGGTGAAGTCGACCGAGCATCTCCTCAGGCTGGGAGCCTCCCTGCAGTGTGATTGCGAAATGTTTTCTTTGAACAGCTGCACAGGTCACCTTCAGACTGCAGCCGCAAACCGCATTTCCACCAAGCGATGCAGTTGAGTTTACCGCCGTACAACCGGTTGGGGATGATAAATCTAACCTTGCGCTTCCACCGCGGGGGTGTGGCAGAAAAACAGTGTGACATCATAACAGTGCGACACAGTGGAAGGCGACAATGAATTCGACAGGCTGCTCATCGCATGGATTTTTCATGGCTCGCTGTACTTTTTGTAAGGTCAAGATGCGGGATGGGGGGGTGTACTTTCAATCGCTTCACTGAGTCGTTTTTCACAGATTAGGAAGAATATATGACTGAGTATTTCATTATTAGCTGACTTTCTGTGGTATTACGGTGTCTGTGTAGTATCACTCCCACAACTCGATGCTAATTTTCTAACTAGCCTGTCAATGGGATTTTACATCGACTGTCGAAGACGTCTACTATTTAAATACAGTGGTACCTCTACTTACGAAATTAATTGGTTCTGGAAGGAATTTCATAAGTAGAAAAAAAAAGTAGAGACGTGTTTTCCATGTAAATGTCCTAATCCGTTCCAAGCCCACCAATATTCAGACATAAATGTTTTATAAAGCATAAAAAGGCATCAAAACATGTAACAAATACATGTTACATTTAGATTATTGCACAATAAATGAGAGTTGTGCATGTAAAAAAAAACAAAGAATAGAGTAAGTAATAAAAATGATGGTCGTTAACCTTTTAATTGCTGTCCTCATCGCTTTTTGCCCTCTTTGGTTCATGTTCTCTCTCAGAAGTGGTTTTTGCCTGGCATTTTGTAAACAACTGATTTAATAACGTGGCGGCTGTCGATACATTACGGTCATATTCTTTGGCGAGCTCAACCAAACGCATCCCTTTTTCATACATTTCTATTATCTCTTGCTCTGTTTTTTTGTATGGACAAAAAAACAAAACGATTTTCACCTTTTTTTTCTTTTCCTCGTTTTTAATTCACGTAAAACTATCGGAACACCTCCTGGCCCGAGGGGCGAATGACGAGGACGCTGCATAGACATATCTATCACATATATATCTATCTACCTGTCTATCTGCACACATAGACACGTACGGTAGAGGTCCGTCTTAGCCAATGGGATGCCAGCAAGATGCTAGGTAATAGCCAATGGCAAAGCAGCTATGAGTATGTTGCGTTCAGGAAACTCTGGAGCTGCGAGTAAGCAGCCCATACTTTTACCTTTCGTATCCTGAAATTTCTTTGGTAACAAGAGGCAATATTTTCCTGTTGATGCGTTTCGTAACTTGAAAATTTCGTATGAAGAGATGTTCGTAAGTAGAGGTACCACTGTGTAAATCTTTGTTGTGCGTTTAGTAAGACAACTCCAACTGGGGTGCCATTAAACAGCTTAAAGCATTAATTGTTGCCAAAAACCGATATGGGTCTGTTACTGAATTGTAAAGTAACTCGGGGATGCATCAAATTCCCAGTGGGAAAATGTCTTGTTCCAGTTGCATTTTGACCGAGCGCTACCTTCTGAAAGGGGAAGAACATGGAGGATCCTACTGATCATACAAACTGAAGCCAAACGTACAGTTTGATGTTATCAAGGCTTTGCATTCCTTTGCTGTGTAGGGAGTGCATACATGTGGTGGATGACTAGTGTGACCGCGTCTGCTGATTGTCAAACTTTCACTTAGGTCTGCTACCAGCGAAAAAAAAAAAAAAAAAAAAAAAGTTTCAAGCACGATTCGAGTGACCTTTCCAAAAGATCAAAACAAGCCTTGTTGTTGTTGCCGCCACTGCTGAGCTCATTGTGTCACGTCAGAGGCGCTGCGCCGAGAAGGCGGAGTGGACCGGGTAGCAACAAACCTTTTTGCCGGACTGCAAATCACAAAGAGTCATTCATGCAGGGCCCCCGGTCCCACAGCTGGTTCTAATATAAAGTGAGGAGGGGCATCTCCGAGGAAGACAGACAAGCGTGCGTATGAGTGTTTGGCGAGGAGTCCACCTCAAAACAAACAAATAGCCGCTCAAGTGTTGTCGGGGACCCTCGTGGCTGACACTCGAGCGCTTTTAATGTCTTGATTTCCAGGAACCGCACCACTAAACACTTTGAATCCGGAGTTGTGCAAACTCAAAAGCCAAGAAACGCACGCTAAAGACAGCGAGGGATGCGGCGCTCTTAGGGTACAACCCGGCGCTTGTGCAGACGGCAAATACTTTAAATCACAGCTCCCCAGACGCGCCGACAGCGTCCAAAGCCTTCCCACTCGCACACAGCTGCGGCCTTTGAGCAGTCAGGTAAAGAATCCGATCACCCGAGAGCTGGGATGCAGCTCCTTCGAATTTGTCGGCAATAACATTTGCAATGACATTTCCCAGCTAATTGGTCCTAATGCGTTAAGGTCCGATGGAGGAGGGGTTTACAGGAAAGGGAGAAACCCCCCAAGGGCCCGGTAACAACCGGGTCACTTCCTCCCAACACAGGAAAACAGAAAATAAACGAGGAGGGATGACGTGAAAGAAAAGTGAATTTTTCTTTTTTTTTTTAAATGGAAACTTTTGCCCACCGGTGTGAATCACTGCAAATCCAGAATAAAGCCAACTCCCAGATGAGCCAGCGCACACATGAGGGAGATCACGCACAAGATCACAAGAACAACTAACAAAAAGTCAATATGTAATTTAAAATGTCTTCGCCCTGAGGATCACTATGATTTCTGCATTCCAGGTCTAAAAATACTCAGACAAAAGAGCGCGCTCATGAGGAGCAGAGGCGGCACTTTATCTCTCCCGACCGAAGCTCATTTATGGTCAAGACTTTCCTTCCTCGGGGGCCACGAATCTTAATCGAGACGCGTGAAGCAGTTACACAACAGCAGGGACGTGTCTATTCGCTGAGACGTCTGCGTCTGCCTCTCCGCTCCATGTGGAAAACAGATGGCTTCTCTCAGTCCACTATATAATACGTCAGCAAAACGTATACAGTATAACAACCAGATTGTTCACATAAGGAGACCTTAGTGTTCTGGAATCTAGTTCGCTGGTGACGCATATGGCAACAACGGTGAAGTCGTGGCGGGCCAATGGGACGTCGCCGCCGGGACTCTGCCCTTTTGGAAAAATCCCTGCTCCTCGCATTAAAAAGCGTGGCGGGACGGACGGGCTAGCATGAGGATGGCGACGTGCTGAGCGGTCTGGCGCTGGCCTTAAAAGGGAGGGGCCGGGCGGCTCGCATTACTCCTTGAGTAGAGTAAACGCCCGGCGGCCTGGCTATTGGGTCATCCCAACAGGAAACTGAGCAAGGGAGAGGCACCGGAAAGAAACGACCGAAAAAAGAAGAAAGCAGGGGCTGGGCTGTTTGGGAGAAAATGCCTTAATGGAGGGGGGGTGGATTAAGAGTGATGGCGAGCAGAGGGGGTGATGGCGGGGGTCGTCGAGGGAGGGAGAATGAAGACCAGGCGGAAGGAAGATGCTTGTTCAAAGCGGAGATGGGGTTAAAAGCGCTGGTCCAGCCTTGATTGGACGCCACAGCACGGGAAGTCATTTTAGTCCACAGATCTTGTCGGTTCCCCCCACCACCCCCCCCCCATTTGCAACGATACGGTGTGGGAATTGAAAATCACGCCAGGTCCGGTCACGCAGTGAGAGTGCGAGTAGATGAAAAATGTACTTGCACTGTCTCAAATTTGAGCAGCAAAATGCCACCATTTAAGGGCAGCTTGGAGCTCTCTATTAAGACAAATGAAAGTTCGCCTCGAGTTCTGGGAGTGACATTCCTTCAAATAACGAATACTGTACACACATACACACACCCCGTAATAACACATACAGAAAGGTGATATAATAACACTCACAGCCATATAGTCTTGCTAATTAGTGGGAAAAATGTGTCACGTTCAATCGCCATGACGCCAAGGCACGCACATGTCATGTCATCTTCCAAACCGCTTATCCTGTACAGGGTGGCGGGGAGGTGCCGGAGCCTATCCCAGCTGACAATGGGCGAAAGGCAGACTACACCCTGAACTGGTGGCAGGGGACACAAAGACGCCGTCACTGAGCGGGAGAACCGATCCCACGCTGCCCGCGCACAACTCAGGCGTGTGTACCACTACACCATCAGTGACCTGAAGGCACGCACAGCAGGTCTTTATTTTTATTTTATTTATCTTTTTTTTTAATGTTTGTTCTTTCAAGCCAGATGTAAATTTGAGATCTGGTAGTTGGGATAAATATGTTTTGTCATCACCTTCTTAAAAATGGCTTATGTTAGAATTTGACCAAAAAAAAAGCAAAAAAAATTTAAGTATGTCCTTATGATGCTAGCCAGTAGCCCTCTTTGCTAACATCTGCTACATCCTTAGTTAAACAGATTAAATTCTACCCCTGAAATGAAATTATTCTATTATTTTACATAATTCAGTACAATCACTACTTTCTTCAGTTTTTCATGTTTTCTGAAAAAAAAAAAAGAAAAGACAAAAGAAGAATCTTAGGCTATTATTTTAGAAAGGTGACCTGCTCTTGTATCAAGCTGAAGATCAGAAACCGAGACATGAATCGGATCTCAACTTTGGTGTATCGTTCCTGCCGTACCATTTAGGCTGCCGACCTGCTGTGTCGCTGTCCAACCATGCAGGTGTGCCGATGCCATCACACAAATAATTTGATGCTCAACCTACTCTGGGATGTTTGTGAGTTTCAGGTTTCCAGGTCGATTATTCTATTAAGGAAGCTCAAGTAGGATTATTAGTCATTCCTCCTCATCCAGATTAGACCAAATGCCCACTCAAATCTGATTTACTACACCATAACAACTTCTTCTGCGCCTATGCTTTTGCACTGGGCCAGCGTATT
The DNA here is from genome assembly GCF_054856515.1 of Filicampus tigris. Taxonomy (NCBI): domain Eukaryota; kingdom Metazoa; phylum Chordata; class Actinopteri; order Syngnathiformes; family Syngnathidae; genus Filicampus; species Filicampus tigris. Next base: position 6,477,984 of record NC_141232.1, read on the forward strand.
TATTTAAACCCCTGCCATAAGAACACAGGCTTTTTCTAAGTGGACAGGATAGGACAGTTGGATCGGCAACGGCAGCCAACTCAAAAACAGCAAGTGTGCTGGCCAAAAGCGGCGAGGCAGATGCCTGAGCACAGTCTCTACTAGCAGCCGTGTTTCTGTTGCTAGTCTGGGAGCGGTCCTTGGAAAGCATCACGCTCGGTGTTATCTGGCCGCTCCTGTTGGGTGTGGTTTTGGAAGCATCTTGTTTTGGAACACATGAAACCTTTTACACCGTAGCTCCAATCTTGATTTAAGGCCATACATTTCTTTCTGATCCATCATCAATCAGGTGATAACTATCACACCCGCATTGTGAAATACATGGCGATACAGAAGAACTTCTAAGGTATGAAAAAACAACCATCCATCCAATTTTATGTAGTGCTGATAAAGGAGCATTCTCACCCTTAGGGACAATTAAGAGTCTTCAAAGAATGTGCAAGGTTTTTTGGGGGGGAAGTCGGAGCACCCTGAGAAAAGGCCAGTGCAAAGATTCTAAACCTGACCCTTAGAACTGAGAGGCAGATTGCCTAACCACTAGTCCACTGAGCTGCCCAGGCTCAAAACAATCCATCTAAAGCCATAGTACCTCATAGGAAAGAAACTGTTCTAAAATCATCAAAAAGCAAGTCGTTCTCGCCACTCTCAAACGCTGTATGTGTGAAACCACACTCCAATGAAACATAAATGCTACTTCATCTAAAATCGTGACAATAAAAGCCTCCGGTGGCTGGAATTACATCCCGCCGGGTTGTTGAGGGATGCTAGCCACCAGCTAGCTAGCGTCCTAACAGACTTCCGGGTCTTCGCCATATTCTCGCTTGGGGATTTGAGCTGTTTAGGAAATTGTGGTAATCGATGCTAAAAAACGTACAAACTTCTCCTTTAACTTTGACGTCGTGGATGGTACTTTTGGATAGGCTCACCAATCATCGAGTAAAAAAAAAAAAAAAGTAGGGATAACCAATCACAGATCAATGATGGACAAATCTATTTAAACAACTTGTCTATTTAGTTTGTATTCAGCCTCCGCTATCCGCGTAGGTTTGGGAGCGGCCCGGCCCATGAAGAGTCAAAATCGAGGGGCAATTGATACCCACTGAAACGCATTGGGAAAATAAGTAAATAAAATTCTCTCATGAACGCAGATTCAAATTCCGAGTTGTACAACTTTGTAACCGTTCTGCTTTTGAGGTTTTACTCTATTTCAATCTATTCTGATCACACCTCATAGATGAACTGATTCACCCATCAGCTAAGGTCCATTTAGAAGTCCATTTCCTCCGCCATGCACTCTCTGAAGACACTTTGACTGCATGTAAAACACAGGAAAAAAGGCATCCTTTCATCAGAAAACTTTCCACATTTGAGCGATACTGTGCATTGTTGCACAAGAACAGATGCTTCATTATCCAGCCGTGCACTCGGCGGCTAATCAGGAGACAGTCGAAAACGCCATGCAGGTTCCGGGGTGTAATTTCATTAGTCCTGCCGGCGTGTGGCCCGGTGTGCAAAAAGGGTTTATAACCCCGCATTCCATCGCAGCCCCCAGCGAGGGGGGTCCAAACGTTGTATTGCATTACATTCCAGATTCGAGATTCCGCAGGGTTCCCAGGAGTCAAAAACAATGCAGAAACAAGTTATGTTTGGTAGCCATTCAGCTAAGGGTCATGTTACCGCTGTTACAAAATGGTTCCATTGGGTGGTTTCGGAGCATTTGGTTGGGTCCGCTCACTCCACCGAGTGTGACACAAACAGAGGAGCCGCACACCACTCGGTGGGATGGAGCCCATCCGAAGAGCAGACCGCTGGCACTGAATATGGCCCGCTGCACATACAGCGCCGTATAGTACAGAGGACTGATACATGCTGCGTACCAGGCCAGGCCCGTGACTACACCCCCGCATCCTGCCACAACTCTCATCAGAGCAACATGTGACATCAGTTCACTGGAGGAACCAGAAAACAACTGCTTATTATGAAATAGCCTGCCACAAAAATGTGTCCGCAAATAATTATGATCAGCTTCAATTTGTTTAACAACATGTTTGTATGTGGTCAATATGTGTTTTCATGCCACCTTACACTCAGACGATTCAAGGAGAGTACATTTTTAAGTGGAATGATTCGATTCGGTTCGATTCAGTGGGATTACCGTTCGATATTTGTTTTTGCTTCATCATTAAGCAACAGTAATCGGTTAATAAAGAGTAATAGTGGGAAAAATTATTATCAATACACGTTAACGCAAAATATTTTTCATCCGATTAGTCGATTAATGGAAAGGATAATCAACTCGACTCGGTCTGCCACAATTTGCAAAAGGAAATCGGATCCAAAAGGCTCTTATATGTACGTTTCAGGTCCATCGCGTCCATCCATCTTTTGGGGACCCCTGCCACAGCTTCAGCGGCCGCCGGACATCTCAAACCCGACCAGACGAGCACATTTTGAGGGCGAAGAAGAAAAAAAAACTGGACCAACATCTGGAAGTAATGAGGACCAGCAGAAAGCGCGGACCCACCCTCTCCCCTGAGCAGCTGCATGGACATTCACATTGAAAAAAAAGAATGAGAGAAAAAAAAAAGTAATGACACTGTAAAAAAAAAAAGAAAAAAAAAAAGACTGGCCTTAGGCATGGATGGTGGGCGGGCAGGAAGGGGGGGACGTCACATGTTATGCTGTAATGCTGACACTTCAATCAAAAAAAGTTGTAATAAGCACCCACAAACACGCACACAATAGGGACCACCACCCCCCTAGGATCCGTTTAGAACAATACACAATATGATGGCCTGGACACAGAGATTTTGTACCCACAAGACGGATGGACACAATAAAACAGCATGAAAACACAGAAAAAAACGTTCTAAAGACGACCATTTTAATTTATGTTTGAAATTACAAGTATATATAAGTATGAAGGCGAATATTGCAAACCTCGCTAGCTTGAGGACAGCACGAGCCTCATTCATCACATGGAAAAAGGATGGAAAGTAAAAGAATTTTAAACAGTCAAATAAAGTGTTATATGAGATTTAGGAGATTTATATTCACGTTACTTTTTAATTTTTTTTTTTTTTTTTTAATGGCACTGATTGCTTCGGAGAAGGAGGGGAGTCCAAGTAAGCTAGCATCTTGCGCGCGGCACGTGCCAGTACAACCAAATGAAAAATAGGAAGTGTTTTTTCCCCTCCTCCGTTTTAAAACACCGAGTTAAATGGAACTCAAAGGCTGTTCTTACCTGCCCCCCGTTTTGGTAAATCCTTCCAGCCGCCTCGGCCCCGGGAGCGCTCACTGACAGACAGACAAAAACACCGCAGCCAGGATGCTCGGCGCGCCTCCTCCTGCTCCTCTTAAAGGGCCAGCAGCACCCGTATCACGCTCCTGTAAGGACATCTCATATACAGTTCCCTCCTAAAGTATTGGAACGGCAAGGTCAATTTCAATTCCTTTGTTTTTGTTGAATACTGGGATTCAGATCAAAAGATGAATATCAGACGAAATGGTATTTACAATTAGTTCTAAACAACTATGGACAGAGCTCCTTTGGAGCCCACCCACTTTTCAGGTGGACAAAAACACAACATGAGACTGATGGGTGTTTCTAGTTGCTTAGGTGTTGCGTTTTAGATTGATACCTTATGCAGTTGGTGACAGAAACATTGTAAGTGCTGTGAAGAAACACCCAAAGACAGCAATCGGTGACAACACTACGAAGACAGGGCAGGGGTAAAGGTATCACAACCCACTGTTGAGAGAATATAGGCCATACTTGACTACAACAGTGGGAAAAAGTGAAAGTCAATCACCAGACCGTAACCCAATAGAGCATGCTTTTCACCTGAAAGGAGAAACCTGGGGGCTGCAGTAAAGGCCCGGAAATGCCTTTCAAATGAAGAAAGCAACAGTGTGGTGAAATCAATGGGTCAAAGTCTAAGTATTTTTCTTTAGGAGGTGCTTGGTGAAAACAAGTTTAAAAGCCACAAATCTAAACCAAAGAGACAGAATTCTGAACTACAATGAAGTTTTGAGGAGACAAGTGTTGCCAGAGTCAAGACATTAGGAACAAAAGGCATGAAGACAAGCCTCAACGACTAGAAAAGGGGCGCTCTGGAGCAAGAGCCCGCAAGATGACATCACCTGACCTCAATCGACCTCTCAGGAGTTAAAGAAACCAATCATCTTTCCATTCTGAGGACACACGCTTTTATACAAACAATAACAGTAGGGGGGATTCCTTCAGAGGCCAATTGCGGTGCCAGGGACCCCAGGATCTAGAGGGCAAACCCTTTATGATCTTCCTGATCCACAAAGGATTGGGATTTCAATAAAAGGCTCAGTAAGCACCTTAATCGACGACTAAAAGGAGCTAGCGTGACTTCTTGATTGGCTTAAATTTGCTATTTAAAATAAAACAATCCTGTTGCAACGGCACCGTGTTGTTTTTACTTCAATCTAGCAGGATTATGGTCCTGAAAATACAAGAGAATTAGATCAATTAGGTTAACACAGTACAGCGTTATCTTCATCACATAAAAACATCAGTTGTTAAGTTCACATACTCAATGGGGAAGCTGGTATATTATTAATTAATTCCAAGTGCCTTTGTCCCCTTTTCCCCAATAAAATGATTACATTTTATTGAGGAACCCCTGTTGGACTAGCATTAATGAGACGTGCCAGTTTTTTTCCCCCCCACCTGGAATTATTTACAAGAGTGTTTCATTACTCAAGAGATACTATTAACTGTGTATAGTTGCACTGAAGCCTGTGTAAAACTTTCACTTTGGCTACCCAATAAAGAACTAGATGGAGGATATAAAACTAGCACTATAATTGAACCCAATATAAATACAAGCGCAAAAAGAAAAGCAAATCTAAACAAACTCACTCTGTAACAACACAAAAGCAAAAATAAATAAATCATTAAGTTGTAGGAAAAGTAATTTAATAGATGCAGTAGTAGAAAAAGATCATGTAAATAAATAAAACTGATCAAAGAGGTAAAAAAAAAAAAACAATGGGGTCTTGGTAAAACAAGGAAAGCACTAATATTGCTACAACAGTGTTAGTTTACAATAGTGCAAGATAATTGGGACAGTAGTAAGTAACAGCATCACCCTTCAGGTGTTCATTCAGAGCTCACATGCTGTGACATCACAGAGCGCATCTTGAGGGGATGCAGGGAGCTGGTCAAAGTCACAGTTTGGACAGATTTAGTGAGGCAGCGCAGTACATTCCATAGCAGGGGGTCCGACTTTTGACATCATTAATCCCGGCAGGAGTCGGACTGGGGACCTGACGCCTCAAACAAACTTACCTCCGATCTAGAGTGCAAACTTTGATTCCTGCAATCGGGGTGAGGATGGCGGAATGTCAGTTATTTGGTGTGTTGACAGCAAGAGAAAACTCCCGGGAAGGTTTTAAGTCTTTTGGCCACCAGCGGCGCTTTGCAGCTATGTCTCAACAAGGCAGTGAAACAAAGCAAATAAAGAGACGAAGGGCGGAAAAGAAGTGCAACCCAACCAGCTTGGAGTCCCAACAACACGTCTCCATCCAAAGATAAAATCGGTTCAGTTTAGAATTTGTCCAAAGCGTTCTGTTACACATCTTTTTTTGTCCCTGTGTGGGCGCATGTAGATGCGTGAGAACGGTGCCGCAGTCGCTCAGGGCCTCTTTTGTAAAAAATGATGTTTGCAGTGCAGATAACCTTCCAGTATAAACACCTGAGGTGTGAGAATAGAGGCGAGGAGGGGGGGAGGCTAGGAGTGATGTGTGACTGGGATGATAATGATGAAGGGGGGGGGGATTAAAGCACGACAGGGTGTCAGTGTGCGTGTAGTAAAACATCGACGACGTGTGTGCCTGTGCCAGTTGCTGTCAGGGCGGGTGGCAAAGCCGTCGGGTGGGAATCACCCCTCGACTCTTCGGAGGCTGGAGCGGCTGTAGGAATTCCTGAAAGAGAAAGCGGGAAGCACGCAGTGTTTATTTCTGCAATATGACCTACAGTCTACAGTAAGCCCCTGCCATTCTGTTGTAACTGCACCACGCAATGACCCAAAAAAAAAATGCAAAGAGTTGGATTTTTAAGCAATACCTGGTAGGTTCCATCCATCCATCCATTATCCAAACAGAAAAAAAAAAAAAATGAATCGGTGAATTTGCCCCCAAGTGACCCCAAGCCACAATGAATTGTTAACTACATATAAATGCCTCACTGTAAACAAGTTAGTAATGGTTAGTAATGAAGTTGAAATAGGCCCAGCAGTCTGTGTGTGAACAACAATGTTTATGAACAGGTTTAATTACACTTGGTCCTCTTTTCCTTCTGGCGTCGCAGTTGATGTCATCAAACACACCGCCTGCAGAGCAGACACGGCATCTGTAAAGCTAAAGCTGAAATAAGTCACGGAGCTTCGCAAAATGTAAACATCGACTTGCGCAGCAAGCGCGCGGGAGTATGATGAACATAAGGTAGGATCATCTCGACACGCTCCGGTAGGCGCTGCGGTTCTGGTTAGCAACAAAGTTCTAAATTGGCCCAGCAGCTAACGCTTGAAAATCTGCGTGTGAACAATAGTGTTTATGAACGGACATAATTAAACTTATGTTTATGATTCTCTCGTCAGTTGGGTTAGTGGGAGAAAACAGGGACGTTATTGAAAAGGACACGAGCAACTGGTGCAGGGAAGAGAAATCTGATGCAGGCAGTGAAGGAGGCCCTGCGAATAATAATGTTGCAGTTAGCCGCCAGAAGAGTATCAACTTTCAAAGAGCGACGAGGATTAAGTGCATTAACATCACGTCATCAGTCAGCGCTGCCTGCAGTAATGTGTATGAGATGTGAACATTTGGTGCTTGAGAACACAACAAACCTGCAGGTTAGTGTATGACAGGCGCTGCTCAGTGTCGCTTTCTTCTCGATTATAAACTAGCTGATAAAAGCGGAAGGAATAAACAAACAACAACAAAAAAAAACAAACAAACAAAAAAAAAAAAAAAGAAGTCAGGACTTTCCAAAAGTCAACGAGGAGCAACAACAACTCCTTTGACTTTTTGAAACATTGTTGCACCATGTGAGTTTTAATTTCCTGGAGTTTACACATTCGGGCTCTCCTTCTCAAGTGTTGGTTTGATGGGGTTGGAAAAGCAGCATGAGCTTATTGTGTGTGCGTGCGTGTCAGTGCGGAGGCGTGATCGTGTGCGCGTGCGCTTCGTGTCTCATATTACCGTTGTGTTTGTGTAGCCGGCGCCGGCAAGGTCCTGTACAGCTGCGGGATCTTGCGGTTGATGAGAGGACCCAGCGCTTCTTTGAGTTTATTGTAGTTCCTCTCCAGCTCTCTGTGGTACTCCCTCTGATCAGGCCCAATCAGAGCTTTGTTCTTCCTCAGGGCATCCTCGCACCTGCATGCATAGAAGAAGAGGCACTGGTGTGTGTGTGTGTGTGTGTGTGTGTGTGTGTGGCTTTGCCTTCACACTTAACATGGGATGTGGAGCATGTCATCACCTCTTTGCAAAGTCTTTAAAGCAAAGGCGCAATTTGTTGTGATGGCGAAAAAGCTTGGGGTCATCGGGAATGTCAGTGAGAAAGACCTGCGCCACCTCCAGGGGGCCCTGTGAAAGGAAGGGAGGAGGGGGGGGGGGGGAGGTTACATATATGCTAAGGAATGTAAAAGTCAAGAGCCAGATTTTAAGCCCCACATGGAGAAGGAGGGGATTTACATTCCACAGAGACGCAGGCCATTTGACACTTTGACTAACACAATTGATAGTGACGGCAACGCACGCGCTGGGCCGGCTCACCTGGTTGACGGTGGTGCCCACGCAGCCCTGCAGCACCATCTGCAGCATCTTGGAGTCAGCCGGGTCCTGGTTCGTGGCGAAGGCCAGCTCCTGCGTCTTCTTCTGCATGTCCTCAATTGCAACCTCGATGGGCACCAAGATGATCTGTCGAAAAAAAAAAAATATTGGAGGATGATAAAAAATACAACAGCGTTACAACTGATTGTCGGGAGTAAAACCCATCTAAATTCTCATCCAATCCAAATGGACGAAATTAGCAATGCTAAGGCTCACTGGCACATTCTGTGTAAAAGCAACTCACAGGAGATAAAAGATTGGAGACCCCTACTGTAGAATCTAAAGTATGGCAGACCTAGTCCACCTACCTCCTCTTTGTGATTGACGTTGACGCGTGTCTTGATGTACGGGAATGCGTGCGACGCCGTCAGGATGGTTTTGCGCTTGTACTGCTCGTGCAGGTCTCCGTGGGCGCGGCCGTCCAGCGTGAACGGCGTGCAGTACATGAAGGTGCGCAGGTTGTAGTTCTTGTCAAAGTAGGTGATTCTTTCCTTGAGTTCGTAGGTGTCGAAGAAAGGCTCGACGTAGGTGATCTGGAGGTAGGCCTGTACGGAAGACAGTGATTGGTCGCATGTTCGACAACATTTCGCGAAAAATGCTCCCTATTTGACACCTACGTGGTCATAAAATGGCTTACATTTAACTCAAACTCCCGCCTTCCTACCATACTCTAAAATGATTCATTTTAGGTTGTTTTAAAGACTTTAAACAGACACTTTGTGCAAATGTGAGTGTGAATGTTTGTCTACATGTGCCCTGCTATTTATTGACTGGCTACCAGTCCAGAGTGTACACCGCCTCTAGTCCAAAAGTCAGCTAGGATGGGTTCTACCTAACCAGGGACCCTAATAAGGACACGCAGAAAAGAAAATGGAAGGTTTGATAAACTCAAACTCTTTGACCCAGCAAAAGTTCAGACACAATTTCGTATGAACATGTCTAAACTACAAACTGACTTTAAACTTTGTTAAACATTATCTGTGGCAGCTTTATAAACTATAGAAGTCGTATATTCTGTACCCTTTTAGATGGCTTGTGTGGAATTTTAGTGCACCTCGACTTACACGAAGGGCGGATCACTACACATTTGAATATTGTAGAAATCTTTATTTCAGTAATTAATTCCAAAAAGGGAAACTCGTACAGATTCATTAAAAACAGGAAAATTATTTTTTAAAGAAGGCCGATTCCTACCTAACTGAATAAAAAAAAAAAATGAAATCTCTGATTTTTTCTGATGTAATGTTTGTGTAAAATCTCAGTCATCCAGGCCATCGTAACCCACGAAGGTGTATCGAGGCAATTGGACTTAAGTTCAGTCAATTCAACCTTTCCAAATTTCTTATGTAATAGCCAAATCTGTGGAGATAGTGAATATGACTTATTAGTTAGCTGTAATAAAAAAATCATTAAAATTGGTAGAAATACTATTTTTTTACTCAGTGTTCTAAATCTACATTATACATGAGTTTCACTTTTTCAATTGAACCTCCAGGGGGCCCTGTGAAAGGAAGGGAGGAGGGGGGAGGTATTGAGATAAATGAAATGTACTGCATACAGTAGGTAACAGGTGTCCACATAGATGCTTGATAACATAAAAACGAAATTAAATAAATGTGTTTCAGGAAATGCATTTTTGTTACCCAGACAACCCACACATGATGCAGGCTCACTCATGGGTGGGATATCTTTTTTCAATTTAGGTCCATTTCAGTTTTTCCCCCCAAACTAGATGCATGGAAAAAATGACACAATGGTCAAACTAATTCTGAATATTTAAGAGTTAAATGCTTTTTCTCAAAGTTTCTTTTTTGTTTTTAAAATCTGTCCTCCTGAACTACTCCCTGATTAGTAGCCCATGTTACCTTGTTGGCATCCAGTTTGTTTTTGTCCACTGGGTTGGAGTCTTTGATGATTTCAACCACCTCATCCCCGTACCTCTCCGAGTAGAACTCCTGCGCGCCAAAGAGATTAATCGTTAGCATCTATGCATCATTTTGATTGGATTAATTCATGATTGATGCACGTGCCTCAAGCCTATGGGAGATCTCAGCCAGCTTGGTAATGGATGGCTCTTTGTAGACAAATTCCTGATCATCCAAGTCGCCAAATCGAGAGCCATAGAAACCCACCCGGAAGTAGGTGCCAAACATTCTCTGAGCACTGGGGGTGTTGGGAGGGCAATGAGTCACATTCATTTGAGTATATTATGTAACTATATCATGAAAAAACAATAAATGTGAATGCATCTAATGTCACTCACCCGTCAATCACGCAGTTGGTGGAACGACATCAAGCAATGACAAAGACAGAGAATATTGTGAATAGAAGAATTTTTACACGAGATACTCATATTCTTGTGAGAATATTTAGACATACTCTGTATGCAATAAAGTTTTAAATTACACCATTACCTCCCATCCTGAACTCTGCAAGAGAAAAATAAGAAAACATCCAGAAGAAATCAGAAAAAGATGACTGTTTTTTTTTGTTTTTTTTAAAGATGCAAAAGCTTACTTGGTTGTAAACTTTGTTGAAGGCGTCCTGCAGCTTCCCGTGGACCGCAGCCAGCTTTTTGAAGTCTCGGTTGGCTTCATGAATGGGCAGAAGAATCTTGTACACCTCATTTATGGCCTCGTACATGGCGGCCTGGATTTAAAGCAAGCAAAAGGAAGTTCACGGTTGAACACATGCCGCCCTTTGGCCGTCTTAATGCGGCCAAGTGTTGTGTTAACACACAGCCTGGCCAGCCAGCCTGTCCTTGGAGAATGCTGATCGCACCATGTTAAAAGAGGCAGCTGCTTGCTCCAGGAGGCCCACCAGGCCTGATTCACTGAAGTATTTTCCAGCGCAAATACCCTCCTCCTCTGGTGATAGGACATCATCCGATACGGCCGACTCCTCCAGCACGTTTGAGGAAATATTCTGTTTATGTGTGTGTGTGTGGGGGGGGGCAGGTAATCAGAATGAGCTTCGCTTACGGGGGGCACAATTATCTGACTTTCTTGGCACTGACTTGAAAGGTGACACAGCCAATCGGCAGGTAGCGGCAATCCTCCAACATGTTGAGGTATTCCGCCACCAACGCGGCGCTGTGGACAAGACAGTGGGCGGCCTCGGCGTGGTTCCCTCTCTCAGAGTGCTTGCCGGCCATGTTCTGAAGCCACGTGAGGCGCAGGTCTGGGGAGTTCTGGTATCCCTTTGCAATCCTGGTGCGATCAAGACTACAATTAACACCATAAAGGAAAAAAGGAAAAAAAAAAGTTGGAATTGTGATGTACGATATATCACATCACCTGTACATCAGGTCAATGAGCATTTCAGGATCCTGCTGATGCTCCTTCATTTTCACAGTGTCTGTAAGAATCATGTGCAGGTTGAACACCAGATCCTGAACCTGCAAAAACAAGCACAATCCATGTGATGTTTTGGATACCAGGCGATATCCCCAAGCAGCACTTTCTATACATACCTGTTCTGGGAAGGGGGTGTCACGCAGTTCCACATTCTCCTCGGCGTAAGTCAGGATGGTCTTGAGAGACCGGCGGAGATGATCCTCATTAAAGGTCTGAGAGGTTCCCACCAACGAGGACAGCGACATTGTGACCTGCATCTTTACTCGGGCAAAATTCTGCTCCCCAAACAGAAACGACACAGGCTGCGATTGTAATTACACAAACACGATCCCTGCGTAAATGTTTGCTTCATTAGCATTGTGCCGGTTCAGGATCAGCGGCATATATACTTACGTTTCCTATCTCAAAGTTTTGCCTCATGAGCAGGTAAAGCGAGGCAGAGGCGTGACTTCTGACGGAGGCGATGCTGCTGCTGCAGTGGCGCAGCAGACGAAGGCACAGGTCGGCACAAAGCTCGGTGTCCTCTTCGAACAGCATCTCTGGAAACTTAACACAACCCATCGCTCCTTTTGCTATCACGTATTTATCTGCTAGTTTGCAACCAGAGATGCAGCCAAGATGACATTTTGAATTGAATGACCAAACAAGGTTTCCCAAGCACATGCCGAACATACCTTAAAGACAAGAGCCCTCTGTGTCGTGAAGCAGTGCTGCAGGAAGAGGGCGCTCTGGTTTCCTGCCATGCTGTGGAGAAGAACTCTCAGCACACCGCCTAACACGCTTTCCTTCAGCTCCGATGCCACCACAGTCTGTAAAATGAAATAACAAGACATTGACAAGATCATGTGATGTCAAATTGAAGGATAACTTGAAGGTGAATTTACCTTGACTACTATCTCCAGTGTATCCAGTACCACCAGAGATGCTTCTGTAGAAAGGTTTCCATCCACAACAGACTCCTGCTCCACCTCAGCTTTCGTCCTGATAGCATAGCATAGTTATAGTTACAAATCATCAGTCCTCGGAAAACGTATGCCGTGAACAGAAGCTTGCTCTGAATTCCGCAAAGTTGCAAATATTTGACGTTTCATTTAAGTACATCCACCGATAACTCTGTAAAATCCATTGCTTTGGCCCGAGCACAAAAACAAGGGAGGGTAGGGTCCTTCATAACATGTACAAATACTATATCAATGCCGAACCACAAATATGCGATGACTTGTTGTAATTTGTCATTAATGCAATGCAAAGAACAAACATACTTGTCGACCCGGTCTGTGTTTTGTCTCCAGTGAGTGACGTTCTTCCTCCACCTCACATTCTCCTGGCTGCCGTAGGGACTCCTCTCTAGGTGTGTAAACGCGTTCCCATGAACACACTTCATAAACACTCCTGACGCATACTCTGCTGCGCTTGCACGCCATCGTTTACCTCGGCAGCGGCGCACCATCTCCTGACGAGCGCCGATGGTACCGAGAATGGCCTCCTCCAGGCGGGCCTTCATGTCCTGAGACTTCTTAAACGTCAAGCTGTTGATCCTCTCCAGAGCCTTCTTCCCCTGCACGCACAAGTCATCCAAGAAATTAGACATATGGGTGTCGCGACGGGGTTGCTTCAGCCATTGGGGGTCTGCTTTTTATAACCTTGTATTCAAAGCAGGAGATGCAGAGATGCAGCAGATCCAGCAGGCGGTTGATTTGCTGCACTGACAGATCCGACACCCAGCGCTCCAGGAGGGAGGCGTCGGCGTTCTTCAGCACCCAAAGGAAGCACACCAGCAGAGTTCGGCTGCACTCGGCCGACAGAGAGCTGCCCTGGCGCCCGGCCTGATGAGGACGCGCAGAGGAGTAGCCAAATGGGAGCAAAGACATCAACAAAGAAGCAGGTGAAAAGAATAGCATTGCAATTGTGGTTTTAAGAGTCTGTAGTGGAGCCTCACCACTGTGGGAATTGCAAATGGGTTAACCTTGGCATGCGGCAACGGGGAGCCGGCAATCGCCATGGCAACAGACTGACTGATAGTGCTGCTACCGTCTAGGTCAGCAATGTCGGCGTGGGCATGGCGGACTCGAGACGGCGTCGAGTCTGCAAAGAAACGAAGAGACGCTCTCTCAGGTGCCATAGTGCCGACAATAAAGCCCGTGATTCTTGAGGAGGTGGACATTTTCAACAGATCTGCAAAAAGGGATTGCTGACCAGAAAAGTCATGAAGCTGATACAGGGCTTCCGTGACGATGGGGACGAGGGGCAAGTACAGCTGAGCGACGTGGGCTCGGACTTGGGGGTCGCTGTAGCGCGGATCGGAGTCGTGGCTGCACAGCAGGGAGTGAACTGCGCTGATAGCTTTTTTATGAAGGAAAAAAACTCTACAGGGGTCAAAACAACATAGTTAAGATTCAAACTGGACAAATACGAATTGCTCTTGTTGAAGCAGAAAATCACAGGTTACCCTTCTCCTTCAGGATCAAGTACGACCGCCAGCTCGGTGAGGAGCAGGCCAGATAGGAAGTGCTGTTGCCGAAATGGGACACAGAGCTCAAACATAGTCGCCACGCCTTGGTCTTGCGCCACACTGGAAAATGCTGAACTCTACACGCAAAACCAAGCCAAAGAAGGAGAGGGGAGCAAACGCGACAGATTATCATTAAACTCACTTATCAGTCCCTTGGGACGCACATTTAGAGCTCCAAAACAAGAGCCGTTATAAAACAATATATTTATTATAGGCAGGAAAGTTAATGAGTGGTTTGCACATCCGCCTCACAGTTCTGGCGTTGAGGATTGGAATACAGGCTTCGGCCTTCTTGTGTGGCGTTCCCAATGTTCCCCCACCAACTTGACAAATGCCAAGGCAGATTTTTATTTTGCATTCAAGTACCTGTGAGGTAGTGGAGGAAGTGGAAGGGGAAGGCGATGCTGGAGGGCTGAGAGTGGAACAGGGCAGGTTGAGGACGACGTAGTGCTCGTGACTGCAAACAATCCGTATGAAGTCCATCCGCAGAGCGTTTAGAGAGCTTGGGTTCGGCGTCATGTGGAACTTGTTGCCAATCTGAGACACAAGGTTGATTAAAGGCGCTGTATTGAAATACAAGGATAAAGGGCAACGAGGGGGGGGGGGGGGGGTGTTACCTGTTTGTAGTAGGAGCGGATGAGGTTGAACACGAAGCCTCTGTCCATGAGAGAGAGCAGATCATTGAGGAAGAAGGCCAGACTGCTATTCAACCTCTCCACGAGCTCCACATCCTAGGTGGCAAAAAAGACGGCAGCGAGATCATAAACAAAAGATTAAAAAAAAAAGACTCCTTTAAATTGATTTGTCTAGATTCCCTCCGTGCCACCTACCTTGTGGTATCTGCTGCCAATGTCTGCACTGACGGAACAAACAAGCGCAGCAATGTCGTCCACAAAGCGGTCCGGGAAGCGCTGGCGTCGGGGAATGTCCAACTTTGAGGTGAGGAACAAGTGTTGGGCCATGCTTTTGCCCTGCAAACAACAGAATCTTTGTGATAATGTCACCTTCCCTATGTGGGAAGAACACGATCCCAAATGTTTGCCAACCATGAGCTGAAAGAAGAACCAGGCCTGCTGCAGCGCCGCTTCCCTCACATTGCTCGTGCTAACCACCCACTGCAGAGCCAGCTCTTCGTGGAGCAGCTAGACGTGGACCGAGACACAGCAAGTTTCAGACAATATAAGGTGGAGCTGGAATTCATGCCAAACAAATACATCTTAAATCAATTAGAATAGGCGTGTAAAGAATGATAATGAGGATTGTAATTCACACAAAGCGTTGATGAAAGACAAAAGACTTGATGAATTAGTTCGGTAGACGTGTGTTTTACCTTTTTCGTAATCTGCCTCGTAGGGACTGAAAATGAGGCCACGCTGTCCAAAAAGGCAGACATGCGATTGTTGCGGCGGTCGTTTGCCTAACTCGGCGTGATGGTGAGGTGAACACACACACACACACACACATATATATATGTATACACATACACATATACAGATGAGGACAAAGTGGGTGTGACAAATGGAACTACACGTGTGCCATGCAAAAACTCAATAAGCGGCTCGTTAAGCGACAGAAATGATGAGAAAGGCAGGTGGGATGCAGCATGCGGAATTAGGAGCAACCTGTGGAGCACAGAGATAGGAAAGGACTGCTGAGAGATAATCCACCAGATTAAGGGCTGCACGAAAAATCAAAATAAGATCATTCGTTTGTTTTGTCAAGTTGTATAGACAAGCGAGAGAGCACCTCTAAATCCTCTTCTTAGCTATGCCAACAAATGGCTAAAGGGCAGGACATTAGGGGAGGGTAATGCCGGGTGTGGACACACCATACATCGTAGTTCATTCGGTTCTACGCTATATACAGCATGATCTTAAATCCCAGAGTCGTGCAACTCTAAACCGCGATGGAAGCGGGTGGGAAGGTTGAGAGGGCTTCTGCACCTGCTTGAGCTCACAGCTGGAGTTGGGGTTCCGCCGTAGCACAGATCTGGAGCCCCCGGGGGCACAAGCAGAGTTTACCCAGGAGTGGGAGCGATCAATGCCCTGACAAGAATACACACGCGCAGACACACGCAGAGAGTGTGGCAGGAGGCAAGGACACAGTGAATAATTCTTTGGTAATTGCCATGAAAGCAAAAATCGGGGAAACGTACAGAGCAACCGAAAGTAAGGAAGGGTGGGGGGGGAAACAAAGAGGGGAGCTGCACAAAAGCACAAAGCGTAATTGGCATTAAACGACGTCATTCAGCATAATTGCTAATTGACGCACGCTGCTGGAAAGAATTGAGTCAAAACAGAACAGTAATTGCAGCATAACAGACAAATAATTCCACAAAACATGCACTGAAAACATGACACAAACATAAAATATATCTTTGTTTCCTTTTTAAATATATAAACAGCGTGACAATGAAGAAATGAGTCATAGACAGACCAAATAAACTATAGGACATCAAAGTGACAATTTATCAATAAATAAGTCAGTAAGCCTTAAAATGAGTCTCAAGAACTACTGACCAAAGAAAAGTGAGGTACCTTGCTGCCGATGATCCTTTGCACTTCTTCATCAGGGGAAACCGGAGTGCTGGCCAAGTCGGGGTCGGAGTTGCTGATACTTTTGGAGCGAGCCAAGTTAAGGCTGCTCGGACGCCCTGTCGCTCTGGAGAAGGTGGCGTACTGCAACGGCATCTCATAGGAGAGCGCGCCAGCTGTTGGCGGAAAAAGACGTGTCACTGGGCTGACGAGAGCGAGCAGGAGGTCGCGTCCAATGATATGACTCTCTTTTTCTCCCCCTTTGCATTTAACAGCTTACTCGGCGCCGACATTGCTGGCTCAGCAGTTGGCAGTCGGAAGCAGTAATGGATGTAGGACGCCAGCAGGTTGTTGCGCCCATGCTGGTCCTGGTTGCCCTCCAGATTTTTGTGGATCTGGTTGACCAAAAGAGCCATGGCTTCAAAGGCAGCGCGGCCAAGATTTACTGTGGACGAGCCAAGCACAATATTTAACGTGGCGGAGTGATAAATTGCAACCACGACTCACGAGGCAACAGAAACCGACTGAATGTGTGGAACCAAGAGTTCAATATTAACTCACCAATTTGACCTGCGATGACCGGAGGGTAGACGATGAGCTGAATGAGTTTGTTGAGCAGCTGGTGTAGGAACCTGACGCAGGTGTCCAGCAGTGCCCCCTTCAGTGCGGCCATGCTGGCCTTCAGCTCGCCCTCCATGTTGGACTCGGTAATGATAACGTCTTTCAGGCGGAAAGGGAAGGAGTATTCCTCCAGTACGTAGACTAAAGTAAAGAATTTGTCCAGGTGGGGATCCTGGGGGGTATAATACTCTTTTGATATTTTCAGAAGACACACATTTAAATCTTTTACATCTCAATTAAAGCCATATTTGGTGCTGAAACATTGTTGTGTGGAAAAAAAAAAAACATGTTTACATGTCTGCTTCTTAAAAAACACTAATAATAAATCAATCAAAACTTTGACAAATGCAAATGTATGAGTTTTGCACAATTATGTGGCAGGAGCAGCACAGTGGATTTGTGGTTAGCACGTCAGTCTTACAGATGGTCGAGCAACAGCACTCAACAACAACAACAACAGCTTTCATCCACTAGAATGCACAACGGAATCCTGTCATATCATGGACAACATTAAGATTAACACTTCATCTACAATTTAAAAAGCTATTACTGAGATTGGCAAATATCTTGATGATTTACAGATGCCTTACGTGTACTTTATGCGGCAAGTTCAATTTCTACTCAGCCTAACATTTACTATTTCACGTAGGAGGCGACGAGCGAGGAACAAAAAACACTGTGAGGATTACGATTCTGAACGCAAATGCTCCTTTTGATCCATTTTGAATAAACAAATGGAAATTGTGACACCCACGCTCATTTACTGGCAATAAGCAGTCATCATAACTTCAGGGCTTCAAAGAGAAGTCGCGCTCCATTCTGCTGCCAACTTCCAACAAAAGTGCTGACTAGAAACCCGATGCATGTTTCACCCTCACAGGCCGAGTGAAAACAGAAACAGAAATAGGCGGGATTGGAGTCGCATTGGCATAGACGTCGGCGTACCTGCGTGTGCACTGAGGACGTCGCTGTCACCTCCACATTGAAGACGCCTTTGTGATTATCCACCCACTTCATGCCTGGCAGCTGAACCTGCCGGGGTGACATGCGACCCATTTAACTCAGTCAACTTGCATATGGGGCTTTTGCAGTGATACCCATTATTCTAGTCAAACCCACTCACGTCGGGGGTGAGTACAGAGTAGCTGGGCGGGGGCTTCTCCACAGAGACGGGTAAACTGAAGGAGCCCGTGCGCAGTCGGCCGTGCTGCATTAGAGGGATCCACTGTGGGTGGAAAGCGAAGGGGAGCCGCGTCTTACTGACGGCCAGGCTATAGAGGGAGCTATCAAACAGTACGCTGAGTGTGGGTTGAGGTTTCTCACAGTGTAGCCCACGGGAGTCTCCAGAGGAGTGTTCTGTTTGGTTTGGCAGCTGATGTGGTAGAAGGTAAAGAGAAGATGGTGGTTGTCTGTGAGGTTGGCAGGAATTTTCAGCTTAATCTCCTCGTAGAACTCAGGAGACCTGAGGGAGGAGGGGCAAGAGTTAAATACTCAGCTTAGCCAGGGGATTCTGAAGGGAATTTTCAGCAGGCTGGAGGAGGGGGGTTCAAGAAAGGGAAAGGATGGGAAGCGCACTTGTTGTGGTAGATGATGGGGGTGAATGCCTCTTTCGTGAATTCGGCACAGCTCGACTTCCCAAAGATGACCTGCACAAACACGCGACAGTAAAACACTTTTAAAGGTCAATAGATAGCACACATCAGGCAGCGTCATCAGACAAACAGCTGAACAACAATACGTGTCCCAGTTTAACTCACTGTCAACAAAGTCTAAATGTGTTTATTTTTGTGGGAGTAGTTTGCAGCGGTGTAAAACTGCATTGAGGTTGTGTTCCTAATATATTGTCTTTCAGCTCAATACGGTAACCAAAATGGAGAAAAATCTTATTATTACAACTGCATAAAAAAAAAGTCGTTTATAACTACACTTTCCGGTTAATAATGTCAGTTACAGCTAAAATAACACACCAACAAAGGAGTTTCTTACACAGGTTTGAAATGGCGTAATGCTGAGATGGGACATAGCTCCTCTTTTAAGTATCGGGGGTTCAAACTCAAGTTTGTGTGTCAAGTTAACTAATCCATCTTCACACCACTCACTAAATGTCACTAAACTTTCCTTCATCCGTCCCTCTTTCTCCACTTTGAAGATCTTCCACAAAAGACATCTATATAATATTCCACCGGCCTGCGGCTATTCTTGCCATGGGAATTACGCTCTCTCGCGTGGCAGAGAAAAGCGGTGGGTGACTCACCGGCAAAGCTTGGCTGGGGTCTTCTGCCGCCATGAACTGAACTTTCACGGCGATGTTCCTCACCGAGCCCTGGCGGCTGCTGAAGTTCAGACTCTGCGGGTAAACGTAGAGCAGGTTCCTGACAGGCAGAGATAAGGGCACAGGGCAAAGATTGAATTGATTTTCATTCAAATTTTGTACAAAGAACAGTTCTAAAACATTGATGGAATGCATATAACAACATTCAGCAAAACACGCCGCAGAAGCGTGACCTAGAATTGACTGTGCCTGGTGAACGTGACCCATGCTGCGCCACTTCAAACATTAGAGGTAACTTCAGGCCAGCTCCCCAACAAGTGTTTGCTCACCCACCACTTTCACATTAATTTCACATTCGATACGCAAAGCCTCCTCGTGTGAGTCAAAAATAGTTGAATAAATACAAGCGAAAACACGTGTCACGTTGTTTGCGACCCATCTCTAGTATGTCGGCGGTTGCATTTTGCGGAGGGTCACTAAGACCAAAGTCAAGACCTGGGATCGCACCATAACTGAGCTAATGTTTGACCAATTCTTGCATGTACACATCAAATAAAAGGCTCGTCAGCTGCACTCGTGCTTCACCATCCAGTCGGTATCCCAGTGAGATAAGTCCACAAATGCCAAAGTGTTTATTGTACTGGTTGTCTGACTTTGAAATCAGGACACTGTCCCTTAGTGGCTGGATTGTAGTCAGGAGAAAAGTCACTGCCTTTTGACCGACAAAGTGAAACAGAAGATAAAGAAGCCGCAGGCGACTGCTATCAAACGTGATGATCTGGAGCCTGTGCTTGCTATATTTGGCCGGGGGACTCGGAGCAGTTCACGCGGGCCCCGTCAAGCGGGCGGGCAAGACTGAGGACATAGTCGCCCCCCGGGAGGACGTCAACGTGCTCATGTTTGGCGTCGTTCAGTTGGGCGAGTCCCTCAACAATGTGTACGAAAGCACCGAGGGCAAGGTGGCGAACATCCTGCTGACTTTGAAGGAGCACGAGGGTGCTCTCGGGCGGCTCAGGGAGCAGACGGCGCAGGCTGGCGAGGTGGAGAAACAGATTAAGGGAGTGATAGAGCTGCTGCAGGTAAGGAGAAACAAGATTAAAGCACATGCCGTTACAGTAAATGCTCGTTATCGCATGGGAGAAGGCACGGGTTGGGGTGGGATGTCACTCAAGATAAAACCAGATCATGAATGAGTGCGTCTGACAACTGTGCAGACATAACAAAGTCTCTTTACTGCCTTTTGAACTTATGTCTTGGCGATTTAGCTTTCATCCGAAATAGAGGAAATTAGCTTAACCGGTCTCTGGGTAAGACTCCAGCTCACTGGCGAAAGGAGATGGATTGACATTATTCAGCCATATGAATGGGGCTAAATATTCACTAAAGTTACAATGATCACATGGTGGGGCAGCTTCACAAGTGCTATTTGTGGCGACTGAAGATAAAACGTGGGGATGCTCTTTTGGTGTAGGACCAGACGTTCGAGCAAGAGACTCAGACCAAGATGAATGAGGGTCGGCTGGCCGACATCGAGCGGGAAGAGGCGGCGCTTTGGACGAAAGTGAAAAGCTTGGAGGCCTACCTAAACAGCACATTCCCCGCTAGCATCAAAGCGCTGCAGGTAAGCTGAACTTTTCTTGTCACACTTGCCAGACAGCGTTTTTTGGTAAGTGGGGCGGGACTCAGCGCGGGGCTTATCTTTATTGGCTTCACTGATTTTAGGAGCGAGCTGCCTTTAATGCCAGTATCTTGAAAGGTCTTCAGCATTTGACCCAGTTTCAAAGGCAGAAGATTGACAAGCACGGCGAGCAGCTCTCCAAACTGCAGAGGATGGTGAGCGTGGGGCTGCATTGAATTTCTCATTAGTCTTCAGTTGGGTTCATTTTGCTTTGTTTCTCGTCTTCCAGAGTGAGGCGCTATGAAATTTCGACGGATGATCGACATCATCGGCACTGAACACCCACAGCACTCCCTGTCACCGGTGCAACACACTATCGATGCTGTTTGTTATGCAACACTACAAGAATGCATTTTGCTTGTTGTACTGTGACAGTTTAATTATTAAAAAACTTGATATTTAAAATATTTGTATTTACTTTGGTACAAAAAGATGATTTTAATAAAGCATGTTAACTTGAGAATACCCTTCCCACAGAAAAAAAACACAACAGACGAATTAAACAAAGTGACTGACTGGTTGAATAGAAAGGAGAATGTGGCGTGGCTTCTTTGTGAATGTTCACCTGTAGGAGGTATGCGGTGTATATACATAGCGAGCAGGAAATTCCAGCATTTCTTTGGTGGGGCGAACCCGCAGGTCCGGGTAGGGTTTTACGTGGAGCAGCTCGGGTGACAGGCAGTAATGAGGCGAGTCCGGCGCCGGGGAGATGTCGATTTTCAACTGAGCTGTGTGCGAAAAAGAGAGAGACACGAGAGATAAAATGAGAGCTCATTCACAGAATAAAACTCAGGCAATAATTGCATGAAAGCTACTTGCAAGTTCACCTGTGACAGGCCTCAGTCGCCGCAGGACAGAGGACGGCCTCCGCATGTCTGCCAGAAACTTGTATAAATCTTCGTCACTCAGCCTGTCCCCTTCCTTCATAAAGCATCACAATTGGGACTCAGGGTGGAGCAATGGCAAGAAACAACCTTAACTGACAAATACTGTATGTACTTATTCTTATATTAACATGCCGATACATTCTCTTTTTTCTTGTTGACTGCAATGTCTCAAAAACAGAAATCCGGCAGAGTTCTGTTCTGAATTTGTATGTAAGTCGCAGAAGCTCCGTAGTCTTGAATATATTTATGCTTGAATGTGATACCAGCTCAACCCCCCCCCCATTGAAATTGACCAGAAACATTCCAGATAATTTCCACCCCTTTCCAAGCACAATCACTAACCTACACAAATCCAGCAGTAAAGTTTTTGTATGTAAAACGCTTCTAGGCCATAAATACAAAATACTCAAATGAAAAACAGTAAGTGCAGCAGTAACTGAGCTTTGCCTCTTGTGCCGTGTGATGTGACAATGTACTCTTACGCCGCTGCACAAACCAGCTCATTGCGTGACGTTAGAAACCTCGAAACGTCCTAATTACACAAAATATTTGTATGAAAAGCACTTTTGCGCCGCAAACATAAAATGGAATGAAGTTTGCCTTCTTGCTGCGCGATGGCATTAATTATGCTGGATGACGTTCATAACCTCGAAATGTCTGAACCCTCGTAAACTATGGGCCCTCTGAAAAAATTCCGGCACGACTGTTACATCGCAGTATGTGTCAAATAATCGAATTAATGAACCTGTTTGAAGAAGTTGGTGACAGTCAGCGTGGCCGGGCGGAAGGTGGCAAAGTTACACACGTCGTCCCCAACACTCATCCGCTCAAATCCCCTCTTCTTCCTCTCGTTCCACGTGCCGTGGCCTTTGCGCTCTGGCAGGAGGGAGAGAAGCTCGATGATGCAAGAAAGCGCATGTTGGATGTTTGAGCCCATCACGCAACGGCTGGTGCAGTACCAGAGTCGGAGTCCGGGTCCAAGCGGTCCAGACTTCCCGCACTACTGACGATGTTGAGAAGGTGAATGGCCGTCCAGGCGAAAGGCATGCGGAAGCAGCCGAGACGATTGCAAGACTGCTCTGCCTGCAGACGCAGCTTCTCCAGCTTCTCCTTGTGCTGTACGCAGACAGAACATTACATAACGATAACTTGAAAGAGATCCAATAAAAAGCCTACAGTATTTGCGAAGGCCAGTCAGTTGGTAAATATTGCATCCAGACAGACATAATTGTGCAATTGGACAGTAAAAGCATTCCATGTGAATGCCGGCTGCAGGTCGTGACCTCTGCGTCGCATACATTACCTTAGAAGAGTCGGATTCTTTCATAACCATGTAGGGTTCACAGCACTCTCCGATGTCTCCTTGCTGAAGGACCTTCTCAAGCTGCAAGAGCAGAAGCATTCATATTCAGCACTCACGGCCAATGTCATTGGAGGAGACGCGACAAACGTCTCATAAAAGAGCAGATGAGCTCATTCATGATCAATCCACATTACTCTGCGTAATTAAGTTTTTTCTGCCTTTACCTTAATGACCAAGAAGATATCAGCGGACGGGTATGTGATGGAAAAAATGGCCGATCGCGCCAGAGTGGAAATGGCGATGTGAGGCGTGTGGGGCTTGAGCAGGCTCTTCATCTGATCCGAGTTCAGGTCGAAGTAGAAATTTTCGGAAATCTGTCAGGGGAAGATGGGATCGAGAGATACGGGAATGGTTGGGGGGGAGGAGATGGGAAAATGGGAATGAAAATGCACGTTGAGGAGATGTAATTGAATTCTGACTGAAACCACAAGGTCACTCAGGGCATTTTAAGGCAGGGCCAAATTCAATAAGGCGCGCATGAGCTCAGTGTTTTACCGAATTAATGCAATTCTATTGATAAAATACGATTATACCTTTTTCTTTTCCTTGACATCATACAGAGCGAGCGATCCAAATATTGGTTCTATTTCAATCTCAAATCTGAAAACATAAATACGATGGTTGGACTCTTGAATAAATCACAACGGTGAATCTGTTGGACTGCAAATGTTACTCACTTGAGAGAGAGACACTTGACCATGATTCTCTGGCCACAATGTTCTTTGGGCACTTCGGGGACAGAGCATCGCTCCACGGCTTCGTCCTGGAGAAAAATAAATAAATAAATAAAAAAGCACGCCCGCACATACATGCACACAGACACACAGTCAAACACATGAACGCGCACGCACAGGCGTCATAGCAACGTGAAAAGGCAGCACACAGTGCAAGAAAGGGATAGAAAGTGGTTTGAATGAACAAAAAAAAAAAGAACACAGTGGAAAGCAAACACTAGATGGGGTGAGGATGTTTAAAATTGCAATATGAGCAGTGGTCCCGGCCACATTTACAAAAACACTGAATAAACTAGATTAGTGTTGAAAAGTTCACTTATTTCAGTAGTTCAAATAAATATTATAGATTCACTGAACAAATGAGAAAATAACTTTCAGGAGGGTTGGCAATATTTTTTTCCATTTCATTTTGTGTTGGCAAAATCTAAAGGGTTCTTGTTTTGAAAAACATGTTCGGCGAGATCAATGGCCCAAAAGTCAAGTAATGACACAAACCTCGTCGGGGGGCGGGTAGAGACCCAACAGGTTACCATGGCGCCCCTGCAGGCGAGCCTGCGTGTTGTGGCAGTCCATGTCCTCGGGCCCCGTGCGCTCCAGCACGGACGGTAGGAGCACGTCAGGGGCAGAGTTCTTCAGGTCAAAGATACTGGAGGCCCAGCTACCCCGCGGCGTCTCATCGATGGAAGTGGAGCGCCGCTTTGCGTCATCCTGATGCAAGAGACGACGGGGGGGGGAGGAGAGGTGACATCGTGTGTCATTGTTTCTGCTCAAGAACTCGCTGCAGATATTGTTGAAAGATGATGTGAACAATGTGCTGGGGCTCCGATTTCAATTCCTTTATCCATCCAGACTTACGTTAGTTCATGTGACCAGTGCTTAGCATTAGTATAGCATATCACGTCATTAGGAACACCTGCACAATCCAGTGAGAGCTGTCTCAGATATTCAGCCTTGCTTTTTGTAGATAGGTCAGTCATCTGTCAGTTGTTCAAGATATTTTAGGTACATGTACCAAAAAAAATGTGCTATTGAGCACAGCCTCCAGGCTCCAATAATAAATATATAAGCCATTCCCATACTGTACTATTGTTAATCATCCAGGGGAAACATGTCTTCTAATTTGCAAGTTGGAACTAAAAACATGGTGCACAATATGTCTGATTTAAATTAACATTTCAAAACTGAGAATGCTTATATATGTGAAGGTAACGTTTTGAATACAGCTCTTGCATCGGATCTCATTAGATTGTGCAAGTGTGCCAAATGAAGTGGACAGGTGTCTGTCTGAAACGCCACTGCGCGGCCAACAGCTACCTGGTCGTCTTGGCGCTCGGCGCCAGCCGTTTCATCCAGTTCAAAGTTCTGTTTGAACAGGCCTCGCTGCCTCTCCCGCTGTCGCTCGGAGCTGTGCGGACTGTGTGTGGTGCTATAGCGCTGATATCTAACAGGGGGGGGCACAACCGAAGATTAGCCTGGTGACAACTGAACAGGGGCAAAAAAGCACCGCAGGTTATTAAAACACAGAATTCAACTGGTTCCCGTGCGTCTGGCAGTTACTTTCTCTGAATGACAAGCCAGTCATCTGTGTAGACAGCCAGGGCATCCCGCACTCTGGGATCCAGTGCACTGAGTAAGAAAAACACATGAATAATTAAGCAGAGTGTGTCTTTAATATTTATGGTTCCTTCAATGTCACAGACTGGAATGCTTTGTTCCAATATCGACGTCACATTTGTCTCCCGCTAACTACAGTAAAGTAACCCCGTAAAGTGAAAAGGTGTTCCAGCGTGAAGGACTACGCGCTTACTCTTCCTCCTCGGGCAGCGGAGGCTCCAGTGTGGTACACTCTTTGTCCATGTGGTGGAGCTCCAAGTCATCCTGGGGGAACTCCACCAGCTGCCTGAGTGGGCCCGGCTCTACCCCAGGAGCGTGGCTGCTCACATATTCCTCAAAATCCAACGGCTCCACTACCTCAGTCAGGGGTAGCTGTAGAGGAGAGGAGACAAGAGGTCAGCCAAATGTCACATACAATTGATGTTAAAATGACTCTGGGTTATCTCCTTTTTCCTTGCAGATCGTGATGAATACGCCATATCTATTCCGCAAACTGTCTGGTGTGTTCACCCATGAACGTCGGGTTCATTTAAAAAATTTGTCGCCCTTCCATCAGGGCATTAATGATATTTCTGTAAACACGGCCGCTTATGTAAGTACCCTCATTCAGCGTTATCCCGACGTGCATCCGTCCATGCAGAAAGCTTATCAAACAACAAGGCTCGGGCAGGCATATCCTCTCTCTTGAAAAAAAAAACAAACAAAAAAAACAAGCTAACTCTCCAAACGGTCATACCATATTTTTAGTCTGTCTCTTTGAAGTAGTTTCACAAAGCTCCATTCACTGACTCGCTAATTGCATCTTTCAAGCCGGAGGTAAACAAAGTTAAATAAGGGTTGACTCACGGGATGGTACACAGTTCCTCGCTTTTTGGACATTAGGGGTGAGCCGTACTCTCGGGACACTTGCTTCCGAACCTCTGCGGCGACGGTCCTGAGAAAGGAGAAACAGAAGGGATGCAACTTAACATAACAGAAGCGCAGCTGAAACAAAGTGTTGCATGTAAAGAAAAAGAAAAAGATGATTAATTCATTTTGTGTAGTACCCATTTCTAAACTGAACATCGCTGCAGAGATTGGTGGACACAAGGTGACAGTTTAAAAAAAAAAAAAAAAGTACTATTTGAGGGGTGGCGTTTGAATTCAAGTGGGAGACGGACCATGCGTTTAACTGAGGCAGGGCGTCTACACGAGTGTGGGCCACCATTTTAAGCAATATGCTATTTTCCCTTGGCTCGTACATGAGCAGCACTGATCACAGCATTATTCTATGCTCCAAGGCCCCAAAAGTTGGAACAACTTGTTTTAAAATCCTAATCCCTTCCAATTCTTTCTTCTGAAAGCTTTGATGCTGTGTTTCCTGCGCCTTCTGCCGTCAGCTCTGACAAGATGATGCTCAGCCAACAGCTGTTCTCAATGGACATTCAGGCACATCCAGCACAAAAAAGGAGGCGAGCTGGCTTACGGGCACGGAGCCAGAGCTCCGTCTCGTCTCTTTGACGGAGTTACGGCAAATGAGAGGCTTTAAGAAGGGGGGCGAAAAACAACCCCACCACAATCCTCTCAATGAGACGGCAAGCAGCTGCTACTAGAAAGTCACCAAATGGCAGTTTGCGTCACGTGAACAGCTGTAATGGCAATGCAACGCAGCTCTTATGCTAACCAATCTTTTCCCACCACACATATTTCTATCATGACTGTTCTTGTTAGTATAACAGGTGAGCCGAAGCCTATCTCAGACGGCTT
This sequence comes from Filicampus tigris, assembly GCF_054856515.1. NCBI lineage: Eukaryota > Metazoa > Chordata > Actinopteri > Syngnathiformes > Syngnathidae > Filicampus > Filicampus tigris. Next base: position 6,505,203 of record NC_141232.1, read on the forward strand.
TGGGCAAGAGCAAGGGTAATCCCTGGACTAGTCACCACGAAACTACAAAGGAAAAACCACCGTTCACGCTCACACGTGCACCTGTGAGCTTTTTAGTCTTCACTGAACCCAACATGCATGTTTTGAGGATGTGGGAGGAAATCCACGGGAACACGCAAACTCCATAAGTGCGATTCCCACAAAAAACTGGGACCTATTTTGTGCAATACCAACCTTAACAGATGTGCATAAAGCTTCTGCAGTTTGGTCTGAGCACCTCCATGTTAAAACAGGAAATGGGAAAAGCTATCAACCACAGGAGCAATGGCCAGCACATAACTTCCCACCCTTTCCTGCATCCGGCAAGACACAATAGTCCAGTGGAGGAGAGACTGGGTTCAGGGAAACAATACTGACTGGAACATCTCTCTGTGCTGCTATGCAGAGTGCTAGATAAAATGCATTCAAGTGATGGGGGGCCAATACACTCCTCAGCAAAGAGTGGTGAGATCAATAGTGACACTTCCTGTTTTGCTGTGTCTGCAAGGTTAAGCTGGGGCCCGAAGACAAACCCTTCAATTAAGAATGAAGATAAGGTGATTTGCAGGTAAACCCCTCAATTACAGTTTGGCAAACGGGAAGCCGAAGCTGTAAATAGCTTAACACACCCTACTATAGTGTTTTGATGACAGCTAGATTGTTAGGTGTCGTGCCTGTGTATGCATACGAGTGGAAAACAGAACGCTGTCACAATTAGCCACTAGCAAATGACGTCACACTAGCGGCTTAGCTTTAGTTGTACAGTTAGAATGACACTCATACGAGACACCACTAATCAAACTTTAACGGCCGATTCATTCATTTTAATTTAACGCTACCTCCAAACACTGTCCAATTCAAAGTACTGATGACGGTAATAAGCTAAATGAGCTGACATACACCTTACAAAAGCGCTTTTCCACGGCGGCACCACAGCTAAACAATAACTTCTCACCGGTTGATTTTGTGAGCAAACGCCCGCCTTTCGCTCGCTGTGGACGTCATGGCGTGTCTCCATGTAACAGTAACTCGTCGAAGACGAGCGGGGGAGACTCTCGTACTTTCTCTCCCGTCCCGTCCGGTGTTGTGTTTTTGTGGTGAGGAAGGCGAAAGGGAAAGAGAGCCAGAGCGAGAGCGCTTCCTCTGAGTCCACGCTGGGAACCTGGCCGGGATCCCTTGTTCCTCCTAGTGGCAGGGAGGCGAGCCAAAGTCAAGTCAGCCGTGAGTAATAGGTACACCTCCGGTACTGCTCGAAAATAAAATACCATCACACATCAAACGTCTTACCCTTTAATTTGGCGTACAAGGAAACTGCATTATCGTAATGTTTCTGAATCGACTTAGCTGCACAATTTGAGAAGAGACGCCAAACGCTTTGTGATTATAGATTGCAATACATAATATACGCAAACTGCGTGGACCTCAGCTGGTATTTTATTGTACTTCCGGTCTGCTCGCGGTATAGAATGAACGCCGTAGCACCTGCATATCCCAGACAACTCACCTGACCGGTTTTAAGCACTTGGGAATTGCCTATAAAATTCAAATTTGATTTCTGACATACGTACACACAGGCACGAATAAACACACTATTCATATAATACTTATAATTAAAATAAAAATATAATTGTATTTATATATGTATTGTATAGAGTAATTTAAAGCCCTGAAACCCGTGCTTCAAAATTAATTTAAAAAATAATTCCCCCCCTTCCCCCAAATAAAAACGTCGATGATGTGCAATTGAGTAAAACCATAAAAACAAAGACAACTGTACAGTAGTTCTTTGTTGTCACGTCACGCTGTGTGGCTGCAAAATAGCGACACCTATCGAGGACGTCGAGGGTGGCAACACCATCATAGGGTGCTCTAGCGAGACAACGCCTGCAGGTGGCGCCTTAGACCACAAACCATGGGGGGAAAACAGTTGGTTGTCATATTTGACCTCTATAGGAAGTACAGTGCAATTAAGTATTCTTTATTAGAATAAAAAATGGTACTTTCAGGATGGCAGGCCCGAAATTAATGCACTACATATTTAAATTTCTATATCCATCCATTTTCTATAATTGCTTATCCTCATTAGGGAGGTGGGTGAGCTGGAGCCTAAACCAGCTGACTTTGGGTGAAAGGCGCGACTGGTCACCAGACAATCACATGGCACATGTGGACAAACAACCCTTCCCACTTATGGACAATTCAGAGTCTTAAATGTATGTATTTTCATGCAAATAATGAATGACAGTGACTAATGGATGAGCTGTCGATGGATTGTAAAAGTCCTTCATCCCCAGATGAACTCATTCCATACCCACCACCACCACCACCACCACCCACCCAACAGCTGCCTATTAAGAATGAATGCAAGCCACGCTGCAGCCTGCCTTCCTCCCTCCTCATCCTCCTCCTAGCCCACTATTCAGCACCCTGGAGAGCGTCTGCAGGTACCCGAGCTGTCCCCTGTGAGGCGGCTGCATGAATGGCGTAGTAGAAGACGACAGGGGATTAAAAAATCCTGAAAAAAAAAAAAAAAGCATTTTCTTAAGCCTTTTTTCTCCTGTGTTGCTTTTCTTGATAAACAGAACCAAAACAGTGGGAGCAGATCAGAGACAGGAAGCTGCCGGGACAGGGCGGTGATGTTTAACACCTGACACTCTGCTGATGTCATCTAATTACAGTACAGCGGTAGGGACTGAGCCGGTTTGCAAAAAGTGAAAAGCCATGTATAATTGACGGCCATTATAAATGCATTGAATTTAAAAAATAAAAATAACTATATAAAAACATTGATGTTGCTTTTTTACTAAAATGTATTTCTGTAGCACTTTAAGATCAACCGCAGCTGTAACAAAGTGGTGTGCACATAACATAAAAGAAAAAAAAATTCAACTGAAAGGAGATGCGGAGTTTTATTTAATCTTCTCGAATACCGTCGCTGTCCTGTGAAAAACACGTATGTTCAATTTTGTATTTTTTGTTTTGTTTTTTAATTTTCACGTAAATGCGACATTTGTAACGCGGCAACACCATTCATGAAAAAATAGGAAAAATGAATTATTTTTTTCTCTTTTTTGCATATGAGTCTTATGAGTCCACTGTAAAACACAAGCGTGGCAATTTTGCCAAATCTGTGCATATACATACAGTAAAAGGTCAAAGGTAAGTCGTGTGGGGCATCGACTCTTGGCTATTCTGCGATGTAATTGGTTTCCTACGGCGTGTTCAGCTTTAATGTTGTTCCTTGAGCATCTGAATGCGACTTGCAGAGTTTGTGTGACATTGCAGCGTCCTTGCCTGCCCGAGTAGTTGCACGCCCCACCTCCTCCTCTGAGCCAGCCTCCTCCATTTTTCCCTTTTCTGCCCGCACCTTCCTTGCCTCGCCGTCTTTCAATTCCTCGACCGGCACCATTGTTCCAGTGCCCAGCCCCCACCACAACGAGAACCCCCCCCCCTCACACGCACAAACATACTCCTCCATGCCCTCCTCCTCCTTCCACCGCAGCCGCCGCCGCCACTGCTGTGCAAGCAAAGAACAAAAGAGAGAGTGTCAGACACCACCCACTAGATCTCTTTCACTCAACGGCCCCCACCCTCACTTCCAGATGGGGTTCCCTTGTTTTTTTTTTTTAAAACAAGGTTTCTCTCAACCCCAAGAGTCCTCCAAAATGGACCCCTCCACCCCGAGAGCCCACTACTCAGCTGCCCGTCATCCACCTGCTCCGCCGCCACGCGCCCATGGCCAGGATACGCCTCCCTAGCCCCGGCCCCCACCGTCCCACTCCACTTAAGACTACTATTAAAATCATTAAACACTTTTTTTTTGTACTGAGGGACTGCTTTCAGGATTTTAGCAGGGGCTCTCAAATTGGATAATGGATAAATGAGTTAAAAAAAGCTGTACAGAAAAAAAATGAAGATTTAAAGGGGAAGGCAAGTCAAAGATTTTCTTTTCAGTAATATATTCTATGCAGCCCCACTAGTCTAAAGACAGTATTCTGATTAATGTTGCGTTTGTGGAATATGAATTAAGAAGCAAACTGTAGTTGTTTTTAAACATCTCAGGGGGCGGCCATTTTGCCACTTGCTGCGGACTGAAAATGACATCACAGTGCCTAAGGGCACAGCTTGCGAACGTCACATGACCGAACCCAGAAAACAGGTGTCGTGATAGGTCGTTACCTGAGCCTTTGAATGACTTTTAGTTTTTTAAAGGGACTATTTCATATTACAACTTTTAGAAAAAAAATACAAAAAATATTTTTTATTCTCATAATTATGATTATGTTGTGAAAATAAAAATGATAAGACTTGAAAAAGTCTTTATTCTTGTAATATTGACTTTTAATATATGACTTAATGGGAAAACACAAATTTATCTAAAAAAAAATACATATTATTTTATAAATAGACAAAATACATCTTTATTGTTATAATAAAAGTTTATCTTTTTTAAATATGCCTTGATCCTAATTCTGAATTTTACTTTGAAAAAAAGATTCTCATAATAACACAACTTATTCTTGAGAAAAAAAAAAAAAATCTCGGAAAAATACAGATTTATTCATGTATTTTTTTTCTTTGAAAAATTGGACTTTTTATCCCTGAATGAGATTTGAGTCTTATTGTTTCTTTATTCTGGCACTATAATCATACTTTGATTATTAAAACTGACCTGCGACACATTTTGTGTTCCTCACCCTCAGTTTGACAAACCTGATCGAATCAATAATGCTAATATTAATCTGCGTCTCTCGGCGGCGGCAGCAAAGGCAGATGCTCTTTTTTTTTTGTCATCAGCATCTTCAGGAGAAGCTCGGCGTGAACATCCAACCTCGTCTCAACCTTTGCCCTCCGGGCACAGCCCGTGAGGTGATCCTGCCATAGAACACATCTGCTCATTCACAGCTGTTAGCTCTCCTAATATTTATCCTACGGTGAAGTGGTCGGTGGGAGGCTGGAGGGCTGAAAGGTGATCACCAGTCAAACTCCAGCAAATTCATCCGGGAACAGCACAAATCAAATCAGATCACCGATATTCCGTACAATACTTGGATTTTTTTTTTTTCCCTGAGAAAAAAAATAATCACATAAAAGCTAATTTTATTTTCATAATATTCTTTCCTCTAGTCGTTTTTTTAGCCCGAAAAGTCTTTCTACTTGTAATATTATGACTTAGAGAATTTCTTGTAAAACTCAAACTATCTTGAAAATACCTGAGAAAATGTATTACCATAATGGTCTTACTTTTTTTCAAGGAAATGTATACCTTTTTATCTCAAGAAAAATGTCTTTATTATAGTAATGTTATATGTAATTCTTATTTTAAAAAAAAGAGAAAAAAAGACTTTAATCTTGTATTAACTTTATAGAAAAAAAAATCTGACTTGTTTTTATTACTTAAAAAACGAATCTTTGATCGTAATATTACAATGTTTTCACAACTTATGTTTTTTTCCACAATTTTTTGACTCTTGGAAAAATTTGACCCTATCTAAAAAGAACACACAAAAAAACCCAACGTTATTCTTGCAATATTCTGACAACATTTTTGCATGGGAATAAAATGACTTTTATATACCTGGAAAAAAACTCTTTATTCCCTTTATATTGCAATAAACCTCTCGGCAAGTAACCCTCGGCTGTATGTGAGCTAATCACTCACATAGCGTTTGCCAACATGGCGCCCATGGGCACCTCATGAGGAGCCCCCGGACCTGTTCTAAAAATAGCTCACCGGTGACAGGACACTGTAATTTCCTCGGAATCTTGTAGACGTGATCATTTGCAAATGTAAACACTTGCAGGGATTTATAGAAATAGTGTTGGCATATTGCCAGTCATCCGTTTGCTACTTGGTTAAACTGTCGATAAATGCAAGAAATGATTAACATGATAAGTGTATTCGCGTAGACGAATATCATTTATTACTTAAAATAACGCACAAAGCTTTACCCACCCCCCCACCCCAAATGTTAGCAGCCACACTTACATTACACGCATGGACGCATGTGAGACTGTCATTCACTAACCAACATTTATGGAAACGTTTCCCCTCTGTGCACACTGCCCAGCTGTATTAGCGTGCTCTGAATTCAAATCCATGCAGATGTATGCGTAATAATGCATTTACGGCTTCTTGACAGTACTCGCTCTGGACATTTTGCAAGCCGCCTTGGCTGCAGGAAATGACTAAGCACCCCCCCTCCCCTTCTCAATCACTTTAGCTGCCTTCCCCCACCCCACTTGCACCACCACACCAGCATCTTCTGGTCCCTCAGGGCGCGAGCACCCAAATCAATTGAAAGAAAGAAGAGTGCACTGCGGTCCTCCCCCTACATCTGTCAGGGAGGGAACGCAGGAGGGGCTTCGCTCGTGGGCCCAACGCTAGGAACAATATCACTCCATCTGTCACAGAGTGTTTCATCTCAGACGGAATGAAATATAGCTCGCAAATACATCCACCTCTATGGCATCTGCACGTATTAGCTTGCGTATTAGCTTACTGCAACTCCCAGAAGCAGTACTGTAAAGCGAGCGGCGTCTTGTATCATATTACCGTACACCCACCAGAGAGAACTCGCCAACCGCCTTGCAAATCACACTTGAAGCTAAACAGCATGGATGTCGTTCCCCCCCCCCACAAGACGCAATATACAAATCATGATGATTATACATACATATATCGATGTATAAGGGGTGTAATAAAAACCGGTTTGAATCGGGAAAAGCTTTTCTTATTTAAAAGATGTGATTTATATCTTTTTTTCTTCAATACCTCAGTGGAAAAAAGGTCAGTTGAATGTTTTCAAGAATGTCTTTTTGTGTTTAAAAAAAAATCAATATTATCATTGCCCCCCCCCCCCCCCCCCCCCCAACCCCCCACCCACCAACCTCCCAATGCATTTCAATGGTCATCAAGTGTACGCGGATTTTCGCTATTTGCGGGCCAGGCCCGTTCTTATCCCCGGCAAAAAATGGGTGTCAACTGTCCTGACAAGTTCATTCATATTGTAAAGTGATAACAAGAAACTCATTGTATCATAACATCTTAAACTGAGCCGTATTGTGTCAAAATGAATCAGAATTCCACTGAATCGAATCGTTCCTCTTTACTACACTTCTACTACTCGTATTGCACATATTGTATCATTCATGTATGATTATAATCATATCATGGAAAAAAAAAAAAATCTAAAATGCATTTGGCTAATGAGCAGGATGTTTCCAATACAGTAATAGTGGGTGGGTTTGTTGGGGTGCGGGGCCCTTGATTTTGCACGGCTTTATGATGTACACTCTCATGTTGACATCATCCAATGCACGCCGACGAGCCCCGACACAGTGTCTAGCGTTTGATTCCTAAACAAACAAGCTAAGAAGAGCACAAAATGGCCTGTTTATGAGGAGGAGGAGAGATCCATCCATATTCCCGAGGGCCATCATGCATCTCTGTGAGCAGCAGGTAGAGCTGCAATCTCAGTCATTCATATTTAATTTTACAAGAGTTTCCGGGCTAGACTAATGCGCTATTGATTTCAATTCTCCTATTACTGAAACAAGAAGGAGGGGCGGAGTGGATGTGGGGGCACAAAGGTGGAGTGGATTGGGGATGCTGGACTGCAGTGAGTGAGAGCATGAAAGAAGGAAGATTGAGTGCAATAACTAAACTGGGAGAAGAAAAAAAAAAAAAAAGCATAAAATCATATGAATGAATGACTTAATATAGACTCATGAAGTCAATAATCCAAGAATAAAGTTGCTATGTTAAAATCAACTACAATTTCAAATAATAATACGATAATGAGAATAAAGTCACATTGTTTAGTCCAAATAAATTTGTTATCCTCCTTCCATTCATTTTTTTCCACCGGGGTCGTGGTATGGGGAAATTTATAATGTTTTTATAAAAATGAACAATTTTTGGACAATAATGTTACAATATTACTAGAAAAACTGTTTTAATGTTATGAACAACTTAAGTTTTTTTTCAGCCTATTGCACTAATTTTAAGATTTAAGTTATAATATGAAAATAGTTATAATACAGTGACGCCTTGCGATGAGTGATCCTTCTGAACACTGTGTGGTGGCAGTAAACTCAATTCAACTCCAGCAGCAGTTTGGCAACGTGAAAATCCATCCATCCATTATCTATACCGCTTCTCCTCACAAGGGTCGCGGGGCGTGCTGGAGCCTATCCCAGCTGTCTTTGGGCAGTAGGCGGGGGACACCCTGAATTGGTTGCCAGCCAATCGCAGGGCACACAGAGACAAACAAACATCCGCACTCACAATCACACCTAGGGGCAATTTAGAGTGTCCAATCAACCTACCATGCATGTTTTTGGAATGTGGGAGGAAAACCGGAGTACCCGGAGAAAACCCACGCAGGCACGGGGAGAACATGCAAACTCCTCACGGGGAGGCCGGAGCCGGGATCGAACCCACGACCTCTGAACTGTGAGGCGGACGTGCTAACCAGTCGACCGCCGTGCCGCCCAAACGTGAAAATTTATGTTAAAAAAGAAAAAAAAAAATTCTTGACACTCCCAGTTGAAATTTAGAAACATAATACACAGAATTTTTAAAACAACCAAGCAAAGATGGATGTCACGTCATAGTTGCGTGTCTTTTCTATGAGTCGCAAACCTTGCACGTTCCCATTGTCGTTTTCCCGATTTGATCAAAAACATAATCCTTGAGTCCAAATGTAATTATCTTTGGCGCTCCCTCCAGGCCACTCACTTAATGAGGTGGCCTCAACACTCGTCTCGTAGCATGCTGGTGGCTGTGGTTGCCAGGTTTGCGGCACACGAGACAAAAAAAATGTTTCTTTCAAAAACAAAATGCACACTATATTGGAAATTCACAAACCAGCAACTGAATCGTCATTAATTTATATTTGTGCATTTTTGACAGCCAATTTGAAATAATGCCCCGTTTTATTTAATATAAGGATGGAAGCGAAATCTTTTGATCGGAAAAATAATCGAGAGATCGACTGATGATTATTTATTGCAGTCCTATTCAAGTCAAAGTCTCGTGAATAGCAAGTCGAGTCTTTCAGAAGTTCGAACCAAGCAGGTAGCAAGTCCTAAAATTGGCGACTCGCGTCGGACTCTAGTCGGGTCACGTAAGTCGAATTCCTCACCTCTCAAGAGAAAAATAATACATTCTTATGAGAATAAATCCATAAGATAACTACATGAAAATCATTCCATTAATGGAAGGAATACATGTGGAGGAGTGCAATGACTAAACTGTGGCGCTGCTTGTCTCGCCGACTAAACGTGGAACAAAATTGACAGTACATGACAACCTTTCGGGTATTTCTGCATTATTGACGCTATCGAAAATTATTTGCACAGCTAAAAACAGGCACGGCTAAACGGGAGCTGCCTTTTTGCGTCTTGTCACTTCAGGAATGGCGGAAGGAGAAGGGGAAAAAAAAACAAAGAGAATGTCTAAGAGCTGTGTGTATTTAAGGTCTCTCCCAAGATACCCAATCAGACAGGAGCCAATGAAAGATTCATAAACGCCAGCTTTATATTTAAAAAGCTTTGGAGTAAACCAGGGTGTCTGCGCAAGCGAGGGTCAGTGCTAGTTCACTCCAGCTCCGAGTCATTCACGTGCACACTGGGGCAGCATCATTCCGCAATTATGTACGTCATCGGGACTTTCCTTTCATCCAGCATCCTGCTCTGCGTGCAAACAAACTGTACGCGCGCAGAATTAGAAGAATTAGGAGGCGCCGGCGTGTGTGTGTGTGGGGGGGGGGGGGGGGGGGGGGGGCAGCAAACAATTAATCCATAAATAAAAAGATGACAGGAGCGTCTACTTCAGAGACTTCCTCCCACCAGCCTGTCGACTCTAATAATAGCCCAGAGACGACGCGAGAGGAAGATTTGGGAAGGGGGAAAAGTGCAAGATGAGCCCACGAGGGAGCACGCGCCTGACAGCCAAATGCACACAGAAAGGTGCCGTCGTCGATATAACGTCCCGCATTCATGCTCGGACCTTTAATGCCGCCGCACTGCTGCCCACAAAGTGCCAAGAGGGACTTGCGGAGACCATCCCCCACACGCACTGTCATAGTGTCACATACACATTCTGAATATACAGACACTGAGAGGAAAAACAGGCAAGCATCAAGGCCAAATGCTACGTGCTTGTCAAATTGTGCTACACAACAGAATCACTGCTTGAGCACAGCTCAATTGTATATCATGCTGCGAATAGAAAAATGTAGTGATAAAACAATAAAAAAAAAAAAAGAATGGGAAGAACTAAACAGTTTTTGCATCACGATTGGCACCGACAAACGAAGAAACAGAACGGAATTACTGGAAGTGACTCAGTAATGGGCAATGATATTAGTCGTTCGTCGCAGAGGATAAAGAATATGTGCACGTGAGTGTATTAATATTGTCTGTCTGCCATCTTGAAAACAGCCAACCTTTTAATTTTGCAGTGTTATCACTGTTTGAAAAAAATACTTTTTACTCAAATAGAGACAAAATATTCCTCAAAAATGTGTGATTTATTCTCATAGAATCATTTTACTCTTAAAAATATACAATTTGTGAGTGTAAAAAAAAATGTTAGACTTTTTTATTGTCCCCGTGAACCTCGTGAGGATAAGCGGCTACGATATTATATGGATGGATGTTTTATTGCAATTTTATGACTTTAAAAAAAATACACAACTTAAATCTCGAAAATAGACAACTTTTTACCCCCAAAAAATCTTTCTATGACTACAGTACTCTTTTGAGGTACGACTTTAATTTTCTAAAAAATACATTCCTTTATTCTCGTAATTTGATGTGATAAAAAATACGAGACTTTTTCATTGAACGTACACAACTACAATATCGTAATATTGCGACTTTAATCTCGAAAAATATAACATTTCATCCCTGGCATGTGCCGTATTGATAAAATAAACATTGGTCCCCTTGACGGATGCGTACGGGAATATACTTCTGGTAAAACGGCATTTATCCCTGAGCATTTCTCGGTAATCCAAGAGAAAAACGAAAAGCCCCTAATCACGTGTGGCGAAAGCAGGCGTCAAACAATAAAACAATAATGGGCTAGAATAACAATCGAGCTTTTGACGCAGCCAAAAAAACACTGCTTGATCCTGCGATTCAGGAGCATCCAATGGGTGCTTGAAATGCCCTCTTTAGCCACGTGAAGGATTCAGCTGCCGTGCTGCTAACCGGCCCTCTAATGAGGGGCCACAATGAGACCCAATTATTCGCATTAAGTGTGAACTGTAAGTGGGCCCGCAGTCAGTGCACCGACTTGGGCGCCTTTTGTGCGACAAGGGGGCCGATTTTATGCTGCCAACAAAGACGGAAAAAAACACAAGCACCTAATGACAGACGCCCGTCTTCTCTCCTCTGACGTGCACGCGCACGCAGACACACACATGCGCACTCTCTTGCTCTCTTGCTGACAAAGTGACTCAAAGGCTCCAACGCATGCAGGCTGAGTTGAGTCACTGCTTAACAGGACTGTGGGGGCGGGGTTAAGACAGACTGACAGCGGGGCTCCATCTCCATCCTCTTATTAACGAGTGCTTTCCTCATGCAATATTCATCGCCGCTAATATCGCCCCAGCTCCGAAAGCCGAGCCCGCTACTTATGTAAGGCAATTATGTAAACCACCAGGCCGCGGCCCGTGTTGGGAAGCAACCGGGAAGGACGGCGACGTAAAGCCGGGAAAGAGCGACCGGGCCAGGCGGGAGACGGAGTGACGGATACGCAGAGTGGGAGGAGAGGAGCGTCTTTGCGTTCCCTGCGCCATACATCGAAAAAAACGCGCGTCTGTACGGAAAGATCCATACCGGGCGAGCGGCCAGTGATGTAAACAGCTTGCTGCCTTTGCGCCATGGTTGCTCACGGCCAGATATCTGAGGACTCCTCAAGGTCACGTCGGGAGAGCCGAGGAGGCCTCGCATGTCGAGCTCAACACAAGACAAACTGGTGGAGTGGCGGTGAATCATGCCTTTGTGGAAAAGTCTCTGCAAAAATGAAGAGATTCTCATAAATGTATTTCTTTTACAAAGTTCCACGGAAATCGTCATTTGAAATGTACCACACAATCGTCATTGAGAGAAGTACCAAACTCATTAAGAAAAATTTATAAAAAACATTTGGCGGCTGAGGAAAAAAGGCAAGTGGTAGCAAAAGTAGAAACAGCAAGAAAATAACTGGGGGGGGGGGGGGGGGGAGTCCAATTCCTCGCAGTTAAAAAAAAGTAAAAAAAAAAAAAACTGGAAAATTCCCGCAATGTTGAGATCAGGAATAACTGGAGCACAACAATTCCATAAAAAAATGGGGAAAACAAACATTGAAAGCATACAGGTCAAGTTAAAAATGTTCTCTACAATAATATGTTCTGTACCCCTACTAATCTAAACACCGTCTTATGATTGATATTGCGTTTGTGGAATATGAATTAAACAGCAATATCCACCCATTTTTTTTCCATCTCAGGGGGCTGCCATATTGCCACTCGCTGTCGACTGAAGATGACATCACAATGCCGAGGGGGTCAGCTTGCAACTATCACGTTACTAAAACCAGAAAACAGGTGAGGCGTGACAATCGTTTGCTGTATCAATAAATGGCCACGCCGGTACACAAAGTTTTGTGGGAATTGACCAGGTCACCAATCAATATAAACCAATTAAGTGTCATCCATAATAGCACATATCACCAGCAAGGAAGGACAATCCTACTATGGCTCATGTCCAAATTCTGATCATAAACTAAGACCGATATATTTGCCATTCAGAAGCAAGGTCCAAAATTGTAAAAAATGCACTTTATAATGTTAAAGAGGGGAAGTCAACCCCAATTTTTTTCTTTACAAGAATATGTTCAACGCAGCCCCACTAGTTGAAACACGGCATTGCGTTTGTGGAATATTGAGCTAAGCAGTAAAATCCACCTGTTTTTGTACAACTCAGGGGGCGGCCATCTTGCCACTTGCCACTGAAAATGACATCACAGTTGCTCAGGTAACAACTAATCATGGCTTAGCTTCAGAAAACAGGTGAGCCGTGATTGGTCATTACCTGAGCAACTGTAATTTTCATTCGACAGGTGACAAAATGGCCGACCTCTGAGAAGACTAAAAATTGGTGGATTTGGGGTGGATTGGGCGGAGCCCTTTGTAAGGTTCCAAAAATCTTCATTTGGATTCGTACCGACATTTCAAATGACTGTATTTCATCATGACTCCTACGATATTCACCCTTGAATCATGGGGAGAAAAAATAAAATAAATCACAAAAATCATGGATCCGCATCAAAACGGAATGCACCACTCAGTAGTGATCCAAAGTTAGTACTGCTAATTAACATACCACGAAACGAGCGCTAAGAACATAACCTCCTTGGCGGAAGTTGCAAAAAAACAAACGCACTGATTTACGCACTGGTAGCCGCCCACCCCCCTCAGGTCAGAGCCCTATGGGGGTCTGCGCAGAAATAGGTCATTTGTCACACATGATGTCTCAGGGCAGGGGCCTGCATTATAGATGAGCCCAAACAGCACGTCTCAGTGAGCACTCAGCCGGGACGGCGTTGAGAGGTGGGCGGACCTGCGACCAGAACTCCCCGGGAAGGGCCACGCCGGGACGCCGTCGAGTAAACACAAAATCACCGCCGGTCACATTTTGGCCAAGCGCCGTCTCAATCCCACGTTTTGGACGTTGAACACATTTGAGCAGGGGATGCGAAGGGGGTTCTAATTTGTTATTCCCACGTCTGCACCTGAACCGCCCCCCTACAACCCACCCACCCCACCCCCGATGGCTCGCCATCTGCCTTGCACATCGCAACTTTTCCATGCTTTGTTTTTAGCCAGCGTCCGCACATGGACACATTTTCCCCGGCCGTGCCATGCGTTTCCCTTTTAATCGAAAAGTGGATTGGCTCAGCCTGAGGAGTGAGGTTGAAATGGAGGATGCAAGGGAGGGGAGGGGAAGGAAGAAGGGACAAGTGCTGCACCCATCTGTTCCGCCAGTGCAGGTGGAGTCCTATTCACTCAGTTCTATGTGTGTGTGTGTGTGTGTGTGTGTGTGTGTGTGTGAAGAGGTAGGGGGTGGGGGCCCGGGAAGAAAGGAAGCGCATTGAGAAGCAGGGAGTGGAGTGATGGAAGGGCAGGGAGGGAAGCGAGCGAGGAGGAGTGGGGCGGAGGGGGGGGGGGGGGGGGGGGGGCAGGGGCTGTAGTCTGTCGGTGGGCGGGTGGAGGGTGGGGGCTTTCGGTGATCTCTCTCCTGAAGGGGATAATGGGCGAGGAGCGCATCGCAATGGCCGCCGCGTACTACCCTCCCTGTACAATTAGCCAATCAGCGTCCGGCTCCGGCTGCCAGAAGTGCACATAAAAGAAGAACATTGCAGCAGAGGCGCAGAAGGAGACTGCGAGGCGAGCAGGGAATCGAACACAAGCGGGAGAAGAAAAAAAAAACAACAAAAAAAAAAAAAAAAAAAACCCACTCCGAAGCAGAAGGGCCCCCCCTCCTCCTCATCATCATCATCCTCCTCCTCCTCCTCCTCCCATCCTTGGACACACCCTGCCGAGGATCACTGCTTCTCCGCTCTACTATTTTTTTTATTATCACACTCCACCGTCGGAGAGAACGCTCCTCTCTTCCTTCTCCATCGTCCTGCAGAGAACCCCCTTCTCCTCCTCCTTTTCATCCTATAGAGGACCCCCCCCCCCCCATACAACCTCCGAAGGCTGAGACCCTCCGACAGGTCCCAGTTTGTATTTTTTTTCTCTTTTTTTTTTTTTTTTTTTTTTCTTCCTTTTGATTTTCTGGAACTCCAGAGAGGGGGGCCGAGCGAGCAGAGCACCCAACGAGCGCCGCCGAGCTTCCGCAGAAAAGAGGGACCTAGATTTCCTTGTCGTTGCACGTCAAGAATGGTTACTGTACGTATGCCTTTCCGTCTCTCGTCTTTCGTCCGCGTCGGCTGCGGGAGGGGGGGGGGGTGGATGCTGGGACTGCATGTTGTGTCTCTCGGGCCCCTTTGTGTTAATGTGTGTGCCGCGCTGCCATAGCTGTGCACATGTGATGCGGCCATCTCGTAAACACAGATTGAAGGCGCACCGGCCAGCATTTTTGCATGCGTTTCAGGATATCGTGATAAGGGCTCCATTGTCGTGTTTATTCTTCCATCTTGGATTTGATTCTCTCCGTGTCGCCTCCGTTAACGGCAATATGGGATTCCACGCAAGGGCGAAATGCGTTCGTTCGGGAGGAGAGGCAAAGGGAAGGGCGGGTAGTTGGTTTTCTTGGCCTGGCGCATGTATCACAAGGATGCCGGGGACAAAACGCGATGCCTCGGTGGCTGCTCCATCCAGCAAAAGGAAAGAAAAAAAAAAAGAAAAGAAAAGAAAAGGTTGAGTCACTCCATGATGGGGGAGGAGAGACGTTACACATCCTTTTGCTTTTGCCGAAAGGAATAATTCCAAAATGACACGTAAGCGTGCGAGTGAGCAAAAAGAGTTAAGCGGTCTCCATTTTACTTCCCTCTAAAGAAATACAACACATGGCGGCCATGCTTGGTAGTAAAAAAAAAAAAAAAAATGGAGAGACGCAGGGAGGAATTGGCTCGGCTCCGTGGCCTGTGGTCCGTTTTTTTTTTTTTTTTTTGGGCGTGTCTCAGGATGGACACCCGGGCCTTTAAGCCCATCTTGGCCTGCTGGCACACTCCAATTCAATGAATTGTCCATTGAAGGATACAACTGCCATGAGGGCAATTATTATCTTTTTTTTATGATGTTGAATAATACAAATTCAGGTCCAACAGAACTAACTGCAGGACATGCAATTATAATTGGAGCATTTTTTGAACAATCATCCCCATTTCTTTTATCTCATTACCTATCACACATGGGCAGAGACAGTGTGTGTGTGTGTGTGCCCCCCTTCACCCCACTCCACCCCACCCCACCTCCCGCCCCTCCCTCCCTCTCTCCCCCAAATGCACACACACGGGCCGCAGCCCTCCTCCGACGTCGCTACCGCAGTGCCAAAGCGACTAAAAAAGCGTTGAGTCAGACAACCTTCCCGAGGCTCTTACACAATTCAAGGACAAGGACGAACCGAGGCCACCGTGGCACTGAAACCGTCTCAATGCCTATATCGTTTCAAAAAAAAAAACAACAAACAACCAAAAAAAAAAACATTCATATCACATTGCCTGATCATTTAAAAGTCGTGTTAATTTCAATTGACATTTTTTCCCAGTGAGGAGGCATGGACAAGACACGTAATTATGTTATATAAGCGATGAGTTGCCGCTGCTGATTTGACTATTGTACAATCATCAGGCAAACATAACGAAGCCTGTAGGAGGCTAAAGGTTATTCTGCTCCTCAGACATCTTAAGCTACTCTCACTTTTTAACCGCAAAACGCCCTTAAAAACCAGTCAAAATAAATCTGGGGTTTTATTTTTCTTCGACTCGACTGTAAGAGTCATTGTCCCGCAGCTCCCCGCCTGGCCGCCGCGCACACGCACAAAGCGCCACTGTTGGCATTAATATTCATAGTGCCGCCGCGGCCTGTGCAAGAGGGAGAAGAGGAGGAACGGGTGGCTCTTTTGTTTGGGCCTGTCAATACGTTTATTCAGCAAAAAGACCGCTGCTCGCGCGCTGAATGCCTGCAGAGCTCGCAGGGAGGGACGGGGCACATGGAGGGCCGGCAGGGTGGAGGTTGTACTAGATAGAGAGAGAGAAAAATGAGAAATGCACTTTCACATATTGAATAAAAGGACAGAACGGGAGATGAAGATGTCAAATGGCCACTCCCTTTTTTTTTTTTTTTTTTTTTTTTCAGCACGCTGGATAGCGCTCAGACTGATAGTATTCCAGTGAGCTGCCGTTTTATGAAATCAGAACTCCACTGCTGTCTTTTGTTGAGAGTTTTGTTTAAAAATCGACTCTCTCTTTTTTGCGTGAAAAGCCTGATGGCGGTTGACATGAGCTGTGACTCCTGTCGCCTTTTTTTTTTTTTTTTTTTTTAACAGCTGCCACCATAATCCCTTATAAGTGTGGAGAGTGTGCCTAATGCCCTTTGTTTGGGATAATCCCGTAATCTGTGTTATTTAGACGGCTCATTTACACTTCAGCCTAGCATGCGTTTGAGTTGACAAAAGAGGGAAATTTGACGGTATAAGGTGGACACATTCATTTATATAACAGGGAAGGGGCTTGTTATTATTGCTGGTGTCATACAGCCACTTTTCAAGGTCAGCCTTTCACTTTGAAGCAATTTGGGGGGATATTTTTTGAACATATCCGGTGGATCGGCACATACCCATAATAATACATTTTATTACATGAAAATAACTGGAGTAAACGCAAACTAAATGTTTTAAGTATTTGGTATTTCTAGTAAACTAACGATTTGGTCAGGTAGTTATTTTTGTGATCAATACTATAACAAACCTAAATATCAAGAAAGTACAATACATTTCTGAGTGTCACTTTTGATTGAGGTTAAAAAAAAAATGTTTAAAAAGTTGACTATTCCTGATGGGCGCTACACGCTTTTCCTTGGCTTCACATCTCAGTTTCATTTAGTTTCGAGTGATTCTCACAGTGAGCATAACGTGTGATGACTTCCAGTGTACATCACATAGCCTGCAGTGCTGCGCTGCATTTGGAGCAGAAGTGAATTGGCAGGCCTGTTTACATGCTACTCAAAGGAAAGGAGAGAGGCAGAGACAAAAAAAACAACAACAAAAAACACGGGCGCTTTTAGGTGTAGTCATGCAGCGCCTCACTTTTTTGTTTTGTTATTATTATTTGTGTTTTGGTTTTTTTTTTTGGGGTGGAGGGTGATCTCCGAGTGTAGGCCGCGTGTGAGCTTGGCAGCGAGCGAGGCAGGAGGAGGAGGACTCTTGTGTTTGCGTGCGAGTCTGGCTGGGTGTGCAAGAGGAGGCTGGCCTCGTGTTTGCGTGCGAGTCTGGGAGCATGTGTAGGCGATGCTGATGCAGTAGATTAAATATTAAGGGAGATCTCACAGAACCCCAAAATAGAAGGGGGTGGGGGAAGCGCAGCGGCGGTGTGGGCCACACAGCACTAGCATAACAAATTGAATTCATTAGAAATCTTAAAACGGGGTTTATAAGTGGTCGTTTCAGGGCTGGTTTTTTTTTTTCATTTTTATTGGTTAGCAAATGTTTTGACGGGGCCAAATCAAAACAGAACCTCCCGGTGCCAAAGGGAACGTTTACGTTCTTACTTGTGATTATTCATGTAATTATAAGCCTGACACGAGGGCGCTGCCGCAAAGCAAACTCACCATCATCTGATTCCTGATTCTTCACAGATCAAATAATCCCCCAAAAGGCTTATTAAAGGAGTAAAGGAGTAAAGCATCCTCTAGATGGAAATCTTAATCTGCGTTGCTGGCTGCTAATCTCTGAGGCCAGATCCTCACACTATTGTGAATTATATAATTTTACTCTTTTCACTGCCCGAATATGTTCTATCCCCACCCCATTTAGAATGCTTTTGTCATATTTGGGACACGCGCAGTTGCTCATATTCCTGTTAGTAGGCCGCGTCACATCACATAAAAACACAAAAGGGGATTTGAATAGCAGCAAAACCGGCGTGTTTTTTTTGTTGTTTTTTTTTCCATCAATGCGTTTTGATACGGAATTGAAGCGCAGTAATGACGCCGAGTGGGCATGAGCATCTCGACGTGACAGATTGCTGAACAGTATTTTTATTTCTAGGACAACCAAACTGTCCCCACGTACCGATTTCTTTGTCGTCTTCCGATTGCCTTGCATGTCTGTGCTTGCAGCGTGACATTAGCGCAACACAAAGGAGAAAAGGTCTTACCGGGCCTGTATTAGCCGTAATAGAAGCGGACGCAAGCTCGGAGTAAGAAAAAGCCACACTAGGCGGGCATTAGACACAATGCAGTCTTTGAGGGGCGGTTGCCCGGGCAACCTGAGGGGAGGTGAGGCTGGGAGGAAGGCTGCAGGTTCGCAGCGATGAGGGGAAGAGGCAGGTGAGGCGAAGCTATTCATAGATGCTGGGGGAGATGTGACTGATATATGGACTAAGAAAGACATGATGGAAGGAGAGTCCAAAACACTCATTTCGCATAGCATTCAATTCTGATTCTTAAAAAAAAAAAAGTACGAAATGTAAATCTTTTCATTTTAAAAACTCAATCATCCTCTAGGAATTCAAACAAAGCTGGATAATGTGTGTTATAACGGCATGTTCATGCCAGAAGTCATCTGAAACGACGTCAAAATGAGTTCATGTGATTCTATTGTGAGAATATTATGCCTGGAATTTGGGTTGATGTTTTCAGGTTGCAATTTGAGGTCGCACCGCGCCAAGAGACTTGGAGGATTGTCTCCGGTTTTTATATTTATATACACAACAAGCGCGCGCCACAGGAAACGTGGCAACGTTGCGCTTGCAGCGGGGCTTTTTTTTTTTTTTTTTTTGCGCCGGGAAATAACGAGACAAAGACAGGAGAGTGAGAGAGAAAGGGAGCGGAAAAAAAAAACAACAACAAAAAAAAAACGACAAAAAGTGGAGCAGGAAGTTTCGTTTCTGACCACACAGCTGTTACCTGAGAATCCCCCATGGAACAAATTAAGCAACACAATCCGGCGCACAAACACGGCACCGGCACGCTTACGCCACCTGCGCGTACGTACGGGTGCTAAAATATCGCTATTCTTTGTTGATAATCTTGCTCGTGAGCCACACTAGCTGTCGTTTCCCCATGCCACCGTGCATCCCTGTGTTGTGATGTAATGGTGTTTGACCCTAGAAGTGAGCAGGGGGAGGGGCGGAGAAAGGAAAAAAAAAAAAAAAAAAAGGGACTGTGACATCTGCAGGACCAGAGGCAGGGAGCAGGAAGAGAAGAAGGGGGAGGGAAGTTGGGGACTGTATATTAAATCAGCCTGAGCATCCATCTCCATTTTAGCAATGCTGATTCCTGACCTTTCCCTGAGACAAGGACAAAGAGGGAAGCCGCTCTTTATGTGTGTGTGTGTGTGTGTGTGTGTGTGTGCTTATCTGTATGGTTACCATCAGCGCTTGTGTCAGCCATGCAAAATGTCAGCCAATCTGACGCCGCAGTCTCCCTCAGCAGATAATCAGCACCATGGAAACCCAGGTGTCCAACGGTCCGAGCGGAACCAGTCTGCCCAACGGCCCGGTCATCAGCACCAACGGCGCCACGGACGACAGCAAAACCAACCTGATTGTCAACTACCTGCCCCAGAACATGACGCAGGAAGAGTTCAAGAGCTTGTTCGGTAGCATCGGCGAGATCGAGTCCTGCAAGCTGGTCCGGGACAAGATAACAGGTAGCCCTCCGTTCGCTACGCATGGAGATGATGTCTTGACATTTGAAGTCGCTGAAACCGCTCCCCCCCCCCCCCCCCCAGGTCAGAGTTTGGGGTACGGCTTTGTCAACTACGTGGATCCGAACGACGCAGACAAGGCCATCAACACGCTCAACGGTCTAAAACTACAGACTAAAACAATCAAGGTGAGAGGATTTCTACAAAGGGAAAAAATAAATAAATAAATCCACGCCAGACAAAAAGAGAGGAAGTGCAGATTTTCATCGAGGGTCTTGAGGGAGGTGACGACAGACACGGCAGCAGGGCGGGGAGGAGGAGGAGGGAGGCAGAAGGCAGCGGCGAGGAGAACAAAGAGAAGTGGGAGAAAGGGGTGAAAAGGGATGGAGCCAGCGGAGGTCAGAAAGCACGCCGAGGTTATTGTGATGGAAATGTAATTAGGAAGCCTTGCTGTGGCGCACGAGGGGTCAGGCCAGGTTACCCCCATCTGCCTCCAATCGGGGCTAATTAGGCCCCTTCTTTTTTTTGTTTTTTTTTTTGGGTCCCGGAATCAGATGAGGGGAAATCGGCAGCATGTTATTCATCGCCGCCATCCTGTCGTCCGCCCCCTCCGAGTTGAGTTCAAAGATTATTGGGGCACTGTAAGAAATCAAATCTCCTGCTGAGCGGAGCAGGTGATCGTCCAACAGCTGCCCACGAATGAGGTATTCATTCTGACGTAGGACTGCAGCTGCGAGGAAAAAGTCAACGTCGGACAAGCAGTGAAATTGGATTGGTGGGGTGTCCAAAGATGACACTTTCTATATTTTATTTCATTTTTACAGTACGGGTCCCTTGATAATATGACTCTTTGGGATCTAGTTTCCTTGCCGAGGTTTTACATGAAGCATGAATAGCAATTGTGAGGGGGGGGGGGGGGGGCAAGTCCTTGAAATATGGGGGCAGCAGTAGAGGGGTAGGGGGTAGAGCTGACAGGATTAGAGGCCATATGGGCCTCAGGCACCATCTGTACTGTGGGAGAGGCAGGGAGAGGGTTAATTATAGGGCAGCCTCTGCTCCCCTAATGTAGCGGCTCCCCCCTCCCCACCCGGCTGGTCCAGAGCACCCTAATCACCGCGCCGCACAACCCTCCTGCTTACACAGTGCGCACAATAGACACTCGGTGTTCGGTGAGCACCTGTATTCATTGCTATAGATATCAATCGAGCTGTTTGATTTGGAAAAGTATACAGAAGGCGTTTTTAGCTCATCATTTCGGCGGGGTTTTTTTTCGAGCGTGACGAGACGCGGTCTTGCGTTGGAGGGTTGTCAAGGATCCTGCGAGTCTTGCGACGCATTTACCCTGTTTGCCAGTAGGGCTGTTCGCCCCCGGAGGATTGAGACAAAGGAAAAGAGGGAGGGCCCGGGAAGGCAGCTCGGCCTATCTCAGACAACACGCACTCTGTCTCGCACACAGGACGCATGACAAGCGCGACGACGTGCTGAGCTGGGCTATCTCTCGGTCGTGCTTGCGCACAACAACATATTGTTTTTTTTTGTTTTGTTTTTTTAACAATCAGAGGTTTCTCTGAAACGTTATGAAAGCGAACCAAGAGAAAGGATGGGAAGTGTTAGGGATTAGAACGACAGATGCACCGGAGACATAATTTAGTAACAAAAGGCAAAGCGGAAGTCAACTCAAACTTTTAAGAATATGTTCCATGCAGATGAAACAAAGCAATATGATTAATATGAAATAGGAGTTAAGCAGCTAAATCCACCCGTTTTTAGCCATCTCTGGGGGCGGCCACTTTGTCACTCCTGTCGACTGAAAACGAGATCACACACCCTCAGGGCTCAAATGACGACCAATCGCGGCTCACCTGTTTTCTGAAGCTGAGCTATGATTGGTCATCAAAATGGCTGCCGCCAGAGATGGCTAAAAACGGGTAGATTTTGCTGCTTAACTCGTATTTTATATAATCATATTTCCTTGTTTCAACTAGAGGACCTGCATAGAACATATTCTTAAACATTTTTTGTTAGGATTGACTTCTTCTTCAAGGCTTATTGTCGTGCCGGTTTGGGCTTGTTACGAACGAGAGTCACCCGGGCTGATTAAAATTGGCTGCGATGGCCACAGACGTACGCATCATTGGGTCTCTCAAAGTTGATTTAGTACTATGATTCAGAAAAAAAGAAGTCTTTATTTCCTGATTTGTGTCATTCGTAGGTATCATATGCACGGCCAAGCTCCGCTTCAATCCGCGACGCAAACCTTTACGTCAGTGGACTCCCCAAGACCATGAGCCAGAAGGACATGGAACAGCTCTTCTCCCAATACGGTCGCATCATCACATCTCGCATTTTAGTGGACCAAGTTACAGGTATAGCCTTATTTCACATTAGCATCAAGAAACTATCTACATTTAGGAAGGGTTATTCCACAGGCACCGGTCCTGGGATGCCAAGGTAGTGACGTTGGCGTGTTTTCTTATTCGGAGCAGGCATATCACGAGGAGTGGGCTTCATCCGGTTTGACAAACGAAACGAAGCGGAGGAGGCCATCAAAGGTCTGAACGGCCAGAAGCCTCTGGGCGCTGCCGAGCCCATCACTGTCAAGTTTGCCAACAACCCCAGTCAGAAGACGGGCCAGGCTTTGCTGACTCAGCTGTATCAGACCGCAGCCCGACGCTACACGGGGCCCCTGCACCACCAGACGCAGCGCTTCAGGTACTGAAAATTGAACATCCTCACATCGCCCACGGGACCGTCGCTAACCAATATAGAAAGACGTTTCCAGGCCAAGTTGCACATCATTTGTCTGTGTCACGGTGCTAGTCTGCTTAAAGGGCGACCGGATTGAATGAATGCATTGCAAGGTTGTCCCCGACACAACCGCTGGGCCTACGAACAGGTTTAATGAACCCATTTGCGGCTCCGGGGGGAGCCTAAGATATAGTCTGCCTGTGATTTCGCTCCTTTCGTTTTGAGTTAGACAATGCTAATTTGGTGGAGTACTCTTTTTTACGCCAACGCAACCTATTATTTTATAACGATGTATGCGGTGTCAAAATGTCATCGTTTTACTCTAAAGTGGAATATCACCAATCGCTCAACAGTCTCCGTGAGATATTAGACAATGACCAGCCCTCAACGACACTTGATTCGTACTTTGGTCGTGTCCAGATGCTATCAATTAGCACAGTCCAACAGCGTTTGTAGTCCAGACCATGTTCTAAAAACGGACACACAATTCACAATTTTCCTTCTATTAAGGGAATTGTGCGGTCGAAAAATTCAAGTGTGCATATCCTTAAAACAACGTCTTTTTCTCTGACTTTCTTTTAAACTGCAGCGTGATCCCTTCTCTCGGAAAGGGACCAGATCCAAATATCAGCTCAAAACCAATGTAAGAGACCAGATTTTTACCATAAGAACACAACTTTCAGAATCACTGCCATTACATGCTTGACCCTTCAGATCTTGCTAACGCGTCAACTGGGATTGCCTTTGACTGGATTCAACTGCTTTTACTACAGAATATTCTTCATATTGAGAATGAGTTTTAAAGGGAGTCTATGAGGTGGTCTAAGATTGGCTTGCTGTTTTCAACAGTGCAATTTTTTTTTTTGCCATGTTAACTGAGCAGGGATACAAGGTATGCTTTAAATCTCTGTAATGGAATCCACTTGGGCGATTCAACACAATTGCCAGAGCCCAATGAATGTGGTAGGATGGTTTGGCACGACACTGCAATGAAGGATGCCCTCTGGAGGCCAGCTGGCATCTAGACTGAAAGGCCAGCCCTGCCTTGTAGATCTCCTAACTAACTTCTCCATCCCTTCACTCTCCCTCTTGCGTTGCAGACTCGACAATTTACTAAACGCCAGCTACGGAGTCAAGAGGTAAATGCCAAAAGGTGTACTTTCAAAAGCATCCATGCTAAAATAAAATTTCAAACAAAGTGCCCGGAATACCATCTGCTGACTTGGAAATTCGACAGCAGCTTGTTAACGGCAATCACGTAGCCCCATCGCAGCAGGGTATTCTGGCATGGCTTTGTTTAAACCTTATTTTTCTTTGGTTTTATTTTATCGATCGAAATAATTTCCGTCTTTATTTACAAACTAACATTGTCCTTTCAGTTGCTTTAATGTCCCCTTTTTTCACCAGCATGGACATACCAGATTCCGTTTTTGCGTCTGTTTGCTCCAGTTTTTTGTATGATTTGACTCTTAATTTGCTTTTCATCCCCTCTCTAGGTTTCTGTGTTTCGTTCAACACTGTGGTTTCAGTTGAACATTGTGATTCATGTACGTTCGATTCTTGCAGAAGGCTTTTTGGCCAACAGGGACAATAAGCAGAGTGTGTGGGGACAATAAGCAGAGTGTGTGGGTGTCTGTTTCTCGGGGCACAGCACTGTCATTTTGCTAAAAAAAAAAAAAAAAAAAAAACAGGTAGTTTGGAGTCACTGCGGTGCATATCCACTACCGGATGAGATGGGAACGGGGGTCCCGCGATTCCTACAAACTTAAAGACACACGGCCATCAGAGATAGCGTAGAGCAGCGAATGTCGCGTGGAACTTCAGAATGACACCCATGGTAGTTCTCCCACTCTCTTCCCCAGATTCTCCCCAATCACCATCGACAGCATGACCAGCCTGGCCGGCGTCAACCTCACCGGTCCCACCGGAGCCGGCTGGTGCATCTTCGTGTACAACCTGTCGCCCGAGGCGGACGAGAGCGTCCTGTGGCAGCTCTTTGGGCCGTTTGGCGCCGTCACCAACGTCAAGGTCATCCGTGACTTTACCACCAACAAATGTAAGGGCTTCGGTTTCGTCACCATGACCAACTACGACGAGGCGGCCATGGCGATCGCGAGCCTTAACGGCTACCGCCTGGGCGACCGCGTGCTGCAGGTTTCCTTCAAGACCAGCAAGCAGCACAAGGCCTGAGAGAGGGGCGGTTGGCGCCAGCACCTTTGACCTGCACGGGGGGGCTACCTGAGCCCCCCTGTGCCATCACTTTATATATGGGCCTGGACTGAGTCTCTCTCTGACGCTTTCGCACACAAATCCACAATATATAATCGCAAAACACACAGACACGATGCAAACACAGATACCGACAAACATGACCAAACCTATTCATAGGCAAGCATCCGCAAGTCAAGAGTTTCAAACAAACCCACAAGTGGAGTTTTTCTGTTCTCTTTCCACAACATGCTAGACCTTCCCTGTCTTTGCCTGGATTGAATTACAAGGGGTACGTAGCTGGTTTGGTGGGTAAGGGGTTAAGTTAAGAGCTATCTATTTAGGAGACAGTCTAATGAATGTGACAAAGAATGTGTACTGTGTGCTTTGATTGAATTCAGGCAAATGATGGCAAATGAACAAAAGAAAAAAAGAAGAGCGATCAAATTTTCTAACGAATATGTGCAATTTAACCCAAACTTTTACCCCTATAATCTCTGCCAGTACCATGCTGGGGGGGATGTGGTCAAGTTTTTTTTTTTTTTTTTTCCGTTTTTTTTCTTTTTTCTTCTTTTTAACACTTGGGCATTTTGAATCAGTGACTTTTTTAAGATCAAATGAAATTAAGACACAGTGTTCTCTTATATACGTCTATCAAAAATATAACTATATATTCAATATACAGGTATAAGGTGGTAATAATAGCCGTATATGTAAGCATTTTCTAAAAACCTTGACAACTGTTTCCTGACCTGCTTTAGGCGGTGCCGAGCGTAAAGGCAGATTCTCCACCCCATGTGAGCTTGTTCGCTCTGACCCAATGCCATTTAAGTAAGCCTGTGAATCTGAATTAAAAAAAAACAAATAAAATAGTCTGAAGGCCAAAATCAACCCTCCCCCATCTCACAACGTCACTCCAAACAACAAGATAGTACACCTAAGACAAGTCCGCTAGAGCAAAAATGATTCCTAATCTATCCTCAGGGGGGGAATAAACAAAAACAGACTATGTGTGAACTCAAAGTTGAGCGGCGAGTGGGGTACATTAGGGATTGATTGTCAGCTCAACACAAAATCACGTTTTGCTTTTCTGCAGCGCTTTAACTGCATCTGTGCATAATGTGGCATGAGATGCTTCAGGCGACCAAACCATTTGGGGAAAAAAAAATGAACCTTAACCTGACACGATGGTTCTTGCTGGCACGCTACCACGCGAGACAGCCCGTGTGGTCACGGCTGATAAAGTAATAATACATTTAGATCCGACAAGATAGACTGTCCAATGGCTTGGCGGGTCTGGAGAGAGATAACACACTCGCAAAACCTCGAGAGAGCCGGTATTATTCCTCAGTCTCGTCCCCAGACGGAATCCTCCAAAATAACAACGTTTAGTCTACTCAGTTAAAACTCTTCTCCAAATTAAAGGACCAAACATTGACTGCGAGCGTTGTGAACAAGACCGTCCCTCAACGTCCCAGAAGCTTTGACCGATGCTTCTTGGTTCTCTTTCTTTCGATCAACTCGGTAGCTTCCTAAAAGCCGCTGAACTCCCGCCCTCACAAGACAACCGAGCGACATCAGGACGACAAATAGGTGTCATTCTCGCGCGTCTCTCTATAACAGAGGACGGTATATCGTGTAATCTATCCAAGTCGGTGGCGCGGAATTTGTTAACGGCGCCCTCGATGGAACATTAAGCCTTTGCCCGTTTTATCTGAAGTGTCTGTCAAAAAGCGGACGTGAGCTCTACCATGGGGAGGGGCTAACGTCTTTCGATATCTGCACATGATCATAGATTAAATAGGGTCAACTATATTCAAGACATGTTTGCTTTTTGCTTTTCTAAATGACGCTGTGTTAGCCAAAGAGGACGATCTCTTTGAAAGGATTACATTAAAGATAAATCTATTTTTATACATACAAAGGAACAAGACCTTGTGCTGAATTTTTACAGATTCTTAAGTTTGGGGGAAAAAAACAAAAAAAATTGGGACATTGCATGGCTTTATTTTAAACCCTCTGATGTTTGCAGCGTGAGAGGGAGGGGAAACAAGCATGCGGTGTACGGGTGGGGATCTAGGGAAGGGGCAAAGGAACACTATCGCACACACCGACTTAAACCGCTCAACCACGGCTAATGTTTTGGAGACAAACTTGACAGTTAAGAAGAAAAACAGAGCAGAATTTGACGTGGAAAAATAGGTCAAGCTGAAACGTTGGGGGTATGACACGCATCTATACTTTTGTTTGAGCGCTCGGACACTCTTGTGCTGAACTCGTGTACAGTGTTGCTTCATGTTGGTTCTTTGACTTGTGAATCCCAGATGGAAAAAAAAAAAAGAAAAAAAAAAAGGTGCGGTGAGACCATCTCATCGCCCGGCTGACAAAACGAATCGCTGCTTGCAACGCAAAAAGAAAGAAAAAAAAAAATGATACGCGCAGATTTGAAATGACAATGCGGCCTTGTGGTGACCACTGAGCACGATTCCTTAGATAGAGTTGATTTTTTTGCCAAAGAGTTTGCTTTGCGAGTCAATGAAACTTTAACGTAACACCCCTGGCCCGATTAATTGCTGTACAAATCTGTTATTTATGGCGTCCTTAAGGACCCTTCTCCACAATTTTAGTTCTTTCTTTTGAACATCTCCGCTGCGCATATCATTTGTGGTTCCTAAAACCCACCGAGCTCCAATGCGCCGATACATCACAGCAGCGAGCAAATCCCATTTGCACACATTTCACGCAGACACCCAATGCTAAAAAGGCATATCAGAAACAAGCCATGAATCGTATCACCTCTCGGTAAAGGCGAGCATTGGATACGGTATACCTCCCCCGACATTTCTATCATCCCCTTTGTCTCGCGAACGATTCGATCCATAAAATCATCGCATCGCTTCAAATACTTCATCGAGCGTCTGTCGATCTCACCGCTGTCCCTTCGCGGGACTACGGCTATTTTCGGTCGGGCATTAGCGCCCCAATACCGAGTAGGTTCGCTTTTTAGGGAGGCGGAGATTGGAGTAGTCTAATGTGTTGCGGTCCACCCACAAAGCCCGGGAATGAACTTCCAAACGCAAAGACCACCTTCACTCATACAGGAGAGAGCCGAGGAACAGGAAACAGTACGACACACATACACCGCTCGAGCGACAACAATAATCATGTTTTAACAAAAAAAAAGACAAAAAAACTTTCCTATGGAACAGTAAGTGCAATGTGCTTTGTTTTTATATTGACTGAGAACAAATGATATATATTTTTTAAAAAAGAAAATGAAACGTCACACTGAAAAGGTTTGCGGAATAGCGAAAGGAACAAAGACGGCCAACAGCGCTCGGACGAGCCGGCTCGTTAGGGGAAATCAAACGAGAGCTCTGATCTGTAAATTTCCATAACGACCTCCTCAGCCCCCGTAATTTGTGCTCTGACCACGCAAGCTCAAACGCTCCGACCGAACAGAGCAATCCTCAGTGACCTTGAAAGGAATACTGTCTAATAGATCATCAGTTTTTTAGCCCATGTCGACTGAATATCATTTGATTTTGATTTTTTTTTTCCTCTTGTAATTTATTGATTTCAATTGCATATCAGGACTCACTTGTTAAATGAGTGTATTTGTGTTGTTGATGTTGCCATAGAGAACACGCATATGGGTCAAGATTATGTTTGGTTGCATTGATTGGGTACGGTTTGTTCTTTTTTCCTCCATTCTCTGATTAGTTGCAGTTTTTTAAAGTGTATGCCGATTTTAGACTTAGTTAGATTCTTTTTGTTCAATCAAACTGTGTTCGATTGTGTTTGTAAAAGTCTGTGGTAGCTTTTGTTGCAACATAAAAATAATTTAAACAGAAAAAATTCAAAATAGCGCCAACAACCTTGTATTATTTGGGCGACTTTAAGCTTGTAGTTTTAACTTATTGTTAACTTAAAAACTATTTATTATGATTATTATTATTATTATTGCCTCGTATAAAGTATGTTTTGTGTATATTTATGGTTTATTTTGTTATATTTGCAAGGTTAAAAGATTTTTAAGTTTTTTGCCAAAATTGTGGTTACACCATTTTGTTGGTTTTTTTGGGGAAAAAAAAAAATACTGGTGGACAACTAGAAAAACAGCTTTAGAAGTTCGATTTGGAAAACGTTCTCCATAGTCAAAGAATGCACTGCTATATTTAACTAATTGAACTGTATAAACATACATGCTGTGTGCTAGATGTTATGCCTTTACTGCCTGTGTTCTGTTTGTCTTGGTCAATGAAAAAACTTTTAATTATTTAACCTAATCACAGTCTTGTTTTTTTTTCCAACCGCTCAGTCAGCCCCCGAGACACGGGACACCCCCCCCTCTCAATTCACTTGGGGCATCGATCAAGGAGGAGGCGGGGTTGTCCCTCACAAGATGCTTTCCTGTTCACGCTTGTCTAAAAAAAAAAAAAAAAAGGGACATTAGGGAGTATTATTAAAGCACACCTACATTATTTTGTGCACGCAGAATGTTGGTTTTAGGCCAAAAATGAGCAGGGAATCTGGTCAAGAGCTTGTTTATTGTTGAGAAATGACAAGCGGCAGGAAGGTCTTGTTTGAAGGGGCGAGTGGTTCTTCTGTTTCTCAACCAACTGTATTTTGTGTCTATTTATTTAGAAGAGGGGACGCAGTATATTATTATTAGTGATGTTTTTTCTTACATTTTTCCTGGAACGGTAGAACAAAATCAAAAAAAAGGTGAAAACGATCAAAGTAGTGGAATACAAAACACTCATACATACTTCCAGACATGACCAAATGAGCAATGAGAAACAAAACAAAAAATACAAGTAAAACCTTTCAGTTTAGTCTAGAATATTTACTACTGGGATTTCAGCTGAAGACGCTTGAAGACTTTTTCATGGAGTTGTTTAATTATTTGTACTTTACATGCCAGAAAAAATAAATAAAAGTTACAAATATGAGTGGGCCCCATTTTGTTGACTGAACAAATATACTCCACTGCCATTTTCTCAATTACAGGATTCAACGGTTTCTACATAAAACTCTTACCTCAATTACATCAAGAAGCTACGGTTCAATTGTTAATGAAAGTTTTGCTTACATAAAAAGTTGACCCTCCATTACTAATACTTTGTAGGGGGGGGGTGTTTTAGGGGGGAAATCAAACAAATTGTTTCCTAATTCACGTTCATTTATAGACTACTGAACTACCGCGCTGTATTACATTTCACATAATTTATAGACATGCAAAAGTGGAGCATTTCTCTCAAATGACCACAGACGCATGTAAAAAGCACTCATGTATTTATTTAACGCTGTGAAATAATAGTGTGGTGGCTCCTCACAACTTCTTGTTGCCGCGGCGACGTGGTCCCTGGCGAACACTGCAAGAGGAGCACAAACACATTGACTTTGGCACACCTTGTTGTCGGATTCAAAGCGCTTAGTTGGGTGTCAAATCCCCGTAGGGTTGAATTTCCGAGGACTAAGCGCTCACCGGCAACCAGCCCAGTTTGTATACTTAAACTAAGGTCAGCGTGCTATTGTGTTAGATTTAAAGTAATACGGACAACAGCTGCGCCATCATAAGCAAGGCAAAAACATTCAAGTGCTATAATTACATAGAACAGAATTATATATTTTTTTTAATCAATGAATGAGGCTGACGGGTTTCTCATGAGAATTTAGTAGGATTTAGTACAAAACACATGATTTGTAGAAAGGTGAAAATGGAAAATTTGTGTTCTTATGATCAAACTGTGAAGGGGTGCCTGAGTGTTACATGCAGTTGCTCTACTCCCATTATGAACAAGTATAACAGCGACCAATTTTGCTTGATTTTTGTACATTTCCCTACTAAATTCTTGCGAGAACATGACACATGCTACTACGGTGTTACAACAACAAAGCAATGAGCATGCATGCAAACATTTATTATAGTTAGTATAGGCAACTTTGGCTTCAGACGACTGCAGTGCGGCATTTCAGCGCTGCCAAATGCTTCTGTCCGACACCACGTTGTTAAACTGTCAGATTTGATTAATTGTTGTCCCACTATTAACGTAATGAACTCTTAGGAAGATGCCATTACCTTGCCTTTGCTGGAGTCCTGCTCGTTCTTCACACAGAGAGAGAGAGAAAGCCATAACGGCCCATGACTCGTTTCCTCGCCATCAAATGCCGAGATGCGCTATACTGTCGCGTAACCGCGTTGACTGCATTTAATTTCAATTCAGTGGCTTTGTGCTTCAGAAGTTTGGTTTTCAGTCAGATAGCAAAAAAAAAAAACCAAAAAAAAAAAAACATGCAAAGCCAGACACTGCAGCAGATGCATTATTGCACGGGATGACTTTGAGATTAAAATATTACTCACAAGTGGAGAAGGTTTAAAGTTCGGTATGCTCAGGCAGCAAGGGGTCCAGGGTCTTGGGGTCCTGACAGAGGGCGGGAGTGGTGAACTCCATTAAGTACTCGCAGCGACTGGGCTCCGTTGTGGACGTCACTACAGTCTCCTTCCCGCATTTTAGCTTGACCTGCAAGACAGACCACAAATGTTATTAAATTCTTTTATTTTTCCCTTTTTTTGTTTTTTGTTCAGACAAACACAGACCGTGGTGGATCTGTTGGGACCTTGCCAGCATCCCAGTCCATTCTCATACTTCATCACGGAGTAGACGTTCCCCTCGGGACCATCCCAGTGACCCCATGTCCTTGGAACAAAAACATTCATAAATTGCCAAGACACGAGCCAAGCTTTCAACGCGGGACATTTTGCATTACCCTAAGCTGGTCTCTGAGCCGCCGTGCTTGGGTTTCTGGGTTACTTGACTGAATGGGCAGAGCCTGTAGATGTACCTGAGAAAGCAAAGTTATTAACACCAGACCAAAAAAAAAAAAACCCTAAAACAAAAACATACACACACACTGGCACATACTCGCTAGTTGTTAGGTCGTAGCACTGGCTGTAGAGGTAGGCAAACTCAGCGCTGGGTCCAAAATCTGAGGTGGTTTCCTTTTCGATGTTCCTGCAGGAAAACAGGGATTATCCGAAGGAGTGAGGCTGAATCAGGGTGGATTTGGAAGTGACACAGTTCAGATTATTTTGCTCTCAAATGGAACAATTGGGATATGTCATGGCAGCGTAAATAGAAAAAAAAAAAAAGTGCATGAGTCAATGCCAGCTTGATGTCACCGATATACAAAATTGGTGATGTAATCGTGGAATTAATTACGGACATCGGCACATTAGTGTTGTTTCATGTTTCCCCATCAATGTAAACAAAGACAAATTGGTAATTTGTCAAAATGTGTCAAATGTGACACATGAAAAAATTCCCAAATCTGACACAGACACTGAATTGGAATGGAGCACTTGGACCTGCATCGTAAATCCAGCCAGACATGTCACAAAAGGCACAATAGCATTACTGGAAAATGCGTGCGTTACGTCCATCGCATTCCGAGTACAGTACTTACTTCAACTGATCATCCAGTTCCCGGAGAGCTCGCTCAGACTCATCAAACTGCTCTCTCGCCTTCTGGGCAGCTAGAAAAGCAAACATGCACGATTCAATTACGAGGCCTTTATGGGGAATCTAAAGCGCACATGCCCACAACATTAGGTACGCCTACGCCACCTAATGAGATCAAAGAGTTTGTTGTTGTGCACAACTGCACTGCATCATACGAAAAGGCTTTTCCATGCTGGGTGATGCAAACTGTCTGCCATCATACAACATTATGGGGAGTACATGCCGTGTTTTAAGCAATATTTCAACATTCCTAACATCACACAAGGACAACAAAAAGTTAGCCAACCATCCAGAGTTGTGCGTTTACAATAGGTAAAGTTAACTTACATTCTCAACATTTCCAATTTTATGCTTATTAACCTTTTTTTTGGTGGAATCACCCCAAAAAAAAAAAAAAAAAAAAAAAAAAAAGATATTTTAGATGCTCACTGAGCTGAAGTCTCATTTAATTTGCTAACGTCACATATGATGAGCTGAGGTTTATTTTTGGTCCAAGACGCACAATGATCAAAGGGGAAAGTATATTCATGTATGCAGCGACCTGCATTTTCAGTGATTTGTCATCGAGTCACACTTACCATCAATGAGGTTCTGCGTTTCTTCATCGTAGGGCGGCATCGTCCCCTCGTCCTCGTCATCCTTCTTTTCTTGCACCGCAGGAGGTCTCTGTGTGATAGACACAACAAACACAGTGAGTCAGAGCACTCGGCTTTTCTCACGCAGCGCAGCGCAAGCTCCAAAAGTGTACATTGTAGTCTGCTTCATCTGGATCGTCATCCTCTTCCTCCTCGTCATCCTCCTCCTCCTCCTGATCGTCGTCGTCTTCCTCCGGGATTTCGCTCTCAGAGTAATGCTCAGAGTCATTGTCGGACAGCGGCTCCCTCGTCTCCGCGTGCGGCGTCTCCACCGGCGCTTGGGACTGCCGCCAAGAAAAGGTCCACGTTATCAGACGTGATCCTCGTACGGACAAAGTGGGCCAATGGGGCCGGTGTCCTACCTCGGAGATGTATTTGTCTTTTATGTCCGTCCAGACAGCCTCAAAGGCCAGCGTGTCCACTTTGTCGACGCCCCTCAAAAGGGTCTGTGAAAAATTCAAAGACAAACGTGAAATTAACTCTCAGCGCGTAGTTGCAGAAATTAGGGGGGGGATTTCATTCCTCCATCCAGTTTTTTAAATGTATTAACAAGTTCGGATGCCATGTGGCAACATGCTGCCTCTCACAGGTCAGTGTTGGTACGACATCAGGTAGTTTTTTGAGAAGAGTGCTGTGCAGATAATTTCCAGTTTATCACCCCAAAAAAAAAAAAAAAACCCAGTACAAACACACTTGCTCATTTTTACCATCATTCGTGGGGTCTCTGAAATTTTAAAAAGCAATTCAAATGTTAAAAACCAGCATGTGTTGCTCAACACTAGACTTTTTTTTACCTGAGCCTCCGCTTCAGTGAAAGAACCATCAGAATCCGTGTCAAGCTCACTGTGGGACTGAAGCTCAGCCAGGGAGACGCTGAAATAAATATGACATTGATTAGTGAATGAAACCATTAAAATGATATTCTTACAAAACAAAGTCATAAGTGGGAGGTAGCGGCATAAGTCAACACAAATGACTATGTGTCATTATGGTTTGCGTGTTGGTACTCACAAGCCATCGCCATCATCATCCAGTTCAATAAACACCTCAACTATTCGAGCCTTGTCCTTCTCTGCACGTACTGCAGCCTTCTCATCTGCACAAACAATGATTACATTAAATAGGAAGCAAAAATGACTTTTCCTCAATTAATGCAAAGCTGCCACATGGACACTGATCTGCTTACCTTCCCAAGCCTTGAGATGGCGCCCTTTAGCTTCTTTCTCTGGCTCCTCTGCCGCTTCTTTGACCGTTCTCAGAGCCTCCACCTTCTCCTCCAGTTGTTTTTTACTGGCCTCGAGGTCTAATGCTTTGGCCTGTCAGGGCAAATACACGCACTTACTCAAACATAACGATGTGTTAACTTAATGAGAAAGACACTAGCTACGTGATATTCCGAATTCAGAGTGACAAATACTGTATGTATTTTTTTTTCCTAATTTCTGCTCCTTCGATTTTAATTTTCATCCACACCTTCTTTTCCTCCAGACCCCTCTTAGCCTCCTGAATGAGCTGCTGTTTGAGAATGAAGCCCTCCTTTACAATCTCAGCCAGTTTTTGCAGGCTCTCCTTCTCCTTGCGCCCCAGCTCCCTATGAACAGAAAAGAGCATCTTAAATTGTGGAACCTCTAAAAACATATTCATATTGGGATTGGGACAAATTTGAGCATCTTCCTCCTTCGGCCAAAGTCAGCAATGGCAGATTTTTCTCAAACAATATCCCATAATTAGGGCAGGACGTTTTTGTAAAATAAATGAAAAATAAGGACTCACATGCTGTTCACAATTTTAAAAAATGGTTAAGATGTCCAAAATGAGTTTGCAAGTACCCCGTTGTAACCAATGTAGTCACACCTACCTGCAGGTGTTTGGGCAGCTAGCACCGCTGTTGTATTCATCTGTTGCGTCACAGCAGTCTGTGAGGGGCACATTTCCGATGAATATAATTCTTGACGACATGTTGTGGAAAAAAAAGAAAGAAAGTGATCTTACCGCATACACCATCATTGATGCGGGATGATGGGATGAAGACTGGTCGATGGCCCGCATTAGTGCAGTGGAAGCTTCCATTGGGGCAAGCCGGAGTGCCTGCAAAAGAAGAAATGGGTCTGATGTATCAAATGCAATTTGGAAGGGCGTGAGGCTGTCAGATGTACAAACCTGGCTCATCCGAACCGTCCTGACAGTCACAGTAGTCATCATTCACCCTGTCAAAGGGAATTGTGAGGGAGCCGTCCAAGCAAGTGAAGGGTTTGCCCTCCAGGTAGAAGTGCTTTTCTGTTGGAAAACACAATATAGCGATTTCCAGTTATCCGAGGAGCCAGACTGGAAGCTTCACAATGTTGCATTGACACTTGTCGACGCCGTGTAAAAGAAAGTGGTACACTGACTTATGAGTGTCCAAACTTACAGGCACGGGCCATCGCTGGGTCAATGTTTTGCTTTGGTGTTGGGTGCACAAATTTAGCCTAGTAGGGCCTGATAAATGAGTATTTTTTTCATTTTTTAATTTAAATCGGCCACTTCGTTTTTGTTTCCCAAACGTTAACATAGGTATGTATTAGAAGCAGAAGATTTGACTGTTTTAAATGTTATGTATTACTGTATTTCTGTAACTTTACAACAGATGAATTTTCAAGAAAAAAAGATGATTAATTGATGATTTCAGGTTTAGATTTAGGCATTTCAATTCATTTCAATCAGGAATGTTAGCGTCAAATGCTCCCTTCTTACTTGACAGCGGGACACCGCGGGGGCGCTGTACTTCCACTGCCGAGACTGCCGTACCCAGCAACAGCAAAGGGATGAGGCACCGACAGGCTTCCGCCATATTTCTGCTTCTGCTCTCTGTAAGAGTAATAATACTATTATGTTATTAATAGTAATAATAACAGAATCCAAACACAACCGGACCATTCGTTTAAAAAATGGATATTCTACACAGGCAGACGTCACGCCATGCAATAAGCAGCAAGCTCACCTCTATTGAGCTAAGTGTAGAGGGACTTTTAAAAAAAAAAAGCGAAAATTACCGATATTCAATCCAAACGAACGCTAAAACTCAAGTGGCTTCAAGCGAATACATCGTACTATATGGATATATATATTGGAAATGGTAAACTTACCTATAACGCAGTTTTTTCTCTCCCTCGAGGAAGGCAAGCTAATGACTACCCGTAGCCTGACCTGGCACCGCAGTTCCGTGATGACGCATTGCGCATGCTTACGGCCCCGCCCTCCGGTTTTATAAGCATATGATTGGTTGGTCTTTTCAGAGGACGGATTGTGATTTGTTAAACGTGAGAGAATCCGCCTACCGTTTCATTGAATCGTCTTCAAAGGTGTATTCCGATTGGCTAAAATGGATGTCACTCAAGACGCTGCAGCTATCTCGTGCCAGTTAATGGTTTATCTGGAGTATGACTTCCAAAAGGTCAAATTTGAAATTCTGCATGTCAGCTTCTAAAATGTTATACTAAGACATTATTCTCATTTTTATGTATTTACATTTTAATATACACACACCATAATAAGTGATATATATGCATAATGCTATACTAATACATAGTGTAGTTCCATATAGTGTGGTATTTATAATACTGTACTTATACTGTATTTTACTATAGAAAGACCAAACAAACTTACATTCAAGTACCATGTAATATAAAAATCGACCTTTATTGTATTTCTAACACACTTTACAGTACCGAACAGTGAAATAAAAAAAAAATATATACTGATATACTATCATTTTTTTATATTTATATATATATATATATATAGGTATTTGCTTATTAAATGTGTTTATTCACAAAATGACACCTCGGCTCTTTTAAGAGGAAAAAACTTTCATAAAAATAATATAATAAAAAATAACCGGACACATTTTACACGTTACAGCGAGATCATTTACAAATATTACAATCATTTCATGTTGTTTTACCCCCTTGTATAATTTCTCTCGCTTTTGTGAAAACACACGCACGCACGCGCGCGCACACTCACATACGTGAATTAAAGCTAACAAAAATACTCTTTAGAGGGAGTCAGTCTGCATCGCTCCGACCTGACAGGCAGGCTATTGGTTGAATTTACTAAGAAACAAGAGGAGGTGATAGTCCTAGTAGAAATGGTCAAGAAGGATAAGGACACACTTTCTACCTTTGAACGTGTCACATCCTGCGTGACTACAATGTAGCCGCTCAAGTTTTGACTATACAAGTCAAATTAATTCAATCTCCCTTGGCCGGTCGAAAAGCGAATGGCTGGTTATGACTCTACATTGTACAATGAGGGTTTGTGATTTGGCCCAGTAGAATATCATCATTAATTGTTCCCCCCTACCAGCATAGACCACACACACACACACACACACACACACACACACACACACACACACACACACACACACACACATACGACTTGAAACTTTGCCTCTGAGCCTGGTGAAATAAAGTGCTGGTACACGTATATTTGAACAACAAAGAGGTGACAGTACAGGCAAACTAGAACATACTGAAGAGGTGAAGGTTGTGGCCTGCAGTGTGTTTGTATTGTTCAGTCATTTACAATGCAATATATACATTATATACAAGGGTGATTATGCTTACACCTATATCCACATGTGATTCTTTGTATTTTCCCCACCCACCAGCCACCAGAATGATAGAAAAATAAACTGTACACAAACTGATCAAAGAAAACACACATCCCCTGGTTTTCTTTTTCATCATTTTTAAAAAGAATGGCAGCAATCAATCCACTGAATAATCTTATTAATAAGAAACAATTTGCTACAGTATCGTGTTTGTATGGCAATTAAATAGTAACTTTTTTTCTTATAGCTATATGACATCACAAGAAGAAGCCACCCAAAAAGAAAAACAATAGATTTTACTGTAAGTGAACAGGCCAGTGCATATGGGAATGTTGTGTTGATGCTTGTTATTCCATATTCCCGCGGTTACACACACACAAGGAAGAGCTCGGCTTCTGACCTGCAGAACCTGCTCTCTTTATCACCTTTCACCATCTTTTGCTCTTTACCCTGTGAAAAAGACGCTATTAAAAAAAGGGGTCAACAATACATTGAACACCATTTTAGGCCTTCTTGTCCTCTCACGCTGTTGAGCCACTACAAATAAGTCATTCAAAAGCGGGGTACACACGGGTCGATTTTTTGACATCGCAGTTTGTTTGTACTCTACTATTCTTTTTGTGTGTGGTGAACAGTCGACCCCCGCTATTCTATTTCAAACCAAAGAAATTCTTCAAAAACACAAATAAACATTTGATGTTTATGGGGGGGGGGGGGATAATGAGTGAAAAATTCTGGGAAAAAAGACATAAAATATTTAAAAATACTAGGGAAAAAAATGGGGGGGGGGAGCCACGGCCATCGAGACTGATGGAAAATAAAAAAGAAGAAAAAACATGAGAAGCCAGGCTAACTGTTAGCTTATTTGCTAACTACAATGGAGTGGAAAACTCTTCCTCTTGTCATTTTCACTTTGGTGAATGAACTGTGACAAACATCATCCAAACACTCAACAGCACCAGTTGCTCCTCTGTTTCCAGCCACTGAGCCACTACTGCACAAGCTTCAGGTCGCATATTGATTGGCTAATGTTCTATGCCACTTCGCAATCACAGAGTCCGTGGCAGGTGGAACTCTCGCCACACGCATGTATGGATTTGCCATCATTAATATTGAAAAGGATGAACTTTTCCGATTATCGGCCCCCTGCAATTTTCCAAGAAGATCAGGGCAGGAAAATCGCTTTTAACACACTCCACACAACAGGATAATCGGTCATCTTTTGGAGGCATCCAAAAATCTGACTTTTGCTTCCTTGGATCAGAAAGAAGGGAATCGTGCTCAATTCGGTCCAATGAACGGTATGTGTGTACCCCGCTTAAACACTCACTAAAATACGACATGATTATTCCATTTGCGTCGTAGCTGCAATGTAGTGATTTTTAAACTCAACAAAAACACATTCTTGATGCTGGTCAGAGTACTGCATACTCTAAATAATTGACCGATGCAATGAAACAAGCATACAGACAATATAAATATAATAGAATATCTGCTATATTCTTCTACGTATAGCGGCAAGTATGAATCCTGCCTCTGACATTAAGGCAAAAAAACATAATAAGGACAATAGACCTTTTTCGGTGACCTGACCACCTCTGTCGAGTTATCTTCATTCCCGAATGAAGAAGGTAAGTGGAGGCGAAGCGACAAAGCAGAAGTGGTCTGACGTTAAAAAAAAAAAAAAAAAAGAACGATCTATAAGGGATTTCCAAACCAACATTCCTGAACTCCTTTCCCCATAATCTGAACTCATCTACTTTGGTGATCACTGTATGAGGACATAAACACAGTGCGAGCGGGCACGGCGCAAAATTGGATCCGCTGATGGCATAACAACCCCGCCCGACTTCCTCCCACTGTTAAATAGAAAGTAAAGGCAAAACGTATGCGCCGAAGCATCGCATGGCTTATCGTAGGAAAGAAATGACAGTTGGTCAGCGGTTGCGGCGGTAGTAGTAGTAGTGGTGGGTGATTGCTCCGTTATACCAGCAGAAGAGCAACAAAGGAAGACTTGACAGCTTAAAACATGTCACCACAGACACACCACAATAGCATGGACAGTAGCTTCCACGAGAGACAATCAAAAAGTGAGAACAAAACGCACACACACAACTCCTGTCCCACAATGCATTGCTTCACCGCAGCTCTCCATTCGGGAGGCTGGTGAGTCAGAAAGGCACAGAGCCATCTTCTAGCTAAGCGCTCTCCTCGTAAAGCGTTACGGGACCCCGGACGCCCCTCCCCCCCATGTCCGTATTCCCCCACCGACGTCCAACTTCCTTATTTTTCTTTTCCGACAGAAATGGAAAAAAAAAATTTAAGTTGCTCGCTTTTGCTGAGGAGAACAGTTCCTGTTGGGGTTTTGCTGAACATGAATTGCTAAAACGGACTAAACACTCCATTAAGAGATGGCTTTTTCCAAAAGAAAACAAAAGAAGAAACGAATCATTGTTCGCAAATCCCTCGTGTAATAAACGCGCACGTACAAACATACAGTCAAGTGTGTGTTTGCAGGAAAACAGCAACCCAGGTGGTGGAGGAGGCGGTGCTGCAATGCTCAATTATTCTGCATATATGCACGCGTGCGCACACGCCGCATCGCCGCCTTCAAAATGACCCAGCGTGTGTTTATTTGTGCGCATTCCGGTCCCAGAGTGCTACACCGTCTTGTCCACTGCTCACTACTTTGCATCTACAGCTGCTGTGTGATGAACTCCTCTTGATTCCCTTTTTTGAAAAATAGATTTAAAGGTCTGTATTGTCACTGCAGTCTTATTATTGATGTGGTTGTTCTTGGTTCGGCCTCGTGAAAGGATGAAAACAGATCGCCTGTGCAAAGCGAGGAGGGCTCTGCGAGACAAGAGCAACACTCATGTGTCGTCGGCTTGTGAAGAAGAAGAATTCTCCTCTTCCTCTACAGGGCTCGCGTCAGAAAGTCTCTCCCGCTTCGACTCCCGCTCGTCTTTCTGCTCCTCGCCCTGCTCCTCCTCCTCCTCCATGGCCACCTCCTCCTCGTCCTCCTCCTCCTCGATGATGTCCTCGTTCTCCTCCTCTTCTTCTTCAGCCAGGACGTCCTCCTCGTCCTCCTTGGCCCCCTCGTCGCCGTCTCGCTCCACGTGGTTGGGGCAGGCGGCCGCGTCGCCCTCGTCGCACTCCGCCTGAGAACCGTCGTCTAGGGTGAGCTCAAATTGGAACTTG
This sequence comes from Filicampus tigris, assembly GCF_054856515.1. Taxonomy (NCBI): domain Eukaryota; kingdom Metazoa; phylum Chordata; class Actinopteri; order Syngnathiformes; family Syngnathidae; genus Filicampus; species Filicampus tigris. Next base: position 6,546,509 of record NC_141232.1, read on the forward strand.
TCCACGCAGGCGTTGAGCTCCTTGTCCTTGCACACGGGAGGAGGCGACGGGCTCTGCGGGATGGTACTCTGGTACCAGTCCCTGTTGTCCTCCAGAGTGTCCAGGATGTCCTGGGCGTCGGGGTGCACCAGGTCCCCCCAGGTCTCCCACAGAGGATGGACGATGTAGTCGATGAAGCCAACCTACACGCGCAGGGGATACACGTTGCTTAGATCGGTGAAAATTGCCGATAACAGCGGCGCTAACTTTCACAACAGAGATGTGGACCAGTCGAGCCATGCAGATTGGCCGCTCATTTGATATTAAATCTGGCTTAATTGCAACAAGCAGTTAGCTAGCTAGCGATGCTAACACCCTGAAAATGCATCTACAATTCCTCTTTAGAGCGCCTCGATGTCCGCTGCGAGTGCACACACCTTGCGAAGAGAAAGGTAGAATAGTGAGGTTGAGGTCTGACAAGTGTGCGGACCAGGCCGTCAGTCTGGTAATTCAAATTTCCAAATTTCCAAATCCAAATCTTCTTTCGCGGCATGTTTTTTTGGGGGTCACCCTATTTGCAGCTCAAACACGTTGTTATGTAATATTTTTTTAATTATTCAAATTTGGCAGTGTTGTTAACAACACTTTTTATCTGTGGTGTCAAATTTAGAAAACACTTATTTTCACTTTAGAGGGACAGATTCAGACTTTGGTGGGAAAAAAAAGAAAAAAAAATCACAAATTTTATTTCAATGCCATATTGCCCCGCCCTATAAGGAAGTACATTCTGATGTAGATCAGGTCTTAATTTTGCCCCAGGGGTCACTATGCCATCAATTTTTCATTCTACCCTAGAATCAAAATAGCTAGCTAACTCACAGGTGGATGAACAAATTCATGTTAAAGACATCTATTCATGCAAATGTGTTTTTATTTGGATGGAGACTTTTTAGGTGTAGTAAATAAATTAAAAATAAAAGCTTCTCTGTCAATTGGACTCCGGAACAAATTAGCATTAACAACGTAGGAGGATGACTACTGCCTTCACTCATGACGGCTCACTCTCTGTACACAGTGTACGGTGCTGCTTTTAGCAAGCCACCCCAGCATGGACAGAATCTACCAGCTGCCCAGTGGTGCCGAGATCCATACCCACGCACGTACAGTCGACGACGAGATGGCTTACCTGACTCTTTTCCACCGAGGCGGTGTGCTTGTCGCACATGGGGCTGATCTCCATCCCTCGCTCCCTCTCTTTGTCGCCTTGCCTGAAGAACTCCTCCATGATTCTCTCTGTCCATTGTCGGTACACGGCCAGAGGCTTGGTGGGATTGCTCAAGTCGGCGCAGTGCACCATGTTCCTCAACACCTGCACGGACACGGTCACAGATGCCGGTTATTAATCGATAACCGGTCTGCCCTGCCCTTTACACGCTTTAAACACACTTTTTAAACACATTATGGATGCATCTTTAACATCACAACGACGTTACTTATTGCCATCTGTGTACATGCATGTGCCTTTAAGAGGCGGAGCCTGGTGGGGTGGCATGTGTCGTCGACGAGCTGTGGCCGACAGTAGCCCCTGCGTGACTATGTTCATTTCTTGTTCTGCTTTCCCGGCATAAATTAAATGACTTAAAAGTGCAAAAGTCATTTCGGCTCTCTTTCCCCACATGCAAGGGCATTACAGAAAGTAAGCGCGGTCCAGGTATATCGTAAAAAATGGAGGAAATGCTCTGAAAAAAAAAAAAAAAAGTGTGAATATGTGTGTTTGTGAATACTCGAAAATGGCTCTGGAATTTCATCTAGTCTAAGTCATTGGCGGAGGAACTCATGTGAGTGCGGTATTACTCAAAGCAGAAAATACAACTCTGAGTGGCTCGTTTTCAGACCCATGTTTGGATATAGAAGTCACTTTTACATAATATCCATCCATTTTCTACAGGGCGTGGCCTCATTAGGCTCACGGGTAATCTGGAAGCCTGACTTTGAGCCTGGGCACATGTAGTCAGACAATAATTCACATTGACATCTGTGGACAATTTAGAAACTTCAATTCATCTCCGAACCAAAAGACCGGACGCCTGATTCAAACCCCCAAACTCGTAATACAGAAGTCCAAACCGCTGACCCACTTTGCTGCCGCTTTCATAATATAGCCCCTTTAATCACTTTACAAATCACTTTGGAACCATGTTGCCATGACCCACGCTGGAAAACGAGGCATTGTCGGGTTCTTGGAAGCCCTCGCTTGATAGATCTAATTGTGTATGGCGCACACACAGCACTCCTCTGCTGACCTGCTTTCAGCAATGGTCAAAAATCTACTGGAGACTGGGATGTCTGATAAAAAGCCTCTTGCCGTGCTCAATTTCTTTGCTTTGAGAGGCTACCTCGTTATCTCCCCACGACGCCGTGAGTCAAACGGGGTCAAACGCATGTTTGCATGGCTGCCTGCCGCCTCCAGGTTGAGATGTCACGGTCCCTCGAGCTCGGCGCAGATAATAACGAGCGGCTCAGTCTTTCATTAAAGTGTCGCCCCGCGATATGTTGACAAAGTAGATCAGACTGACCAAATTGAAATCAAATTGAAAATGTGCCACAGGGAACAGGCTCAGGACCTCACAGCTGTCTAGAATCTTAAGGCACAACCTCTTGTGGTTTAAAAACATTCGAAAAAGGCTCTTTTTAAGTTGTAGCCATTTTGTCTTCACTAATACCAAATGACCGAGAAGTCATTGTTTATTATACCATCCACAGTCAGGGGTTCATGAAATAAAATGTTCACAGATACAGAACCTTTCCCAACACAGTCATAATACAAGCAGGAACAAATCTAAGTAAAAAGAAATAAAGGAAAGGTTTTGTTGAACTTCATTTATTAGACAATGCCTTTTTGTTTGCAGTTTCTTGCTTTTTTTTTTTTTTAACGTTCTCTTGCTAGCTAACGCCAATGACAATAGCCGACGCCATTTTGTATACTAGCGATCGACGGCTCCTTCATTCAAATCATATCTAAAGAAGCACAATGACAACAATCTCTCAATTCTTCATTTTAAACATTGCTTTTTACTTCGGTTTGTTCCTGCTTGTGTGATGAGTGTGTTGGGCAAGATTGGCAAAAATTAGCATTTTTAGTTCATGAAACCCTGACTGTGGATGGTATGACAATGACTTTTCTGACACATTGATTATGTGATAAGATGTGAAAGTAATGGTCTTGATTAATGGTCACTAACAAAGAATGAAATAATTCATTGTTATGAAAGATTTTTTTTTTTCACATTCTGCGCCCGGTCCACCTTCCTTTCTCACCTGTATCCGATCAGTGTAGTGGTCCAGCAGCAGAACCCCCGAGCTCGTCACTTTCTTGGTTTCCACCATCGTCTTGAGGTCTGCCAGCAGGCTCATGTGTTTGGACATATCTGTGGCCAAAACCTGCATAGACACATTTTCAATTATTATTATTAGTGAGGAGATGATTAGGGCTCATAAGAGTGGGGTAACAAAAGTCACCATATCAATGACAAGTTTCCTCAGGCTCTGTCGCTGCCTCTTGCTGAGGTTCTGGAAGATGTCACAGTTGTCCTCGTGAAGCAGCTTGAAGCCCACAGCCAGGTGATGGTTTTCCAGAACCGACTCGTCGTTGTACATCAGAGCAAGTTCGGAGTCTGAGGGGTGTAATGCAGATGATTATGCTGCAAGAATGGTTTGATTGAACTTTTTATTGAGCTAGGGGCGATATTTAGTAACTTGAGTGGCTAGTCAAGACTGTGCCCGACAGAAGATAATGACAACGGAATTCATCATTATTTTAATGCTGTCGCTGTCCAGTTAAATTATCATGACATGTAACTGCAGCCATAGTAAAAGTGATTACAAAAAAAATTTCAAATAGGAAATAGCTCTTAATTGAGCAAATCAACTTACATATCAAGTGTAACTGATAAAATAAGTCACAAATCATCTCTTTTTATGAGTTTGTTGCTGTCTTCCTTGTAACTGTTAAACCATTTTATTCTATCATATACATTTTAAATAGGAGCAATTATTCTCTGAAGTTGTGTTTCTACTTTCTACATAGATGCAATTCTTTTACTAAAACCCCTTTACCCATCCCGAGGAAGAGGAAAAAAGTGACTTCATGCCTCAGCATAAATTACATTAAGCTAATTGGTCTTTTGAGTACCTAAGGTAAGTGTCCTCTTTATACTTTTTTGTGATGAGTGTTGCTCATTTTATCACAAAAGAATATATGAATATGTATTCCTTTGTTTTAATTAACTAGCTGTTTGTTCTTCATCAGCTAGCATAGCTGCTGCCACAGCTAGCATGCACGTTTGAACAACCGCTAACAAGCAACGATTTGATGCAAGGTTGTTATAGTTAACGAAAATTAACAAAATAACTACAACTGAAATCGCATTTTCGTTAATGAAATAAAATAAAAACAAAAGAGCTTTTACATTTTTTTTTTAAACTAACTGAAACTATAACTTGCGTTTATAAAACATTTTTGTCTTTTTCCATTGATATCATTTCATTTGAAATGTATTCAACAGTATAGTATTTCGGTATTACTGTAAATCCATAGTGACAGAAGGAAGGTAAGAGGTTTGACAATTGTAATTTACTTTATTTCACAATGCTTAGTGACCTTTTTTTAAAAATTAAATCTTGCACTAGATAATATCACATACACGTAAACTAAAACTAAAACTAATAAAACCTAAACTAAAAGAAGAATAAAACCTAATAAAAACTAACAAACTTGCTCCAAAAATGTAATAAAACTGACTTTAAAAAACAAAAAGTCAAGACTAACCATAATGAAAAATTCCTAACTATTATAACACTCATTTGTGATGTTGTGTCATCTGTCTTGTTGTGCACATGCATCTCTACTCACTGGTATTTATGAGAAACTGGTTAGACACTCCTGGATGGTCCACATCGTGGATGGCGGCCGCAAATAACGCAGCCAAAATCTCTAGATCAGTGAACACAGCCTGCCAAGGAACAGCCAAATAACGCATTAGTATCTCCAGATAGGCCAATTGTGGACTTTACAAACTGTGACCCGTTTAGCAATTAGTGATGTTTACATCTAGAGCCGGCGTGGACAGCAGTACGTGTGTGGACTGAGTGACATCTGCGGCATGGAGGCTGTTGTGGTAGGCCACGTTGGCATGGTAATGGTCCTCCAGCGTCATCACATAGGTGACAAACGTATCCACTGGTATCCGAAAGGTCTTCAGTAGATCTCGCTCCTGTAGCCGGGAAGCAGCCAGTGATCATTTTTAGCAATGTCAACTTGTGAGTGACACATTGTATATAGTGTTTTGTGTTAATTTATTGCTTTCACTTGTTGTATTTTGACTATTTTGTTGTTGTATGTAAAGTGCTTTGTTACAGCTGTCGCTGTTGTGAAATGCCCTGTTGTATTGTATTGTACTTGCGGAATATGAGTAAAGCAATAAAATCCACCCGTTTTTCTCCGGGGGCGGCCATTTTGTCGCTTCTGTCGATTGAAAATGACACCTCACACACCCTCGGGGCTCGGATAACGACCAATCATAGCTCAGCTTCAGAAAACAGGTCAGCCGTGATTAGTCATTATCTAGGCTCTGTGATGTCATTTTCAGTCAACAGAAGTGACAAAATGGCCGCCCCCTGAGATGGCTAAAAACGGGTGGATTTTGCTGCTTAACTCATATTTCACATTAATCATATTATTCAACAAGTGGGCCTGCATAGAACATACTCTTGAAAAAAATTAATTTGGGTTGACTTCCACTTTAAGAGGCAGAAAATCTAACATCCACGTGAATGTACTGGAGGCAGTGCAGCCAAAAGAAACGTGAGACCGTTGGGAATACATTTATATCATTTCGTGAAACAAAAGTTAGAATTTAGGCCGTAAATGTCGGTCATTGCTACCGCTAGCCTTTAGGTCGCGCATCAAAGGCTTTGCCAACCCACCGCTGGTTTTAACTCGCAAAGGAAAGGCTGACCTGATATTACAAGCAACTATTGCATTGGCTTCCTCACCTGGAAGATGGCAAACATAATGCAGCTCAGGGGTCTGTTGTTCGAGAACTCTGCCACACGAAAGATATTAAGGCCCCACTTGTTCAAGTCATTCAGCTCCTGAGAACACAGCACAGCGAGCAAGATCAAACACAATTTGTACACACGGACAGGAAATGAAAAAGTGAAAACTTTTCGGACGCCATCTATAGAAATAAGGGAAGAAAACGACTTTCGGGAGAGTTTGTTTGTTCCCCGCCACTCACTCTGGCTAACGCGTCCTCATGTTCAGTCTTGACGCCGAAGCGAGGCAAGGTGGAGTTTGAAAGGCTGGAACTGTGCGTGAGTTTCTTCACGCCGCTGATGTGACACATCGGCTTGTCCCGCTCCCTCAAGGTCGGGGACGGGATCTCCACCTCGTTCTGCTTATCTGCCAGGGAGAGATTTCACTTCAGTTAGGGCAGCAGGTCATTAGTTGCCGGCAGCTTTATTTTGGAGGAGGTTCGGCTCACCCAGAAAGGTAGTGGAGATGTATTCGGACACCTGGTTCCCTGAGCGACTCATCTCTGACAAATGGGACAACTCCCTGTTGAGCATCCTCTTGAACTGACGAGAGTACAAACGCAAACATTGTTCATTTGATTTGAAGATAAGACTCACTCTAGACTACACGCAAAGTTCAAAACCCTTCAATTACGTACGGACAAACGTCAAATCATATTAAGCATCATGATTATAATGGGAATTGTATTGACTATATTTCTATATGGATTGTTGTCGTTCCATTCACGGGGTTCACAAGGTTACATAGCCAGGTGTCTGGTTATTATGTCACAGCTTTGAAAAGGATTGTTTTGACTCCCATCATCTTAATGTGCTTCTCATGTCTTTAATCTAGTGCAGAACATTAATAAGTCACACTAAGGCTGGACAATTAATTGAAAAGTTCATCAAAATGTAATTGTGCACAGCACAATTACTAATACTTTAATGTATTATTACTTTACTTAATTACTTAATAAACAAATTGGTGACACAATTTATTTTCTTTTTATTGTTCTTTCACATATCATTTAAAGCTGCGTTTGAGGAAATACAAAGATTGGAAATAAATGAATAATCGTGTTTATTAATCGTGATCTCAATATCAATCAAAATAATCATGATTATTGTTTGTTTGGTTTTTTTTCCTTTAATACCTCAGCCCTCAGCATACACGGAAAACAGGGCTGCAAAACTGTATAAATTGTTGCCTGTCAACTTAAACTGGGTCTCGTTCACTGACAACAAAAGAGGTTATTATTTATCCTTCAAGATATTCACCAACATTGTCAACGTCTGTCCAGATGTACATTTTGCTACAGGAGGTCTTGTGACTGTACATCGACATCATATTCAAATATTACAAAGAACACGACCACCCTTCCTTTGAGTCACGCGTTGAATTCGATTATCAGTATGATCATCGCTGCGTCCTTATTCGCCAAAGGTGCGAACATCAATTATGATTCATGACACTGTTTTTTCACACAACAATGCAGTGCTTTATGATGGCCATGTACTAATGTCCTGCAATATTCATCCAGTTTCTTTCTTTTGTTGTTGCAGATATTTGCGCACCTTAAATCAAGCATTGTTATTTTTTTTTTCATTATTATTAGAAGGTAAAAGCAGCATGTTTGTACGGTGAAGGCACAATGCGATGTCCTACTGACCGATCCCTCACACATAACAATCTCTTAGGCAACCCGAGCGGTTGCCATGGCAACTCCTTCCTCCCAGCCAGTCACTTGAGCTTGATGCGAGAGCGGCGGCTTGCTTGGGTGACGATTCAAAAAGCAGTAGGCAGGTGTCTCTGACCTTTACCAAGGTCAACTGACGACACCCTCCTTTCCCTCGTCCCTTCCTTCCCGCTTCTCCCTCCCGTCATAAAACGCCGCGGTGGCATGAGAAGCCGCGACAACACCCTCCCCCCCCACCCCCCTTCCATTTTGTTTGCCGTCAGTCACCGTCATCCGCGGCCGCACAAATAGGTGCTCTGACAGGCTGTCGGGCGGAATCAGGGAGGCCACGCGTAGTGGTACTTTAGGCCCCCAAACCGTCTCCCCTGTCGCTCTCCCTCGCGCCTTTTCCCTCACGCCGATGCTGTAACGCTGAGTCATAGCTGCCAACCGACACTAGCCAGGACAAACAACACTTCCTCTGACACTGACTAATGAAGCGAGCGCGGCACAGACATGACGCACACGTGCACAAACGCGACATACGCGCCGGCGACGGCCATTGTGTTTCTCCCCTCGTGAGACTGCCGTACAAAATGGTTCTCTGGTGGGCGCGAGTGACTGAAAACAACAGCGTGCGAATCAATCGAGGTTCCGTTTGCTCAAGTTCAACACTGTATTTGCTTGACAACTGCGTTCAGGCTTAGATTTGAGGCGAACATGGAGGCCAAACAGGGAAGGGTCCACCGCTGCAATAGAACTGGGCTTAAAAAAGAAGTATGAGTAAGGAATATTTTGCTTGAAAAAGCAAAATGATCTGCCAATAAAAGAAGAAAAGTCGACTTTGCAAGATTTCTTGAAACAAGTACACGCAGCTAGTCTGAAAACAAGTGTATTAGATAAGCTTACTCCTAACCAATAATAAAATCTCAATAGTACAATATTATACCAGAAGACATTTCAGGAATTATTGCATCAAGCAAATTGTTACTTGTTCAAATACTTCGAGGCCTAACCACATTCGGTCCAAAGCAAACTGTCAGAGCAAATTTGACCACAATCACGATGTTTAATCAGTGTTATTTGGTTCACACACACACATACATATATATACATATATACATATATATATATATATATATATATATATATATATATATATATATATATATATATATATATATAAACATATATATATATATATATATATATATATAATTTGTTTTTTATCCGTTTCTGACTGATTTGAACTTGTCAGTTCGAAAACAGCAGACCATGTATAAAAGTGATGTTTGGGGTAAACAAACTCGTGCAAAGCAGAAAATGTAAACAAAGCTGTGAATGCTGTCATGCTACTCTGAATGCTGAATGCTAACAAGAGAAGTTGCTAATGCATGCACAGCTGGGACACCTGATGAATCCTGCAATCTAAGATGGCCACTGCCGGGCTTTGTTTGCCCTCTGCGAGCCCTACCTGGTCCCACCAGCCGATGAGCCAGGGCCTGGAGCAGGTCTCGCAGAACAGGTCCACCAAGGGGGTCCTGCGCTGCGCCGTCGTCCCGCCCCCCTCCAGGACCCCTCCCGCCGCCTCACCGAGGTCCAGCTCTGCCCCTGCCCTCCCCTGCAGCAGGCTGTAGCTGGAGGAGCGGGACAGCCGGTAGCCCCCCGGTACAGGTGAGGGACAGGGGGACGGCGTGGGGTCAATGGCCTCCACCACACCCATGCCGAGGGTGACGGGGGGCTTGGGCCGGTGGCACAGGCAGGAGGTGCGGTAGTGGAGCGGGGTGGGAGCACTGCAGGTGCCCCATTGGCATGAGGGCGTCGTCAGGCTACGTGGGGAGAGGCCAGGGCACTCCAGAGTGAAGGCTGCCCCGAGAGGGGGTGAAGGAACGGGGGCGGGGGGGGCGGGGCGAGGGAAGGGTGCCGACTATCCTGGCCTACATGCAGCACCCCAAAGCGGACCACCCACTCAGCCCAGAGATGGCTCCAGTCCAGCCTCACTTGCGAGCTAAAGACGCGGGGCCCAGGAGACCCCCCCCTGGATCTGGATGCTGTGGAGACTACATCTCATCCCATTTGGTGATCCGGTTGACCCAAATGTCGATCCACGGCAGGGTCGAGGAAGATGAGAGCGGAGAGAAGCGAAGATGGAGGTAGACAGAAGAGAGACCGTCTGAAGGGCACCGAGACGAGCCCGGAGAGGAAGATGAGGCCGAGGCGCCAGAGACGGACGGGCAGGACGAGGGATGCTCGACTGACAAAAAAAAAATAGGACAGCTAGACGACGGAAGCGGACGAGATGGGCAGGTGGTGACAGCAGAACCGCCGAATGACCCGGCTAACCAACAATGGAAGCAAAGGGAGCTGCCAGAACATGGGGAGGAGAGCAAAATGAGAGAATAAACAGGGATGGGGGGGGGGGGGGGGGGGTGAAGAAATCCAGGACAGTTCCTTATCGCCGCGGTCTGGAAAAACAGGCTCCGTCTCCCTGCGTCGACCGCCCCTCCCCCACGGTACGGCTCCAAGAGGGCCAGCCCAGTCCTTGTAGTGGATCAGCCCCGTCTGTCCCCAGCCGAGCCCGACGACCCGCCCCGCGTCACTCCGAGGACCGCAGGATGCCGGAGAGCGATCCCCCGCCGCTCCTCCTCCTCCTCCTCTTCCGATGCTGTCGCCTGCGGCGCCTCTTTTTTCCCCCCGCGATGCCGTAGACGGCTCTCGCAAGCTAATCAGGTGGTGTGGTCGCACGCGCATGCACGTGCGCGCCCGCTGGCTCCTGCTGGCGGACTCCGTGCGCCTGCGCGGCGAGACGGCGTGTACGTCTGTCGAGAATATGCGCGTGTACGTGTGTTTGTGAGAGTGAGAGACTGAGTGGGAACACATTAGGCAAGTCTCTCCATGTTGTCTCCACGTTTAACCCCCGTGAGAGGTTTTGACACAAAATATGCACAAAAAGACCGAACCCTCACTGTTGACATCCAGCGCTCAGCACGTTAAAAAGATGCACAACGGAAGGGGACGACGTTCGACAGAACAAACGGCGCCTGTCGCTTTAAGATGGAACACTACTACGAGAGCGTCGCCTGCCATGCCATTGGATCCCGCCCGGACCACATGGCTCGCGGTCGGAATGGCGAGCCAATGACGAAAAGGCAGAGGCAGAGCCTGCTGCTGTGCGATAGCAACCAAGGTTACGGCGGAGACATCGGCATCAGGACCACCACGCACACTCATGTCCTCACCGCTCACAGACCGCGCGCGGCGCACGTTCAAGATACAAACACGGTCATGAGGACGGAGTGAAGCACAATACGCACTTGGCTACACATACTGGCTGTGATTCGCAGCCACTGATGAATACTGACAGGCAGAACAATGAAATGCTTTTCCGTGGCAGAATGTACGCAACCCATCAGATTTTTCTCATGTAAAATATGTGACTGGGCTCAATAAAAATGAGGAAACATTTGCCTAAAGAACCCAAAAGCTAAAGTAACCCATTCATTAAGACAGTGGAACTTATAAAGTTGAATGTTCGTACAATTAGGAATTAGACCAAAGTTTACTGGGAAAAAATTGCCTTTCGAAGGGGGGACACCCGAGAAATTGATGCAGTACCTCGGCAAAGGAGAGGTGCTCACAAAAAGATTTTGATAGGTTTGAGAATGGTATGTGAGCGAAATTGGTCTTGTGTGTCCATAGAACAAGTTTTACCTTAGAGACTCCATTGTAATTTATTGCCACATGGTTGTAAATACAACTACATAAACCCATATTCCGCATATAAAAATCAGCACCAAATGACTTCCCCTAATTGTGAGTATTCTATTATCATTTAAATATTTTGCTAGAAAGCTCTACATCAATAGAGGAAAGGTTAGAAGGAGCCAGTTGGGCCTTATGTCTATCGCGCTGTTGGTCAGTACAAGTGTACTCGGAGTTGATGCCCTGTCATGTTTGTGTACGGTGGGCAGACGGGCACCTTGTTGGAGGCCATCTCGCTGACCGAGCGGTGGGTCTGAATGGTCTCCAGCTGGTCCAGACACCAGTCCAACTCTTCCAGTGTCTCCCGAGCCATCTGCTGGTACGTCTCCTCTGGGAGAGGGGCAGAGAAATACACACACACACACAGCCATTTAAAAAAAAAATATCTCAACTAATTACAATATTGTGGAAAGCTGGTTGCCGCCATAAGTCGTGGCGACAAGCTCACCAAGTATTAACCGCATATAAATTCCAATGTTTTGTCCCTCTCTTGTAAGTAACTGGAAAAACATCTACAATCAAATAGTACTAATCACGCAAATATGAAAAAAGTGTCAACATCGAATTAAGACACAGTGTAATGTTACGATGATGATCCAATACAAGGGATGGGATATATATAATGCTTTATTAATATATATGTATTTTTATATTATTATGAATATTACTTTATTATTACTTTCTAATTATTTTTGATGAAACAACCTTACCAGAGAGAGTTGCTTGGGGAACGGTGGGTTGACTTGTGACGGGCGACCTCCTGTGGACAGAAAATTAATTACATCAGAAGCAGAACCGCACTCTGCTGCCCTCTGTCGATCTTTGACACACCTTTCGCCGTGAAGTGAACAAATGCTTTTGACACACTCGTGGGTTATTTTAACCTATGTAATTCAGTCCTACTGTTTGTCGCCACAAAACGGCGGTGCGCATGCATTGAATTGCTGAATATAAGCTTTAATATGCTCCCCCCTCTGCCCCCGTAATACAGAAAAAATATATATTGTTATGCTTGAAATATTGAAAAAAAAAAAGTGTGAACCGTGCTGTTTGCTTCAAATAGTCTTCATAATTAAGCTGCGAGGTGGGAGGCATTTTCAGGACACTGCTGCATAATTATAGAATGCTGATCATTCTGCTGCATTGCTTTATATACATATACTTTATATATCATATTGATGTGGAGGCTGTAGGCCTGCCAAAAACAACTGGGTTGCGTCTACTGCGTCACAGAAATAAAGAGCATCCTTTTTAGAGTTCTTGACCATGTCGTTACACGAGACGCCAAGGATAGTGTGCCAGCCAGTGAGGCGGAGAAGCATCCAATAAAGCTGGATATGCATACTACATATCAGGCTGATTTTGAGACCGATTCTCCACATCCGATCAAATTCAGCAAAAGCTTGATTCTCGGATGTCCCTGGAAAATTCGCCTAAGTGATTAACCTGTGAGGTGGAGTGTGTTAAGAGTGATTTTTTTTCCTCCTCACGGATCTGCTTGGAAAACAGTAAGTGTCAACAATCAGAAATGTTAAACCTGATTAACTGCCGGTGAGTGTGTTGTGAAACCGAACGATAGCCAACAGTTGTAAATGTTGAACCTGCTCAACATTCATGATCACAAATTCGTTTGTGTCTGGTCAATAGCAAGTTGGGCCAAGCAATGGACTCCATGACTGTGATGTGAACCGGAACAATGAGTCAGTTAAGTACCGATATTTGAGCATTTATCTGCTTTTGGCTGAAAGCCTATAAAGGCCTGATTATCCTAAACTAAAATCGTTATGTGTGCACCCCACTTAAACTGAATTTAAAACAGCCAAAACGATGAGTGTAATTATGGGGTGGGGGGGTCATTGGGGTGTGGTAACATGATACTGACTTGTTAGTGGGTGTGGTGACATTGGCGAGGATGGTGAAGTTGCTTCTTACAGATCGCAGACTGGCCAACACCTGAGGACGGCGAGGAGAGGTGGGACCGCCACAATGAGGCAACTTATTGACAATAATCGGCATGCTATTGAACAATCAGCAACATACCTGAGCGAAAGGGGTGACGATCATGTCTTCAGCATGCCTGTGGATGAAAAGCGTGAAGAAAATCTCTGTGGCTTTTCACGAAGGTCATCGCTCTTATTAAGCATCCAATCAGATTGCTCTGATGTCATCACCGATGCTGCTCACAGCCTAGTCCTATTAACACTCTTTCATTGCCATTAACGGCTATAGACGTCAAAGATCCATTTGAACCGGGCTGGCAGTGAACGAGTTAAAGGCCACTGTTTTGTGTGGATCGAAATATTGTCCTCAATTCATATCTTATTTTGTTGGTGGGTGGTACAAAGTTGGTGTCTGCGTGCTTACCCCTCACTGTTGATGGAGGAGTTGCGTGACATGGTTTTGGGGGATGTGTCATAGTCGGAGTCGGAGCGGTACAGGAAGGACTCCCTGCGCTGGCTCTGGGGGAAAGAAGGGTGCAGCACCAAGCCAGGACTCGCCTGCGAATCCATGGGACTGCGTCCCGGCGACGGGCCATTCTCCGAATCGAAGCTGGGGGAGGAGAACGCAAATGTAAATATGTGAGCCCGTTTGATAGCGACACCATAAAGCGTCGCAGTCCGTCGGCGTGTGTCAGGGAAAAGATGTGACAGGCGCAGCTTTTGATGGCACGACGCCACAAGGCTGCTGGAAATGACGCTCTACTGACACGACATATTCTCACACAAAATTAGAGGCATCAATCCAGCTTCGTAGTACCGAAGGCATACTGTTCCAAAGATTACTGTTTACACTCTTACGACACTTTGTACACCTATATACCCTCTTTCTCTACATGCTGTATAGTATTAGTATACAGTATATAATGTATACATAGTATATACATACAGGATATACATGTATGTATGTGCATATATATATACATTAAGCTCATTATTTAAAAAAAATTATGAATCAATATTTGGATAAGTGCATTCAGAAGTTTGGAGAAGGTCAAATAAAGTTCACCTTTACAGGTCATGATGGTTCATCATGAAAATTCACCCGAAGGCCCCAACTTTGTGTCAGTAGAGTATATAAGGCGTCAGAAGTTAGAGTTTTAAAGGGAACAGTTTTTTTTACTTTAATGTGTCAGGCCTGTAAAACAGCACTAGCTGTTCATCCAGTAAAGCCACTCCACGGATGGCGAATTGTACCTGCAGTAACACTGAGACGACCGTCTGCGCTCCTGAATGCTGCGGTTCAGTTTCAGACGGCGGAACAAGGCAGACCCTGCCGGTCCGCGAGAGTGCTCGCCCGGTGACACGGGCGAGGTGAGCGAGCTGGCCGCGGGAGGCCCCTCCGCACCGTCCCATAGCGTCAGCTGTCTCGTCAGTTTCTTCTGAGTCATCGCCGCCCGAGGCTCCGCTTCAAAATGTCCGTCCTGTCCTGCCCGAGCGTTACCGACTACCTGGCTTTGACTTCAACACCGGCGGATCAAATAACACGGCCCCGATCGTCCCTTTGGTCCCGCTCGCCTGCATGCCAGCCGAGTCAAAGTGCATCAACATGCATATCCCGCGCTCGGTTCCTCGGGCCTCGGATGTTTCAAATCCTTCCCCTCCCCTCCTCACTTTGTTCTCAAGATTTATGCAGGTCTCCTTAATCCGTGCGTGCGTCGGGGTCGTTTTGGGTCTGATGGTTAAAAGGAGCGAAGGCAACCCCAGCACCACCACCACCACCACCACCCGTCCTGATATTTCACCACCTCAGCTCCACTCCCGGCGGACGGCCCCCGACCACACAGCCCCTCCCTTGCTTATTTTTTCCTAATTAATCAACTTCACGCCCTTCAAATGAATATCTCTCTGACTCGCTTTGCCTGGCCTCCTTCGCTCTTCACCTCTTTTCCCTCTGGGCCCCGCGAGCACGTGCTCTCAATGTCCTTATCTCGCGGCTCACAGTTGCTCTGCAGCAACAGGAAAGCTGATCAGTAACAGACCACAGGCAACACAACAACACTCGCTGTCTGTGTGTGTGAGAGTGCAAGGAGGATTTGTAAGATAGAGGCACCACCCAGAAAGACCCCCCCCCCCACACACGCACACAAAAAAAGTTTGACGACCCCCTCCTGCGCCAGCAGTGTTTACACGTTCCACTAAAGGGCCGTGCATGGTGGCGGTGTGAGGGGGGTGGTTTGCGCCCAAAACATTTTCGAATGTTTTGACACCAACATCCTTGCTCGGAAAGCAACACTTTGCCTGGCCTTTAGATGGGAACAGACACAACGTCGACTTCATCATCTCCACTAGCAACAATTAGACCATGAAATAGCTTTTTCTACCAAGGTGCAGGCGGGTCAAGCACAACTAATCCGGCGATGACTTCTGAGATAGGAATATTCGACAACCGCGGGGTTTGAGGGCGGTTTTTCACACTTACTTGGCCGGATGTTAAAACGCAGAAGGGTGTTGTGCCGCCGGCGGAACGAGCTGAGCTGTTATTTGTTACGTCCATAACAGGAGCCCGCATCGATTGTTATGAGCAACATTGTGTTCGCGCCGCACCCGTATGGCATTTGGACACGGCGCTGGTACATTTGATAGCGTCATTGGGGCAAACAGAACAAATCATTTGGAGGGGAAGCTTAGTGTGCAACATTGTAACACGTTCTTAAAATATGAGAGACCCAATACATGATGAGAAAATAAAAAGCGTCGTGTTTTTTTCGGACTACTCTCATCTCATTGTGTGTGGTTAACTCAAAATGAACAACACACCAAGTAAGTACCAAAACAGACGTGCATAATGCTTAAAGCGGAAGTCAACCCGAACATATTTTTTTCAAGAATATGGTCTATGCAAGCACACTAGTTGAAACAAGGCATTCTGATAAATATTGCGTCTGTGGATAAGAGTTAATCCACTTGTTTCTAGCCATCTGTGGGGTCGGCCATTTTGTCACTTCTTTCGACTGAAAATGACATCACAACTACTCAGGGCTGAGGTAACGACCAATCACGGCTGATCTGTTCTCTGAAGCTGAGTCGTGATTGGTCGTTCTCTGAGCCCTGAGTAGTTGTGATGTCATTTTGTCGACAGAAGTGACAAAATGGCCGACCCTACAAATGGATAAAAACGAGTGGATTAACTCTTATTCCACAAACACAATATTTATCAGAATGCCTTGTTTCAACTAGTGGGCCTAGTCTGTGTCTGGGTTGATTTCCCTTTAAGGGCACCCAGATTTATAGATAATACACAGATGACAGATGAAGAAAGAGTATTAGTAAAAGAAAAACATTAGGATTTATGATCGTAAATATTGGACAGGTTTTTACCAAATTACTGTTGACCTACCCCAAACCACAGGATAATCGCTCAGGATAATCGTTTAGTGACATTCGATAATGGGGCTTCTACTGGCTTTGATCGCAAGACTCAAATTATGAATAATTATCTGTACATGTGTACCCCACTAAATGAGCTGTCCATGGCTCAGCCAAATTCTGCGTTGACCAGACCACACACAAGGATTTGCGATCATAATTATTGAGCGTGTTTGACATTTACGATTGGTGGACTGATTTTTGAAGCAGAACAGAAAAGAAAAATCTACTGATAACACAGTCTGGGTAATCGTTTAAGATCCCCGTTAGCGCCAAGATCAATCAGGCCTTTAGCTGACTTTGATCGCAAGAGGGGAAATAATCGGTCTGCGCGTGCCTCGTTTGAAGCAGAGCTCGCCTGTGAAAACTCGCACGTTTCAAAAAAGACAACTACAAGGGGGAAAAAAACGTCAGGAATCATCATGCTCATGACAGTTGCTATTGTGATTTGCAGAGAGATGACAATTATGCCGTCGCGTGTCAAATAGTGAGCCCGGGCTGCATAATAGCCGATGAAAGCTGGCTAAGTGACTCATGCCATTTTCAACAAAAAAAACCCACCCCCATGTTTCACTCTTTTATTTAGTGTGTTTTTAATGTTTTCACTCACGTTGCAGCAGACACGTACGCTCGCGCCAGACGCGAGGTGGCGATAAGCCGCGGCTGTGGGCAGCCGGCTTTGCGCGCGAGGAGCATTTCAAGTGCCGACATGATGATCAGAGGCCTTCAGCGGGGCGCTGATTTGTGCCAGTTGAGCTGCTCCTTCCATTTATGGGAGATAGCAAAGCGTCTGCGATGGGATGCAGAGAAGCACATTAACGCTCACTGCTGGACAACGCCTGAGGTTATGGACGTTAGTAAAAAAAATATAAATAAATAAAAAATGAAATAAAACATATTCGTGGTGGAGGGATGCGATTGCTGACGTGGAACTTGTAAAAGCAGTATCAACACTGCAGGACATCAACCAAGGAAATTGTGCATTAAAAAGCGAAAAAAAAAAAAAAAAAAAGGACATTTTTACCCCCCAAATTCTTGAGCATTTTCCACAAAAAAAACGGGTGTATCCCCTTCCAATAATATATATATTTTTTTTAAATATTGTGGGAAAAAAAATGTGAAGAGGTGAATCCCCAGGTGTCAAACCGTGAGTATGCAGGAGTCCGCTTTAGAGAACAAATTGAGGACTACTACTGTGGTTTTGAAACATTTTTTTTCTTCACTTCATTATAAAAAAAAATAAAATAAAATAACGTAGGGACAAAAATGCTTGCAATGTCTCAATGTTATGAAAAAAAAAAATGAAGGCAATTTTCAGTTGTACGGATATTAGCAAGAGACAAGAAAGAGCCATAGCAAGTCACATAAAATCATGTGGTGGCCACTAAAATAACCACGTGATGTGGTTGAACCCGAATGGAAAGGCGCACGGAAAAAAACAAAAAAAAAAACAGTTGGTAACACCTGCACATTGAGTGATTTTTACAGACACGCTGCAAAGGCAAACTGCGACCCTGTATCGGGTTTCGAGGCTTCACATACTCCGTATTGTACTGTATTATTTTGTATTTGAACCACAAAAACATGGTGTGATTGTCAAGCAAGAAGCTGCTTGCCACAAACAGAGGATACAGGTTTCAGCGTCATTTGGTTATTATATTAGGGTCCTCTTTCAGGGAGTCCGGAAAATCAGGTTGTTCCGCTGCGGTACTTTTTTTTTCTCTCCCTCTCTCTCTCTCTCTCTCTCTCTCTCCCTTTGCACACATTCATGCCACAAAGAGGATCGGGTGGATTAGGTGTCATTAATACAGCAGCCTTCAAAGGGCTGCGGAGCACTAAGTCAATGCAGCGATTAGTTTGATTAAACCTCAACGAAAGAAGGGGGGGGGGAGGGCGGGGTTACATACATTTCACCCCCAGCACTGACCCCTGCCCGGTTTCCGCGGCCTCCCCCCATTGCCATTGACTATTCATTAGGATTCATGATGAGGAAGCAAGTCCCCGCCACATCAGCGTTTTCCCCAAAGTCTCGCACGGTGTCAGCGCCTGCCGCCCCGCTAGACGCAGCCATTAATCAGACCTCGCAGCAAAGGAAGGAGCGCTTGCGCACCACCGCCTTTCACTGAAAATGGACAAAAATAATCTCGTTTTGCCTCGTCCGTCGCATGATTTCCTGGAAAGATTTGAAATACAGAGAAAACACAGTTGTAAACTCTGGAAATGAGCATGAGCAAATGCTTGTTAAAGCCGGCTACACACATGGCAATAATCGGGCCCATTTGGAGCCTGGTTACTTGCTTGCGATCGGCTGATTGTCAGATTTCCCGAAAAGATTATTCTGAGCGGTTATCTTGTGTTGTAGAGTGATTTTGCAATGACGGGAAGTAGTTTGCAACTGCAACGCAATTACCGCATAAGCTAGCAGTTAAACTAGCTTCTTCTATTTCTTATTCGACCACTTTTCCCTTTTTTTGTATTTCTAATTAGTTAATTGGATGCATTTGGCACAATGCTGACGGACATCTGGTTTAGGGAGTAGACTCACAATTGTTGTTGGAAATGTCGTTACTTGCGTTGGTCATCTAGAGTACTTGTTCTTCTCAGCTTTTTCCCTTTTTGGGTTCGGCATTTTTGGATGAAGTTTTTTTTGAACGGCAGCACTGCCTAACTTCAACCCTCCCTATTTATCTGTGCTTGGAAGCGCCCTGGAGTTGGGCTTTCGGTGCGGGAGGAATGCCAGTTGGCGTGAATGTGTGTCATGCTTCGTTCCAAATTTTGCAATGCCCATCATACATTTTTTGTATCGTCCAAACTTCGGCTTTGGCCTTCCTGCGTGGAGTTTGTATGTTTCTCCGGGTACTACGGCTTCCTCCCACGTCCCTAACACATTAAAAACGAAATTGTCCATAGAAATGAAGTTGGGTGTGACTGGTTGTCCATATGGATGGAATTTCTAAACCCATTATAGGATTACATCACCAACTACTGATTTGGCGTGTGTATTAAAGTAGTCATTTTTACAAGCCAGTGTTAACGGGTAGTGCTTTGACAATCCATTCCCCAAAACTTTTTGCTGCTAATTAAATTGGTTCTTTCATTACAAATTACCTTTAAAATACTTAAAAAAAAAAAAACATTGACATTGAAGTCACCCTCAGGATCCCCCCCCCATTCTCTTAAGATCACCAGTTAATGATTAACCTGCCCGTGTACGTCACCCTCGCGCTCCCCTCGGCGCACAGTTTGAGCCTCGGAGGAGAATGACAGTTATTTCCTGCCCCCGCTTCGTCTTCTGCCAAGCAAGCACAGATGCTTATTTTCAGGCGCAACCGCCAATCCCCCCCCCCCCTTACATCCCTCCTCCTACCCATGAGCCGTGCCTCACCCAAGCATTTAGCACCTGGCTGATTGCTAGAAGTGTGGGGGAGTGTAGTGAAGAGGGAGTAAAGAGATTGCGACATGGGAAGTGGGGGTGGTGAGGGTGGGGAGCTGCTATTGGCTTGACCATACTGTATAATCACAGCGGCTGAATCATCCTGCCAGCTAGCCATCGCGCACGTGAGGCGCTTTTATTCCGCAGAAACTCCCCAGGCCGGGGCACGCTTTTGGGGCAACGTGCCCGCGACTGACACATCCCCAACGCCACGTCCATGTCCGCTTGCCTCAGCTTGCCCTTTTGTGTGCTTCTCAGGCAATCATAAGAGGGCAAGCAATGACAGAGACACGCTCACGCCCGCTTCCATTTTAACGTTGGCGTTCGGCAATGCGACGCGCAAGAAGCAGAAGCTCCGGAGGGCGGGTGCGGCGGACGCCACAAAAGGGGCGGGCAAGGCCAAGGCGAGCTCCAAGTGAGACGGAACGAAGACGAAGGCATCGACGAGGCCGAAGATGGGACAGAAGGGGATCGGAGGTGCATCAGCACTTGGCGGGGGGGGGGGGTTTAGGAAGTGCGCCAGGGTGAAAGTGATGCAGTGTTGGTTGTTTGACAAACCATTTCATTTGTTTAATGTCAGGAAAAGCATATCCACTCTCCTCCCAGAAGCGATAGCAATCAAGAGAAAGCTCCTACTGGACCCGCCTTGGGTTCATTTTCTGGCAGTATTGTAGAACATCATTTTATTAGCGTTACTTTACAGCATGGATTGCATTTGGAAGCTCTAGAAATGCTGGCGAAGTTGATCCTGAACGCACAGGGGAGGGTTTATTACTAGGAGTAGACCTTCAAGGAAAAACATACAGCGGAGCCTTGAGAGATGAGTTTAAGTCATTCCGTGACAAAAAAAAAAAAAACATTTGTTTTTTTTTCCCGCTAAAATGAAAATAAATGCCTCCAATCTGCTCCAGTCTAAGACAGTCTATCTGGAAAAACTCTAAATTGA
This sequence comes from Filicampus tigris, assembly GCF_054856515.1. Taxonomy (NCBI): domain Eukaryota; kingdom Metazoa; phylum Chordata; class Actinopteri; order Syngnathiformes; family Syngnathidae; genus Filicampus; species Filicampus tigris. Next base: position 6,567,749 of record NC_141232.1, read on the forward strand.
GTCACTCGCATCTCAGAAAGTGCATTTTACATAATTGACTTGGGAAGACATGCACAGAAGAGCTCAGTGCAGAAGAACCCAGCCCCAAGCCATGCGCCCCCCCCCCCCTCTCAGGGTTCAAGATCACAAATCGTATCTACATCCAGCGTCCCCCAGCCCATCCCGCTCTGTGCCGCGCACGGTGTGGTCCGCTCACACATCCGAGGCAGATTACGGCAGATCATCCTTCCCGGCTGGATGGCGACTCGAGTGCAGAGGGCCGGTCACCGAATTTAACGGAACCGCAGGTGTCGGCCATGATCTGACACCTGCTCGATTCCATGCGAAATGGATTTATTTGATGTGCTAAACCAGAGGGGATTATCGGCGCCGGAACATGGCTGGCAGACGGCCACCAGCTAGCAGTTTTATAATCTATTAAAGCTCGATAAACTCCACCTGGATTTAGCTGTCCAGATGAGACACACTCATTTTACACAATTGGCTTTTATTTGTTGGAATTGCCCTGAAAGCCCCACGGGGAGCCGCTCACTACAAAGACTTTCAACCTTTTGTGCAGACTGCTAAATTCTAACCATGTTATCGCGATGAAAGGAATATTGCCAAATCCAAGTCTTCACACTGCCTCAAATGTTATCTTCCACCCTTGGATTTGATTCAATACAGCAGTTCTATCCAAAAATCTGCCATTAGAAAGATAAGCAGGCCAAGGCCAAACAATCCTTAAGATATCTGTCTGCCGCTGACTGATTTAATGAAAAAAAAAAAAAAAAAAAATCATGATGCGCCAGGCAATACTGTTCCATTTGATTCCTTTATGCACAAACTCCCACACATAACAAGCCAATCTGCTGGGTCTGGTGGGTCACTACCCCTCTTGGCACAAATTCGAGCAGACTGCAAACAACAGAAGGTAGGAAGTGCTGCAATTTTGCTAATTCATCGATTGGAGAAGTCCTGACGGGAGTCGGGCATACTTTTGCCCTATTTCCACTTCACCAAGCCTAAAATGGATGGTACTGCAAGGTACTACAGTATTTCAAGCATCTGGTCAGCCGCGGTTGCAAGTGTGCCGAGCAGATATCTTATGGGCAGTGGCGTGCAAACCGGTATGCATGTATATGCAGTAATATTTTTGACGTAGATTGACATTACAATGATTGATGTGACTTTTTAAGTGGTTTCGTCCATCTTTGTCACCTATGAAGGATTAACAATGTCTCAGTGGAACGCTGTATAATGAAACACAAGGTCACAGCCACTCTGAGCTGTCACGTGAATTGCTGCGGGCGACAGACATCCACTTCCCGTCGACAACACCACCGACTTTCGCTGGGAATGATGGAAAAGGTCACCCGTGGCGCGCCTGACCCCTTTTATTAATGCCGTGTGTTTGTCGCCCGGCGGAATGCTGGAGAATAGCGTTCAACTGCCCTTTCCGCCACCAAGAACTTAAGCGCTCCTGAATTGTGATGGTAGCATTTAGCGCTTCAATTCCGCCGTCCGGTCCAACTGCCCTGAGCGGCGGCGCTTCGGAGCAGTTGCCAACGTGGCCTTTGGATGGAGCCGGGTTGCCAGGTCATGATGACAGATGGCTTCAAGACACACTGCTGAATACATTATGGAAAATGAAGACCTGAGGGATGGGATGCTAGAGAAAAAGCCAGATAGGCGCCACTTCCATGTTTGCTGCATTCGCTGACGACTCTCTGTGTCAGAAATTGTAACGCAAAGACATTCTTATTTTGTTTTATATGGGAACACAAACGCAATATACCTGTCTACAAAAGTTACCATTCGGTTTGTTGTTTTCCTGACGCTATAATGACCATAACATGTACAGTACTAATCAGCCATCATTCAAACTGAACTGTTCTAATGGAGAAGAATAGGACAGTTTTTCAGTGAGTAGAAGCATATCAAGCCATTACCTTCCCAAGAGGAACTGAGATGACTTCACTGCTCAGCATTTCACCAGGAGCATTTTTTACAAGTCAATTCCAGAGATTCAAGAAAGCGAGCTCCCCGCTGTTTTCCGAACAGTATATGTTAACAAAAAACAGTTCAGGGGTGGAGCTGGCTTCGGAAAGGTCACATCAGTACCTGGCTTCTCGGCACTACAGCTGTCGAGCTGCTCTTTAAAATGTCAAGGATTGTTTCCAAGAGGCTGATTGATCAAGGCAGCGCTACCTGAGTGCATTTTGAGAGTATCCACTTCTTTCAGTGCAGCTCCGCAGGGGACAATGTGCGCCATGTCGCCTGCCGCCGCTGTCTAACCTTTAACTGAATAGTGTTTTAATTAAAATGCGCGACGGTAAAACACTCACATATGTCAATTCCCAAAGGCCTTATGGGAGTCGTGATTCCCGACACCCTGCTGTGTTTACACCCGCCATTTGGAATTGCGAAGGAGAGCCGCTCTTTTGTTTAATGAGCATCCACCTTCAGTATGTTTTCCTCCTCCTCCTCGTCTCCAAAACAGATGGATCGTCTGACACGCCTTTGTAGTTTTGCCGCCACTTGTAGACAAGTGACTAGCCGAGCGACGCAAACGCTCGTGAGCGCGTCGTCCGTTGCCTTTTGATGTTTAATGGACTTTGTCCGCGTAGGGACGGATGGGGGAGCAGATAAAGGCGGCGTCCTGCTGTATTTAATGAGGCGGATTTTTAGCTGCGCTGACCGGCCTTCATCGAAAGCGGAAGGGAGAACTTTTCAAGCAAGCCAATTACGGCCAGCGGTGTGTTGATGCGTGAAGCAAAAGAGTAGACGGAAGGTGGACTGCTGACTTCCAACACCGCCGCCCCGGCCTCTCTCCCTCAGCCGACAAGCCCACACAAGCACGCGTGTATTTTTAGGAGATGGTGACTCCCTCTCTGCAGGCTTTTCTTTTCATGCACACCGAGAAAAGAAAACACGAAGACACAACGAGAGAGAGAGAGAGAGAGAGAGGAGAGACGAGTGTGACTCATCCACAGCTACCACCGTGTCACTGCAACTGTTCCTCCTCATCTATTTCTAGATTCCTACAACGGAATAAAGCTATCTGGCTCACTAGAGTCCCATCGCCTGTAGATTTTATCCTTCACTGCCATGTAGATAACTAGAAAGCCACCATCTAGCTAACAACTTACCGTTTTTAAGTAAGATTTTAGAAAAACTGGTTTTCATCCAGTTGAATCATTTTTTAAATACAAATAATATTTTGGAGAAATATCAATCTGGTTTTAGGATGAACCACAGTACGGAGACTGCTCTTTTAAGGATCTTAAATGATATTAGGTGCACTGCAGACGTGAGAAAACTCACAGTCTTGGTGCTACTGGATCTAAGCGCTGCTTTTGATACAGTAGATCACCAAATTTTATTAAATAGACTTAAAAATCTAGTGGGCATCTCTGGTACTGTTTTTGACTGGTTTTATTCCTATCTCACAGACCGATATTTCTTTGTAAGTATGGATACTTGTTCCTCTAAAACTCATGAAATTAAATGTGGGGTTCCTCAAGGTTCGATTTTAGGCCCCTTACTTTTTAATCTTTATATGCTTCCCCTCGGGGATGTCATCAGGGGACACGGCATCAGCTTTCACAGCTATGCTGATGACACGCAGCTGTATATTGCCGTGTCTCCTGATGACACAGGACCCATTGATACCCTTTTAAATTGCATTTTAGATATCAAGTCATGGATGGCAGATAATTTCCTACAGCTCAATGAGGACAAGACTGAGGTCTTAGTTATCGGTCCCGAAGGTCAGAGAGAGAAGCTTTTACCAAAACTACACATTTTTAATCCCTCACACTGTGTGAAGAACCTTGGCGTCATTTTTGACTCTGAGCTCAGTTTTATTCCTCATATTAAAAATGTAACCAAGATTGGTTTTTATCACCTTAAGAATATCGCCAGAGTCCGCCCGTTTCTCTCTCAGGCTAACACGGAAGTGCTGATGCATGCCTTTATTTCCTGTCGTTTAGATTACTGTAATGCCCTGCTCTCTGGCCTCCCGAAAAAGAGCATTTCACCACTGCAACTACTGCAGAATTCAGCCGCTCGGGTGCTGACGAGAACCAGAGGGCGGGAGCACATTACGCCAGTTTTGAAATTGCTGCATTGGCTCCCTGTGTGTTTCAGGATCGATTTTAAAGTACTTTTATTAGTTTATAAATGTGTTAATGGTCTTGGGCCATCTTATTTATCTGATTTGCTTTTATCATACCAGCCCTCGCGGATCCTGAGGTCCTCTGGCGCCGGCCTTTTATTTATTCCAAGGGTGAGGACCAAAATGCATGGCGAGGCTGCATTCAGCCATTTTGGTCCTCACCTTTGGAATAGCCTGCCAGAGGATGTCAGGTCTGCAGAGACTGTTGATATTTTTAAGAGGAAGCTCAAGACACACCTTTTTAGTTTGGCTTTCAACAACTTTTAAATAATTTATCTTTTCTTTTGATTGAAGATAATTCTATGTTTTGCTTTGAATGTTTTAAAGCACTTTGAGTTGCATTTTTATGTATGAAAAGTGCTATATAAATAAAATGTGATTGATTGATTGATTGATTGAACAATTGTAGTTTTCATCACAAGTCCGTCTAACTCCCTCGCTAGATTGCTATCCAATCCAGATTGGATCATTTACTGCACTATAACTACGTAGCTAACTACTGTATGTTTCATTGTTCACTACAAACTCCATCGTGGTAAACAGTAGTGTGCTGTCTATTTATGTACTGACGTGTATGTCTCAATCTAACATTCACTATGTGACCTTCTATGTTGCAAATCTAGCAATTGGGCTACTTTGCTAGCGGGCTAGCTTGTGAGCAGCCAATGAGCGAACTACTCCAGATTTCCGACAATACAATATATGTCTCTAACTAACTTGCAAGCCAGATTCCTATCTATTTTAGATTTGATCATCATAATACAGTACTGTAACAAGCTAGGTAGAAGATACCTAAGCCAATTGTTGTAGACTATCTACGCACTTACAACCTACTAAGTTTCGTTATGGGACAAAATGTATATTTTTTATTTAATTTATATATTATTGCATAATCTAATTTATCCATCATACAGTACAGTAGTATTTTTAGTTTTTGTACAGCATGATAGAAATAAATGTACAATCAATTAATTAATAAATCAAATCTATCTTGCATGCTGAGAACAGCTAATTAGCTAACTACAGTATCTATCTATCTATCCATCTATCTATCGATCTATCTATCTATCTATCCATCTATCCATCCATCTAATCCCACTAAAATGTACTGTAACTATATGGCTATTTTAGCAAATCACACGATAGCTATCTTTATAGTATCACAGCAATGTTTCTGTGTATGTATCCATGTTGTTACCTACCTACCTATAAGCTAACGAGTGAAGATTTTGGTGTTTATTAAAACGTAAAAAGGCCATTTATGCTAAAGTTCCTTCAATTCAACCCAGTTTATCGCAAACACGCGCACACAAAAAGTATGTACGGTACATAGTATTAATTACAACCTAACGAATCCATCCATCCATCCATCTCTCCAGTCTTCAATCTCCGTATCCTCTTTCCTAATATGAATTCATGCCACATTGAATCCAATCAACAAGCAAAACGCCCCCTAATAAGCAGCCTTTGCATCAAATTCGTCATATGCCGCACAATGATGCCGGGCCGACCATTACTCGGCAACAACGGGTAATTACGCACAGTGATGTAACGCGGCAAACAAATAAGCCTTGCCCAGCATGCAGCCGAGTGAAGAAGTGTTCAAGGTTGATTTGACAGCGAAAATGGTCCACTTACAGCGTCACGCCCGCAACTGTCCTCTCATTTGTTAGCTGCGTGGGCGAACTAAAGGCAGGGAAACACATCGATGGATTGCCTCCTAGCGTGTTTGGCCGCATTGTTCATCATCCATCGACAGCACGCAAACAATACGTTTTTACATACAACATTTTTAAAAGGTGCATATTTGGAGATTACTTGTCGATCCTTATTGCTAAAAATGAAATCAATCTGGATGAGCTTTGCTTGGTTTAGGCCCAAAATATTGTTGAATTGTTTTGAATTGAATTTGAATGTAAAAAAAAAAGAGAAAGAAAGAAAGAAAAATGAGCTGAAAAAGATGCTCCACTGCATGGGCGTCAAGGGACTTTACATTATATTTAGCCATTATCTACATTAAGCTGATAAGATCTTGATGAAAGCACAATTTAAATGATCTTGTTTTTATGTTATGCCTACCATGAATTAATAGCGCCGTGTAATTACTATGCCTGTTGCAAATGTTTCCTGGCCTCCCCGGAGATGAAATGTAGCAATTAGCATAACTGTACTCCACTATTAGAGTACAATTCCCATACGATTTAATAGACAGAAGAATCCCATTAGTAGGACGAGACTAACAACACAGATAAACTGGCAGTTATGGGCGGTTAGAAAGGTAAAGGCGGGATGGTCCGTGTGTATTGTCCTGAAAAACTGGCCAGTGAATGAGCTGCGTTTGTCCGATGACTCAGTCTGTCTGTCGTGATCACTCTTGCGTCACTCACTGCCCGACTGCCCCTAACAGCCTCCATTTCTTTTCTTACTTTCTTTCAAAGCACCGGAATTCTTCCCCCCCCCCTCCTAAAAAATGTTCCATAATTCAAATGTGCCTCTTCTGTTTCCACTTGGCATCACCTCGCACCAGACTCACGCCGCCTGTTGTCCAAGACGTCTGGAAAAGTCGACTGCGCCAAATGAAGCAGGGCGATGTTTAAATCAAATAGTGAAAGGTGTATTTTTATTTTATTTTTTCAGCTTTTGAGTGGTGTCTCGTCTGCTTTTACCCCGAGGGAGGTGTGGGGGCTGCCGTTGCAAGAGGCTAAAAAAGTAGCCAGTGACCTTAAGGGATGCGGTTCAATTCTTCCGGGCCAGAGTGAGTTTTACGACATTGCAAGGATTCAGGAAAACCAAAAAAAAAAAACTGTCGGAAAAAGACATATAACAGTGGAAGTAGGTAAAACCGTCATCATGGCTCACATTGTTTACTGGGTTTGATCATATAACGTTCGCAAGCTGAGTCATTTTCAGTGGACAGCAATTGGCAATACAAGGCAAAATGGCCGCCGCCGATGGACAAAAACAGGTGGCTTTTTCTGCTTAATTCATATTCCACTAACGCAACATTAATCAGAATAACATATTTACACGGGTGGGGGCGCATAGAGCATATTATTGTAAAGAACATTTTGGACATCACTTCTTCTTTAAGCCGAGCGGGTACCATGAAGTGCAATTTCCCCAGTTGAATCACAGGTGTGTATTAATAATAAATAACAAAGGACAAGGGAACAACAGCAATATTTGCTGAATTTGGTGGGAACGCATCAAGAAAATGAGGGCCTCTTGTATTTCACTATAATAAGGAGAAACGTTTTATTCTAAAAGCAGATTGTTGGCACAGGAAAACAAAAATCAAAATGGAGCGTGTGGAGCCCTCAAAGTGGAAATCAACCCAAACATTATTTTTTCAAGAATATGTTCCCAGCAGGCCCACTAGATGAAACATTTTGATTAATATTGCATTCGTGGAATATGAGTTAGGGTTAGAAACTTTTGAAATTTTGTCACTGCTGTCAACTGAAAATGACGTCACAACTGCTCAGGGCTCAGGTAACGACCAATCATGGCTCAGCTTCAGAAAACAGGTGAGCCGTGATTGGTCGTTATCTGAGCCCTGAACAGTTGTGATGTCATTTTCAGTCGACAGAAGTGACAAAATGGCCACCCCCACAGATGGCTGAAAATTTGTGGCTTAACTCTTATTCCACAAACGCAATATTTATTAGAATGCCTTGTTGCCTGGTCTGTTGTATTTACTTCTCCAACGCATTGTACAGGAGATTAAAGATATAGCAAGAAAACGGAGCGGCGCGGTAAACTGGAGACTGTGGAGTACAATATGGCAGCAGTCAGAGCCCAAGCAGAGCAACTGGTGCGGTCTTTCTCGTTTCCACACACACACACACACACACACACTCACACACAGTCACTCACAAGCTGCCACGTGCGCTGAGCGTTTCAGTATTGCTCTATTATGGCAGCAACAGATGGTCACGTACAAGACGGTTGCGGAACATCAGAGCGAGCTGCAGTGGTTTGAGCTGCGTGATGGCGACAAACGCTTTACCGGCAGGCTGAACGCATCCCTCGGTGCCGTGCCATCGGCCGCACCGTGAAGACATTACACACTCGCGGCGCTCTACAAAAAAATAACAATAAAAATAAATAACACGCACAGGCCAAACGTTGCCGTTTTGCGCTCTGCTTGGCATGCAGAAGCGGCACTTTTTTTTTTTATCAGCCTCAGGCTAGGGCCGGGTAAACAACTTCGACCCTGTCCAAAAATCCCAACGGTTTTGTTAAAACGTTCCACCTGAAAGCACATGCATAGTGCATGGCAAAGCAACAGGTGGCGCTGGAGCCGCAAAGCCATTTGTAGCCTTTTCCAAATCAGACACAATAATAACATTGGTGGATCAAGTAAAGTAAAGTCACATATTCTTTAATAGCATGGTATGTTTTTATTGTCAATCTGCAATATATGCCAAACATGCAGAGGATTGAAATTTCATTTTCTAGGGGCCGGCCCACACTCTCAAACACAGCTCTATTCCGCGGGGTAGCCATTTTGATTATTAATGTGCATGCGTGCAGTGTGTTTATCACTGAGTTTGCCTGGAAGGCAAACCCTGAAACGCAGTACATATGGAAGCCTAAAGCGACCTGCGGACGATCTATATCCAAAACTATGGATAAGCCTGCAGGGAGCAAGCTCTGACGGCAATCGTGAAAATCAGCGAGTCATTAAAGCGGAAGTCAACCCAAGCATATATATTTTTTGAAGAATATGTTCTATGCAGGCCCACTAGTTGAAACACGGCATTCTGATTAATTTGGAGTTTGTGGAATATAAGTTAAGTACCGGTAGTAAAATGCACTCATTTTTAGCCATCTCCGGGGGCGGCCATTTTGTCTTCTGTCGACTGAAAATGACATCACAACTGCTCACAACGACCAATCACGGCTCAGATTCGTAAAAAAAGGTCAGCCGTGATTGGCCGTTGTGAGCAGTTGTGATGTCATTTGCAGTCGACAGAAGACAAAATGGCCGCCCCCGGAGATGGCTAAAAACGAGTGCATTTTACTACTAAACTTATATTCCACAAACGCAAAATGAATCAGAATTCCGTGTTACAACGAGTGGGCCTGCTGAGAACATATTCTTGAAAAAAAATATGTTTGAGTTGACTTCCGCTTTAGATCATCCACAAACAATTTAAACGGATACATTCTATTTGATGTTTTTATAAAGTGCAAAAACAACTTTGAAACGGTTCACCACCAACAAATTGTGCCTTTGTTGTTCTTTATGGAAAATCCCCCAAAAATCAAAAGCAGTCAGGAACAGAAAAATGGAAGGGAAAAAAAAAAAAAAAAAAGTGGTCGGTGCGGACGTACGGCAACCAGAGGCTGGAAAGTGAAGCGAAGCTCAATGAAACAGTGCGAAGCGAGGCTGGTTGTGTTAATCTCATTACACCGAGAGCCCCGAGGCTCCTCTGGCCCTATTTATAGCAGCCTGACAGAAAGAGAAAGGGCCGGCCTTCGTATGCGCGCTGCCGTCGCTGTCGCTTATGCAACTGAGCGGCAAACGACGATGCCAATCACACGGGGGCCCTCGTGTCAAACGGAGGGAGACGGGGAAAAAAAAAAGAAAAAAAAAGATGATGTGTAAAAACAAGCTTCCCTCTCGCACCGGTAGCGAGCAAAACTGCAATCGAGAGTCTGGATGCAATATTCCATCAAATATGAAATATGTAAGATGTTTCCCAATGTGTCTTTTGAGTGGTCACCTTGCCAGAAAGAGAAAAAAAAATCGAGAGGAGAAGCAGCACATGTTGGGAGAGGACTCAATTTTGATCCTCTCACAACAACAAAAGCCCTCATTTCCCACAAGTAATCACACAATCAGCCCCGGGACACACACTCATGCACATTACACTATGTGAACACGCACACTCACGCAGAGCGAGAGGGAACTCAGACTGGGCGAGTTAATTACCTCCACCAAGGAGGTTCTGTTTTCAACAGCGTGGGTTTGTTTATATGTGGCGGTTCCTGTATTCATTTTGTTGTCGTTGTTTTTTATGACAATTATTTTAGGTCCCATTTCTGCATTTATTCATGACAATGCTTGCGCTACAAAAAAAATAAACAAAACAAAACTGTGCAGTGGCCTGCAGACCGGTACAGGGGTCGCAGACCGATGGTTGGGGACCACTGTTTTAACGATGAAATTACATTAAATTATGACAATTAAATTAAATTAAATCATTTTTCTAAATGTAAAAAAATATACATAATTGTATTGCTATTACTAACATTCTTACATGAAAATCTTTAATTGAATTCAATGTAATTAATATTTGCAATTGATTTAAAAAAATACATCAATGAATTAAAAAATATATGTTAAATAATTACATTTAAAAAAATGAAATAAAACTAATTACTACGGCTGCAACTAATGATTATTTTAATTTAATTTAATTTATTTAATTAATCTGCAGATCTGATATTAAAAAGCATTTAAATTCCCATCCCTTTATCCAATAACCGGACATTATTTGAAATTGACAGTGCAGGAAATACACAAACATACAATAATTATGATTCAGTTGCTGGTTTTGGTCTTTTTGCCCAAATGCTGTTTTCCAAAGTAAAAGCAAATGTTTACAAACACAACGATAATCAGGCTGCTTTCATGGAGGACTGATGGAGGATCAGATCATATTTTCAGTTGAGAGGCTGAAATTAAGATGAACGGTGAACGATGTCTCCAAGCGATTAATCAATTATCTTTGGATTGATTGATTCATCATTTGCTAAGTGATTCCTTGTCAATTAAATCATCGCATCTCTATCGTTACAATATATGAATTACATAAAATTCCATTTACCAAAGACACTACTTAATCACATTGCTGTCATATTCTCATGAGGTCTGACTAAAATTGTGTCACAAATATGTGCATGCAAGGTCAAAAGTTGTAATATCAAACCAATCGAGATGAATCAAATGACTAATTCAACTTCTTTGACTTGACTTGTTTGTTGAATCTTATCATATGAGCTGGTAATTTATTAGAAAAAATATATAAATGTTACTTGTTCTGTCTCCAAGGCGTTACGGAAGTATCACAGTGGACAAACGTTTCATCGTCGGCAGAGGTTGTGCGCTTTCTTTTTTTTTTTAATTTGTTCAGGGACGTGCATATGAAGAAGACGAAGAAGAAGCAAAAGAAGACATCCAAGAAGAGTAAGAAGAGGACAATCTGCTCCACTGACCTCCCCGGGCGGCGCATTTGGCCCGTCTGCCCTCTGACACAGTGAATGCGGCGCACTGATGTGTGAACGCGAGTGTGTGACCTACAAGGAGACAGGTTGTGCTCACACGTAGATCCGAGCGCGCTGGTTGGCCTCCCTGACACTCGCCTCGAGCGCCTTTCATGCATCGTGGAAAATTCTTATGGCGACTGCAGGTGGCCGCCTTTATTCCATTGCGCGCACACGGGACAATTTTGTCTATTTGTTTTTCCAGTTTCACTCAGACCTAGACAGGAAGTGGCAAGCGTTCCTGAGATGACATCAACAAAAGAACTATGAACTGTGCATTGCATGTTCCGGGTTCGTCACTATTTTGCGTATTTTAAAAAATAGTTTTGGAGCTATTTTTGTTCTGCCTCCCGTTTTTTTTTTTTTTTTTTTTTTGGTGTAATTCCACTGTCGACCACTATATTGTGACACACCGCTGTGCACATTTGAAAGAAGAAGAATGAAAACCGGAAGAATTTCAGTTCCACATAGTTTTAGCTCAAGATGTCAAATCCTCTTCAGTCCTGCTTTTTACGCCTACAGAAAGCAACGGCACCCTGTTACGCTGTTTGTATATTGTACGTCTCATTCATTTCTCTTGGTCTCTCTCAACATACGTATAAAATGTTTTTAAATGTATTTGTAGTTTTTGAAAGTGCGTTTGAAGACCTTGAAAAATCGGTATTATAGGTGCTATAAAAACATACTCTCATTAGGTGTACCTACTAAAGCGTCCCATTGGTATTTTCATCTGCCAAAGCTTCAATTTTAAACGTTTTTCCACCGGCTTTGCATCGTTAAAATGTCACTATTCCTTGCCTGACATCCGAATTCCAAACGCAACATTTCTCTGCTTTGACAGCAGCAAAATCGACAGAGCGGGGAGGTGCATGTTTTTGGAAGCAAAGGTTGACGTATATTTCATGCTCCAATGTCTCCCAGATGCTCCGGCGCAGGAAGCCCGGCCTCCCCTGAAATGAAGCTACGAGCTGCCATGACGTCTCGGCCCCCCTCCTCCCTCCTCCCTGGCATCATCATTTCCTCCTACACGTTTCCACTTGTGCTCATTTGCACATCATCTCCTGCAACGTCGGCGATATGTTCCATCTTGACGCCGTGTGCAATAAAAGCATTGGGACGGTGAAAATGGAAGAAAAAAAAAAAATGGAGCTGTAAGCTACGTATAACAGCTTCCACTCGCTTCCTGCTGCCTTATCAGATCTGTTCTAGTTTGTCCTAAAAGGTGTTTGGTGGACTTTTTCCGCGCCAAAGTTATCCAAGCATGCCTTTTAAGGGCGCCGTGCTTCTCTGTAGCTTGATGCGTGAGGCACCATGCGATTCAAGAAGGGTTTTCAAGTGGAACGATTCAATTTGGTTCGATTCAGTGAGATTATGATTTGATTCAATATGGTACAGCTGTAGCTTTTGTCATGTTTGATAATAGGAAACAACATGTAAAAGCTCTCCAAAGGCCAAACTATTCAAGTGAATTGAATTCAGAAAGAACAAATGGTCAGCAACATCAAAGCAATTTGTACAGATTTATAACTTTTGGAGCAGTTTTTGACTGGTTCAAACTTCATCCAGATTGATTCAGTAGTTTGTGTACCGATGCACTCAGGTTGTTGGAATCGAAAGCGATTTTACAATTCAAGTCGGGTATATACGCTTCATCCTCTGTGTAGAACGACTAATATTAGTGCTGTACTGATGAGTTGAGAGAGGAGTTATGAGTCTGACTTCAGTTTTATGCAGGACAAACCCCACTGCAGTCATTTTTTTTATATTCGGGATGTCCCCCAGAATCAGGGGTGACTCGAATTGAGATGCGAATTTTCCGTTAAAAACGAACGCAGAATCAAGAGTTTTCCGATTCGAGTGGGAATGAATCCTAGCATGCTGTTCCATGAACTAGTGTCTCAGGAATGTCAGAAAAGCAAGGCGTGCGACATATATACGAAGGGGGTGCACAGCGTCGTGTGAAGCCACAGACGTCTGGGGAAGCGTGCTTTTTGAGAACGACATCTGGAAATATTTGTGCGTGTATGGGAATTTTATGCCAGCTAATAAGCCTTAAACTGTTCAGCAATCAGTCAATAAAGCCCAACCAGGAAGTGTATCGATGCCTTTGCTGTTACTTGGACCAGAGAGACGAACGCTCCCCGATTAGCTTAGCGTTAGCTAGGTGGTACAACAGAACACGGATGGATTTACAGTAAAACTTTCCCAAAAGCAAAAAAAAAATTAAAAAATACCCTGGGTTCTGCAATTGGCTAGTGTATGATGAGTGATCCCAGAGATTAAAGTAAGTTATTTTAAACTAAAAAGGAGGCTTGGTGAAGCGCGATATACAATATATGGTGTTGATATGATCAAATTGGCTTTTTCATTATTTGGACTATGACGTGTTTTTGGCAAAATTAGCAACTCAGTCGAGTTGATTCGAGATTCGCTGCTTAACTGGTAAACAAATAGCGAATGCGGATTTGGAATGCGAACCTGAGTTTGAAGACGAATCCATTTTTCTGTACGATTCAGGGACGGTACATTTTGTAAGTGTGATGACCCGAATCAGTTCGGTCAAATCCAAAATAATTTTCCGATTCAAAACCGTTGACATTACACCCCAAAAACCAGAAAAAGGCCTTCGCCAAACTGCTAGAAGCATAAAAATGTCCAAAATATGTTAGTCATTGATGAGAAGGTTTGTCCAAATAATTCAATCCATGGACGGCCCCATTTCCAAGACAACACAGCAGGCATAAACACAAAGCGAGGCGCCAAATCCCAATCGGTAAAGCTGCACAATTTCAAATACCTGTCTGTCATCAATCTAAACGGAGCGTTGTCCAGACGGAATACACCGTCAAGTAAATGAAACAAGCTTGTATTGTTGAGCACTCGCAGCCTTCGTTTCAAATTCAAATATAATTGCAATAACGCATAAGTAATAAGAGTGCTTGACAGGGTGGATAGAGAATGAGCAAATGTCTGGGCAAAGACGAGTGTGATTGGATTGGGCCGAACACACACACGCACACAAACAAACGAGCGCACGCAAAGAGAAGTCTGCCACTATCGGCACCATCTGTGCCCATTCTTTGAAGACTCCAGCAAGCTCATTTTGCGACGCCACGTCCACGCTCGTGTGAGTACAGCTGAACGTGTCTGAGGCACTTCCGAAAATGGAGGACATATTCTATACATGACTGGTTAATGTCATTATATCACGGTGTTACTTTCAATGAATCCCGATGAGTCATCTTTGCGTCGCTATCAGCAAAACAAGAGTGGAATTCTACAGTATGACATTTAATGTCAAAACATTAATGGCCTTCAACAAAATAAAAAAAAATTAAAAAACAATCTTAATAGGCCAGCTTCCCATTAAATTTTTGTATTTTTTTTTTACAGAGCACTTGCATTTTAGCACTTTATAATTTTTAATAAAAATGATACTTTACTTTTTCGGTTCTTTTTATGTATTTAACGTATGTCGATAACTGCCACTGACAAGGCAAAAAGAATCTGACATCGAGTAAGTCCTCCTCGGCAGTTTGACACATCTGCAAATCATTATATTTGTTCAAAACATTTTGTTGCTGTGTTAAATGACATTTTATATATGAAAAGTACTAGCGGTATCGGTATTCCGTATCGGTGTTTACTCAAAGAGTGAATCCGTGTACTGGTATCGGTCTGAAAAAAAATGACATCAAATATTCCTAGGTTTTTTTTGTTTCTGTTTATTTTTTTTTTTATTTTATCTCGGTAACAAAAAGGCTTTTCCAATTTTAGTTTCAGTTATTTCGTTAGATTTCGTTCTCTATAATAACCGTGGTACGGATTTCCCCAGTATTTGTGAGGGTATTCTCCAAGGCCCAACGTTTTTGAAAAATAACCTAATTGCGCAACTTTTTCCCTCAATGCTGCGATTATTTTTTCAAGGTCCTCTTCCCATGTATTGTCTAACAATCAACAATATTACACAACTGCACCTGTCCGTCCTTTAATCTGGCATCTGGAGAGAGTGACTTCAACCAGCCACTCAGCTCGAATCTCCCGTGACATCGCTCACATTAGTGTGACAGGACGCTCTGCTCGACAGGTGTACGTCGTTTGTTCTTTCCGCGCCGCTGATTCTGTGTGTGCGTTTGTATTAGAGTGTGTGTGTGTGTGTGTGTGTGTGTGTGTGTGTTGCCCCGCGCGTTTGTCATCCTCAGTCAGACAGACAGCAGCCCAGAGCGCGTTCCGCTGGGGACGTTCCCCCTCGATGGTACACATTTAACATGTGGGCTACGTTTGCGCGACATCCATCCATCTTCTGCTGCTTATCCTGTTCTAGGTCGCGGATGGAGCTGGAGAAAGCTATGGCAACAATCACAGGGCACATGTAAACACTTTTAGAGTTTGTAGTTAACTTACCTACCACGCCTGTTTTTCTCAGTATCAATGTAGTAAAAAAACGTGACTCTTTTACTTGTGGGCGTCAAAACATTCATGCAAAAATGGAAATGCTGCAAAATGCATGCCGGGTCACTAGGTGGCGATGCCGTTTTGCAAGTGACCTTATTTTGACAAATGATTCGAAAACGATGCGAGCTACAACCACAATAATTCAACATATTGGATGTCTTTAGGTGTACCTAATAAGGTTTTAGCCATCTCTGAGGGCGGCCATTTTGTCTTCCGTCGACTGAAAACGACATCAAAACTGCTTCAGAATACAGGTTAGCCGTGATTGGTCGTTGTGAGCAGTTGTGATGTCATTTTCAGTCGACAGAAGACAAAATAGCCGCCCCGAGAGATGGCTAAAAACGAGTGCATTTTGCTGCATAACTCATATTCCACAAACACAAAATTAATCAGAATGCTTGAAAAAAACATGTTTGGGTTGACTTGCGCTTTAAGTCATTTTTAACTCACTATCATAATATCGGTAAAAAATGTGAATAAAAAAACTATAAAATAAATATTCGTTTTTAGCTTTATGTCTGCGTCGATTTATCCAGCCCATGAGAATTTCTCTTCTCCGCAAACATCCGAAAATGACTTCATCAATGATACTATTAAGGCCAATGATTTGTGGCTAAGCGCCGTCACCCCAACAAAATCCATACTCGCCACTGGCCCAGCAGTATGTTCTGTGGGGCGGGGCATCCAGTTGCTTGAAGATGTGTAAAGTATGTCGGAACGTTCTATAATTCATTAACCTCCGGAGCCTCTTTAAATTGTGAAAAAGGCGCCTAATATAATAAATACGATAATGCTTCAATACAAGCGAGCGGCCGATGATGGATCTATGATGTGATTAATGTCGTGTTGTCGCGACAGCGATGACAAAGCTCGGGCGGGAGAATCCCAGCAGGCAAGCAGACGAGGCGTAGAGGAGATGCAATCAATGCGAGTCATTTACGGCGGGCTCCGAATGATCACAAAGAGCCAAGCAATCACAGCCGGTCCCTTTTTCTTAAGCACAAAAGGAGCCGGTCGTGTCGCGATATTGGATAGTTCTGTTGCACAATGGACGGCTCCCGTGACGTTACGATGGAGGTAGCGCACCGGATTTGAAGCGCCTGATACAGTTTTCCGGCGTTATTACGCCAAAGCAAACACGACAGAAAGGCTTGAGCGGCCGAGGAACAGGTGGTTTTCGCTTGTGAATTTTTGATGCTTTTGTTTCCTCCCGCCGGGATTGTCGCCCCAGTCAGGCCTCTCCAGCACAATGAAACGATATATACAATATATCATGAAATCAAGCGGAGGGCAGCCAGTTCACAGCTAAAACTATGAAACAAAAATATGATCAAGTTAAAGGCGACATATAATGGGAAGCTGACTTTGTTTGTAGACAAACAGTTAGGTCTCTGGAGTACCAGCCCGCCAATCAGGTGTGAAATTAAACAACCAAGTAAATCCTTTGTGGGCCACCTAATTTTACATTTGCTTCATTCGACATGGTTCAATTAGCCAGTGGTGGCTGAAATTGCCGTCTGGACATGGTAGGGTGAACATATTCTGCCCTGGAGAGAAGTGTCAGATAACACCACAAAAAGTGGATGCATTTGATTCTAGTTTCTTTTGTGTATTTTGAATAGCAACTTTGTCGCTAGAGGGGTCGGAAAAGTAGCTAAGTCGGCAAAACTGAGAACAGTTCAGCGCTGTCGCAGATGCTAGTAGCTAACATTTAGTTTTAGTTTTACAAAACAGCAGATACGCGTTATCCCGTCAATATTAAAAAGGAAATGAACTCAAACATATTTTTTTCAAGAATATGTTCCCAGCAGGCCCACTAGTTACGGCATTCTGCTTGATATTGCATTTGTGGAATATGAGTTCAGCAGCAAAATCCCACCCCTTTTTAGCCATCCCAGGGGGCGGCCATTTTGTCAATTCTGTTAACTGAAAATGACATCCCAACTACTCAGGGCTCAAGTAACGACCAATCACGGCTCAGTGTGAGAAAACAGGGCAGCCGTGATTGGTCGTTACCTGACCCCTGAGTAGTTATGATGTCATTTTCAGTCGACAGAAGGGACAAAATGGCCGCCCCCGGAGATGGCTAAAAACGAGTGAATTAACTCTTATTCCACTAACGCAATATTTATCAGAATGCGTTTCAACTAGTAGGCTTGCATAGAACATATTCTTGAAAAAAAAAAAAAAAAAGTTTCGGTTGACTTCCTCGTTGAGCACCTCCGCCTGCGTTTTTACGAATGTCATCTGTTTTGTTGTTTTCTTTGATCTGTTTAACTCACAAACGCTCACATCACACATATAGTATACGTTTTACACTAAGAGTACATTTATGATACATAAATGTTTTGGTCTTTGGGGTTACGCTAAAATGAAGGTAAACGAACCATGAATTCATGTGAAATTAATGTGGAAGACGGCTTATCTACTGTAATGGTGTACTAACTATGGCCCAGGGGACATTGGCAGCCCGCCAGCCATTTTTCAGCGGTACGTGGCATACACTCAAAATGACATTTGTTGGCATAGCCCGCAAGGCTAGTTAAAAAAAAAAAAAAGGGTCGGAAGTGGGTAGAGTGAGAAGGGAGGGTGTCAAAAAGATAGGTGCGTCTACTACTAATAAATTGTTTTTTATACTGTAGAGCTTTTTCGAGACATGCAAAGACACAGATAAACTATTCACGAGTAAAATGATTTCTCTTCAAAAGACTGTGGGGAATAATAAAGATTCAATTTTGGAAGCACAATTTGTCTCTTCCATTTTGTGCTCTGAGTCAAGGTCCAATTGATGAACATAAAGCTCCTCAAGTAACTGGCTGAAAAAAAGGTCATGGTCAGTGCAGGGGTGGATCTAGTCGAGTGGGTTACAGGGCCACGGTCAACCAAAAATCGTGAAAATTCGATATTATTTGCCTTATCAACTTTAACAGAAAGCTGTTATGTAGCAGTTTCAAAAGAAACAACTAGATTATATAAATGTATAATTGCTTGTTTGATTGATTTCATTGTGTTTAATAAATTACATTCAAAATGTCAAAGTTTTTCTGCATGCGGCCCTCAAATGAAAAAGTTTGGACACCCCTGATCTACTTCAATTAGAGTTGTTAACGTATTAAGCATTTTGATTTGCAGACTTTTAAGCGCTCATTAGGACAACTTCACAAAATTCAATAAGTCATTAGTCTGACAACGACAAAAATGCAAACAAATCTGTGGCTTTATCACTTCCACTTTTCATGTTTCTTGAAACAATGATATGTAAACATGCTGAACTACATTGCAATGATGATACTTCCCACCACTGGAATGTCTGAATTTCGCGTTTTCTGGAACGTTTTGGAGCGTTTTCTGTGTGTACCAGATCCAGGAGCAGATAGAAAGAGCGTCACGAAGGCCACCGGCTGAGCTCAAAGTGATCACGCGTGCTATCCAAAGCGAAGCGGGCTCAATGATCCGAGAACAAACACAAAAGACGGACCTTGGACGCCAGCCGCACGCCTCCTTGGTCGGCAAACAATTCGCTCGCGCCTGCCGTCTCTGCCGTGTGCCAGAGCGCCGAATTCCCGGCCCTCCGGAAGCTAATTAGCGCAAAGCGGGAATTCGCGCAGTGCGTCAACAGATGGTCGCCCGGTCACAAATGAGTTGTATTTGCCGGGGTGGTTTTCCTCGACGCTCTCTCGGTGAGACTCCTGCTCCTCGGCGTCGATTAAAGTATAAATCAACAACGAAATGCCATGCTCGTGCTAATTAACTTTAGCTCATTATGAGCGAAATGATGATGGCAGCTGGCCCGTGAGGCAGGCAAAGAGCAGCTTTACTGAAGAGACTTGCTGCGCTTTCATGCCGAGTAAGGATGCATGCAGTGCATCAGTGCTCTGGTTAAAGGGGACATATTACGGAAAATTGACTTTTTAATTGTTTGTATACAAATATCGTAGTGGGGTCCGCCTATTTGTGTATACAGTGGTACCCTGACGTGGTTTCATTTGTACCGTGAACACTCATCATTCCCCATTGAAAGAACAAAAATGCAATTAAACCATTCCAGTCCGTCAAAAAAAAAATGGAATTTGTTTTTTTCATAAGAGATTTCAGACAATTTTAGCATTTTCTCATCTCGAAAAAGCAGTCTGTCTAAATGCAAAAGAATACAGTAGGCAACATAGACTCCCCGTTTAATTGTAATTCACTGACGTTGTCCCACAAATGCTAATATTGGTAAGTGTACAGTGGTGCCTTTTTGCTTTGACTTGCAAGCGCAGACTTCTAATATGAGCACTTGTGGCAGTGAACTCAGCCCACTGAGCAGTGGTTTGGCAAACAGTGAACAATTCAGCAAAAAAGACGCTTCATTCTGTTCAATGGCTCTCCTAGTCGAAGTTTACTGTCAAAGTAAACATAAAACAAAAAGAATTACAGGTTGTGCATTGAAAACCACAAAAAAACACCGACCGCTTTGACCTCATTTAGCTTAATGCTAATAAACAACGCAAAAGGCCATTGACATGCTAGCATCGATAGTAGTGGTTGTAGAAGAAACCGCTCGATAAACACAAACGATGGCGCAACATATAGCCGTGGAAAAAATGATGATTAAAGATACAAATGCTTTGAGTCACAAGTGTGGTCATGGAGCGGATTAAATTCGCATCTCAAGTCAGACAGGTCATTTTTTTATCCTTAGGGTATTTTAACAAAAGCATATAACAGAAATGCTATTAAGACATCTCTGAACTGTTTTAAATTGCCCAAAAAAGTGAACAATATTTAATAACCTTTAAGCAAGCAGATGTCGCTTTGCAAGACCTGGGAAAATTATTAGGATTCACTTTTTCGCTGTTACGGGCGGGCAAATTTACGACACCCGTCTATTGGGACACGTTGACGAATGATCCCACTAAGTCCTCAAGTGCCTTCCAAGCCGTCACCTTTTTTTTTTTTTTTTGCTAAATGAGATCTATTCCACAAGTGCAGAAAAATGGGGGTAACCATGGCAACAGAATGGCGGGGAAAGTCGTGTTCGCCGTCAGTCATTGATGCTTGCCTGTGGAAGTTCCTGCGGCGCGGCGGCCACGGGACACAGTGACTGATGCGCTTGTATTAGCATATTCTGGCGAGAGTGTCGAACAAAAGACGCCGGAGGGGGAAGCGGAGGAAGACATGCAGGAGGAGGAGGGCTGCCATTTTGTCAAAAATACGGAGTGGGCTGGCCCGCAAATGGTGAAAATCTGCATATCATTGACGACCAATATAACTGCACTGGGAAAAAACAAAATATATATATATATATATATATATATATTAGGGCTGTCAAAGATTAATTTCAATTTCATAACGCTTTAAAAAATAAATTACTCAGCGAACTCAGTTTTATTTACTTTCTGTGACAGCTGACCTGCTCACTTTGCAGCAAACTTAGAGGAGAGTCACTGTCGCAAAGACAGACTTATACGTAGTTTTACTTTAAAAAGTTGCTCGACGGCTGATTGGCGAAATCCAAAATGATTTGCGCACTTTGCAAATTCAAATACTGTATAGTTGTACTTCTTTAATGTATCGTTTTAATTTAGCAGTTAATTAGTAAAAACAAATATATATATATATATATATATATATATATATATATATATATATATATATATATATATATATATATATACACACATGATGTCATTCTTGAATCCGTAATAAATGAATGGAAATACACCGTGCTATGCATTTATAAGAAAAGTTGCGACAATTGATTACACACTTGATAAATATGTATGTTTATTTGTTTACAATGTGTTTTCTTTAAAATTTTCATTGTAAATGCCAGATGCTGGACGACAAGTGGGGTTATGTTGCTATTTGTACGAAAACCACACAATCTCACTTGTTTACCGTGTCGTTCTGTTTTTTACCTCAACCTTGTCCCAAACTATTCCATCAGCACCTCTCAAGCTAATTGATCCTCTCGACCCCCAGATAAGGTGTCGACCGACTCCGACCGAGTGATTGAATGGACTTCATTTCGTGCAACAATGAGGTCATCCAGCGGGTCGATCGGCAGCCGACCAATTTAAGAGTAATTACCTTCCTTTTACTACGCGCTCACTTCATCAAGTTTGCTCTTGAGGTAATACGAGAGCAATCCTGACATGCAAGCATTAGAGCGTGAGTGTTGGTGGTGCTTGTGTGGAGGGAAGACGAGTACTCAAATTTGTAGCAGTGGTTCTCAGCTGTTGTCGCCCCGGAACCCGCATTTTCAAGTGCAGAGTTCAAATGCAAAAGTAGGCATCTCCAGTTTTTGTGAATTGAATAAAATTATGATTTTTAAAAAACATTTCTTGTGTTGTATGGTGGCAGTGACTCAACTCACTTCGCAACAAGCAGCGGTGTGGCACATATAATTAGAGAACAATTCTTCAAAAAAGAGGCTTCAAGCTGTTCAATGCCACTCCAAGTTTGCTGTCAAACTAAACATAAAACAAAAAGAATTACACCTTGTGATTTTAAAAGAATCATATAGTTTAGTCTTTCAGGCCACTAGCTTAATGCTAATGCTAACTAGCTAATGTCTAAATCCGGGCTGCTTTCAACATATTTTTAACAGAAAACGGGAAAAAAGTGTATAATTTTTTTGGAGACGAAAAGACCCTGACTTCTTCTGTTATCATTTTCATCTGACGGTAAAATAATCTGAGCTGCTCTAACTAAATTTAAAGTGGAAGTCGACGCAAACATTTTTTTTTTCAAGAATATGTTCTCTGCAAGCCCACTAGTGGAAACAGGGCATTCTAATAAATATTGCGTTTGTGGAATAAGTGTTAATCCACTCGTTTTTAGTCATCTGCGGGGGTGGCCATTTTGTCTTCTGACGACTGAAAATGACATCATAACTGTTCACAAGGACCAATCACGGCTCAGATTCAGAAAACAGTTCAGCCGTGATTGGTCGTTGTGAGCAGTTGTGATGTCATTTTCAGTCGACGGGAGACAAAATGGCCGCCCCCTGAGATGGCTAAAAACGAGTGCATTTTGCTACTTATCTCATATTCCACAAACGCAAAATTAATCAGAATGCCGTGTTTCAACTAGTGGGCCTGCTGGGAACATATTCTTGAAAAAAATATGTTTGGGGTGACTTCCCTTATAAAAAACAAAAGTCAAAAAGAAATTTAAAAGAAACTATAATAGAAAATCCCAAACTATTATAACCCTGCTCTTACATATATGTTGACGCCCAATGAAATCTGGTTATAGGACAGGAACTGTCTTTTTTTTTTTTTCCTCCTCCCCTTTCTTTATCTATTTTATTTATTTGATTCTATTTTTAATACTCCCGCCTGTCTGCCGCCATATCTCCGACATGACACCATAGTCCCCGTAGGCCGAGTGCCATTGAAGCAGAAGTGCCAGCAGACTTGCACGGAGCCGCTTCTCCATCCAGCTCGCCTTGAGCTATGCGGGCGGAGCTGCCGGATGCGCGGCGCTCCCGATAAAGAGATGAAGAGATGAGGCATGTGGCTCCCAGCGCTCTGTGGACATGAGCGGAGAGGCAGCGTAGACGCTCATCCTAATATGTGGAAAAAGAATGAATAGCGCATAAACACGACGGAAATCCCTCTGGCCTCCCACCGATACGGACATTTAAAAAAAAAAAAAAAAGATAAAGCAAGGCGCATGGCGGTCCGTACAAGGCTGAGGGTCAGACGCTAACCTGTGCGCGGCCCACTCGTAAACACACACACACACACTCTGACTCTCGCCACTCCAACACTTATCTGCCAGCTTCCATTCCTACAACACAAACACCCACACAAAACACACACAAACGGAGCCCGTTTAGTGCGCTTGTAGGAATCAAATTATCTCCATCTCTCTCACCGTGAGCCGCCCACAGAAAGAGAAAGGCAGGCGCTCGGGTCCCGGCGGACGGGAGATTGGACCACCCCGCAGCGTGTCCCGAGGACCCCAACGCAAATCGGCCTCTTCCCTCAATCTGCCTCCTGCCGGGAGGGGGCTGCCCCGAGGAGCATGCCGGCATTGCGGGGAAATAAGGAAAAGAAACAAATAAGGACAGCAGAGATGGAAGAAGGAACCTAACGGCCCTCGAGAGAGACTAGCAGGGATTTGTTATCGGGCTAATAATCACGCTGGTTCAGAGGAGGGAGCAAGCTGGCAGGATGTAAACGAAGGCTGTGGCTATTTTTACAGCAAGTATCTATTTTCTCGAGGCTATTTTTGTGACGATTTCCCTGAAAAGCTAACCTTCTGTCAGGGCTTCGTCTGAGATTAGGACTTTGATTTGATTTTTTTACACGCTGGGGTCTACGTAATTGATTTCAACTGTTGTTGTGGCGGGTGGGGCGTGGCGAACCCAAACTTGACATCGCAAGCGCCTTACATTTGGCTTGTGTAATGGTGCATTCGACTTCAAGCTCACAAGTGTGCGAGCAACGAGAATGCCGGTAACGTGTTAGAAAGTAAAGCGATACTCTAATATAAGCATTTTTTTGTTTTGTTTACATTAACGACTAATGTAACACGTTACTTTCCTCAGTTACGTATCTAACTACAGTTACTTTGCAAGGTCACAATTCGTTACAATTTAGCAGTTGACGATGATAAGAATCGGCTCACAGGAAACGAACTGCCATGTTAAGGGAAGACTAGAAAGACTTTCTTTTTTTTTCAAACAAAAAACAAGTTAACGTTAAGTAAAATGAACACACTTGTTTTTTGGGGGGGTAAATAAAAACCCCCCAAATTTTTTAAATGGTAATAATGAATGCATTTTAGGCAGCACCGCCACCTGTTGCTTGCTTACAACCTGCAAACGTTTTCGCTTGGAAGTACAGCGGTGCCTTGAGATACGAGTGACTGCCCTACGAGTTCTTCAAGATATGTGCCGTCGTTAAGCTCTTTTTTTTTTTTTTTTTGCTTTGACTTGCAAGCGCAAATTTGAGGTAAGAGCACTGTGACTTCAGGGCAAGCAGCAGTTTATCAAAAAGCTACCAATATTTTCAACAACGACAACAAAAAAGGCAGTTTGTTGCCACTCCCAGTGGAAGCTTATGCATTTATAAGAAAAGTAAGCATTAGAAAAAGAGAATTATGAGGTGTGTATTTTGCTGGTTAGCTTATTGCTGATGCTAACGCATAATGGGAAATGCCGTATACGTGCTAACAAATATCATCTTCGTTTGAATCCAAACAGTGGAGCAACACATACCAGATATATTACAATACACATAATGTAGGCATATATTCTTTAGCCTCGGCGAAGGACGACTAATAGGACTGTTCTCTCTCTCAGTGTATACTGCCCCCAGGTGGTCACAGTGCACCAGAAGAAGTATCATAACGACTGTTGAAGTAAAAAGTGTGGAGAAAAAAAAAAAACGGTTAAATTCTATTTTATTACATCACAGGCTATTTTTCCACATTAAAATAAACAATTGTTGTTGTTGTCTTTTTTTGGAAAGGATTCATGACAAAGTCAAAAGAGCAAAAGCAGAAGCTTTAAGGTTAGAGTCACATTAATGGCAGGCCTAAAGATGCAATGATGTCAGCTTTGACAGTCAACCATACACAACAAGTTTTCATCCACCGGGCCAGAAAGAAGCAGCTGCAGCTATCAAGAGGATAAATGGAGCTGCCGTCGTGTGAGCGCCAAGTAATCGTATCAAAAAACGCATTGTTCCATGACTCACACTTGATGAAATGCACTTAATCTAATCGACTTGATTAACACACGTTGCGTAATTCCATCTCTGTGTGTTTTGTGGGCTGCCACAGTTTTTTTTGGTTCATATGGCTTGCTGCGGCGTTATTGGCCCGTCGCCTCCGAATCGAGAGCAGCCGCCGTGTGACACTTTGACGAAAGAAAGGCGGCATCGGTGTGACAGTCCGGCGTGCCAAACTTTGTCACATGCATTTACCGCGCCCGAGGGGATGTTCCCGTTGGCTCGGAACGCGGACGAAAAATGTTCGAGCCCTCCGAGCCCCTGGGAAATTGCAGTCGAACAAAACAACGGAAAATTGCGAGGACACGCAGCTCAAATTAAGGAGTTGACGGGGATGACAAACTGTCCTACGATGGAGTGACTAGAAAAAAAAAAGTCTACACACCCCTATTCAAATGCTCGTTTTTTTTGGTGATTTTAGACGATAAATCATTTCAAAACTTTTGCACACCATTAATGTGACCAACAACCTGCCATTTCAGGTGCCTCTATAATTATGCACCAATAAACTTAAGCTGTTCTAGTAGGCTTTTCCTGATGTTTTCTTTTGCTTTCTACTAGGAGCCAAGGCGGAAGCAATTATGAACAGTTCAGAATCGCAGTCAGCTTTCGCACACAAAAAAAGTGGTCACTCAAGTTACATCGCAACCAAAGAGTACCAGCGATGGGGAAAAATTGCGATGACAACGGTAGAACGCGAAATTGAACTTTTTCAAGATGGTCAGTACAAACATGGCCAGACTACCCGGAAAGAAAACACACGCGAGCACATAGGGAACATGTAAATTCCACACAGGAAACCAAGATCTGAACCCAGAACTGAGAAGCAGATATGATAGCCACAGTGATGTTTGGAATAAAACTTGAGAGGCAATCCCCCCCGCCCAAACAACTAGCCAGAAAAGTGAGTCATTAAACCCCCAAAAGTGTTAGTAATTGTTAATATCAATTGACCACGTTATTCTTGAAACTAAATTCCTCACAGATGATATCAGTTGGAAAGGAAATGAAGCACGTACCGTATACAAGCACATGCAACAAAGACTCTCTGTAACTTCCACTGACAACCCAGGCTAAACTTAGCTCCTCTCTGACATACGCAGCAAGATGTATCACTTCAACATACTTCCTTGGCACCAATTACCGGGAAAGTAGTATCTTATTCAGACAGGGCTTTAGTGGCATCTTGTTGCATTACATAAAGTGCACAAAAACTGAAAATAGCTTGGGATCAATTCTACGGAGAAACATGTGTTATTGATATGCGGCATAGTAGTTTGCCTTGAGAAATCATCCAATTTCACTAAATCGGTCCGAATTTTGCCGAAAACGCTCAATGATGGTCCATCGGTACCGACAGCTTTCTCTTGTAGAAGGACCATACAATTTGGATTGAGGGGTCATAATGTTTGAAAAAAATCAGTCTGTTCGCCTCGGGCATCAAATGAGCTTCGCATGCCACTGCTTCCTTGACACGAATGACTGTACTATTTTCTGATTTAGACAAGGCTTTGGAAGTATCTTGTGGCATATAAAGGCATTTCACAAAGACCACAAAAACTCATGACAAGGGCAGATTTTTCAACAAAAAGCTCGGGATGGATTCAAAGTATTTGTGAAAAGTGAAACATTGCTGTGTTTTCAGTGCCTTCAACTTGATTTTTTGCACAGCTTTCTTTCGAGTGGGCGGATCTCACCTGACAATCCAAAGATTACGCATCACATTCCAAAAAACATGAAAAAAAAACAAAAAAAACATGAAATCATAAACCCACGCGTCCCGCTGCCTCCACGCACAAAAACGCCTCACGTCGGTTAACCCTGCGGGCTCACTGCGTTATTTACATTTTTAAAAAAAAGGGGGGGGGGCAGCCTAGCCCACCCACCCCCTCATCTCCCTCTCTCTCTCTCTCTCCCCTTCTCCTTCCACCCCCTTTCCTCTCGTTCGGCAGTTTTACGCATACGCCTGCCGGGCTATATTAGGGATGTTTTGCGGGGCGCACCCCTCTGCGTGTTTTCCTCTTACCGTCTGGTGGCCACGCAGTTCCCGATGGACGTGTGCGTGGTGCCGTGGAAGGACGAGGGCCAGGACATGCGCGACTTCTTGAGGCCGGGCCGGTCGCTGGTGTCCACGGCGTCCGAGCGCTCCATGTGCCGCTGGTGGTGGTGGCGGTCGGTGTCGGAGTAGCCGCGGTGCTTGATCTTGATGGGGGTGCGCGGCTGCCTCCAAAGGTGCTGCGGGGGCTTCAGGGTCGCCTGTCCTTCGCGGGGCACCGGCAGCGAGAGGGACAAGCTCTTCTTGGAGCACGGCGTGGGCGCTTCCATCATGGTGCAATAAATAAATAAATAAAAGGAGAGAGATGAAAAGAAAGAAAAAAAAAAAAAGTGGAAAAAGGTGTATAAGAATTGATTTAGGAACTTCAAGCGTGACTAGTATGGCTCTTTTCTATGTCTCATGTCGCCGCACAAGAGCGCAAAGTCCACACATGACTACGTCAGAACATGAGGAGGAATAAGAAATCACAGTGCTCATGTAGCGCCCGGAGTCCAAATCATCCCCCCGCCCCAAAAAAAAAATCTGCATCAATCAGATAAATCTCATGGCGGTGAATTTAAATTGAATCTCTCATCTCTCGGTTGCTCCAGCATTCGGAAGAGGAGGCGCTGCTTCTCCTCAACTTTGACACCTCCTCTTGTTTCATGGCGCACCGGCGGGGTTGTATTTGTTGAAGGAGAATGTATTGCTTTCTTCCCGAGCCACTTATTGCAGAAGCTCGTTATTGCTCGAGCAAAGAAATTCCAAGAAATTGCCAGCGAGCTAGGACGCGGAGCCGCTGGATGCGCCCCGACGGCGCGGGGAAGCCGGGCGAGATTCCTCCATGGAGAGACGTGGAGATGAACGCGCTTTCATCCACACTCCCGGTCGTCCTGACCATCCGGGCTCCGCTTTTCTTCACATCCACCCCGAGAGGGGGAAAAAAAAAAAGGAAGCTCTTCTTCAGTGCGGTTCCATCACTTCCTCGTCCTCATCCTCACTGCTGGAGTTCTCCGACTGTATTGGTTTCCTCTTCTCTCTTCCCTCCCGTTCTCTCTCTCTCTCTCTCTCTCTTTTTTTTCCTCTCGCTCGCTCTCTGTCTGTCTGCTGCCTTTCGTGGTGGTTGGTTGCTCGCCTGTTCTCCTCCATGATTTGTCAGCTCAACCTTTTATGTGCTCATCCATTGTGGTTGTATTCGCCCCCCGCCTCCTCTTCCTCCTCCTCCTCCTCCTCCTCCTCTTCGCGAGTGGCGCGCACGCACCCTGACATCCAAAATATACGTCGCACAAAATCACTTCTGGCATGTTTTTTTTTTCCCCACTTTTTGCTTCTCTTGAAGAAAAGAGAAAAGAAACTCAAAGTCACTGCGAAGGACAGACAGTCTTTTTCCTGGCTGCTCAGTGCAGTGTGGCGATATGGACCAGCTGTGATTTTTGTCTTAATTGAATTGGCAAAGAGAAAACTTGCGAACACTCTGAAAAAAATGATGGTTCAAAGTCACCCAAAGTGGGTGACTTAGCTAACCCAGCGCTGGGTCCAAAAGGGACCAAGTCAATGCTGGGTTATTCCAGTGTTGGCGTAAGGTGTTACAAAAGTAATGCATTACCGTAATATATTACGTTTTTGGATGCTCTTCCTGCCCACCCATTTTAAGATGGGCTTGGGATATAGGCACACAAGTGAATGTTACGTTATAACATGTAACAAAATAACCCAACTTTGGTCAAAAAATTGGCCCAATCCGCTACTTGGGTCACTTTGACCCAACTTTCTGGGTTGTTCAATTCAACCCAACTTTCCGGGGTTGTTTTGTACAAAACAATGCAAAAAAAAAAAAAAAAATCTGCGGCGGGGTGGGCCTCCCTTTGCACGCCATCGATTTATGCTTTGTGCACTGGAAAAAGCATTCACCAAGTTGGAGGCACATGATTGTCCGAAACGTCATGAATTATTGAAGAATGAAGCGCCCAGTCTGACCCTTGATTGATTAATTGATAGACTGATTGATTGATGACGGTGGCGCCGCCTCAGGGGTCACCAAGTCCGTTCCTTGAGGGCCGCTATCCTGCCTGATTGAGATGTCTCGCTCCTCCAACACACCTGATTCACATGATCAGCTTATCAGCGAGCTCTGCAGAAGTCTGATAAGAATCCTGCTAGTTTGAACCAGGTGTTGTAGGAGGGCAACATTTAAAACATGCAGGAAGACCAGGGTTAGCCTTGTATAAAAAAAAAAAAAAAAATTTTTTAATTCTATAATTGTAAAAAATATATTTGACCAAAACGGTATTGACATGATGAAACAAAATGAACAGAATTAAACGGTTTTTGCCAAATTATTTTTGCTTTAATTCAATGAACATTTAGCTGCTCCTTCTGGTATGCATGCCTTGGCCACGTGGGGGCAGTATAATACACACACAAAGAAGGAATGACAGAATAATGAATTGTTTTTGTTTTTTTTTTAAATAAAGTAAAACTTCTGCTTTGTTCCTCCTTCCATGACAGGTGAGAATAAATGTTTGTTTTTTTGTTTTTGTACTGCACAAGCGACACAGAGCAACAACGGAGCGTTATAGTGTGTAATGCCCATTACAACGCGGGTTCCTCCACACTGTAATTAATGTCCTCAGCTCACAAACGACACTCTGAGGGATCGTACCCGCCTCATTCTTCTCATTTGCCCCAACCGCCAGCTGAAATTAAATCATTATTTGTATTTATTTTGTTCACACGCCAGCAGAAGCATCGATACAATGCGATTTGGATGTCAGTGGAAAGAAAAACAGAGTCATTAGGAGAGGTGAGAAAAAGTCATTTGTGTATCGTACGAGAGAATCTACAGAGACTAAATTACACTTATGATAATGCATTTTTTTTAATCATAAACACTATAATTAATTCAATAGAGCAAAAAAAAAGAGCATAATGATCGTCCATCCATTTATCAGCTATTTTTAATTTTTGTAAATTTGTATTGATTATTTTAAATTCTACATTTGTAAATAAAAATGTATTCATATTTTTTTTCACATGATTGCGTATATTTAATTTAATCATTTTAATTCATTTGTAATTTGCATTTTATTTGACTTATTTACTTACATTACATTTTACCGTTCATTTCATTTTTCATTTCATTTAACGTTTTAGTGATTATTTTAGATTTTATGGTTACATTTTTTATTGACATTTGCATGACTGTACGTACTACGATATGAAAAAGAGTTTGTTTTATTAAATCTTTTTTCATTCCTATTCTGTTGTCTTTATATGTTCTTATTTTGGTCCCCGAAAAATAAATTCCACACTTGACATGAACGTTATGTTGAAAAACAAACAAGTGTGTTGAACAAACATACAAATCCGTATTCACAGTTAATACAGAGCTACTTTGAACTTAAGGACAAATTCCAGCGCGGAACCGCCCTCCTAGCATGCGACTTCATTTCCTCCAGCACTGAAGGCTCTTGCAAGCGTCCCTCTTCCTTTACGGCCTTCAAAATGTCCCGCGTATGCCTTATGTGCGCTCGTGAGCCAGCAATAATTGAAATGTCAAGCGGCCCCCGTATTTGTGGAGCCGTACTGTCCGCCATGTTATGAATAATATCTGCGGGGACTCAACTCAATCGTGTGAGTCATGGCTTGGCCGGAGGGAGGGGAAGAGGAGGGGTCTTTGGTGGTGGTGATGGTGGGGAGGGGGCGGTTAAGTGGACCTGCGAGTTCAGCTGCCCTCCAGTCAACCTTCCCGGCGTGGCTATGAATAATGCATTCATATGTCAGATTGGTTTTAGGGTGAGAGCCTGTGACGTTGAATACGGCTTCAAGTGGACAATTTGCGCATTTCGGGCTTTCGAGGCCTTTCGGCGGCGCACCGTGATTGGGAATGTTGGGAATGCTGGATGCCATCTGGGCCGGAGAGGACCACATTAAATATTCATGCTGCCCTGCGCGCGCGTGTGTGTGTGTTTGTCCACCTGAAGCTAGCTCGCTACATACATAACAATTGGGTCGAATTTCAGCGTTTTTCCTTTTATTCAAATGTTTCCTAATGTTAGAGGAGTACAAGCCTTTGCATGTATCAAATGTATTCTATGTGAAATTAAAGGGTTAACATTTTCCCCTTTGACACCTTTATTAAAAAAAAAAAAAAAAAAAAAAAAAAGATTTGAAGGTTTCAAGCTAGTTTCCGGTGTAGAGATCGCATGTTGGACCTGAGAGATTTCCACTGCATTTTTCTTGCCGTGCTCACAGCCGACATGGAGATGGGGCCCGCTCGGTGCAATCGGACGTCCCGTCGGACCTCTGGCGACACCGCCAAACTCGATTTCAGAGCTTCCTCGGCTCCGACAAAGTTTCGATAATGGCGTCGCCGGGACGAAAACGCGGTAACCCGAGAAGGGAGGCCAGTGTCTGAGTGACCGCATGGTCGTTTCCCCTCCAGCCTCTGCAAACTATTAGCGGACACAGGACACCGGGAAACTCGATTACACACACACACACACACACACACGCACGCAAACACAAATGCGTATTGGGAAAATCTATGACAGCATTAGGGCTGAAAGTATTTGGACCAGGATTGCAGTAGAGTTGAAATAAAACAGGAGGATTTACTTGAATATGGCTATGACCATTCAGGATCTTACCCTCGTTTTTTTAAACACACTCAATTCAAGGCTCTCAGAAGTATTTGGGCAAAGTGATGTTATATTGAATGTTGCGGTCCGTCCCACACACATAGACACACACGCATAACCCCCCCCCCCCCCCCACACACACACACACGAGTTCCTCCACGTGAATGTGGAGAAAGAAGAAAAATAGAGGGGAAAAACAACTCTTCTGCCCAAAAATAGCAAGCACGCACACACATACACACACACAGAGCGAATGTTTTGACAATATCTAGTAATTGGATGCTGATCAGGTGCCAGACAAGTGGCAGCCAAGGGTAGACGAGTAAGGAGCGCAAGTGGAGACTATTAATATTGCACAGGCTGTTATGTTATGAGAGAAGAGTGGAAATGACAACGAGGGGAATCTTTGGATTATTTTTTTTCTATTTCTACTCTGGCGCTTCAAACTCTCAGGGAAGACAAGCCAGGCGGCAGGTTTGGGGAAAGACATTTTGGAAATCAGGAAGCGAGTGTGTGGCATTCATCCAGTTTCGTAGTATTACTCTGCATTGCATCGAAGCCTCATTGCTTTTTCTAGACGGTCACTAGTGCTGTGCGATATGGACGAAAATCTCTGTCACATACTGGTAATTTTATATCCTGAAAACGAGAGCTAACGCGAGTATGTGTTTGGTTTCGTCTTTTGAAGGAGGAAAATTGTATTCAAGAAAATACTAATACAGTGCAGCAAAATACTGGAGAGCTATCTCAAACTATCTAGTCTACTAGTAGACTATCTCATAGTCTACTTCAACCTCATGCACTCGTTTGCTAGCCAATCAGTGATCCACTGCAACATACGGCCGACTCCATTCTCCATTTTGCATACTGCTATTGATGGCCCATTCAGTCAAATCATATCTAAAAAGCGCAATGACACAAAAATCTCTGAATGGTTCACAATCCTAAACGTTGGTTTACACTTTAGCGATCGACGATTTTGATTGACATCGTTTGTGAGACTCAAACGTACTTTACTGAGGACAGATCCTTTTAGAGTCTGTATTTGTGAAGCATTGTATTCTAAATTGCTCATTCTAATTGTACTGTATGTTTAGTTGATAGATTTTAGCACTGCCGCGCTAGGTTCAGACTGGACAGGAAATATCGGGTAGTGCCGCGTCTCGCTTGCTTTTGTTCGCCGTGCAACTACACGGGGTTTGCTTCGAGCGGAGGGGAGGAAAACCTCCTAAATACGGAAAAAACAACCAGTTTCAACATTGGTAGTCAATCTGGTGACCGGTGGTTGTGTTATTACTTTGGCTAATGCTAAATGCTATCTTGGTTGATGGGCTGAAAAATACAGTCATTTTCTCATTTCAAAGAAGACGGGTTGTATTAAGAGGAGACTGAGGGTGGCAAAATAAAAAAATCTAAGCTCAGAACGAAGCCTCTGAACTGCGAGGCAGACATGCTAACCACTAGCACACGCTGCTTCCCGCCATATGCTACATTTACTGTATTTGCCGTGGCTACACATTACTATTAGTGAATACAGATTGGTCATTCAATTCAATGACATTTACCATTTACAAAAAGACTTTGGGAGGGTCACAATTTACTTTGTTTTCCCTTATTTTTATCTATTGTTTGTGAATTGATGCAACATCATTCAAGCAGAATAGTTGTGCCCTCCTGGCATATAACAAGATGTAACATCATTAAAACTTGTTCCAAATGAAGTCCAACGACGCGAAAGAGCGGGCGGTAGCTACCTTCCACGCTGCGCAGCTTAATGGAGTGTTTGTCACCGAGGGGAAGTGAGCTGCTTCTCTCTGACTAATGCTGCTATAAACAGCAGCCGCATGCTCCACATACGCCACTTGCTTACATTTTAAGCATTTCTTCTTATGTTTCCGGCACATAGCGTCGCATTTAATCATTCCCGTTTGGAGCGTGGAAGAGACGTGGAAGGACAAAAAATAATTGTTCCATTTTTGCTATTTTGGGTGGGTGCGCCACATCTAGCTTGCACGTCCGCAAAATTATTTTGAATAAATTGTGCTGTATATATATATTTTTTTTTTAAGTGCACAGCTACCGTACAAATTGGGAGAAAAAGGCACGTTACGGAAATAAATATATAATAAAGCTGTATTTTTCTAATTCACTTGTTAAAATTACTTTCCTACCTTGTTTAAGTTTGTTACGACTACATCAACACTTAACTTAAATCTCAACTTTTTCTTCTTGTAAAACGACTTTATTCTCATAAAATGACCTTCAAGCAATTTATTGTGACTCTCAGCCAAAGGACACTGTCAAACTGACCACAAAGCAAAAAGAATTTGATACGTTATGTTTAATAGTCCCCTACAATGGGACATTTCAGGCTAACAATTTCTTTTTTGGGGGGAGGGGCTTGAACAGAATACAGTAATGGCATTTTTTTCAATAGGGAAAGATGATTTGAGACACTGTGTTAAATTATGAACATGAACCTAATTAGAGTCAAGGCACCGCTGTAGTTACATTTAATTGATTTTACGATTATGTGGCGGTTCATGAAAAAACGTCTCCTCTGAAAGGGGTCACAAAAAGCCGCAAAATATGACGTCACAATGTCAATCACGTCAACAGGCTACTAATTGAATATCTGGCTAAAACTTCATTTCATTCACTGAATTAAAGAGGACATATGTCAAAGTGACTTTTGAATTGCTTCTATATCAGTAGAGTGGAACCTTACAATACACATTAAATTTATTCTGTGACCCTGTCCGCAGAACCATGTGACTATTGAAATGAAAGGAAATGACAATCTGTACTTCATAAAATCATACCGGAATGTCACAATTTGAATAGAATGTAAAGAATTAACCCATTTTTGCCACATTTCGTGCTTCAATGTAATGGCCGTTGTGCTGCTCCTTCTGGTGTGCATGCCTTGGCCACCTGGGGGCGGTATAATACAGCCATAGAGGCATGAAGACTCACAACTGGGTCAGGAAAATGCAATCAATTGCATCTGTATGTAGTGGCCAACTAATGTGACATTTTTTTTTTTCAGTCAGTCTAAACCCCACCATTACATCTGGCAACCCCGTTTCGAATTGAAGCCAAACGTCAATGCCCTGACGTTCCCATATTTTTTTCCCACTCTGCTCGTTATCTAGCATTGAGGGCAATTATTCTTCCCTCATCCACAACAAGCTGCTAAATATTCATGCCGACCCCCCCGACGCTGTTACACGCTGCTAATGGGCCCATTAGAGGCGCCCGCGGGCCTCCCGCCTGATAACAGCGTGGCACACGAACGATGGCAAGGGCACCTTAAGCAGAGCGCGCAGCTCAGGCAGCAGAGCAGATGTTTGGCTTCAATGAGAACTTAACTTATTTACTGTGAAGAAGATTCACTTCCACTTCATTACATGACTGTTTAAGATACTCTCGTCAAAGCACTCTGTGTTAGACCGGCTCACTTGTTACGCACAAACACAGGTACTTCTAGGTTCTATGCAGGCCCACTTGTTGGAACATGGCATTTGGATTCGAATTGCGTTTGTGGAAAATGAAATCCGCCAGTTTTTGTTCATCGCAGGGGGCGGCCATTTTGCCACTTGCTGTTGGCTGAAAATGACACCACAGTTGCTCAGGGCTCTCCCAACGACCAATCATAGCTCAGCTTCGGATAACAGGTGAGCCGTGATTGGTCGTTACCTGTCATTTTCAGTCGGCAGAAAAGACAAAATGGCCACCCCCGAGGTGGCCTAAACAGCTGGACTTTGCTGCTTAACTCATATTCCACAAACGCAATATTCATTACAATGCCATGCTTAGACTAGTGAAGGCGCATAGAACATAATTTCAAAGAAATTTTGGGGGTTGACTTCGTTTAATACCCGCACGCGTCATTTCGCACTGTACAACAGAAACTTAAGGCCAATCAACTAAGCGTTCCATAGGCTTCCACTATTTTGCACAAGAGGTCCCCCTACAGGTCGAAGGTGAAGGTTACACCATGTCAATCAGTGCTAACTTAAGAGCCTCAATGCTAACCTAAGTCTTTCAAAACATTGATTTCAAAAGCACACCACGTTTGAACCTGCTGCATTGGCAGTAACACAGCGAGGTGACCCAGCTGGTAAGTCCAACTGGTCACCGCTGTGTGACCTGCGGTTGCCATAGCAACAACGGACCGAGTCCCACGAGCATTCATAAGTTACGTTTATATATAGCACCTTTTAAGGGACCCAACGGCACATTTGGATGCAGTTACTTTGAAAGGAGCCATTGTTCTATATTGTAAATGGTCCCCTAAAAAAAAAATGAAGTGACAGCAGAGTGGGTTTAAATAACATTTACTTTCTCTCTCACACACAAACACAAATTACAAAAAGGTGACCATGGAAGAACCAGCAGTTACAATCAAGTCAATTAGGTTTAATTGACCATCAAGAGTTTTGGACCGTGTCTCTTGGTCTATGAACAACAACAACAAGCTGCAAAATCATTCATAAGCACAGGACCAGAAGACATTCTGGGTGTGGCACACAAACATTTCGGGGAGAGAGAAAAGGGATCAAACTATTTACACAGCAAATAAAAAGACAGAGGCGGTACTGGCGTCAAGGCTCAGCATAGTCAGTCGTCTTCTTGCAAGGAGGTAATGGGTTCTTCATAATCAAACTGTTTGCTTGAAGAATATGTTTTTCCCCCAAATTAAATAGAAAAATACACAAAAGGAAAAACAAAACATGGTGAATTGCTTGGACTGCCAGAGGACTTAAACGCGTAAAAAATTTCAAACAAAAAAAAAAAAAAAAAAAACAAGCAGTGTGACCAGTGCGCTTCGAATGCACTCAACTAGTGGAAAGTGGGTGACAAGAAAACTCTACGGGTGCCAATCAAAGGAGAAGAAAACAACATTCTTAGGAAGACTTTTTTTTTTTTTTTTTTCAGTCCTGTAAAAGGCAGCCGAGAGCAAGGAAGGGTGGGGGCAGCATAAAACAGGTGTGGGTATTGAAAGGGAAAGACAGGAGTTGGGTGGTCTTACGTTCACAAGGAAGGCATCCCTTTGTCGGAATAGTGCGGAAGACATCAGTTTCAGACTTCCGTGACACAATCAAAATACCGGCCAAACTAGCTACTTACACGCCACACAAAAAAAAAGGAAAAATGTGACTTGATTAGCTTAACTTTGTAAAATCCCTGCTGGTAAACATGATAAACTACCACCAACAAGAAATGTAAAGGGCTATTTTAAAAAACAAATTTAAAAAAAAATGTAAACACACTAAAATTATATATACACAAACACAAAAATGGAGGGGGGAAAAAAACAAAACAAAAACAAGAATTCCTATAGAAGATAATTGGAAGGACCTCCCTCCAGTCCCTGTAGGAGATCCCTCCACATCCTGGCTTCTCACGTCGCCATTCTATGTCGTTTTCTTTTTTCCCTTTTAGAAGATACGCTTGCGCTTCAGGTAGGAGTCTGCGTAATGGCCGCCCAGGCCTTGGGAGTGCTGGCCCACGTAGCCGCCCTCGGGGCTGGGCTCCGGAGACGGGATGAGGCGGGAGAAGACGCGCTTGTGGCTCCCGATGGGGGTCTAAAGCAGTGTTGGGAAGGTAGGCGTTGGTTGAGGGGGGACAGTTGCCGGCAAGAAAAAAAAAAGTGCTGGATGCTGGGGTCTTTTACTCAATCCAGTCGGGGATGCCGTGTCAGCAATATCTCGCCTTCTCTGGGTTTGGTTTAAGCGTCAAAGGTGGAAAAATAACCCCCGACGTGGCCATTTTGTTTGTGGTGAAGACACTTTGTAAATGGGTGGGTGTATGGACCAAGGAAACTCTTGGTGCGCCCCCGATTAAAATGATAAATCGTCGAAATTCTCATCATTGGTAATATTTGCTTAAGGTAAAAACTATTCAGCTGTTCCAGCTATTCAATTATATACTTCTTCTGGCATCATCGCATTCAATCAACTTTCAAACTCCCATTATTATTTTACTTCTTTTTTTTTTCAAATTTTCTTATTTTTACGTGAATGGTGATTCCGCGTTACAGCCATTGTATTAATGTGAAAATTATATTTTGGGGGAAAATAAAAATTGGACAAAAGTGTTTTTCGCAGGACAGCGACGATATCAGTTAAAGCATCTTAAAGCAGTGTTTTTCAAACATTTTACACCAAGCACTACCACAAAAAAAAAAAAGAAAACAGAAACTTGGCTCTTTAAGTACCACCTTATCTGAAGCACACTTGCTTGCAATCCCTAGTGGTTGGGTGTCCTAATTTCCATTCAATCATACGTTTTTTTGGTTGTTGTTGCAAAGCTCTTTGCTTTTCTATTCTTACTATTATGTAAAAAGGAGTTACCTTCATTGTGTTGACAAGTCCTGGAGGGTAGCCAGAGGTGTGGCTCACAGGAGGCATCCCCACAGCCTGACGACAAACAAAACTACTTTGACTGTGTGTGCATTGGTACAGCGGCGATTGAACATGGCCTTTTTCTGTGCTACAGCAGCTCCCCCCCCCCTACCCCCTACACACTGACAAGTAAAAATCAATAGTACTGCATTAAAAGGGAAAGCTTAAAAAAAAAAAAATAAATAAAAAGTGACAGCTTCGAACTCACCCTGTTGAGCTGGCTGGGAGGCAGGCAGCCATTAGCGGAGGCGTCCGAGTTGAAATACGAGGACGGGGGTGGGCTGGGCGGGTAAGCGAAGTGCTGCTGGCTCAAGTCTGACGGATGAGAGAGCTGTAGAAAGCAGAAAGGGGGGGGGTGATAGGGATTGTTGTCAGATGTCTGCCAAGGTGCCATCCACTTCATCTCATTCGGATCATTCACCTGCTGTCCGAAGCCTGTCAAGTCACCCACGTGGTAATTCTCCTGCTCCTCGCACAAGTGCTGCAGCTGATCCTGATCACAAACAGCACATTAAAGAACTAAACTGATGATTAAACGGTTGTAGAAAAAAAAAAAATCATAATAAAACATGGGGGATGTCAAAAGCTAGAGATAAGCAATGTTCATTTGGATTTACAATATATACCATATTTGCTCAAATGGGATAAAAATATACTTCACTAATTGGCAGAGGGATCAAAAATCATCTGTGTTTATCCTTTTTTTTTTTCTTTGAAAAAAAAAAATGGCTTGCCAACTGCGAGAGAGGATTTATTAAAAACATGCAAACGTCTTGCGCAAACATTCTTTTTGTTGTTTTAGCACTGCGACACTGTTAAACAGAGTTGCATTGAATTTTGTTGGGCGCACAGATTAGCATTAGCAAGCAACCATGGCTTCTAACAAAAACACCCGATGATAGCTCGGTGACTGACAGAAAGGACCACAAGCCAACATTTCCTCTTTTTGCCTCAAGATTGAAACTGCGCTTACCCGGTGAAGAGGAGGATATTCTGCATTGTAAGAGTCCTGGTAGCGCAGATTGTAGCTGGGGTGCATGCTGAGGTGCTGGTTGGACACATTACTTAGCGTGGGTCTCTTTCTGTACGGGTGAGGTCTGCAGTTGGGTCCTGGAGGGGACGCGGGGAGAGCCGGCCATCGGACATTGGACTCTGAAAGGAGCACTTGGACAGATGGGGACGGGGGGGGGGGGGATACTCACCTGAGGGAAAAGCATTGTTGACAGAAAGGAAGGAACTCTGGGGAGGAGTCACATCTTTGTTTAGGTCTCCTAGGATGGAGGGCTGCAAGAGACGAACCCCAATTCATGTTAAGAATAACATTCCTGAAGCTAATATATATTGTCAGAATGAAAAAGAAAACATTAGATTTTTTTTATTTATTTATATATATATTTTTTAAATGGAGGCCGTTTCAAATACGCATCAGGTGGTTGTGCGTGCGGAGAGGAGGAATTGCAGAAGATTAAACCGCCAAATGAGGCGTGAAGTTTGGCTGGGGCCTCACCGCTTGCGCCCCGAGGCCGTCTGGCCCCATCATGCCGCCCAGCAGCGGCACAGACAGACCCTGCAGAGTGGGAGAGGGAGTCTGCGGGAAGCTGGGAGACTCCTGGTCCCTTGCCATCGCTCGGCTCAAAGGCGCCGGCTTCAATGGGGGCAGAGGGTCCAGACCGGAGACTACGCCACCTGTTTGTTATATTATGCAAAAAAAAAAAAAAAACCACACACACACACACACAACAAAAAAACAGACATCTTAATTTTAGAAACGAATCCATGGGATGACATTGGGGCCGCGTCGGACCTTGGGGCAGATCTCCGAGCAGATGGATTCCCTGCTGGACGGGCAGTGGGGGCAGAGGATTCTCCGTCAGGAGTCCTGCCTGCTGGGCAGAGGAGAGAAAGAGCAGAGTGGGCGAGGGAAGGTCACAAGCGGTCCAGCTGTGGTAAAGCGCTCAACGCACACATCACGCAAGCACACAACTACTCACCGCCATTTTGTTGGTTTGGAGCACTTTTTAGTTAAAGAATCAAAGCAACAAAAAAAAAAAAAAAAACAGCGACAAATCCATGCCATCGAGGTATCATGTAAATACACTCGCCATTCAACTTTCAGTACACCAGCTAAAGCGCCAAATGTGAAAAATAATGCCTTCAAAACGCCTATGCTCATTTAAATATGCAGTGACTGATTTTTTCATTTTTTTTTGCAGT
This sequence comes from Filicampus tigris, assembly GCF_054856515.1. Taxonomy (NCBI): domain Eukaryota; kingdom Metazoa; phylum Chordata; class Actinopteri; order Syngnathiformes; family Syngnathidae; genus Filicampus; species Filicampus tigris. The sequence continues at coordinate 6,608,668 of NC_141232.1, forward strand.
TGTAGCAATGTAGAAAGCGCTACTAATAATACTATTAAATAGCAAATTTGAGTTAGAAGCCCATTACAACAGCTCTGCTCATTTTTCCTTTTGTGTTTTTCCATTCTTTTGTCATGGAGTGTTTATCGTAGGTCCGTTCTTGGCCATGACATTCAAAGGAGGAGAATATCTGCATCTTTGCAACAGCATCGTTTTTGTTTTGACGAGTATGTCAGCTTAAATGGAAGCCCGCCACTTGACTGTGACGGCACGGCGGATTTTTTTTTTTTTTTTTTTTTGGTTCAGCGGAAAGCGACGAGGAGCGTTGTCAACGCGGAGCAGAGTGCGTCCCCGGAGAAGATGTGGAGCGCAGTGACAGTCGGCGCTAGGGCAAGTCAAGTGATGTGAGAGCGATGACTAAACGGGAGTGGAGAAATGAACCGTCATTTTCTGTAAGCGCGTTTAATCACCAATAGACCAACGGTCTGCCGTTACAAAACTACACTTGCTTTTTTACTCCACTGATCGATGGTAACTTGAGTTTTGCTGCCCTCTCTGAAATGTTTTCAAAAGGCAGACTTGTTTGCTACAGCTCTTGATTTGATCTCATTAGACGGAGCAGGCATATCCAAGGAAGCAGCAGGCGAGCGCATGTCCTAGTTTGTTACATGAAGGTGTTTTTGGGTGTGAACAGGAAGAAAGCACTTCACACGGTCAGGCACAAACACCATTAGCACTCACTCGGGACACTAGAGGGCCTTCGTGACTGCAAAGCACCTGAGCCCAAAGAAGAGGATTTCCCAGAAAGGCTTGCTGATGGCAAAGTGAGCAGAGGAGGGGATGAGTGTGTTGTAAGGATGAATCAAAACTCTCGGAGTGCTTAAGGGTGGGTAGAGAGGTTTTGGGTGGGAGGTAAAAGGGAATAAAAAAAAAAAAAAATACGGTTGTCACCTGCTGGGCTTTCGCCTGATTTTGGAGCAGCAACTGGAGCAGCATGGCGGGGAGGGCCGGGTTGGCGAGTAGCGGCATGGAGGGGGGCGCCCCGAGGAGACCTGCGCGGTAGGACGTCAGGCATGGCGGCGCAAACCGAGACAAACTGGGAGGAAGCTCTCGTCACCTTGCTTGTGGCCCTGCGACAGCGGGTTGAGCAGCATCTGGAGGGCGGCCGGGTTGTTGAGGCCCGAGAGGATCTGCATGGCAGTGGGGTCCGGGAGGAGACCCTTGCCCCTGTTCACAGACTGCGACGGTTGGATCGTTACAATAGTGCGCACGCAACAACTAAACCTATGCCTGTATAATAAAATGTTTGATTTATTATTTCCTATGGAAAAATTGGTTATGAACAAATTGGAGTCAACCAGCATCCCTATGCTCAGATTGAAGTCAACTTTAAAAGGGCGCCACTGTCTTAAGAATGTGGGTCTGGGCCACTTACCATGGTCTGGGCTGCGATCAAAGCGGCGAGCATGCTCCGGCCGGGTGGACCAGGGGCACAGAAGGACGCCCTGATGTGCGTGCCGCCGCCCAGCAAACGGCCATCTGACAGCCGCTGAGCCTCCTCGGCCATCTCAGCCGTGGCAAACTCCAGCACCGCGAAGCGCCGGAAACTTCCATCTTGGCCCTGAGCCAACTGCGGGGGAAAAAAAAATAAAAGGTCATTTAAAAACAAAATCTATAAGCAACCACTCCCCCTAGTTTAAATTAAAAAAAAAAAAACAGCCAGTCTTGCCTTTGTTCAGCTTTGTCTCACACACACAATGAAACGCTGCCTACCTTAACACAAGAGATCGGTGTATGAATGCGCAAGTAACTCAGTATTTACAAATGTGAAACTGAAAACAGACCAAATAAAAACTAAAATGACCCTCATTTCCCCATTTATGCCGCACTTTGTAGAATGAAAACTAAAAAAAAAATTAAAAAAAAAAAAAAAAAAAAAAGACACCAGAAAACCAGCAGCCATACATATGATCTAAAGAGACACGCGCTGTCATTCCAGAAACGTCTGTTGAATAACACCACCTGGGGGGAGTCAGGCGGTCATCACCATGGAAACCAGCAATGCTCTGGGTGGCCACATGCAATCTGGGCTAAAGGTGAACGGCAGTCAGAGATGACCAACGCATTTTCCCCTCACATCTTCGATTAGGTAGGTCAAATGTACATTTTTTTTGTCAGTCCGCATGGAAATAGATGAGCAGGCTGTCAAGTGCATGCCAAAGCAGCAGGTGGCGCTACTACCCCTGATAGCCAAAACGTGGGCCCAGATGAATTATTCCATGTGATGAAACACATTTCTGGAATGTTTAACTTCCATGGTAGCCTAGAAATGCTGGACAGTGACAGAATCCATAATTTAAGAGCTGACCTGCAGTTTTAATTTAACTAGCATTTATGAACCCCGGATAACATTCAAGAACAGGAAAGCCAGATTGCATCCAAAGAATTGAAAGAGAAAAATGGAGAAGAGGCAGCTCGTGAGATAAACTACACCACATCACGCCAGGTGTCAAACCTACACAAATCACACACATCTGAATAACTAAAGCACACCTATCATTGTCCAAATACTTCTGGGCAGAAAATGAGTCACCGTGGAGTGGGAGAAGGTTCCAAATGGTCGAAACACACTTTTGCGTCAATGTGGCGAGTCTGACCTGACAGAAAACTGGCGGGTGGGCATCAGCCAGCGCGTTACGGAGGTCTTGGGCAGTCACAACACTCTGAGGGAGGCGATCCACACAGAGACACTTTGAGTGCAGCAACGGGTACGTGAGCGAGCCCACCTCGGTCCAGTGCACGTAGAGCATGCGCGAGCCCAGCTGCTTTCCGAGCAGCTCCGACTTGGCCCGCGCCGCCGAGTCCTTCTTCATGTACTCCACAAAGCCGTAGCCCTTGGAGCGACCGCTGGATGCCCGGTACACCAGGAAGCAGCGCTCCAGGTTTCCGAAGGGGCGCACCAGCTCCTCAAACTGCTGCTGGGTGAAGGAGCGTGGCAGGTTGGCGATGCACAGCAGGGCGTCGGTGGGTTGCAGCTGCACGGAGATGTCCCGATCGCGGAGCGCGTGCTGGTGGAACTCCTTGATGGCACTTTGCGCCTGCTCGCCGTTGAGCAGCGTCACAAAAGCTGTGGGACGAGGGCGATGATAAAATGTTAGTCGAGCAACAAAGCTAATATCGAACTTGGGCTAAAAAAAAATCCATTTTCAACTTGGTATTTATTTTCTGCTATTCAAGGAGCCCCTTCTCCACATTTTACTTTATGTATTCACTTATTTATTTTAAACCAAATACATTACCAACCTGTGCCCTTGTATTTGTCTACGAAGCAGTACTTCAGGTCATAGTTTCCCAGTAGCTCATGAACCTCCTGGAAAAGAAAGAGCAAAAATATTTAATCATGAAAATATTAAAATCCAAAAATGGCAACTTAAATAATCACAGCCATAAATAAATCTATATTCTGATGGGAGATGCTGGTCGTTAGTTGAATTCTCTACTTTCCGATCATGATCAGTGGGCTAAAGTGGGGTGCTGGGAAGGGGGGAGGCGGTCTACCGATGCCAACTCTTTGTTGGGAGGAGAAAATTGTTCTACGCTGCGTTTGTCCATTCACAAACGAACGGCGATGTTGTCGAGCACTTTCTGAAGCGTTTTGTCCGCACGCCTTCCACCTTTTGTTTGAACGCAACTCGCATCTCGAAACCCACCCTTTTCCTGAACAATGGTATCGCCCGCAGGCCCCACCGCTCGCCACGAGTCAGGCACGTTCCAAAACAGGCGAGGCGGGGGGTAGTTGGGGGCAATAGGGCTTCATGAGTTTAATCAAATCAGTTGATGTGGTCAAATTTGACTTTGTGCCAACATAAAATGAACAAACAAAAAATAAAATAAAACACGTAAAGTGTGACTGATCCACAACTGTGACTGTCGTCCAATTAAATTAAATGCCCGGCGTGGACGTTGTTGAGGCCTGACTGATGGCTCAGGCCACACTTGACAGTTAACTGACCAGCTGGAGGTTCATTAAATTAAACACGAACACATTTGTAGCGCAATTTACAACCACATACTTCGTTCGTTCAGTAAAGCGTGGCTTTTTTTTTTGGTGGGCGGTTCAATAATGGCAAAGGGGTTGCTAATTAACGTTAAACTATTGTTGTTTAATGGCCAGACGGAGAGTAGCGTGGCACGGCTAGGTTAACACTAGCCAAACGACGCCTGTCACTTCAATCAGAAAAAGTTTCAAGCCTGACCTGATTGCTGACGTCAGACGGCAGATTTTTGATGATTATCTTCCTGCGGTTGTAAAACTCTCGCCGAGTTCTCTCCAAGCGGCTTTGGATCTCTTGGGGGCTCAGCGGTGTCAAGTCTTCGTCGGCCCTCCGCTGACCCTCGCGTCCCGCTGTCGGGATCTCTTCGCCGGCTTCGAGCTCCAGATACCGGTGATCTCCGGGCCTCCACTTTTCGCGATCGGCGGGTACAGCGAGGTCGTACTTTTCGTGGAGCGGACGGGAGACGAAGCCGAGCGCTGTGTCTGTGCTTTCTTCTTTGGCGTTTGCGCTCACAGACACGACGGCCGCCATCACTCGACTCGGTGGAAGTTTTGGTTACGCTGGAAAAGCCAGTCGCATTTGAGCAGTTTAAACAATACACACATGGGCCCAACGCCGTCTTCGATTGGACGAGGGGTATGTGACGTCAATGGGTGGGGTTACGAGTGTTTGTGCCCTGCCCAAACCGGAAATGACCAACGTGACGGTCAAGTGCACAGAGCCGACTTATTATTTTATTTTAATTTAATTCTGACCAATATTTTTGTAATCTTTTATCCGACTGATAATTTTATTGTTAAATTAAACATTTAAAATATATCTGGGGGTCCTTTTACTAGATTGACTAGTGTTAACTTTCCTAATTCTCAATTTCTTGACCTGCCTCTCTTACAAATTTACATTATCATTAACAGTATTAGTAGTAACGCTGTATTCTGTTAAGATGTTTGTCAAATTGTGTGCATTAATAAGTGGGTTTGCAGGTGTGTGCTGAAAATATTACCAGTAAATAAATTAATAAAGGTATATAAAAATGTAATCAAAACTCGTACACGTGTATACCTACTTTTGCACCACCTGTATTTAGGCGAATTTTCATTTGAAAATTGTCGACCATTTTACTTTCGTGTAGATTTCCAGCTTGTTGAAAAGGGAGAAAAGCAGCCTTAGACAAACAAGAAAGCTTCTCAAAGACACTTTCGTATGATTCCAGAGTGGCTGATAAGACGTTATCAGGTACTCTTGTGGAAACATTTACTGTAGAAGCAGGGTCCTAATGGTCCGGTAGATGTATTGCTGGTGCCAACCACTGTGAATGTGCATTGCAATACGCAATGGTGAAAAAAGGCAAGGGGAATGTGGAAAATTATTTATTAAACTAATAAACAATTTTATGGTTTGTTAAAAAAATCTAATGCAAAAACTAACAACCCTGTAAAATGTATAAAAATTCAACAACTGAATGGATACTTGCAAGTTTACCTTTTTCTTCACGATGCTCCTTGTTCATCATAATGATGCTGGACCACAATTTATGGAGTAAACTGACATTTGTAAATGTATTTCTAAGTGGTATTCAAGCAAGTAGATTGAAGTCCAGTTCGAAAAAAGTCAATATTTGGCTGTGAGCGAACATCTTCCAGTTGCTCAAAGAGGGAATGGAACGACGGCCTTTCTGCAGGATCTTGATCCCAACATTGCATGGTTATACTCTTCAGCTGTGGTCAGGGAAAAATAAGAGTATTAGACACCCATTAAAGCCCTCAACTAGATGTCATGATATTGGTTACCTCAGGCGGGCAGTCTGTGGGACAAGGCAAGCGCTGGCACCGCTCCAACAAGCCAATGAGCACATTCACATTCATCTCTCTGGGGGATAACCCCGCCATCTTGCCAAACTTCTACAAAACGGAAGACATGGTGTGTTTGAAACAGAGTGACGCGCAAATGTGATTTTTGTGCTGGCTCCACGAGGCAAGGGACGGCGGGCATACCACTGGGGGGCTTTGGCTCGGGTTGCAGCGGGTCAGGATCTCGTACAGCGTCACGCCAAAGGACCAAACATCGGAGCGAAAGGAGAATTTGTTGAGTTTCAGGCACTCGAGGGCATACCTGTTAAGCGTGCAGCACAAAGCATCAAATAACCCATGGCCGTCCCGTCTAATAGACGCCATGCCCCGATTGTGTATGTGTGTGTTACAAACTCACCAAAACACTGGACTGTCACCGTCTTCGGACACGCGGTAGTAGGTGTCATTCTCAGGGATATATTTGGACAGGCCAAAGTCGGCGATCTTCACCAAGCTGTCATTTTTCACTAAGATGTTACGTGCAGCGAGGTCCCGATGGATGTATCGCTTTGAGTGCAAGTATTCCATCCCCTAGGAAATCGCATGAGATCAAATATGATGACTTATCATATTGCAGTACATTCCAGACCAAAAACCTAAATGACAAAAGGCATTCTTTTTGACTCTTTGATGTGAAATGCCGACAACAGGAACCCTAACGGGGAGCGTCGTTAAATGGTCGCTGAAAAGTCTTTTGCCAACTCTGGGTAGGTCTCTAAAGGGGAAGTCGACCCCCGCAAATATCTTTGCAATAATATGTTCTATGCGCCTTCACAAGTCCAAACACGGCATTTTGATTAATATTGTGTTTGCAGAATATGAGTCAAGCAGCAAAATAATACTGAATAGCGTGTAAATAGTGTGTAAAGTTTGCTAAATGTAAAAGTGCAAGTGATGATGTAACGTACATACACACATGCATGGTACAATCCACGCACACGCTACTAAATACTGCTACTACTAAATAGCATGCAAATAGTGGGTAAAGTTTGTCAAATGTAAAACTGTTACTCTGGTGAGTATTTGAAAATGTATTATTTTTTTCATCAAAAGCACATTCTCATTGTTGTTGGTGGTACTTTATAGAAGAAAAGGACTGTCCAGGCAACACTAAAGCAACAATTATTAGCATAAAAGTCACTGTTGTGCATTTTTTTCCCTTTGACTCACAGAACTAGGGCATCTTGAGCTAAGAATTAAAATGCTCACTTCCATACAACAGGCATGACTTCCACACACACACACACACACACACACACACACTGAACTACGCGGCAAAGCAAAGTCAAGTCAACAGCTCACCTGGCAGATCTGCTGAGCAAACAGCAGGCACTGGGACGTACTGTGCTCTTGTTTCTGAAGGTATTTTTCCAGGCTGCCCAGCGGAAGGAACTCCATGATGAGCTGCACCACCTGTCCTCCTGTAAAGGAAGTTAGAAACATTGTGTTTCGGAAGGGAACCTGTAAACATTTTCTATATTTGTTTGCTCTCTGTTTTTTTTTTGGTACGTTCACGTTGTCAACACTGAGATTTAATCGTACGTCTTTGTATAAGGCAACTGGGGCCTCACCTAATTCAGTGCAGCATCCTTTATACTTGACAATGTTGTTGTGATCCAGGGACTTGAGGGTCTCGATCTCCTTCAGCCAATATTTGGGCAAGGGGCCGTTTTCTTGCTTCAAAGCCTTGACGGCCACGAGCTCTCCCGTGCCGTCGTTGGCGGGGTCGTACATGTACAGCGTCACCATTCCAAAATTACCCTGAGAGGCGGACGGCGTGAGTTCGGCTACACGGAGGCAGCAAAAGACCCGCTGGGAGATGAACTCACCTTTCCTAAGATGTTCCTCTTTTTCAGGTGACGCTTGAGAAACACGGTGGATTGAGCCTGAGGAAGAGTTTCGCTGGGGGATATATCAGGATCTGTGCAGGGGATAAAATATTCAACGGCAGGACTCATTGTCATATAACGTCGAACGACTTTGAGAGCGCACTTTTTTTCATGATGTCAATGAGGTCTCTGAGCAAACAGCAGAAGAGAGGCCTCTCCAACGGCTCGTAGGAGAGACACTTGTTGATGAAGATTGTCAGGTCCTGGGAGGACGGCTCCATCAACTTTCCCTTTTGCTGATAGAAGCGTTCTTTCTGTGGAAAAGATACGGTTGGAGGTGATTCAAATCGAAGCAGCCGCCACGTCGTGTGGAGCGCCGGTTCGGGGGGGGGGGGTGGTTGGCCGACCTCCAGCAAAGTGGCGCCGCTCATGGGGAGCTGGCCGTCGTTGCAGATTTCCAGCAGCGTGACGCCAAAGCTCCACTGGTCGGCGCCGATGCCGACGGGCGCCTTGCTGTAAACGCACTCGGGAGCGATCCAGGGAATCCGCTCGAGTCGCTCTGCAGCAAGAGGGCGATGACATAAAGATTTACGTGTGACCAAGTAGCAGGATTTTATTAAAGTATGTAGCATTTGATTTATTAATGTAACAATACAAAGAGCTCATTGCTAGAAGATGATACATATACTCTTCCAAAATTCCGAACAACAATGAAAGGTTTATTGTTTCTATTACCGGCGTGAAATGATGGAATAAGCTACATTCAGACTTAAAACAATGTTTAAGTTTGAAATCAGTTTAAGAACAAATACAAAGAAATTATTTTTTTGAATTATGAGAAAAATTAGTTGTGCAGATGCGAAAGAAGTAAACTGTCTGTTTTGTTGTTGTTTATCGGGAAACTGCAGCAAGCAAACTGTATTATTGGAATAAGCGGTGGGATTAAATAAATGATGCTTCTTCCCACTCCCTTTTGAACATGTTAATTCACTATTGACTATAAAACTTGATTTTGGTTTTGTTTTGCTGTTGAACAGCCATGATGTTGTGTTTTTGTTGTTTATTTTATTGTATATTTCTTCTTCAGGATGCCTTGTGTTGTCTATATCTACATGTTCAAATAAATTCATTCATAGCAAAACCCTATTTATGTCTAAACAAAACTCATAAACTCACCTAACTGTACTGCACTGACACCAAGATGCCACCAGGTGGCGGAGAAAAACAGTGAATAGAGAGATTTGCATCGAATAATGTAGGATCGTTAATAGATTTCACCCTACGATGCTGATACACTTTAAAATGATGTCAAATCAGAACATTTTAAAATACATTGCACTCACTCTGCCGTTATTAATGGTACTGACCTTCCTGGCAAAGTATACTGGGGCAAATTCCCGGGTCACTCAGCTTGACTAAAGGAGACGCACCTTGGCCCAGGCCCCGCCTTGCCACCAGGACGTTCCTGGCACAAACGTTTCCGTGGGTGACACCTTTATTTGCCTACAAGAATGCAGACCCCGTTAGGAGTTAGCTACCTGTCAGCCACGATACATTTCACAACATCTGTCACATGGCAAATTAGTGCCACTTCACGTGATTTATCACAAGGTGTGGCCTGCGCAGTAGTTAGCTCTCGGCTCTAGATATGTGGCTGCCGACACTGTCAACACTGATTCTGATCACTTAGGCTGCGTGCACTCAGAGGGAAAAAAATTAATGGGATCTGAAATCTTCAGATCAGTATCGAGCCTTATGAATGTGGCTACAAATCCGCTATGTTGCTGCTTTTTAAAGTGAGACACATATTGACAGACGAAGCGCAACTTACGAGGTAATTCAGGGCATTGGCAAGTTGTTTGGCCACAATAAATTTCCACCGAGGCGTCAATTTGGCTTTTTCTCTGCGAAGGAAAACGTCTAAAGGCCCAAATTCCACAAATTCCTCCACCATGATATCTGCGAGGGAAAGCACAAGAGGTTTATTTTCAAAATAATCCCAAAAAAATCTAATTGCAATTTTTCCCCCCCTCCTCAATATTAAACTTGGTATTTAATATGCAATATTTTTTTCAAGGGCCTCTTCCCATTTTCTTTTTTTTTAAATAAACCAGCAAAAAATTAATCTGTATTACAATAAACAATATCAGAATTATTATACATATATTTTTTTTATCTTATTCATGCTCAAACAAAATAAGTCTACTTGATTTGGAATTGTTAACTTACTAAAAAAATGGACTCGCAGTCTTTTAAGCATTCACTAGATGAGCCCGTGAGCACTGTGATGTCAATTTCTTTTTTCTGTTAAATGATATTTTTATTGTATAATCAACCATCGTGTGTTTATGTTTATAAAAGTTTTTTTTGAGGGTTTTTTTTTTTTGTCGTTGTTTGTTTTGTTTTTAGATCAAAGTACAAGCTGACTGTGAGTTTGGACAAGATTCAAGCTTCAGTAAGTACTAAAGCCAAATCACACATAAGGAGGAAGTGTGTGTATGTGTGTGTGCGTGTGTGTGTGGCGGGGTGTGGGTGTGTTGAGGAAGTAGCAAAGAGGGAAGTGGACGACTCTAATGTGTGCTCTCACTTTCAGATCCGTTGACTGACAAACCATGGACAAACACCAGGTGATTGTGAGACACGTGGCTCATGAGACTTGCCATCTCAAAGAAAGCCTAAAGCAAAACAAGTCGAGCATTGATTTTGAATCAATAAACAACGCATTCCCGGACCGCTCGCAGCGTGACGGGCGCTTACGGACGTGATATCTTCATTGCTTTGCTCGAGAACCTTGACCACCACTTGGATCTTGTCGTATTTATCGCCGCTCGAGCCGTCGTCCTGCTCGTCGGCTGCTCGCCCGACTTGCAGATGTGCCAAGTAGATGTGTGTTCTAGTGCCAAAACCCAAATGCTGCCCCTGTCCGTAAACACAACACCGGGCGCCTCAGCCACGTGAGCTCGCAAAGCGTCGATGGCGCAACGAACCGGCTTCTCACCAGAATCAGGTCTTTGTACTTGATTTGGAAGCATAGCTCCAACTTGTTTGAGGATAGAGTCTGCGCGTTGGCACCGCCGTCCACGCCGTGTCTCTTCACGAGGAGGTTGGACAGCTCTGCGGCGGACAAACAAGAAAAAAAACGTGGTCAGCGGCACAACAGAATTGCCATAGTCAAAGACATATGGCCGTCATTGTTTAGTGCTCATAAAAAGTCTGCCATCGACAAATTTATTTGGATTTTCACAGTCTGGCCATTCAATCCCAGGGATTTATTTAGGGGTTTTTTTTCAATTTTTTTCAAATGCTAGGAGAACAGAGGGTCTGAAAATGTCTGGTAGTGAATGAGTTCATTGAACGCATGTCAAACTGAAAAATATTCTATCCGAATTGTACGACTTATACACGGGGTGGCAAGCAGGAACCAAATTCCTTCTCATCTCTCAAATCGTGACAACATTTTTTTCATTGTGCCCCAATGAAAAAAAAAAAAAAGAGTACAGAATGCACTTGTTTTGGCTCTGAAGGTGAACCTGAAGTGATTCTGCTGCTGCCCAGTGCAGGTGCGGACAAAAATAATCCTTCACTTTTTTTTTTTTTTGCTTCACCACCTGGCTATTTTTCTTTATAATTCACTACAATGTAAACATAATACACTGTATTATTGACGAGCATTTTCTTAGCCTGTTTTTGATGTCTAAATAAATTCAAGGTGAAGAATGTCCAAAGGGGCCTTTCATTTAATTTTTTTTTTGGTATGGCCCCTTTGAAGAAAAGTTTTGTACACCCCTGGACTAATCCATTCGTCGGCTAACTATGAGCACCACAGGTTGTAGTAGGCTAGTAGGCAGTCTTTACTTTCATTCAGAGATGACTTCGTTGGCTAAATCCCCCCCCCCCACCTGTACGCATTTAAGATCCCTTAAAGAACTACATTGGCCCTATATTGTGGGAAAAAAAATGAAGCACTAGGCAGTGGAGCCAGATTAGGTAGCACAAACACTTGATTTAAGTTGAACTGAATTAAACACAAACCTCCTTGCCGGGGCCGACAGCATTTTTTGATAGTATAGTTCTCTGTGCCCGATTTGAGGATGTAATCCCTCAGGGTGTTTGTGAGCTCCTTCACACTGGAGAATGTCTCCTGCCAGCCATCCAGGGTGAAGACGGAATCTTTATGCTGGATGCAAAACAGCCTGTGGCCCGCCGTCGATCCGTTCTGCTGGCCATCGATAAGTCTTTTTTAAAAAAACACCGTCACCTCGACTGGGCTGCGATGGCTCGGACTTAACGGGCGCGGCGACTCACCTGGGTTTTGTTTGGCACGGCCAGGACGAGTCGGTGATAGTTGAGGATGCTCCAGCGGACGAGGCAAGCTTCTTCTTCCGCGTCCTCCTTTTTCAGCTTGTGTAGCACAAAGTCATCACTGGAAGCACACCGCAGTTGTGATAGAACAGGTTTCCGTGGCGCTTGCGGAGTACCGCAGAGAGGGGTTGAAAACAAAAACTCACTGTATTGGTCCGTGCAGTCCATTAGCTTCACTCAGCAGCACCCTGGGGGGCGCCACCTCATGACAAAGATAGTGGTGGGCGTCCGCAGTCAGCCGGTAGTATCCATCGAGCAGGGAGATGAAGGAGCGGGCCTCCTGGCTGGAGCTCATCTCAACCTCCTACGTGCACATTGACAAAGACAACGAGTGGCGCTTACCAGCACAGCTGCCACCTACGGACGCATTCACATTCTGAAGACACAAAAATGCCAGAAGCGCACAGCGAGCTCGCAGAGTCTAAATGACTTATAAAAACGATTTAAAAAAAAAAAAAAAATGAAAAAAAAAAAGCTGTGTGAACTAGTGGAAACTGTGTATGAGGAAAGGGAGGGAGGAAATGACCCCACTTGCGCCAAAAGATTTGTGGCATTTGACAATGTTGTTTCTCGATTTTTCCGTTGCAGTTTTGCAGGTAAATCGGTGCGAGGGTCACTAATCTGATGTGCGACCGTTTGGGGATTGTTCAATTTGGTTGCAATCGATTTTTTTAATTTTTCAAATATTTCTTTTTTCCTTTTTTTTTTAAAATCCTACTTAAAGTTGGTAAAACACTAAAAAACAAGGAAAGTAAATTATGTTTTTGAATGACAATGAGAGGTGCAACGATCCATGTATTATCAATGGAATCAATAATTATTGTTGATAATCAATTAATCTTTTCAAGACCTTGTTTCGCTTAAAATTGTCCAAATCCCCGGAATTTCAGCCTCTCAACAGTAAATATTCTCAAATTTCTGTAGTCCTTCATTAAAGTAGACTTATCTTTGGTTTGAATCAAAATCAATCATTTGCAAATATCTGCTTTGGCTTTGGTAAACAATGATCACCATTTTTGCCCGCTTTCTGACATATTACAGAAAAAAACAATAACTAACTCCATTTTTTTGCATTTTCTGCATTGTCAATTCGAAATAACCTGTTTTTGAAAAAAGGGATGGAAATTAAAACGTGTTTTTAATCCGATTCAGTGATTCATCGACAACATAATCTACAGATTAATAGTTCAAATAATTATTAGTTGCAGCCATGATTACAATATAACTAACTTGAATCCAATCTTTGGACCTGAATATCACGCTTATGAATTTATAAAATATTATAGAAATAAACAGCCACCCAATCCCACACATGCAAAAGAATTGCTGCTTTGTTTTTTGTAAACGCAATAGATAAAGTAAGGCATCATTGAGTGAGCGTGGCCTTCATTTTTCAGTATTATTTTAGAACCGAAGACAATTTCCTGGTATGCTTTTAACATACTTGGCCAATCAAGATGACTCCGATTCATCCCGAACGATGAATGCAATCAGCGCTCTCACCATGCAGCGATTGTCCTGAGTGCTAATGCAAACATTAGCTTCACTAATGGCGACGTGAATGATTCCTGAGAAGTCACAGAAGGGGGTCCACTCGACGGGAGCGGCCACACTCGGCTGGCTGGAACGTCGCTTGGTTTTCCTTCCATAGTCGGCGCTCAGGATGCCGTTGGCCTGCATGACGGAAAAAACACGAGCAAAAGGTGAATGAGGAAGAAGCAGGAAGTAGCAACATCTCCTGCGATGATATGACAAACCTTCTTCTCGCTGCACGTCGTTTCCCTCCACTGAAGCCCCGTGTTGGCAGATACCATCAGCTCATGCGCGGCCGCCGCCCCGCCGTCCCCCCTCGAAGCATCCGGACTCGCTTCTTCGTCGTCCCCGCTCAGCCTCAGGTGGCGCACGACGAAGGTCTCGGAGCCGAAACGCGGCGCCAAGCACTCGAGAGCGTAGACGTACTTGCAGATAATCTCCTTCACGTCCGGCTGCTTGGCGTCCATGTTGTTCTGGTAGGTGCGCATGGATCGTTCAAACATCCACCGCAGCCTCATCTTCGTAAGGACTTTGTCTTCTGAGATGTACTTGGCATAAGACTTTGGGATGCATTTCACAAAGCTGGAAGAGACACCACCGTTAAATGACGTGGCCTCAGAAATCATTCACAGAAATACAAATCAAATTTTAGAGATATTTTTTGGACTTCTCGTAATATATATGTATTGTTATTACCCTTTCGCACTGAAAAAACAAACTTTTTATTCTTTCAATATTATTACTGTACTTATTTCTTGTAATATTATGGCTTTTTGCCCGAAATATTAGGACTTTAGTTTTTGGTTTGACATTTTTTTTTCTTGGAAAAGTACGACTTCATCTTTGTGATATTATGACTTTATTATTGATTTATTATTACCTATTTCTTCTAATATGGCTTTTTCTTCTTAAGGGGGAAAGTAACCCCCAAAAAATCTCAGCAATAATATGTTCTATGTTTACTAGCCTACACATGGCATCCTGATTCGCAGCAAAATTCACCCGTTTTTAGCTATCTCAGGGCGTGGCCATTTTGACCTGTAATATTATGGCTATTTTCATCATGTAATATTATGACTTCACAACTTTTTTTTTTGTTTTTTTTAACACTACTTCACTAAGGTCCACTGATAGTGTAGTGGTACACACGCCTGAGTTGTGTGCGGGCAGCGTGGGATCGATTCCCGCTCAGTGACAGTGTCTATGTGTGCCCTGTGACTGGCTGGCGACCAGTTCGGGGTGTAGTCTGCCTTCGCCCATTGACGGCTGGGATAGGCTCCAGCAATTCCCCGCGACCCTGTATAGGATAAGCGGTTTGGAAGATGACATGACATGACTACTTCACTACTTAATTACTCTTTCCAATAAAGTGAGAACACGCTTTGAAGGATATTACAGCTCAGTTTTGATTGACACTGTAATATTGCCTATAAAATGATGATCATCTTCATGACGGCAGGACTTTGGCTACAGCTGATTAGATTGTGCATGTGCCCCGAGTATATTACCTGGTCTTTTTTGAAACGCGCTGCAAGGTGCTGCCCGTCTGCAGTGCCAGGTGCACGATGTGGAGCATGGCCATGCCCAAGCTCTCGGTTTTAAAACGACTTAGCTCCTCTTCTGTGTTTAAGTTCTCCATCGGAATGAGTTCATTCACAAAGTCATATTTAGCCTGTCGGGAAGAGATGACGCTGTCAGGGTACCAGCGAGGCAATGCGCTGCGAGAAGTCCGACACAAACCTGGGCAAATAAATACTCCACTGATTTGATTTCCAGCACTGGTTGGCCTTCATCGTCACCATGCGTATAACTTTTGACAGTAAAACGAGTCACATCTGGCTCTTTGTCATTAAATCCATGCCAATTGCGAAAGTAGAACCTGCACAACGAGGAAACAGGTATTGAGTGACACTATGGCGCCTTGTTGTGTATGATGATTACATTACCTACCTCATTCGGTAGTGAATAATAATAGAGGACCCCTCCTCTGGGTGAAAGACGTGATTTGGACTGTACCAGCAGCATGACAGGGGGTCATACAGAGCAAACAACGCATTAAATAGAGGTGCTATCCCTGTATAAAACACACAGTTCACACAATCTGATTTTATGTTATTTTATTTCCGTCTGCATCAAAGTCATTATGCTCACCGACAGCCTCTGCGGCTGAAATGCACAGCTCCTCTGCGGTGACTTGTTCTGTGGCCGTGTGCGACAAATAACGCTCTTCATTGGGGCTCCAGAAGAGGTACACATGGACGCCGTCATCCTGAGGGGTTAGCAGGTGTTCCGCTGATGACCTTCGCATGGAAAGCTTGGACCACCCCCTGACTGGCATGACGGCAGAATCCTGATGCGCACACACACACACATATTATCATTATTAACATGTCCAAATCTGGACCTGCACAGTGGACGATTGGTTAGCAAATACATGTATACACTAGTGCAGGGTGATTTTTTTTTTTTTTTTAACTAGTTTGCACAAAGCGACATAAGAATACGCAGTCAGTATACGTTTTGCATTTATGTATAAATGCGTATAAGCAGGTTTTGCATTTATGGCCTAATATTTCCTAGATGTTTAATGTTATTATTATTAAAAAGCAAATGACAGACTTAAAGAAAGAAAATGGAAGGCATAACACAATTCTGATTAGACTTTGTGAATAACACGAGTAAGTACAGTACCCCAATTTGCGTCAGGACACTGAATAGCAGCAATCAGAATAAAAATACATAAACGACCCAAGGTAATACAGTATAGGATTAGTTACTATAAGTTCAAAAATGAAGGAAGAACAAAAAATAGAGGGAGCCGGCAGTATCCGGAAACTTAGTGGTGGGAAGCATTAGTGAGACCACACGTAGATGACATGTTAACACGTCGGTCTCTGTGTTGTATGTCGACGACTAACGACAGTAGCAAACCTCGTCATTTTACTTCATCGTTGTTGTAGTGACTCCGTCATGACGGAGAGGAGAGAACGAGACCAAGCCGATATTACCTTTCAACGGCGACCTTTGGCAGGGCTATCCGCTTAGAGACGTTGTAAAATTATTAGTCGGTGTTAAGACTTCCATCAAAATTCGTCAGCATTTACCCCACCAAGCCTCAGTTTCTCTGTCTCTCCCTCTCTCGAACCCTCGAAAACAGTTTACTTCCCAAACCAATCCCGGAAGTGACGTATGAACCCCCACACCACCCACGACAGAAGGTTGAAATTTATCGGGGGGAAAAACCGTTGCTGCATTTTATAGAAAAATAGCGAACCAATCGTATGGTTCGAGGTGTACAGCTCACCCATACACTTGCTTGAAAATTAATACAAAGGAGTACATGCTACCTGTGTTAACTGCTATGCTAATCTGTCAAGAACAAGCTATTTAATAAAAAAAGACGTTGATATGAATACATCTTTTGCCAATTATATGAGTACTGTAACAAGTTCTCTGCTGGTTTGAGAGACACTCCTTTACAGCCGATGTAATAGATACGTACTTACTTACTTTCTTCCTCTTAACCACTAAAAAGGGATGCAACTCGCGCATTTAAAGTGTCTGTGATAAGACAAAACAGGAAAATTCCAAGAATTACCCTTTCCTGGTTGTTTTGCAGCGACTATGTTTGGCCTATCCTTAACCAAGGGTTTAGATATTTCACCAAAATTCGGTCATACTTAAAGGGTGTTGCCTCGATTTATGGTGACGAAAACACTCACCTACACGTCAACATAAAAACTCGAAAACAATTCGAAAGTGAATCCAAACACACCTGTCCCTGGACCTGTGCCATCCCTTGCAAAGTGACGCACGGCCCTGTGGCTCATTGCAAGTAAAAAAAAAAAAACAACACACACATTTGTTTGAACTTGTCAAACATTTTTTTCTTTGTGATTTTTCTGTTTTGATAGCAAAACGAACTGGTAGAGCAATTTGCTGAAATAGAGGAAAGGGTAAGGCCACTAAATCCAAAATAATCTGACTTCATTGCTCAGCGATGAGGGTTTCGTGATGTGCCACACACACACAGTCTAGTATCTGAAGTGCTACCTCCATGAATGAAAATGCTTGTGTGTGTGGGCGCGCTTTTCCCCAGTCTGCCCCGGGCTCTGCTTTCGCAAGTAGAAATTGCTGTTGGGGCTCCAACCCTGGTCGTCATGATAATCAAAGCTGGGCTTGCCATTGGCCCAGCAGAGCACACTTGGATTAGACACGTCTTTTTTTCAAACAATTGCAGAAAGAGAAGAAATAGTGTGTAAAATATTCCTTTAAAATGTTCATTACAATCGCATTTTATTCACCTAAAATTATTTCCTAGGAGAATTTTGTTTGTAACTTAGAAGCTACAAATGTGTGTGCTTTATGCAAAAAAAAAATTCAGAAGAATTTTGGTAAACTTTCACAAGTTTATAGAAAATTGGTGGCAAAATACAACCAGACTAAACTGACTGCTGAACATCTAAAAACAAACCGACTTGTTTGAAGGGGAAATAAGAGTAAACAATACTACTCAAGTGTACAGAACAATTTTGGTGTCCGAGTATTAGGTCAAAGAAAAGAACACACAATCGACAAGCTGTGGTTATTTCCCAAGCAGGATTCATCAAGAATGGAGACGTTGCATGACAGCCAATCCTTTACTGGTAAGATATGTGTGTCTAGCTCATTGTTTTTCTCACAAGGCAAACTAGTCGCGCACCTAATGAAGTTGCCGTGAGTTTTCAGCAGGGTTAATTAATCGCAAACGCTCTCCCAGTTGGTCAGTCCTCTTTGGCTTCTTCCGGATCTTCTTTAGGATCCTCGTAGGTGGCGTCTTCGTCTTTCTCGTCGCCGCCGTCCGGTTTGGAGTTGGGCACCCAAAGTCCGGAGTCGATGCAACGCTTCATTTGCACCTTGGCCTCCTGAATCACTCCCCACAAAAAATAGACACAAAATAGAGCATGAGGAGTTAATTCTAGCTTAGAGTATGGGTGAACAAACTTCATTTGAGACAAGACTGTTCTGGCCTCTAGCTTTCGCCTCATCCAATCAGGTACAACCAGAAAGTTGCTTACCGTCGGATCCATCTTGCTAATAACGTCTTGTAACATTTGGATGTCCTTGTCGTCAAAGCATTTCTGCATCTCCTGCAGTACCAGAATAATTTGTGAGCCACTTGAACGGAGGGCATTTATAGTAATTAAAAGGACTGACCTGTGGTAGACCATTGTACACATCAACAGGGTCGAGTCCCCCTGGTCCTAAGCGCTTCTGTCGCTCCTCTTCCTCGTACTCCTTCATGGCCCTCTCGATGCGGATCTTGGCCCTGCCGCGCACGCGCTCCTTGAAAGACTCCAGCTCGTCGTTGAACGCATCCTGATACTGCTGATCTGATGTCTGCGGAGGAAACCGAGCGCCAAATATGTTTTTTTTTTTTTTTTTTTTCTGTTTGTTTTGTTTTTTAATAGTATTTTCAGAAGCAGCTTGACGCACACCGGCCCACCTTGATCTTAGAAAAAAACTGACGAAAGCATCCTCGAGGGTCCACCTTGAGACTTTTTGCCAACTCCAGAATAAACTGCATGACGATGGTCTGATGAGCCACTTGCTCCATCAATGCATGTTTCTGTTGAGAGGAGCCAAAGCAGAAGTTTTGTGCTTTAGAGGACATTTTTATATTGGCTCAGTAGCTATAGAAAAGTTACAGTGGCCCTAAGGTGCAAAAAAAAAAAAAAAAAAAACAACCCCCCCCCCCCCCAAAAAATTATTTTATATATATATATATATATATATATATATATATATATATATATATATATATATATATATATATATATAAAAAAACAATCTGAAAAAGCCAGAGAGCATTACCTTCTCCACTTCAAGGTCAATGCACATAATGACCAGGTAGTTGGCCGTCTCCTCGCACACTAGATGAGGGTTGTCAGACAAGTACTTCTGGCTGTCATCCCAGCGCCGCATCATGCCTGAGGGGAAGACACAACACAGGGGGGAGAATTTAGCACAGCTCTCAGCAGGAAGCATGCAAGCAGCGCCGAGCCCGATGCCAATCCCCACCAAAGTGTTTGATCTGCTTCTCATATTTTTCCACAAAGGTCTTGTGCTTCTTCTCTTTGTCATCTTCGGACTCCTCCGCCGCTTCGGGTTTGATGTTGACGACACTCTGCAAAAACAGACCCAAAAATACATCAGGAAACCACAAACGTTTGGTTTCATGAACTTTATCAACCGCTGGTGGAAATTTCCAATGAAAAGACACTTCGTAGTTCGTACTATGGCCTGAAGCGCTGATGAGGTCTAATTCAGGCACTATTATAGGTACAGTACGCAAAGTGATCATTTGACATAACCAACCCAAAAAATACAACGCTTTATTAATATTGAATGTCAATTTCAACCACAAATGTGCAGCAGTGGCTAAATTACTTCACATGTTCACAAATAAAATAATGAATATGTCATTAAATAATTGTCAGACCAGAATGTTATCTGAGATAAATCAATTCGGATTAAGTTCACACTTATTAAAAGATGAAATTATGTTGTTTAATAATTAACATGACTTTTATTGTTATGGTAATGCACACTTTAAATAAATATGGCTTCAATATTCTGTCTGTGAAACTGAGCAGGAAGGGCAGAATGCAGAATGTGCAGCTGAATATTAAACAAACAGTCAAGTCAGTGACTTTCATTGTGTGGTACGCCAGCTCCCTCTGGTGGTAATAAAAAGCATCCATGAATAAAATGTTCAAAGTGAGAACAATGCTCCAGTGGCTATTTTTTTTTTTTTAAATCCACTACATCGCATTTGTAAATTTCACTTCAGTTGTATTTAACATTTACATGTTTTGGGACAGTTTGCTTTCAAACAATTATTTAGGTACAATTTAAACGGGACTTTTAAGTGCGGTACAATTTAATTGCATCATCAAGTGCAGATTTTTTTAGATCTTCAATATTAAAGCAGTGTTCATGCTCAAACTGTGCGGAATGTTACAGATACAATATTAAATACAATTTTTAGGACTAAAACGTCTGTCTTGTTTTTGATTAACACTTGGGCTTTACGTTTCTACTATATTTTAAAGTAGCTCATTATTTTGGTACCTGGAGAGTCAAATACCTTTTGAGGTGGTACTTAATGTAAAAGGTTAGCGACCCACTGGAGTACATGTACTTCTAATGGTTGTCCCACCTTGCTGAAGCCTTCTTTGCTGAGCGTGTCCACATTCCACGGGATCTTCCTCTCTTCCCGGGAGTGATCCTCAACCTTCCTCTCCCAGTCGCGTTGCTCCTTCTTCAGCTTCTTCTCCTCCACCTGCGCTTTGCTCAGGTCGGTCTTGCTGTCTTCCGTCGCCGACAGGCTCAACTCCTGGATTTTCTTTTGTACTTCCGACACTTTGCGGCGGCACTCAGCGAGCCCCTTGTTGAGGTCTTGTGTTTTTTGCTGGAACTCTTCCATGCGCTCCAAGCGGGCCTGGAAATGACAAGTTCACAGTTGACTTAATGCTGGGTTCACACTGCGTTGTTAGTGACACAACTCAAAGGTGTTATTTTTTTTAATATTTCAAGTGGCAGCTCGAAGACAAAACAAAGCATTGAATTGGCTAGGTAAAATATGACTAATAACTTGACTGTGGCCAGTGGTATAATGCATTAGATTTAAATTATGCAGCTTGTGTCATAAGTGGTAAATCTGGTATCAAATCACAATTTTGTCACGTGCTTTGATGCCATGAGGGTGCCATAGTATGGCACCATCTATTACTTGTACACTATTATTGTAAAAGTAATATGACGATGTCCAATGCTTTATGGTGAGATACATCTCTGGCAGAGTCAACTTAGACTTGAGCATTGTTTGTTTTCATACCGATTGTACTTTAATATACCTAATGAAATGTCCAGTGTGGCACATCACGGAATTCATTCTAAACACCCCGTGAGGCATCACTCTAAGCGAAATCACGGATCGACTATCTCTCTCGTACCTGGTGTCTCCACCTGAAGAGGCTCGGTGTGTCGATGTTTGGATGAGTGTCATCTTCGTCGTCCGACACCTCGACGTGGTCCCACACGCTGTAGTCTATTCTGGACATGATTGAAGAATTGCAAGGGGGGTATAGCGTTAGCTTGGCCGGGGGTGGGCTAGTGGGATCCGCTGAAACAGCGAAGGCCTAAGGAATCCAAGTTTAACTGATAATCATAAAACGGGGGGAAGGATGCTAAACTATGAAGTAAATTGGATTTCAAAACGCCGTCGTTCTTGCCTCGACCGAATAGACAATAAAACAACTAATACGGAGCTAGCGTTAGCCTGCCGAAAAAAATTCTAGAAAGTACTACTGTGCATTTCCGGCGTACGTCATTCGTCTATCACAAGTCAGGCTTGCGCGCCGCTCAGAGGAAGCAGCACCGAGATTTGTATTTTACAGTACAGTAATCCCGTGTTTTTTTTTCATTTCATAGAATATGAAGAAAATGAGATTTGAGATTATGGAACTAAAATAATTTGTTTATCTCATAAAGAAAATAACTCTTTTCGCTACACGTCGTGCGTCTGACGTCACACGGCGAGTTGTGTTGATCCTCCCCTTCTTAAAGCAACATCACGTCTAGTCTGTTAGATGAAAACGAGTAACCGTTTGAAATTAACCGCATCATATGAATAATGTCACGTTGCAACCATTTCATATATTAATACATTTATTTAATAAATTGTGCTCGAGTCAGTGATGCTTCCAGCTGTTATCCCGCAAGCCACGATGGAATCTACGTGCTGGGTTTCATCTTTGTGTGTTCGGGGTCTTTAAAACCGGAGCAGCAGAGGGAGTGTGCGCCATGCATCCGGCAGCATCGCCGCATGTCATCGATCACATCCGCGCACATGCTCTCCACATACTTGTTAGCTGCAGGAATGGAACATAGTTAGCATTGTGCACACGTCGCTTGGAAACATGTCTATAAAGACATACTTCGAGCGTGATATACCTTGTAAACACGTCTGGATGGCGCAAGCTTGCTTTTTGCAAGGGTCTTTTGGTGGCATTGCGGAGAGGAAACGTCTTCCGCTTTCGCCTTGAAATAATGTTGTGATCACGTGACGCACAGCGAGCCAATGGACGTTCTTTAAAGTGTCACAGCGACGTCTGTTGACTGGTGTTGGTATGGCAGTGTAGCAGTTAATTGAGGAGAGCTTGCGTTTCCATGGAATTTGAATAAGAATCGTAATGCATTTTCTTCTTTTATTTTTCATGGTCTGAACTACTTATCCTCACATGGGTCGCGGACGTGCTGGAGCCTATCCCAGCTGTCTTCGATCAGTAGGCGGGGTACACCCTGAACTAGTTGCCAGACAATCACAGGCATTTTATTTCCCCGTTATGAAAATTAATTCATTTATTTTGACATTCAACACATTATATATTATATTAATGTATATATAATGGACACTTTTTATTCATTTTTACAATACAGAAACAACATTTTGATTCTTCAGTATACACCGTACTGACAATTTAAAAAAATCCTTGAATTTGTAAATTACACTGGTCATCAGCAAATTTTGGCTTTATATGTCCTAAAATGTATTTACTTTTTTCAAGAACATTAGGTTTTTGAAATTTTTATTTTATTTTTAAGTTTAACCTATAAAAGCTTGCGCAGTCCGGAATTTACCACACATTGTAGAATATAGCTATGACGTTTCAGAAATATCATAAATATTACTCAATATATTACTGTACTGTACTATATTACATATATTATTGTTATTATAATATTACTCTTAAGCCTGATGTGACACAGAAAAAAACGAGAGCAGATTCGGAATTAGCGCTAAAAATAAATCTAGAAAATTTACCTGCATCTTTGGTTAAAAAAAAAAAAACTGCGAAGAAGCACATCCTCTTTGTTTCCACTTTATTCTTAAATAAAACAAGCATATGTGTTTTCTCCAAACACCGGCATATTTGTACATTCACTCTAAATGATTACATGGACATGCTTTTTTATTTGCTTACAAATTGTAAGGTCAATACGCCCTTAAGGGTAGTGCCCCAGTGACAAGTCACTGGACCCTTAAAGGCACAAATTTAGCACCTTTTTTTTTCTGACAGTGTATAAAATAGATGGATGAATCCACATGTTGAACTTTAGCTTTACAGATGCCACTGTGGAGACTGTTGTGGTGATGGCATATACAGTATTATGACACATGGTGGTTATCACTCACAGCTAATGACATCAGCAACAATTTAAGGAAATCCGTTAACTGAACTGTAAACGTTATTAGACAGCTATCTATGTTAAAATCATGACAAATTTCGCATAAATACTGGATGTGTTGTAAAACTCCCTGGCGATTTGTTCACACCGTCTGTCTACCTTTGCTCTTGGCTTTGACAGTGAACTGCTTGCTCTTCTTCCCTAGTGCGTTGGAGGCGGTGCAGGTGTAGGTTCCGGGCAGCAGCGAGGAGGAGGTGAGCACGGCTTCTTGGTCGTCCTCCCCTTTTGGCTCCAGCTCGGATTTCCAGCTGTAGATGGGTGCCGGGTTCCCCGTGGCGGTGCAGTTTAGAGTTATTTCGCCGCCTTCTGGCACATCCACGTTTTCTGCCTCTGGACTTTGGAACGTCGGAGGAACTACATTGGAGGAAATAATATGCAAAACCTTCGAAGTGAATGTTTAATCATCTGCCTATTTCTGAAAATTGTACATGAGTGATCTGTTCTGCACTTGAACCCATTTAGTGCCATGGATATTTACAGTACAGTATATTCATCGAGTAGATCATCAAGATCAGCCAAAATGCTCTAAAACGACTGGCAATATGGAGAACTCACACAAGCTTCTCCACCCATGACTAGCTAGGCTGGTTGAAGATCCAGAGCTATTTTCAAGCAACAGCCAGTTTTCGGTTCCCGGACTACTGTCTGAACCACTACATGCAGTGACACTATCATACAGAAGCTCTCACAACCCCCACAAGTCTCGCTCACTGGCCCGAGACAGCGACGCCCCCTCAAAACCGGCTAATTTCAGCAAGGCGAGAAATCGGGTCTGCAAACGGTGGTACTCACAGTGCACAGAAACTCTCAGTGGCTCCGAGTTGACAGTCGGGGGAGGTTGTGGTCCCTCCGGTCCGAGTTCCAGCTCTGCCACGCACCTGTACCGAGCGCCGTCATCGGCCTCGGAGGGCGTGATGATGAGGAGAGAGGAGATTTGCACCGGCGAGGGAGAAGTCAGCTCGGTAAAGGAGCGGTTATACACCTCGCTGCGCCCCCTGTACCACCTCAAGTTCAAGTAGTGAACGGGAGCGACGTTCTGGACCTCACATAGCAGCTGGTACTCTTTTCCTGCCACCATCGGCCCGGTATGATTCACCACGGTGATGGTGACGCTGTCTGGGTTTTCTGTGACGGTAAACAAAAACATTTTTTTTTAAATGCTAAACTACAAAAATGTATACATTATATACTGTAATGAAACACACATACAAAAAAAAATGAAACTGACAAATTAAATACATTAAACTGAAGGCCTTTCAACCAAGAAATACTAACAATAAGTAATGAAAAATAGTACATGAAAATAGCATAGTGAAGACAACAACAAAAATAAGGAAATAAGTAAAAAAGGGAGAAAAAAATAATCGAATCAATACAAAAAGTCTATAAATTATATAAAACATAAAATAAAAATATTTAATTAATAAAAACAAGGAGAATATGACATTAAAAAAAGAAAACAAACTGTTATGAAAAACAATACATTGTAAAAATAAGAAATTAAACAAATGACTTATTAAAAAAGAGAAAAACAAAGAACACTGAACTTTAAACATGATAAACATAAAAAAATATAAAATGACTAATAAAACTACATGCAACACTGTAAAAATAAGAAAAACAAATGAATTGTAAAAATAGGTAGGAATAAACAATTAAAAAACATAAAACAATTATAAAATTAAAATGTGAAAATCAATTAAATAATTTAAAAAACATTGTTTAAACAAGAAATAAAACGATCTAAAAATCCTTTTTTAAAACAAATAGAGTAAGACGAAAGCAAAATTGCAAAAAAAAACCCAAAAACCCCCAAAATCAATTCGATAAAAAAAATTAGAACATTAACAAATAATACATTCTAAACACAAACTAATACTGCTAATCAAAAAAAAAAAATGATGGCAAAATAATAGCAAACAAAATAGAGCGCTGTAGTCACGTGCACGTGATCTACATGCTGTCAAATGTTGATCTCACTGTAGAGGACGAGGTTGAGCTTCTCCTCGCACTGGCGCGGCGCGGTGAAGAACACCCCGTAGCAGATGGGCTCCTCGATCCAGTCGATGAGGCTGTCCACCTTCCATTGGACGCTTGGGCCCTTCTGCGTGTGCGCGGCGCTGATGGCCGACTCCCAGCCTAGCACACGCACCGGCCGGGCCGCCTCGCAATTTACTGACACCGGTTCCCCGAAGCCCACCACCACCCTGGCGGGCTTGAGGGTTAGGGAGCAGCCGTCGCCTGAAACTGAGACAAAAATCGGTCGACTCAAATGCAAATAGCTGTAATTAAACCTACTACTCTACTGTAAAACATAGGCAAGAAAACATAATAGATTGTTGTGAAGTACATTTAAGCCAAATGTAACACACGTAAGAGGTACATAAGTGTGGACGTGCCTTTAAAAGGGGCGGGGCCTAGTGAGTGAAATCCACTCGTTTTTAGCAATATCAGCGGCCATTTTGCCACTGTCAACTGAAAATGACGTCACAGTTGCTCAGGGCTCAGGTAACGACCAATCACGGCTCACCTTTTTCCTGAAGCTGAGCCATGATTAGTCGTTAGCTGACGCCCTGAGCAACTGTGACATCATTTTCAGTTGACAGTAAGTGGCAAAATGGCCGCTCCCTGACATGGACAAAACCGAGTGGATTTTACTACTTAATTCATATTCCACAAACGCAATACTAACCAGAAGGCCATGTTTCGACTAGTGGGCCTGCATAGGACATTTTCTTGTAAACAAATTTTTGGGGTCACCGTTTGTCCCACAACTGAAAGTGCGAGTGAAAAACTACACTACTTGAGGGTACCGTTTCCACATTGAGGGATTTAAAGTGATCACGAGTTCTAGCAAAACATGCCAAAAGGGTAAAAAACACAAGCACACAAGACCAACTACAATTTCACAAGTGTCCCAAAAACCAGCATTCAAAGCAATTCAGGGGGATTTATACCGTGTTGACAATTTATGCTGCAAATTGAAGCGCAATTAATCAAAGCCTATTTAGGGCTGCAAAGACGCAGAATGCGCATTATTAATTTCAGGGTACACATTTGAATGACATCAATCACCATCACCAACTATCGTGCTACTGAACCCCGAAGACGTACACATGGATAAAATAGCATCCTACCTGAGCAAAACATGCAAAATGCTACAATCCACAGCAGAGACGCCACATTGGCCATGTTCTCTTGACGGTGAAAGAGCCCTGGATAAGAAAAATCCCAAGTTACACAAGCTTGGCAAACTCTGAAGGGAACAATGCGTGGTGGACACAAGGGCCCCCTTCATCCCAGCTGACTTCAGAGTGTGTGTGTGTGTGTGTGTGTGTGTGTGTGTGTGTAGCGGGGGTACAGAAGGGAAAGAAGGGGATTTGACAGGTGGAAGGAGATCCCCACTGACTCTTGTCATAGTTCAGACATGAAGTAAACACAATTACAAAATGGTAGGTGGTCTAATCTTGAATGCATACGGTTATTTTCACGTCCGTGTGAATTCTTGGCCTGCCAGCAGGCGGGTCTCGGGAGTGCCGCTGTTGTTCCCCGGACTCACACTGTGAGCACGACTGCAGCGCCATTGGATACTCTGCGGTGTGTTTACAGTGTGCGCAGCTGCAAAACGCCACAAAACAAGAATGTTGGGGGAAGCAATGAAATGAAGAATGTATCACTTCATTTAAGCAAAATGGAACTTTTTGAGATCCTTCAATCAAAGGGATGTAAAGAACAGTCCAAGTGGACAAAGTGGAGTCAAGCTAACTTTACATTTGCTCCTAATTAGTATGGCAGCCTCGCAACGCGTGAGTCAATGAGAGCAGCAGCGGCGGGCCAAGAGGGGGCCGATGCAAGGTAAAGACTGGCGCGCAAACAGTTAAAAACAAGCAAGTTGAATCAGTATTCCGCTTGAGAATGTTTACGTAATCGACGACGCATTAGGTCTGTGGTGTTAAAGGGCCCATGCTATCAAAATCCATTTTTCCCACTCTGATGGATTACATAAGTAAAAATGAGTCTGTGACATGGTATAAGTTTTGACATTTAGCCAGTTTTCCATTTGAATGCGATTGAATGCGATTTACTCCGGTAGTTGAACTAGCATTAGCGGTAGCCACAGTTTGGCTCGCGCCATTCAGATGACCCTCAATGGAAAAAGTGGTCTCGTGACGTGCGATTGGAGGAGCCTTGCTGAAAAGTTCATATGAGTGTATATTTGTTGTTAACTTGCTCTAGGCTCATGATTTTCCCCACTGGACCTGAATGTGTGGAAATGAATGTGTGAATTTCTTTCAACCGTCACACAACCATCACAAAACCCATAAATAACATAATTTTAACATTATTTGGTGTCACTAAAGTTTAAAAAAAAAAAAAAATGAACAAATTAACCGCTGTATGATAAAACATAATTACAGTAAAACTACTCACCTTTTGAAGACCCCAAACTGACACGTAATGAGGCAACGGGAAGTTGTATTCGGTGCACTACTGTCTGTGGAGGAATCAAATAAGTTGATCCAAGCAACATTTAGATTTATTCATCATTAAAAATTATTATTAACTGCAACAAATTTTTTTTTTTTTTTTACACAAAAAGCTGACGACTGTAAAATAAAACTAAAATACAGCAAAACTACTGTACTTACCTTTTGAAGACATAACTAAGGTTTCCAGATAAATTCTACCACCTAGAGTCGTTTTTAGGTATTGCAAGAACTAATTACACTTTTTACTTTAAATAACATTGAACAATAAAGGGAGAGAGATTATGAAAAATCACTTTTGGGTCTCTAGTGCCCACTCATCATTCATGGAAGAAAAAAAAAAGTAAATCTTTGTTATCTGCCTGTTTCTTAAAATGCAACTATTGGTCCGATGTAGCTTTTAACTGTCATTTCATCGAAAAAGAGTACAAATGCAAGAACACATTCCATTCTTGGCATCGTAGGCACTATCTATGCCCATTTAATGTTTAACATTGTAAAGTACAACACAGTGGATGATTGTCTTGATAACACTTTGGGAAGTAAACTCATAGGTCAGTGTTTTCAGTGCAAAACCAAATCCAGCTTCACAGAAGCAAAATCATGCAGTTATCGAAACAGCTTCACAGACTATATAAAAAATGTGCAGCAAACACAAAGAGAAAATAAAACACGCAAAGTACGAACAATTTTGGAGCACGCACTAAAATCACAGCGTCTATACTGTACAGTCGCACCTTGACAAAATGACATGCAAATTGGAACCCAGAATTGGATGTTAAGTCGGAAAAAATAGACTTGACTGGGTCTCTTTGGCAAATTAGCCCAAAACACACCTTTCTATCCATGTTGCTCAATCCACACACATACAGTACAAAAAAACTCAAAAGTCAAACAACAGCGCATGCAGATCCACACTTGCATAGTAAAATTGAAGTTGGAAAAATGTAGAAAATGTCCAGGGGGGAGTGAAAAACAAAAAAAGTCCCAGGTCGCCAAGCACGACTGCCAGGGTCAACACCGCGGCGAGCGCCACCGCAAAGGTTGTACGAGATCCTACGGGAGACGGGAGTTTCCATCATTGTCTCGTCAAGAATTCAGACTTTGCGACGGCGAGCTCCGATAAAACTTCCGTCCGAGAGACACCCCGCATCCCACAACGAGCATGGTGACAAAAAACACGGCAACTAAAATCCCAGCAGTGGTCCCGGGGCGACTACCTGATGAGGGAGGCAAAACAGCAATAGCAAGACGAGAGTTACGCAACAATGAAACAGACAGGAAGATGAGAATTAGGGCCCGACCGAAATCGATTTTTTGGGGGGGACCGATGCTGATTCCGATATTTGGCAGGAAAAAATTCAGACAACCGATGAATTCACAGATATATATATATATATATATATATATATTAAAAAAATACAGTTAATAAGATAACTTATTTTTGTTCACTTCATGGTTACAAGTAAAACTATATCGTTATTAATCGGCAAAACTCAGGCTGGATATTATTTTGAAAAAGCCAAATACAATCGATTCATGATTAGTCAGTCGGGCCCTAGTGAAGACGCAGAGGAGCTTACTTGGAGCTTGGGTGACCGTGAAGCGTTTGGTGACGACTCCCTGAGAGTTAGCAGCGGTGCACTCGTAGCTGCCTGGCTGCTTGAAAGTGGAGTTGAAAATAGCTTGAGTTCCAGTGAGCACTTTGGACATGTCAGGAGTCTTCCAGCTGTATTCCGGCGCTGGGTTTCCTGAAGCGCTGCAATTTAAGATCATTTGGCCGCCGACGGGAAGAGTCAGAGTCTCGTTCTTTGGTTGGCTGAGGGTCGGCGCGTCTGTTGATACAAAATTACATTAAGAATGAAAGTGGATATCAATTCCCAGCACACAAGTGAAGCTATTTGGCTCCTGCCTTGTCCTGTCCTTAAAAGGTGAAGAACTGCCTGGCTCACTGCTCCGGTCCCGTTTCATCCTGTCCTGATCGGTCCTGTTCTATTTGCTACTTTCCGCATCCAATGTTCTCCTGTTCTGTCCTAACAGGGTGTATGTAACACTGTCTGTCTCACTGCTCCGGTCCTTTCTTGTCCTGTCCAATTTGCACCTGTCCTGTTTTATTGAATACTTTCCGCATCCAATTTTGTCCTGTCCTGTTCATTCCTATTTGCTAGTTCGTGCATTCGGCATTCCCCTCTCCCGTCCTGTACACGGTATAGCAATGCCTGACTCACTGCTCCTGTCCTATTTGCTACTTTCCACATCGTATATGCTCTTGTCCAAGCTGATCCTATCCTATTTGCTACTGCCGCATCATATATACTCTTGGCATGTTCTGTTCCGTTCTGTCCCATTTGCGCCCCATCCTCACAGGGTGTATGTAGCTCCGTCCTGTGCTCCTGTCCCATTTACTTGTGCCCTAAATGCTCTCATCCTGTCCGATCCAATCCTATTTTCGCTCCTGTCCGGTCCTGTCCTAATGGCTACCTGCTGCATCCTAAACGCGCCTTTTCTGTTGTCCTACTTGATACTCGTTACATCACTTCCTCACAGGCTGTAGCACTGCATGGCACACTGTTCTTGTCCTGTCCTTTACCAATTGCTATCCTTCTTCACTTGGTGTAGACTTACAAAGTACAATCAGCTCGAGCGGCTCCGAAGATGTCGCTGGAAGGTGCCCCAATGGACCAAGGTCGATCGTTGCTTTACAGTGGAACTGCGCTCCGTTATACTCTTTCTTGGATAACAGCGGGAAGCGAAACAATTTGGAAACTGGTTCATGGATGTCAATATCGTTGAACCACACATTGTCCAATCTTGTATTGCCATTGAACAATTCCAAATTGACATGACGTATTGGTGCGATCTGGACGACTTCACACAGCACCGCAAAGAGATCCCACTCCACCAAGGGTCCAATGGTATTCTCCAACAATATGGACACATTGTCCGCCATTTCTACAAGGAGAAAGGACAAAGTGAGGCATAGGTGACGTTGACGTTTAACTCGTCCACATAAAAGCATACTTACTGTAGACGGTGACAGGTAACTCCTTAATGCACTGAGAACCATTGTGATTGACAAAGCAGATGGGACGCAGGCGCCAATGTTGCAATGAATCAATTTGCAAGGAGAGGTTGGACACGCCCTTCACCAGTCCTGTGCCTCCGTATGGCGACTCCCAGCCCATTCCCTTCGTTTGATCGGCTGAAGACTTGCATACCGCTGAGACGGAGCCACCGAAAGGCACCAACACATGGGCAGGGGTCATTTCCAGTGGACAGGAGGTGCTCACAGACTTTGCTGGAAAGGCACACACACACACACACACACACAATGCGATCAGGCGTGACGTTTAAATGCATTGTACAAATGAAGAACTTTTTCTCGCTGCGGCAGCGGTGGGAAAGAAAAGTGCAATACTTTGCTATTGTACAACTTTATTAGATTTTTTCAGGTAGCTGTACTTTAATAGAGTAGTGGTTTGAGAGAGAAAATCATCGCGATTGTGATTGCGAAATCTGGTGTGCAAGACTGCACGCCTTGGCAACCTGGGGGCAGTGCGTTGGTACCCACGCAGTTTTAAGTAAGTGAGAGTGAATCGAGACGAAATCATAATTTCAATATTACGCCACTTTTGTTTGATAGTGTATCGTTGCAGTGTTCTAAGGTAAGGTTCTGCACGTGCCTTGGCTGAATAAAGTTTCGAAGCCCGATTTATTGCAATGAAGGTGGGTGTATACTTTAAACACACGTTTGGTTGACCATGCAGTGCCGCTGTTTTAACGCACACCAAGCATTTAACAGATGACGAAGTATTGTTCCTAACACCTGTATTCCGTGAGCACACTAACACAAATTGGCGAAGCTCACAAAAAGTTCAAAAACAAGCACGTATTTACGACGCGGCTAAGATAATGCTAACAGGGAAATAAATAATAGGCGGGGGGGGGGAATAAAAACACTTACCAGCATACGATAATAAGCAGCCGAGTAGGATGACTATCATCGTGAACGTGGCAAAACAGACAGTGATTAAGACTGAATTAAACTTTAAAAAAAGATGGTACCTCACAAGATGAAGTAAAAGCACCGAGAGTAAAAGTAGTACCGTGCTGCGTCCGAGTGCTCTCCGCCTTGCTTGATGCTAAGAATGTCAGGAGTGATCAGGGAGTACAACCCCGAACACGTCAGTTCCCGTTTGTCATCGTTAAAATTTGCGCAAAGTAATGTTTCGACAGATTAAAAAATCCGCCTAAATGCGTCATTGTGTCACCACGTCTTGATAATCAAGTACAGGAAGTGGGGCAACTAGCTCGCCTGTTGCTTCCAGTATTGCATTCTTCCCGGTGACAGTGAAAGCAGCACGTTAACGATTTAAAAGGCATTGCTGCAATCCAGGCGGCCTCACAGTTCAGAGGTCGTGGGTTCGATCCCGGCTCCGGCCTCCCTGTGTGGAGTTTGCATGTTCTCCCCGTGTCTGCGTGGGTTTTCTCCGGGCACTCCGGTTTCCTCCCACATTCCAAAAACATGCATGGTAAGTTGATTGGACTGTCTAAATTGCCCCTAGGTGTGATTGTGAGTGCGGATGTTTGTCTCTGTGTGCCCTGCGATTGGCTGGGAACCAGTTCAGGGTGTCCCCCGCCCAAAGACAACTGGGATAGGTTGCAGCACGCCCCGCGCCCCTTGTGAGGAGAAGCGGTACAGATAATGGATGGATGGATGCTGCAATCCAAAATAATGTTGGTTTGGATTCTGCACATTTTTTCTTAGTCGTCCTCGCGGTGTACCCCACTAATAAACAAAACAAACAAGTGTAAAACTGTGATTTTAGTGCTTTTGAATCTGCACATAAAGAAACTTAGCTCAAAAGCCACATATTTAATAATAATAATAAAAATACTCTCAGTTATAAATATGTACAGCATGATTCACAAATGTGTGGACACCACATTCACATCCACAATGCAGTGTCTGTTCATTTTAAAAAGTCAAAGTTTTAACAATACACAAAATATTCAATATTAAGGGGCATTCGTTCATAGAAAAGCATCTGACCTCAAAGCAGACCGAATTTCACAAGCTCAGTGATTAACACATGTCACGTCGTGTTTCACAAATCAAGCACAGCTGATGAGTAAAGAATCGTAGTGCACTTCCTCATTTCAAACGGCAACGGCCTCAGAGCCACCGCACGCTTTTGAAAAGGTGCTTGTGTGTCAGTGACATAATGGCACACAAACCACACCACAAGAGTTGAGGGCAGGAAAGCAAACAACCATCCATTTTCATAATTATATCAAAGTCCATTTTGTGCTTATTAAACATTCAAGAGCCAGCTTATGTGCTCTCCTTTTTTTCCATCTCTCCGTCCAGTGAACCGGAAGTAGTAAACACTGACGTGTGCAGCGCAAGCTAGAGTCTTTAAAAAGGATCTGATAGAGAGTCAGATCTGGACGGAGACATGACTGTGAGTCAGTCACCAGACGGCACATCCTGGAACATTTTTGTTGACGCGGTCCGATCACGACAGCTTGGTCATAGGGAACTGTAAGTCCCAGCCGTTGTGGGCCACGTTGGCGTTGTGGCCGCCGAGTTTGGGGTTCTTCAGGCTGTAGCGGCGCATCTTGGTGTTCTTGTAGTAGATGGAGTAGATGAAGAGGAAAATGGCCGAGATGACCACCACAGTGGCCGCCACGAATCCGGCGATGAGGGGCAGGTAGTCCTCTGCAGAGGCAACAACACAACACGGCAAGGATTGTTTTTTTTTTAATTTTTTTTTTAAGTTAGCTCATTGTAAATAAATAAATAATAAAAGATCAAATGAAATAAATACAAATGTATTGCTTCACTCATGGCTCTAAGTGCTTTGAAGAAGAATTGCGGAAGATGACGTTGAGGAATTTTTGTTTTAGTAGCAGTATTACCTTTTGGGATCACTTCAACCTCGTGGACGACCGTAGCCACGGTATTGACGGCCATGCAGATGTAGCGGCCCGGATCCAAAACAGTGATGTTGTTTCTCGACTCCCAAGAGGGCTTTTCGGCGGCGTTTGACCAGTAAATGACGGGAGGCGGCTGACCGTCGGCTTCGCACACAAGCTCCTCGGGGTAACCTCGGAACAGCGGGACGACTCTCGGGAGCTTGGTGGTGTTGATGACCGGCTTGTCTGTTCGAGGTAAAAGTAGGCATCATTTGAAGACATGCGAGAGACCAAATGATTTCTTTCAGACTGCGACTGTGTATCACAGGGGCTTTGTTTGTTTTTAGGTGATAATCTGCAATCTAGAGACCATATAAAGTTTATAGTTTTACGCCAAGCAGAGCCCAAGAGAATTTTTGGGAACCAAAACCACTGTGTCATTTTTTTGGGAACACGTAGGCCTACTACATTGCTGTATTTTAATTGTTGTCATTAGGGTGGCACTTGGTGTAGAAACTACTGCTACGTATAATGTATTTATATTCACATAAAAAGCTGTAAAACGCCATCACAAAAAGGGTTGTTATAAATCACAGTTTCCTGCAATATAGCTGTGATTACAACAGAAAAAAAATCAAATAAAATCAGTGGGTTAATAGGAGAAAACTGTAACATGGAAATGAAAGATGAGCTCACAGTGGACGCTGAAGCGGATAGCGCGTGACATCACGGAGGGTGACAGCCGCGGGCCCAACGGTCCCAAGTCCAAGAGAGCCTCGCAACTTAAAGCTGCTTCATGATGTGTTCGGTTGAGGAAGAACCCGGCGGTGGCAGACACGTTCACCGGCTTCCTAGTGGCGCCCGGTTCACATGACATGTTCGAATCTTGCAGGCAGTCGGACAATCGCAAAGGTTCTGGTAGACATTTTTGGGGGCGGGAAAAAATGTTACAATTTGAATTTGCACAAAAATGCTTATCTTTCAAGATCTGTGGCCTGCTCCAGTTTTTATTTAACGGCCCGCCGAATATTCTCATAAAAACTAAACACAGTTTCCCTGAAAAGGTTACCAGAACAAGTCAAAATGTTGAAAGATATATTTTAAATTAGAAATCCCAATTGAACAACAGCAAAAGTTTGATGTTAAAAGACATAAGACTTTTAAAAATATTTGTCAAAAAAGTACAATGAAAATGTCACTTTTTATATACATTCATGAAATTAATTTAGTTTAATTTCAGTTTGATTGTTACAAGATACTCTTTTTTTACTGTAGATATCACAGTACTACTTATGACTATTTACTTTGTCAATGATAACACCAAATTGAGATCCCCCCCTAAATGTTTAAAGGTCTAGTATACACATATGTATACAGAGAACTCACAGGCATATATTCTTTATCCTCTGGGGAAAAAAAACGGCCGCAAAGTAGACAGCTGCTAGGGCAAAGGTCAGAAAGAAGTCTCCTTACCTCTGACTGACGGCTCAATGGTTCGATTGCCGTGATACCAGCGCACAACGAGGCTTTGTGCGGGAGCCACGTTGGTGATGTCACAATGCAACTGGCACTGCTTGCCTTCCAAAAAGATGGCCTCGTTGACTGGACGGACGGTGACGCTGTCTGGCGTTTCTGGTTGTGGTCATTGAAAGAAAGTGAAAAGACGGAAAAACACATTATCGAGCTGCTTGGAGATGGTCTTATCGCCTTTATCTTGAACATGCTTGCTATAATTTGCTTTCTAATCTCCCGTGACAACTCTCTCCTTCACTTCCCCTGGTTCATGTTTAGTGTGGTACACACCATGTCACCAAAACAACACGGTGACTACTTCTCAGTCTTTAAATAGACCACAGTTACTTCTCATTACAGTGGGTTTTTCTTTTCATTGACAGAGGGGTACCAACAATTAGGTCCACGTGTATACTTCTGTGACATTTGTTTGGTGGATTGCCATGAAACATTTCTAAAGTAAAATATGTGGAATATGGAAACACTGCAATATACTTAAAGAATAAAAGATACACACTGTAGAGGGTGAAGTTCAGTGGCTTCCGGCAAATGACTTGCCCCTGGAAGAAGGCAGCGCAGAAAGGAGTAGAGTCCCAGTCTGTGTGGGTGTCAGGAGTCCAAGTTGTTTCATTGTGGTGGAAGATGTGCCCTCCGTGCCAGGCTATGGCCTGTGCATTTCTTGAGCTGGTAAACATGCACGTGGCATTCTGAATTTCGCCCTTGTATTGGAGCACCAGAGTCTCAGGGTGTATCCTAATGGGGCATTTGTGGTGTTCAACTGTAGAGTCCAGTGGGAGAAAAAAAGAAAAATATCAGAAAACAAACCTAACATGGAAGATGATGGAATGCGCACAGGTGCTGCAATTTGTCTTGAGAATGGGATGTATGGAAACATGGGGCCTTTTCCTACACATATGCGGTGCTGTAGTGCAATGTAGTGCTGGCATTAGGAAGCCTGTAAAACAAAAGCTGTTTGTCGAGAAAGGTCCAACAGGAAAGGAAGGCTGTCAGGAAGGAAAGACCCTCCCAGAGGAAAGTCTGCTCCTGTGGTCTTTGTGCCGGACTTGAATCCAACATCCATCATCAGTCTACATTCCTCAAATTCACAAACAAACGCAACACTTACAAACGATATCATGTTGTTGTTGAACGATAAAACAATTACAACTCTTCATCGCAAACGATGCGCCTATTTGTTCTTCTGATCAAATTCCGCGTTTAAAATGTATGCTAGGTCTTCCTTTGCCCGATTCACCTCACACCAAACAAGCAAACAACCGGATGATTATTTTTAGAAAACTGTCATATTTTTATCATTCCCATTACAAACCATTTTACTCACTCGACTGGACTCCGTTTGTAGACAGCGACAGCTCTAAAGTCAGGAAGACTGAGATAAAACGAAGCCACATTAAATCATCCATTTGACTTTTTTTTGTTTTTTTGTCGCCTCCGTCTCGTAACGGCTCTCTCCCGGCTTTGCTAGCCAAGGTGACTCCGGAGAGGAGGCGTCTCTCGGCCGTGTGCAGTGTGTCAGCTTCTCTCCGAAGCAGCTGAGCGACCGAGCTAAAAGCTAAAGCTACATGCTGGGCTATTCCGTTCTCCACCCGCCAGAGAGGAAACAGCGGTTCTGCCTCCAGGCTCCCTCCCTCTTCTTATTCCGAATCCGAGTGTTCTGCTACACTGTGCATGCGCAATGACGTCGTAGTTACAAACATGGAACTTTTAGCTGGAAATACAACTACCACGGGCGGTCATGCGCATGTAACATCTATGAGAGCAAATGTGACCAGTGCAACGATTAAAAGTACACTGTACTAATAGTCATTGTGTGGACAGCTGACACAATTATTATTTTTTGTTACCACAGTGGATTTCGTCGCTCCCATCACCGCATTTGACTTCTCCGTCACACACCCAACGAGACAAGATGCAGACGCCGCTTGCACACCGAAACCAGCCGGGCTCGCATTCTGTCACACAAACAAACACAATAGAATACGAAGTTGCATTTTTTATGTACTTTCTTCACTTTACATTCAAAGCTTTCCACATTTTTTAGGGCGAATAATAAAATAATAATCTGGTCATTCTGGATTGACACCCCACTCTCGAAATGGGTGATTTCTAATTTCCCCTTTGCGTAGATGAGGGTTCTAGACCAGGGGATGTCATTGTATTTTGTGAACTGTGGGCCTGAGAAGCCCTTTGAGACTTTCTTTATGATTCAGAGCTATATAAATAAACTTGACTTCTGTGTATGAGCCTCACCTTTTACACTCACTGTGACTTCTTCAGAGACAGTCCCTCTTCCGTTACTGGCATAGCACGTGTAGACGCCCGTGTGATGCGAAGCCACGTCTGGTATCAGCAGACGCGAAACGCCATCTTCGTTAACCTGAGTTACGTTTAGACTAGTGGATGTATTCCAGGAGTACTCCGGTCGCGGGTTGGCTCTGGTGGCGCACTTGAGAGATACTTCTGAGCCCAGCTCGACTTCAACGTCCTCCAGCTCCTCTATCTGTGAGGGTGGATCTGACCGAAAGAATTTGTGGTTAGCACTTACAGTAAGTTTTCTCTAACAGCATATTAATCAATAGCGAGTGAAGACAATACAACGGATGGACTCACATACAACATTGAGGTCCACTGTGGCATTGACCGTGCTTGAAGACAAGGTGGCAACCACGACATACTGCCCCGCGTCGTATCTCGTCAATATCACTGGTAACTCCACCTCCTCTCCGTCTTTGTACCAGGTCAACAGAGGTACGGAAGACCCGCCCTCCACGGAGCAGGAGAGGCTGTGAGGAGCGTCCTCCACTGCAGTGTAGTTACTTGGACATGTCAGCTTTATGTCTTCTATATCATCTGAAAAAGAGCAAAACGATTAAAGCTGCAAGCAGCAACGAACAGGCCCTCGTCACCCTCATTTCCAAAAATCCTGTGTCTCAATTTGTACTGTACCCATAAATGCAGCATACTTACATTCAACAGTGAGATTATACTCAGGTGAAAATACACTGAGTTGCTGCCCCTCAGGTGGCAGGTCCAAAACTGCCTCACATTTGAACTTGAGAAGTTGCTGCTGTTCCGAAGATGACTCGAAATATTGATAGTTGTAGCCCAAAACAAGATCAACGGGTCCCTTAATGGACTCCTCGGGGCGTCTTTCCATGACGACCGTATCGCCCTTGTACCACCGCACGATGACGCGTTGAATCGGCGCTATCTTGCTGATGACGCATTTCAGTTCAATCGACTCTCCTTCTTTCAAAACAGAATTGTTGGCCTGGATGGAGATATTTTGTGGAAATGCTGGAAGAGGAAAAAGAAAAGAAAAAAGTGATCAGACAGCTTCACGCTATTGTTCTGTTCCAGTGTGTGATAGAGCTGGACGATTATGGATAAAAATAATAATCAGGCATATTTTAAAAATTGATATTGAAATCGCGATTAATAAACACAATTATTCATTGTTTTCAAAACGTAGTATTTATTCAACTACCAAAATATCACTCCCGGAACTCCATGCTAACTTTCAATTAGGATGTCAATGGATTTTACATTGACCATTAGCATTAGTACTGACCATGTTTCTAAAACAAAATATATATTTGTCTTTAAATGAAGTGTGTGTAATTAGCAGTAGAAGTACAATCAAACTGGGGTGTCGTTCAACTGCTCAAAGGTAGGGTAAAATAATATTTGTCACACGCTAGCTGCAAAAGCAACACGATGCACTCAGGGTGCTTTTACAATGTAGGAACTTGCAAACACACACTGCGATATTCAACGCATTATTTTCCTTCAACAATAATGCATTTCCGATTGTTAATAGCCAAAATTGAAATCATGACAACATTTTAATGAATTGCCCAGCCCTTGGCGTATAAGACTCACTGTAAACGACCACGCTTGGCATCTTGGAGCACTGCTCACGTCCGCTTTTGGGCACCGGGCTGAGGAAGCACTCGGGCAAGATGTACCACGTCGTGAGCGTGTCCACGCTCCAAGTGGAATGTCGCACGGGCATCACGCCCGTGCCACCAAGCGGAGCCTCCCAACCCATCCCTTTGTACAGGGGGTCGGATGTGCTGCAGTTGATGACCACGGGGTCTCCGTATCGCACCGCCACCATGGGAGGGCTCAACTCGATGGGGCAGCAGGCACCTGCGTGAAGCGATATGATTGTTTCAGTCCACAGTTATTGGAGCAATATACAGTGGGGCCTTGAGATACAAGTTTAATTTCTTCCATAACCACACTTGTTATTAAAAAAATATTGTATCTCAAATCATCTTTCCTCATTTAAACGAATAGAAATGCCATTAAATGTGTTCCAGACTCACCCACAAAACAAATTTGAGTTTTGTTTTTCAATATGAAAAATTGCACTCTATAATATTGTCTTTTTATTCTGGCTACTGTACAGTCATGCAGACGAACAAAGAAAAATAGACGTCTTCATTTACTACTACTCAGCAAGTTTGTGTAATATTTGTCATTTTTCATAGAGGATAAAGAATATACGCCTGTGAGTCTTGTTGTCTGTCTACAACAAAGCCTTTGAAGGAATGGAGGGAAAAAATCGTTGGTTTATGGTTGTTATTGTTAAAGCATTATGTCAAGTGCTATGCTACAGCTGCAGCTGTTGTGAAAGAGCTACATAAATAAAGTTGAGTTTTTCCACCATTTGTGTTCAAATGCGGTCTCTTTTGCTAGAAGGGTTGCAAAACTGCAACTATCGATGCTAACTGTTAGCATGTGCGACAATGAATAGAGACCGGAACTTTCTGGGTTTCCCAAGCCTCCCTTCGACACAGTAGTAATATATATATTTTTTCAATAGCTTAAATATCTGTCAACAAATTAGTCTACTGGATAAATTGATCAGAAAGATGTGCACAGAAAATATGGAAAAAAACTAAACATGAACGATCCACAGCATCTACTGGACAGCACCCTCTCCAGGCAGAGAAGCAGCTTCAGTGACAGGCTGCCGTCACTGCTCTGCTCTGCTGAGGAAATCCTTCCGCCCTCGTGCCGTGCGACCTTTTGATTCCACCCTGGGAGGGAAACGCTCATATCATGTTCTGTCAACTCTGCACTGTAATTTCAACATCTCGCTCACTGATCAACATGCACTTCATACCAGCTTCGCACTGCACTGAAATTTGTGACTTTTATTTTATTTGAATGATTTTCTTCTAATATATTTTCCCCAAAAATTCTTTTTAAGAACTTTAGATGATACTGTGTTTCTAAAAAAAAATCTTTGCAATTCGGCATGCCTTGTGTTGTTTTCATTGTGGAAACTAATTGTGAATTTCGCAAGAACACATGAATGCATGTGTTATGTATGTATCGATGTCTTCTTAGAAGGTAACCTTGCAAAGAGAAAATAATATAGAATTCTGATTATTTGGGAACATTTAGGACTTTATTCAAGAGCACGCAGGACTAAAACGAAAAAGAGGTGTGCCTACCTGTGGCGCTGAGCAGAAACCCCAACAAGAGGCGCAAAAATGTTGTCCTTTCGCCCATTTTCTGATGGCAATACAAAGTTCCCGCTTGTGCGATTCCTTCCCCCGGCTCAGCTCCACTTGTGTGCCACTCTCCTGCCTTGCACAAATGTCAAATACAAGAGAAGGCGCGATAAAAAGAGAGAAAAGGAGGTGTGTTCACTTCGTATGTGTGTGTGAAAGAGAGAGAGAGAGAGAGAGAGAGAGAGAGAGAGAGAGACAGAGAGAGAGAGAGAGAGAGAGAGATTCCTGACTGCAGCCAGTCAGGCCGTGTTACACTGCAAAGTCGACGCACCAGCTGCATTAGGGTGCAGATTGGGACTTCAAAATAACCACCCTTGTCACAAACACACAGCTGTTAAATGTCAAATATAATCTTCGTAGACACACTTTGAAGTCAAAAGTATCTAGTCACACTTCCTAATCAATTAATAAAGAAACCAGGAGCTTTTCCAGATGGCAGTGACACATGTGGCAATCATTTTGGCTATGTAGTGTTTGTTTGAGACTATCGTTTATTTTCTGTTAAATCTCTTCACGTGGAAGTCAACTCAAACGTATTTTTGTTTTCAAGAATATGTTCTATGCAAGACCACTAGTTGAAAAAAGGCATTCTGATTAATATTATATGTTCGTGGAATAAGAGTTAATCCACCCGTTTTTAGCCATCTCTGGAGGCGGCCATTTTGTCACTTCTGTCGACTGAAAATGACATCACAACTACACAGGGCTCAGGTAACGACCAATCACGGCTGACCTGTTTTTTTTTTTACCTGAGCCGTGATTGGTCGTTACCCGAGCCCTGAGTAGTTGTGATGTCATTTTTAGTCGACAGAAGTGACGAAACGGCCGCCCCGTGAGATGGCTAAAAAGGGGTGGATTTTGCTGCTGAACTCATATTCCACAAACGATCATAAATCATATCATAAATCAAATAATAACAGCGGTGGCTCATTTTAACACTTGTATGTTCCTTGTGAATGTTTGCCACGTATTAAATCGCCTGTACAGTTAATCACGCGCACAAAAACTGGAACTCAATGTGTCTGCTATCAACATATCCTGTGGAACGTCGCTTATGATAACAAGAAACGAGAGTAGTGCATAACGTTGCACTTTCGAAATCAAACCGAAAGCAAATAAAGCGTGATTACGATCAAACCTTCACCCATTGTGTCGCTTCCTGGATCCCGCCAATGTAAACTGTGGACTTTCCGCACTGCACTTTGTGACTTCAATTCCTGTCTGTGGTGTTCACCAAAAGAAATGGAAAAAGTACAGGAATTTACAGGAAAGGCAGGATATGTTTGCCATCAATGGATGCTCGAGGGGGGGGGGGGGTCAGATGCGGGCACGGTGCTGATGAGTCA
Source organism: Filicampus tigris (assembly GCF_054856515.1). NCBI lineage: Eukaryota > Metazoa > Chordata > Actinopteri > Syngnathiformes > Syngnathidae > Filicampus > Filicampus tigris. Next base: position 6,651,382 of record NC_141232.1, read on the forward strand.
CCTTCGGATGATTTTTGGGAGTCATAATGAGATCCAGTACCAGCTGGATCACAAATTCCACACTATCACTATGTCAATGTCAACCAAGACTGAGGGTTATTATATCTGAACTGATTTATTTTTTATTTTTGTAATTAAAGCCAAACATGCAACAAGGGGAGGCCAGGGCAAAAGTTGGTTACTGTGTTAAAATTCCACTCATGCCGTTGAAACACTCCTACTTCATCACATCACATTGTGTGCCCTTTTCTCCACCCTGCCCTTTAACTGCAAAAGGGTTTCGGCAAGCTTTTCGATTAGATGATGAAAATGTCCACATTCGTGAGCTTTCAGCATTTCTGTCTGCATACCAAACTAAAACAAAGGCTGATTTCCCATCTTGTTAAATACAGATTCAGTAAACGCACCAGAAATAATGATTGGCTGCTTGAGAAAACACCCATTACAAAACTTAACAAATACAGCAACACAGATAAACAAAAGTGATTCATTTTCCGAGCAGCGCGTTGCTTGTTGCTGGACAGAATTTGAGACTAATCTGTTTGAAAATAGTCAAGCGAGAGTCAACCCAAATGTGCAAAAACTATACGAGGTGACTAACAGCAATAATAAAAACAAACCGCATCGAAGTGACAAATGCACATGCCAGGCCATCATAATGTTGTGAAAGCGTTGTCAAGGAACAAACTTTTCCTTGGACGGGGGTTGCGAAAGCATTACAATGGAACACACTCGTATGATTGCTAGCAAAACACAGCCCAGACCCCGAATGAGTAATGAGTAACCTTTTTGTCAGATAGCGTGGCCCTGAATTCAAACCATTTCTAAACTGACGTCAGCATTTGGTGGCCAGATGCTTCTTTCCTGCCATTTCTCCAATCTCACTCCCAACCTCCCCTCTTAAAAGAAAAAAAAATCGAGAACACTAGTGACTTAGTGAAACAAGGCCGAGTGTAACACGATCGCGGCAACAGTGCTCCTTCTGTCTGCGCACATTGTTGCGTGGCCGCTGAGCCCCTCGTGCAAGAAAGAGGAAATCGTCCAAGTGTCTTTCTTGACTCCCTTTTCCTTCCAATGCTATTCAAACTGCAAGACTGCAAATCGCTGCGTACGCTTCTCATTAATCATCAGCTTTTTCAAAAGCAGGGTGGCTCAAATATCAGCTAAATATGTATGCAGCCACCCCCTCTGAATTCCGACGTCAGGATGTGTGAGAGCGCCAACTTGAGATAACCTAGTTGGCATGACGTCAATATTTCTATGAAAATAAAGAGTTAAATGTTGAAAACGACACAGTTCTTCAAGATTAAATGCAAATACATTGAACACAAAAGTGAAACTGAACTTCCGAACTTCCTTCCGAGGAAATAATGGAAAAGAATTCCTCTATTCCACACTGTAAAAAAAAAAAAAAAATTTCAAGTTGGGCAATTCAACATTTTTTTTTTTTTTACAATAAAATGCAAATTATATTTTTTTACAATGCAGGAGAAAGAGTGTTATGCTTTCATACATCACAAGTTTTAAAATGTCTAACCTCTGGGGTGATCGATTTTAGAGGCTCCACTGAGTTGAAAATTTCATTTAATTGTGGGCTGTAATTCATTTCCTTCGACATGTTTAGGCAAAGGGCAACAAGTTGAGTGGTTAAAATTGTTTTGTGATGCTATCCGCATTCAAACCATCTTTAGTTTGTTTAATTGGGCGCATTTCCTGTGATTCTTTGCAGACCCTTCTGGCTCTGATACTTCCTGGTCAGCTATATCGCAAGTCTGAAAATGATTTTTAGAACATCTGCCAAAAAGCATTCCATTGTTGCTGTCCGTCATTAAAGCAGGGAGGGACATTAACTGGAATACACGTGTGCTTTTCAGAAAGGTCCCATTTCCACACAATACATCTTCCATAATGTCACAATGTTATTTAAAAAGCCACACATTAAATTAGTTAAAAATTGTTGGAAAATGTTACGTTGAATTTTTCGGGATTTATTGAAATATTCCGTCCAACTATTGAAACATTTATACGCCAGACTGTTCGACGAAAGAATAACAACAAATATTTCGGATCAAAATCGCATTTCTAATTTGAATTTGAGATTCATAGACATCTATGGCTACATGTTCATGAAAATAGCTAGCTTGGTGTCTGCATAGAAGAAGAAGAGCATGAATTGAACCCGTGTGTTCTCGTACGAGGGAAAGGAGGCTCTCGGCTACAGTTTAGAGGCGGAATCGGCTCTGCCTCACCTCACATTTTATCTGATATTTTATGCAATCACAAAAATGAAATATGTAACGCAAAAATGTATTCTGAAAACTTAAAGACAATAGCCCCCTAATGTTATAGGACAATAGTTTTCCCAAAAGGTGGTGCTGTTGCTCTGTGCAAGTCTTGCTTTTTGTGTAGGATTACGCAATCTGAAGTGAGGCTGGCTGCTCGCTGCCGCACTTGCCATTTTTTTCCCCATGTATTTGGACAGGATTAGTCATTTAAATGATAAAATCACGGATATTATTGTATCCAAAAAGGAAATCAATATAACGCACAGAGCAGAGAACTAAAACAGAAAATAGTTTTCTGTAATTATTTGCTATTTCCTGATGACATGCCGGTGCACCTCTAAGTCCCCGGTGCTAACCACAGCAGTTGCACCCACAGGAAGTAAAAATTGAAGAGGACATTTTGACTCTTTCCACAAGATTTTGGTTCATTCATCCAGAAGAACATTTGCCCAGTCTCCGTCCTGGAAATGTGAGATTTCCTCTGGACATATAACACACACACAAAAAAGCAGGAAGTGTGTACAGAGGTGAGACTTGGACTTCCTGATTTTACTTCTTGTTATCTGATGACCTCCTGCTCTGCTCACTGGACGCTCCGTCCAGCCGACAACCTTAAGCGCCCCCTCCCACGTTCTTCCTTTGCTCTCGCTTCTTGACTTGATGAGAAGGATTTCACTTGAAGTAATCCAAACGTGTTCCGCTTGCAAACTCCATCTTGTCACTGCTTATTTGCAACCGCTTCCTGTGGCGCCAGTGTGAACTTAGCTCGATTGTTGTTGGCTCAGCCCTCCCCAGGCTCCCAACACACCCGTTTTTAATCTCTTTTAATGCACCCCACGTCTTCCCTTTCCTCTCTTTTACTTTCGGTCTGCTCCTTTCTACTGCCCTCCTTTTCTCATGCAAGCGCTCTCTTGACGTGGAAATGAGCCAGGGTTCATCCCGAGACTCAGACAGAGGTCGTTGAATTGTTTTGTGTTCTTTCTTCAGGATCCCCCTGCCTCATTGGGTGTCGGGGGATGAGGCCACTGTCCTCTAGAAGGATGATTCAGCATTTCTGGATAGTGTTGTTTGGATAGCTACATGTTGCGAGACAGGTGTCCCCATAACGCAGGTGTCCCCATAAGGCAGTTCAGGTGTCACCGGATTTTTGGGGACACCTGCCTTATGATCAAGTCATGGGCGGAGAAACACTGTTTTTACGTTATTATGCAAATTAGACCGCAAGTGAGGCTGATTTGCAGCATGGCTCACTCACAGAGACATTTTCAGAAATAGGTTAGCATTCTCCTTGTAAAGGCAGAATTGCAGTGGATCCCGATAGATATCTCCAAACAGCGCACTTGGATTAAACATGCCTTGAAGTTCTAGAGGTGGAGAGGAGTATAATGTAATGACATCACGAGCATATGTGAATATTTATGGTGCACTCGGTCCACAATGGAAATTACGATTTCTTTTTGAGAGAACGGCGGCGGGGGGGAGCCATCAATGAAAGTTTTTTTTCCATGTCTGTGTTCGATTAAGTGGGAAAAATGTGGGTTAAGGTGGGGTAAGTGCTGACCGATGAATGATGTCATGCATTCTGGGAGTCATAAATGGTCAATGTTTTCCACTTGGACTGGTGAAGGCGTCTCGAAAGAGAAATAATGCAATGACATCTGCTCACGAGGTTTGAAGCTGAGTGTTTTCATCTGCTGGCTGTGTTCGGACAGCATGTTGTGATGTGAGACTCTGTGGCTCCATCGCCTGTTCAACTGAAGAAAGTCCAACAAAAGCTTGAGAAAAAACAGAACGTTTGATCAGATCGAGAGGTTGACCTAAGGGATCATAAAAAAAAAAAGCACTTCATTGTTAAGAGTAAATGGCTACACATGCCAACTACATTGTATCATTATAACAAAATTACTATACCAGTTCAAACATGTCTTTATTACCTAATCAGCTGATACATTTTCTTTAACTTTTGTTTATCAAACGAGAGATTTTCGACGTGACCTCCGTTTAGTTAAAGCTCTGCATTAGTCAGCTAAGTTATAAATAAACCAACTGGCGACAATTAGTTACGACTGACAACATTAGGTCACCGATGCAAGTGTCTCCATAATGCAGGTTTCTGCGATGATGTCTTTGATTCAAATACACATGGCTGGTCACCACTAGATGGCGGCATGGTGTCAAGTGAGAAAGCCAAAAGCCGTGCACATGTTCTCAAAGCATCCAACTCAATGTGCCGGGCCTATGCTAGAAGATTTAAAGTGGGGGCGAAGGGGCGGTGGTCTGTTTCGAACAGGTAGCAGCTGGACGAGGGCTGGTAACCACAGCGACCACACACTCGTTTTGCGGCTTTAGCAGAGCAACTGGGACGTCTCAATTAACAAGGTCCAAAAAAAAAAGAAGAAAAAAAGCCTCTGTGTTGAAACGAAATGAGGAAAATCCCAATTTTGTTTTTCTATTAGGTAAAAATGGAAAAGAAAATGTTTGTTTTCTTCTTACATGGGAAGTCCTGACCTACGCTAAGGTCAATAGAGCTTATTACTTGCAAGACTGAATGTGAAGCCATACATGTCAAAAGGCATAAATTGTAATGCTGCCTGAGACGTATACATCGTCAGGATCAGAAATGAATGGGGTCTTTGTTGTAGTGGAAGTAGGCTTGGGTTTGTTGACAATCTTGAAAGCACCGAAACGCGGCCTCCACAGCGGTACGAGAAAGGTTGCTGTGAACTTTCGAAGCCACGTTTAGCAGGAAATGTGAGTCAGGCGCCAATCGGACGACGCATTGTTTCACTCTTTGAACCCGTGTCACACTTTCGAACGTCTTTTTCCCACAAATTGACCCATTTCTTTCTGCTTTAGTTGCCCCCGATGGGACTTTTTCATCATAGCTTTTAAAGACTACAGGGTGCCAACAACTAATCACCTTTTCCATGTTGTTTTTGATTCAAGCTTGTAGGAAATGACAAGTGTCAATCATTCTACTCAATATGTCTAGTCTATAAGACGTAATACAAGAGTTGCAATATTTTGTCCAAAACAATGCATCTCAATAAATTCAAATATTGTGGAACATTTGATTATTATTTCTTACAAGTAACCTAAAATTCACCCCCAAGAAATGATTTTGTAAACCAAAATATTTTTTTGCCTGTTGTGTTTAAAAACTGTGTTTCAATAAGATCACAGGGTGTGAGGGGGCAAACCTTGTTTATTTGAATATAAACAAAACTTTTTTTTCATTACTATTATCGATTTTCGATGTACTTCATACTTAGAATTTTAAGGCTTTTTAAAAAAAAAAAGAAATATTATTTTTTAATGTGGTCCCCCCTGAAATTGAAGCGTGTTATACCTCCCACGATGATCAATCACTGTATCACTGTATTACGCAAGGCACAATCAAACAATTTTTAATAAATAAAGTAGGTAGAAATTGGCCTTCTGAAAATGACTTTCTGTGTTTAATGCGTCTATATAACATGGGTTTCATTTTCTGAATTGAACTACAGTAGCCTACTGAAAAGCAAACTTGTCTACCATATTCTAATTAATTGAGATGCACTTCATTTACAATGAGAAATGTATAAGAATATATGTCAATATAAGTCGAATGCAGTGCAAGTTATCCCCCAAGCGCAAAAAACAGCAATAATATTGGGCGTCAATAAATAGATCTTATCATCCACCTGTGGACAAGTTAATGTCTTCCAAACTTCGATCAGCTGCTCTGCACCATTGTGCCTCAGCTTTGCAGCTGTTGAACATATTATCGGTCCATTTGTGGCAAAGCAAACCACAAAACTGACAATTTCTCCACTCTTTGAAATGGTAAAGATGCTCTGTTTGCAAGGACTTTAAACATGGAAAACTATTGGATGTCTGCGCTGTGGTTTAATTTTAACTTGTTTGCTTTGGGCCGCCTCCAGCGTGTGCTGCAGATGGGCACTTTCTCACAGAGGTCTGGAGCTTTTTCCAGCTCGCAGCGTCGTTGTCGGGGTCGGATTAGGGGCTGGGCTTGCGTTTGGTCTCAGCGGGCCTACTGGAAAGTCAGAATGTTGTCATCCCGTTTAATGTCTAATGTTAACAAACTGCAACAAAGAAATTGTCCGAACCTAGTAGAGAGCTGACCTTTGCCAAGGCAAAACTGTTAACAAAAGAAGAAACAAATATTTGGGTTAGGGTTTGTCGGTTAGCGGGCAACTTCGGGCTCAAAGAGGATGGCAAAGACATCACTTCAAAAATGCACTTCTGAAACTATGAAAAAACATACCGCGGTGAACATGTCAGCTGGAACAAGACAATTACGGACAACGAGAACTCCTTTATTAACTTAAAGGCGGAGACTGTCGTTTAGGTTAAGTCATATTTGTAAAAAAAGTTAGTATGACCTGGCAGTAGCACATTAGCAAAATAATCTATGAAAGAAAGCTGCCCTCCAAGGCCCCATCGACAACAACCAATCAGAGACAGAGTAGTGAAGCAAGGCTACATCCAAATCTTGCTAGCAGTTTAAACACTGCAAACTCCACCTTTAGCATGTGGCAATAAGGGCATGAATTTCATTCAAGAGGAGACTGAGGGAAGGAAGAACATGAAGAGCCGCTGCAAAGACCCAAGCTAACATCGGCGGTGTTTTAACTCACCCAGTTGGTAACGCTAGGTACTGATCGATCGGTTACTCTTTATAGTACCTTGTTTTGCCAATGGAAAAGTGTCTACGGTTCAAGCCATAGTAAAGTGAATCCCTTGATCTGCAGCAATGTACATAAATTCCATCCGGAATGGTTTTTTTTTTCATGTAATCCTGGTAACAAACAAAAGCTACAGAGAATGGCCTTTGATCATATGAACACAAAACTCTTCAGTCTCTTGTTTCAATACAACAGCAGCCACGGTGGAGGAAATGAGCACAAATATGTGACATTCCAGAGTCTGTATTGTGAAACAAACAGGGTCTACATGACCCGCAAAACTTGGGATCATGCAATTCCGACCGTGAGACACCAGGTCTTGGAGTCCTGAGAATCAAGTCATCGATTTAATATGCTAGCGGCTGGCTTAGAGAAGAGGAAGAGAAGATCATTCATGTAAGGCTGTCACAAGCTGACACAAGAAACCCACAGGCCCAGCGTGAGGACTCGATGAAACCAAATAGCACGACCCGTCTCGACCCATCTGGACCGAAGCACACCTCTCCCTAAAACAGAACCAGGGAGTCGTTTTAAACCACACCCGTGTTCCTTGGGCAGCTTTTCATTCCTGACTCTGCTTGAAGATCGATGATCCATTAACGTGTGAAAGGGAAAGGATGCACAGGTCCTCTTTTTATTGTGGGCTCAGCAGGAGCTTAAAAAAGGCCGGAGTCCCCCCAACCCCCTCTCCGCCTATTCAGAGAGACCTCCTGGGCACTGTAAAAAACACCACTAGCGACTTCCAAGGTTTGCTAAGTGCGGAGAGTACAGCATGTGCACATCTGGAAGGCATCAAGCTGTTGTTGGCCGCAGGTGAAACTCCAGAATGATGACGCGGGTGTGAGTGTGTGCTTTTCGGAGACTTTCTGGAAGACTTAAAAAGCTAACAAATTGAGTCCATTGAGGTTGGCATCTGCAATTAATTAGACTAAAGGAGATGCCGGCGTCCTACGCACGAAGGCAAGAAGTATACTTTTGATTATCGTTGATTTGTTCGGGGGGGTGCTAGGGACTGGGGTCGATACCAGCTGACTTCATCCTTGATTGGTCACCAGTCAATCGCATAATAGGACATTGCGTGGGAAGTGATACCGCGCCGGCTGCACGAAAGTCAGCTATGAGAACCACTACATCACCCTAACCAAAAAGAGCACTACCACTTTGCAGAACTTTGTAGATGGGTGCCACAACCGTGGAAGAGTCTGGTAACGTTTTGGAAAAAAGGCTTCACTTTGAGGCATTGAGATTTGGCTGAAAATGGTGCAAATGGAAATGCTTCAGTCGCGTACATCCATTCACTCCAGAACCCAATAGACGTACGTATTTTGATATTATATTGAGTCATTGTGCCGCCAATGATATACTGAAACACATTTTATTTGAAGAATCCCATCAAGAGTGACAACTTGATTCCACTTATCCTTGATTCGTCATTTTTTTTCAGCACAGTGGTTAGCGGGTCCACCTCAGTTTCGAGGTTCTTGGTTTCAGTCTTGGCCCAGGCTGTGCTGTACGACCATTTCTCCAGGTACTCCAACTTCTCCAACTTCCTTCCACAATCCCAAAACATGTATGTTAGGTTTATTGAAGACTCTTAATTGTCCATCAAAGTCAGTCCCCAAAGTCAGCTGGGTTAGACTGCAGTTCACCTGGAACCCTAATGAGGAAAAGTGCTAAAGAAAATGGTTGAAGTTTTTCACAGGCAGCATGATGCTGTAGCGGTTAGCACGTCTGCTTCAAGGTCGAGAGGTCCTGGGTTCAAATCTCAGTTCGATACCTCTTGTGTGGGTTTTCTTCAGTTACTACCTCCTGTTTCTTCCCACGTTCCAAACTTGCACGTTAGGTTCTTTGAAAACTCAGAATTGTCCATCTTAGTGATTGTGACCCATGATGCTAATAAGGAAAAGGTATGTAGCCGGATGGACTTCTTCAGGTCTCTGATTGGTTAAAAAGACCCCTGCATTTAGAAATCCAATGGATACCTTCCCTTAAAATCTGCAAAGGTTTGGTACCCAACCTCCCACAAACGATCAAACCTTCTTACAGGGCGACGGCTAATGTTCTGGGAACGGTACAAACACTCATCCTGGAGTTCAATCGCTTTCCCAAAGGGATACATGAGTGTAGCATTGGGAACTCAAATTGACTCCCTACTGTAAGTCTGCTTCATACAGTACGGCTCTTTGTTTGAGGACCAGGCGGTCTAAAACAAGCTGTCTTTGTATATGCAGTCATCAACGCTGCCCCTCCTTTCCTCCCGTTCGACTTACCTAAAGCTTTGCCATCGCCTCGGGTGTCTTACATCAGAACCCCCACGCTCACCTCCATTTGCCCCCACAAGACTCGCCGCTCAAAACCACGAGTCACCTCAACCTCGAGTTGACCTTCGTGCGAGCCTTCATTTGTGTGACCAGAAGCTAGCCAGAAGCTAGCGGCAGAAAGTCAACGGAGCAAAGCATACCGCAAATTTGTACTGCTTGGGGAGCTTTGTGTACAACAACCTAATGAGACGCCGCAACCGCTTGAAACACTCCACTGACGATCATCTGGATTGTTGGTCATAAATGAAGCCGGGCCTCGGGGGAGGAAAGCATATGGAGTCCTGATCCTTAGCTGAAGCCACATTAGCGCATCACATGGCACTTGTACAGCCCTGGTTGGCATTTATTAATCAGCTTGTCTTGTGACCGTGTCCCTGACGTTTTATTTGGTCGCGGACTGTCAGAGTTTAACATTTTTCACTGTTCTACAGCTCCATATTTTGCTTGGCAAAGGTCTCCGTGATTCATGTTTGTCATAATAAATTTGTCTGTTGTGGTCCTAATCATTAATTTATATGCGTGTATGTCAGTGTCGTGGCAACGCATGATATATTTTGGTTTTGGATTAATTTGGCTCCCAGAGACGAACTACATTTCGAATCTGGGGTTCAATTTGGGGAACTACTGTGTTGTTATTGTTTGTGGTCTTATCTTTATTGCGCAGTAGGATTTTATTGAATGTAATAATTTGACCATTCTAAGCTTGAGACTGTTTAGTTATTTACAATCATTTATGCATTTGTGTTGGGCCTGTAATAAAACAGAGCAAATGTATTTATTTATTTTCAGAAACGTTAATCCTCACTTGGGTTGCGGGTGTGCTGGAGCCTATCCCAGCTGTCTGAGGGCAAGAGGTGGGGTATGTATTTTTTTTTTTTTTTTACAGTATTTTTTGGGCCTTTTTATGTGGCAGTTGTATGAGATTTTTGCACCTTCACCACTAAACCTTGAAAAAAAAAAAGGGGGGTGGGGGGGTCTCCATAACAAGAGAACATGCTGTGCTCCACAAAGTGCCCCGGGGCTCACTAGAGACAAACACTACATGGTCATAACCCACCCCCGTGCTTGCACCCCCCCCCCCCCTCACATCAAACCATCATCTGCTTTGCCTCCCCTCCCTCCCACTGTGCCCTACAGTCAAGTCTGCTGTTATTGAGCAGGAATTTCACAGACGCTCCCACTGAGACCGAGTGACCTCATCAGCGGGCAGGAAGTCAGAGGGTTCAAGTTCCCCCCCCACTTGCGAGAGCGATCCCACACAAGCCCCGCACAAGGGGAGAGTGGGGTGAGGGCTCGCAGAGAGACCCTGCCACATCATCACTGTCATCACACGACGACAGCTTACGCAAGGACGTAGGGGAAACAATCTCGGAGGGAAACCAGTTGAATCCAGGTGTCTCCAACTTCCCGGCTCCAACGTGGCAGTGGAACAATATGGAGGAAGAGGAAAGGGGATGGAGCCATTTTGACAATTGTATATGTAACCATTAATGGACAAAGCTGTTGCCTGTATGTGACCATTCAGAGACAAAGGCCGCCCCCCGCTTACTCCCCCTTCTGCAGCATGACACCAGGGAATAATCATTAATGTGAAACATCAGGGACACACAAGCGATCGGAGGCTTTTTTTTTTTTTTTTTCCATTCTCGCTGTAGCGGGTCAATGACCTTGACTGTTTGTCTGTCTCTTCCTGTGGCCTGCACCAATGACATCAGTGGGAATATAAAGCCACACGGACTCAGCACGCCCACCTGGTCTCATCGAGGTTTTCCTCTTAGAGGAGTTATGTGGTAGATTTTTTTTGTCAAGGAATATAAACTTGGGGGGGGAGGACTGCTTTGTTTTGTTTCTTGTTGTAAGTGTGTGGCTACGGCATTGATCCATTTTTACTTTAGGCCAGAAACTTCAGAGCGCTTGTTTACAGTGGATCAATAGCAACAATTTGACGTAACCCGGGGCAACATCACGCACGGGGTCACAGACGCACACCATCCCAACGCGCTCACCACCTCCCCCGGCGTCCAAGAGGCTCATGTTGCGGTCCAAGTACTGGCTGTAAAGGAAAACGCGGACCCCATTTAATTTATTTCACCTACCGCACACAGTCAGAAAGCCAAGAGAAAGTTTGTTAGCTCGTGGATGACTCCGCTGAAAAACACATGGCCTGGGTTTGGTCAATGACGATGTGCAAAAGCACTTATGTGGATACAACTGATGAGAGACACCTCATTATTGATCAATTATTATACACGGTACTCTGGAATACAATACTGCAACTTCCTCAGCTCAGGCGCAGCAGCCAGGAAAAGCTTGTCATTTCAAAGAAACAAATTGTATACATGACGAAACTGAAGGCAGAGGGAAGAAAATTGAAAATTGTGGAGTACAACACCGAAACGTCCTGAGGTAAAGCGCATAAGCTAATGCTATTAGCGTTTTAGCAAATTTGTCTTTCCTAGCTGTGCCCCCTCATATTTGACAATGATGCGGCAAATACGTTGAACCACGCTCGCAAAAGCCAGTAAGTGCTGTGAAGTTCCGCTGGGATGGACAAAAACTGATCAAAATTCTGGTAGAAAGTCTTGCGGAAAAGCATGTGCGCACATCAACACAAATGGGTCTTAGCGATAGCATTAGCACACCTCTTGGGAAAACAACAATAAAAGAAAACAGCAACATAAGGAAGCGTTAACGTGCTTAAAAAAAAAAAAAAAAAAAAAAAAAAAATCGCCAATTTATGGCAAAGCAGCAAAGTATGCAGCGATAAAGTGGTGAAATCTAAACAGCACCGCATGTCTGAGAGGCCCGCTTTCACCGGGCACTATCACAATGGGCTGTGTGTGTATGTTTTTCGAGAGCCTCCGTCCGAGCATTCGTATAGTTGGGTGAAAGACAACATTCAACAAGATAGAGGCCGCACTGAAGACTGGGAGGACATTGACTGATAAACTTTGAACCCTCGCACAATGACAGCATTCAGACCAAGCCCCAGATGAGCTCACTTTAACGGTCGGCGCGAGATCATGAAGCCTTCCGACACGGAACAGAACGCGATGATACACTTCAGTCAACAGAATGTGATACAGTTACTCTGGACTTTTGGAACTGGCATACAATCTGGTTGACCTTAGATTTTTTTTTTTTAGCGTATAGCAAACTGGGGGTCCTGTTGTACACTTCTTTGGAAAGCTCAGCCAGAGAGCCAGAGATACGGACTGGGTGGCTAAAGGTCATCAGGATGATCAGAAGTCAATTGAAAGCTTTACGTGAGTGCTTTATTAATAGAAAGTGCGAGAGGGGAGTAGTGATAGAGAAAGCGTTTCGAAGTGAGAGAAAGTGGAGATAAGTGCGGGTCAGCGGAGCCTGGCTGCACTGCGAGTTAAGTTAAGAAGGTCAGCGGGGATCGTCATCAATTGTCGCCGTGTGGGAACGCCTGGAAAAGGATCACGGGTTGGTTGGAAAAGGGGGGGGGGGGTGACATTTTCAGGTCTGTTTGGGATAATTGAAGTGCGTCCTTCAGCTTGGTCAGAAGTCGAAGGGTGAAAAAGAAGGGGAGAGGACCAAAGGGGAGAGTTTTGGTCCTTCAGCAGGTCTGGTTCCCATTAGACCAGAGGCCCTGGATCACTTTGTTTGTACAGGCAGAAAGTCCCAAAGGGGGAACATAGAGGCGGCCTGCTGTTGCTCCTCCTAACTTGGCCGCCATGGAGGGAATATCAGCTGCAGTGCTTCACTCTCTCACCCCCCCCCCCCCCCACCCCCCCGAGTTTGTCCCAGTTCTCCTCCTTCCCACCCACCAACCCTCTGGAAGTCCAAACGGGCCTTTTCGGAACTGTTTACGGATGTTCTCTGTTTATGTGATGGAGTTCCCGCCAGAGCTGTGGGCCTTGCTGTTCTTGAAACATAGCCGTGTGATCAATATGAAATTTGTCAGCTGTCAGGAATTGGGATGCAGTGAGAGTTCATTCCTGCCCCGCAAGGAATAATCTATCTTTACACTAATGCACCCTAATGTACACAGTCAGTGTAAAAGGACAAACAGTAGTGTTAAAAAGATACAGGTATGTTCTCAAGTAGTAAAAAAAAAAAAAAAAAACCTTCATTGAGATTACACAAGAGACTTACAGAAATGAAAGCAGTGTAGCAGTCCATATCCGTCACACAGGGCACATCTTTGGAAGTACAACACCAGTGACGTTAAGACATTGCGCCCCCATGGGACGATTTTTGTGATAATTTCCTCGTAATGCAATTTGTATAAATAAGGCTAAGTAGCCGTAACCAAGTTTGAAAATTGTCATCTTTTTCAGAGCCAAAACAGTAGAAAGTCAAGGGTACAAAACAACCTTTGAGGGTACTGCCCCAATGACATGCACTGTGCCTCCAAAAGACGCAATCAAATAGACAATAGAGCCCGGAAACGTACAACTATGTTCCAATGGGTGCAAAAGCAATGCCTTCAAAGATACCGTTACAGTAACAAGATTCTGTGGGTACCTCACGATCCGATTCTGATTCAGAGGCCCATGATTCGATTCAATTCTGATTCAGAGGCCTATGTTTCGATTCGATTCCGATTCATCACTACATTGGCTTACATTTTAGAGTCAATGCAAACCACTGGTACCTTTTTAAAAACAAAAACCTCAAGAAAGAGCAAGGATTTATATTTCACACTTTGACTTCGCTCGTATGAAGTTTTGCTTGCTCCGCCATCTTGTCATGTATTAGCTTAGCCTAGCACAGAAATCTGACGTACAAACTTAATCACTTGGGCATGCTTTTAGTTGTTTTTATTTAAACTTTAAACATCGATTATTCATACCTATGAATCGATTCAGAATCTTTTTAATACGCCGAACGACGCATCGGAAAAACCCTTTTAAAGACCCCTTAAAGGAAGGCTGATACGGTATGTAGACCTAACCTTTGCATGTCCTAGGAGGCTTGTCTGTTGCTCACACGGGTTGGACCAATCAATAAAAACTTTTTCCACTGGCCTTGGAAAACAAACAAAAAAAAAAAAGCAGCTCTTACATAACACCACTTGTCGCGGGTGACTTTCCCACCCCCAATTGACACAACACCGCACTTTGCACGTTCTTTACAAAAATGAGCAAGCAACACTTTTGCGGTCAGGTTTTTTGTTTGTTTTTGTTTTTCCACACTGTCGACACCTAGACTTGACTGACTGACTGGCACCGTCGCTTTGTATTGCAGGCTATAAAAGCAAAACAACACCCTGACCACAAGCTGAGAACACTGACAGGTAAATGCAGCGGTGAGACTGAGTGAAGCCGCGCAACTTGACGCCAGCGCGGTGCGACAGACGGCGTCGTAAAGATCCGAATGCGCGGCGAGCGGCACAAAGTGAAGCAGACATTCGTTAAAAGAAGGCGGTAAAACAGCGAGGAAGTTCCAGTACTTCCAGCGCAGTATAACAGTCAGGGAGGTGGGGGAGGCATCGAAAGGGAGGTGGGAGGTAGATAGTGGGGGGGTTCAAGGAAAGTAAAGGGGATGATGCTCTACAAGGAGCGGTCCGGGGAGGGTGATTTATGGAAGCCAGAACTTCACTACAACTTTGCCAGGAATCTTTTCTGAGGGAGGGGGGGCAGATGACTTTGCAAAGGGTCATGGCGCAAGAGTAGTCCAAGACTGGAAATGAAGCAATGCTTCACCAGGACCTCAAACATCAATCTACTTCAGGAAGGAAAACGGGACACCAAACGACTTTTTCCTATTGCGGCAATCTGACTTTGACGATGGCCAAAGGGTTGTTTGTCCACAATTTTAGCAGTGTTGTTGCAAATTGTTGGAGCAGGTAGTGCAAATCATTTGCTGACTGCCAGCTGAAGTAAGAGAAGAAGAAAGCTGGACGTCGAGACGGGGGGGAGAGTTTTCAACATCAAGGACGCAAGAAACCCCGTTGCCGTTTTCCCGAAGCAGAAAGGTGAACAATGACAAAGGCGTGACACCACGTTTGGCAACACATACTCTATCTGGCAACAAAAATAGCTACACCTGCATCAGTTTTCGACCTCACATTTCTTGAGAGTGGTACTTATTTTGGAATGTGGGAGGATTCTCGGTTCACGACGGGAGTTCCGTTCTGAAGGCGGTGACAATCACCACCCGATGCTGATATCAGAAGGAAAAGTCAAATTAGTGGATAAAACATAACGTGATGGGGAATTTTTCCACCACAAGTTTCAACTAGCCAGAAAAAATTAAAGTAACACTGTGTCATGTCAGTTTTTGTTGATTATGGCGGCGCCATGTGGACAAAAGCGGTAGTGTTTTGACAAAAGTCAACCACATTTCCCGTGCGCGCCAGCGCGTAGTGTCGTGAAATCCTGAGCTCTCGCTGGCCTGCAAGTTGGACTGAATTTCTATTTCCAGTGGCTGTGTGAAAGATGATTAGCGATGAGGTAATGAATCTTTTGTTTCAACAATACTTTTGTTTTTCTGTTTGTTTTGGGGCTTCTGCCATGACACCAGTAATAGCACGTAGACGTTTGAATCAACTCCCATCCTTATACCGAAAGGACGAAGTGAGTATGCCGTAAAGCAATTCAGGACAGTTGTAGTTTTTTTTGTGTGTGCCAGGGTTGCTCCCATCCTCCTCAAGGTTGCTTAGTGCCAGTAAAAACAATACAGCCCCCCCCACCTTCCCAGGGCAGGACAAAAGTCCCATTCAACTACTTGTAAGTCAATGTTTCATCAAAAAGAGTTGTGAAAAGAATGTATTAAGGTGGAATTCTTGCCCAGTGCTGCTTTAAACACAGCACCGATTCACTCGCATGACTTGTTTGCTACAGTTTTGACACCAGACACCCTTCCTTAGTCGACCGACCCATTTTCATCTGGGCTTAGCACTGACAACTGGTTGGGCATTGAGGAGCTAAACAGGAGTGCCTGTTTGCCCTAAAGACCCTAAATTTGCACGTGAATGTGAGTATTAATAGTTAAAACTAATGGATCGGCGAATCAATGGATCCTTGATTGATTAACGGCTTTGTTTCCTCCAGTGTTGAGCATCTAGTTAATATGTTAGCGCTGACGCCTTTACTTTCCCCATCTAATTGCCAATTGTTTACATTGCCTTTACAGAGGCGGATGCTCAAGGCTGGGATGGAGTGACTCACGCACGCGTCGAAGCAGATCCGAGCCCCGGCTGGCAAGCATCGTCGTGCGCTCACACTCATCGTCATGTGAAAAGCTCACGCGCTGACGTTACGGCGAGCGCCATTTGTCGCGATAGAGGGTGGGGCTCTTGAGTCACTGTGGCTCTTCAGAAAGAATGGATTTCATTTGGGTTTATTTAGCCGTCGGATGTTGCCGGTTGCTGAGCAATTATAATAATCATGTCGTATTGAGTTTCTGCTGCGGCAGTCCTCATTTTTTATTTGTATGAAAGGAATAAGTGCAAACCCATCTGTGGTAGATGCTAACTCGCCTTTAATTGAAGAGGCTATTACAGCCTGGCAGCGCTAAAATGGCATTCACAACTTGATTGGCTGTGGCCGATGAGGTCACCTTGCACACGCAGTCGCTGTGGCAGCTGAATCAATAAAGTTGAACTCCCCTCACTCCTCACTTCACAAAGCCAACTTCTACCTCCTTTTTCAAATTCCAGTAAAACACCAGCGAGATACACTTAAAGTAGTAAAAAAAAAAAACGGACATCTTTCTTTCGAAGAAAGGCTTTATAATTAATACAGAGCAGCGCTTTAATTGAGACGTTAACATATAACTTTGCAATTTCTGGAAAAATTGCATGTAAATGCTGAAATGCTGAATGGAAAAAATATGAACATATGAAAATATGAAAAGTTATTGAATGATACGGAATGGTATTAAATGATGTGGAATGGTAATGAATGGTGAATTTTTTGTGGGGCGTTGACATTTTTGGAATGTTGAAAATCATTACCAAGGTAAATTAAATGTGCTGAATATTTGTAATTCAAAATATTACAAATGGGAACGATGATCTGTTTGTTGAATGTTCTTTTGGGAATGAAGAGGAATTTTTGGGTGGGAATTTTAGTGGAAAAAATGTTAAATTTTTGGTTAATGGGAATTTTTAGCAAGATGAAAAATGTTCCTAAGGTGAATCAACAAACCGAACGTTTTGAATTTCAAATGGGAACGAATCTTTAACTTGACTGTCCCGTTGGGAATGAATGGGGGATTTTTGATTGAAAATGTTGAATTTTGGGAAAACTGTGAAGTGTGAATTTTTGGAATGAGAAAAATAATAGCCTGTGAGGCGTGAATTTTTGGAATAGGTTAAGACTGGAATCATATGCATTATGTTGAAGTAGATGCATGTAAAAAATAATGGGAATAACATTTTCGAAATTTCGAAATTATCTCCATAGTTTTATTGGCACGTGGATGATATGACTTTGCAGGTGAACCAGTGCTGTCCCTTCAAGAGCATGACATACCGCAGTCTATTTTCTTTCCTTCTCCTCCCTCATGCGAGTTAATTCCTGCGAGAGAGCCGTGTGGCTGCTCAGGTTCAGTGCGGGGCCTTATCATTGATGCCCCTCTCATGCAGAGGTTAAGGGTCACGGGAAAAGGAAAAGATTTATTGCAGCTGCAGGAAGGCAAATGCTCTTTAAACGCTCAAGTAGGAGAGAAATGATTCGGCGTGGCATGCAGCGCGGTGGCCAGGTTAGCCTACAACGGACATGCTATTGCGTAATGACATATTATATTATACACACACGTACATAATATTCCCCTCGTTGTTCTGCCGTGCTTGCATATAATTACTTCAGATTCAGTCAAACAGAGGTGAGCTGGGATGGGAGTGAGTTGGAGCCAGGGCCCAAGAGGTGTTCCAGCTGCAGCAAAAAAAAAAAAAAAAAAAACGGAAGGGGAATTGAGACGGTGATGGGAAGAATGCATGCAGGGTGCAGATCAAAGTATCGCTCCCCGGGCCGTGTGTTAAGCTTGACCGCATGGGCAGGACGGTTAACCGCACTCTGGTTTATATGCAACCTTAGCTGGACTAGCATGATCTAAAATCGATCATCAGGTAGTTAAAATGTCCTCCATTATAATTTGGATGTATTTCATTGAATGTGATTTTATTTATTTTATTTTTATGATGAATGGTCATCAAGTAAAACATATTTTTACCAAGGTATTTTATAGCTTCACAGTTAACAAAAAAAAAAAAACCCTTTTTTTTTTTCAGTCACGGGGATATTCAAGACTGTAAATATGTATTGAAGTATCTGGAAGAGAAGCCAAGTTTTGGTTTGGCACAAAATGGCCGCCGAGCAGTAAAAAGTATCAGGAGTTGATGTTGACAACAGGTATGCGTTGGAAGAAGGGCAGAAGGAACAGCACTTAGCTTGTCTGCAGAATGACTCGCAGGCGGGAGACAGCTTCCAAGCAGGAGAGAGGAGGATGTTATTCCCATCATGTGCTATATATCAACCAGTATGTTACAAATTCAAGCTTGTTTCGCCATCTTCCTCTTGGTTTGATGCAATTTGCTCCATGGGGCCGTGAATTCTGATCTTTACCACACACCCCAGTCACCTGTGCGTTTCCTTTTAATCCTGCCTCACTTCCTGTTCTTTGGTTGTACTTCCTGTGTCACTTGTATCAACCTACAGCACCTAGCAACATCTAGCAAGCTAGCCAATCAGCTACATTTCTTTCCTTCTATCTATCTATCTATCTATCTATCTATCTATCTATCTATCTATCTATCTATCTATCTATCTATCTATCTATCTATCTATCTATGCAGTTAGCTATAGATGCTAGCATTTATTTGAAATGTGATATCACTCTTGATCTACTTATCTAGCTGCTTCGCTTCCGGTGCTAGTTGTGCGTTGTGCTCCAGGCTATGTCAGACAAGTGTGAGTTTCAGGCCCCCGCTGTTCTCTTGTCATCCCTCCTCACACTCTTTGTCTATTTCAGTGCTACATTTGACCACTTTGACCACAAAGCGTATGTCTGTGTGTGCCTTGTGGTTTGAGTGTGAGGCAGTGGCCAGGATTCCTGGTCAGCTAACAAAAGAAACACACGCATACACACTAATGCACACACCTTGGATTAAAGTAATGGCCTGACCCTGATCCTTCTTATCTGATGACCCCTCCCCACCCTCCCAAAATGAATCCCCCCCCCCCCACCCACCAACCAACCCCCCCCAAACCCCCACAGCCAGCAGCCAAGTGGCAGCCAGCATTGCTTTGCTAGGCGGAAGAGGAGAAATGTGCACCTTTGACGCACGTGTTTGCACAAACTGCCTTTTGTTCGGCGGCTTTTAAACAAATAGCGAGCGCCGTGCCTCTAGCAAAAATACACAAAGATCAACGCGGACAAAGTCCTCCGGGCAGGCGGCATGGCGGCCTCTCCGGGCCAGATTCCATCGGGCGCACGCTTGACCTGTTTACCCAAAGCTTATTTTACCCTCTCTCGACCGACTTCACTTCCCCCACCTTATGCACATCATCCACATTTTGTTTTCTCGTACGATTACTCATTACCTCTCACCTTTTTTTTTTTCTTTAAGGCTCATTTTCTCGACTAGGATTCAGCATTTCTTTCACGCTGAGGCCAAAGCATGAGCGCAGATGTTGCTGAATGCTCACAGATGTTGACAAAGAGGGAGAAGCACCTCTGGATAATTTCAACACGGACCTTTACAGCTATTTAGGATCTTAGCGTTGTTTCATGTTGTGTGAATGCTGAGAGGCGAGCATTTACACAGGTATGCATCGGAGAATGCAGTCTTATTGTTTTGGAGTAAACGCTGAGAGACAATCATTCCCACAATAATCAGTCCGTCAAAAGAATGATATTTAACGAATGGTAATGGATTCAAAGTGAGAAAATGCTGAATATAACTGTAGGCATTCACACGAATGCTATTTTGCATTGAAATATTTCTCCTCTTATTTTTGAGGGAATACTGAGAGATGAACATCCACACTAATGCCATTGTGCATTACATGAATCCTTTTCCTTTTTGTATGACTGCTGAAAGACGACACATTTTTTTCTTCTTTTTTTATATTACGTGAATGCTATGGGACCGTTGTTTAAGCAAATGCTACTTTGCCTCCAAATATTTTGTTCATACATTCATGCTAACGCTATTGTAAGCCAAAATGTCCTTCGACTTGTGGTGCAAATGCTTGTTTCTCAGTGTCAAGTTGTTAGATTTTCATCGCCCCCGCCTTGCCATAAGTCGAAAATTTCAAATAAATACCGATTTCAGAGCTACGTTTGAAGGTCCTGCAATGCTTGACGCAAAGTGATGACTCACCTTTTGAACTTCCCCTCTGCTGGGTGATTTAGCGTCACCAACGTCAAGCTCGGCTTTCTGGCCGCTGATGGGAGCCATATGGCGATGCCCGAGAAGATTAAATGCCGAGCGACTTGCATGTGTGCGATTGTGTCACGACACTGAAGCCTTTGTAGTGTTTCTGCACCTCTTTAAAAGAAAAAAAAAAAAAAAAGGCAAACTCCCCGACCACCTAATGACTTCTTGACCGCATGGCTGACAGACGCTCATTCCGACTGCAAACACGGCGCGTCATCATGCCAATGATAATGGTTTAGACATGATGGAAGTGTGGATTTGAACGTGTTTTGCTAAGGCTACTTCTACTTCTTCTCGCAAACACGGCCTAATCTGTAGGAAGCTGCAAAAGTCATGACTCTCCCATTCCACACCACCTCCTTCAAACCATGTGGTCCCCTTTACTATCCACTAAGACCCGCTCCTTTGCCTTAGCGGAGTACAATACAATAAACACATCCGACATCCAATACTCAAGCAGGATGCCCCTAGCCAAGGGGGTTGTAATATGGATTGTAGAAGCAACATATTGAGAGACCGCTTACACAAATCTATTTTTAATGGAAAATGGTCATTTTGGCCGTGTATTTACATTTAGGAGAAGTTCAACTCTACTGCTTCCGTCCAAAAATAGTATATAAAAACGGATGACATACGCGTGAGCTGAAAAGAAGGCATAGAAATAATTCAGAGATATGTTTCTAAACATAGTATACATGTTTGGAAATAATTTCTGTAAGCATGAGAACGATTGTGTTGATACAGTGTTAAACGTTTTTTCACTTTTGGAATTTTCCTGATTCTTTGGGTGTGTTGTTAAAATGTTGCCTAATGACAATACATGGATGTCCCGCATGTGTCGCCACATTGTTGGCCATGAGTGCAAGCACATCACAGCGAGAAAGGCGGAATCACGAGGAGGAGAAACGAATGAGAGATTTAAAAAAAAAAGTGCAACTTGACAGCCAGCGTGTGAAGAGGGGCTTTGCACTGATTTGACCGCATTAGAGTTCCTCATTGTGGAATAGACCTGAGACAACCCGGTGAGATATATCCCAGCCACTGGAGGCTTTACATCGCCGCTCACACATCAAGTTATGGTAGGCATAGGAAAGATGCTAGACGATTGTGCGTTTATATTGCCTTTTTGTTCTGTTTTGACAAAATTTAAGGCAATTTCAAACACATTTCTGACTTCTTCTGTGCACATTAACAGTTCAGTCCTTTTGTGAGAGAGAGAGAGAGAGAAAGATAGCAAGAAAGAGAGAGAGCGAGAGAAAGATGGCGAAAAGATAAGTGGTAGACAACACTGCAAAGTCGCGGGGTGGGGGTGCGTGGGTGCACGGATTCTTTCCAAAAACCTGTGAGCAGCAGAGACATGTGGCACAGGCAGCTTCTCGCCCGCTCTCTGGAGTGCAGACAGACATAAGCCAGCCTGACTCCAGGCCACAACAACTTGACTCTGCCGAGGGGCTTTAGTCATACGCCTCACCATCTCAGAATCAATCTGGGACTTTTTTTTTTTTTTTTCAGCCAATCATCCTTGTCCACATACGCTAACCAGTTGTTATGTCCATTATGTGGATTATTGCGCACAAGAAGCAAAGCAATGGCAGACCCCGCCTCCATCTCGTGCTTGCTCACATGAGGGGCCGTAAGTGAATTTCACAGCTTTACGACATAATCAGTTAAATATAGGTCATTACGGCATTTCTGCAGGGAAGTTGAAGGACCAAATCATGTGCCGCTGGCAATAAATGTTATGTTTTGCTGAGATGCATCCCGTGACTGGTGCTTTAAGGCCCCTGCAAACTTCCTGTATCCAGATGCTGAAATGACTTTACGGGCCAAACTATACTTTGAATGTCGTGAGTGAAAGCATTAGTTACACTGTGGAATATTCATCACCCCTCCCTTAATACTCATGTTGAAGAACCTGCTGAGGCCTCCAGGTGTTGTTGCTGACTCATCAACTTTTGACACTCTTGAGCCACGTTGTTGCCCAAGTGTATTTACTAAATTCTCTTGAAACGATTTTGCAAGCTTTGAAGCAATGGCAAGGAAAATGTAGGTCAGGTGTCTACACCCGTTCTCTAATCTGGTCCACCAGGCACAGACATGATCGAGGGTTCTGTAATATTTGTTGCGTGAATGTTTTTGTTTTTTTCTAAAATGTATTAATTAAAACATTCTATAGTGATCTATCTCATGAAAAATCTTATTAAATGATTTATTGCAAATATGAAATCAAATATTACCATTATTTAATTTTTTTATTGTATTAATGGAGAAATAATTGTAATTTCTGTGTCAAATTAATCATTTATTATCAAAATTAATTATTTTACATCCACTTTTTTTTTTAATTTTTTTTTTTTTATACCTAATCTACAAATGACAAATTTGCAAATCAAGTGTGACCCTTGATGTCATATTTTTACCCACTGGTGACCTACACCAAAAGAGCGAATCCAAGCATTAGAAGATGTTGTGTTCGGACTAGCGCATGGAATACGGATGAACAGAATGAACGAAAAAGAGTTTTTGTGACAAGAATTTTGGACCATAGCTTGAAATTTTAGGTCGAATTCCAAATTTATGACATCCAAATGGTCCACTTTATAACAAATGCTAGTAAGGTAATGCTAAGCTAAGCTAAGATAAGCCAAGCGAGTATTAATATAGATTTTCCTTATTTGGTTTGGTCTGAGAGCAATCAGGGTCAACATTCATGAACTATAAAGTCGTTCATCTGTAGATGTGGTTAACACTGAGTAACCCCGCTCAAGATCCTAGGATAAGCTAAGCTAACTGACTAGGCTAACTGAGCGAGCCTGAAGCTGGCAGTAGCGAGTTAAGCAAATGACTGTTTGTAGTAATTCTCTCGCCTTGAGGTCTGTCGTCGCAGTCACAAGCGAAATAAAATCATCTTCCTGTCTTGTGAAATGCACGCTTGTGAAACGTTAGCATAACCGAGGCACACGCCCGCCATCTTCTCCCATTGCAGAGTTGGGTTGTGCGCGCTGGTGCTGCTGAGTTGGTTGCTGTCGGAGGCTGCTAATAACAGCTGCCAGATGTGCAGAGTCCCTCGAGCCCGTGCACATTCTCACAGACAATGGAATGCTTGTGAGGAGCCCCGACAGGAAGTGAGGTCAAGGCTCGTGCCCCCTCCCTTAAACTAAAAGTGCCGCAGCAGGCAGCTCCAGCGGACAAACTCCGGAGAGTGTCCCGTCGTAAAAAGTGCCGTCTGCGACTCATCCCGTTGTACTCGCAACCTGAAACGTGTGAAAAAAGAGCCCTAAAAAAAGGAAAAAAAAAAAAAAAAAAAAAAGCTTCTCTACAGCCTGACTACTTTCCACATACCAGCTGCTGCGGGGGCGGCGGGGAGTGCGCGTTGCACAATCTCGTTGCCGTTCTCCCCCGAGTCAACCACGGGCAGACACGACGTGAGTCAAAGTAGCTGAAATGCCTCAGCGCAGACTCGTCTGCTTTTTTTCTTTCCACTGGTGAACTCTCACTCAGCGCCGCAGGTGGATGTTGTGAGCTGTAGGCCCCTATGTACGTGCTCTGATGTCATTCAGCCAGGTATGAGCAAAAGGGGGAATACACCCTATGCAGTCATAATTACAGGGAGCCCACCCAAGGGATTATTACGCTCTTGGGTAACTTCATTTGCACCTTTCCCAGAAACCCAAAAATAAAATGTAAAACTATAAAAGTCAAGTGAGCAGTACTATTAATGGCACTACACCATTGATAAGACAAAGTAAAGCTGCAGAGACACACCACTTGGTCAATGAAATAATAAGGCTCGTTCAGGTGACAAAATTTTGATTTTTTTTTTTTTTTTTTGCTCTCAAGTTGCACAATTGTGATATGTATCATGGCAGAGTAGATATATAAAATTAATGGAGTTGGATATCTTCAAATCAAAATCGGATTCTTCCACATGGGTGAAAATTTCTTCCGTATCAGATATCTCCTACCCTACCGATTGGATATAACACTAAGTGCGATCTTGATGTCATCAAAGTGCAACCAATCAGTGAGTGTGTCTGTCCAACTAAGACAAACACATAAAAACCCACTGTAAATTTAAAATACACTAAAAGCATAGACACACACATTTGGTTAGATGATGATATATTAGAGGTATGTCCTGAATTAAACTAACATGTTAACTAAACCCTAGGTAAAGTTTAATATTTGTATTTATTATGTATTATTGTTTCCTTTTGTATTGTCACTGCCCGGCATTGACACTTGCAGTTATTTGACAGCAGTATTATGTGTTTTTTTTTTTTTCTGGTCTGCGACACATATTTTTGTCAAAATACCCCAAAGATTAAAAATTCAAGCACACTTTTCCCCTCTATTTTTTTTTTCTTTTCTGAAATTAGCCTGTTTCAAGGGGTTGGTCCTCTCTCATGCAAATGAGCCTCTGCCCACCCCGCCCCTCTCTACAGTGGAACAAAAAGGAGCACCTAGGTGCCTGCTATAAGTTGAGCCCCAAATCTAAAAAAAAAAAAAAAAAATGTGCATGAGCCTCTACAAAGTCAGTAAAACCATGGATTGTATTTTCACTCATGGCAGCAGCACTTCATCACCAATCTGTTGGACGCTGTAAACTTCCTATTCGTTTAAGTGTGAAAATATCATTAAAGACCATGTAAATCTGACACGGTTGGGGCTTTAAGTAACATGAATCCACTTCCTCGGGCAACTGGAAGACTGAACTCTGCTTACGAGCACGATGAAAATCTATAACCTCAATACACCGGAGACGTGACATCACGACCGCGCGAGATGACTTGCCCAGTAATGACTATGAAGACGTTATTAGCTCTGAACACAAGGAGCACCTGCCTCAGTGAATGATGATGACTGACAAGCCCTGAAGGCCCAATGGTGAACATAGCACAGCATCACGGCGGTTAGACGCTAATGTTCATATGTTTGGTCAGTAAGTAGACCCAATTGACATGTGAAACGCTGCCACGGGTCGCATTTTGAAAGCGCAAAAAGCCCCGATGCTTCTTTCAGCTACTCACAGAGGAAGCGAGATTAGTTGGGAAAAGCGAGGACTCGGTGGCACGCTGGGATCTGCGTCAGGGGGAGAGGAAGTGAGGAGGTGGAACATCTGGACTTGATTTGTGCTACGCTCCGACCCGGGGAAACGGCTCCAAAAATAGGCTGTAAAACGCATTACCTCCGCCAAGGAGGTTATACTTCTACTGTGTTTATTTGTTTGTTAGTTAGAGGCCTTAAACTGAAGATTTTACTCAAATTCACAATGAAGAATGAAGGACATAATAGGCTAATATTTTGAGGTACCCTCAAATAGGGCCGTACTGGGCCCAAAATTCGGCATGGGAATTTGAGACTATGGCGAGGCCCCGAATACTAACCAATGAGTGATGACAGCGATTTTCAGTCTTTTTGGAATGGACTAAGCATCATACAACAGTCTGCAATTTGGCAGTCTGACACACCTGTCTGGTTATTGCTAGTTCCTTCTCCATTCTCTTCTTTCTTCCGCAAGACCACCACATCTTCGACCTCCTCCTCCTCACCAGCACGACTGGGGTGCCTCGGTGACACCTCTGCTTGTGACATTCACCGCTGATGTTGCTGCTGCTAATAATAACAACATGAAGTAATATGTAAGATAACGTAATAATATTACGTAATACGTTCTATACACAAAGGCAATCCATGTAAGATAAGACAAGCATAAAGCTCACGCACCTCTTGAAAGCTTTCTTATGTCAGAGTAATCCAGCTCATTTGTTCACATATCAAGCAATGTAAATAATCTTTAAGTACTTAAAGTGCAATGTTATTGTTGAACAGTCGTCAAATTATTTATTAAAAGATGGCTGTGTTGGAATTAGGACATATTAAAAAAAAAAAAAAAAAATCACCGCTCGGGACTTGTCCCGAATTTCCCAATGGCCACCACGCCCCTGCCCTCAAACTGCTAAATTGTACCATTCAAGTACAAGTTATTAACAATTTAGCAATTTGTATTCATTCATATGTATTAGCAATGTCTTCCTATGGTAAAATGTACATTTCTTCTTTTCCCTAAATTAACAAAATAAGGAACATCATAAACCATTTACCACATTTTAGTCATGTGAGACTGATGTGCATGTTCAAACTCAATACAATCAAAGCACTTTTTTCAGTGAAGGTACCACTGAATTTATTCCACATCAGTTCGTTATAGTTAGTTAGTAAGAAACATTTCACATCTCATCCGAGAAGGTTCAAGAAGGCTTAGTTAGGGATGACCAGACTATTGCTGACCCAAACTAGCAATGAATAGTTTTAATTTCATTTTTTTTTTTTTTTTCAATAAATGCATTTATCACATCACACCACTGGAGCTGACTATACGTTTTGTGTGCGCGTAAGAGAAAGCGTTTGTGTTTGTGTCTGCGTGCGCGTGCGCCTGATGGCGTCATACGCGCGCCTCCCTGCCTCTGGAGCGTGTGCTTGCGTGTGTGTGTGTGTGTGTGTGTGTGTCAGAGTGTGAGATTGCGTCTGTTCAGTCAGCAACAGCAACAGCAACAGCAGCAGCAGCAGCAGCAGCAAGAGGAGCACTCGTGCTGCGGCAGACGTGCTGCTGGATCCGAAAAAAGCGATACCGCTGCCGGACACTTATTTTGGGAAACTTCCGTCGCTACCCGACAATTGATTGGACTTGCATCGGAGTCCGCGTCACTTTGGTCCGCTATGGATCGTCTACCAGCACGGACCAGACGGCGCATCTTGGCTCCAAAACGCTCGTGATTGTCATCCGCTGGATTGAAGCAGGAGATCTGAACTTTTGGTTGTTGCTGTTTTTGTTGTTGTTCTGCAAAACGGTTGACTACATGTGAGCGCCACTGGGGACCAAAGCCATCTTTTCTCTCCCATGGGGTAAGTTTTACAACATTTAACAGTGACAGTCGACATATTTTAAGATGCAAACAAAGAGTTCCCCCCCCCCCCCCACACACAAATGTTTGGCGCTTAAGTGAAAGTCGAAGCGCAAGATGTGGCAACCGCTGCATTTGCGCTCCATTCCTGTGTGTGTGTTTAATGGCTAACACGATGTCGTTAAACATTAAATAGACGGGTGTACAGTGGGCTCTGCATCATTTGCTGTCTTGTGCATTCACGTATAAAGGGGTGGTGTTGAAGGGAGAGTAAAGGGGGGTGTGCTGAAAGCCGTTGCGCATCCTGCTGTGCCCCCCCCCTACTGCTATGACCCCTCCGATGTTGTTGAGGCTTGTTCATCCGTCACTCTAAAGAAGCTATTGTATTGAAAGGATGTATTAATAAGACAAAAGCCTCCATTATCACCATGCACCGTGCCCCCCCCGCCCCCCCACGCATCCCCATGTTCTGGCTAAATCTCATGGGTCAGAGATGTCCTCCCCAGAGAAAGGCAACTCACAGCTCAAACAATGGCAGACTTAACACACTCCTGTTGTGGAAAGCACACACAAAGACCGTCACTACTTTCTTAAAAAGGCATTGCTACTGTCTCCCGCTAAAAAAAAGACTGCTGAAGGTTGTTTCCTCAGTCTAAAATCAGCCCCGGAGGTGTCTGCAGCACTTTGGCGAGAAGTGCCAAATCACTGTGAGATAAGATGATAAGGCGGAGGAAATAATGTTTATTGCTCATATAAAAGCGCCGATCCATCATTGGCTCTGCTGTGGTAGGTAAAGCAAGAGCAAGTGTGGTAATGTTGTGATCTGAGCAAAGAAGCAACTACTGGAAAAAAAAGAAAGAAAAAAGCATGCGAATGTGGCGACGCAGCTTGAATAAGATACAAAACGCCATGATAACATCACGGCACAAGTGAGTGAGGAGGAAACACGCTCGGCAGCATCGGTTGAGGGCTTATCAAGTGTCGAAGGCTCCGTCAGCAGCTTCATTGATGGCGGTGTCGCGGCAGACTTGCTCAGTTTGTTTTGGGTTGCCCCTTCTTGGGCAATCCCGGCATGCCAGCGACCGACCGGAGTCCACGCGCCAGTGGTCCGTCTGCATTTTGGTTTTGTGCGATTGCATGACTCGTTGAACCAGAACAAACACTCACCAGAGCCGGTTTTGGTTTCTTCGCACATGGGTCTTCTTTGTCCTGTTTGGGTCGCAATGCTCTGAAAGATGGGCAGAATCGGAAGGAATTCTATCCCGGGGTAAACTCTACATAAATGCTTCCCATCGGAACTACGGATCTTATCCTGTGTCCAAGATTGAAAGGGTAAGAACCAACTCGGATATACTTTAAAGGTTATAGATATGTTCCCAAGTTGTAAAAGTAGGGCGTTGATCCTTGAAAGTGAATCTCCATATAAGGCACTCCAAATTTTGTAAATGGTTTTGGGCCCGAATATGAGAGCTCTGAAGGTAAATGATTCAAAATCTTGACTCAGAACCGCAGCATTAAAAGTATTGGCCTCCAAATTTACTATCTGGTTCAGAGCCAAAAAGGTGCAACAGTGTTCCCAAGCAGTAAAAAGTACAACCTGTCTTTGCGTAATATCCCGGTGACAAGCTGTCATATCATTAAAATTAAAGTCTCCATATAGGGTACTCGAAATGTACCTCGTTTTTGGTCGAAAAGGCACCGAATGTTTCCAAGCTGCGAAAGACAAGGGTACAACAGAAGTATCTCTCGGCGAACACCTCAGACACAAACCATTTCAAACCTAAAATGTATAGAATCCAGAGGGCTAATTACTGGACCCCAAGTTTTGTATCCTGTCATTTTCAGTACAGTACCTCAGTGAGAAACCAGTGTACAGTCACAGATACAATCTACTGTACCCTATAGAGGACTAGGTATAAGATTCCAAATGTCATACCTTGTCTTGAGTCAAACTGGTATAGGCATGTTCCCAAGGTGTAAAAGTCAAGGGTTAAACATATGAAGTTATCATGCCAGACACAAGCCATTGTACCCCTGAAGGTACAGTTTTCACCTAGCGCTTTTTTGTACCTAGCGCTAGTTTTGTACCTAGCGCGAGGCCTAAAGACACAGGCGGTTCCCAGCCTGCAAAAGTCCAAACAAAGTGTGTAAAAACAGTCGATTGAGGGCACCCAGTACATTGTTTTCCTTTTGTCTGAGAGCACATGGCAGAAGTAGTAATCGATATAAAGGAAGCGCAGGCCCGCATGTTTGTCTTGCAGAGCGTTGCCTGCATTTCATGCGTAACCGGAGATAGGGATTAGCGTGAGAATTGGCGTCACATGGATCTGTCAAACAAATAAACAGATGCATGTGTGGATAAATAAATGACAATTGAGCGGTGGGAACTGGATTTGCGAGGGACTTTCTTTTTTCCAACTGGAACCGGTCACCGGGGGGGTGGGGTAAGGGGACGCGGAGCGGGCGGGGGGTGTCGATCCCCCCCCCCCCCCTCGCGGGACGCTCGGGTTTCAGCCGAGGCCTGGGAGCGGTCCGCTAACGGCGCGGCGAGGCGGCTTTTCCTTTGGGAGGGCGACTCTTCTTTTATTGTCGACAACGCAGCACTTTGTGCAGCGCCAACCGAGTGCTAACAACACCGCAAGATCTGAGGAGTTCACTCCCCGAGGCAACTACCTGGTTAAGTGAAACCACCAGGACCGAAAAGAATAAGAGTGACAGATCACATGTGACAATGCAGCAGTTTAGAGAAGTTTTTTTTTTTTTTTTCTCTCTCTCTCTCTCTCTCTCGGGTTTGATTTCTGACAGTTCTGACCGGTTTGCACCCAGTCACAGCCTGACAAACTCATTTATGAGGGTGTGGCAGATGCAGGAAAATAAAAATTTAAAACGCCTTCTCTTCTCACAAGTCACAACACAACACCGGCAGCATGTTGCTTTCTGATTCTCAGCCAAGAGCAGGGAGTGTCGCCCATCTGAGATTATATGGTGCCTTGTGATTTTTTCTTTTTTTTTTTAAGCCCCTTTTAGATCCACTCAACATCCCGCTAGCTCTGGTTATCGTAGCCATTCACACAGGCTCCTCGAGAGTACAGAGGTGTCTCAGTCAATGAAAAATCCATTAACTCCTCTTACATTCCTTTTCCACTTGAGGGACTTGAACAAACTATAAGAAACCCCCGCAATCCCTTCCCTCTCCTTCCACCCCGAACTTCAACACACCGTGACCAGGCGCTGATTCTTGTAGCGGCATGCAAGGATATCCTGACGCTCGCTAGAGCGTGGATGCGGCTCCTGTCACATTTTGTTCCAAAAGTCAAGCCCAAAACATGCGAGGCCAGACATTTTACGCCCAGTCCGCACCGAGGCAAGTATTTTTAAAAAGGTTTCGGCCTTTCATCCACTTTTTTAGGTCAGTGAAAACCAGCGTGAAGACTTTCCAAAAACTGTTGTCAGCGCTTATGTGTAGACGGGGAAAACCGACGTTTTTATTGGCGTCTATCCTTTGTATGACGTTACCACCATATCCTTACGTGTGCAGATTTTATGTTTTTGCTTTATGATATACAAGAATAACTACACTTCGCAAGCAGTCTGCACCTTTGAGTCTTCTGTTCCTTGATATTTTGTTCCTACACCTTTTTTTGATATGACTTTCTTCAGGCTTCGGTTTGACTGGGATGGTCCACGCGCTGGACTTGAGTTTTTCCAGCAACATTGTGAGCTCTCAATCTGCTTTGGCATCGTGACGTTTAGAATTATACAGTGTATGACCGTGTACGGCACTTTTGAATGTCAGGTTTCTGGTTTTTGCTGTGGTTTTGGACGGGATTGACAGCGCTTTGCAGCCTTCACTTGAGGTTGCGCTGAATGAATTATGAAGTGGATGGCAATGGCTTAATCAGCGTGGTCACATCTTGTTTCTTCTGACGACTGATCATTCAGGGTGCTTTGTGACGGGAAAAGTGCGAGAGCAGGTACACGGGAGGATGCTGCGGTTGAAAAGGCCTCCTCCTCCTTGTTCTTCCTCCCGCTTGGGAGTCTTTGTTATCCAATCAGCTTTGTTTGTGCAGCTGCGAAACTCAACGGGGTTACCTTCAATCCACCAGTAAGCCTTGCATCTTTTTCTTAGGTTTTGAATTGTCCAGCCGATTGGAGCTCAGAGCTCTCAGGATGCCAAATATTACAATGCCCCCCCCCCCCCCCCCCGCCCCCCCCGTCACAACAACCTGTTTTAGTTAGCCCCTACAGCCTCTTTTGTTTAGAAACGGCTATTAAGTATGCCTCCGCTTTCTGAAGGATTTAACCCTCAGCTCAACTCAAGCCGGGTCTTGATTGAGGCCAGACTGCTGCGCTGAAACCGACTTGACAAGTGGAGACGGATGCTTTAATATTAGGTCAAAATAGCAGCTCGACTGAAAAACTGAAAAAAATGGACTAAGATTGTAGAACGTATCCGTGGGCAATTTTTGCCCATTTATTCCGAAAAACATCAGGTGGTAGCGTTGTTTGCTCTCAAATTTCGTCATCCCAAAGGTGTTGGAACGAGCTGGAATGGGGTTCTTCTAGGGTTGTGCATCGCCCCACAAAAGACGACTCCATACGTGGAGAGCGAAACGATTCGAGGGCGGTTCGATTTGAAAGTGGAACGATTCGATTTGGTTCGACTCAGCGAGATTACGATTTGATTGGGTATGGTACGGCTCGGTTGGAATTAACTTGTCAGTACTGTACATATGGCATTTCCTTCTAAGATATATCTTTCCAATAAAAAGACGATTACACTGGGGAACACAATTTTTGTTGATTTAGGTCTGACAGCTGTTTTTAATTCATTTCTGTGTGCAGAATCCAAAACCGATCTCATCTTTTTTCACATCAACTTTTTGAGCTTTGGTATCCCCGTTTTCTTAAAAAATATGAAATACATGTCTATGTATGTAAATAAAACACTAAAATGGAATAGTTACAAGCTTTAAAAAAAAAACTGCATAAAACGAAATTGAATTTACAACAGTATGCCATGGTTACAAAGTTAAGAGCAAACCCAGCACTAATCCTCGTAATTCCAACGATGCTAGCTTTCTGTTTGCAGATATTGATCGTACTGACCTATTTGGAGCTGCACACACCTCTCACTGCGCTGTCTCAATTGTGACTGCACAAATAAGTTTTGCTTATCTTGTAAGCTGTGGAGAAAAAAAACTGGACGCGCTAGCAAAATACTCACTGCAATTTTGGCATCAGCAACTTTAGATTTTTTTTCAAATTGCGTTTCCCAATGTGAGACACGTATCTCGATATATCTAAAAGTGGACTGATTCGATTTGGTTCGATTCGATGCACTCGCAAAAGATTTTTCAGTTCAAACCGTTTTTTGTTTTTTTTTCCCCGCTAGGTTCTTTCATCCCAAACTACTCTGAAAATGCGCTTTTGGCTGGAACTGAAAGTGTCCTTTCCCAAACTTTTCTCATAAAGTTATTTTCATGGTCCAAAATGTCTATTAAGACGATGACTTAAGGGCTAAAGATCCTCGCCAACCCATGATTGATTAATTACTTGATCAAGAGGCGTGTCTTAAGACCGCAAAATGGGTGTTCAAATCGCCAATAAATGGAAACTCTCCATTTGGCATGCAACAGCGTGATTTATGGTGTCCAGGTGCTGTCATAAAAATCCCTCCATACATCGGTGACTAATAGTCGATTGTAGTTCTTCAGGAGAAAAGAGGTGACATCATAGCGAGATATCCAAGACATGGAGAAGTTGATTCATTGCGTAAAGATCACAGCCATGTTCCCTTCCTAGGCAACCATGTTGTTTTCTCCCCCACTAACCCCCCCCCGCCCCAACATTTTTCTCTGTTTTAATGGATTTGTGTTTGCTTGGGGAGTCTTGGCGCTTTGTCCTTTTGCTGGAGTGTGAGGATGGATGGACGTTCCTCCATCAGTCCGGCATCTTATCAGCGGGTGCTAGGCAGCGGCACTAGAAGCCGAGAAGCCGATGGTATCATGTTCCATTCCATGTTGTTGTCAACACATCACTCCTCCTCCTCTTCATCCACCCCCCCCCGCCCCCCTCCCTCTTCTCCCCCGCGTCTGTGGAGTTCAAGCGGGGAGGTTTCAGTCGCGGCATGGAAACCGTCCACGAATATGTCTCGTCGCCATTCGTGACCCCGTGACCAAAAAATTGACACGTGAACATGAGAAGGGGTGGAGTTCAAGGTCTGGTGTCCAGAAAGAATGAGAGCGGACAATAGAGTTCGAAAAAGGGGGTTCCGAGCCATTCATTAGATTGAGCTCATTGTGAAGATAGGAACAAGGAAGGTGTCCGATTAAAGTTGATTTTTAATTTTTTTTTTTTTTTTTTTGGGTGAGTTTTCATCAGGGCAACCAAATCTGACCGCATTTCCTTTCACCCCACGCGGATGCCTGCATGCGCCTGCGTGTAAAAATACCACATGGCCTCATGGCTCTTTTCTGATTCTAGAAATTGTGGCAACTGGTTCATAAAGGCATTCTTAGATGAGTTTGATGTAGAAGATGCCCACGCTGCACATTTGGGATGTTCCAGAACGGAAATTGCAGCGGTTCCATGCCCTTTGGCGATAAATTGATACAAATTTGCAAGGACACACTCCCAAATTCCAAAGAAAGACTTCGCAGATTAGAGAAGGCGACGACCAAAGCCACATTTTCTTCCATTTCTGCTTCCTTGAGGTGCTAATGGCAATACGCGTCACTGTAACGACGGAAAGGGCTGTAAAACTGTCGACTGCTGCAGATTCTGATCGGCTCTTTGCGGCCTGCCCTATGACTGGTGTCGTGTAAAATGAGGACGATTTGCAGATTTAAAATCTGGATGTTTCTTGGACGATTACGAATGAAAATAGTTCAGTTACATACATTAGCGTAAGCCTGTTTTGTAAAAGTGGATCACTGCAATGCCTATGATGCATAAGGAACTGGTCAGCCACGAAGGTAAGTGTGTGAGAACGCATTTCTGCCTATTGAACTGCTTAATTTTTTTAATTTGATAAATCACTCATGACTCTAAGACGTTTGAGAAAGTGTTTGGAAGATAAAATAGTCATATAGTCATTTTCTTTCGTGACATAAATTAAAGGCTTTATTATCAGATGGGAGGGTGAGTTTCGGACTTTGATGTGGATGGCTGTTGCTAGCGTCTCATTGCAACATTTTAATCAATGACAGAGTAATAAATTAGTAATTTGGAACACATGCAGTGTAAGCAACTGCCACCGAAAATAGACATTTTTTTTTTCTTGTCAGCATCAAAAACCGGACGTTAAAGTCAATTTGGATTCTATTGCTAACCAAAACATCTGGACCTACCAAAGCACGTAAACAGATGTGTAGCCTTACACCACTCGGAAGACTCTGACTGATCGCTATTGCTTTTGTTTTTGTGTGTGTGTGAACATTTTATTGATACAAACAAGATGCCTTTAAAGTACATAAAGACCATAGCCACTTATTTGAGGAAATACGATGACGACATTAAAGTAATTGCCTCGGAGGTGCCACCTTTGAAGAAACCTCAACCCAGTCATCCCCCCCCCCCCCCCCCAAATAGAAGCAGACTATATTAAGGGATTTTGGGCGGGGGGTGTCTGGTCCACTGTGGGTTATAGCTCCCGAGGCGCTATGATGCCCTTGTTCGCGCAGCTCTTTGTCTTACACCCCCCCCCCACCTCAAGAACATCTGCCATAAATAAAGCACAGCAATCACCCTGCGCTGGACGTTAGTACGGAAGGCAAGTCCACCTCCGTCACTGGACCGACTAAACGGCATTGACACGCACGGAAGAGACTGTGCCCAAACTGTCAGACTCTTTGACAAGCGAAAAGGGTAATCCCTAATTAAACGACGAGACCCCCACTCCGAATTGAGGGCACCCATTTTCACCCCCACCCGCCCGCCATGAATATCCAGACGCTTATGGGCGGTTTAAGCGTGTTTTTCATTTGCATGGAACAAAGACCATGGAGAGTTTTGGTGTTGAAGACAAAGACATTAAAAAAAAAAAAAAAAAAGCTAAGAGGGAAGTGTTTTATCCGTCAGTAAAAGAGGAAGTGCTTTGTTCTGTCTGCTGTCATCCAATGCTTAGGTGACGTAAAGAAACTCCCGCAACTGATACATGCAATCCGCCGAGCAAAAATGTTTGCTCAGTTTTGATTGACACTTGAGGAGTGGCATTTGTTCAACAATATGTATTTCTATACTGTTTGACAATGCATACATACCATACGTGTCGCGTTTCTACCACGTCTTTTTTTTTTTTTTTTTTTAGACTTTTGTCACATAGTTGTTGGCACTGTTTGGAAATCTGCGCGTTTTTGAGTCCATTCATTTTCCGAAGCTGCGCAAAGCTTTTCCGAGTTCCCCCTCAGCGTCAGAACTTGGGGCGCCGCGCACCTCTCCCCTTCCTCGTTTGGACTTCCTCTTCGAGGCGCCGCGCGTGACATATACCGGTGTGATGTCTTTGTGAATCTCTGCGCTTTCAAAAGCAGATCCTGGCAGCGTCATAGTCTTACGGCCTCGGCCCACGCTTTTGCGAACTCCAGAACTCGCCCCCGCCCACTCGCCGCACTTTGACGGTATTGGAATGCTCGAAATGGACATGTCACAATTAAACAGCGAGGACAAATTGTCATCCGCTTGAAAAATAAAAAGTACCGAGCTAACCAAAACAATAACGGCAAACCAACACATCAAAAGTGTGGAGTCTCACCGGTTGGAACCGGTTAAGATGTCTGCCTTTTTTTTTTTTCAGGGTGAAAATATTACTGTTGAAATGGAAATCGTTCCAACTTTTTCGATTGCACTACGAATTTGCCGCGCAGATGCTTTTTACATTCGCATCTTTTAGCGTCCTTATCAGCATGTGCGCAGGAGGGCAGATAACGCGCCTCGCCTACGTGCGGGCCGTCACAACTAACGGATGTGAGCGCTGTTATTTATTTATTTTTTTTTAAATCTCATTTACGGGTAGTAGACTAAACCAGCAGCGCCGTGCGGGCTCGCTATCCGTCTGCAGCAACGGGGTCATTCAAAGGATTAGCAGGGGCTGATTCTTATCATCCCGCTTTTTGGTGCGTGCTTTTAAACCCCGCGTATTGATCGCCGATCAATACTGTGGCGTGGCTCGGATGCGGAAATGATCGACCACCCATGTGAAGCCTCAGGGTGGAGACGTTGAGAGACTCTGGCCAGGTGCCAGCAGACCATCCCGCCGTTTTCCTGTTTAGTTTGCGCGCAAAAAGTCCTCACTTCTAATATGTTCTCGTGTGCCGTGGTTTTGTGAGACAAATATGTCAGCGTTGCTGTTGTTCAAAGAAGGCTAATCAATGTCATTCCGGTCCAATTAGAGCTGAAGCGGCTGCAGTGTTGAGACCTCGTAGTGCTTTTCGCGTTGCTCTTTGTCTCACTTGCAGCAAACCACAAAAGGATATCATGTTTTTGATCAGTAATGCAAATCGGTTTTCGTTTGAGTAATCAGTTGATTTCCATTGGTATTGATTTTGAATGCATCAAGAGTACAGGAGAAGTATAAAAACTATGTTCAGAACACTATGTTTGGCGCAAAAGCAAAATTTGATCTACACGTTCAAAATGTGCTATGCATCTGGAATGAAACATTTTTTCAAGACACCATTTTCTAGATGAATTGAAGCAACTCGATGTTCGATTGTTGATTTTAAATGGATTTTTGAGTAATCGTTACACCCCTAACATATATATATATATATATATATATATATATATATATATATATATATATATATATATATATATAATATACAATTTTATTTTATAAAATAAATATATATATATATATATATATATATATATTTTTTATATATATATTTTTTTTTTGGTATATCACACTTAATTGTCAGAGCAGCAAAGACACTTCTTTTTAGTGTGTGGAAAGACTTTGCCATACTTTGTTACAGGATGTTAGTTCCAAACCACAAACGTCTGCGCGGCCACCAAACAGTTGAAATCCTGTAGCGCAATCAAGGTTTTCCTGAAATGAAGAACAAAAGAAAACAAAACAAGGTTAGGCAGCGCTCGTGTCTCGTTAGAAAGGTGTGCGAAGCATGGAGAGAAGAGAAAGCGAGGGAGTTTTAAGCAATGACAGGTAGCAGGTGGTGCAGTGCTAATTGGAGCTTATCAGGTGTTTGAAAGGGTTGGTGGGGGGTTTGGGAGAAAAAAAAAAACAAAAAAAAACGGCAGTGTGGCTTTTGTGCAGCTGTCACGCAGCTTGAACTGTTCGGACTTAAGAGGGAAGCATCAGCTTTCAGCACGATATTGAAAGTTTAGATGGCGTGCACCAGTAATGGGTGCCAGGTGACTGTGCCTGGTTTGTTTTCATCTGTCGGTCACTTGCCCTAACACGCTCGCTCGCAGCCGTGACGCTTTTTGTCGACTTTTTTTTTTTTTTTTTTTCCCAAAATCTAGACGGCGTGTCGTGTTGTTTTGTCTGTGTGCGAGCTCTCGGCGCGGCCCGCCCGCAAAGCCGCACGGTGACAAGAAAATAATGACAATTATCTGCCCGTCCGGCCATTTTCAATCGCGTTCAATCCCATCTGACTTGGCTGATTGGCGATTGGCTGGACTGGTTGCCAACCAATCAGAAGTCAGACATACACAAACAAGGATTCATGCTCACATTCACAATTTGGAGTCAACGAGAAAGTTCCCACGGGTAGAACATGCAAATTCCTCGCAGGGAGGTCTGAGCCAAGATTCGATTCTCAGAACTGCGAGGCAGCTGGGCTGACCACT
The DNA here is from genome assembly GCF_054856515.1 of Filicampus tigris. Taxonomy (NCBI): domain Eukaryota; kingdom Metazoa; phylum Chordata; class Actinopteri; order Syngnathiformes; family Syngnathidae; genus Filicampus; species Filicampus tigris. The sequence continues at coordinate 6,689,752 of NC_141232.1, forward strand.
AAGTTTTGGTATCGAGGTGTCAAATATCAGGAAGTCAAGCCCAATGGGCGTGACGATGTAAACCAAACATAGTAGGTAAATGGGCGGGGCCAGACAGTGAAGGTATAGGGTTGAGGGTGTGTGCGTGGGGAGAAACCGGCGCATCAGGTTTCCCCTTCGCGTAACGACAGACGCCAGCTTGGTGACAGGAGGACCCGCGAGCTGCCTCCGCAACACACGCGAGAGATCAGTCGTGTGCTGACCTGCCGGAGAGCAGGGAAAACAAGAAACCGCTTGAATTCCCTCTTGCCGAGCATGACGAGTTTATTTTGTTTAAAAAGCAACCCAGTATGCTTGACATGCGCCAAAGGAAAGGAAATAACATCACACAATGATGACATGAAAAAAAAAAAAGGCCCACAAAGTGAAACATAAAAAAAAAAGGTGGAACTGCTATTCTAGTTCAGTCATGACACATTGAAAGAGGAAGTTGCGTTATTTGCTGTGTAACGGCTAAATGCCTGCTAAGCGTTCTTGGGTCGCATCAAGTAGTCCACAAAAAAAGGGGTTCTAATATTCTTTTTTTTAAAAAGTACGATTAATCCAACCTTGTTAATCGTCATTAAATCAACACTGTGTCATGTCAGTTTTGGTTGATTATGGCGGCCCCATGTGGACAAAAGCGGTAATGTTTTGACAAAAGTCAACCACATTTCCCGTGCGCGCCAGCGCGTAGAGTCGTGAAATCCTGAGCTCTCGCTGGCCTGCAAGTTGGATTGAATTACGTTTCTATTTCCAGTGGCTGTGTGAAAGAATAGTGATGAGGTCGTGAATCTAATTTTGTTTCAACAATACTTTTGTTTGTTTTGGGGCTTCTGCTATGACACCAGTAATAGACATTCAAATCGACTTCCGTCCTTATAGCGAAAGAAAGGAGGAAGTAAGAATGCCGTAAAGCAATTCAGGACATTTGTATTTTTTTTGTGTGCCATGGTTGACCCCATCCTCAAAGCTGCATAGTGCCAGTAAAAACGACATAGAACTCCACCCCCCCCACCCCCACCCCTAAGGGCATGACAAAAGTCCTATTCAACTACTTGTAAGTCAATGTTTCATCAAAAGAGTTGTGAATTTTTTTTCTTTTTTTATTAAGGTCGAATTCTCGCCCAGTGCTGCTTTAATAACAGTTCAGAACATGAACAGTTTTCGGAAGGTGAACAAGATTGGTGACCCGGTCCTCGCTCTCATTTAACCTGCTACTTTGCATGGCTTGCTAAGTAAGCATTTTAGACCCCTGTGCTCAACAAAAAAAAAAATGCCGCCTCCTGGAGGGGGCCGCACAATATCATCCTGCAAATGGTCCTCGGCCCGTGAGTTTGAGACCAGTGTGTGTGTACCTTATCTTAACTGGAAGCCACCGGCCATGCAGTGCTGCTCCAACTTGGCCAATTTAAATCAATCCCGGGTGCAAAGAACGTGATTCTGCCAGTGCAGCTGGCACATGTGCTCAGTCTCAAGCTTGCTTGTTTATTTTCTATGAACAGAGCTGAGAGACGGATGCCCACTGACTAGACTACTTTCAAAGCGGCGGGCTGGCTGCTCGCAGCTGTTAAGTCCATCCGTGCCAGCCCTCCAGATGCATCATCAGCCTCAATGCAATGTGGGCGGCGGCATTATGAGCGCCGAAGGCTGTCAAGTCCGACCGCCGCGCTCAACGACTTTATTGTTCCTCATTGCTGCTTGAGGAAACACTGAAGTCGTTATTGCTGGCAAGGCTGTCAAGCACCTGTGCTTCGCCCGCATGTGCGCACATTCAGCGGTCGGGCCTAACCCATGTGGATCTTTTGAGGCCGAGGTCTGATATTTATAAAAAAATGACGATAACCGATTAATGCACCCACAAATGCACCCACAATGAGGGAGCAGGAGAGCAGGAGAATTTGCTGGCTCTAATGTTCAGGGTGTCAAATTTAGTAAAACAAATTTCCAAAAATAAAAAAATAGACTGTGATATTGTACAGCTCAACCTGGAAGAATATGTTGGAGAGGAGCTAAGTTTAGCCTGGGTCGTTCGTAGCGGATAGGGAGAGTTTCCGCCGCCACACATGCATGTGAATGTGATTTTCTGGCGCATTTTTTCAAACTCAAATCATCTAAGATTTATTTTTTGGGTGCAATGAAAGATGAGTTTAGATCGACATTAAATTGTTTTGGCTTCATAGTTTGTGGTATATTTATGGTTTTAATTATTCATTCATTCATTCATTATCCATACCGCTTATCCTCACAAGGGTCGCGGGCGTGCTGGAGCCTATCCCAGCTGTCTTTGGGCAGTAGGCAGGGGACACCCTGAATTGGTTGCCAGCCAATCGCAGGGCACACAGAGACAAACATCCGCACTCACAATCACACCTAGGGGCAATTTAGAGAGTCCAATCAACTTACCATGCATGTTTTTTGGAATGTGGGAGGAAACCGGAGTACCCGGAGGAAACCCACGCAGGCACGGGGAGAACATGCAAACTCCACACAGGGTGGCCGGAGCCGGGATCGAACCCACGACATCTGAACTGTGAGGCGGACGTGCTAACCAGTCGACCACCGTGCCGCCCGTTTTAATTATTAATGTAGGCAATTATAAACATTTTTGGGCGGGAGCGTCAATTGGTTGTGGTTTGTTACTATTTGGTCCTTATTACTGTGTATTCATGAAGATTTTTTTTTTTTTTTTTCTTTCACGGGGGGCTACGGATGTGCTGCTTTTTGTGCGGTCATTCAGATTCCTGCCATTGTGTCCAGATGCCGTTCCACATTCATGCTCATTGTGTGGCTTTTGCTCGCCCTGACTCACTCCTTCTTCTTCCCCGCAGAACTGTGCTATCACAAGCCAGTAGTAGTGAGACGCATCAGTGTTAAATTACCTCCGGAGCGGCGCCGCACATGGATTGTGTTGCTTATGACAACTTGAAGGACGCCGGCTCCTCCTCTAATTAGATTGTCCCTTTGTTGCCGGGCAATTTATCATTTAAAAAAAAAAAAAACTCACTTGACAGATTTTTGCCGGACTCATACGAATATTTAAGCGGGTTACAATCCAAAACCTGACGCCGTGCGTGGATTTCACACCAGTGCGCTTGTTTGTCAAGCCGTCATAGGATACATCTACATATATTTGAATACCACATGTGCATGCACAGGATAGTGCGTGGGAGGTGTTTAAAAGTTAGAATGCTAACGCTAAAGCTACGTATCAACGCTATTGGGCGCCATCTTGCTTGACTTACCGATTATGATATTGTTCAAGGTATCCTATACAGGATAACCCCACCTCAAAATCATGTTCAATCGCTAACTTACTTGATGGGCGATTTCAGAATGCTGATCAAAATGGAGAACACGCATCACAATCGACGACTTTAATACTTGACAAACGCAAACGACTGTGTTATATCCCCACCGTCTTTTTCAAAGATCTTGGAGCCATGCTGCGCTAAATAAAACTGACGTGCAGTTGACTTGAGGGAAAGGAGCCTGCATGCGGTCACCTTTGTTTACAGCGATCCATTTTTAAAGAAACAGACTTACTCAAATGTATTGAACAACTATTTTCATTAGCCTGACGCAATTCAACGCAGCGCCCTGGTAGCATGGTAGCGAAAATCGGGAACTGAAAATCGAAAATCGAAAATCTAATCTAATCGGGGCTTGAGTGAACCGTTACATCCCTAGTGCCAACTATTTTCTGGTTTGGTTGTGTGGTGTTCACAAAGCGAGTCGGTTGGCATCTTGACGTTAATTTCAATTGACGTTAATTGCAAAAACCGAATCTGGATCTGTTTGGAGCTTCCGAGTTGTTGCACAGGCCTGCGGGGGCTGGCGTCGAGAGATATCTCACTGCAGTGGAATGGTTTCGTTCCAACAACAATGCCTCGTGTTGACAGCAGAGCATTCGGGTCGGGCGTTGGTGGAATGTGTCCCTTCAGTCAGCCAGCGGAGTGCTCTTTGTCCAGCTGGCAGCCCCCCTCCCCCGTCTTGAACTCAAATCATCTACCTGAAGATGAGATCTGCATCTGAAACCGGGAACGCTCTGTCTCGCAGAATGAAATATGTTCCCCCAAAGTGCCGTTTAAGGTCCCTGACAAGTCACCGGATTATTGTTGCAATGCAAAAAGCAGCGGAAAGCTTTGCGTGTGGGGGCGTTAAGCGTGTTTCTTGATGAGGAAACGATTCCGTCTCGGTCTTCCAGTTTACCAGGTGGAGTTGAAGCGCATTACTTTGTGAGTCCAACTTGCCACTCATAGCAAGTTTTTTGGGAGTCATCTGGTCAGTGGCGTGCAAGGGGTAAAGGGGGGTACAGTGTGTTCCGCTTATCAGACGCTAACGCTAATCTGCATGCCAAACAAAACTCAATGCAGCTCTGCTTACCTCTTAGGTTTGGCATGATGGCAGGGGCGTCACACCCAAGTGGGATGTACTTTTACATGATAGATCGAAACATTGTTGTCCAGAAGCTAAATTTTTGGCAGTTGCTTGAAAGTGGCAAGGATCTTACCCCCGCATAGCCGTCAGGTCATGGGCCAAGAAAGTTCATCAGTGCGTGGCGGTTATTATGGAAATGAACCAAATTGGGACAAAACAATTTGGCGAAATTCAGGCAGAGAAATAAATATTCACTTGGTTGTTTAATTTTACACTTGATGTTAGGGCTGCAAAAAAAAAAACAAAAAAAAAAAACCTGCCTCATTTTGGTCGCTTTACAAGACCAAATCGTTTATGTATAATTAATCTGATACTGTTTATTTTAACAAAGATTAATTTATTGCTTGAGTTTGTTCAAAAAGACATGAGAAGAGGACCCTGAAAAAAGAATCGCATATTAAATCGCAATTGCAATAATGAAGCCAAAAACTCCAGAGGCACTCTGGAGACCAGCTATTTTTAAACTAGACATTTAAATGTCCCAATCCAAACATATTTTTTTCAAGAATATCTTCCCAGCAGGCCCATTCTGATGAATTTTGCGTTTGTGGAATATAAATGAAGCAGTAAAATGCACTCGTTTTAAGCCATCTCCGGGGGCGGCCATTTTGTCTTCTGTCGACTGAAAACGACATCGCAACTGCTCACAACGACCAATCGCGGCTGACCTGTTTTCTGAATCTGAGCCGTGATATATTTATAACAATAATAACACCCGTCTTCCCTTTGTTTGCGCAGGTGACCCACGTAGCGCTCCTGAGACGTGAGTGCGGGACAGGCGTTCTCCCTCCTTCCCAGCCGCCCCCCCGCCCCCCCCGGCCGCCACCTTCCCTCAAGGCGAGCGTCACGGCCCCGCGGAGTGAATGAGTCTTTGCTGCGAAGCCGCCGTGGTGTGCCAGCTCGTCGCCATGAGGAGCAGATACTCCCAGTACTACAACCGGACTCTGATCCCCTACCACTACGTGTTCGCCAAGAACATGACCCTGGAGGACCTGGACAAGCGCTACGAGGACAAAACGTTGCTGACGGACCCCAGCATCATTATCGTGGTGCTGTGCACCATCATCATCCTGGAGAACCTGCTGGTGCTCATCGCCGTGTGCCGCAACAAAAAATTCCACTCGGCCATGTTCTTCTTCATCGGCAACCTGGCTTTCTCCGACCTCCTGGCCGGCTCGGCGTACATCGCCAACATTTTCCTGTCGGGCTCCCGGACCTTCGACCTGGTGCCCGTGCAGTGGTTCATCCGCGAGGGCACGGCGTTCATCGCTCTGGCCGCGTCGGTTTTCAGCCTCCTGGCCATCGCCATCGAGCGCTACATCGCCATCACCAAGGTCAAAGTGTACGGCTCCACCAAGACGTGCCGCATGTTCCTGCTCATCGGCGCCTGCTGGGTGACGTCCATCCTGCTGGGCGGGCTCCCCATCATGGGGTGGAACTGCATCGACGACCTGCCGCGGTGCTCGGCCGTGCTGCCGCTCTACTCCAAGAAGTACATCCTCTTCGTGGTGACCATTTTCAGCCTCATCCTGCTCTCCATCGTCATCCTCTACGTCAAGATCTACCTGATCGTGCGCTCCAGCCACCAGGAAGCCACAAACTCGCCCGCCTACGCCCTCTTGAAAACGGTCACCATCGTGCTCGGCGTCTTCATCATGTGCTGGCTGCCCGCCTTCACCATCCTCCTCCTGGATTCGTCCTGCACCATCCGGTCCTGCCCCATCCTCCACAAAGCCAACATTTTCTTCGGCTTAGCCACGCTCAACTCGGCGCTCAACCCCGTCATCTACACGCTGCGCAGCAAGGACATGCGCAAGGAGTTCCTGCGCGTGCTGTGCTGCTGGGGGGTGCTGCAGAGCGGGCGGCCCGCCGAGCGCTGCCTGGTGCCGCTCAAGAGCTCCAGCTCCCTGGAGCACTGCACGCACAAACACGAACAGCAGACCACGCCCATCATGCAGAACTGCACCACTTGCGTGTGACGGCGGCGGAGGGAAGACAAAGCGGAGGCAATGGCGCCAGCGCGCGAGTCGGGATGCGACGCCACTTTTTAAACGCCAACAACAACTCCACGTTGGGGTGCTTGGGAAATGTGAAACTGTTCGTGGCTACTTTGCTGAAATCATTTGGAAAGTCATTTTAACGGATGCTAGGCTGGATTTGCACCGCATGGTGTGACGCAATTCCGATTTTTTATTCTTTTTTTTGGACTCTTAAGTGGCGTAGTTGGGATTTCAAATTCATCCGATAGCCTCACAGTACTGAGGTTGAGGGTTCGAATCCTTCCTGTGTGGAATGTGCATGTCTTCATTGGTAGAACCTATCTGAAAATGAGAGAGCAACAGCTCAGATGTACCGTCAGTATGAGCCTGACGTTTTCGCAACACACAGATTGCTGACGTATACACATTTGCGTCTTCCGAAAGGACACAAACACGGTGCCTTGAGATACGAGATTAATTCATTGCGTGATCACACTCGGTACTCAAAACGTTCATGTCTCAAATGATCATTTCCCCTCGAAGTAAATGGAAATGAATTCATTCATTCATTTCATTAATTCGGAACGACCCCCGACCCCGCCCCTCCAAAAATGTGTTTGTCTTTTCTGATAGGAAAAATAGCACTCACTATTATTGAACATTGTAAAAAATGAGTCATTATAACAATAATTTAAAAATAATAGTAATGAACAGCTTGTGCGCCGTGATTTAATGATGATAATGACAATGAAATATAGTCATGCAGACACAAACGAATTGGAGTAGCACTTCTACAATTACTGTAAATGACCCAATAAGATACTGAAATATTAGTCATTTCTGGCAGAGGATAAAGACTATATGCCTGTGAGTACTGTTATATTATCTTTCTACGTGTATTGCTCCACCGTTTGTGTTTAAATATTGCTCGCTTAAAGGGTTCCAAAAACCACAGATATCGACGCTAACTTTTAGCATGCCAATGCCAATCTCCATTATAAGTGAGCATTAAGCTATTGCTCCATGAAAGGGCAACGTTTGTTTGCTTGTTTTAAATATACAGTAAACTTCAACCAGTAGTGGCATTAAACAGCTTGAATCATCTTTTTTGAAGAATTGTTCACTATTTGCCAAACTGCCGCTTATTGTGAAGTGATTTGAACCGAGTTACTGCCAACATACAGTGCTCGTCAAGTATCTTGAAAATCTCGTAAGATGGATCATTCGTATCTCAAGGCACCACTCTAAAGTCATTAAAAAAACGCTCGGTGTGAATCAAAACGGCCAAAGCAAAGGACGTTAATTATGGTGTAAATATGCTACATTAGGCTATAATAGCAAAATATTAGAAAACGCAGGCTCCCATTTAAATCATTGGGGGGGGCGGGGGTACAGTCAGTCAACGTGATGTCCCGTTTAATATTTGTATTATTTATCAACCATTATTTTGTTCCATGTTCACTGCCCTGTGTTGACATGTGTGCGGTTATTTCTGTGCAATTTGGGTATGCAGGTGTTCCGCCGGTGTAAACACAGCCATACGGGATGTGTGCCACTCGACAGACATGTACATGAAATCCGAATTGAGCACTTGGACCTGCAGTGTAAATCCAGCCTTGGAAGCCCAAAAAAAAAAAAAAAAAAAAAAGACAATCTTAGCACCACACGTGAACGTGTGTTATCCCGCAGCGTCTTCAACGCAAAGCTTTCAGCGTTGCACTTTGTAGCTCGTAGGCCAAGCTCCCGGCACCTGACGCCTTCGCGTGCGATACATTTGGGATTTCCTCTGAATGGATGAATGCAAAGTAAGAATCTTGACGATGCTATGATTGTAACACGAGCCATACGATTGCTACTCCTCTGCATTGTATTGTACTTGATGAAGATGACTCCTGTTCCGCTTTAAAGAAACAAAAAAAAAAAACAAAAAAAAAACAAAACAACGTATCACAAACGAGGACGTGTATACAGGACATATTAGGCCTTCGTATTTAGAAACCATTCCACGATGCGCGCCATCGGCTCAAAGCAGGGCTATATAGTCCCGATATAACCTTACTTAAAATCCATTTGAGTAACCATAATCTGCTTCCTTGTAATGCATGGAATTGTAGCTCATGACATGTGTATGATGTATTCCGGCTTCCATCACTAACCCCCTTTCTAGAATTTCCCAGTGCCGCTTTATTTTAACCGCTCATCTTGTGTATGTATCTTAACGGTTTTTCCTTGAAGGGAAAGCACATTTCCTCTAGCGATTCGCTTTGACTGGTTATTTGTCCTGACAGTGTTGTTAGCAACGTCTCTGTTTGCGCCATCGAACTTGGCTGAATGTATGCATGAAGAAGAAGAAGAAGAAGAAGAGGAGGTTACGGGGCAGGGGTTCCGTTGTCGACAGTATTACTGCTCATCCTGACTCACTGTGAAGTCTTAAAACATACAAAAAAAAAAAAAAAAAAAGAGGATCCCGGTTTCATTTGTTCGCCATATGTCTCGCGTGCAACTCGAGCTGCGGGAGCAGATCTGGTTTCAAACACCCCGAACCTGGGAGGTCGGCATCATCCTCATTCTCTACAACTTCCTGTTGCCGTAGGAAGTCCTGTTGTGTTGTTTTTTTTTTCCCATGTTGTCCGGTTCCTGTTGTTCAGGATTATACTCCCAGTCTTCCTTTGTGTTTTATTTTTATTACAAAGAAATAGTAGGAAAAAAATAAATAAATCACATTCATTCACACTCACGCAGCCCAGCAGAAATGGTGAAAAGCACTTTGGCAGCTTCAGTGATGTCTTTTTTTTTTTTTTTTTTTTCTTTTGAGGCCGTCTGTCATGTGTATCACTTTTGTCGCGTCGCCTGACTATAAATATATTGACATGTATGTAAGTATGTATGTATGTACAGTTTATATGTGTGTGTTTATGTATGAGAATGTGTCTCGTGTGCAATAGCCTTTTGTTTTCTGTCCTGTAGCACGCTGCCTGTGTCCATTCGGTACAATCTGAAACACTAATGTAGGTACATTGTTTTTGTTTATTGCATTCCTTTTTTTTTTTTTTTTTTTTTTTTTTACAAAATAAATGAAATACTAAACATGTTGTGTTTTACTTTAAAATCATTATAATTTTTAAAAATATATTTATTTATTTTTGTTTGAAAAACAATTAAGGTAGAAGGTTTTTTGTTTTTTTTTAAATGGCCCCCAAATTCTTCCATTTCACAAAACATTTGGACATCACTGACCAGGATGACTTTTGGCGAAATAGCCGAAATAATCAACCATTCACCTTTGCATTCAGACCTACGGGCTGTTTAGAGCCTTCAATGAAACTACATTTTGATGAGAGAAGTAGGATACACCCAGGGCACGCAATATTTGATTAAATTAATAAAATAATAATAAAATCTGCCATGTTCAAAACGAGCCAAAACTTGACATGTTAAAAGTGCACATTGTTTGAAGTATCCCATTTGATTAATTTCAACGAGAGTAGAAAGCATTAGAGGATGCACGGAAATCAAATAAACGCCAACAAGGTTGCGGGAAAACATGAGCTAGCTCATGAACGAATGAAATTGAACCAAACTGCTTGTCTGTTAATCACGCCTGTCTTACTCAATAGAATTGTTCAATTCCTCAATGGCAGCGCTGATGGGAAGCCGGGCAGAGGGCAAGGAGAGTGAGATTCGGGGTGTGGCGCTGACCAAGAATGTCTATTTGTAAACTGGCTCATTTGAGAAATGCCCCCCAGAGATGTTTTTGGGGTCTGGGGGAGACTCGGGCGAGGGTTGACTTACAGCGGCCTCGGGAGAGTTGGGCCTGTTTCCTGTCAGCCGTCCAGGATTCCTGGGTGGGAACATTGGCTGAATCATCCCCAGGAGGCTGCGCCGGCTGGGAAGGTGGCCAGATCGCTGCACAACCTTATTCCTTGCAGGAAGTGACATCAGATGCTCAAATCTGTAAGAAGTCACGCATGCACATGTAATCCAACCAGCACACTAACAGAGTGAAATAACTTCATGCAATAAGATGTCAAGTGAAAATTATTTCTAAACATGTAACTAAGGTGGAAAGATTTTTTATAAGTTAAAATTTAAATGAGCTATTTTATATGCATGAAAATTGTGCTTGTATCAACTCTGAACGCACATATTGTATTGTCAGTGGTCACGCCTTATGAGCAGAAATACTAATGTCACACTGCCACCTGGGGGTTGGGTTATGTACTATGTTCTTTGAGATAACGATAAGAAAATCTTTGATGGAGCCACAGAGGGAAAATTCTAGAGCTATAACAGAAATGACAGCATGCATCAATTGTTTAAAGAAAGAAAGAAAGAAAGAAAGAAAGAAAGAAAGAAAGAAAGAAAACCCGCTTGAAATTTGTCATAAAAGACAGTTGTGCACAATCACTTTAAATAAAATACATTTATTTGTTCGTGTATGAATGTTTATGTTTATGTGTATGTCTTTATGAACACGGATGTGTCAATACTACAAGTACAAATTTGGGGTCAAAAGGGGTCTGCAATTTGACCCAACCTTTTCACAAAACAACCAAAAAACGTGACTGTTTTATGAAGAAATGTTATTGTAATTTCAACAAATAAGAGGTCAAATCGCCCAATTAACGCTCGGATCCTTTTTGAATTTTACCCACATTATTTTGACCGAACTGTTTTTAGCGCGATAAAAATGAATACAAATAGAACAGCCTTCAAAACAAAGGAAATGTAAAAGGAAATTAAATGAGGATGTAAATTTAAAAAAAGACAGATAGAAAAAGGCTATGCTTCCTCATGCTAGGGACATGAGGGTTTACATAAACACATTTAAAATCAGTGCAAGCCTTTGTTCATCCGAGTACTTAATTGATTGTCTGAATTTGAATAAGAATAAGAATAAGAATGCCTTTATTGATCCCACAGTGGGGAAATTTTCATTGTTACAGTAGCAAAGATATAGGTCACACAGGGGCGGCGGCATAATGTGGCCATTAATGTATAACATTGACGGCAAACATTTAGAATCAAACCTATGTAGATATACGCAGTAACATGTGTATATACACATGTGTATACACACCAACCTACATCTACATAAAAAATATGAGGAACACTCATTTCGGCCTGTACATAGTACAGAGGAAAAAATACTCTAAGTGACAGTGCTGCAGTGCTGTAGTGAAATGTAAGGAACAGCATTGGATAAAAATAAAACTAGACTAACAGTAGTGGGGAATGTTGAGTATTGCGTATTGTGTGGCTTTCTTCCAAGGATTTACAACAATTAATGTGACATTTGTACATTGACAACAAAAGGTGTATGAAGTAACCAATATTTGCGCAGAATGTCTTGTTATTCCCAACGAAAATATTCTAACGTGAAAAAAATCAGTTTGGAGATGAAAACCCAATGCCTGGCGAAGGCGACGTCATAACTGCGAAGAAGAAAAAGTCATCATGTGCTCTTTGGCTCCCTGCGTGATATTTGCTGTATGTGACGCGCGACACGGTTGGGCTTGTCCACGCATTGCGGGATGTGCTGCATGGTCCAGTCTTCAACTTTTGGAGCTGAAGATGAAGACGTCTGCCCTTACCAGGCTCCTGCTGTCGTACTGTAAACTATTTCTTGAAACTGTTCATTACAGCTACACTCACATCTGATCTCATCTGCATAGCCGAGATGTCCGGGACCTGACTGGGACACATTCGCTGAGTTTTGCTACAAACCTTTTGAGGAAAAAAAGACCTGGTCTGATGCTCAGCGTATCTGCAGTGGCTTTGGTGCTGACATTGTGTATATTAGAAACAAGCAGGAGCAAAGCTGGCTGGAAAGTACCTCAACCTTGGGTGCGCACCCCAAATGAAATGTTTAATGGTCTCCGTCGAACTACTCGATACGCGGAATATCTTTGAACTGAATTAGAAATGTGTTCTCATCCACCCTCTGCAGCCACCAGTGACGTGTGGACCGGATTGAACGACCTGGTAGATCCCGGCAGATTCATGTGGTCGGGCCACCACAAGGTCACCTTCACCTACTGGGCTCTGGGAGAACCCAACTACCATGGCAGTGTCAACAAAGATTGTGTAGCATTGAACCAGGTGTGATATACTCAGTAGAGACCACTTTAATGAACACCTGCACAATAAATTGAAATCAATATAATTTGTCTTGCAGACTGGCGGTTGGAAGATGGTGTCCTGCACAGAACTAAACACCGTCATGTGTAAAATGTCCAAAAAGTATTATCCACTTTCTTCAGGTAAAGCTACTAAGTAGACAGTAACAGCCTCAATTGTTGTGGAGAAAAGTGAAACTGTAAAGTGCGAATGTAAGGCTGTTTATTTGTTTCTGTTTAGTAGACGTGTTTTAAGTTTCTGTTACTACTAAACACCTAGTATTTACAATGACACATTTTCGTGTGCTGTTTTTGTGCATTTTTCCTCAAGGTATTAATGCAAATGTAATGCAATTTATTGACGGTGATTACTGTGAGGAATTAACCTACTTGATTAACTGTCTAACTTTTGAATGTTAAAATAAAGAGACAAAACAAAAAGCATCTCTTGGTAATTGAATAAAAAAATAATTAAAAACGTTTGTGGATGAACGAAACAAGTGGAGAAGCTGCATATATACTTACAATAACTTGACAACTAACCGGAAACATTAAAATATATACACTTAAAGCAATGTCACCCCATAGAACTTAGTGAACATGTCAAAATGAATAATCATTTTCATGCACCAATTAATAATGTATTAATTCCATGCAGGATGTCACAGATTTCGAACAAACCTAAACAGCGAAGTCTTATTTTGTTAAACCTGAGCATGGTTTCCGCATGCGCTGTCTTCCTCAACTTGTGTCCTCAAAACAAGAGGTGGGCTAGTTTATCTTACTCAAAAATAACGACTATTCTATCATACATACATTAAGCAACGAAGACACAATTCATCTAAAAAGTTATTATTACATATATAATATGTTTTTCATAGCAAATTGTGCCTCTATTGAGGTCTAATACTTTACTATATTTGAGGTGTCTTACCCGTGGGGCTCTGCGGTGGTACAGTCCGAAACGCCCAGCTTTCCGCGCGAAAAGACTACCCAGGCGCGCCAATTGCTTTCCTGGCGTCCATTCCACAACACGACCCATGATAAAGCTGAGCTTCACCGTTGCACTCGCTCTCACGCTCAGCCGTCGCTTTTAGATTCCTTTTAAACCCATTTTAAGTCACGCTCTTAAACGTCGATTTTACTGCCCGCCGAGCGTCATGCCAGCCAGGACTTCCCTGTCGTTGCCAGAGGATGTCAGGAAAAGGTAGGCGACCGTGTATAATGACCCGGATGCAAACCTGCGCTGTGCTCAAACAGTGCCACTTCATTCTGGGGGGTTTTGTCTTTAACTTCTTTTGGCCTTAACGAATCTCAGCTGCCGTTTACTCGCAGTTGCTGTCGTTAGCATGTCGCCACTTGACCGTCGCGTCCCATTGACCACGTTAGCATGCTCGCTAGCGCCCTAGCCTGTCAATGCGCGCGCGTGTGTGTGCGGGGAAGGATTTGGCGCCACTATGAACAGTGTCATAGTGGTAAACAAAAGAGAAGCTAACATGGCTGAACATCGTTTTGACTTTTTTTTTCTCACCTTCGTTTAAAGGCTGCAGGTGCTGCACGAAGATGGATCTTCGGACGAGGTGAGTTAGACCGCAGCTGGAAAGTCAACCTATTTTGTCACAGGAGAGCTCTATATTTTGTTTTTAAGCAACAATAAAGTGCGAAGCTCTTTTCTATTGACTGTCTCAAGAAGTGCTAAAGCCGCGAATGAGGCTCACACAGGTATAAGCAATGCCGTTGCGTTTCCCGTGTTACGACGTTCTTCGGCTCTGACGTCGACGACGTAACACGCAGTCGTACGTGCTACGCGTTGCGGTCTGGCACTGAAAAACAAGTGTATTCGTTATCATTCCGTTGGTATTCTTAGGACCCTCCTCATTCTTAATATTAATCTTTGTCAATTGGAGACGCCCCCACCCCCTATTTGCTGAGCTAGATAACGTCCTTAAAATTCACTTCAGCGCTATGCGTTTGGCAAGCGTGTCTGGCACTTGATGTTGTGTGTTAGGCACCTTCAGTGTCACACTGAAAAAGGTTGCGACCTTTGACCTGTGGGAGCTGCCTGCTTTCCTTCAGCCTTGTCTTTTCCGCTCAGCTTGGACAGCTCTGCTTCCTTTTCCTCGCAAAGCACTAACAATTTTGTTTTGCTAGTCTCTTCATAAATAACATGCGCAATAAGATGGAATAGTCCAATGTATAAAAAGGGAAAGGGAGCGTTCGAAACATATAACAACAGACTAAGTTTTTTTTAAAATGTATTTTTCAAATGTGTAATTTAAGACTTAAAGATTATTACAAGATTGATTTAACCTATACGTGCGGGACACTTTAATTGAATCATTGATTACACTTTTCAAATGTTCTAAACTTGAGCGCAGTGATAATGTTCAAATTGCATTTTACAGTGGCTTAAAACATGAAATGAACTTCTGGGAATAAAAACTCTTTGGGTTACATTTTAGTTAACAATTCTACACTGTCTGCATAATTCATAATCATTTCCCTACTAATTGCAATCTTTAATTGTCCTTCCAGGATCACGTGAAGGAGAAGCTCAAGCTGGTGCAGGACTTTCTGCACGCAGACACTCAGGACGCCCTTGGCAGCCTCGAGAAAAAGATGAAAAGCTCAGAAATCTCCATGGTTAGCCCCTTTTTTTTATTTTTTTTTCATTTTACCACCATTGAATACCTAAACTCGCAACATTGTGTCTCACACGTTTTTTTTTTCACCCTCCTCCTTCAGGAGGACTACATCTCCAAAGTGAAGTCCCTGCTGGGAAAGGAGCTCAATCTGGAGAACGGCGAGGAGTCCAACGGCAAAACAAACGGCCTCAGTAACGGCTCTCACAAAGACGACGACGCCGGCATGGATGTTGAGGAGGAAGACGAGGCCCTCAAATCGCCCAGCGCTCGAGGGAAAGGACGCAAGAGCAAGACGGACACCAAAAGTTGGTTTAAAGCACTTTTCTTTACAATGCATCATTTTTAAGTGTCAATTATTTTTTAGCTTTAATTCTTGCTTTCCCCCCTAGAGTCTCCGGCCAGTTCCAGGGTGACAAGGAGTGGTGGCCAGCAACCAACCATCATGTCCATGTTCTCAAAATTGTGCGTTTGTAGCTCTCAGACTTTTTTTTTTTTTTTTGCAATTTACCAGTTATCCACAGTCTTGAATCTGAAAATATTCAACGTCCAACATAGATTGTTAGAGGGCTAAATCAATGAGTGTTTTCAGTGTGCTCTTTTGGAAGGATTGTAGGCTTAAAGCATAATACAACTCATGCAACGTTTAAAAATTAATCCATTTTGATAAATATTTTGCACTTCTGGAAGAAATAATTTGAGCGTACGTTGTCTCATTTGAGTTGGTTTTTTTTGGACAAAATTCCTTATTTTACAGTCAAAAGCGAAAGTCTGAAGACCTGAATGGCGAATCCACAAACGGAGAAAGTGAAGTGAAACAGGACGATAGTGCCGATGAGGTGACTTGTCTTAATTTCAACCCCTGCAGCTCGCTTGTTCACACGTTACCAGTCTAATCATTTTTTTAAAATGTGCCATAGTCCCAGGAGAAGCGTCTGAAAGTGGAGTCTGATGACAAGTAAGTTCCTCAAAACACTTTGAGATGGCACTTCGGTGAATTTGCCCAACTAATATACTCAACTTTGACAGAACTGCTCCTGAAGAGGCCAAGACTGAGACCAAGACAGTTTCTGCTGCAAAGGTAACATGTAATATCATCTTCCCCCTTGGGGCAAGAAATAAAAACAATAAACAATTCACAGGCTTTAGCTCATCCGACATTTTTTTTTTAATGTTCTTTTCAGACTCCGCCTCCCAAATGTCCAGATTGCAGGCAATATTTGGATGACTCAGACCTCAAATTCTTTCAAGGGGATCCAGACACTGCGGTGAGCGTGATTTAAAAAAAAAAAAAAAAAAATTTTTAAATACTTTCCAATGGCGCGTGAAAGCGCATGAACCCGGCGCGGTCGTGTCTCCAGCTGGACGAGCCCGAAATGCTGACTGACGAGCGCCTCTCCTTGTTCGACGCAAACGAGGACGGCTTTGAGAGCTACGAGGATCTGCCACAGCACAGGATCACAAACTTCAGGTAAAAATTCTTTAAAAAAAGAAAAAAAAAGACTATCCAGTTTCTACATGAGTACTTATAAGAATTATTTGGGGAAAAAAAATCCTTCTGCAGTGTCTATGACAAGCATGGCCATCTTTGTCCCTTTGACGCTGGACTGATTGAGAGGAACGTGGAGCTTTACTTCAGTTGCGTTGTCAAGCCAATCTATGATGACAACCCCTGCTTGGATGGTGAAGACCACGCCGCCATACGCATTCACGTACTCGCACTGGACACTTGATGAGGCTTAATTGATTTCTGTTCCCTCTTGAGGCGGCGTTCCTGCAAAGAAACTTGGTCCCATTAATGCCTGGTGGATTACTGGATTTGATGGCGGCGAAAAAGCTCTCATCGGGTTTACCACAGGTATTATTGACACTCGTCCTGTTGTCCTTTCATGTCCTGTCAGAGGGAGATGAAGTGTTTTTCCCTCCCTGTCCAGCGTTTGCCGACTACATCCTGATGAATTCCAGCGAGGAGTACTCTCGCATCTTTGCGCTGATGCAGGAGAAGATCTACATGAGCAAAATCGTGGTGGAGTTCCTCCAGAAGAATCAGGACGCCAGCTATGAGGACCTTCTCAACAAGATTGAGGTGAGGATGATTTTTTTAGACTGTCTCAAATTCTTTCTTTGTATAAATGCTGCTGGTGTTATGTAACGATACAGTGGTATTAATGCTACTTTGGAAAAAAATCAGTTTGTGGTGGTTTGACTCTTGGATATTGGGCTATTTTAGCTAATGACAAACCTGACAAAGTGAGTTTTTCTACTACAGTAATACTTTAAAACTTCTTTACTGTAATATGTTCTATGTTGCCCCGCTAGCCTAAACGCGGCATTTTAATTGCTACTGTTTGTGGACTATGAGCTAAATCAACCCATTTTTGTTCATCTCAGGGGGCGGCCATTTTGTCACTTGCTGTCAACTTAAAATGACATCACAGTTGCTCAGGTAACGACCAATCATGGCTCAGCTTCAGAAAACAGGTGAGCTGTGATTGGTCGTTACCTGAGCAACTGTGATGTCATTTTCAGTTGACAGAAAATGGCCGCCCCCTGAAATGGCTAAAAACGGGTGGATTTTGCCGCTTAACTTATATTCCACAAACGCAATATTAATCAGAATGTCGCATTTAGACTAGTGAAGGCACGTAGAACGTATTAATGGAAAGAAAATTTTGTGGTTGATGTCGCTTTAATTGAGATAAAAAGGTATACGTGCTTTTATATTTGGCGCTTATTTCTTTTTCCTGACTCGTCTAGCAACCATCTTTTATTGAAAAGGTAGCGCAACAAATCTATCACGTTTTTGTGTCCGTTTTACAAATATGGGCATGTTGTTTCTTCCCCCCGCCTTCAGACCACGGTGCCGCCGCCGGGCCTCAACTTCAACTGCTTCACCGAGGACACACTCCTGCGCCACGCCCAGTTCGTGGTGGAGCAGGTGGAGAGCTACGACGAGGCGGGCGACTCGGACGAGCAGCCAATCATCGTCACGCCCTGCATGCGTGACCTCATCAAGCTGGCCGGCGTCACGCTGGGCAAGAGGTACGACTTTGTCTGCCGCGGCGTTTCGGTCAGTGCGAGGGGCTCCGCCTTTTCAGTTGCAGCTCCTCCGAATGCTTCCGATATTAAAGTTGCAGCCTTTCTTTAAAAGAACGATTGGCGTGAAGTGCTCGCTAACGTCTGCCATTCCTCTGACATTCCCTAATGCAGCACGCTGCTGTACTGGTAGGTAGGCCTGAATGCATTGTTGGCTTTTGTGATGGGGAAAAGTTCCATGCCATTGTTTTGTATGGCTTCACAAAGTCGTTTGTGTGTACTAGCGCCATTACGCCATCTGGTTTATCATTTCAAGCCGCTCCATAAGCTGCGTGGCGCAGTGCGACGCCCACACGAATGCAACGTTATCCGAGGCCAGCGTCCTGTCCGCCTTACACAAAGATACGGAGCATTATCCCTCTTAAAAGCAGGGTTTTTATTTATTTTATTTTTTCTGGGGATCAAGCTTTTTATTCGGCTGGTGAAAGATGATGGCATAAATCACGCAAAAAGCCCATCTAGCAGACAGGATAATGGTGAAGTGATTTGCCTCCAAGTGCTTTGAAGGTGCAGGTGATCAGCCCAGTGTTGCCATGGAAACTAGTACATGCTCTTTGAATTTGGAGTCTGCGCCTTCTCACATCTCCATTGTTCACTTGAGGTCCTTTGAATTACTTGGAAAAGCTCCGATTTTACACCCATACGCCTTTGGTTCACGAGCGGTACCTTGTCTCGTTAATTGGCTGGGAGGTGTGATTTCATTATACTTAACTAATACGCTCTTTGGGCTTGCAATTGATGAAACTGTTCCTTTAACAGAATTAAACACAGTCCTCATTTAATTACTAAAGAGCAGTACACTCATACCAATTTCGATTTTTAAATTGTGACATCACACACGAGGGGGGGGGGGGGGGGGAAGGTATATTTTGCGTTTGTCCCGCTTTACTTGTCATTCTACAGCTTCACTGTGTTGCTTGTCCATGTCGCATGGCTGGATGCTTTCGATCACCGGTGTCAAACGCCGGTCCTCGCCGGTCACTATCCCGCATGTTTTAAATGTTGCCCTCCCCCACCACAGCTGATTCCAATGATCAGGATTGTCATCAAGCTCCTGCAGAGTTGATCATTTCAATCAGGTTTGTTGGAGGAGGGAACATTTTCTAAATCATGCAGCATGGTGGCTGGCGCTCGAGGACCGGAGTTTGACACCTGTGCTTTAGATGATTGCTTCATCTTGACATTGCATCGCACGACCACCAGCAAGCCCTTGAGGTCCTAAATAACAACTACTTGAGCTCAAATGGTGTTTTTTTTTGTTTTTTTTCGACCTTTGTATTTCAACCAGGCGAGCTGCCAGACGGCAAGCCATCCGTCACCCCACTAAGATCGAGAAGGACAGCAAGGGTCCCACCAAAGCCACCACCACCAAGCTGGTCTACCTGATCTTTGACACCTTCTTCTCGGAGCAGCTCGAGCAGGACGACAAGGAGAGCGTCACCAAACGGCAGCGCTGCGGCGTCTGCGAGGTGGGCCTTTGCAGCGCCAAGACCGTGGACCGAATCACACTTGTATTTGAATGCGCAAGTCTTTGCGACGTTATTTATTTATTTTTAAATAAAGGTTTGCCAATCTCCTGACTGCGGAAAGTGTGCCGCCTGCAAGGACATGATCAAATTTGGAGGAAGCGGCAAAAGCAAGCAGGCGTGTAAGCAAAGAAGGTGAGCGTGACAAAGATCACGCAACATGTTTTGGATTTATTGCGTCTACATTTTGGAGTTGCGGGAGTTGTCATTGATCGAAGATGTGCCCTCATTGAGCCAGGTGCCCAAACCTGGCCGTGAAGGAGGCCGAGGATGACGAGAACGTAGAGGAGGAAGACGTCCCCGTGAAGAGTAAGAAAGCGTCCCGGGTGAAGAGGAAGAAGCAGACTCAGTGCAAGCTGACGTGGGTCGGCGAGCCCATTCAGGTACTGGCTGCTCCTCGCTTGCTCTTGAGTGCGTCATGAACCACACTCAGGTTTTTTTTTTTTTTTTTTTTTTTTTTTTTCCAATTGCTTTCAGTGCGAGGGCAAAAAGCAGTACTACAAAAAGGTCTGCGTGAATGATGAAGACCTGGAGTTGGGCGACTGCGTCTCCGTTTCTTCAGAGGATCCGGCCACTCCGTTGTACCTGGCTAGGTAAATATTTTTAATCCATGCATTTGTGGGAAGAAAAAAAATTATTTGATCGCAGAATTACTACAGCTACAATCCCTTGTTTTTTTGGGGTTGTTTTTTTTGGGGTGTGCTTTTAAGGTGGAGTTAAATGGATTTACTGCTTGCATGTGGCCTTCTCCAAAGAGACATTTTATGCCAGCGTTAGTTTCAAAGTAGATTTTTAAAACATAGGTTTTCCAATCTGGATTAGCCTTTTAAAAAGCCTCGATAGTGGGCGCCTTGACTCACAAATTTATTTCCCCGTTCAAATTAATAGACCTGTCATTAATCCGTTCCAGCCCCCAGAATACACCAACAAAAAAAAAAAAAAAAAAAATGAAACTGTTTGAGCAATATGATTTCATGCTTCGTTGACCGTAGACGTCGCATCTTTGCCACCAGGGGCAGTATTTTGACATGCATAATCACGGACGTTTCACAGATGCAGTCATTTTTAGTTTGCTTTGCACAGAGGATAAAGAATACATACACCTGTGAGTATTGTCACTGTTCCTTTACTTGGGCTGTTATGTTTACTTTCTGTTTTCCAATGTTTCCTTGTCCGCCAGGATCACGGCAATGTGGGAGGACAACAACGGCAAGATGTTTCACGCCCACTGGTTTCTCCGCGGCACGCAAACGGTGCTCGGCGAGTCGTCCGACCCCCTGGAGCTGCTCATGGTGGACGAGTGTGAAGACATGTCGCTCAGCTACATCCAAGGCAAAGTTAACGTCACTTACAAGGCGCCCTCCAACAACTGGTCCATGGAGGTAAGTCCACCTCGCCGCTAAGGGCGGGGACGGACAAAATGGTCTCCTCTTTTGGGGTGCTCACGGCTGCTTTTGCGCTTCAGGGTGGGATGGATGTGGACGTCAAGGTGATCGAAGACGACGGGAAAAGTTTCTTCTATCAGTTCTGGTACGACACGGATTTCGCCCGCTTTGAGACTCCGCCCAAGACCGGGGCGTCAGAAGACTGCAAGTTCAAGTGAGCGCACGCATTTCTTTTACGCAGAAGTTAACGTTCCTCCGCGCTAATCGCATCATTTCCCTCTTTTTGTTTGAATAGGTTCTGCAGCAGCTGCGTGAGGATTAGAGAGCGCGAGGAGCGGGAAAAGCCTCGTGCCTTTGAGCCGCTGGACGAAGAGCACGACTCAAAGGCGCTCTATGCGTTGGCCTGCTTCAGAGGCGAGCAGTTCAGGGTGGGCGATAGCGTCTACGTGCCTCCCGAGGCCTTTAACTTCAGGTGAAGAGTCTAAGAAATGGCTATTGTTTGTTTTAAGATGCGTGGAAATACTCTTGGCCCCCCACTTTTTTTAAATGATATTTTTGTGTTTTTTTTCAACAAAAAAAAAAATATATATATTTTGGTCCTGCACCAAACTTCTTCCATTCTGCTACCATTGCTTCAAGACAGCTATGCAGTCGTTTGAATAAAGTTACCAAATAAAATCCAAGAGATAATATATTTACATTACAATTTTAAAATGGTTTTTACCAAACTTCAAACATTCAAATTGCTTCAAGACGTTGATGTCGTGGTTACTTAAAATTGCAGTCCAAACAAATGACCCCTCTGTGTATATTTCGTTTTTCCGTCAGTGTGAAAGCAGCCAGCCCGGTGAAGCGCTCCCACAGGAAAGAGGACGTGGACGAGGACTTGTATCCAGAATACTACAGGAAGTCCTCGGACTACATCAAAGGCTCCAACCAGGACGCCCCGGATCCGTTCCGCGTCGGCCGCATCAAGGAGATCTTCTGCCACCGGCGAAGCAACGGCAAGGCAGACATGGCCGAGGTCAAACTGCGACTGTACAAGTTCTACAGGTAGTAGATTGCGTTGCTCTCCTGTGACTGTTTAAAAGAATTAAATACATTTTTTTTTTTTTAATGAAATTGCTTATTTCCTCTGATAGACCTGAGAACACCCACAAAGGAGTGAAAGCAAGCTACCACACAGATGTCAATCAACTGTACTGGAGCGACGAGGAGGTCACGGTCAGCATGTCAGATGTCCTCGGATGCTGTCACGTCGAATACGGAGAAGACCTCACCGAGTCCGTCCAAGAATATTCCAAAGGAGGACCCGACCGCTTCTATTTCATGGAGGTGCAGTGTGTACATTTTATTAATAACGTCACTACGGACAATTTAAGTCAGTTTTTCTTTAAGGCGGAAGTCAACCCAAACATTTTTTTTTTTTCAAGAATATGTTCCCAGCAGGCCTACACGTCATTCTGATTAATTTTGCGTTGGTGGAATATAAATTAAGCAGCAAAATGCACTCGTTTTTAGCCATCTCTGGGGGCGGCCATTTTGTCTTCTGTCGACTGAAAATAACTTCACAATGACCAATCACGGCTCAGATTCAGAAAACTGGTCAGCCGTAATTGGTCGTTGTGAGCAGTTGTGATGTCATTTTCAGTTCGACAGAAGACAAAATGGCCGCCCCCAGAGATGGCTAAATACGAGTGCGTTTTGCTACTGAACACGTTTTTTTTTTAACCCCCAATTGAGGACTGTCCATTTCTCTTAATAAACATTCTGATATACCACCAAAATAAATAAACCCAAGTGTTTTTTGACAAGCTATGAAGTCAATTTTACACATCGCCTTTAATCTTCTCTTGCAGGCTTATAATGCCAAAAGCAAAAGTTTTGAGGATCCTCCAAACCACGCTCGCTCTGCCACGCACAAAGGCAAAGGAAAGGGCAAAGGGAAAGGTGAATAAAAAGGGACTTACTGAAATGTTTCTTATCACGGATTTCGTTGCACTTATTTTGAGTCATTCTCAAAAGGAGTCAGTCATACACCAGCGTTTTTTTTTTTCCCAAGGTAAAGGCAAAGGGAAGGCCTCCGCCGTGCAGGAAACAGCGGAGCAGCCCACTGAACCGCAAACTCCCAAGGTGCATAAATATCGCACTCTGGACGTATTCTCAGGCTGCGGCGGTCTCTCGGAAGGCTTCCACCAGGCCGGTATGAGCTCCTTCCCGCACGGTTAATCGGCCCAATCAACACCGGTCACCAAATGAGCGTCGATTTTTTTTTTTTTTTTTTTTTTTTTTTTTTTTTTTTTTTTTATTCTATTTTTTTTTTCATTGCGAAGGCATTTCCCAAACGGAGTGGGCCATCGAGATGTGGGAGCCGGCGGCGCAGGCCTTCCGGCTCAACAACCCGGGCACCACCGTGTTCACCGAGGACTGCAACGTGTTGCTCAAGCTGGTCATGTCGGGCGAGAAGACAAACTCTCTGGGCCAGAAGCTGCCGCAGAAGGGCGACGTTGAGATGCTGTGCGGGGGCCCCCCCTGCCAAGGTTTCAGCGGCATGAATCGCTTCAACTCGCGCACTTACTCCAAATTCAAGAACTCGCTGGTGGTCTCCTACCTCAGGTGTGGCAAGGCAAACACGGATTGAAGGCGGCTCGCTGTAACGACGTTGAGGAATGGCTAACGTTTGGCTTCCTGTGCTGCAGTTATTGTGATTACTACAGACCAAAGTTCTTCCTGCTCGAGAATGTGAGGAACTTTGTGTCGTTCAAAAGCTCCATGGTGCTCAAGTTGACTCTGCGCTGTCTCGTCCGAATGGGATACCAGTGCACATTTGGAGTCCTGCAGGTACATTTATCCTTATCCAGCTTGCTTTTCTGTTTTTTTTTGTTTGTTTTTGTTTTCCCCCCACCGCTTAACATCCACTATTTTACACATTGTGTGTGACTGATCCTTTTTCATTTTTAAGACAACACAGTGGACTTCAATGTATTTTAAAAGATTGCCATAAACTATTGAAAATGGCAACGTGATAAAATGCATTGGTATTTGTATATTTTGGATTACTTATCCAAGTCCTAGTTTAAGAAACAAATGGTGTTTTTATATAAGGTGAACTGAAAAATGTGAAAATACATTTTTATTTTTTTTTACCGGTTGATCATTACGATATGTTCTATCTATCAATGGGTGCCTATTCAAAATAACCTAATGCCTTACCTTGTTTGGCCATCAATGTAATTTATTTCTACAGAGTAGTGCGCACGGTAACATCAGTTGTTGTGCTTTGACCTTTTTGGAATCGGTTTTCAATTTGTTGCAGCTCTAGTTAGTTATCACTCTATTTTGCGTGGTACGTTTTTTTTTAATTGACATCAGAGAAATCTGGTTCTTCTTTAGAAGCGGTTGTTATATGTGTACTTGGTAAGTAATACGTTGTGTGCTCTCCTGTACATTGCTCACATCATCCCTTTTGAATCAGGCGGGTCAGTACGGCGTGGCCCAGACTCGCCGCAGAGCCATCATCCTGGCCGCCGCTCCCGGAGAGAAGCTGCCTCGCTATCCCGAGCCCCTGCACGTATTCGCCCCCAGAGCCGTCTCCCTCAGCGTGGTGGTGGACGAGAAGAGATATGTCAGCAACGTCACACGGTAAGTTTGGCCTCCGGCGCGCGCGCGCTCACTCTGCGTCAAATACCGCTGTAACACGGCGCCCTGCAAACAGCGGCAACGGCGGAATCTACAGAACCATCACGGTCCGAGACACCATGTCTGACCTGCCTGAGATTCGTAACGGCGCCGCCGCCTTGGAGATTTCTTACAACGGCGAGCCTCAGTCGTGGTTCCAGAGGCAGATCCGCGGCACGCAGTACCAGCACATCCTCAGGGATCACGTGTGCAAGGTGAGCAGGCGCACCGAGTTAATGTATTAGGGCTGTAATGCTACCGAGTTGAACGTGTTGCGTAACAGACGGGAAGCGGCAGTCAAGCCACGTGTCTATTCTGTAAACACCAAGACGGTGCGACTCAGCCTCTGGCGAGTCATTTCAGGGCTATTTTTGGAGTACGCCGAACTTCACTCGTTTGAAACACCATCATGCCAGCATGAAGTTTTAAAATTCTCTTTTTATCACAAAAATATGCATACTTGTCAACCTGTACATTTTCCCCGTATTTTATACGTTTTTTTTTTATCATTTCAAATTGTGTATGCCGTATGACAATTTTTTTTTTCGACCGATCTCGTCTTGCCCATTTTGGCTCTAATCCGGGAGCGTCCGTTAGCGATTCCAACTGCAAATTTCAGCCGACTTTCACGAATAAAGTCCCCCCACCTCACCGTTGAGCGATAAATACTGTCTAAGATTAAAACTAGACGCTGTGTAAGATTATATACAGAAATGTACGGGCAAATGACAATGTGTGTCGACTTTTTATATCCATTCCTTTAGTATCTGTGGCTGGTATTGGCCTAATACGGCGATTCATGAGATGGAGATGATAAAATAAAAAATGTAATGCTACTTAAGAGTGTTACTGTATCTCTAAAAACACTAATATGTATTTTTATATGTAAAGGACATGAGTGCTCTGGTGGAGGGCCGCATGCGCCACATTCCACTGGCGCCCGGCTCGGACTGGCGAGACCTTCCCAACATCGAAGTGCGCCTCAAGGATGGCACCATGACCAAGAAGCTGCGATACACGCACCCGGACAAGAAAAACGGACGCAGCGGCACCGGCGCGCTCAGAGGCGTCTGTACCTGTGCCGGAGGTGCGCACGGGCTCAAATGGCTCTTTTGATGAAATCCGCGCGATGCTAATTTGTTTTTTGTGCGGCAATGCAGGAAAGCCTTGTGATCCGGCTGACCGGCAGTTCAACACGCTGATCCCGTGGTGTCTGCCTCACACGGGAAACCGTCACAATCACTGGGCGGGGCTTTACGGGAGGCTGGAGTGGAACGGGTTCTTCAGCACCACTGTTACCAACCCCGAACCCATGGGAAAACAGGTAACAAAACAAAGACCCAAGCATATCTTGATGTCTTTTTTTTTTTTTTTTTTTTGGCACTACTTTTTCTCCATTTTAATATTTTTTTTAATTACAGGGTCGCGTTCTGCACCCAGAGCAGCACCGAGTGGTCAGCGTGAGGGAGTGCGCGCGCTCTCAAGGGTTCCCCGATACGTACCGCTTTTTTGGGAACATCCTGGACAAACACAGACAAGTGAGCAATCGCGCCGGCTTCTTGAGACGCCGTAGAGAAAGTTTGTGTTAATTGCCATCTTTGTTGTCGGCGCCTGGTAGGTTGGCAACGCCGTGCCCCCGCCCCTTTCCAGAGCCATCGGGCTGGAGATTAAGAAGTGCGTTATTGACAGAATGAAGGAAGAACAGACAACAGGTGACCATGCTTGCCCGTTACCCGCGTCCATTGTTGGAATATGTCTTGCGACTTAACATGTCCCCTGTGTTCTCCTACAGAGAATGTCAAACAAGAGAAGATGAAGGTGTCAGACTAGTGCTTCTTCTCCTCCTGTGTCCACAGTGGATATGATTTAATTCTGGGCCGGCACACGTTTACTGTTCAGAATTTTTTTTTTAAGTGTGCGTTTAATGCCTGTTAACATGTTGCGACAAATTGTATGTAGTTTTTATATGTAATATTTCAAATAAAGCTCTTATCACTTGAATCAGGTGATCGCTGGAATTTTATGACACATAGCACTTGTGATGCAAGCTCGTACCCAATTAGAGTACTTCAATTTAAGACCCAGTTTTGCTACTGAAATGACCTCACTAGGATGTTAAATGCGTCAAACTTAACGTTGTACACATGAAATGTAACGAGACACGTTAATGTAGAATTATTGATACAGCTTTTATATTGAACCTTATGTGCTTTGTTAAATTTGGCGGCATCTTAACATTAAACAAAAAAGTGGTTGTGGCGCAAATGCTACTCGGTTTGTGTTGATGCACCCAAAGGTGAAGGTTTGTCAGCTCCAATTTCCACCTCAGCATTACAAATATAAAGGGACATGAAAATTTACTTTAGTGTCTTGCCCACCCATCAAATGTGCAATTAATCAAGTAAATTGTGGCTATTTCTTAATTTCTGAGCAAAGACCCTCATCCCCCATAGGTGCGATGCCCCTGCAATCATGCCAAAAGGTAAGCAGAGCTGCATTGAGTTAGCATTAGCTTTTGATAAGCGATACATGGTGACATGGAGAAGGGTATTTGTATCCATGCATAGTGTAGAGTAGCTGACTCTTGCACGAGACAAAACTGGCTAATTTCAGCAAGGCAAGAAATGTGTCAAGTTTGTGTGATAAAAAGTCTTAACATGAAAGTGACATTGATTCTCTTTATTAACAGCCATATTTTTGCAGTGATAAAATGTGGCCTTCTGATGGGATTTTCTTGAGTCCTCAATTGTTTGATGGTCTGCAAAGTAAAACAAAACAACATGGTCAGTCAGTTCACTTTGGATTTTTCGACTATGTGCAGTGTCGACTTACTTGGCCCATTCAACATTGAGAATAAGATGATCGTATCCAAATCCTGACACGCCTATGATGGCTCTGTCCGCATCCTCGCGACGGTGGAAACTGATGAACGCGAAGCCCTGCGACGCATTTGATTTGGGTTTTCATGTTCTGCTTCGAATACATGTGGCGAGTGTGCGGCGGCTAACCTTGGACTGCCCGGTGTTCTTGTCTTTGGCCAGGTAGATTCTGGAGATGGAGCCGAAGGGTCTGAAGAGCTCCTGCAGGTCGGTCTCGCGTGTGTCCTCTGACAGGTTGGTCACGCGGATGGTGGCGTTGTCGTCGGCTACAGATGTGTTTTGGGTTATTTATTAGCAGCTTCTATCAGGAGACTTGATTTCCACCAACCCACCCACCCTTAAAACCATGACCTCACCTCTGCGGTTGGGCTGCATAGACTCTCCTCTGCGGGCACCCCCGTCCCTCAGGCTGGGGGGCACATACTTGCCAGTCTTGCTCTGTGCAGGCTGCACGGGCTCTGGCTCGGCTGATTGAACACAAAACGGACAATGTTTTACAAGGTTATGAGGAGGGTTTGCTCCTCATGACTAGTGAGTAATTTACCAGAAATTTTCCAACCCTAGCGCTGGATTGCCCTCTTAATACCTGAGCCAGCGGGCTTTTCTTTGTCTGAGGTGGACAGGCCGAGCTGTTCGGCCAGCTCCTTCTGCATGGGGCCCAGGGTGTCCTTGTAGGGACAGCGGGTGGTCCAGTGGTCGCCTTTGCAGATACGACAAGACACGATCTTCTGTCCTTTCAGCTTGTTCATGGGGTCCTCATCCTGGTCTTGGGCATTCAGATCCTGGAGGAAAATATTAGTAGGTACTCATCAGACCCGTTTGTAGTTTCGTCAGACCGGGAGCCGGTCCTCACTTCTTTGCTGGAAATGAACGTCATGAAGACGTCATCGCTGACAGTGGTGGTGGCGACATTCGGACCCGCAGCGTCAAACTCAGAGTTGCCGAATTTCTTCCAGTTCTGGAGGTGAGAAAGAAAGTTTTAACAAGTCACTTTTGCTTCATTTCCACTTCACTCTGACCTAAAAGCACACCTTCCTCCGCGCCACAGCTTTGGAGGCTTTCCTGGTCTCGATCTTGAACGTCCGCACAATCTACAAACAAATTACGTGAATGTCACTTTTTGTTTAACGGCGCTGAAAAACAAGTCCTTGTTTACCTTCAACTTCTTCCCATCGTCGTCGATTTTATACTCTGTAATAGTTTTGATGTTTCCTTTGATGGTTTCTTTGGGGGGTGGAAGCGTTCCTATCAAAATGCAAAATATCAGACATTTCCTATATTAATAGTATAATCCATAAATAAAGCACAAACTACGATTCAAACAGTGCTCAACCCTTAAAAATAATGAATATTACTCCTGGTTTTGTAAATGCTACGGGGTACGAAGAAATAGCTTTGCTTTTTCTATCATCTGAGGGAAACACTGATTAAATCGGATTTTTGTGGGGGGAGAAACGGAACTTTCATTTTAAATCCATCAAATTTAGCCCTAGGGACACTATCGCGTCAATTTAAGATGTTGGCCAGCTAGCTTCCTTCGAGCCTGCATTACGTCACAACCAAGAACATCTGTCCCCCCCTTTTTCTGCCCAACTACTTGCGTCAAATGTGCCACATTCACGTGTATTTGTGACATTGTTAAACCTCCAGACGTAAGAGGAAAAAAAGATGTGCACGCATAGCTCAGCGTCAAGCACGTGGAAACGCGAGCCGCCGAGCTTGCCCCGTCCCGTCAGCACACAGTTCCGACTATTGCGCGTTAGCATGCTAACAATGCGGGTGAGCGTGTCTTACCTTCATCTACTTCCTCTTCAACTTGGTCGGCCCAGCTAGGCTTGGAGCTGAGGGGGAGAAGGAAGTATGTTATTGGATTTAAGGGGACAAAAACAGAAATTAGACGGTCTGGGAAGAAAACACTCACTCGTCGTATTCAATCGACGGCATCCCGAACGCTCAGCTAGCTTAGCTTCAGCAACGGAAAGACCGGAACAGCGCGATAGTTGCTGCTACTGTGACACCACTTCCGGAGTATGAAATTCAGAATTAAAGGTCTTGGGTTTACGACAGTTATGTTTCCATGGCAGCGGCGTTGCACCAATGTACACGTCGGGGCAAAAGCTACGATAATGGAGCAGTAAATTATGTAATATTACAATATATTACATATATTATGTAATAATAATGTAAATTAACAAGCAAATGAAAAACTGGAGTAAATCTTGTGCCACGTCACAAATCGCGTACCACTGTGGAAACTAGTTTACAGCGCGTCTTTTATAACCCCGAAAAATCCTAAATCGAGAACTCAGTACCTCAAACGTCGTTTTCTTCGATTGAGGTTGAGGGTAAGCGGATCGCATAATGTATGTATGGATGACGGACAATTTGCGCAGTCTTCAGCAGAAACATACAACACTGAAATAATTCGAAACAAAGCCTGAAGGAAATATATTTCTTCCCTTCTGGAAAGAGCCCTTTATAAACCTTTGGGTAATATGATATTCATGTTTCAGAAATAGGCAGCACTACATTGCAACTATTCTTTATGAAAAAACAAACATAGATAGATGCATTATTAAGTTAAAACGCAATAAGAAGTGACCCACATTACATTAATACAATTTTCTATAACAATTTATTAGAACATTTTCATAATTGTACAGCCAAAAATACAATAAACATTTTTCTCCAACAAACAGTCAATGTAGCACAGTCAAAAGTGCTTAACCTTTTTTCTTCTTGTGTTTGGAGCCCTGCTTTGCACCTCCGTTGTTTTTCTTGTTAAAGGTCGCATTGCTCTTCTGGCTCTTGGCTTTGCCTTTGTTAATCTTTCCACTGAAAGTTCTCTTGCCTTCAAATTTTTTCTTGCTGCTAAATCTATTTTCGCCATCGCTCTGTTTCTTTTTGAATGGCTTTCCTCCAGGTGGCTGCTTCTTTCCAAATGTTTTCTTTCCGAAGGATTTCTTCTCTTGGTCGCCAAATTTCTTTGTCAGTTTATCCTTGTTTCGTCCTCCCGGGATTCTTCCTTTAGTGCCTTTATTTTGGCCGAACGTTTCAGAGAGCTTCCTCATCTTTTTGGCAGGTCCCCGAGGTCCGTCTTTGCTTCTCCTCCTTTTGGCTCCGGGAAACATATCTGAAGATGAAGGCTTTGGTAAGATGACCTTTCAAGAGAGCGCCCGTAGTAGCGTAACGGATACTAACCTTCATCTGGCTCCTCTCCCACAGCCTGCCGATAGTACTCTGCCTCGTCGTCCGACTCCACTGCCGCTCGCTCGTCCTGCACGCCTGGATCCTCCACCTCGCTGTCCTTGTCCTCGTCATCTCCTTTCCTCTTGATGCCTGCTAGGCTCTTCTTTCTGTTTGCAGGTAAAGTTCAAAAGCAGGTTACACACAGTGAAACCAGGCCAAATTTGAGCCATTTTCTCTCCCTTTTTAAAGTCACCACAGGATCGATTAAAAAACAAAAATGACCTGAAAAGACATGTCCTTCCATTAATACACTTAAAAAATGTATTTTTTTATTCATGGGGTGTCAGTCAAGGAAGTTGCATATTGCTACAGAAAGAGGACATGGGCGAGGGAAAAAAAAAAAAAAAAAAGTGGACATTTAAATGTAACCAGCTATATATTTGAATGTAATCACGCTGCGCTAGAGACCCGCTTTGGGAGGGAAGAGTCTCGATTCGGGACGAAACATACTTGTGCGCTTCCTTTTTCTGTTTCTTCTGAGCGACGTTCTTCTCCTGCTTCTTCCGGCGCTCCTCTTTGGCCTTGATCTGGGCCTCCTTCCGCTGCAATATCTCCTGGATTTCCTCCTCCGTCTTGGCGACTGCGAGCAGAATTTGCTTGAAAAAAAGTACGTTCCCATGGCTCCACATCCACATCAACTATCTTGAAGTGCATCAGTAAGCGTTTACTTGTAGAGAAATCACAGATTTCATACGGACGTTGTTCATCCTCTGCACCAAAACTAGCGGACAGACCAAGACGGGCCACGGAACTTACTGTTGGCGTGATACATGATGTTTCCGTCAGCCATGCCGTCTTGTATCTTGATCAGCTGCAGAGTCATGCGAGGCCCGATCTGCCCATACAAAAGCTCCGGATTAGAAGAGTATTTGCTTTTTTTAAAAAAAAAAAAACGTTTTCCCAGTGAGCGGGAGCATACTTCAGTCAAACGAATAGCGCTCTGCTCGGACGGCATGTTGCCGCGGCCCGAGTACACCTGCGGCAGCTCGGTGATGTTGTGCTCGCCGTCGTTGTCCGCTTCGCTTTCCGAAAGGTTCGCGCCTCTGGGAATGGTGGAGAAAATGGATCGGCTACAACTCGAGCAACCGAACCCGTTTCTCTCTGGATTTATCTTGAGTGTCTGTGGTCGGAATGAATCTTTCCTTAATGTGCCTCCTTACTTCATCATCAGCTCACTGATGTCCTCAAACTTGCTCATGTTGGGGAACTTCTCCTGCATCAGTTTCTTGATGCCACGGCTCATGCCCACCGGCACCACCTTGAGGCTGCTGCAGGGTGCGACAACCGAGAAAAGGTTGCGGTTGGTTTTTGGACATGTCAGAAACATCCGTGTTTCATCATGTGGGGGGAGGCCCATCAGTGCGTTTACTTTGAACATGCATCACTGAGCAGTCAAGTCCGCAGTTTGTCATCATCTGGGCCTCACCCACACAATATTGTCGCCATCCAATGAAAAGCCTGTATCTCCAAAAGGTTTTTCTTGTGGGTTTTTTTTTCTACTCTGTTGTACATTCAAAACAAAAAGTAAACAAAACAAAGTGCTTGTGAGGTACATACATCGTGACCTTGAGTGTGCGTGGCTTGAAAAGGCATGAGTAAATAAGGTTGTTGAGTCTATTAAGAGAAGTGGGCTCAACGTACTAATGGCGGAATTCGATTTCCTGCGTCTCCGGGTTGTAGTTGAGCAGCACGCACCTCTTGATGGTGTTGAGGCTCACCTGGTGGGAAAGACAAAAGGTCATTCCTCAAGAACTCCACTTTAAACCGGCACATTAAATACGTTCTGGGCCAAGGAATCAGAAAGCGTTTACTCTTGAAAAATCTTCAAAGTGCAACTCAGAAGACTATACTTTCATCATGTTAGTCAGCAAGTCCTAATAGATACAAAAGGAAGGAGATCCGAACGAGCAAGTGTGAGCAAACTTGTTTGGCGACTTAAAATACGCTTTTTTTTTTTTTTTGGATTGGCACAAGCCTGTTCAGATGCTTCTTCCTTAAAACCAAACTGACTGATGTGGCTCTCATAATACCTTGTGCACATTAATGGAGGGAAACATGTTCTGGAACATGGTGGCCATCAGTTTGATATGCATGCCGTCGGATCCGAAGTTGTTGAGGATGAGCAGCGGGTGGTGCGTGAACTGTTGCCCGTGCATCCGGTGCTTCTTCAGAGACGAGACCACGTCTTTGACGAGGGTGTACTACAACGGCGACAACAATCAGCTGATTACACCAATCCACATAAAACGCGAATAAAAAAATGAACAGTCGAGTGCATCAGTGCGTTTACTTTGAAAAACATCATTTGGAAGTCAAGTACGAAAAAAAGTGTCATCACGTGCACCCGTCCATTTGTTCTTCGCATGTGTGGGGCGCAGACAGTATTTACCTTGAGCACTTTGAAGTAGAGCATGGGCCCTTTGGGGAGTCGAGCCAGCCTCTGAAAATTACCAAAAATAAAATAGGTTGGCATGCAGATTGATAGATGGACTGTGATGCATGTATGGCAACGCAACCTTTTATCAATTGTTTACTTCCTTTGAAAAATCTTACTACAAACCATTCAAGTGTATATTGTGTGCTCTCACCATATTAACGCTGCCGGGCGTCTTGTTAAAGATGATGAAGTGTGTCACTCCAATTGGTCCAGCTACAGCTACAAAGTCTTTGAGCACGTTCTTTTTCTTGACCTGGTTCAGGTGATGATCATTAACATTTGAAAATGTATTCATGGAAGATGCAAATATGAGATAGTAACATAGCAAGTCAAACCTTTAAATGCTCTGCGGTGTAGGGCTCCATAACTCTCCTGACATCCGTGATGAGCTGAGCCACGTTTTTCCCCACTTGGCCCCGATGGAAGACGAACGAGTGAGGGACGGATCGGTACGTCTCCTCAGCCACATGGTGGGCTTCTGCTCGGGACTTTTTCTGGTTCTTGGTCTAAATCAGGGAAATAACAAATAAGCATTCTTACACAATGATCAGCTTTTATGGACGTGGAGTGGTATACAAGTGAGGCCTTTATGCCGGACAGACCTCGCTTGAGGTAACAATAGGACTACGTGAATTACAAGCACGTAACTACAAACAAACTAATAAACATGTTAATAAACATGTCTTGTTTAGTATGCAAATGTAGCCTCAAATCTCCTAAATGTAACTTTCGGCCAAATCAAGAGCTAACATGCTAGCACATGGAAAGAAGGCTACTTACCTTTGATTTGCCCATGATCACGCGAAAAGTGCAGTTGAGTCCAAATAATTTACTTCACTTTTAATATACTAAATGTACAACAACTATATCGGATGTTTTTGTTTTATTTTTACCGACGATTTACAGAACGTATCTGAGGTTTCCTTCGACATTCCGTCCACATGGTTCCACCGTGGGCTGTGCTATATACTAATATGTCCGTGTTTGCACTTATCTGGGCGATAGATGTTCCTAGCTGAAGTTAAGATAATGCAAGGCTAATTTTACCAACGCTTTGACTTTGTGCAGCCAAAGCAATATAATGTGTGTTTTATATGTCGATTAATATGCTTGTGTACAACCATATAGTCTGTTTTAAACTCGTATTCATGTTAAAAAAAAGTTAATTGTCACGTTAATAACCTTCCGGGTAATGTGAAAAATACTGTACATATGTAAAAAATACATTTTAAAGTACCAGAATGTAGAGCAAAACAATAAAATAATTTATTTGTATTTTGATTTGTATTTACGACCAAAAAAAGCACTTAATTTATCAGTAAATTACGGTAATGGTCTGTTGTCACTGATACAATCTTTAACACATTTTACACGTCGTTATTATCGTTGTTATAATAACAATAATAATAATAATAATAATAATAATAATAATAATTGGTAGTAGTTGCTTTTTGTTAAATTCCTCAACAAAACTGTACAGCTTGGTAAATACATTCGATATCAGTGGTCATTGAACAACAAAACAAATGTGATTAGACTATAGATCAGTTGCATCATGGGAATTGAAGTGTGTGTCAGCTTTTCAGGTTGATGTTGAGGGAGGAGACACATCCCACAACTCCTCCAGTAAGCATGCAGCTTGGAGGAGGTGTCATTTTGCAGGCATACATACTTTGTAATTAGCCTTCTTCATTCAACATCCTGTACAGGCCGTGACCTCTGCACACAAACAAGGGGCTGCAGGACCAGCTGCTGTGTGTCATTCTTCTCCCTCTCCCTATTCTATCCAAATTTCCCCCTGGATCATATTCTCCCAATTCACAGAGAACATCAGTTTTCAGGAGGATTGTCTGAATTCGGCCAATTGAACCAACGGTCACAGTAAGTTTTTAATTACTCAGCAATGAATGAATGTACAATATAATGTTCAATGCTTGACAGAAACTACTTAACCCGCAAAGAGTATTCATTTGACACTTTATCTGTATATCACAGTGATTATAATTCATTTCAACATGATACAATACAGATATACAGATGACTTTAGTGTCCAAAATATTTGTAATATATTTATATATATATTTTAACACACACACATATATATATATATATATATATATATATATATATATATATATATATATATATATATATATATATATATGTATATATATATATATATATATATATATATATATATATATATATATCTAATATCTCACATAATGAAATCTTTTTTCTTTCTATTTCTTTTTCACTTACTTAATTATCCATTTTGAAAAGAACTATTTTTTAACTTTTTTTGGAATATACTGTATTATTATTCAAAACATTTTAAACTCTACTCATATAGATTCACATAGTACACTGATATTAAAATCGTTCCCTCTCAAAAGAAATCCTGGGATCCACATGCGAGCTCCTCTTAAGTGGACCAAATTTGTGAAGGCTTTGTCAACATTGTGTGATTGGTGCGTTTACGACGTTGACCGTGGTTGTTGTGACAAAGCATCCAGCTGACTGCAACGTAGGGATGTGTGTTGATTCTGGACGCCTCGGTCAGGAAATTTCCGCCGCTGTTGTTTGTTGTCACTTTGCAAGGAAACATGTGGTCAGCACAAGGCATGTGGAAGTGTTTGTTAGCACTCGAATCAGTGGGGTTTTCAGATGATAAGAAAGCGTGACGCACTAAACTGACACAATTATTCCAATTCTCCTTCTTTCTTGTGTCACGTGTTGTAGCTAGGCAGAATAAGTACAGTGGAGTCATTTGAGCACCACTGGCTAATGAAACAAAAAAAGGCATGCCAGACCACTAGGTTGTTTGATTTACAATCTGTAGGGGCAGCAAATGGGGCGGCCTCCCCAGGCATCCATTAAAACTATGAACCCAACCTTGGGTAAAAGTAACC
The DNA here is from genome assembly GCF_054856515.1 of Filicampus tigris. Taxonomy (NCBI): domain Eukaryota; kingdom Metazoa; phylum Chordata; class Actinopteri; order Syngnathiformes; family Syngnathidae; genus Filicampus; species Filicampus tigris. The sequence goes on from NC_141232.1 coordinate 6,726,112, forward strand.
CTATCTGCTCAAAATCCACAGCTACACAGTGAGTGGGTTAGGAAAACAACCCTGCATTTTTTAATGTGAAGTCTCATTCCTCCTATGTAATGAAGTGTTTGGGGTTTAATCGCTACTTTGTATTAAATAAAAATACAATCAACTATAAAGACCCTTATCATGCTCTCTTTTCTCCTCCCAAGATGGAGCACACAACATTAATAGGACTGATTCTCCTTTTGGCATTAAGTCTGGACTTGCCACAAGTCAACGGCCTGAGATCCGTTAGAGAGAGCACGGAGGGGCATCCACCAAGTTCATCGGATGTCAAAGCGGGCCGTTGCTCCTATACGTTCATCGTTCCGCAGCAGAAACTATCCGGAGCGTTGTGCTTGGACACGAAGACCTCCGCCACCGCCGCCAACCAGTCGGAGGTGGCTGCGTTGCGGGCTGAGCTGAAGCGCCAGCAGGTGCAGCTGGAGAGCCTGCAGACGCTGCTGGAGCAGGAGGGCAGCTTTGTGACGGAGATGAGAATCCTGCGCAAGGAGAGCAGCGGCATGAACGCCCGCATCGCCCAGCTCTACAGCCAGCTGCTGCAGGAGGTCATCCACAAGAAGGACCAGGTCTTGGAGCAACGCAGGGTGGAGAACCTCCTGCTAAACGCTACGACGCATGTGAGCACGGTCAACCCCTGCTAATTTGCAGTTTCATATTCAGGGATTCATCTATTCTTTTTTTCTGTAGAACAAAGGTTCGGTTGCCTGTTGAAAAACTGCTCTTTCTGAAATGCCTTAAGAAGCCACAAGATGTCATAAAATTCCTGGCTAATGGGAAAGTAGTAATTGGTGTCAATGAAGTAGATCTTGGTACCAATCAGCTTTATTTACAGGCTCGAGGTCCAGGTACGGAAAAATGTGATGCTTGGGAGGAGTTAGGTTTAACCTGGGTTATTAGTGGAAGATACATAGGGGCTTCACCGAATGTATGTTTTCTTTAATTTTTTATTTTTTTTAATCAAATCATCTATAAGCCATTTATTTTCAAGGGTAATGTAAGATTAAGTTAGAATGTTAGTCACGTGTTTTGGGAATTATAGTTTCAGTTTAAACTATTAACATAGGAACTTAGAATCATTTTCGGGGGGTGAGGAGGTTTCAGTTACTGGTGACGTGGCTCAGTCTCGATACCATTCACTTCCTGGTTCCATCTAATGTGGACGCTGGAATCCCATCAGGCGCTGCAGGTGTCCAGCAACTTCAGGGAACTGGAGAAGAAATATGGCATTCTCACATCCATGATGAGCTCCCAAAGCCAATTGATTGCCCGTTTGGAGAGGCAATGCCAATGTAAGGATGAATCCCAGACTGACCCGGTAAGAAAGTATTCCGTCATATTCAACACAGCTTTTGCTTCATATCAAATTCCAGCGAGTGTGTTTTATTTTTTAGCCCGCACAGGTATCAACGGACTCCCCCAAAAGCCGCTCCAGTGTGCTGCTTAATGACAGTTCCGAAATCAGCAACGATCTTCAAAGGGGCTTAAATGCTCTGCAGCAAGACAACCCTTTGGCAACGCTTCTGATTCCCAGCACCACCGCCAGTCCTTCGACAGCCCAGCCTCTCATTAGCGTCCCTGTCACCAAGACGGCAGGCATGCACAATCTTAAACTGTTTTACAGTGTATATACACTCCCGTAGCCGAGAGTACGTCGGTAAGAATTGTTGGGCTGCTGGCTTGCTTTGTACACCGGGAACGGAAAAGTGTCTTTCCCAGCCTATATTGCTGGAAGCAGACAATTAATGATCCAAAATGTGTCACTAAGGTGAAAAATGACTGTTGACTTTTGTCTGCCTACGGTGATGTATTTCAGCGCTTGCATGAGCGGCAAATGCCGATGGAGTCAGCGACCTCCTTTGGGGAGAGCCTTATCTCTCCGGGAATGCCAAAACAATGTCAATGGCAGCGTGCACCCCTTATCAGAATGTTTGAAATTAGCGAGCTAAATAGCCTCGAATTCACCTTGGAGTGATCATTAGGCGTGAGTGTGGGAGACGTGGCTTTTTGTGTATACCTCAGCGCATTCCCTCATACCAAGCTCATTGTGTCTTCTCCGTCCTTAATGGAAGGGAATTCTGACATTGAAAAACAAAGGCTCGCGCCCGCATTCTTGTTCCCTGTGACTCAGGGCCGTGGCGGGATTGCAAACACGCGCTGGAATCGGGCGAGACGACCAGCGGCATCTACCTGCTGCGCTTGCAGAGTGCCAACCGACTCCTGCAGGCGTGGTGTGAACAGAATCACGCTCAGGGCGGCTGGACGGTCATCCAGAGGCGGCAGGACGGCTCCGTCAACTTCTTCAGGACTTGGGAGCAGTATAAGGTGACGTTCGTCATTTAAATGGAAAACGGAAGGCCTGATGTTTACAGCTAAAACCTTACTCATTTAAATGCAGAAGCCAGTCATAAATTAATATTATTTCCCACATAGTTCCAAGGATTCAGAGGTATGTTTACTTTCCTGCCTGGGGAACCTCACTCCATTCACTTTCCAACAGTCTATCGTAGAATTCATTTCTTTGTATTGACTATTTCTGATATACTGTAAATCATCCTGCAAACACATTTTGTTTCTTTATTCTTTTTTTTAATGTTTTTTATAAGACAGTCTTGAAGTGTTCAAAAAGTTGTTGATGCTCACTTCACTTGTGGACCTCACTCCCATAATATCCAATAGTCTGTCAAACTTAATTTTTGTCGCGGGCTACATTGTAGTTCCGGTTTCCCTCATAGGGCAGTTATGATATCATATAAATGTTTCATTACCTCCTCATATTACTAATTATGCAGCACACAACTAATTGATGGATAACTAGTTTTGAAATCAGAAGTCAACAATAATAGTTACTGTGATGAGGGGTTTGATAACAAAAAACATGCTTGCAATATCTCAACGTTATTATTTTATTATTTTTTACAGATGACCATCTGACATTTTTGTACAGATTTTAGCAAGCACCATGGAAGTTGACATGCTTGTTTTTGCGGGCCTCATAAAATGACGTAGTGGGCCAGATCTGGCCCCCGGGCCTCGCGTTTTTGAATTTTCCTGTCTTAATGATGTTTTTATTTGTTGTTTCAAACTGTAGTTCCGAACTATTCTTCCCTTCATAATTTCTGCGGGAAACCATGTAGGCGGTATCCCAGTCGACTGCACTCTTTGCTGGTTGATTCTTAAACCCTGGGTCACTTCACATTTGATTTAAATTTCTGTGGAAGTTGAAAGTTTAAACGGCAACCCAGTTAATCGTGCCCTTTCCTGTTTGATGCTACATAACTTTGCTACAATATCAATCAAATCGATCCTAACAACGGTTTACAGCAAGGCTTTGGGAACCTGGATGGGGAGTACTGGCTGGGCCTGGAGCACCTCTACTGGCTGGCCAAACAAGCCAAATACAAGCTGCGTGTGGTTCTGGACGACTGGCAGGGTCGGCAGGTGTTCGCGGAGTACGACAGCTTCCGTCTGGAGTCGGAGAGCGACTGGTACAGATTGCGCTTGGGTCAGTATCGGGGCAACGCGGGCGACTCGCTGTCGTGGCACAACAACAAGGCCTTCACCACTCTGGATCGGGACAAAGACGGCTACACAGGTTCACATTCCTATCGCGTCCTTACGTCTGCGGATTTGGGGGTTTATAAGTGACTTGTTGCTGTGTCCGCAGGTAACTGCGCCCACTACCAGAAAGGGGGCTGGTGGTACCACATGTGCGCCCACTCCAACCTCAACGGCGTGTGGTATCGGGGCGGTCACTACCGCAGCCGCTACCAGGATGGCGTGTACTGGGCGGAGTTCCACGGAGGCTCTTACTCACTTAAGCGAGTCCTTATGATGGTCAAGTCGATATAGTATGCTTGCATCACAGTCGTCGTGGGAGGGAATGTGAATGCGTGCCTGGTTACGCCATCAGCCTTCCCGTTTCGCTGCTTTCGAGGTCCTCCACTGACATTCACTTACTCATTCACTGTCATGACTCCGCCTTCTTTTTATTCCTCATGATTTCTGTTTGGCAATAAAAATGACCTGAGAATGCAAAAATAGTTGATCTAATTTTGACAGGCCGTGAATCACTCATTGGCCTTCGCGTCACGGTTCACATCTGTTTAAGGTTTACTGTGGAAGAGGGAGTTGACTCTCTTATCACGAGTTTGTGGGCTTGGTTATCGAAAGGCGAATTTCAGGGGAGCTTCGTCTGATCGAGGAGACGGTCGGAATCCTGAAGATGGTGTTTTCTAAAACATCGTGACACGCTTCTTCATTTCGCCTTGCGTTTTTTTTAATACCTGGAAGGATGGCGCTTTGGATGTTGGTGACCTTCCAGCTTTGGGTTGCTTTACATGGTGAGTAAAAGTTGAGAACATTATTGCATATCGCTGGCATCTGGCAGAATCCTTTTATCTCGAAAATCAGCACTTTTCAGGACAACGGCATATTTGTTGAGCCATTAATATTTCCACAATGACAACTTCAGCCCGCACAGTGGAGCGTTGTGGTGAAAGGAGGACGTAAAAAGACGGGGTCCCTTAAAACTACCATGCTACCGAAACGCCGAATGTAAATATAATTGGAAGCAGCACCGGGACAGACATTGGAGTGGTGGAAACAAAACGTGTAAATGTCTTTTCCACGTAGTTTTGTTAAGATAGATAAGCTACGTGACTGTAAAATAACATCTGGTCCATATTATTTCAAGTGACTTGTTGTGTTGACAATGACATAATGTATAAAGTAAAGGTCCGGTACCATTCAAGGCGATATGTTGTGTCGTACGTTTGGTTTGGTGGTACATTATTTGAATAAAGTTGACCTTTGCTTCTCCAGCTGTTCCGAGTTCAGAGGAACAGGATTCCGAGTTCACCCTTTTCTGTGCTGTGGGTTCCCATAATGTTTCTGATGGACCATACACCTACCCAGCCTACAATTGCACGGCCGCCAGTGATCGTTCTGACAGAAGAATGCAATTCACCATTGTTATGATGGAAACGACTCTGGAGAAAGTGGGAAGTTCTCCAGGTGAACGTTCGACTTCTACGTCACATAGACCAAAATATTGGGGCATATCCCTTTCGTCTTGTGATTCTTAAAGTGTGGGACACAAGACTAGTGGAATATCGCAGGAACTAATGTACATGTCAGAGGCAAACAAAATAAAAGTGTTAATTGTTCTTTGTGTTGCTAGTATAGATGAATACAGATAATGTTATTTAAAAGTAAAAAATGATTCCTATACAAAATATATTCTATTAGCCTTACTAGTCAAAACACAGCATTCTGATTAATATTGTCTTTGTGGAATATGAGTTAAACAGCAAAATCCACCCGTTTTTGAAAATGACATCACAGTTGCTCAGGGCTCAGGTAACGACCAATTGCGTTCGCCTGTTTTCTGAAGCTGAGCCATGATTGGTCGTTACCTGAGGCCTGAGCAACTGTGATGTCATTTTCAGTCGACAGCTAGTGATAAAATGGCCTCCCCATGTCATGGACAAAACGCAGCAAAGTCCACCCATTTTTAGCCATCTCAGGGGGCAGCCATTTTGTCACTTTCTGTCGACTGAAAATGAAATCACAGAGCCTCAGGGCTCAGATAACGACCAATCACGGCTCACCTGTTTTCTGAAGCTGAGCCATGATTGGTCGTTACCTGAGCCCGGAGCAACCGTGATGTCATTTTCAGTCGACAGCAAGTGACAAAATGGCTGCCCCCCTGTTGTGGACAAAAACGGGTGAGTTTTTTGACTAGTGGAGGCCCGTAGAACAAATGATTAAGAACAATTTTCGCCTTTAAGTGAAATTATCTTATTTTTATGTATTTGTTTACTAAACAATGTTGACCATCACCTATTACTTCTCTCCTCGCTGTGCGGTGGTTAACACACTCTGCCCATTGTCAGTTTGCCCTATAGAACATATGCACCTCAAAGTATTAGGAGTGCCTATCGACCCAGCGTCCATGAACTGCGACAGCAACACTAGTCGTGTTTGGGACACGCTCTGGAACATAACAAAGGGAGGACAAGTCACAAAAGCTCTGTCGACCGCGATCAACGGCACTCTAGAGGAGTGGAGCTCAAAACGTCAGTGCTACAATGGTTTTCCACACATAGACGGATGTTATGTGCTGCCGCCCGTGGTTTTTTACAGTGAGTAGCGCAGTGACGTGAATTGAAATTCAAAGATGAGATGGAAATAACATTTTGTTCAATTTGCAGACATACCTGATGTGAGCGCCTTTGTGGGTTCTTATTATGGTCCCTATGTGTCAGATAACAGTCTCAGTACTATTTGTCGTGTCACCGACGTGGCCCCTGTGCAAAAGCTGACGGTCAGGTGGCTGCGAGGCGGCAAAATCGAAAGTAGTAAAAGATATAGCGAGCAATCGTCGAGTGACTCCGCAGTGACCCCATTCAAAATCTCAAATTCCTTCGTGCATTGGTTGACCAAAGAAGAAAACAGAGACATTTACACTTGCCAAGTTGAGTTGGACCTGGAGCCATTCGCCTTCATCCAATACAACATTTCCGTTAACATCTCCGCTTCAAGTAAGCACACTCAATGTTTTCTGATTAAATTCCGTTGTGAAATGAATAATAGTCTATAAGTGCCCTGATTCCACTATTTTTTTCCATAATGCACAAAATGTGCAAAGGTGGTGCAAAGCTGTGCAGAGTACTATCATGATTTGTGTTTGCCGAGATTAGATTTAGTTTTATTTCTTGGAATGGCTGGTTTTCTTGTGTCTTTTTTTTCTTCCCTCCTGTGCTCGTCAACCCCAATCCTTTGCGTCTCCCAATCGGCTTCCAACAGGCTCCTCCTCGGCTTGTATTTAGTTTCCCGGTTTCTTTCAGTCTTTGTCAGATTGTTGCGGATGTCTCTGGTCATGGTTGCTTGTAGTGATGAGTGTTTTGTTTCTTACTTTCCCCCTCCCAGAAGATTGTTGATTGTTTTGTTTTTTTTCTTTTAGTTTTTCCCAGTACCCTTGCTTGCGTTTGGTTACTAAACTGCTTTGTCTCATACATCCTGCATTCCTGCCTTGCTTCAACCAAGCACATGTGTGACAGACTTCTTTTTTGTTGCTGTCCCGTGAAAAGGCCGTAACACGGAAACCCCATTAAGGCAAAAATAAAAACAATGGGAAAAAAATGGACGTTGGTATTTTTCACAGCACAGCGCTGATATGCAAATCATGTTTTCAGTTCCAATCAAGAAAGAAATTCTGAAAATGAGGAAATATTAGTAATTTCACATGACTGTGGCAAACGCTAAAAAAGTCGATTGAATAAAGTCGACCTTTGCTTCTCCAGCTGCTCCGTATTCAGAGCAACAGGATTCCGAGTTCAGCCTCTTCTGTGGAATGGATGAGACTACTTTATATAATGCCCGGAGCCCATACGCTAGGGATCTTTTTTATGGCAACCCAACCTACCGATGTATGGCCGCCAGTTTCCGTTCTGACAAAAGGATGGATTTCTTCATTCAAGTGTTGGAAGTCAATTCCACACAAGTGGCCCAATTACCAGGTGAGCATTCAATCCCTCCCAAGATTCTCACCGCTGCTACCCGAGCGTCATCCGTTTTGCTTTTGTTGCGCTACTTCTCTCTTAGGTGTGCACTGATTAACACTCTGTCCGTTGTCAGTTTGCCCTCTAGAACATTCATACTCTAAAACCTTGGGGCAGTTTGTTCACCCAGCGTCCAGACACTGCTACAGAAACATTAAAGACATTTGGGACATATTATGGAGCCTCACGCATGATCTCCGATTTGAGATGAATCTGCTGACTGCCGTCGATGGCACTTTGGAAGAGTGGAGCGCAAAACAACAATGTTACATTGATAAGTCAGACTTACGGTCATGTTATGTGTTGCCTCCCGTCGTTTTTTACAGTGAGTATTGCAACGACGCCATCTGAATTTGGGAAATGTGGTGGTGATAACATTTGGTTGAATTTGCAGGGAGTCCAGTTTTGGTGAGGGCCTATGTGGAGCCTGGTTCTGGTCCCATGTTGGAGGACAACAGTTACAGTCTTTCTTGCGACATTACCGTCATTGTCCCGGTGCAAAACTTCAACGTCAGCTGGCTGCGAGGCGACACAATCGTAAAAAGTCAGAGCTATTGTGGCCTATTGTTGGATGACACCACGGGGACCCCGCAGAACATCACCGTTCCCTTGACCATTTGGGTGAGCAGAGAAGAAAACGGAGGAATTTACACTTGCCGAGCCGAGTTCAACCTTGAGCCGGATGAGGTCAGCCAGAGCAGCTCTTCTATTAACATCACAGTTGAACGTAAGGACACTCAATCTTCTCTGATTCAGTTCCGTTGCGAAATGAATGTGGATAACTGTAAGACCCAGTCAGCTGTTGGTCACCACAGTGCTGCAAAACTGCGCCAATCCATTATATTGCGTTTTACAATGTTACTCATCCACGCCCGATCCGGAGTGGTAATCGGGACTTTTTCCGGTGCTGTTATGTTCTGTATGTTGTTCGTTGCCGCTATTCCAGCCTGCACGTTAATTTACTCCACCCTGACAATCCCTTTTTGAAATAAGCAAACAAATTGGAGTAATTTCGAAGTCTATAATAGCATTCTCGTACAGATAATACACGCAGGCGGGCTATTTTATCCAACACTGACTTTTGGGAACGAGTGGACTGAATTTTGTCAGTGGATCAAGAACCATCACATACAGCTGTAGAATTCTCAGAGTGAAGCCACTCAAGGAACCAAAAATAACGCCAGAAGCAAAAAAAAAAAGTACCGGGCTGTTGCCTCGTGGTCCCAAGTCCTCTTTAGAGTAAATTGGTCCCACAGTTTGGAGGAAAACTGGAGAAGCATAAAAGTCAAGCTGCTTCAAATCCAATGTGAAGTTTCCACAGTCAGTATTTTCAAGTTTGGGGAGCTGGTTGGATTTAAGATTGAATTGTGTAACCAACTACGGTTCGAGAATAGTTCCTACCATCTATCACCAGCTTAGTTGTTGCTGGGCCGTGTGATTTTTCAGAAGTGCATGCTTCAATGTATCATATACAGTAACTGTTTCATTGACGTGTTGGATAAAGATGACCTTTGCCTCTCTAGTTGTTACAGATGGACAGAAACAAGTTTCCAATTTCATCCTCTTCTGCGAAATGGATGACGTTGGTTTGAATTGGGGTTACACCCCTTGGTACACAAAGAACAAGCTGTACTTTTGTACGGCCGTCAGTGAGAATTCTAATAAAAGGATGAGGTTCTTCGTTTATGAGATAGACGTCACTCCCCTGCAAGCGGAACAATTACCAGGTGAACGTTTTATCGAGTGATTCTCAAAGTGTGGCATGTGTACCACTAGTAAAGCATCACTAGTTCAGTTGAATTTAACTCCTAAGTTGAATACATTTTAACACACGTCTTTTTTTGGGTTTTTTTTCAAGAATATGTTTCCAGCAGGCCCACTAGTCTAAACACGGCATTCTGATTAATAATGCGTTTGTGGAATATGAGTTAAGCAGCAAAATTCACCCCTTTATAGCCATTTCAGGGGGGGGCGGCCATTTTGTCACCTCTGTCGAATGAAAATGACATCACAACTGCTCAGGCCTCAGCTGACGACCAATCACGGCTCAGCTTCTGAAAGCAGGTCAGCCGTGATTGTTCGCCTGAGCCCACAACCGCGTTGTGATGTTCAGTCGACAGAAGTGACAAAATGGCCGCCCTTGTGATGTCATTTGCAGTCGACAGAAGTGACAAAATGGCCGCCCCCAGAGATGGCTAAAAACGGGTGTAGTAACTCTAAATCCACAAACGCAATATTTATCAGAATGCCCTGTTTCAACAAGTGGGCCTACATAAAACATGTCCAATTTTCTGGTTGCCGTGGGCTACAATTTTCCGTATCTAATGGTCTCGTGCATCTGTATTGCGTCACGTTTCCATTAGACTTAAATGTCAACGCCGTGCCTTTGAGTTGTGATGCTTGTCTCTTCGGCGTGCGCTGATCAACGCGCTGTTTGTCCACTGCCAGTCTGCCCTCTAGCACATTCGCACTCTAAAACCTTGCAGAAGTCTGTTGACCCAGCATCCAAACGTTGCGACACCGACATTCATCGAGTTTGGGACACGCTCTGGAGAGGAACAAGAGGAGGCCAGTGGATGATACAACTGCTGACTGTTGTCAATGACACTTTGAAAGAGTGGAGCACAAAACACCAATGTTACAGTGATCAGTCAAACTTAGCGGAGGCGTGTTATGTGCTCCCTCCCATCATTTTTCACAGTGAGTAGTGTAATGATATACATTGAAATTGAAAGATGTGATAGACATAACACCTTTTTGAATTTGCAGAGGCTCCTGTCGTGAAGGCCCATGTGGAGCCTGATTCTGGTCCCATGTTGGCGGGCAACAGTTACACTCTTATTTGTGACGTCATCAACGTGGCCCCTGTGCAAAACCTAACCGTCCGGTGGCTCCGAGGCAAAAAAATCATAAGAAGTCTCAGTTATAGTGACCGATCATTGGACGATACCGCCGTGACCCCGCGGAACATCTCCGATTCCTTGAGCATTTGGGCGAGCGGAGAAGAAAATGGAGAAGTTTACACTTGCCTAGCTGAGGTGAACCTGGAGCCGTATGTGGTCAGCCGGAGCAACTCTTCCGTTAACATCACGGTTGAATGTAAGCGCACTCAATCATTTCTGATTCTCTTCAGTTGTGAAAAAGGGGTTAACCAATGGAGTAATCGATCATTGACAACAGCCTCTCAAAATATCCTCGCCTTTACTTTTATATTGATTTTCAAATGGTATCACTCTGTGTCCGTTTTTTTCCCTTGTCAAGCCTTCTATGGCGGCATTGCACAAAGAAAAAGCAAAGCACAGAGCTGGAGTCTCAAAATATTTGCTGATATCATGGCATAGTGACGGTTTTGGGTTCTTAAAATTTTCTTGGTTGTACCTGGCTTTGGAGGCATACATTTTGACAGTGCAGTTATGCTTTGAATCTTGTTTCTTTTGCAGTCTCGGAAAGCAGTCCGGTCCCTGTAATCAGCGCAGGACCCGTGGCGGTCATTTTGGCGTGTGTGTTGGTGTTGCTCGTGATCCTCACCCTGATCTTGAACAGGAAGAGAATGGGCCGGTACAGTTTCAAGGGCCGAAACAACGACACCCCCCCACGAACCAACGCCGGTGGGAACGGGTTCGCCACATAAATGCTGCATACACTTGACGCCATTGCGCAATTTGTTACTGCTTTCGATGTCCTCCACTGGCATGCACTTACTGACTTACTGTCATGACCCTGCCTCATATTTGCACTTTTCATGTTTCTATATTACCGGTATGTCAAATTTAATAAAATTTCCCCAAAATGCTGAAAATATAATTTATTTTAAAAAGAGGCAGTGAACTATCACCGATTGCCTCACGGCTCGCATCTGTTTTAAGATTTCCTGTGAATTAAGGCGTTGACTCCCTCGCTGACTTGTGCAACTCAAGCAAACCAGTCATTTCTAGAATGAGATTCTCCAGCGGGCTGCATCTGACTGAGGAGAAGCTACTAATGCTGAAGATGGTCATCGTCTAAAATAGTGTGAAACTCTTCTTCACTTTGCCTTCAATTTGTAAATGTACCTGTAAGGATGGCGCTTTGGATGTTGGTGACCTTCCACCTTTGGGCTGCGTTACATGGTGAGTAAAAGTCACGTTGACAACATTATTGCATATCGCTGGCATCTGGCAGAATCCCCGTATCTCGAAAAGCAGCACTTTTCAGGAAAATGGCATGTTTGCTGAGCCATTAACATGACATAAAGTGTCAAAATAAGGGACCAGAAATGTAGTACTGTGGTGGAAAAAAAACAACTACTCAGGTACTGCATAACTGGTGAGTAACCCAAAATTGGACATAATTGTTTTTCGCGGGACAGCGACATTATGATATGATATCATATACAATTCAGCCACGATAAATTGTCTTATATTGAGTGTCTTTGTTTGAGGAACAGCACAGATTACATCAAAAACCGCAACGTGTTTTCTCAAATTCAAAGTGGAGTTCTTATAGGTTGAAATGCGGACGTTTTTAGGTCGAGGCAGAGACAGCGCGTGACTTTGCTGTTCTTCATAGTGTGTAAGGTAAACATACCTTGATTAAAATTACTTTAGTCATTGTAATGGGTTCATTGTAACTGGTTACTACCCACCTCTGGTCCTTGCTATGCGTATGTGCTACTCATCCATAAAGTTTCATAGAAAGCAGTGATCAACTAATGTCGTGTTTAAATCTGCTTTTAAAATGGTATAAAATTCTGCCATCACCATCTATTGTTAGTGAACGGTTCCCACCATGGACAACGGCTTACTTGTTGCTGGGCTTTATGAGTTATCAGATGTTGCATGTTTCAATATCTCCAATGACTATTTTTGTGGGACATAAAATGGATTAAATTGATCTTTGTTTCTCTAGCTGTTCCGGATTCAGAACATCAGGATTCTGAGTTCATCCTCTTCTGTGATTTGAATGCCATCATAGCTTTCAGGACATTTCGCCATCTCCCATTCTACAAGTGCACGGCCGTCAGTGAGCATTCTGACAAAAGAATAAGACTCTTAAATCACGTGAGGGAAGTCCGTCCCACACAAATGGAAAGTTCACCAGGTGAATGTTTGACTTCTACACCACATGGACCAAAGTATTGAGGCACAACCTTTTCATGTAGTGATTCTCAAAGTCTGGTACATGTACCACTAGTGGAATATTTGCGCAATTACACTTCATCTAAAAAGTGAAATAGGCTTGAAAGATTAAAAAAAAATGTAATCATTAATTTTCTAAAAACATTTTCAAACAAAAATGTGGCAACAAAATGACTTTTTTTTTTTTTTTTCAAGCAACAAAGCCTTTACCCAAAGGTGTAGAAAAAGTGCTGTCATTCTTGAGCCTTTGAGTACTTTGATGAAAGCATTTCACAGAAATGTTATAACATTGCCCATCAACCATTTGAAATTAAAAGCTATTATTCTGTCGTATAAATATTTAAACATATTACATAAATATATTTAAATATATTTATTAGTCTGTGTATCTTTAATGAGTCGTATTATACTTGAACATCGAGACTTACGCTTCAGTTTTGGGCATTTTAAAAAAAAGGAAAAAAAAGAATATGAACCACTACTGACCACCACCTATTGCTACTCTCCTCGCACTTGCACTGATTAACACGCGCTCTTTTTCCAATGTCAGCTTGCACTCTAGCACATTCGTATTCTCCAATGCCGGAAACGTCTGTTGACGCAGTGCCCAAACACTGCGACGGCAACATTAGTGGAGTTTGGGACGCTCTCTGGAATGGAACAAACGGAGGCCGTTCTGTGAAATCTCTGCTGACCGTGATCAACGGCACTCTGGAGGATTGGAGCTCAAAACATCAATGTTACATTGATATGTCGGACTTAAACTCATGTTATGTGCTGCCTCCCATCTTTTTTTACAGTGAGTAGTGCAATGACATGAATTGAAATCGGAAGATGTGATGGAAATAACAGCGTTGTTTTGAATTTGCAGGGACTCCAAATGTGAGGGCCTATGCTGAGCTCGATGGTCCCATGTTGGCCGGCAACCGTTACAATCTTATTTGTGACATCATCGTGGCCCCTGTGCAAAACCTAACCGTCAGGTGGCTGCGAGGCAACAAAATCATAAGAAGTCTCAGCTATAGTAACCGATCATTGGACGATACCACCGTGACCCCGCGGAACATCTCCGATTCCTTGAGCATTTGGGCGAGCGGAGAAGAAAATGGAGAAATTTACACTTGCCAAGCTGAGTTGAAACTGGGGCCGTATGTCGTCATCAAGAAAAACTTTTCCATGAACATCATCGTTGAATGTAAGGACACTCGATCTTCTCTGATTCGTTTCAGTTGTGAATCGAATGTGTATAACATTAGGGACACATGCACCTTGACTGAACCTTCCAGATTTCAAGTGTATTTTCAATGACTCATTTTGTAGTAGCCCGAATAGTACTTCAATTCAGATATCTAAATGTATCAACGTGATAACACATTTATAATTTTATTTATAATAGGAACTATGATCGTTATGAGATGAACACTGATCATTATTGTTATACAGTAATTATTATCATAGTCTTGACTGATTTGATTGTCTGGTAATAGCGATAATAGTGAAAAATAATGGCCGATTTATGCCGATCTTTTATCTATTGTAAAGGTAAACAAATCAGACAAAGCATTGTGAAAGAGTAAAATGTTCGGCCGGTAATCCATGCAATCCTTTATTGAGTGTTAAGGGACCAAAAATAATATCTGATTAATATTTTAATTAATCAGATGATTTGTCAGTTATCAGAATTTTATCCCGCCAAATAATGGAATCGGCATCGGCCTTCAAAAAAATGCTTATCGGTCGGGCCTCCATTATTGTAATTATTATTAGATCATTATATGAGAATTCTTGATGATCAAGTATCATGGTTTAACTGTACATTATTGTTGTATTTGATAATCAATATTTAATACTCAAGGATTATATGAGAGTTATACTGCTCAGGTGTAGAGCCTCCACTTTTGATCTTTGCCATTACTGGTAGCCTTTTTTGGTGTCATTGCAAATAAATGAATAAATAGATAAATAAATGCAAAGAAAAAGCAAAACACAGAGCTGATGTCAAGCTCAGCGATGGTTTGGTTGCACCTGATTTTGGGGGCATCATGGGCTGTGCAGTCGCGCTTTTAATTTTGTTTCTCTTGCAGTTCCAGAAAGCAGTCCAATTCCCGTTAGCAGCCCGGTCCCAGAAAGCAGTCCGGTCCCCGAAAGCAGTCCGGTCCCCGAAAGCAGTCCAGTCCCCGAAAGCAGTCCCGTCCCGGAAACCAGCCCAATCCCGGAAAGAAGTCCGGTCCCCGGAAGCAGTCCCATCCCGGAAACCAGCCCGATCCCGGAAAGAAGTCCGGTCCCCGAAAGCAGTCCGGTCCCCAAAAGCAGTCCAGTCCCCGAAAGCAGTCCCGTCCCGGAAACCAGCCCGATCCCGGAAAGAAGTCCGGTCCCCGAAAGCAGTCCGGTCCCCAAAAGCAGTCCAGTCCCCAAAAGCAGTCCCGTCCCGGAAACCAGCCCAATCCCGGAAAGAAGTCCGGTCCCCGGAAGCAGTCCCATCCCGGAAACCAGCCCGATCCCGGAAAGAAGTCCGGTCCCCGAAAGCAGTCCAGTCCTTGTGGGAGTCATTTTGGCATGTGCATTCATGTTTCTTGTGGTCCTCGCCGTGATTTTTATCTGCTTGAACAGGAAGCGACAGGGCCAGTACAATTTCAAGGTCAGAACTGACAACATCCCCCTTGGAACCAGCCACGATGGGAACAGTCTCGCGACATGACTCTCTTATTAAATAGCACCAGGATTTAACTAATGAGACTCTCAACATGGCGATGCAACTCAGTGTGCTGAGACTGGGTCAGGAGGAGTGGGCCGGGCATTTTGTGAGGAGGCAAGGTTCTTTTTTTTTATAAAACCAACTACAACTACATCCTCATAGAAAGCATTGTTCAGTCATTTTATTTGCATCAAATGTTTGAAAGCCCTGAAAAAATAATAAAATAAACAAAATATTTGTTCCACGCTTCCATACTTCTGTACAAAAACATAAATGAAAAAAAATAGTACATTGTTGTGTCCAGATTATCACACTCCAGCCACTCTGGGCAGTTATTCTACCGTTTTTATACGGACGCCTAGCGCCCTCTATTGGCACCTTTCTGTTACAACTACCATTTCGACACTATCCCTTTCAAACACCACATACATCGTTTTCTCTTTTTTTTTTTATCACCACATCCATCGTACTGAGTTAGATTTGACAAGACTGACGTCATAAGGGACAGATTTGCTTTGAAACCAATCGGGTTAAAAGAAACTCCCGTTACACCATCGACTTCAGTCGTGCTGGGAAGTGATTGGGAAGGCTTTGGGATAATTAGACTGACTTCAAATCTGATCGGACATAATAAAACCAACTAACATTCACATATACTTTCTGCAAGCATTGAGAGTCAGAGCAGGTGTCCCCAATGTTGTGTCCGGCGCGTGTGTGAGCCAAGTGTCACGTGACGCTCGACGTGCGCGTCAACGCACAGCACGTTCGAGGACGCGCGCGCCGGTGCAGGCGGGACGTGGCCTTGCAGTCAAACTGGAGTGCGCTGTCTCTTTAAGGTTGCAAGGATTTGGGAGTGACGCGGATATGAAACCCAGTTGAGTTTATCCTTCTTTCCTTCGCTATGAAAAATATTTGGACGAACTAGACGAACGGCTGTCAGACGCCTTTAATTAGCCAATTATGTTACCGGTTTACGTGGCTTGCTGAAGGAAGCGAGCGACGCTGCGGAACGGCGACGACGGGCAGAAAGTGCTCCCTCGCCCGCCTTTGGGGGATTATACTCGGAGAACTTTGGAGAAGTTCTTTGTATTCGGGGCGGTCGAGAGGGCTTGGCCAGCGGGCTCAACATGGACTGGGGCACCGAGCTTTGGGTGAGTCACTACCGAATAAGCAACGCGGGCCGGGAGGACTCTTGCTATCTTTTGGGTTGTGTTTCGTTAGCTGCTATTCTTGTTTTAATTACTCGGGATGGTGCGTTCAAGGTCAACGATTGGGGAAATTAGTCCACGTTTGCACGTTGACGGGCCACTTTATTAGGTACACGAGATGCAAAAACCAGTGTCGGTTTTGGTATGTTGGGAGGTCGTGCAGGTTGTACCTAATGTTTTGTCCGAACATCACTTGCGGTGTGATTGTACATCAAGGTTGTCACGTCACCTCTTTCAAATGTCTTGCGATTAAAAGCTACTCCGTGCATGCACCTTCATGGTGTCCCGCAGGGTTACGTTGTAGCCATTGGGAATAGTGTGTTGTTTCCTTGTTGACACTTGGCTTCCATAGAGATGACACCACATGCACAAGTGTCATTTTGATTTCAAAACAACGTTTATACATTCATCATTGACATTCAGCTGGGAACAATGGCAGAAGCTTACATGGTCATAAATCAGTAATTCAATAATAGTCGTTGTTCTGTGCTACCAGACATGTGACTTGCTGAATTGAGTTTTATGACAGACACTAAAACAATTGCATCTAAAGGCCAGTTCACAACTGTGATTGTGCACTGTACTGTTTTTGATTGTTGGAAACTGGCACCATAGTCCTCTTGTAAAGTGAACTCAAACTGTCACCATCATAAAATCTTTATTAAAGGTAGAAAATAAATTAACTACTGTGTAATGGAACTAGCCACCACTGTGGTAGGGCTGAACAATTAAAAAAAGTATTGCGATTTAATTGATATGCGATTATTTCCTTTGATTTGATTAACTGTTCAAACCTGCAACGTACTGACCCCTTGATGTAGCTATAATGAAGTGGAGACAAGGATGCTTGCTGAAGTCCAGTGAATGCTATGTTTGCGCGTGCATAGAAACATGCTCAGCTGCCACAGAAGTGTAAAAATAAGTTAAACGCTGAGAATTACTACGTATACCTGGGAGATGGGAAACACACCTTCTTAGCAATGTATTGCTTCAGTCACTTTTGTGCATTCAGCATGGGTTGAATTCACACTCTGTGACGTATAGGTGCAAAACGGTGGTCTGGCAACCCGTCCGGAGTGTAATCCATCTTTCGCCCAAAGTCAAGGTGTTGCTCCTCCCGTTGCATAAATGCTTAAAGCATCGCAACATAGATGCTATTTAGTGTTAGCAATAAGCTAGCGGACTGAAAGGCTCAGCTATGTGGATGGTTTAAATGCGCGAGGGCTCATTCTTTTTGTTTTATGTTTAGTTTGACAGTAAACTTGAACTGGAAGTGGCAATGAAAAACGAAAGCATTTTTTTTTCGCAAGAATTGTTCGCAAGTCAGAGGAAAAAAAAAAAAAATCAGCAGAATGGTGGCTCCTATCTCGAAAATAGCTGAGTCAGATCTAAAGGCACCACTATTTATGCCCTGTATCCATTTCCATTTGCAACTCAACAGGGCCTAAAACTACAACACATATGGCCTCAAAGCACTTAATAGGCACTCTTTCTCTTGCCCTGAGTGTTACGTTGCCACACTTTTTTGGTACAATTTTTCCACACTTATTCCACAAAGTGCATTCTTTTAGCTGGCGGTCAGATAATCGGTTCCGTCAGCATCAGGCCGCTGCAGCGATCGCAGCTTGTCAGACGACGACACAACTAGTCGACCAAATGCTAAGCGCATATGTGACGTCATGGAGGCAACTTGCACATGCACGTTCTCTGACAGGCCGAATTGCATTGAAGAGATAAAGACTGGGAGGCTGCAGCCTCATTACAGTGTTTCCCCCCTCGGGCCACGTTTCCCGTCCCTCTTTTTGTTCTGCGTGCTTGTGCAACAGCCTAATTAGTTTTGCCCTACTTTGATTGGACGGTGTAGCACCAGTGTGAAGAGGAGGTTCTTTAACCCTCTTATTTGCAATATTTTTCCTCTGATCTCAGCCCCCAAGTAATCGCAAATAATTATAATGAGTGTCAATTATTTGTATTTTTTTTTCTGTTCACTGTCAGGCTTGGTCCCTATCACCAGCGTATAATGGGTATCCACTACACCTTGCTAAAGGTTTATAGCTATGTGGTTATCGAATGCATTAGCATTAAGCTAGTGGATAGCCCTAAATCACTAACTCCTTAAGCTACAATAATAGTAGTGTTAGTCATTTTTTGCGGAGGATGAAGACCATATGTCCGTGGGTATTGTTATATTGTTTGTCTACATGTGTCGCTTCAGCATTTGAATATACGTTGCCAAATGGTTATAATACGGCGACCGTCTGTGCTGTTTTTGTTTTGCGTGGTGTGCTAGCATTAAGCTAGCGGCGGTACACAGCATGTCATTCTCACTGTTTTACCTTGAGTTTGACATGAAACCCCAATTGGTAGTGGCAATAAACTGCTTCTAGCCTCTTTTTTTGCCAAATTGTTGATCAGCTGAGTGATCTCTCGTATCCTGAAATACTTGCAAGTCAGGTCATTCATACCTCAATGCACCACTGTACATGAAATAACACTGCGCTAATGTAAACAATACGCTGACATAAATAGTCAAATGAGAGGTTTTATGATGGTGAGAAATCAATTCACTACCTGATTTGCTCTTGGGAAAATGGTTTTGAAGAACGACTAGGAAGTCCACCGGCACCATGGAACGGATTGCCTTCCACTTGGGGAGGTTGCCCCGTCACTGGCTCTGTGACTGTTTACCTCGACACTCACTTGTTTGGCATCTGTCCACTGATCGCAGTTAATCCTGCTGCTATTTAAAGGTGCGCGGTGTGCAAGACCTGTGCGGCGGCTCGTGCTAGCATGTCAGCGAGCGCTAACAGGGCCTTCAGCGGGGAATGCATATAGATTGCCGTGTCTTGATGAGCTTGTCAGGTGATTAGCGAGATAGTTGTCACACAAAAGATAGTTGTCACACTAATTGTTCCCCCACATTCACCGCTAAGTCATGTGTTTGAGGATCAATCTGTACTTGTTGCCCTCTGAGAATGAACTTTGAGTGAACTCATCAGTGAGGAATTGCTTGAATTGTGGAAGCTTGTTTTGCTTCACTATACACTTAAGTTTGTCTCAAACTTTGTATTTGGTAAGCAAATGCTGCTCCTTTTTTATTAGATTAGTTTTAAAAGCAATCATGTACTACTGAGTTGACAATACTGAGTTGTATCCAATTTTGTGTCTTTAAAAATGCTCATTTTTGCTAATCAATATATGTTTCTTATTGTGGTAGGAGTATTTTTTTAACACAGAATTGTTTATAATATTTTGCCCCCTTTCATGTAGCTAATTGTGTAAACTAGAGCCGCAGCTAACGATGATTTTAAGAATCCATTAATCCGTCGTTTTTGTCAATTTAATCGGTGATCCTAATCGTGATCATTCAAAATAATTGGGATTATTATTTTTTTTCATCATAGTGCAATTTTTCTTGTGAAAATTTGGGGGGTGTTTTTTTTTTTTTTGTGGAGAGGTGGAACAAATTAATCACATTTCTATTCATTTCAATGTGGAATGATGATTTGAGACGTGTGTTTTGGGAAGTAAAGCTGAGCAGTATTATGTTTGTAAAGGCAGAATTTTTGGACAAGTGAATTGGCAGACCTATTGACCCTCGAAACTAGATCCTTGCACCATTTCCTTAGTATGCTGTGAAATGTGTTGGAAATGCCCAGGATATTTGTCTAAAAATAATAATCTCATAAAGTTGTGACACACAATGATGTGGCTCTGTTGTCCAGAAATGTTCCAGACAACACAATTACATGGACCATGAATAAATAGCACCACGTGTTGATGTTTCATGCTGATAGCTTCAGGCGGACCGACCGGTCAGCTGACACTAAAATCGGGCATTACGGATCATCCGCACAAGTGGCCTCCTTTTTCGTTTTCATTTTTAGCCCTCTCAGCAAGCTATTCACTGTACCTACCGTGGCGCAGCATTACCACAGTGGGGCGGGTGAACAAACGTCATTGTCAGTTTGATGACCTTTTGTTTTGGGCCAGAGTCTTTAACCTTTTACTCTGCTCTGTAATTAGTCAAAATGTCGTCTCCGGAAGGGCGGAGAAGGACTGCGCCCGACTTGTCGTGGTTCCCCTGTTCAATTTCCCACCCCCCTTCTCTCGGCCAACTCCTCCTCGATCCAATCACTCGACGCAAATGAAGCCCGTGAATGTCCCGCGAGAGAGAGCATCAGCAGTCTCGTCACTCAATTTTGATCGGCTTGTCTGAGCGTGCCCTTTTTATTACGGAAATCCAATTCCAACAGGGAGAGAATGTTGAGTTTCGCTGCTGACATGAAGCGCAGTGAACACGTCTTATTTTGCTGTATGCTACATTTGTCGGCAATTGGCTCTTGTCATGCGTCATAAAGTGGTTGCATTCAATGAGCGGCGTCCTCATTACAACAATATGAAAACAGTATAATCCGATGAGTTTAAAAAGGTCACGATGAGTGTCTTGGTTGTGTTATTGTAGACACGAATACACCTTTGTTTGTGTAAGTGTCTTCCTCACACATTCCAAAACCATGCACGTTAGATTCATTGAATACTCGAAATTGCCCTGCTGGGTTCGGCTTCAACCTATACGCGAACCGAATGAGCATAAGCACTGTAGAAAATGGATGGATATATGGTATATTGGCATGAAATAATCGTGTAAATGGCAAGAAAGTGTTTGACTTGAGGTATCCTTTAACAAAAAGCTTGGTTGTCTCTATTTGTAGTGGCTTTAAAAGTCAATTGCACAAAAAACGTAAAGCAGAAAAAAAATAAACTAAGTATAGTAGTATAAAGTAATATGTTAAGTAAGCACGGAAGCATATAAAAACAAATGATTTAAAAATGCCACTCACTCCCCGTTAGCTACGCTACAACAAGCCCGGTCGTTTGCCGTACCGCGACAAGTTATACGACAGTAACAACGCAGTGCCGTAAAGCGTCTTTGTTGGTGCGCGTTGTCCGACTGTCATGATGAATAAAGTTCTCGCTAGCACGCAGTTGTCATCTGCGTATTATCGGACAAAATAACGTGACCAAAAAAAAAAGCTTCACTTTACATCGCTGCCGCGTGCATCTATCAAGGCTAGGCGATTAGGCTAGCTAGCCGAAGCTAGCGACATGAGGCTAACCTCGATTCATGCCGCATTCTCCAATCAATTTATTGATTTTTTTCACCTCGCATCATCCTGTTTGTGTCGGGTTATTTCGGTGATAAAAATCTTTCGGTCTGGAACAATGAGTGAAAATTTAAATAAATAAACAGATTTCTGAAGTTAACCAGATGCCCATATTTGTTAAAATGCCGACTATTGCCGCTGGTCTATCCTTAATTATCACCCCCGCAAATGTTTAAAGAAAAAATCACTTTTTTCTTTTTTCTTTTTTTTTTGCTTTAGTAACTGCTGGTTTTTTTTTAATCGCGTTATAATAATGACACATACTTTGTGTCGTTGTTTTATTCCAGCATCCGTTAACAACCAGGCCTTTCCTCTCATGGTTCTTGTGCGTCCTAGCGACTTGTGTGGTGCCCACGTCGAGGTTCCAAGTCACCAAATATGGTTCCTTTCTCTATAAATGGCGACTATTTGGACATTTGGAATGCCGCTGTTGAAACGGACACGAGGAAGTGCTCGAGTCAGTTTGTGGTATAGGCTTGTCATGCGGGCGTCAACCTATAATTGCGCCAGACTTGGCAACATCTTGCTACATTTATCAATGGAATATTGGACAAGCAGCTGATGCAAACTCATATTCATATGCGTGTTTAACTGTAACTGTGCTACATGCGGTGGGAATGTCTGCCGTGTAACATGAAGCAAGATTCTTGACGGCATTCCAGCCAGTGCAACATTAACTCGACATGATTCACTTCCTGCAGCGTCTCTTTTCCCTAATCAGTCCCTCGTGCTCTATTTAAAACGTTTTTTTTTTTTTTTTTTTTTTTTTAGGACCGATGTGACGTCATCGAGAAGCACACGCACTCCGGGATAGAGCTGGTGGAGAAGTATGTGAAATTTGTGAAGGAGAGGACAGAGATCGAGCAGAACTATGCCAAGCAGCTGAGGTGGGCCTTGTCCTTCTCATGAATCATCTGTATCGAAGTGTGTGCGTGTGTGTGCGTGCGCGCGCGCGCGTGTGTGTCCGCATTTGAAGGGGCTGTTTATGGCATGTTTGTCTAGTCCCATGACTCTATCGGAACACACTGGCCTCATTCTGCAGCTGCAGTCCCACTGCCTCCCTCCTTATGCTCGCTGCTCCCACTCGCTGAGCATGCGCTGGGGAAGTGGGAGCAGACGGGCGCATGACACACGGGATATGGTCAGAGGAAGAGTGAAATGAGGACGAGCAGCACCAGAAAGAGGACATGCTTTTTAAAAAAAATTATTTATTTATTTTTTATAATAGTATACGGTGGTTATTGTGGCCACTTGATGAGTTTCTGCATGATGTCATGCAGCTTTTACTGTCATTCACCCAAACGCCCTTATGCTGCGTTTGCAGTACCATGCACTATCCATAGAAATGATACATAAATGGACAGAAGTATTGGGACACATCTCAGATGTTGGACTAAGGCGCTTATGCCGAGGTTGAAATGTTCTAGAAGTCATTTGATGACGATGTCCTTCGTCTGCCGTCATCACTGTCTTCCATATGCTGTTCATTTGAGATTCTTAAGTAAAAGCTAAAAGGGTTTTTTAGTCATTCATATTTATTTCACACAGTTTTCTTCCAAACTGGAACGGATGAATTGGCTTTACATTATTTCCCTATGAGAAATATCGCTTTGGTTTTTGTACGATTCACTTTTAGTCCGGAACGGATTCATCACGAGAACCAAGGTTCCACTGCAGGTGCGATGGCAGGGCGTCCCAATACTTTTGTCCAACATCTCCGCATCGTTTTTAAAAAAAAACATTTTTTTTTTAATGCGCTTTTGTCTTTTCTCAGGAATCTCTCAAAGAAGTTTAACCTAAAACGGATCGGCAAAGACGAGCCAGACGGCAGGTGAGCGAACTTTCCGCGATTTCAAATTTTCCCTCGTAAACTGCACACCGTCAATACACACGCACGTTGACATAGCGTATGTAATGTAGCACCGTAGCATGCTGCCTGAGAGAGTTGAAACGCAGAATAAGGAAATCACGAAGCCCTTATCACGACTTCCCTTTGAGTGTGCGCGGTGTTATCTGAAACCGTCGACACCGCGCTCCTGATTGCCTCCCCTCGACGGTTAGGCTCACCAGCTACCAGTCGTTTGTGGACATCTTGAACGAGATGAACGACTACGCGGGCCAGAGGGAGCTGGTGGCCGAGAACATGCTGATGAACATATGCGCCGACCTCACCAAGTACCTGCAGGAGCTCAAGCAGGAGCGAAAGTCGGTGAGCGAAGCAAGATGGCCGAATCGTTTCAATGTTGTTGTTGTTGTTGTTGTTGTTGTTGTTGTTGTTAAGTGTGTCCGAGCGTCATCTTCCAAATGATCAGCAAGAAACACAAGAATGTGTCCAACTCTTATCTTACGGTCAAAAGGTCGTTTGGTCATCACCTTGCACATTATCTGACGCAATTTGTCATTTGGCCACCACGCGCAAGACAAACGGAATAGGCCTATGGGAGCGTGGCTTGCAGGTTTGCGGGCAAAAGTATTGGGACACACCTCTTAAGTCATTCACTGCCAGGCATTTTCAGACCATCTTTTATCCCAACGTTTGAAAGAATTAGAAAAAAATATGAATAAGTACCCGGGATTGAATGGCTGCACCGTGAAAAGACGAATAAATTCATCAATAGCATTCAATGCGTTAATGGATTTATGAAGCAATCAAGTGATGGATTAAATTCCTCAGTTTCCCTTGAGTCAGTTGTACAATTGAAGTGAATGCTTGCAACTTTGTGCGGAAGGAAGGTGCTTTTCTATAAAATCATGCGTCCGTGGAGAAGAACCAATCCAAACAACTTAAGATCAACTTGAGTGGAGATTGTGTGCAAATGATGCCTTTCCTTTCTCAAAAGTTAACTTCGTGTAGGTGTGTGGCAATACTTGAGTCCCCTTGGCAGTAGATATCAGAGGCGGTTGACGTGCGTCACGCTGATGTGGACATTGTGGACGTTCATTGAAGCCAAACTGGATGTGCAGCGATGTGGCGTCTCTCGTCGAGGAGTCATTCCTTGGCTCCGTCTCATCGGATTATCAGACTGACGGCAGACGAGACGTCTCAGGCAGACACGCTGGCATTTGTCCTTTCCAGTTTCTTTTATTTTTTTTCCCCTTCGTGTTGTCACTATTTACCCTGCGCTTACACCCCCTTCCCCCCCTTCCCCCCGCTGTCACATGACGCCCCCACCCTTCCTTCCCCCCTTCGCTGATTCTATTTTTACAAATGTCTGCAGTATCTGATGGAGGCCAAGAAGGCCCAGCAGGCGTTGGAGAGCACCAACAAGCAGCTCGAAACTGTAAGTGCGATCTCGTATCCACGCGTTCGTGGGAGGTTGAAAACGGATCCCACAATTAAAAAAAAAAAAAAAAAAAAAATACACGATGGCAATCAAAAAAAGTTAATGATGACCCCAAAAAAATACACCATAAAATGTCATTGCAATGACGTAACCAGATCGTTTTACTTGAGTCAAGCAGTCCTCCCTGCTTGTCCTCTTTCCCAGAGTAAAAAGCGCTTTGAGCGGGAATGGCGAGAAGCAGAGCGCGCGGCGCAGAATGCCGACAAGACGGATCAGGACATCAACGCCACCAAGGCGGATGTCGAAAAGGTGAAAACAGCGGCGGGCTTTGCTTATTTGGTCGCCATGCACGGAATGTACATTTTAAGGTCCGTCTTCTTTTCCGTCCGTCGTCTTCTGGGAAGGCCAAGCAACAAGCTCACATGAGAGCGCACACGGCGGAGGAGTGCAAGAACGATTACGCCGCTCAACTCCAAAAGTTCAACAAGGAGCAGAAGCAGTTCTATTTCACCGACATGCCGCTCATCTTTAATGTAAGTCATCATAAGGAGACCCAATATAAGAGCCGTTGCCACAAGTTCACGTCCTTGGGAAAATAATATGTGCAAAAGCTATGAGAGGTATTCACGTAACAAAAGATGAATACGGTACCCGAGCTAGTACTCATCTCAACCACAATAATGAATATTTCCATCCATCCATTTTCTGTAGCGTTTGTCGTCAATAGGGTCACTGATGAGCTGGAGCCTTTCCCAGCTGAGAATTGGCGACGTACACCTTGGACTGATTGCCAGCTAGTCACAGGATATGTAGAGACAAAACAACCAGTTACACTCACATTCACACCTAAGTAGGGCTGTGCAATGAATCGAAATTGAATTATAATTACGATTATTATACTCCACGATTACAAAATTGGCATGATCATAAAGAAAAAAAAAACGATGATTAATTTTCATTTATATTGAACGCACTACGTTTGTTTGCACAAGGAAATCATACTTGAATTTATACATTTGCAATTTTTTTTTTTAATTTTATAATAATTTTATAAAATTGGTTTGGTCCAAAAGGAACTTACTTGTCTTGTCTTTATATTTTTTAGGGTTAAACATGATCTGGTTTTGTTCCCAAAAATGATGATCCTTTGAATAATCGTGATTTCAGTCATCACCCCAAATCATCATGATTAATATTTTTTTCATAAGCGAGCAGCCCTACACCTAAGGACAATTTAGATTCTTCAATGAGCCTAACGCGTATGAAATAGACGAGGATTCAAACCCAGAACTGTGAGGCAGCCATGTCAGCCACTAAGCTGCTGTGCTGCAAAATGTAAATATTACCCCACTTTTGTACTTCCACATTACTTGTCTTATTTAACAGATAATGACAGAAATGTTCACGTCAATAAAAAAACAAAAAAAAAACTGTTTATAAAATGGTTTTTGCTGTGTGTGAACCAGAAAATGCAAGAACTGGACGAGCGGCGGATGCGGAAGTTGGCGCAGGGCTACATCTTGTTCTCGGATACAGAGAAGCAGGTGATGCCCATCATCGGCAAGTGCCTGGATGGCATCACCAAAGCCGGCACGAATGTCAATGAAAAAAATGTGAGTCACTCAGTCTTTCTATTGACTTGAAACGGGCAGTGCGCAGCAGCGGCCGGACGGTTCTCGCACTGTGATTCAGGACACCTTGGTGATCATCGAGCAGAACAAGTCGGGCTTTGAGCGCCCGGGCGACGTGGAATTTGAGGACTACAGCCAAGGCATCAACAGGGCGTCGTCAGACAGCAGTCTGGGGACGCCCAAGGCTTCCATTGACCTTTTGGGCAAGAACCGAAGCAAAAACTTTTGGCTTTTCAGCAAAAAGTCAAAGGTAGGATTTTGCACGTCATCAAAGCGAACGCGATTGATTATACGGCGTGTATAAATTTGAATATGGCGTGAAACGTGTACATATTTTTCAGTGCAGTAGTTCAATTAAAAAAGCGAAGTTGGTCAGAATTGGCCTTTTTTCTGTGTCGGAATGAATCCATTTAACATGTGACGTTCGCTTTTTGAATTGAACTACAGAAAGAAATGAACTTTTCTACGATATTCTAATGTGTTGTTGAGATTGGGATGCACCTGTAGATACAAAACATGTAGTAAACTAGTGGGTGGCTCCATGCATGGCGATCCGAGCCAGGACGGAATTCACTCCCTCTCAACTTCCACAGCATGCTTTTTTTTTTTTTTTTTTTTCTCCCCCCCCGTGGAGTGTTTCGAGAACACACCCCCTTTGCATGAGTGAGCCCCCACCCCTTTTCCCCACACCCTCAAGCCCACCCTCCCTGCGCGCAGGTCAAGCGGCAGTCAAGCGTTGTGCTGCGCTTGTGCTTTCAACAGCGCACGGCCCGAGCAACGTTGAGTTTTTTTTTCCTCCGCGGGCATCCACAAACACACTGCTTCCATTATACTTGGCGCTACAATCGCAAGCATTGTGAGGACAAGCCGCAATGTTATTTGCCGGGTCAGTAAAACGGGAATCGGGGTCAACCGGCGCTTTTAGCTACCGCCGCCAAGTGCAAAAGCACACGTTGGGTTGGACAGCGAACTACATTTGCCAACCAAACATTTTTCAAACGAGATGATGCTCCAAATCTGGCGCCGGTTGAGTCATTTATCGTCACTGTTTGTGGTTCCCTTGCATTTGGAGCGAGGCGCGTATGGCAGTTGGCGCTCTTTCTAATATGCATGACCGCCACCTACAGCAGTGGAGTGGAACGGCATCACGGCGCAGGCATTTGCTTAACGATCAGCAACGGGCACGAGAAGTCGCTCGCTCTTCGAGGTGTTCAGCTGGTCACATGAGTAGTCGCCCACCTCCACACCACGTGACCCCCCCCCCCACCCCATCTCCCTTCTATTCACAAAACTAAAGGACCCCTTCTGTATTCCTTGTTTGCTTGTTCAACGCCTCGTCTCCCCCACAGCATGTCTTCCCAGGCTGCGCTCGGCCGTGCATGTGTGTTTGTTAGCGTGTGTGTGTGTGTGTGTGTGTGCGTGTGCGCTGCGGTGTGTCCTCAGTCATGCTCTGCCAATTAGGCCCGCAGCCTGATGAAGAGCAGGCTCGCTTGAAGGGACTTTCTGGGCTTTGGAGCCTTGAAAGTGCCAGCGCCTTCTCTCTCCAGGAAACAGGCACCGCCGCCTCAGCCTCGCGTCTGACTTTAAGACTTTCAGAGTCCACGACGGGGCCTCTTATAGGTCTGTTTTTGATTTAGATGTTAGTTAGTTAAATGCACACCCATGTTTAGTTTAGTTCACTGGATTCATGGGTAGTGGTTATTTTTTTTAATCTGACGGATAATTAATTGATTGACATGTTTCATGACCATTTATATTGGGGGAGAATTATTTGTGAACTCGAGAAATGAATGTTCATACGTATGAACTAATGATAATTCGACGGCCCGGCGGCCATTTTTCAGTGGCCCACAAACTAAAAGTGACATTTGACATGGCCACTAGTACTCATAAAATTGTTCATATGCTGTGGAGCTGTCCTAGAGATGTAAAGATACAAATACAAAACTGTTTATGACTGGAATAATAACAGAAATGTCTCTTTAAAATGTATATGTAAGAAATGTCATTTCATTTTAAAAGTGAAAAGTCTGAGTTTTGAACATAAATAATCTTCAAATAACTGTTTAAAAAAATGCTCTTGTTTTAGTTCTTGTTTTAGTTCTGGCCGCTGTTCAGTGCAGGGGTGGATCTATCTTGTGGGATAAAGGGCCCAGGCCACCCCAAAAAATGATTTATTTATTTTTCCCCCAAAATAATTACAAAATATAAACAATACATAATTGCGTAGTTGATTGATTTCAGTGTGTTTAATTAATTCAAGTCAAAAGAATCTCAAAGCGGCTCACCTGAAAAAGTGTGTGAGTGTGACTAAGTGTTGGGCTGCTGCTTCCGCATAGTTGGGGTGCCCTGGTGAAGCTACAGCTGCTTGCTTTTCTATTATTATTGTTTTTATTTCAATATGAGCCCAAAGGCCTTGTGCGTGCGTGCGTGTGTGAGTTTGCTGTCATGTCGCCGGGGCTCAATGTTGTCTTCTCGCTTTGTGTTGTGCTTCAAATTGTTGACGGTGTCTTTTTCTTTCTCTTGTCACCTTGTTTTTTGTCTCTCATTTCCCTCCCTCCCCCTCCGCATCCCTCCAACCCGCCCCCTTTTCCTCTTCCCGCTGTACATCGACCCGCCTGCCTCATGCTGTCCCGCCCCCCCCCCCCCCCAACCCGGCCTCTTACCAGCTCTCCCCTTCCACGCTCCCACCTTTCTCCACCCCTCCCGCCCCCTCGCCCGTTAACGGACCCCCGTCCCCCAAGTTTGGCCGGGACCCCCTGTCGTACTGTTTGAAGGAGATCAATAAGACAGTCAAACCCAGAATCTCGTCCTTCCGCACACTCAGGAGATCGGTGAGTCCCTCCCGCAAGGAGAGCCGCTCGGTCACCCGCTGGGGCCTGCACCTGCTATCGCTTCACCTAAGCACTACTTTTTGTTCATTTTATTGTATTTTCCTGCTTTTGTTTGTATTGTGTGTGTGTGTACTGTACATTTTATGGAATGTTATTCACATCACACCTGCGTTAGGCAAACACGTGTCGGGACACCGTCGCCGAGGGGTAACAAGCCCTCTTGACAATACTAAGCATGTGTTCCGATACGTATTCTGCTTCCTTCCCCTTCAGAAGTTCACGCCAGAGAGGATTCCGGTAATATGGAGCGCATTAATGGCGCCGGTTTGCGAAGCGGGTGACTCATAAAGTGGTCACCTTCCCCATGCAAATGCTCATTTAATTATGATTTAAAAAAAAAAAAAAAAAATCAAACACATGTGGCTATCAAATGCTCAAGGGCAAGCCACTGCAGCTGGCATGATTGTATTTATTTATTTATTTATTTTGCATTGGAAAGGTGGTCCCTTGTGGTGGTGGAGAGGAGACACAATTGGTCATGCTCAGAGAATTTGTCTTTTTTTTTTTTTTTTTTTGCACCAAGGAACATGACAAAGGAGTGTTAGGGCCACACTGATGACGGGAAAAATAAATCTGTCATAATGCTGCAAGAAAAAGTCATAGTATTACAGGATGAAAGTTGCAATTTAATGGGAAAAAAAAAATCTACGAGGAATAATTGTAGCGCATGAAAGTCTTGAAAATCCTGATGAAACTATGGCTTTAGTCTCCTAATATTACAACCTTGATGTGTTTGGTCATTGCGGCTTTTTCTTTAAAATTATGTCTTTACTCCCATAACCCTAAACCTTTCCTCATCGTATTTTTTTTTTTTTTATCAGGGTGGCCCTTTTGTGCCTAAGTAGATAACAAAAGCAGCAATTAAACAGTGCAGTGCAATAGTAGGAGTGACTTTTCAGCTCACTATTATACATGACAATAAAAATATTACTGATAAAGTATGATTTTAAAAAAAAAATGTCTAAAAATGAAGGATAAAAAAGTATTAGGGCCACACAGCAAATTAAAAATTAAAAATTAGCCTAGCGCGTGACCAACTGTGACTCGATTTGTTTTGGAAAGTGAGCTGAACTCACGCGCGAGCCTTGGTGTTGTTTCCTGACGGGGGAGTGCTTGTTTTCTTTCTGTAAGTTCCGCAGCGTTAAAGTCGACTTCCTGTGACCTATTCGCAGCCCGCGGTCACCGAGGACTTCACCCACCTCCCTCCGGAGCAGCGCAGGAAGAGGCTGCACGAGAAACTGGAGGAAACCGGCCGAAAGTTGCAGAAGGAAATAGATCAGAGGTTCGTGCGTGCGGTCCGCTCATCCCCGTTCGAGCCTCTTCTGGCGGCTCAGTGGTCGTGTGAGTGAAAAAAAATTCTTAAAATTCTCTCTCTCTCTCTCTCTCTCTGTTTGTATGTCAGTGAGGCCCTGATGAAGATGAAGGACGTTTACGAGAAAAATTCTGATCTGGGAGACGCCGCCAGTCTTGCACCCCAAATCAATCAGACGAATCTAAATATAGAACGCCTCAGGGGGGAGCAAAGCAAGTATGAGGTAATGCTGACTTCAGGGCTCTTATTATTTATTTTGCCCTGTAATAGGTAGCCCGGCCGCGCTCTGAATTATTCATTTGAGCATGAAGTATTGGGAGCAGCCTACTGAGAGATGCAATTAAGCCTTTTAGTTTGAAGGGAGCAGGTAGAAGGTATTACGTTCTCTGAATTAAGTTGACCCGCAGGAGCTTTAGTAGCACTACGCGGCCGTCCCGCGGTAATGGTTATGTTGCAAATCAACTTGTTAACAGCACTGCTTGTGCAATTTAAAAAGTGTAAGTACATTTAAAAAAAAAAAAAAAAAAAAAAAAAGGAGAGGAAGTCATGATGTTGTTTTTTTTTTTTTTAAACTGTGTTTTTGCTTAGTGTTTACGATTCAAGTATGTACTTATTCATTTGAAGGAAAAAAAATGCAAAAAATGTGACATTGTCACCCCTTTAAAGCCAGTCACTGGCTCCGTTTACATGGACACATTTATTCGGATTGAAAGCCTGATCGGAATACAAAAGCTTCATGTAAATTCTGAACGTTTTGACCCGATCAAGCCCATTCCGATCAAGATTTTATTCCGAACGAGAGGAGTGCTTTATGTCGATTTGATCATCCGATCGGCGCGCATGAGAACACTTATGCCCAAATTTCGGAACAAACCGTCTTTACCGCGCATGTCTGTGACGCCCATCTACACGTTTCTGTTATTCCCGGAAGCTAGTAGAAGCAGAGCGAGCGAAAGGCATGGCGGGCGCAAGACTGAACGGGTACATTTGCAGCTCCATAAGGAAGTGTTAACTCGACGTACAAGCACAAACGGGGGGAAAAAAAATAACGCTAACGTGTAAAGTAAAAATGGACGGAGCGATGCTTTGGTGACACGGAAGCCGCTACCGCTTCTTCTTCTTCTTCTACTACTATTTACGGTGTATTTGGTCAATCTGCGCTATGTCAAAATAATTTATTCTGATCGAAAGTGTGATGCATTAACACGCAAGTCCTAATCAGATCAATATTTCTAGTCTCCATGAAATCAGTGCACCCGATCATAGTTTAAATATCCAAACTCTGATCGGATGAAAGATATTTTGTCCATTTTCCAGACGTGGCTGGCTGAGGCCGGAGGTCGAGGAGACACACCACGATACAAATCGCACTCCTTCAACAACAGCGACACTCACGAACCGCTCAGGTGACTCGCATCTTCCTCACATCACTTTTTGACCCATTGAGATTTCCTACACTCCTGTGTGTGCTCTCTACAGTCCGGACGGAGCTCACTCCGATGGAGGCACACCCGACGCCTCCTCCCATGCCATCTACGCCGAGTTCGATGATGACTTTGAGGATGAGGAACTGGCGCCGCCCATTGGGAACTGCACCGCCATGTACAACTTTCCCGGTATGTCGCTGGCTTTGGGTTTTGCTCGCAGTGTTTCCCAACATTTTTGGAGACAAGATATGGAGAAATCTCATGGCATACCTACCGCATGTTGGTATCGGGCCGATAGCGGACTTATTTCAAAGTATCGGTATGTTGTAATGTGTTAAACATTGGCAAAAAAATCTGCCAATTTTTGACGATTTTAAAAGAGTAAATAAATATCAGCCATTTAAATCGGCCTCACTATTTGCTTGGTAACACTCAGAGTCGGGGCTACAGCGATGTGACATCCTGTCAAACGTCAGGCCTTCAAAATAAAAGCACACCAGTATAAGAACATCTTTCACATATCAATAGTAATAAATAGAAGCAATTGTTTAAAAAAAACACAAAAAAAACCCAGTACATTTATTGATAACTCATCAAAGTTGCGGCCACTGTTGCAGGCGCCAGCGAAGGCACCATCGCCATGCAGGAAGGAGAGGTGCTGGCCGTGGTGGAGGAAGACAAAGGCGACGGTTGGACACGCGTCCGTAGGAGCAACGGGGACGAAGGCTACATCCCGACGTCCTACGTCTCCATCTCGCTCCATAAATGACACACGCAAGCGAGAGCAACAAGAGGACTCCCTTAAAAAAAAAAAATTTAAAAAAAAAACGGTTAAGCAGTTCATCCCTATGGGAGCCTTCGCGAAGATGCTACAGCGCTTATGGGCAGGACCAGAAGCGCATCCAGGAAGTCGGGGGATGGGGTTGGCTAACACGAGTGTAGTCCCAAATTAGCAAAAGCACGGTGCTAACAATGTGTTCCACATGGTTTGCGCTTTTTGTAATCCCACTTGGCAAAAACACACAGTGATATTTTCTCTTGAGTTCCCGCCGTCACGGTACCGGAACACACAGTGAGACATTTGCTTCGAGTTGACTTTTGGACCTTATATTGTGCGAGAACAGAACGGACTGGCACCTTGTGTGTTTTCATTTGTTGCTTGACAGCAGACAATCGCAGACATTTGGTCATCGTCCAACCTAAGCCAAGGACATAGTGGTTCCCTTTTGCTGTGTTTTTCTACTACATGTAATTTATTGCAAATGTTTATGGACTTATTTTTAATGTTCCGCTTTGAATTTAGTAGTTTTTTTTTAATGACCTTGCACACATAGCGGACAATGTAGTCACAAAAGGGAGCAGATGAATGCACCAGTTGCGCAAGTGGTGACTATTGTATTTATGTAAGATACACTTTAGACACAACAAGACCACTATTGTCTTATTTAACCTTTCAAATTAAGATTTTTACAGTGTGATAGAGAAGTAAAAGACGCTAATTATTCTTAGTGCGTTGCTCTTAATTGTCTTCATACATTCTAAAGTTTGTTTTAAGCTATATTTTGGAGGAAGCGTTTGTCGTGGGTGCCTTTCAGGTAAGAATCATGAACGCTATTGTTATGCGTGTCTATATTCACCATTTTTTGCATTAAAGATATTCTCTTGGTTCAGAACGAAATAAATCTGGAGCACATTTCAAAGTTAAATGTGTCATTCATACTCCTACATAGTAATTTATATTAATGTCACATTTGTGTATTTTAAAATGATAGTTTATCTGTTTAAAATACTGTATGATGATTCTTTTACAGACTCTTTAAGATATTTAGTAATTTTGCTTGTTTTCATTTCTGTACTGCATTAAAAGACACAATTTATCCGCATTCATAGTCGAGAAGGTTTGAAAGCTCAATAGTAATGGCTGCAGCCTCACTAGATGGCACTGTTGTATTTTTCCACAATAAGGCGTGAGTGTAGATATGTCATCTCTTTCTTTGCATGATTGGTTTTTTTTTTCCATCCAGGCCATGCATTTGCATGCTTCATTAGGTTGCGCAGCCTTTGAAAAATAATTAAGATAAGGGTGTTTGAGACGTGCCGGGGCTCTCATTATTAGCCAAAAGAGCATATTGCTATAGAACGAATGGACTACTATCACACGATCATTTGAACGCAAAGCCTGATGTTGCTTTAAAGGTATACCGGTGTATATATATATATATATATATATATATATATATATATTTTTTCCCTCCCTCAATATGGATCCTCAGCGGGGCTCCAATGTCCATCTTTTGCCTCTGATGTGCCATGCTGGCACCTAGGACCAATACAAGTAATGTGGAACATTTTAAGTCACGTGATCCACACGGTTAAATTAATTCAAACTCAAATTATGAGGCAAAAGGTCAAGCTACTGAATTCGGAACACTTGTTGAATTCCCTTTCCAACGCTACCTGTTTTAAGAATACTGATCCAGTTCGGGGGATAAGGGTTAATACGGCCACGCCCCCCTCCCCCCCCTTTTTTTTTCTATACAAAAAATGTCAAAATTCAGTGGGCTGTTACCTCCCAAACTCCTGCGCCGACTGACTTAAAATTTGAGATTTAGTGTTATGTCATCACTATCAACAAGTACACAAAGTTTCATTATAATGAAAATATTTTATTATTTCCATCCTGCAGCAGTTGCCCAAAGGATTAAAAAAAAAGGCACATCCACAGAAGTTAACTGTTTCAGAAGCTCTGGTGGTCTTGTAGCATATTTCTTCCTTCCTCCTCCAAGCCACACCATTAAACAATTTTACGAGACCAGAGGCGGAGTAAAAAAATACTGAATAATTAAATATTTCGAAACAGTTCGCATAGATGCAGTTCAGACACTTTGTGATACGTAAAATTAAAGTCATGAATAAACAATAACGCTCTCTCTCTTTTTTTAACTTTTTAGATTTTTTTTATTTTTATTTAATGATTGTTCTCTCCGTCCCAACGCTTAATCGAAAGCCTTGTGTTCATTCCTGGGTTTGTGTTTACCACTTTTGTTTTTTAACGCAAAAATCTATTGGGCTTTCTACAGCCCTTCATTGATGCATTGGTGTTGCCTTGGTTTCTTTTCAATTAAAAGATAGGAATGGCCAAACTGCACTTAAACGGGAATGTTTTGGCTTCTGAAAAAGCATTTTGTGAAGATGTTTTTCGACGGAAAGAGCCTTTAATGATGACAAAGGTGTACCGCAAGTAGCGTTAGCCTACTGGTACTCATGCTGTTCATTGATTACTCTTATGCATGACAATAGTGATAAGGGGCTATATAAATGACATGTATATGTATTTATTTGTCATAAATTGGTGTGTAGATCCTCTCCTTACTCACAAGATCAGGTTTGTTGCCAAAGCGAAACATGTTTGGCTGTTATTTGACTCGAACCCAAGTTGTGTGTCTCTTGATTTCCCAGATGTCCTGAACACAATGCAAGGCTTGTTTTCTCCAGTCATGGCTGTCTTCAGATGAAAAGGCTTTGCTAGCTCTACTTAATTGGATTTTCTCCAGTCAGGTATGTGACACGCACTTTTCATCCTCTAAGTGTAACATTACACACATACCTAGTAGTTTGCTTTAGCGGCATTGCACATAACCATATTAGCTTTGAAGCAAATGGGCGGCCATTTTGGGTGGCGAAACATGGGCAGCTCTGTTTGAAACAAGTTGTAGCCAAGTGTCATTTTTGACCACTTAGGCCACCTTTGTGAGCTGTTTTGTGTTTTTGGCCAACAGGACATTAACCTTTGTTGCTCCATATTTGGCGTTGCATTTTCTGTATTAAATAGGGAGTCAACGAAAAAAATTTTTTCAAGAATATGCTTTATGCAAGCCCACTAATTGAAACAGGGCATTATTATATTATTATATTATTATAATATGATAATTATTGCGTTTGTGGAATAAATGTTAATCCACTCGTTTTCAGCCATCTGCGGGGGCGGCCTTCTTGGTTTAAAACAGACTTAAAGCGGAAGTCAACCCAACATTTTTTTCAAGAATATGTTCCCAGCAGGCCCACTAGTTGAAACATGGCATTCTGATTAATTATGAATTTGTGGAATATAAATTAAGCAGCAAAATACACTTGTTGTTAGCCATCTCCTGGGGCGGCCATTTTGTCTTCTGTCGACTGAATATGACATCATAACCGCTCACAACGACCAATCACAGCTCAGATTCAGAAAACAGGTCAGCCGTGATTGGTCGTTGTGAGCAGTTGCGATGTCATTTTCAGTCGACATAAGACAAAATGGCCGCCCCAGGAGATGGCTAACAACAAGTGTATTTTGCTGCTTAATTTATATTCCACAAATGCATAATTAATCAGAATGCCGTGTTTCAACTAATGGGCCTGCTGGGAACATATTCTTGAAAAAAATGTTGGGTTGACTTCCGCTTTAAGTCTGTTTTAAACCAAGAAGGCCGCAAAAAAAACAGTGTTGCACCTAATGCGCACTGGTTACAGTAATTGTCTTCCCATGTCACTTTTTTGTAAGATCCTAAACAACATCAAGTAGTGTCCTCAAATGCTCTTAATTTGCATAAAGTGAATCACCATCTGTGTTGTTTTGAAAATAACTCCTCGAGTCCCTCTTGATTATTATTCTTATTATTATTTACAATTGTGCTTACTCAACATCTTTCAAACCAAAAGGAGTTTCATCATTCAAATTTATGAAGGCAATAAAACAGCTGGTTATCAATTGCACTAGACATTTATGCCCGTTCTTAACTAAGTTACAAAAGCGGTCATTGAACCTCTCATATTTTGTTGATGGGGGCAGTTGAGGGACGCAGCTCCTCAGTCAAAATGTCGCAACGTAATGGATGAATGTGTTGCAGTGTTGAGGTGGAATTGCTCATGAATCATTTACACAGGGAGGCTTATTAGCAGCACATTGGAATACAGATGTAAAACCATAGTCATGATTCATTTTGTTAATTGGAAAGCAATATCAGTCCAATTCCATTACTAGTAATGAGGGATCAAGCACACAAATTGTGAATGACAAAATGTGACTACACGTGTAACCACATTGAAATTAGAGTGTGCTGGTATAATGCTTATTCAAAATCGACACTTTAGGGCCCTATTTTCGTAGACAGGCACACGTGCACTCGGCTTAAAAACTGCCGCATTTTCATTCTCGTGCACTTGCAGGGACTTGGGGAACTTTGCTAAACCCCTGGCGGAATAGCCAACCCCACAAAAGCTGCTTTTCAGACGTGGAGGGGCCACAAGCTTTCAGGATTCAGAAGCGATGTGGAATTAGCAACATCTCTGCCTGCTAGTCAGGTATGTTTATCGCCTTTTTTGATTTATATCTTTCCAAAAATTCTAACTTTAAACCAATTCAGTGATAGGAACACTCAATTACTAATAAGTCATGCTACAAACTAGCAACCGTGGCTAATGTCGGGCTTTTTGCACATTCCCAAACCATGCAAGCGTATTAGGGCCTTGCTTGTTTATATGCGCCCTATGATTGACTAGCCATCAGTCCAGCGTGTACCTCACTCAAAGTCAGCTGGGATAGGCTACAGCTCACCAGCAACCCTAATGAGGACAAGTGCCATAGAAAATGAATGGATGGGTGTCTGATTTCGTATTTGAGGTGGTCATGCTTCAGGTTGTTTTGGGAGGTTCAGTTGAGGGTGACAGAAGCTAATTGGCTCCCCCCCACACCCCCGTTCCTCTATACAGATCTGCCAAAATACATTTGAATTCTGTGCGGTGCTATATCCGCTTTGACTCAGAGACCAACGGTCATGGAAATTGTGTTTTTTATTTTGGTGCATGTGAAAAAGTCTTCAAGTAGACGATCTCGAATGTCTCTGAATGATCACTGTTTATTTTCTATTTATTTTCTGGCTGTTAGAGCCGCATTTCTTGCCAAGCGAGCGTCAGTACCTAAGGGCAGCCCGGAGAAAAGTGGAATCAGAGCAAAGATGTGCAGTTCCCCATCAACGGCGTGCTTCCAGCATGTTTCTAATAATAGTTGGAATTTAATTAGAGGATTTTAATTGGTGGCTCCAGCTCACTTTCTTTGCTCAAGTCGACACGCGGGGAAGTGCGGGGGACATCGGCCGCCAAGTCAACAAACGCAGTGCTCGGTTTCTTCTCCGCTGACATAACAAAAACAAATATTAACTTCATTTTTTTTTTTTTTATCTACTCTATGGCTCTGTGTTTGTTGTGAATGTTTTTAATGAATAGCAGTACCGCACATAGACATATAATATAGC
Source organism: Filicampus tigris (assembly GCF_054856515.1). Taxonomy (NCBI): domain Eukaryota; kingdom Metazoa; phylum Chordata; class Actinopteri; order Syngnathiformes; family Syngnathidae; genus Filicampus; species Filicampus tigris. Next base: position 6,764,739 of record NC_141232.1, read on the forward strand.
AATACTCACAGATTCTTCAGAGTCCGCTAAACCTGTTTTCTGGGTTTGACCTCGCAATGTTCCGCATATAGCGGAAGTGACGCTTGACGGTGAAGTTGTGACGTTAATTTCAGTCGACAGAGGGTGACACTGCCCATCAGATTGATGAATTAGTCTGTTAACTCTTATTCCACAAACCCAATATTATTAGTGCTGGTTCATACAACGTATTCTTGAAAAAAAAAAAAAAAAAAGTATTTTTCCACCTCTCTCTACTTTTTAACATTGGTAATTGAATTATACCGGTGAATGTGACTTTAACGTTAAATCGCAAATGGAAGCAATGTCTTTCCCATCCGGACACATTTGCAATTGGCTCACTGTCATGCGCAGGTTGTCGTCGTCTCCAAGTAGCCCGTAGGCCTCACCGTGACATTGCTTGGCCTCTCCGAGGCGCTGCTGCCTGCTTGAGTATGCACAGTGGCCCCCCCGGTGATTGATGCCCAGAGAAGGGGAGAGGAAATCTATCCCCGGGTTGCTGCGCGGACTGTTGATGAACGAGCCCTCGGAGGCCTGAGTAGAACTGATGGGTCACGGACGCCCGAGACCTCGGTAGATGGATGAGGCTGGGATGGATGTGGATAGAGTCTTAAGTGGGAGTACAAAAGACAAAAAAGGAATACTGTATACAGTAGTGATTTTTATCATGTTTGCAGACAATAGAGTCAGGGTACTTGAGGGCAATTTTCTCACACCTGCGGACTTTTCGTAATGGCCCATAATAGACCCGCTGAAAAAGTTCCTTCTTCCCAATTTGTCCCGATTTCCTAGCCCTTTGTGTGCTTGCAGAATGTGAGTTTGATATGATGTTGAAAGATGCTATCCCTAAGTATCTTTGCATTATTATTGTAAAAACAAAGCAGCGTGGCAGCTTGACTGCCATCTAAAGGAATGTTCTGTATGCTCGACTCCGCCAATGTGGCACCTCTCCGGGACACACATTTTGATCAGCCTGCAGTGAATTAAGGCAAAATCAATCCGGGTGATGCACAGCAAGACACAGAAAATAATACCATCTGTGTTTTTTATGACGGCAGCAGACGAGGGCCGTCGTTGATTCCAGAAAAAAAAAAATATATAAACGGCAAACAGCTTCAGCCCTGAAGGTATCGTACCTAAAGCATGTTTCACAAATAAGATCCGCTATGACGGCCTTGTGGATTCACAGCAAAGAGAGATAACTATTCCATATCATCAATGTTGAAAATATGATAATAAACCACCCCAAAAACTTTGCGATGTTCTTCACCCTCTCTTGGCTGCTGAGGAGATTCATTGCTACTGCTCCCTGCATGGCCGCAATCTTGGCCCATATCCATGTGGCCATAAAGGGGTGCACAAAAAAAAAAAAAAAAAAAGTATTTTTTTATGAGCCACCACTGTTTTAACATCTCAATCTCTCACCTCAATGCACTGCCCTCATTTACATGCACAAAACCCACAAAAATAAAAAGCCATTTGCACTGCGTCCCTGCCATAGGTTCCTCCCCCGAGGCAGGCCGCCACCCGCTCCAGCCAGTCCGTCCACTCGGGTGGGCCGCAGTGGTGATAAATTGGCATGGATTAAATGTCAGCCCTTGGAGCGCATCCACACTCTGCCCAGTCGCTGTGAATCTCCTTAGCGGGAACAGGTCGGACAAATTAAAGTAGCGAGTCGTCGTCCCGCGCCGTCATCCGGACAATTTAAGGGGCGGTTTGACCCAGAACATGCGGACACAAGGTGAAACCAGCCCACCTTGACACTGCTACTTCTAGTAGTCCTAAATCATGACATGGCTGAACATAGATTCGCGATGTACGGCGTACATGTTTAAAAAAAGTGTTTCCACCTGAACAAATTACGCCGAAAGCATACAACTTGACAGGTTTGCCGTTTCACATTACAAACACGGAAAATATCGGACACCTTTATGATGTAAGAATGTAGGCCCGGATCAGGGTGGAGAAAAAAAAACTCTTAGCACACCCTACACCACAGGATTAAGAATCCTGATAGTTTCTTAGTGGCAACCGATAATCGGGCTGTTGTTGACTTTGATTGGAAAGGGAGAAAAAATACACAAATACAAATGTGTGTACTCACTTGAATGTACCTTGGCATGCCAGCTAGCTTACACAAGAATTTTTTGCGGCCTCAAAAAGATATTTAAAAAAAATAAAACCAGTATATGTCAATGAATCGTATTTAAAAGATTGTAAAACCAGCAGAACGAGTAGTTTATGTCATGGGGCTTATCGATAACATCACGTGACCTTGTGATAAGCTAGTTATCATTAGCTTGCTCAAATAGGACGTTAGAGACTAATACATTTTCCAAAATGTAGAATAGAACCAGAATTGGCAATCAAGCAGCGCAGCAATTGCTAGCCCAGGAACATCATAAAAAATGTCTCTCCCTGTTTATGTGTATCTTTTAAAATCACACAGAGAAGACCTCCGCCAAGGCTTAAGACATCCGTTACCTGCAAAGTCAAGAAATGAAATGGCTACAATTGCGTGAAAAAGCTCATTCAAACTGGATGAGAGCTGACAGCAAGGTCTGACACTTTATGAAGGATAGGGATTTTTTTTTTTCTGGCTGGGTAATTTTTCATGACTCATAAAAATGTAATAGGAGCACCTGTGGAAGAATAACTACCCATCAAAAATCCACTTTTATACATCGCGCCTGTCAAATTAAAGCCACGTTTCTCCAGAAGTGTTTTTCTTTTTGTGAGGGACACAAAAAAAAAAATTAAGAACTCGTTAGAAAATGTACACATGAGACAATGTAACAAGCGTGTAGTTTTGTTGACCTTTGTTCATGGAGAACAAAGATGCTGATGCATGAGATGCCAAATGATGTGTTTTTCTTTGCGTGGGTTAAAAGTGAACTTTCAACTTCTTTGCATATTGTGATCCGCCTCAGTACGCACAGTCGCTTCGCTTTTCTTCTCAAGCATACAACTTTCCAAGACCTCTGAATATACTCTTTCAATCGATGGAATTACAAATTCCAGAAATGCCGCTCATGCACGGTAGCCCCGAACACACCGCTCGAGACTGTGATTCACTTTGCGGGGCTCCAAACGGCATTAGTGCTATGTTTAAAAAAACAAAAACAAAAAACGCTAAAGCACAACTTTGCATAAATATACAAGCAGTGAGCCATCAATTGTTAAGAACCCTAAATAGTCGAAAATTCCTCTCAATAACTAAGGACCATTTTGGGAACAGTTTGGGGAAGGCTCTTTTGGACAGCCTCATCAAACCCCATCAGGATAAAATACAATTACTACTTTCCTATTAGCTAGGGCTTTGGTGCCATCTTGTGGCATCTTTGAGAATTTTGGAAAGAAGAATAGGTGAGGAAAGGCTCCGTAGTAAAGTGAACCGTAACTAGACGGGGGTTCGCTGTGCAATGTGGCTAACAAGCAAGCCTGCTGCTTTTCTGTGCACCAAAAAATGAGGGAGAAAAAAAAAAAAAAAAAAAAAGCAGTCAGCCTAACCGTGGTCCCGCTGCTCTTTATCTCTAATGGACGACTGCCCAGAACTAAGTTGCTTCTGGGACCAAGTCGAGCACATTGCGGCACCACGGTTATTACACTACAAAAAACGCCTGTGCTGCTGAAAATGTCGACAACAAGGGCAGGAAAAGGACAATGTGACCATTTGCTGGCTCCATTTGAGAATCTGTCAACAGCCTGTTAGTCGTGGAATCTTTTCCTGCTTGAAGTTACCGTTAAGCGCGGTTCTCATTTAGAGTCGTAGAGCTGGGGAACCTCCGGTGAGCCGGCTGGTAATTGATGAATGACTGCGGCCGTGAGGGTAGCGCAGAGGAGAGGCCGGGGGGGGGGGGGGGGGGGGGGGGGGGAGCAATTTGCGGCTCAGCAAGGGGGCCCACTCGGCAGCTTTCAACGAATTTGCCTTTTCGTGGTTTTTATTTTTATTTTGAAATGTTGTTGTAGCTTAGACGACCCACCGTTAACGTTCCGATGATCATACATGCAACTCTTGGAAAATTAATATATTTCTTACGTCGTGCACTTATCGGGGAAGTCAACCCAAACATACAACGCAAACAAGGCATTCTGATAAATATTGAGTTTGTGGAATAAGAGTTACTCCACTTGTTTTTAGCCATCTCTGGGGCGGCCATTTTGTCACTTCTGTCGACTGAAAATGACATCACAAGGGCTCAGGTAACGACCAATCGCGGCTGACCTGTTTTCCGAAGCTGAGCCGTGATTGGTCGTTACTTGAGCCCTGAGCAGTTGTGATGTCATTTTCAGTCGACAGAAGTGACAAAATGGCCGCCCCTGAGATGGCTAAAAAGAGGTGGATTTTGAGGCTTAACTCATATTCCACCAACGCAGTATTAATCAGATTGCCTTGTTTCAACTCGTGGGCCTGCAAAGAACATATTCTTGAAAAAAATGTTTTTAGGTTGATTTCCTCTTTGGGACACATAGACGCCTGTTTTCACTTCATCGACATAATTTGTCACGCACTGACATTGAACATTTGTTCCCATTTGATCTCGGTCGCGAACCAAAACAGCCGTACTGAGGCACATGAACAATGTTTGGGGTTAATTAAAGTTTGGAGAGAAACTGAGTTCTTACATTAGTGTTTCCTAACCTGTATTGAGGCAAGGCACACATTTTACTTAAAGAAAATGTCACTGCACAACAACAAAAATGTCGTAAAAAGTATATACTGTACTGAAATAATCACAGTTCCCTCTCAATTTAGTGACATGTACTTACTCAGTGTGAAACTGACAACAAGTTCATACACGGGTTAATTGCGCAATCTGGTGGAAGGAAAGAGAGGCTTTGAATCAGTCATATAAAGCAGGTGACAATTTGAGGTGTGGTGTTTATTCAACTAGACAACGCAGACAGCGATTAATGGGGGGCACGGTGGTAATCTAGAGCCACTATTATATGAATTACGGTTCGAGGTTGTGGAATGGAGACAGCTTATAGTAAAACCGGGATGGAGGACGCTGTGACGATAAGGAGTAGAATGAGCTCTCGTCGCTGCATAGTGAAGAGCTCCCGCGAGTGTACGCGTCCGTATAAATATTCATGTCGCTCATTTGTTTGCGCAGTGACTGCTGCAGCGCTTTCATCCACCGAGCTTTTTCCACTTTCCGAGAAAAGATGGTCCGAGGCTGCGCGCGGCATCCCCGTCGGTTTGTTAGCCGAGTCCACAAGAATGGCCGCATGCTAACTAGTTGTTTTGATTACATGATTTATAATGAATGAGGCCCACCAAAGTGATGTGTTTGTTTGTGATGTGCGTGCGTGTGCGAGAGTATGTTCCCAGCAGGCCCACTAGTTGAAACAAGGCATTCTGATTAATTTTGCGTTTGTGGAAAATAAGTTAAGCAGCAAAATGCACTCGTTTTTAGCTATCACTGGGGGCGGCCATCTTGTCTTCTGTCGACTGAAAATGACATCATTTATATATTTTTAAAATTTTTTTCAAACGTTAGGGTAAAATTGGTTTGAAAATGTCTGTCAGTGAAGTAGTTAAGGACTGAAATGATCTCGACACAAAAGATATACATATACACACACAAAATGAAAGCCTACAGATTGACCGAGATTTCTCCAAAATTGCAGCCATTGCAATTTAAAAATTGTATTCCACTATATTGGTTGTTTTATGTGTTTATATTAAAGGCCCTGCATTTGTCTTCATTCATATATTTGATTAACTTCCACCACTACTAGCACCAGCTTCCCTTGCGTTGACAAATCACTACAATAATCGAAGAGGAGGCAAAGTCCCTGCTGGGGAAGCCCAGCGCACACACGAGCAGCGCTACATGTGAGCGAGCGTGCAACATCAAATATGCAAATATCTCCATCTGCGTATGATGTGTGCATCGCGGCGGCTTTGCACAAGATGGAGAGTCTTGTTTGCTGTTTACCGACTGTGTTTGATAGTTTCATTGTTTCCAGGATGTCAAACACTGTCGGCGTTTTTTGTATGCAAGGAAGTCCGTCATGTCCCTAGCACTTGCCAACGCGTATATTAGCATTAATTTACCTCTTGTGCTGATCAGAACTCTGTTTGAAAAAATAAAAAAAAAATAGAAAGGTGAAGTGAAAATAAACAGCCACGTTGATGTGCACACCATCTTACTGGGAATGTGGTTGTGTTCAGAAGCAACCAAGCACATTCACACGGATTAAATCACACATTAAATCTGAGTCAGCACACATCGGCCACCATCTGAAGTGCCTCTGATTACCCAAATAAAATTCAGATGTTCAAGTAGGATTTTTTTTTTTTTTTTGTAGTTACAACTTTGGGCACAAGCCGTGGTCCACAGAGAGCTTCCAGAGCATCAGAGTGATCTTCTTTTTAAAATGTATCAGTTAGGAGAAGTGTACAAAAAGAATTTCCAAGGCATTCAAAGTTCCATGGAAGAAAATCCTCATCAAGTGGAGAAAATATGGCACAAAGTGAATTGACGTCTTTCCAAAATATATGAAAAGACGAGAAGACAACTGATCAGGGAAGCTGCCGAGATGCCGACATGGACATGGACATGGACAGAGCTGCAGGAATTTCTGGCAATTACTGGCTGTTTATTCCATGTAGCAACAACTTCTTCATATGTCTGAGTGAGAGTGTAAGGAGGTAAAATCTCACAAAATCTGTCTTTTTTTCCTCAGCTGGAACTGAGGCCTGTCACGGTGGAGAGAATTATGAAATAGAACGCAGTGTTAGCCCAAAACTGGCAGGCTTCTGCTAGAAAGCAAAACATGTCACGGATAGCCTACTAGAACGGTGGAACTTTATTTGGGGGTAATGAAAAGCGCTTTAAATGGTGGCAGGTGTGTGCTGCCATTTAACATCAGCCTGAATGTGAAATCATGTTCTCATTTTTTATACCACTAATTCAACCACACTGTATTTAATTCACCCATTAAAAACAGTGCACTATCTATTGTAACTTTTCATAAATTATGCTGGAGTATTGTAACAAGAACAAAAGTACCTATTCTATTTTTTTCCATGGGGATGATCTAAAAACAAACACATGCTTTGACCTTAACCCTTGTAATTTTTTTTTTTTTTACCTTTATTCACATATTTAGTCTACAGCTACTTTGCATATCCCGTTTTCTGCTCTCATGGTAATGCATCTTCCTCTCAGCTGACTGTGGTTGCCATGGTGACGCCAATGTCGCAAATGCAGCGTAGTACGAGCCCACAGGGGCTGCAGTCGACATGCGGTCGAAATTAACTGAAATGATGCAAGTTACTGTAGCATACAGTCTGGTTAAAAAAAAAAAAGACATTAATTAAATATCACTTGTGCACAAAATTAGCTCCTGATTATTCCATAAATTAATCTAAAGCCTAGCATATGCAAATTCCGCCCTTACTTTTGTCTTCACTTTGTTGCACCAGCAGGTGGGATGCTTTTAAGCGTTTTTTTTTTTTTTTAAAGTTTAATTCCATTTTCACATTTGCTTGAGCTGCATCATTAATCATTAAAACAAAATCCTCAATTAAAGCTTCAAACATTCTCCTGTCATGGTTTTCTTTGCAAAGCATAATGTTGGCTGAGTTTGAAATGGATGAATCAAGGTCATCAATTAATAAGGAAATTTTTACGCCTGATGAGCTACATATGAAAGGCTAATGGAATGTGGGGAGAGAAAAAAAATCAAAACAAAGTCAAAGTATATTACAGAAAATGGAGGAAAGTGATTTGAAGACATATTCATACGTGATAAGCATCCTTTTCTGCTACGGTGGCCCTAAAGGTACAAAAATGTTCTATCCGCTTTAACGTCCAACGTCAAGTGCTGCTTTTGGGTGGTGTTTATTAAGTGGATGTTAGATTCTCCCACTCGCTGTTTGAATGCTCTTTCCCCTCTTTTAAAGGCGCAAGATTGCAAGCAAACAGCCAAAAAGTTGCTTGGGGAGAAATAAACACTCCAAGAAGCCTTTAAATGGCGATGGATGAGGAAAAAGCTCGGCTATATGTACGCTCAATGTGCAGTTGGACGTTGGCGAAACAATGTGTGAGTACTTCAGCAACACAAACATGCATAAGATTTTACATTTATTTTATACATTTTAGCAATAACTGGGACACGAATTTTGTTGGGAAAAAAAAATTGCATGCCAGCCTCACCCAACAGGAAAAGTTTACTAAAACAATTAGACGCTCCCTTGCACTGCTTGCCTCATCTTGAGTTTTAATCTGCGGTTTTACGTGTTCACGAAGCTGAATATGTAACACGCAAACGTTAAAAGCATTAGGCTGACTATGAAAAATTAAAGTGCTTATTAAAAGTGTCTGAAAACGTTGCAGTGGAGACATGGAGAGGTGCAAAACAAAACCACCACTCGTGAGGGATTGCGCAATCGGAGGGGAGGCTCAGACACGCTTCGTGTCTCGCAATTTGCAAATTTTGACTATCAAATCAATCGAAAATCATCATAAAGTGCAGACCAAAAAAACGAAGGTAAAGATTCTTCCCCCCTGACCACTTGTCCCTGAAACATACTAAATATCCGACTGAATTTTGACATCCACTGATTTTCTTATTAGAATTGCCATTGCCATTTTTGATTTCGTTCAAGTGAGGCCCTCAATACTCCTTCACAACTCCCCGGGGGGGGGGGGGGGGAATAAACATGATAAGTGAAATGTGTCCTTTCCTCAACCCTCACACTAATGACTTGCACTGCTTGTTTTTACCACGCGTTGCTCCGAGCGATTTCAAATTGACATTTCTAAGTGCTCGTTTGCGATTCCCAGCAGATTTGTTTGCATGCGTGTCAAGCCGCCCTCACAGCTACTCTGTCACTTAATGGAAGGACCCTCCCCACCCTTATCCCTACACCCTCTAGAATAATTCTAGAGAATAAAGAACATTTTTTTTTCTTTCTTTCTTTTTGTAAATCTAACTATTTGAGTGCTGGCTAGTTTCAAAGTCAACTCAATTAAAACAGCCAATGAATCAAAACGAGCAGACTCTTTGTCCCTCGAACAATTAAACGGCATGTTTTTTAGATCTGCTTTTAGAATCCCCCCCCCCAAAAAAAGCCTCAAACAACAATTTGATTACCAAGTGGAGATTCCAGGAATTCCAGGAGAGTAATTGGACGCTTTGCATGAGTCTGCATTTTTGGCAGGTTTTCAGCTTCATTCTCCAACTCATGCTCAGAAACATGGACATCACACAGAGAGCCACATTTGCCGATTTTTTTTTTTTTTTTTTGTGTGTGTGCTGTTCCCCCTTTGCCAACATCCATAATGAGTCGACTGGCTCTGGGTCCCTACAGGACACGGCTGGTAGCAGCAAAGCCTTGGCAGAGCACAAATCCTTTCATCCAGTGCTCATCTCATGTTGGTCCACATGGTGCTCACTGCGGATTTTTTTTCCCAGGCTTTTAAAACATATTTGCGAGGCTCTGTGCGACATCCACCGAGGCTTTGTTTGTACATTTTTCCAAGTGTGGTTGTTCACCTGAGCCGTGTGAAGTTTGCTTTTGTTCTGGAGCCGGGAGTTTTCCGAAATGTTCCCGCTGATATGAAATGCAGCACAACATAAATGAATCCGCATATTGCGCTTGTTATTTGAACGTCAATGTGCCATTATAATAATTTAGTCGTAAATTAGTGACGGATGTACAGGTACCCTCACAATTAACAATTTTCCAGCAATTCTGATCACACCATGAATCACTTCACTGTAATACTTTTTTGGAGTGAAAACTTGCCACATACATCCCATGTTACAAAACCAAACAAATAAAACCAAATGAATCATTCAAAGAAACGGTTTTATAATGCTGAACACAGCTCACGCAACTGTTCCGTGACTCCTAGTGAAAAATGTATGCCCCCCCCCCCCCAAAAAAAAGTTGAAAATGAAACAAAATTAAACAACTAATGCAGAGACGCATTTAGTAATTGCAGTAATGGGATGTGGTATCGGTTTGTACAGTATCAGAGTACCCGTAGTGTGTATATTCTGAAGTTATTGTAAGCGAGTGTGACATTTTTGTCTTCTTGTTGATTGTTTCTTCATTCCCGGGCAGTCTATTAGTGGCAAAAATCCAGTTATTTAGCTTTTTAAAAGTGGCAAGTGCTCTTCGTTCTACTTTCTTGCAAATGACGCACTGCATATTTATTCTTGTTCTCCCTCAAAGACTTTTTTTCATCAACATTTTGCTCTCATTTATTTCTTTTATGACTCCCTCTTGAATCTACTGTGCATCTCTATAATTTGCATCAGTGTAGTGTGGGTCGGCCACAGGGGTACTCTTCCTCTCCGTATAAAAGTGGACGTATAGGTGGACCTGGGCCGACGCTTACACCCCCTCCACCTGGTTTAAACCTGCTCGCACCAGCCATAAAGGATTTATTCTTATATGAAGCTGATATTTTGCTCTGTTTGTGTTGTTTGCGTTTGTTAACTCTCAGTGGGGCTCCAGGGAACGCGGCGGGAGGTCTACTTCTTTCTTTTTTTTTTTCCATGTTAAATGGGGCGAATGTTTAATTGCATCAACGAACAGCTTCAAAGTGTATATGTTCTTTCAGGTATCCAGGCCAATTACCATGCACCTGACTGCGTAGCCGAGGTGGGAGTAAGTCACATATGTGCAAGCCATAAATACATCTCAAGTCCTAACCTAAGTTACCATGGAAAAAAACAGGCAAGGCAAGTTTAAATTTCAAGCAAGTGGAGTCAAGTCATCACATTACAGTTGCGAATCACGTCATACAATCTTGCTAAGTCACGGTATTCACACATTAGCTCTTTTGCTCTAGATGGATTTGTGTTAGTTAGCTGTACTATCAAATTCGCCGTTTTTTTTTTAATAGTCTCAAAACAGTCTTCGTATTGTCTATTACTTTGTTTTCTTAATTAACTGACAAGATACTCGGTTAATGTTTGGCTATCAGTTAGCTTAACTAGCTATCTATCAGTTAGCTTAACTAGCTATCTATCAGTTAGCTTAACTGTGACATTCACAGATCTAAAGTGTTTGATCTTAACTAATAGGCTACATATTTCTCACAGCATAACATCTACTTACAATCAATATAAAGTTCAATGGAAAATCTAGTGGAATGGGGAAGGAAAGGCACCTTATGGGAAAATCGAATCATACACAAAAATATATATATATTTCAAAAGCAAATGAAGTGGCACACTATCTTGACAATGAAGATTTTCAGTCAGGCATGTAGCTCAAATCAAGCCTCATAACATAAATACCAAGTCCAACTCAAGTCGAATCTTTGAACAAATTTTAGTCAAGCAAGTCCCAACTGCTAAAATCGGCGACTTTATTGTAGTCATGTGACTAACTTTCCCCACCTCTCCTCCTGCGTAGTTGTACTAACCGGGCCGCGTTCTTCTATTGTAATGCCGTAATCTCTCTGATGGAATTACTATAACGAGCACGCAATGTTGTGAAAGCCCCTGTCGTACTCGTCTGACATGCATGATGTCAACATGACAGCAGGGAGGTTAATTACACGACGAGGAGCAGATTGCACATGCACACCAACATCTGCTCCTCCGCTTCCGCTTCCACGTGTGCATGCCAGCCAGCGTCCCGGAATGCCGGCGTCCATGTAGGAAGCGGAAAAAGAAAAGTGGGACAAAGTCGACCCGTAATGAAGTCTATAATTAGAGAACTACGCTACCCGTTTGTACTAGATGGAGTGGTGAGGCTGCAGGAGGAGCGCAGCTTCCATTAATCATCCCCCCCAAAAACACCAGAATGGGGGCTAGCCCTTTCCCAAGCCGGTACACTGCAAAACTGCAAAAATGACGCGGCAGTGAACGCAGAGGCCAGCAGCTTTTTTTTCCCTCCTTCTCAGTGAGCACAGAGGGGAGTGGTGAGCAGTTATGCACTGGGAACAAATAAAAGAGACACTGCAAACATGGATGCATTTTGGCCTTGTTGATTAATGTGTATTGTCCTAATAAAAAGTAAAAAATTGGTGCCAGCGGGTCCTAGTTAGCCCCAAGTACAACATGAGTAGCCCACGGTTGTGTTCAATGGAAGAATATTTTTTAATTAATTGAAATTTGTTATTAAAATGTTATTAAAATGTGTTTTTATTTACCCAGTTGTTTTAGAAAAGGACATTTAAGAGCTGTATTTTAATACCGTGATACCGCAATATTTTTGCTCATGGTTGTCATACCATCAAAATCAAACACCAGCCCATGCCTAATACACACATAACGATTTTTATCATCTTATTACACACATAGGGACGATCGTCACAAAAGGATTATTTCCGATTATCCAACTTCCAATCAAAGTCATCAAAGACCCGATTGTTGGAAGCCTCTGAAAAATTGTCTTAAGTGATTATCCTGTGCTGTTGGCGCTGTTATGAGTGATTTATTGATTTTTTTCCAACACTGGCTGCATGCTCAAATGAGCAATGTTAGCGGAGGTAATGATAAAAAAATACAAAAAAAATAAAAAATTCTGGCATTTATTTTCTTTGTCGAGACCTTTAAAAATTTCAGGCCACATCGCCTCGTTATAGAAGAGAAATCAGAGTGTGATCTGTTTATAACCCTCCTCCGTGAATAAAAAATGACATTATTAAACATAGATAACTCTTCCCTGTCTTTTATTGGGATTCTGATTCTTCGGTGACACCTGTCCCAGTGGTGTCATATCTTTTTAAACATTCATTTAAAGCCCCCCCCCCCCCCCCCTCCTCTTCTATCTGAAACAAAGATCAGCATGCAGATGACCTCAATCTCTCATGCTTAGATGTTTCCTCCGCTTAATCCGACACGTCGACACGATCATAAATGTCCTTTACATCGCTAACGATCCTTCTGACACGACACCCTCGCACCAGGCGCCTTTACTAAAAAAAACAAAAAACAACGCATCTTAACGATGACGGCGTTTTGAATGATTCACGGTGCCCGCCGTTACTTGAGCTACACATGAACGCCCTGACTTCACGCATGGCTGCGCATGTGTAGGACATGTGTTCTCCCCTCACCGTAGGAGCTGTCAGTGGCTGTGTTTTGCACACTCGAAGGTTGTAAAAGCAGCGGCTCGCCTGCTGTGCGGTGAGGATTCTCTTACCGGCACTTTTCTTGCAGCCGGCACGTCAAAAAAATGACAGCCGCTCCTGCATGGAGCCCGCTTCCTGTCTGTCTCTCGTGATGGATGCTTTATTTCCATTTCTCCCGAGCCGCCACGTCTGCCAGCGTGATGGGAGGTCTGCCCTCTGACGGCGTTGCAGAGCAAATAAGTCAGACAGCGGCAACATGTTTGGAATTGTGCCGACAGGTTCGATTCACCGGGTCGCAACATTAGGTACGCTTGAATGTGTGTTCAAAACGGAGCTTGAGCAAACATGCTGCCACTGCGAACTCAAGTCAACTTTAATTATCGAGCACTTTAAAAACAACCACAGCTGCATATAAACTGCAGTGAAGTAAAAATCAGACATAAGAAAACAGAGACGGTTAAAAAAAAAAACTGAAACAATGCGTAGAGTATCATGCTGGATGGAAAGTTTTAAAGATGGACAGCCGCAACGGGAAAAGTCCAAATCCCTCTGAGATCCCGCTTCGTCCTCAATAATGAATTTATTATGCTTTGCATCATTCAAAGAGCTGAATAATTTACCCACCTATCTAATCAATTTTATATACCGTACCTACTCTACCGATGGTGTTCTTAAATAACCGAAATACAGTGGTGCCTTGAGACTTTTCCCATTGTAATGAATAGAAAATACCATTAATTCATTCCAGCTTTCCCCACCAAAAACAACAAACAATAGTTGTTCTACACAGAGGATAAATAATATATGTCAGCTGTACTGTCTCATAATGAGGCGATCGGGGCTCAGTATGTGCACCAAACCAAACTGTTGGTTAACTTGCTTAAAGTGTGACATGAATACCTGGAAACGGAGCCTGGCTCTATTTGGAAAGGCAGAATTCTGGTGGTGTACCTAATGAACTGTCCGGCGAGTGTGTATACAGAGCAAGGAGGACCGAAGAAGACAAGAAAAAAAGAAAAACTAACAACAACCTTCACAGCAGAATGACTGCGCTGTTCCCATTTAAAGTCGCAAAGAAACCCGCAGAAATTCCATCTTTCGTCAGTGCACAATTCCGAGCGTTCGGCAGCTCGTGTGCATCCGAGTATCACCGTCGTTAACGTTGACCTTCCCGCCATATGAAGAAATAGAAACTATTTTGCGGTCTCAGACGGAGGGGTATGCATGGGGCAATTTGAATTTAAGCACGTATACTCTCCGTGTGATAACTTTGCTTTGCTTCTCAACTCTCGTCGTCATTTCATCAGAGGCCCTTCATCTCTTTTCATTCTCTGGCCGAACACTTCGCTGCTTAGCTCCGCTTCCCTCGCCAGCTGCCGCCGCCCTGCGGTTTTGGCGGGCCGAGTTCAGAGACGCCCACACCGTACAGGGCTCGTCGAAGCGGCGCCGACCTGACAAAGAGTCCCCCCGACTATTGATTGGCCAAGCACATAATTAGCCCTAGTCTAGTATTTATGTGCGTGTGTGTGTGTGTGTGTGCACCGTCAAACGGCTCAGAGAGCATTAACGGCATCATTGTCGAAGGCTGATCGCACTCATTTGATGTGCTTGTTGATAAAAGCGACCTCGTTCCGTGATGCTGATCCAGCGTCGCATTCGCTTTCATGTGGCGTTGTCGCCGGCCTCTTGATTAGGTACACCTTCGCCATCTAATGAGATCCAATTCAAGTGCGAAATCAAAAATTCTTCCGTGACAAAGAGAATAAAGCTCACCAAGGGAACTTTATATTACAGTGACGGTGCCTTTTAATCATGGTTTCGACACACCAAAGTACCTTTTCCCCACTGTCTTCACTTATTTAGTTTCTCTTGCAAGCGTCACATGTATAATTTATAATTCCCCGGCGTTTGCGCACACGCAAAAAAAAAAGTTTTCGGTGTAATGTTTAAACTTTTCCCAATGCTCCACAAGCGCTTTTATGTCCCCGTATTCAGCAGTGATTCAGCGCCGTAACACCCGTTGTACTGTACAATTTGGATTTTCAACCAATCGTACGTGACGGCCATTTTTTTTCAGAAGCAGTTAGTCTACATTTCTGGAACGGTTCATTTGTACCAGTTTTTTTTTCAACTGAATTTGAAACTTTGTATGAAAGTTGTGAAGTTGTTCAAGGCAATAAAAAGAAAAAAAAAAAAAAATCATTTAAAAATAATCTGGTACATGATTGCTAGGTGTTCAGTGTCCCCCCAAAAATTGGCTTTTTAATCAACGGGGTGAATCTGTTTGAAAAATGATGGGTGAGGATATGATTAAATAAGATGCGCGGTGACTTCATACAATCGTCGTTCATTTTCACACGACGTCAAAGCCAAAAGGCAAGCGGAGCAGTGTTGAGGTTCAACGGATGCATAGATTAGTTTGCCTCCGTTTGTATTTGTTTTTTTTTATTTTCAACCCTCTTGTGCTGCGCTCCGCGTGGCGTTTGATGGCGATGCCGCGCTCTCCCGAGAAAACGCTCGCTTACGTTCCTAACCGAAGCGGCGAGGAAAGCGGTTGGGTTTCTTCTCTTCCGCGGGAAGCGGGAGCCCGCCTCCGCCCGTTTGTTTGGCTCTGTTTGTGAAAGTCGCCTCTGATGTACCCCGACATCCCACCCCCACTTGTTGTCTCCCCTTGAGATGAGATGGAGCCTAATATCTGCCTGTCAAGAAAAACAAGCGCGCTGACGTTCTAGCTCTCGACGACAATCACCTCAGATGTTATCCGGGGTCCTCCGATGAGATTTGAGTGGAGGAAAAAGGCCAAGAGGTCCCCGACTGTGATATGAAATGTTGTGATTGCGCTTTGGATCGGCGTGTCCTTAAGGAAATTGGAGCGACCGGCGGTGATGTCTCAATACAGTGACCTCGGTGACCTCTTCTGACCTGTCTCTTATCGGCTGAGACGCGCGCTCTGCCTGGGAACACGTTGACATTTCAAATGCGTGAGGCTTCTTCTGTGCAAATTACAAACATTTGCTGTGGCTCAGTTTGACACCGGAAGAAGACATTTGAACACAAAGGGTATAGCAACACATCTAGACAGACAATTTTAAAACTCATAATACTCACGGGCATACTTTTTTTTTTTTTATTCTTTGAAAAAAAATCGACTAATATTATTATTATTATGGCGGCCTTCTGAGTTAGTTGTGAGACTTTTTCAAGTGCCCGTACGTCTGCATTATACTGCCCCCTGGTTGCCAAAACGCGCACCCCAGAAGGCGCACGACGTGGTGTGTAAAATGTGCTGTAATTCTGTAGAAAAAAGCACAATATTCCTATATGAAAGAATATAAAATGATATAAACACACTGTTTGGGTTTGACTGCCTTCCAAAGAGTCATATTGACAGTTTCATTTCCCCTTTGAGAAAATGTGCTCCCCTTGTTTGCGTGTAAAATGACCGGTGGAACACGCAAACGGCATTAGAGCATTAGCAAAGCAGCAAGCGTCATTAAAGGCAATTACAGCGGAAATAAGAACCATTATGTGCTTGGTGTTTACAGTCCTGCACAGGAGGGCAACAGAAGAAGAGATTCAAGAAGGGGAGCCTGACAAGAAAGGTAGAGGATGACAACATCAAACTTTGCGTATGTTTTGTTTTGGGGGGGGGGGGGGGGCTCATTCCAAAAGAAGCATTCTCTCTGAGGGGTGTTAACAGAACAACGTGAGACAAGAAGATAAACAGAATGTGGAAGTAGACGGATTTGCATTAACTTATGTAGCTGCAAACCTTAAATCGACTACGGCGTACTAGCAGTGCCGTCGCGTCTTTTTAAATCAAAAACGATATTCCGATTCGAATCGGTTTTCATTACACTTCTACTGCCACCTCAGGTTGCCGCTGTGCGTACCGCACGACATTATGACAAAGGAGGGGTGGCGCGCGGACCCACGGAGATGCGATCGTAAGCGATGCAGGCAGAGTCGGGCGGCCCGCCACTTCCGCCGCCCCCCTTCATCTCCCGTCTGCGCCGTTTGTATAATTGAGTCTGGCTCATTAATATGCGACAAAATAAAATCCCTTTGACTAGCTCAGCAGCTCCTGTCGCTTGTTTTGGTTGAATTTGATTTAATAACAGGGTTCAGTAAAGTGCTGCGATCACAGCCTTTTCCACCATTTGCATATTCATGCAGTATAATGTGTGTAGCCTGCCATGTTTATAAATGGTTCAGGTCTTACTTTTGCTTTGGTGGTCCACGTCGAACATGCTGCCTACACAATGTGCCAAGCAGTGGAAGCACACCCAAATTGATGTATGCAATCGATGAATCATGAGCCTGTTTTCTATCGGAATACTTCAAACATGTCAACCACGGGGAGAAATATTTTCCACGTTTGGTGGGGTATTCAACTTTTCTTTATTGCCCTCAACTGTGTTATGAAATTAAAAGCGAGTCCCCGTTTCCTGCCCGCATATGTATTTATAGCACCAAAGTGTCGAAAACAAGCAGAGGCATCGTGCATGAAGAGCAGCTCTACCCGAGTAGACGCCACGCGCAAACAAAAGTCCCCAAGAGACTCAAAGGGAAGCCAAGTGGGGGGAAAAAAATAGCAGGGACACCGCAGATGAATAACGATTGCTGTCATATAACTTTCTGATGACAACCGTTTATATGCCCCATTTTGGCACCCCAAAAATATATAAGGTCATAAGATCCGAGTGACTCGATTTTCGAGTTCCTCAAGATATGAGCCGTTGGTCGGACTTAAAAAAAAAAAAATCGCTTTGATTTGCGGATACATTTTTTTTTATATAAACGCAGTATCAGTGAACTCAACTCACTCCGCAACAAGTAGCGGTCTGGCCGTAAACGACTCTCTGCCATGTCAAGAACGCCCATGAAACGAAAATAGAAACCGTAGTTCGTAAATGGTCTTGTTTGTGAAATATTTCAACGCGTTGGCAGTTTTGAAGTGCTGTAAATCTACCCGTGTGCTTCAAATATATGTAGTTCCTCCTTCTTTTATTTACTGGTAGTCATTTTCACTCCCGGGAATGTCGTTTCATTTTGATTCTCTCTTGTTATCACTCAGGTCTGTGTTCTTTAATTACAGTACAACGGCAGCGATCTGAGAGACACTGCAGTTAAGCGTTTGATGCGAACTTTATTGTCTAGCCCAGTAACCATTTTAGTGTCCTTCAAAACACAATGAGATATGGCTCAAAAATCAACGGAAGCCCAAAACACAATTAAAGAGACAATTAACGAGTGGGCTTCTCTGTGGAGTTAATTGGTGTAAAATGACCTCCTTCTTCTCTGACCCATTACTCCATCTGCACTCTGCAGCTTGAGCTCCAACATAGCCGTAAAATGTGCAACGATAAAGGCTCACAAAACAATTTTGGCCAATGCAGTTGACCTGGGAGGGCCGGGGGTGGGGCCGTCCATGTTGATGATCAAGAGTGGGTTGGGTTAGGGAATAAATAGATGTCCTTTTAGCAAATTGGATTTGAAAGGGCACCCTAACATTTTTGCCCCGGGATGTCGATATACTGTAATCGTTTGATTGCTCGTTAATTTTGATAATTTACTGCTCTGTTGATTCTGTTGAACTAGCTTGCTTGACAGGATGAGAGTCAGCTGGGCTCCATTAGTAACAACAATACTTGGCTCTGAACAACAATTGTGAGCTGTGTGGTTCTACTGTATTTCTTTGTAACTACACGGTATCCGATTAAGAGCTTCGCTGATGAGGGCAGCGCGGGTGGTTGCAGCCCTTTTTTGTTTTTGGTGTCTTGCCCGGCTGGGTAGATAAAGAGGGGACTGTGAAATGAGCCCTGAGGGACTCCGCGGCAGGTGATTCGTTTATCTTTGAACTGTAAATGCCTGGAAATGTGTTTGCGAGGCCGACGGGAGCTGCGCTAGCGATGCCAAAGGCCGATTTTGAGGTGCGTCATGATTACTAATAATGGCTTCAAAGGCAAAACTAAGGTCTGGATGATGATGATGATGAATCGAATTTACTTTATAGCCTTTGGTAAACGGGGTCAGATATAACGGGTAGCACACCAGAACAGGCACATCAGACTGTCAGGGGATGACGACACTGTTCCAGTGAATGTAAAGAATGAAGAGGATAAGAGCTACCGCACAGTTGAATGCAAGTGGAATCTGCCAGGACCAGCTGCACATGCTGAGATAATTGTGTTCCCGTTGAAAAGGACCAAAAAGAAAGCCGCATGACTAAAGTGGTATCCATGCAGTCGTCCTAACCCGTATATAAACCCATCTGCATCGTAGCCCTCGCGGGTGGGTGACGTTAGCATAGGCGCGAGCAGAGGACCTTGATGCCGTTTGTCCCGCCGCTGATTTTTTTTTTTATACTGTTGGCGGGAACCCATTTTGATGGGAAAAAGTATTTTTCTTATGCAAAGCCACGAAGCAATTCTTAGCGTCAGCTGCAGGTTTGCAAGTGGGGCAGCTCACTATGCTGTCTGTAAACTATCACTATAAATTGATTCCTTAATTCATGTACACCAGCTTAGACCGTTCAATTTGGAAACCGGTCAACGTTTTGGGGAAACTGTGCTGCTAAGCTGCTAACTTGCACCGTCATCATCAAATGTTGTGAAACTTTAGTTCAGTATGCATTGGAAACATTAACTTTATAAGTCTTTGGCTTTTTTTTTTGCTTTGATTCTCTTTTGTTTTATGCCACCACTGCAGGGGGTCTACCAGTGTTAGCAAAGAAGTAAAAAAGGATTTGGACGCAATTAAAATCTATATTCATGAGCATTTTGGCCCAGATCCTGAATAAAAATCTAAGTAGCCAACATTGTAATAGCTGCAAGACAGTTAAGTAATTGCCTAGCAATCAAAACTACACCAATTTACTGCCTGGTAGTTTTACCGGCTAAAGAAATGAATCCAATTATTGATAACATTTTTTAATTCTTTTTATAGTAATCTCATCTCCATCACTATGTACACTGGGAATAAGGTGCCATCTTTTGCTTGACTTGTCCGATTGTGCTTTAAATGTCACCCAGCGCTCTTTGAAAATACCGACGAGAAGCGCTTCATTGATACAAAGGCCACCCACTATGAATGGGATCGCCATGGTTACATGCAGCGGCTCCTCCGAAGCTCAAGGATGGGCCGCGCCTTAGAAATAATTGATCGGGATAAAAATGACATCGCTGCAAGACACAGGCTACAATAAGCCAACATGGCGGTATTTTATCCCTGACGGCAAAGGCAAGCCGACGCACCGAAACTTCCGCAGCGTTTGCCAACCACGCGATATGTTTTTGTGTAGAAGTACTCGATTGCGTTTGCGTGACTGGAGCACGAAAGGCAACTGCGTGCGATATCGTAGCAACGAGCTCTTAGCACAGGATACTTTGTTTTCCTTTGCAGTTCACCTTGAGAAAAATACGAGTGGCAAGCTCAAGATGACAGTTACTGAACTCAAATATGCGGCCATTTTTTGGAGGTCATTCTCAATTACAATTTTTTTCGGCAGTCCACATGCTAAATTTAACTATATCGTTTTCGGGGTTTGATTTAGCATGTGCTTGATAGCAGCTGGGTTGCAAAATTTCTACGGACACCAGAGTTAAAATGCGTTGACATGCTATTGTCCCGCAAGGTACTATTTAGAGCACCCAGTCAGTTCGCATGCAGACGTTAGCTTACCCATGTTGCTGTGCCTCAGGTGTTGATGCTGCAGTTGTCCATTTTCTTGCCACCCTTCAGACATTTCTTATTGGGTTCACCGTTTTTTATTTGTTATCGTGTCTGTCTCTTACCTGATGTGTTCAATGCGGGGCGGCGTCCGCGGTTTCCCACTGTCTTATTTTGAAACGGCAGCCTCGATGACCACATTGGATTTAGACCGGTCTTGTATCTGCGCCCTACTGGTCACATTTGTCATCTGAGCTGACCTGAGCTGATTGTTGTGGTGTTCCTTTCACCGTGAAAAAGTTGCAAGAAATAGCTTCGGATCGGAATCGAACCTTTTCCAAAATGTGGCTAAGAATCCGATCGCTATTGTGTCTTCAAATGCGAATGTGGTATAAATGTGTGGATGGACGTAATTGAAGGACAAAGACTCACAAGGTCATAAATGGTAAAGACTGATATTTATTTCTCATCACAATTAAAATGGACCATGCTTACTCATCACAGAAAAAAAACGAAACAGAAATGCTCAGTCTTTTGTTTCATTACCGACCTTACTGTGGTTTCCACAATGTGAATAATAGCACTCTATGAAGAATTGATAAAAAAAACACGCCTATGCCTGTTAACACTTAAATACCCCCACCCACCCAGCTTGAACTCGTACCCGCCTTTTGTCCACCCGTCTTTTGACCCCCCCCCCACCCCATCCCCCGGCAAACATCGCATACAGCATTAGATGTGTCCAGTCTTGCTTTTGATCTCAATCCCCAGAAGTCTTAATGACCTGGAACAGTGTGACGTTGTAGAGCACCTGATGCCCATTGTTCCAGGTGTAGAGGACCCTCTCCCTGGGATTGTAGTCCATCATGGAGATGTGAGAGTATTGATTGTGGAAGGGGATGTCTGTGTACTCGTAGCTGGACGTGTTGGTGTAGTAGGCAAAGTAGATCTTGGCGCCGGCCAGGTGGGAGTTGGTGACGTAGAGCGTGCTGCAGATCATGAAAGACTCTCCGGCGCTGCGCTTGGGGAAGCCGGTGTCCCACGTTTGGAGCACCTCCAGAGTCTGCGGCTCCAGCCGGCTGATGACGATATTCCCGGCTTTGGGGATGGTGGTGTAGACCGCCCACAGGCCGTTCTCGTCTGCCATCAGGTCGATGTCGGAGGAGCCGCCCCAGGAGTAAGGGAAGGTGTTGTTGTAGCCGGCGCCGCTCAGGCTACGTTGCACCAGGACGCTCCGGGACCGGAAGTGGTACTTGATGATGATGTTGCTCTGGTACTTGTTGTAGTACAGCGAGCCGTTGTAGACCACGTGGCCGGTGCCTGCCCAAGGGTGCGGGAGCAAGTGCTGCACAAAGTTCTGGCCCTTCATGAAGTCACTCATGGTGCGGTACTCCAAGACGCGACGCCCCTTGAAGTAACCGTCCATGGACCAAACCTGCGACGGGGCAGATGGTTACATTAAGGAAGCTTTTCCATTGCCTATCAAGAACTCGCCCAACCGTACTCCGACGCGCCCAAATCTCCGATAAAGATTGGCGATCATAAACAAGTAGGGACTCCTTCAATAAAGCAGCAATCGCGAAAATCTGAAAAGAAAGCCGAAGCACCAAGTGCACACCGGCACACTTTTCGCCATCTTTGTTTGCCACCATCCGTAATTCCATAATCCATAATTGATAAGAAACTGGATTATTTAACTACTGATTCAGCGAAATTATACTTTGGTTGCCAATCACCCGAAGTATGAATCGTTTTATTAGAAGATAACCATGCACGATGCATCACAGGATGAGAATGCTCCAACTGATGATGGGATAGTATCGATTTTGATCATCAATGTTTCCTAAGGGATAACGACGCGTCTCAATATCAATATTTTGTCTAGCAACACACAACGGGTTACGTACACGCTTTCAATCAAATCTCATTGGGCTTAAATGCGAGGACGCATCCAAACTTCTATTTTGAAAAGCGCTTGTCCTCATTAGGGTCGCAGGTGTGCTTGGAGCCAATCCCGGTTGGCAATTTAGAGTCTTCAATGAATCTGACGTGCATGTTTGTGAGGTACAGGAGACGTGCTAACCGCTATTTCAATAGGCTGCCCTTGGCTGACAACAATTTTATATAAATAACTTATACCCAACCCATCCGTTATCGTTTTGTATTAGGGCCAAGTGGCTCAGTGCCCCACCAGATCTGCCGGATGACATTTTTTTTTAGTTACCTTTCGACCGCGAGGGAGACGATTTGAAGGGAATATCAAAATATAAGGGGAGCTGTTAAAAAAACTAGCATTGACCTTTCTGTGTTTTGTTCTTATGGTGTACGGCAGAATTCTTGTGCCCAGCAGCACTTTCAATAAAACGACTTTGAGCGACTTCTTGAGCCCGCTTCACTTGTTCGGGGTTTCGAGGTTCCAAAATCGAAGCGGTGCGCGTCTTCCGCCAACCATGCGGCCGCGTGTCCTCATCCACCGCCGCCTGCTCAACGTGCATTGACTGCGCTGGCTTGTGGGCCTGAAAACGTCGCGGCACTTTTGCAGTCAACCACTTCTGGCGCGCCGTGTCCTCCCCCGTCCACACTTAGAGAAAATCGATCAATTTCGCGGCTCTATCGTCTTCCTGAAGCGCTCTCGGCGGCATTGGCCCGCCGACACGGCCCCGCTCGCCGGCTGCGCCTCTCGGCTCATCCCCCCGCCCACCCCCCGCCCCCGATGCTTCCGCTGAGACAAAGTTCATCTTTTATTTGCTTTAATTAAACAGCACTCCACGTAGATGTTTATTTTGTGCTTAACACAGCGAGGAGGGCTTTGCTAAGATAGCGTTTTTTTTTTTCACCCCCTCCCTCCTCCCCAGGCGCAACAGCATCCACTTTGTTTGCAATAAGAGTTCCAGTGGGAGCGAGGGGAGGAGCCAAGCGCAACGGCTTGGATTGTCGGGTAGGGGAAACGATGGAGCATTAAACCACCTCGGCCCGCCAGACGAGTCCCAGCTGAGCTTACCTTCCAATTTGATTTTAGACTATGAGACAAGCCAGCCGTTCACAACAGAACGGGCTCTCCAAATGCAACCACCGTGATTTTGCTCGGTATGAATATGCGATTCAAGTCCGGATCTCCTTCCTTGAATCATAAACCGACTGATTCAAACCCGCATCATCTCTCAATTATTTGAGGGCACTTTGTATATCACGTGTCCAGGGCACGAGCACTAATTGCCTTGGCCATTTGGAAAACTCGAGTGCAAACAACTCATTTATTCCTCCAGTGATGATGATGAAGTGATTTATTAGCTGGAGCTGCAGAGGCGAACGAGCGCAGGGAGGAGGTAAATGGATCCATTAATTTCTGATGCATTTCCACTGGAGGTTCAACTCAAATTCAGGCATTTTTTCATATTGAATGAAGGAGAATGAATTTCCCATGCCATTCACGGTAATTCTCGTGAATTCATTTATCCCCGCCACCCCTATGGATACAAGTTTGCAACCTCTTAAACCATGACTGCTAATATCTGGTCTTTTTTTTTTTTTTTTTTAAATGTTGGAAATATTCAACGTTCCACACGATGAATATTCTCATCATCTCCCTGAGATTTCCATTAATTTCCACCTGTGAAAATCAAGACCTCCGCGGTTGCTATGCTTAACGGGATCTCCACAGACTCCCCATTTGACACCTTCCCTGTCTTTGCCTTTGGATTTCTGCTCCACTTCATCGTCTCTATTTGCTCACTTCCGGGGATTAGGACACTCACTCGGTTGTCGGAGCTGGGGATCATCGTATCTGTCATCCAGGAGCCGAACCTGGACCCCGACGCACGGACCGTGATGGGATTACTGACGCCCGTCAGCTTCCCGCAGCCTGCGGGTCAAAGTAGAGACGGAGGTATGAATAATAATATTATGTCCACACATGCCGGGTCCTACAGGCAAAGATTTAAATTAGATTCTGAAAGGGATGTGACAACACTCTCTATTGGTTTACTTTAAATGGATGCAGTTGTTTTATTGATTTATAATTTCAAGCCGAACCTAAGCCATTGCGCCTTGTGCGTCATGATGAGAGTGAAGCGCAAAAAAAAAGTCTCCATTTTTTTTTTTTATCGAATCAACATTAGTAGTAATTATGCTACAACATATAGCCTTAGCATATTACATGATACTCTCACATCGAAAGGAAACCTGAGATTTGTGCTGTTCCAGTGACTGTACATAGTTACGCAATACGGTCTTTTTTTTGGTTTCATCAGCAGCAGCTGGTATTTGTTTTTATTCTGTTAAATCATCAGCTTAGCCAAGTGCGAACACAATCAATTATTCATTCTGCTGTTCTAGGAAAGTTTTTCATAATTTACGTTGATCGTTCAAGAGGGCGACCGGGGGTGTAAATGTTGTACAGCAGAACATTTGCCTGTTTATGATGTTTGTTCAATCAATAATTTAAATCCGCCTCGCGCCAGTCACACTAATTGCCCATAGGCACACGAGCGCTGTAATAGAATCGGACGTTTTGCCGATTAAGAATTGGTCGAGAGCGCACCGAGGGTCGTTCGCATGTGAGTAACACACCCAGCTTCTGCATGCAGGAGTGGAGGCGGGTCTCCAGCAGCAGGACCCTCTGGCGCAGCTCCTCGTAGTCGTAGGCGCCCATTTCCTCCTGGATGGCCATCAGCACCAGGGACAGATTCCTCACCTCCTCGCGGAGGTGCAGGATCATCCTGGTGTCCGATTTGTATTGCTCCAGCACAGGGAGGCGACGGAGAAGCTCGCCCACCTTGTCTTTCAAATCCTAAGTAGTCAGCAGGGAAAGAGAAGTCATCTCTCCGTTGCATTTGTATTCATGTGTCTGTCACATTGTTGGTGGGGCAACAAAGATAAGTGCGGTGTGAGAATTTGTGGGGTCTAATTTCATATCAATTCAAATTGTTATTGTGACTGACAGGTGATCAGTCCAGGGTGTCGTCGTATACTCTGTAAGAGATGCGTAACTCCGCTGAGGGTTCAACTTTGCTTTGGTTAAATTTTGAGTCTTTTTTTTTTCTCCCAGCCTGCCCTGAATTTGGATTCCATGCCAAAAAATACAAATAAAAAAAATTGCGAATTTTTGTTTTCAAGATTCCATGTTTCCTTTGAATGATTTAGAATCTTGCCATCTAAAATATATTACTTCATATCTATTTTAGTCTATCCATCCATTAATCCGTCAACCCCTTGCCCACCCGTCCATCTGTTCATAGAATTTTACATCACCCACACACCTTGTCCCTCCCTCCATCCATCCATCTACCCCCAATCTACCTATTCAACCATCCATTCATCCTTCAACCCAATCACTGAAACCTCTATCCATCCATCCATCCCAGCACCCATCCATTAACCCACCCAACCACAGACACTGACAACACACCCATCCATCCATTCATCCAACAACCCACACTGAACCATCCATTCATCCACTGACCCATCTATCGTCCATCAATCCATCCATCCATCCATCCATCCAAGCACCCATCCATTAACCCATCCAACCACAGACACTGACAACACACCCATCCATCCATTCATCCAACAACCCACACTGAACCATCCATTCATCCACTGACCCATCTATCGTCCATCAATCCATCCATCCAAGCACCCATCCATTAAGCGATCCGACCACGACACTGCCAACACACCCATCCACCCATTCATCCAACAACCCACACTGAACCATCCATTCATCCACTGACCCATCTATCGTCCATCAATCCATCCATCCATCCATCCATCCAAGCACCCATCCATTAAGCGATCCGACCACGACACTGCCAACACACCCATCCACCCATTCATCCAACAACCCACACTGAACCATCCATTCATCCACTGACCCATCTATCATCCATCCATCCATCCATCCATCCATCAACCATCCATCCAAGCACCCATCCATTAAGCGATCCGACCACGACACTGCCAACACACCCATCCAACCATTCATCCAACAACCCACACTGAACCATCCATCCGTCCACTGACCCAACCATATATCCACTCACTGACTCATCCATCAATCGAAACCATCCATCCATCCACTGACCCATCCATCTATCCACCCACTGACTCATCCATTCATCCATCCCAGACCTTCACCCATACAAATCACCCACCAAACAATCCTTCCACCCCCCCCTACGACCATCCATCATTCCACACATGATGTTCCACTTTCGTACATGATAGTGTACTATGTGTATGATTGATTGAAGAAGGCAGCTAAGGCAGCTGTGTGACTCATCAGGTGTTCCGAATGGGAGAGGTAGGAGTGCAGGAAGCAGTGGGCGAGCCACCCAGCGCGCGGCTTTGGGAGCCATAGATCAGCCGGGAAATAGACCTTTCCGTAAAATATGCTGGCCACGGGGATGGCGCCTTTGCCCCCCTCCTCTCTCTTGTTGGGGCTTATCTTAAATCTAGTGATGGAGCCACTCTAGGCCCTGTGGCGTCACGTCATAAATCTCGTACCCCCCCCCCCCCCCCCACACCCACCCCACCCCACCTCACCCTTGCCTCCATTCCAAGCCGCACAGATCCCGTTAATCTCCCACGTTGCAACTTGGGGCCGAGCGCAGTCATCAGTCAATACGGTCAAACGCACAGATTTCTCCACTCCCCCTTTATGTTGATTCGCATCGCGAAACCTGGGATGTAACATTTTTTTGCTTTGCTGATGTTTTAATCCTCTCAGCCTTAACTAATGATCAGTCGCAATCGCACACGCCGCACACACACACACACACACACACACCCCCACACATCAGTAAGTTAGCGGAGAATAAAACACAGTTGAGCGACATTCTCGCGTGTCCCCAGGGGGGAGCCAACGTTTTGCATTTATACTTTAATCAAACTATTATATGCTTCATCTCATATCCCAACAGTGTGAAGAATGAATTAGGAGCCGGCGAGAGACAGGAAGACAAAGAGCCCGACAGACGATCGCAGCTTGTATCCGCTTGTAAGGAGATAGGGTGGCGATTGATGGCAAGAAGGGTTCTTTCGACACGACCTGTCAAGTTGCAACACTCCCTGAAAAATAGGAATCTGGAACACGTGCATTATTCGATTTTATTGATTTTTTTTTTTTTGCCTTTTGTACTACGTTTACAGCAAAAGGATTGAAGTTCAGTTAAATTGGTCAATGAAAATATATTTACCCGGGTTGTGTACCTCTCTAATAAAAGACAATTCGATCTCGATACATGCGGTGCGATACAATTAAAGGAGGGTACATTTTAAAGTGGAACGATTGGGTTCGAATCAGTGGGATTACGATTTGAGTCAATAAGGTACGACTCGGTTCGAGAGGGTGTGATGCAATTTCCTGTTGTCATTCCGCAATGTGAATTCATGAAATGGAATTAACTTGTCAGTCCTGTAAATGTGGCTGAGATTTACCAAAGACAAACAAGATTATGTGTTGCTTTTTCCACCTTTATTTAACCCAAACAAACAAAAAATCATCAGCAACATCCACGTATGCCGATTTATAACTTTTTCGTGGGGTTTTCACCGGTTCAAGCTATATAGACGCCGATTCATTAGTTCGTGTATCGATGCACATCTTCTAAATCAGACCCGATTTTCCAATTCAAAGCGTTTTTTTTCAGCCCGCCATTTTTCAGTGCTCATTTTATTTTTTATTTTTTTAAATAAATTGATTCAGTGATTTATATAGACAATATAATAAAAAAATAATACAAAAAAAAAAACATATTTCATTGAACAGTCACTTGTGCATTATATCAAATTCCTGCTTAATTAATTATAAATAGCACAATACGGGTATTAGAATTTTAAATACACATTTGAACATTTAAAATGTTATATTTATGGTTGGTTCTTTTAATTTTTCTCCACCAGCATCCTGGAGCAGCTGTGTGGTTGACCTCGGAGGTTGCAGTCTTTTTAAGATTTCCGTACCATCCCTGTTCGGACAGACCTGCAAAAATGATGCTGTAATATGCATCCCAGCCCAGTAGCTGATAACGCCACTGTGCAAAGAAACAATCCTAGCCGGATTAGTGTCACAGCACCAAGACAACAATGCCGCATTTAACTCGCAAACATTTCCATCGAAAGGCTCCAAAAAGCAGCGTCTTAAAAAAGAGGAACAAAAAAAAAAAATGCTCGCTCCTCTTCAAAATTCAGCAGGGCCACTCAGAACTTTAAATGAAGTTTGTGTTGCTTCAAGTCATACAAAACTTTATTGCCTGTGAAACGACACGAAGCAATTGCGGTGAGCAGGCACGCGCACAGTGCAGCGGAGGTGGTGCGCAGCCAAGTACCTGAAAGCCTTTCGGATTGAGGCTGCGGGGGTTGTCCGAGGCCACCTTCAGCCTCCCGTCCACCGCTTTCATCAGGCCTTCGGTCTCCTTCACGTACTGGAGGTCTCTGTTGGTCCGCAGATCCAGCACCTGCATGGACTGACTTATATTCTGCACCTGCACGACACATGTGGCACGTTTGTATGCGTTGTCAAAGCTGAGCGTTAGTATCTTTGCCGGTGTGGATTTTTCCATACAGCTTCTGTATTGGAGCTCATTAACTTGTGCAGTTGCACCGTTACTGGCGTATAAGTGACGCTGAAAAAAAAAAAAAAAAAAAAAAACCCATAATGCGCCGATGGCTATATATAGCGCAACGGTACTGACATGCTGTCTCTGCAGTTGTTTGACATCTAATTGCATCTGTTCGGATTCTCGGTAAACAAGAGCGTTTGCAGTGCGGGGAGATCATTTCAAATTGAAAGTCGGTTAACTTTCCCGTGAGTAAGACGGCAATTTGAATAGCGACTCTTATCCTTATCTGATCAATATTTGGCAATGGCGCCATTCTCTTAAGAGTGAGGATGTGCGGAAAGTGCATTTTTGGCAGGCATGAATAGACAAAGGGATTTGTTTTTGTCTTTTGGTGGATTTTAGTTAGCGCTGTATTAATCTTGAGAAGAGGGGACGAGCTCAGGCTCAGAACAAAGCTAGCTAGTTAGAGCAAACCCACGCAAAGCACACAGAGATCACGCAGGGGAAATTCTGTTTTCAGGATGAGGGGCTGTGCAAGTTCACCTGGCTGAGGTATTTCAGCGGGACGATAATCAGAATAGCGCAGAATAGCTTTGGCATTGTACAGAACAGACATTGAACTAAAACGCAATGATGTTTGGCGCAAGCGCATAATTTGATCTACACATTCAAAATGTGGTATGCATCTGGAATAGCAAAAAAATCAAATAAAAAAATATTTTTTTAGCACTCTAAATTTGTATATTGTACATATTCTATTGACCTAGGTATGTTGTCTTTTGTTAGGTGTTGCTGTATAGCGCTTGTGAGTGCTGGGATGTCAAAGCTCGATTCGTCTCGATTCAAATCGATGAATCGGTTTGAATCGATTAGTACTCGATTTTTGATGAATCGTTACATCCCTACAAATGGTGCACAGTTTAATCCTATTCAATGAAATCATTAATAATTTCTATAATATGAATATTGTTTGTTTGCATTACAATACACATTACCCCCCAAAAAAGTATTTGGGGGGAGTCTGATATTGTTTAATGGCATATCCATTCATTTCAAGGAGGAAAGATGATTTATTGCTTGCGCCACTTAGGGGCCACTGTGCTGCCGGGAAAAAAAAAAAAAAAAGCAAACTCTTCTATCATATAATATGATTCTGACACTGCATGTAACAAACACAAAATCACACATTCACCGTTAGGCTGCTATTTATTGATTCCCCATTCAGCTCTGCACTAAGTTTAATCCTCTAATGCCGCCAGCCCACTCTGCTGCTGCATAACCAGCCTACTGTCACACCCCCTCAGCAGAGAGCTCATTTGAACCAACGCTTCGTGTCTTCGCTGCGTGTCCGGGCGCTCACGTGGCCGCACAAACAAAAACCGGCTCGCTCCCGCAGACAGGCAGCGCTCCAAAACTCCTCCGAGTTGCACGCGGGGTTTATTTCGTACTTTATCCAACAGTCCCAACTCTCAAAGGTCGCCGTTTGGCATCGAGTCTGTTGCTCCAGATGCCTCGTTCGCCTTCCCGCGGTCGGCCCACTCAATGACTGCGTCCAGCCTACTGTTCTCTGCGCCCATGTCTTCTCCCACATGCTCCATCAAAACATGTTCTTTTCTCGTTTGGAAATGCTCAGAGATGCACATAAAGGAACTAGAATGGAACAAAAGTAGACTTTTGGGGGTGGGGGAGGATTACTTATGATTTTTTTGTTTGTTTGTTTCTTCATTGTCATTTTAGTATTGTACTTGGATTATTTTCATAATTATTTTGTGTCGTTAAATGTTAAAAGTATTGCTAAAAATATCGGCAACAAATCCATGAATGGGTATATTACAAAAAAAAAAAAAAAAAAAATGTTTGTTGAGCCATTGATATCATATCATCAAAGAGAGCAAGCCATTTTCGCTGCCCTATGTTGGTCAATAATTTGTAAAAATAACTAAGCCAGGTGGGGACTGACCCATTACCATCGATTTGTGAAACAATAGGAATTGGATCAAATTTAGACATCACACCTTTCCTCATCAAAATCGCAACAGAGTTAGTATTTTGCACGTATAATATCAACAGTGGTTAACTTCTTTTTACCCTTGCAACTGTTAAATCACTTAAAAACATTGCCTGTTTTTGAAATTTTTATGACGTTACCAGCTTGTTCAGTTCATAAAGATTTGATGGCGGTGGCAATTTGACGATGGAACTTCCATTATTTCTTATGGGAACATTTTGAACCAATCAACGGTTGACCAGCTGCTCGTTCATACCACATACGCTAGCATATCATAGAGATGGAACTCTCGGGGGGCATTGGGGTTGAGTTGCTGTCCTCAAAAGCTTCCACATTGAACATTCCCGCCGCACCTCCGGGGGGGTCAGCTCCGCAATGTACGAGCTTTACATGAAGCTATAGACACATTTGGGTGCCAAGCTGTTGTCAAGTCTTTGAACCTTGACACGCCCGCCTGTCCTTGTCTTTTTTTTTTCCCCCGCCGCCAGTGGAGGGAATTTGTGGATGGGCTCCACTGAAATTCTTCCTCTGCATGCTTTGGATCCAAATGAGGATGTCTCTTTAGTGTGTATGCTACACGCACACACTCACTCTGTCTTTTTTTTTTTTTTTTTTTTTTTTTTTTGCTTTTGTACAGCTCAAATAGCGCAAACCTCAGGTGTCCTCATTAAGACGGGCTCCGGACTATATTATACGTGAGCGCTTGCCTTTGATAGCTGGCGCCTTCCAGGCAGAGTCTGATATTGTAATCACCCGTAGGCCATTTGAGAAGCCTGAATTATACTAAAAAACAAAAAAAAAACAAAAAGGATTGTGCTCCGTTGGTTTGTGAGTGTCAGTGCATTGCAATGTTTTCTTGCTGACGCAGATAGTCCCGCATGGACCCACCAGCCCTCATTTTGTCCTCATTCAGGTGCTGCTACAGTATGTCCCCCTCTGTTGTATTGGCGGCCACTTCCAAAGTCTGCGTAAATTTCGCACGCTTGAAGACGCGGCCGACCCGACGACCGACCGTCTGGGGCAAAAGACAAACTTCCAACGAGGCACAATGCAATACGTGGGTTCAGGCGCCGCCCCCGATCAGGCGGAGGCTGCCGAGACCTCTTCTTGCATCTCAATTTAGCCCCGCCTCCCTCGCAAGAGCACATCAATGTCAGGCTGTGTGTTTTACGGCCCTCCCTTTGCTCGCACTCGAAAGAAGACGCGGCAGAGGTGACTTATCGAGCTGTTACTTCCGCTTGTTGAGACGCGCCTGGAAGTGTGTGAAGTTGTTTCCAGCGCGTTCCCTCACCTCTATCTAAAAATACTAAATAATCTCACTGCACTCGTAAGGTGCAAAAAAAAAAAAAAGTATACTTCAAAAAGGATTTCGCCATTGAAATGATGTGCTTTTTAACCCCAGCACTACTACCTCTTGCTATTGTACTTTATAAAAACGTACAATAACATAATTAGATAGATGTAATGCATTAAACTGTTTTTGTGCATCATGATTTAATGCCGCAATCCACTTCAGTGTGTGATTTCATCTGGTGTACCCACCTTGGCCACCAGGAGGCAGTCGTGCAGACGCAAAGGGAGAAGAACATATTACTAATACAGTACTCCATAAGTTGCTGTAATATTATTCATTTTTGTAGAGGATAAATAATATATACCTATGAGTATTATATTTTCAGTCTACATGTGTTATTCTACATTTCTTAAAGTGTTGTAAAACTGCGACCATCGATGCTAACTGTTAGCATGCCAATGGCAGTTTCCATTATATGCTAGCATTAAAGCGGAAATCAACCCAAACTCATTTTTGGGAAAAATATTGTTCCCAGCAGGCCCACTAGTTGAAACACGGCATAATGATTAATATTGCGTTAGTGGAATAAGAGTTAATCCTCTTCTTTTTAGCGATCTCAGGGGGCGGCCATTTTGTCACTTCTGTCGACTGAAAATGACATCACAACTGCTCAGGGCTCAGATAATGACCAATCACGGCTCAGATTCAGAGAACAGGTCAGCTGTGATTGATTGTTGTAAGCAGTTGTGATGTCATTTTCAGTCGACAGAAGTGACAAAATGGCCGCTCCCACAGATGGCTAAAAACCGGTGGATTTTGCTGCTCAACTCTTATTCCACAAACACAATATTAATCAGAATGCCGTCTTTCAGCTAGTGGGCCTGCTGGGAACATATTCTTGAAAAAATATGTTATGGTTGACTTCCCCCCCCTTTAAGCGAGCGGGGGCCAGTTTGCTCGCTTTAAAAACTACACCATGATAATCAAACAGCTTTTGAAACCTCTTTTTTTTTGACGAAATGTTCACTATTTGCCAATCTGCTGCTGCTTATTGTCAAGATAGGATCAGTAAGAACATGTCAGATTTTCCCCTATCATGCGTCAGGCCTTTGACTTTTTCAAATTTTCAGTCCGTTTCCTAGCCATTGCTCGACGATTCAATTTCAGCGGCGTCATCGCAAGCCGATGAGACTTTGCGTCGCGTGCGCGTGACAGCCTGCGTTGTCAGCCGCGCCTGGAAGCTGGCGCGCGACGGAACGGCGCTCACCTTCTCCACGAGCTGCCGGAGCTGCCTGCTGCGTGGGTCGCGGTTACACATGTTCTGAGCTGGCGCGACCACCGTGCAGATGCACTTTCCATCCGCGCCCTGCGCCGAGCTGTAGATCTGCCAGCCTTCCTCCGGACTCGGGTACAGCGCCTGCGGAATTATGCAGAGATTTACGTCTCAGTCGGGCGAAGACTTTGCCGCGCTTCCGAACACAAACGGCAAGATACTTTCTGTCGTCAGCGTGCATCAACAGTGAAACAGTTGCCCCCCCCCACCCGCACCCATCATAAATTATTTGTAAAGATATGCAATAATCTAACGCTTTTTTATCCTGTGGGGCTGTGTTTAGCGAGAAGATGTTTTGAATTCATTCAATATCGTGATTAGTTGTGCCCATTCTGTCAGTGCAACTTAGCTGCCGAGTCATAATTTCTCCTTGGGATTCTCTTTCGCTCTCGCAGCCCTGTCAAAAGTTGTTCTTCCCCAAAGGCAATTAATGGCAATTGATCCCGGCAACTACTGAGAATCACTTGCTGTCTAATTTTAGCTTTGAGTGGAGCGCAGCGCAGCAGAGAGCGGCTCGCCGTGTTTACAGCATCCGCGCACGATGAGAGAATTTGAGGAGAGGTTTTCCTTTCATTGAATATGGGGGAGAATGAACGATGAATTTATTCATATCTTGTAGGGAGCACAAGTTGCCTGGTGCACGTTGCCTGTGTCGGACGGCAAACAAATGACCATTCAAGGGCGGCACAAAACTGCGGAAACCAACATTAAGTGCAGGAACTCATTTGTACATTTTTTCACCCACACAACAACATAAATAGATACATATAATGTAGAAAACATATAAGGAATCAGTATGTTTTGAAGAAGAAACAGTTTGTAAAAAAAAAAAAAAATTAAAATATTAATTAAAAAAAATATATTATTAATCAAGAAGTCACTCAGATGTATGGATAATTTACAATCTTAATTGTAAATTAAGATTTACAGGTTTACTATACAATAAAAAAATGCAAACAGTAATGCCCATTCCAAGCAAGGAATTAGTTGGCCTCAAACTGGGAAAAAAAAAAAAAAAAAAAAAAACGAAGTCAAGGTTCAATTCAAAAGTTCCCAACAGTTATGTTTATTTGACTCTTTGTTTCTGCTGTTGCTGGTGTTAAGTGTCAAGTTGCCAAGGAAACAGCATAGTGAGCGCACGCTACACTTGTACGCCAATTTCTGAAGTCTAGCAAAAAGTGGCCTCTCAACATGACCAAGAAACACACAAAAGAAATCAGCCTGGTTTAGCGCAGCTGTTGTGACCTCCCCTCGGGGGTGCAAAAGTGTGAGCAAAATAAAGAAATACATTTGGTTGTAATCTGCCAAGCTAACTTTATGTCGTAGTATAGTAGTAGTAGTAGTAGCGAATTGGCCTTGGAATACAAAAAGAAACAAACTACATGAGAACGTTATACTTCCCCGCATTCAAATGGCGGAAAAGGACAACAGGATGGACAGAGTCGGGGAGACCAATTAAGAGCTTGATGGAAGATGAAAAAGCAACGTTTCAAAGTAAAAGAGGCGTGACGGAGCAGTGGAGTGGAAAAGCAGGCGCGCCAATATGTTTGGAAGCGGGCAGGAAATGGAGCTGTCCGCGGATCAATAACCGACCCAGGAAGGGCCTGGCTGAAAGGGTGGACGTCTCCCTTGGACTAATCCAATGAGAAGCGGTGCTGAGTGCTTGCAAGCGCACACGCGCGCACACATGCATACACCAGTCAACATTCTCATTCACATCTCCACTCGCTCTCGGCAGACAAGGCCAAAATGTAATGAGGGAAGGATTGGCCATTTTAGAGATAAAATTAAAGAGGCATCAACATAAGTGCAGGCAGAAGGCGGCAAATAAAATCGCTTGCTTCGCTCCAAGTCATGTCGTCTTTGCTCCGCAGATCACAGGGAATGTTGATTTGGCGGGGGAACTTGTCTTCCGTTGGAGTTTGAAGCCGCACACTCGCGCGCGCGCGCGCACACACGCACAGACGCGCGGGCTACACCCAGCACGTCTTCATTTCCTCTCTCCCGTCACTCTTTCTGAGCGAGTTCGTTTCAAATTTTTATGATTAAATGAATTGTGAGCCAAGCATTGTGGGCGCCAGTATTATAAAAGATGGCCTTCTATCAGCGCTTCCCGCCACAATAAAGTCAGCATATACTATTCTTTTCATGTCATCCCTCTTTTTATTAGTTATTGTCAAAAGTCGTTTCTGCTAGGCTTTGCAAGGTACAGTACAATATTCAATTCCCTCACAAATCATTTCCAACCAGCTTCACCGTTATTACAGGATGAATCCATTACGGCCAAAATGGGATTTCACCAGCAAATACCATATATATATATATATATATATATATATATATATATATATATATATATATATATATATATATATATATATAAATTAAATTAAATAATAATAAGAATTAACGAGGACCAAATGAGGTTCAGGGAATTTATTGAATACAAATAAATAAATTGAAGGGGGAAAAAAAATTAAAGTTCAACAATACAATTATTTGGGAATTATTAATGAATCTAAAAGCGGCCGTTAATGTAGTCACTTTTGCTTTTATGTGCCGTTTCCTGTTTGACTTTGACAGACAGGAAGTTAAGGGGTGTGGCCACAGGGAGGAAGTGTGATCTGAATTGGAATGCAAATTGCTTGCCCACCTGACATCCGTTTAAGTGTTGTACCTTCATTTTTAGGGATTCATCTCTCTCTCTTTTTATTTATTTATTTTTAAACCTTTTTCACTTTGAGGACTCCGGCCTTTGGAAAGCTTGCGACCCTTAGCTCCGATTTCCAAATCGACATCTGGTGAGTTTTGTGCACTTGGCTTTAAATCGTCTTTTTTTTTTTTTTTTTTTTTTTTTTTGCATTACATTGATGATTACTGCGGTTGGGACTTTTCCATTCATGTTGACGCTCCCGTCTCCTGACTGCACTTTTGAATGAACCCCCTTATCTCTCAAAGACAGAAGTCAGATGTGGGATCTGCTTTCAAGTCTGCGTTTATTGTTCTGCTGCAGCGTGACTGTGCTGGTGTGTGTTTCTGCCGAGCATCTATATATTTGCACAAACCCTCTCCCAGGCCTTTTTAATAATGCATGGCTTTTTATATGCGACAAAGTCCCCCGTGAGCATTTGTTTGGAAAGGCTGCGAGGCTTTGCTGCAGATGTGTGTGGGCGTGCTTTTAGTTTGGATGCGAGGAGGCGCGCAAGCGGGTTTCTTGTCGCGGTCTTAACAGGTGGACAAAAGATGGCCTCTGTCTGCAACATGCACTTAACTGTCGGACTGTGCCGTGCCTTGATGAGATTGCCTCATTCATTTCCATATATATATTTTTTTCCTTCACTGCATCATATGTCATAACAAGCCTCATGCAAACGGTTGCAGAAATCCGTGTACGTATATTTGGACTTTTTTTTTTTTAAACAGGGTAGCACATGGTGAGCATTTCAAGTTTAGCTGTGGGATGCCGGAGGACATTCCTTTTGCCCTAACGCTCTCTCCTCAATTTCCAACCTCACGCTGCGCTTCCTCGTGTTTTTTTTTTTTTTCCCCCCCACAAGCTTCTCAGCAACACTTCTCCTGTGTATTAATATTTCATAAATGCCGGGCTGAAATTAAGAGTGCATTTGAATCCGTTCCAATTTCCATTCGCCTCTAACTCGCCCGCTCTTCTGAGCGTTTAGAGAGAGATGGATACACCGGGATGCAAATGGCATGCAGTTTTTTTTTTTTTGCAGGGGGATTCATATGCGTCTACTTATAAGCAGTCAGACTGATTTTAAGCGCCGTGACTTATTGACGTAAATGGAGCATGTCGGTTCTCTAGAAAAAGAATACACATACATTATTCCTTTAAGCTCACCAGATATCTCATTAGCCAAGGAAACCATAATCTTTAGCTCTTCAAAATGAATAAAAAATGCCTATACTCTATTATGTAGGCAGGTCAAACCTGTGCGCCATTTTAATGATGTCATTGGTGGAAGCAGATCACTAAAGTATTTACATTTTCAAACACTTCACTATCTTAATAGCTTGACCGTGACATCCTATGCATCTACATACTCGAGTTTATAGTACACTTTACATTGTCTATTTCTTGTCTTGTTGAAATTAGCTTCTTTTGGCGACCCTGCCTCGTGGAATTGTGCGATTTATCGGGCTGGGTCCCAGCGGCAAGTGTATGCCTAATGACGGGCTGTATCTTGCGTATCTATGCGCGATGTCGAGATAAATCTCACCGGCGAGTGCGTGCCAAATGACACGCTGGATATCGCCAGTGAGTGTTTGCCTAACGTCTGCGTGGATCTCATGTGTGCCTTCCAAATGGTGCTTTGCCATCCCCTTGTGCCCTTCACTCAACAGATTGGCTCATTTCCCCTCGCCAGCTAGTGTGCGCTGTGGCCGCCTGCTTGCCTCTACATGAGGAGGCAGAGCCAAGACACGGGGGGGGGGGGGGTGTTTTTGGGGCTCTTATCAAGACAATCAAAGCATTTTAACTCGTCAAAATGTCAATTTTGCATAGTATGTCCCATTTAGGGAGAGAGGAGGCGTCGGGTTCGCTGTCAGAAATGTGGATCAGGTAGCAGTGAAGGATTAAATGGAATATGCAAGTGGCAGACATGAAGCTGTCACAGTCACGGTGAGAGGAGCCGGCGAGTTTGTGTCGAGCGACTGTTTTGCAGAGGACAGATGATGAAAAAATCAATCGGGCGTCCATTTATGACCATTTTTGTTTTGGAGGCTTTTTCCCAGCAACGGCGCTCTTTCCTCTCCCCCGCCATCAAACGCCTGACACAAAGCGCTAAACTGCAAGTGACTGTCTGAAAGGCTGACACTCACTCACAAAACAAGTTTACTAGACTGCCCGTTTATAGCCGCTAATTTGGCCGGCGGACTTTATTGCCGCGGGCCATTTGACGATGGCGACTTTGGGGCAGTTAGCGCTTTGTGAATATCAATTTGTAGTAACGGCCTGAATATCAATTAACTTGTTTCCTGTATCCAGTCCAGTGTGGCACTCTTGGGGTGGGATGTTAATTAGCAATAGCGCTGATGTACCCATTGACTCCTCCGAGAGCCGCCTTCCACACCACAACCAGCCAAACTTAAAGATATATATTGATGTATAAAGATATACAAAATAAAGACAACTAGACTGACTGGAATGTAATGCTTGCAATCATGCTTTCTTTTTTTGTGCCACCAGCAACGTAAAAATATATGTGGACAGACACAAATGAAATGAAATTATCGGGTGAATATTATGTAATAGGTCTGTATGTAAAAAAAAAAAAAATGTCAGGACGAAAATTGCCCCTTCTGGTTTTCCCCGGCAACAAGGAGTAGCAGTAGCATTTTTTTTCCTTCTTTTGTTCCAAGAAAAAGCTTCCCATGGTGTCTTGAAGGGCGCTATATAAATCTCATTTATTATATTATCAAATAAAAGCAGACCTTTGTGAGGGTGGAAAAAAAGGTAAGCACTAAATTTAAAATTTTTTTCATTCTCTTATCGTGAGCACTTTTTTATTTTCAGAGGTTGACGTGGGCATAAGTGTGGATGTCCACAAACTTTTGGCGCAGTTTTTTAAGCATGGTGATTTAGTTACTCCGCTAATGTCACACCAAGATATGAGTGGAGGGAAGGAGGCGTGTCCGTATTACAGAGCGTTACGTATTCTGATAAAAAAAAAAAAAAAAAAATACATGACAGTTTTTGAGTGAAAAATGGGCCATCCTGGCTGTATAGTCATATATTGCTTTTTAAAGCGGAAGTCAACCCAAACATATTTTTTTTCAAGAATATGTTCCCAGCAGGCTCACTAGTTAAAACACGGCGTTCTGATGAATTTTGCGTTTGTGGAATATGAGTTAAGCAGCAAAATGCACTCGTTTTTAGCCATCTCCGGGGGCGGCCATTTTGTCTTCTCTCGACTGCAAATGACATCGCAACTGCTCACAGCGACCAATCACGGATGACCTGTTTTCTGAATGTGCGCCGTGATTGGTCGTTGTGAGCAGTTGTGATGTCATTTTCAGTCTACAGAAGACAAAATGGCCGCCCCGAGAGATGGCTAAAAACGAGTGGATTAACACTTATTCCACCAACGCGATATTTATCAGAAAGCCGTGTTTCAACCAGTGGGCCTGCATAGAACATAGTCTTGAAAAAAATATGCTTGGGTAGACTTGCGCTTCAAATACATCTTTCTTTTTTTTGTAAAAGCTTCTTGTCATTATTAGGCCTGTTCCTCTTTTCAAAGAAGCTCTCCCAACATGATTTTATTTGATCTTTTGCATATTTTTGCTAGCTTGTGATCTTACTTTCCCCCCCCTCACAAGTGACTTAGATGAGCACCTTAAAACTAAACAAAATAAAAACTTCTTCCAGACTCTGATCAACAAAATATTTTTTGCGCAGCCGCTCTGTGAAGCTGTGTACCAAATGGCCTGCGGCCCAGCGGTTGGGGACCCCTGCCTTAACAGATATTTGCCAATCACACTTTGGCCGCTAGCACATGGCAACTCAAAACGAACGGAGCGTAGAAACTGCGCAGTTTAGTGGCGCGCGTCACTGCAACTAACTAATCAACTTGTGCAATTACCTGCGCATCTCTCAGCAGCAATCAAGCTGCGAGGCCCTTAATGATTAACAAAGTTCAGTGGGATTATCCAATTAGGCGCGTGAGCTGCGGGTATCGCTGTCGAGAGGATGGACTTCCTCCGGTGTTTCATTAGAGCGACCCTGGAGCTGGCTGCCGTACAGGCGCGGCTAAATGAGATCATAAATCTGCTGCTCTACACCTTTTATGAGCATGACGGGAAGTCTATTAGAAGTTTCATAAGCAGCGGGCGATGCCAGCAAATTGAGGCGACCCGCCACATCGCCAGAGCTGAACTCGACGCCACGACCACCAGAGACGGCGTGAGAAAGCGGGGGGGGGGGGGGGGGGGGGGGAGATTTGGGAACGCTTGCGTGAAGCATCAAGCTGAGTTTGTGAGTCTCGATAGAATCGGGACACCTTACCGATGAGGCGGAATCCAGGTGCCATCTTTCAACGAGCGTGAAATAACCTAAAAAGGCGTTTTGTTTAAAGAAATGGGATCATCTCTCTGTGGGCTGCTTGCTGTTTGTCTCTTGGCTTTTACAATATTTGAGCAAAAGTATTGCAACACTTGTCCATTCCACCCCCACTTTGTCTCAATGCCCCGCGCCCCCTCCCCTAAAAACTGGGCACAAGACAGACAGCAACAAAGCAAAGGAACCTCAAGAAAATACTTTATAGTAGATTCATAAGCGACACCGCATTTGTGACATTTCTGCTCTAAGGGGCCGTTCATCACCACTTTTTTATTTTTAGCTGACTGCACAGTACGTTCTATAAACTTCAAACCAATAGTGTTGTAGTAACACTCTATAAAGAATAAATCATGCTACCAATGTGGCAGTCGTGGCTAACTTGTTTACAGTGCTAACGCTAGCTTAGTATTGCAGCAAAGAGAGCACACATTTATGCAGAAAACCACAAATAGGTGAGGATAGCTTCCACATTAACATTTTTTTTTTTCCCATTTGTGTTGCGAGCAAAAATTTTTTTCTTAGGAGTGAGCCTCAGACATTCTGACGTCACATCTGGCCACCATCAGCTCATGTAGTTTACCTTGCTGTGAAATTACAGGTATCTGTCGTTTTACATGGATGACATCTGTTGAAATAAAGCTTGAAACAGTAAAAAGTGAAAAAAAAAAAAGTTGATTTCTTTACATACTATATTCTACGTCTTTACAGTGTGTAAGTCAAGGTACCCCAGTAGGTGAATTCGTGAATAGCGAATAGGTGGGGTTTTTTTTTTGTCTTTTTTTTTTTTTTTTATAGATGAAAAATTCCACTGTACTCTACTGACCTCAACTGTGCTAATGTGACTCAAACAGAGCTAAACTCCGCTCCATCCTCGTACCTCGCCACTCCATCACTCCCACCGTGGTGCCAACTTTCCATCTGGCGCTCACTCGTTCCAAAGGGCGCAGGGGGTGCACAGATGCGGTACGTGCGCTGTCGACTCTGTTTCGGGGCTCAGTCGGCCAACTCTTAGTGAGACTAATGACGGCAAATGACGCCCGTCGCCCCGTACAAGGTCTGTGGCCGCCTGCGAGGTCTTCTGACAGGCGCTTGGCGTCCGATCAGCTGTTTGCTGCGCGCAAGATGGCGATGGAGGCTGGTGTTGTGCAGAGAAGGTGCGACGAGCGGGGCGAAAAACACCAGATACACTGTTAGAACACACACGATGGTTCATTTGATTTTCACGCCTGTGTGAGTTGTGACGTCATGTGTTACTGCAGTACGAGTTCACCACAATAGTTTGTAAACGGTGTCAGGATGCAGCGATAATGCAATCTTGCAATGATGGACTTTGTGTTGATAACAAGCGTTGCCCTGATGTGAGAGACCCGGCAGGTTTTCCTAAGAAACGAGCGGATTTTTTTAAAGTTTGACTTGCATGCAAAAATTCAAGACGCGAGCACTGTACGGGGAGAGATTTCAACTCGCTTCATACAGAAAGCAGCAGTTTGGAAGATAGTTCTTCAAAAAAAGAGCGGTCAAGGTGTTTAATGCTACTCCCAATTAAAGATTACTATCAAACTAAACCTAAAAGTAAGAGAATTAGACTATGTATTCAAAACAACCACACAGCTTTGCCTCCTGCTAGCTTAATGCTAACACATGAAGAGAAAAGCTATAGTTGGGCTAAAGAATAGCATTTTCCTCTTTAAAACAGAAGTCAACGCAAACTTTTTTTTTTTAACGGGGCATTCTGATAAATTCTGCGTTTGTGGAATAAGTCTTAATGCACTCATTTTTAGCCGTCTCTGGGGGCGGCCATTTTGTCTTCTGTTGACTGAAAATGACATCACAACTGACAAATGCACTATTTATCAGAATGCCTTGTTTCAACTAGTGGGCCTGGGAACATATTCTTGAAAAAAATGTTTCGGTTGACCACCCCCTTAAAGTAATGGGTTTATGAACACAAACAAACACATGTAGACAGAAAATATAACAATACTCAACAATGTATTTTCTTTATCCTCTGCAAAAAATGCCTACCAATACTCCAGGTTACTGAGTCACGTACAGTTGTTCATTTGTGTCTGACAACTGTTTCTCCAATCAACCATTCAAACTCTCTCTCAGAATGTTCTGAACACCTGTTTCGACAGGAGTTGTGCCACAGCGGTCATCTTCAAACGACTCATTCAACAGTGCCTCTGATGGCCCAAATTCTTGATCGCCAAAGACAATACTGTAATTATGTCCCCCATGATGTTCACAGGCAATCACCAATGACAAGATGGCTAATTGCTTCAATAGTCTCGTGTGTTTGGTTTCTACAAATTCCAAGTGAAGGCTGTAAAATGCCGCAAAGCTGCTTCCTATAAAATCTGGAGCCGTGTTTAATCAACGGCCTATAATCGATCAACACAATTTGCTTTATTGGGCCGCGCAGTGGATGTAAAAGTTTACAGCGCTTGACGGACGGCGCCACACTGCCCTCAATCACATTTTGATTGGTATGCTGTTTGAAGAAAAAGAAAAAGAAAAAAAATCCATTCCGTCACCTCAGAGCTTTTTTCATTGAAGATAACGCACACACGGGTCTAGAAGTCAATGTATTCACATTATCTCACACACACATTTTGTAGAGTTGATGCGGTTAAAAAAAAAAGGGCAGTGATTCACTGAACAGTCTTTTATTTACATTCTGCAGAGGTCTTTTTATTTCTTTCTTTTTAAATGAGTTTCTTTGTTACGATATTGAAAGTCGCAAAACATTCTTCTTTTTGAAGCTGGCTTTCACATTTATTAGTTTTGGTGTAAATACTGTAATTGATTGAAAAGCTGATTTGGGAGGGCGAGGCAATGAAAATGATTGATGACAGTCTGGAAGCCAATCTTGTTCCGATTATTGGACTTTTTTTTTTGTGTTGTAGTTTTGATGTTGTGTTATGTGCTGCTGCCTTCCGTTTTGTTGTAAAATGCCGTGCTGCTGTAAAACCGAAATTATCCCTTTGAAGGATGAGTAAAAGACCTCTATTTTATTATAATAATCAAAATGCACAGATGGTGGATTTGATTGCATTAACGCAGTACTTTTTTGTACTATGAATTAGAACAAAATGACACTCACTGTGTGCAGTTTGTAAAAGTGACTTTTTAGGGGATTCCCTATTCAATGAATATTCATATTTCTAAATATCAAAGGATTCAAAGTCTTTATTGTCAAATTTCCCAAATAATGCCTAGTAAAATACAAGAAAAGGACAGTGGCATTTTATCAACTGTGTTGCTGGATCCGTATCCGTATACGCAAATAAGTTGTGATATTTGAAAAAACAAAACGTAATTATCTGGTTTAAAAAATAGCATTAGCAGGAATGCCAAAGGAATTGATTTTAATTTTAGTGCAAATTGCAATTAATGACGCAGATCACGAGATGTATTTTCTCCATTTGCGCTGTTGTAATGTGGATGGCCATCGTCCATGGCAAAGGCAGTAGCCTGCTGAGTAATAGAAAAATAAGCAATCAAACACAAATAGTCTGTGACGAGTTTTTACCAGCATTGGAGGTCTGCACTCGACCGATTACTATTCCATCTTTCTTTATTAGGATATCGATTTAATTAAGATGATTTAAGCCACTGTAAAGTAAAAATGTCCTGTAAATTTGACACAACACAGAGAGCAGTGTTATTTAACAGCCCTGCCAAATTTGAATGATTAAAAAAAAACGTGTACGAAATGAAGCTTCTAAATCGTAAAAAAAATCAAGCGTC
Source organism: Filicampus tigris (assembly GCF_054856515.1). Taxonomy (NCBI): domain Eukaryota; kingdom Metazoa; phylum Chordata; class Actinopteri; order Syngnathiformes; family Syngnathidae; genus Filicampus; species Filicampus tigris. Next base: position 6,809,510 of record NC_141232.1, read on the forward strand.
TCGGTATCTGCATGTCGGCTGGTTGCGCCGAAACCACTCAACTGTCAGTCAATTGATTCTTATGCATACACATCCCAACATGTTTGAGCCATAAAAAATTATCTGCTTGAATCAAATTAAACCAAGTGTCATTGGGCACCGTTTTCAGCCACGCCCCAACAAAAAATAGGAAAACTGAAATGCTGATAAACAATTTGTTTACACAGCTCCACAATTCAGTAGCACATTGCCACATTGCTCTGTCTTCGCATGGCCGTGATTGGTCGTTGTGAGCAGTTATGATGTCATTTTCAGTCGACAGAAGACAAAATGGCCGACCCCAGAGATGACTAAAAACGAGTGCATTTTGCTGCTTAACTTATATTCCACAAACGCAAAATTTAATCAGAATGCCGTGTTTCAACTAGTGGGGCTGCTGGGAACATATTCTTGAAAAAAATATGTTTGGGTTGACTTGCGACTTGAGCAGCAAAATCCACCCATTTTTAGCCATCTGAGGGGGCGGCCATTTTGTCACTTCTGTCGACTGAAAATGATATCACAAATGCCAATTACGGCTCAGCTTCAGAAAACAGGTGAGCTGTGATTGGACAGAAGTGACAAAATGGCCGCCCCTAGAGATGGCTAAGAACTCTTATTCCACAAACGCAATATTTATCAGAATGCCTTGTTTAAATAAGTGGGCTTGCATAGAACATATTCTTGAAAAATATGTTTGGGTTGAATCACCATTTTTATCATAGAGTCTTTCCGTTTTGTCTCCTTGGCCAAGAAACACATGACTGTCACAATCTTAAGCAGTGTTTCAAAGCAATCTCCTGTAAGTAGAAAAGCGAGTCACTGCTCCTGCCTGCCAATCTTCAAATTCCGTGTCAGCGTTAAGACTTTCAGGGCCTTTCGCACTCATTAAGGAAAACACACTTTTGCACTATCCAGATGTGCACAATCATCCAGGCAGCGTCGCATTTCCTGACATCAAGCCGTTCATCCGTCTCCTCAAGATGAGTCGCTTTGAAAGGGGGAAGCACCCAAAGCGAGCGGACCAGACTGAACTGGGAGCGAATGTAGGACGCGGCCGCTAAAGGCCGAGCAGAAGCCGCTGGCTGGCACTCCGGTGTCACAAGAGCGTTGCGACGTCGCCTTTGATAAGAGCACCAAACGCGCTTGTGAGTCACCGTGGCCGGGGAAACGTCTCGTTAATCGTGATGAGACCCGATGAGGCGTTTACGTTCAACTTTTAGTCTTTACGAGGGGCGGATTAGCCGCCATCGCATACGCTAACGATTCAAGGCGCTATCAAACGCGGCCTCTCGGCTTTAATCAAACGCTGATGAAAGGCGCCCCGGCACAATACCCGAAATAAAATCTCTCCTCATAACTATGTATATTTTTATGCCGCCTGTCTCTTTGAAATGCAAAATAAGACGACTTCAGCCACGAGGCTCAGTCAGAATCCCGAGTTAGCTTGCAACATATTTCATCTCTCTCTTGACGGCGAGCGAGATAAGTGAAATGGATGGATTAAGCGGGGCGCTCTCCCCGAAGGGCAAATGTGGAAGTTGGGCAGGATTTCCGGAGTTCAGTGGTGTAAATAATTCACACCCCGAGCACCTTTACATTCACGTTTTACTGCAGATAGCCCGCCGAAGGCGTGTTTGAACCAAAAGTTAAAAGGACTTTCGGCTTTTGTCGCGTGTTCGCCCTCAACCTTACGACTGCACTTTTTGACTAAAGCATGATTAAATATGAAAGTCTTCTCGAAACAGATGGACCTCACACCCCCTTAAGACAAACATACTCGGAATATGTGGTTAAACTAATAAAAATAGACACACGCACTTGTGCGTGTACTCCATAGCCAGATGGCCTCACATCTCTCGGGACGTTCAATTTCCTTCCATCATTTGAAACAGAGCGCTGCATTTTCAGTATCGGGCGTGGGGCCATTAGAAAAGGTGCTCAGGGTGAAACGCTCATCAATCAGGGATATCAGAAAATGACAAATTAATTGAGTTGACTTAATGCTGCTGATTAATCGGCGTCTCGCGGCGGCCATCAGCCAAGACGCAGAGTTCAAGTTTGGGCATTTTAATGGAACGTAGAAATGAGCAAATCCGTCAAAAGTTGGCGCTGAACATCATTTGCTCTTCATCAGAATTCAAATTGTTCAACGTTAATCTGATTTAAAAAAAAAATAAAAATAAAAACAAATATGTTTGATTCAGTTTATCCAAACTGGTTCACTTCTGCTACATTTGCTGTGACGCAAGTTTGATTTGTTTCGCTTTTGGTCAATTAAGTCGGATTCAATGAATTCCAGTTAATTTGTGAGTCGACGTTCCATTAAATCATATTCGATTTAAATTCCAGTTTATTTGGTTTAGTTCTGTTCGGTTGATTGCATTTTGGTTTGGTTTGATGGATTGAGTTTATTTGATTCATTTGAACTAATTCGCTAATGCTCATTTAGGTTGCATTTGTTTGGATAGGTCCAATTTATTTGTGTTCCATTTAATTGGGTGTTTATTTGAGTCACTTCCAGCCAGGTCAGTTTCGGTTTGAATCTATTTGAATTCAATTCAGTTTGCTTTGGCTAACCGTAATCGTAACCCTGCTTAGTTGGATCAAAATATATTCAGTCAATTCCGTTGGGTTTGGTTTGGTTTAATTCCATTCACTTATTTATCTTTTAGTGTGATTGATTCAGTTTGAGTCCTTTTTCACATTCAATTTGATTTGAACGGATTTACTTTCGCTCACTTCAGTTGTGTTGCGTTGCTTTGCATTCATTTTAGTTGGCCTTAGTTTGATTTATTTGATTTTGCTTTTGATTTGAGAGACATCGGGTCAGTTCAATTCCAGTTGAATTCCATTACGTTAAATTCAGTAAGGTAAGTAGGTTTTAAATCCGTTCAATTCACTTATATCAGTTCTGCTGATTCCACTCAATTCATTCATCTTTTGAGTCTAATCTGGTCAATTCAGTTCACTTTCATTCACTTCATTAGATTTTCTTTTCTTTTGTTTCAATCCAGATTTGAACTCATTCACACAGTGTCTGCATCCATTTAAAGTGATCCAATTCAACTGAATTCATTTAGGGTCGTGTCAGGTCAATTCAATTCCATTTTTGATGCGGTGATAATTCACATCAAGAAAGCAATGAGAATGGTTGCGGACCACCCGTTTCACTTCACAGGAGCAAGCACTTTGGCAACGAACAAAGGAAAATAAAACCCGAGAGAAACCTCGAACAGCACCACAAGTCAACCGTGACCGTCTGCCTTATAAATTACCTTTTAAAAGTTGCATTTCATCAGTTCCACATTGTCGTCCATCACATCGCCCGAGAGCACCGTTTGCGTCCCGCCGTGATGACTGACGGATTGCACACGCACCCTAAAACATGCAATCGCCACTTTGTCCATCCGCAGCTTTTCACCATCACTCATCCTTAACAGCTGCATCATTATCCCGGATGACCACTCTCACACATCATTTAGTCAAAACATTGCTCTCGCACGCGTGTCTGACTCCATCACCGATCGCCCTCCTCCAGGGGGATCCGATCGACGGACCCCCGGAGCGGCGCACAACTCAAACGCCAGCCACTTCTCTCACTTGCAAACCCCCCTCCCCCCCCGCCAAAAAAAAGTAAGTAATACCCACACTAACGATCCTCTCGGACGTGCCCCCTCTGGAGATGGCGGTCCCGTTGAGTCCCACCAGAGACGGTAGAGTCTGAGACATCCAGTTGGTCACCATGGCCATAGTGCTGAGCACCGCCCCGATCTTTAACATGGGGACGCTCATATTTGCCTCCTACGGGGGCCCCCCCGGATGGCCCTACAGCCCACCCTTAGACCCTTCCTCTTCTCTCAAGCCCAGTTCGGTTCCGACTCTGATCGGCCAGCTGACGTCGTTACCGGACTCGCCGCTTGCTGAGACCTGTTCGAGGAGAGCAGCATCACGCAGGAATCCTCCCTCTCGTAATGACATCCTGAGTCTCACACCCCAACACCGCCCCCCCCCCCTCCCCTTTCACTCCCTGCCTCCCTCCCTCGCCTCCTCGAGATTCAAAGCAGCACATTGGCTGCCTCGCATCTGATCCCCTCCCAAACCGTTCTACCCACTCGCTCCCATACGGCTCTCGCTGATATTTCTCTGTTTTTTTTTTTTATGACTGGCATACCTGATGTGTGCGTGTAGCCACATTACAGGGGCAGACATCAAAGTGCGCGGCGCGTTTCAAAAAAAGTGTGACGTGCTTGCGGCACCGACGCAGGAGGATGTTTTTCAAAGGTTGCCGGCGGGTCAGCGGGCGGTCTGGCGAACGCAGACGCCGCTGTCACGCCGTCGATTAGCCGCCACGGTGACGTCTCATTCGTCAGCGTCCGCCCGTCCCCGTTGATGCTCGGAGAATGTCGTAACAACGGATTGGCGTCATTGCGTCAATGGCAGCGGGGATTAAATTACTGCTTGGTGTCAGATTGATAGCGGATCAGTCATGGCTTCGGTTTGCAGCCCCAATGGCGGCGAACTGGCGTGACTGCTATAAGATGCTGTCACTCCAGGCAAAATGGGGAATGTAATGCCGAATAATGACTAATGCATTACGGGATATCCCAGCAATTCCATGATAACGTGCAAATCGGCCTCCTGGTGACTGTCAGCAGCACAGGGGATAATAACAGTGATCTGATTGGACGCTCTGTAGCCAGGTTAACCCTTTTTTTTTCAAACTATTTTGATGATCGATTAATCATTCAGAGACATTTTTAACTTTCAAGTCCTCTGATTTCAACGGTGAATGTTCAATGATTTCAGTTTTTTTTCTTTCTGTTAAATCTGTTACAAAAATAATCGTTATCAGCAGCTCTATGAATAAACAGTAGTTGAACCTGAAGTAGCCTCAGGGCACAAGGAAGCAAAAATACACCTTTGTACTCAAGGCAAATTGCAGTTTAGTTGTCTAATAGGCCTGCACGATGTGTCTTTTGAACATCGCGATTGCGGATATCGTAGGGCGTGCGATGTTTTAACTTTTTTTTTTTTTTTTATTATTAGAACACGCGAACTTTTGTCAAGGGTCTATAGTGCACCTGCTCTTTTTATTTTTTTGTTTAAAATATCTTTACTATTTTGCTGCTGTTTACATTGAAGTGTGAAATACAATGTTAAATAATCTATTATGATACAGAGACGTGACCGCTGTGATCCCCTTTATATACAACAATCATCATTCACAGATGAACCCCCTTAGTCTGGATTAAACGATATTATATGAATACAATGATGTCATGGTGAGTTAACCAAATTATTCAACATCGCAATATATATTGCAATATATCGCAACCCACCCAAAAATCGCAATGTCATTTTTTGATTTATTGTTTACAGATTCTGTAGATAACAGAACACAGCGCACACACTGCACTTTTCCTTTCAACAACCCTAAGCTAAATTTAAAATCCATTGAGTAACTATACGCTTCATAATCATTTTACTTGATTAATCGTTTAAATCAAAGTAGTGGTTTTTAAAGAAATCAGAATACCGCCTGACAATTACATTTTTTAAGTGAGATTTTTGGGGTGGTCTTTGGCCCCTTTGCCCATTAGAACTGGTCCGCCTCTGTACTGAGCAGCAGCAGAAACACACTTTCACATTCAGAACCTAATTAAAAGCATCTCCACTATAGGCTGAACTTGACATTGAGCAGGTGTAGCAAACATTTCTGATTCTGAGGCACTCACCAAACGATGCGTGACCAGATTTCTTATTTTCTTGTCCTGCCTTGCCACCCAGAATAGAAAGTAAAGTGCCGGCCATGTCGATTGTTATTTTATGTTATTTTAATACATGCTGCGGGCCACTACAAAACGGACAGCGGGTTGCAAATTTCCCCCTGGCTGCAGTGTGTGTGTGTGTGTGTGTGTGTGCGCGTGTGTCACCCCATCACCGACATTGGTGCCATTCTCTGACAGGAAGCAGCAAGTTTAATGGTGCAAGAAGGAGGGCTCTCAAATAAAAGCATCAGGTCATCTCCCTTTCTAGCTCCTGCTGTGCTGACTTATTCATTGGCCCACCTTTCCGGCCCCCCCACCCCCGCCTGAGTGATATGATCTCCTTCGGAGTGTCCCTGTCACATGACAAGAGACACTTTACCCCCAAAAATCTAATTAAAAAAAAAAAAAAAATGTCAGTACTCCTCAGCTCACCTGCAGGCGTACCTAAACTAAAGCTGAAGCCATAGTGCAATGGTGCCCCCTTGTGGCTAGAGGCGGCGGTGCATTCTTTCCCAAGCTCATCAAGTCCAAACCTGGTGACAGGTAGCTGTCACCTCGCGGCAGTGCACGAAGGAGATGAAGGAGGGCACGTGTCAGCCTTGTTTAGTGTCACACGCTTGCGGAATGCAAAATCAACACAAATACAACAATAGACAGCACAAGAATTAGGACACCTCCGGGTATACTATGAGAGCCAAAAAAAAAAAAAAATCTTGATCTGTACTGCATGCTTAGCACCAAACTAGCTCATTTCATCAGTAAATCACACTCATGCAAATATTTTCTCTTTCTGCACACTTAAATTCACTCACTGGGTGGCAGCAGAGACTCAAGCATGAATTGAGATTTGGATTATTTAGCCTCCTCAGTGAAGATGCCAAAAGAAGTATATTAGGCCAAGAGAAGAGAAAATCACTGTCTCGGATAATTGAACCTTTGACACGAGGGAGCACGCTGGATAATTCACAGATTAATTACCTCTGCCAAGGAGGCTGTTTTCGCCCGTGTGTGTTTTATTCTCTCCTTGCTTGTTTGCTGCTCTCAGTTTTTTTTTTATTTTACACAGATCATTGCTGTGTAATAAAGACTATATTTGAAAGTAGATTAAAACTTTAGAGGCAGTTCAGTACAGATGGGCCGAACTCCAGACGCTCCGTCTGATTTATTTGATGAAATCTGATAACCATTATCAAGCATAGTGGGTTAATTTTCACAGCCATTAAAGTTCACCTTTAATAATCGTCTATTCTCTGCCTGCTCGGATGCCATTATCACTAATTTTCAGCCTTTTGTTCTCACTTTTTGTGGATTTTACCGCCTTGTTCCCAATCTCTCGCCCTTTCATCCCTGTAGCAATGATTACAATTAAAAAAAAAAAAATACAAAAGATAGCTTGGCTTCATCTATTTATGTTCTCATCTCTTGCATGCTCGTAAAAAGGGAGGAATCGCTAATGCCAGTAAAGTAATGGATTTTGGAGCTCGACCAAGATTTTTGTCATTATTTTTTGTTTTTTTACCACCATAAAAGTTTATCAGTAATTACACTGGAAATGCAAACCTTTTGGCCACTGTGACTAAATCAACAACAAAATGTCGCCGATAACTGAATGTACGCTACGTGCACAAGTCATCAGAGTTTCTGTGTAAAAGACAACTAATGATGACATCAAAATGCTGTAATTATAGCACACAGCTAATGAAACCCCAAAACTCAACACCTCAAGAAATTACAATACTATTTTACCTAAAAAATAAATAAATAGATAAATCATTTTATATCTAGAAATCTGGTTAGGAATTGGGCCTCTGAAAAGTATGTTTAAAGAATGTAAATACTATTTAGCTTTTGAATTGCACTACTGAAATATGTCAACTTAATTTGATATACAAGAAACCACCGTGCCCGAGGAAAAAACAACCAAACAGAGACAATGTGTAAGTGTCAATCATTTGACACGCACTTATACACACCAGTCACACTCCATGGCAAACCTTTTTACCACACCAACTTAAATACTAATGACTTGATTTTAAAAGTTACTAAATTTGATTATACTTCCTGCTAACAACACAGGCTAAATAAAAGAATGTTCGCCAATACTTTATTGGACGTGCATTTTTAACAATAATGTAAAGTAGTCTATAAAATTAAAATAAAGACTGATAAATTACACTTGTTTTAATTCCTATTGGTGGAATAAAGCGTCCGATTGCGTTTTCAGTGCTTCCATTGTAAGCGTTTAAATGCTTTGACCCACATTTGCAATACACATACAGTCCATGGCTCTGGCGCGCCATCATGCACACGTATGCTTTTTTTTTTTCTTGATTAGTGCTTCCGGGTGTTAACATGAGCACAAGAAAATTAGCTACTTTGCAGCAGCCTTTAGGCACGCTCCATCTTTAAAGGGCATTTTTAATACCGGCCCCAATGATGAAAATGCGCAGCATCGGCAGCACTTGCGCACGCCCGTGGAGGGCAGTGGAGCACCGCGAGCGCCGAAATCCAGCACTTGGCTGTGATAAACAACATGACGAAACACGCACACACTGGCGCTGAACGCGGCCGGCGACAGATTCACGTGTGAAAACCCAAGCCCCGAAAACACACCTCGGCTCCTCACACGGGGCCAAGCAGGCTGCAGTCAGCCGACTTCCCGCGCGCGGGCTATTTTTCCATAAATGAGTCATCATTTTGATAATTGCATGACGGACGTGGAGCCCCGCCGCCGTCGGAATGGATCAGGATCAAAATCAATTTGGGCGCATGTGACCTCGTCACCACGGTAACAATGTAAATGGCTAGAATAGAGTGCAGCCAAGGGTTGCGGCATGCAGGCTGACTTGGCGGTGTGCTTTTAATCTATTAAGGGGTCCTGCGGGCTTCCGAGTAAAAACAGCAGCGGGGAGTGCACATGTGCGACAACCCGCGTGCAAAGAGGGAGTCATCGCCGGTTGAATATGCACAATAATCCGCAACGAACGCAGAGCCTTTGCAGCGCACGGGAAATTGATTCTTTTTTTAATAGACTAATAGATCGCATACTGTGCAGTGGAACCTTTGAGAACCCTTCAAGAAATGACCTCCGATTAGGTGGGATTTCCAAACAAAGCATATTTAATTAACAATTTCAATATAAGTTGGGATATAACTACATACAGGTGGGCATTCTACTAGTTTGCCACGCCGTCATTTTTTTCAAGCCGAACCAAAATGTAATCGTCTGCCGGTCAGTCCGTCACCCGCGTTTTAGCCTGTTAGCTTGTTTTTCCGCGTCACCTCATCTTACCTTAGCGTGAGCAAAAACTTTTGTGAAGCTGCATGGGAACGTGGTTTGTTTTCCCCTTCAGTGTCTTTGGATTGGCCTGACAAAGAAATGCCGCGGTCGGCAGCGGCGCCGCCGATCATATTTGACTTCAGGGAAATATTTGTACAGCGCCTCGATTGCAGTGCGTCTGTTATTGCACCTAAGGGTTATGGCACCAAATATTATTCACTTCAAGTTCATTTATCCCATCCAGTACTCTGGCTTCAAACAAAACAATATTTCATCCACATGTACATCATCATTTCTCTTACTTAGTGATGTGCGAGAGTGAGCTGAGGCTTCAGGTGGCAGTGCTTTAAACAAAGCGGCGTGAAACAGGAGAGGCTCAATAGCGCTTAAGTCTAATAATAGCTGATAAGAGCGAGCTTTCTTCCCCTCTGCCGGGCGAACGTGTGGGCGGAGATCAATACGGTAGGTGAGCGTGTCTCACTGAAATGACTGTAAATCACCCGCGATGAGTCCGTCCATTGTCAGCGTGTCCCGCCGAGGCTGGACAATCGAGCAAAGATGGCATTGATGACACCCCGTCGGGCAGGACTACCGATTATGGACCAAGTTAACTGTAACTCCAGTTGTCGTTCTTTCTTACTAAATATCGGCGCTGTAAACGCCACTTTTACAATGCATCGTTACGTCAAAATTGAAGGGGGTTGGATTTGCGACTCATCGAGATTGGCCTCAAATTCTATTCGTAGCGCCTGGCCGTGATTGCTCCCTTCATCGCGATCCCAGCAGTTCATGGCACATACGGGATATGAATATTATTTGGAGGAAATGGCTGAGTATAAGGCCGCTCAATCAGGAAGCCTGAGATGATCGTCTCAAGCAACGGACAAGGGGAGCAATCAGCCGCCTTGTATCCAAGGACCATGAAGACCATTTGGCTCCCGCGTCCTGATTGCGACCCGCCGCTGCGCTTCCCGCGCCCACTTGCCATACGTGGAAGCGCTCTCACCGTTCCGCACGCAAGCACGCAGATGGTGCGTGGATGCACAGCGACCATAATAATCGTTCCTTGGCTAGTTGCAGCGTCATAAAGCCTTATTGCCCGCTCAAGTCACAGTGTTTGCCTGACCTCGTTGTCACTTGTGATGTTATTCCGTGCCTTCTTGTTGAAGAAAAATAGCACTCTATAATATTATACAAGATATAAAAACAATGTAATGTGTATATCGAAAGAATTAAATGCGAGGCCTCGGAATTTAATGCTTCAATTCATCGTGCTGCTCCTTCTGGTGTGCATGCCTTGGCCACCGGGGGCAGTATAATGCATGATGAAACTGGCTGTCTACATGTGTTGCCACAGCATTTGTTTAAATATGCTTAAGGGGTTATAACCCCCGATCAATCAGTGCTACTTGTTAGCCCGTCAATTTTGTTTTCTATTATATCCTAGCATTGAGCTAGCTAGCATTCCTTGGGCAAAATTGTTTGGTTGTTTCAAATCCACAGCATGTAATTCATGCATGTTTAATTTGACAGTGACTGGGAGTGGCTTTCAACAGTTAGGAGTCTCTTTTTTTTTTTTTTTTTTTTTTGTTCAAATATCTAGCAGCAAGAAAACGTTTGAAATTGTCCTGATGAACCGACATTATTTAGAATTAAAAAAAAAAAAGGTTTAACCACCCAGCTCTGCCCAGAAGTACACAATGTGTAAAAGTATACATATATTCGGAAGGGGCAGAGAAAGCAAGAGAACAAATGAAAGCAAGAAGCGAGCCAGACGTATCAGCGATGCATTCGAAAGGCCCGAGGTGATGGAGGTGTTTTCTGCTACGTACGCAACAACCGAACTAACAGACTGCTGAGACGCTGCCAATTACACTCAGGGTGACTGTGAGTTTGCTGCAGACCTTTTGTTGAGGGCGGCAAAAACAAAACAAAACAAAACAAAACAAAAACCATTTCAATCCGGCAGAAGAGCAGAGCCCATCGGCTACGCGCACTGGACTGCATGTCAGTAATGAACGCACACAAGCAGCCTGCGCTCTCCAGCCTCCCTTCTTTGTGGCAACTGAAGCCTCCGTTTGTATCCGCTATCTCCAGGTCATTAACGTGCAGAGTAGCTGTGACATTTAATTAGGGAGACATTATTAGTGCTACACAAGGCGTATTGTGCACTAGCGAGAAATCCCGAAACGACCTCTAACTGAATGTTAGAGCCAAACCCAGTTAAGCGCAAATATGGTTATGCGGAACTCTGAGCAACCAACAAATGAGCTTATCACGGTGTGTGTGTGTGTGTGTGTGTGTGCGCGTTTTTTTTTTTTTTTTTCAACGTTTTATTTGACCAAATGAAAACATTTATTAAAATGATTTGATTTAATAGGTGTCCTGGCCACAGCCAAAGATAAAGAATATGTTCGGGAAGCTTCTGTGATGAATGTTCAGTGAAATGAACGTTCATTTGTCAGTAGATTGGTTAATGCTTTTTTTCCATTTTTGTAGTCTTTTTTTTTTTTTTTTTTTCTGTTGGTAATACTAGTTACCAAAAATTGGTCATAAGCAGCAATGTCCGCTGAATGCGATCAAAGAACGTTCCTTTCAACATTCTATCAAATACCGCTATAACACCCTGGTAGCCTTTTTTTTTTCCTACAAAAATATATCATATCAATACAGTATATGTCACCGGGTCATTGCGGGTCAAGTTGGATCTTATTTTAAAAAATGACCCTTTCCCCGTTTGTCTGTGTTTCTCTGTCTGCTGTGCGTTCAGTCATGGTCAACAACAAAGCGCTCTAAGGTGGTCAAGTAGCAGACTATCGTAAGGGAAGATGCATTTTCAGGGTGTAGGCTTAGCTAGCTAGCCAGCTAGCCTGCTCATTGCAACAACACAGGGCAACAGCCGATGCGAACAAAGCCGCTCAAGTGCTTCCATGGACTCATGTCAGACCCGAAAGCTAAGCTCTGTTTTTTTCACCTTTCAAATATGTGCAATAGGAGACTAATCTCTGAATTCAATTTACAGGGTCTTAAATGATCACAAAAGTAATTTATCGGCAAATCCTGTCTGAAGCATCTGAAACCCAATACATATTTTCGCGTCAAATCACAGGTTGGCTTCCAAGCTAGAAAGCGGACATTTAAGGCTCATCTAGAAGAGACGATGGAACACAAACTTTTTATGCTAAGTGAGTCTTTGAGTGCCATAAAAAAAGCCAAGCGTCTGACCCAAGTGCCCGTATGAGCTCATCTAGACTTTTTACAAGAGAAACGACTGATACGTTCGGCAATTTCCACAGAGATCCCCCAAAATATCCAAATGGAGCAATTGTCTTTGCGCGGCACGAATGGAGCCGAGTGTGAGGCGGGAATGATAATAAGTTGAGCGAGGGTGGGGAAACGACTCGGCCACCGAGTCACCCCATGGGGTCGCGCGCCGACGTCGGGCGGCGCCTCCCCACTTACAGATGTGATATTGGGGGCGGGAAAGGTAGTAAAACGAACGGACTAGTGATATGTGAACTGCGGCTCCACATTCTGAGCACCGCCACAAAATTTACAGGGCTCAATGGTATTATTTGTGAGTGCAGCCTGGGAGGTACCACAAAGGCCATTGCTGACATTAATATTCCGTCCACAAAAGGAGTGGGAAATGTTTTTCATCCCCATGCAGCAGCCTCCCAAGGCTATTTTTCATTTGCTGTCTTTAAGGCAGAAATGGACACCTCCACCGGCAATGTCGCTCCCTCCTGGGACTTGCGATTGTTGACTTGCGCCTGATTGACTCTGCTAAAAGGACAAGGATGCTTTCAAACTGAGATTCAACCTCTAAGCGTGGGGAATTAGATTGGCAAGAAATAATGAGATTTAGAGGCTAACGCATCCTGTTACCCAGACTTTGAATGGAAATGGGATTGATAGTCATAAGAGACAATGGAGGATCTGCATTGGGAGTCACCTGAAGTAGAGCACAATGTATCAGCTGATAATAGACAAATTAAATCTCTGGTGGCACGCCTCATTTACAATACGGATGGACAATGCTTTTTACGGGGACAATGCAAACCAGATTATTTGTTTTCTTGATTTTTATATCAAAGTGCGTCTTGATGACAATAGGAAAATGCGGCTCCCGGCATGGGAAGAGTTGAGAATTACTGGTTCAAACACTAGCATCAATGGTTGCGGTGTTGTAACCCTTTAAAGCAGGGGTGTCAAACAAATTTTTGTCGCGGGCCACATCGCATTTATGGCGTCCCGTTACGGTGATAACTGTGAACCCATATAAATGTACGATCACCTTGTCGCGTGTACGCAACAGATTGATGGATGACTAGTTTTGAAATCAGAAGCCAGGATGTAGTTTGTTCAACTATTTTTCAATGTATTTTAAAGGAGGGATGGGTAACAAAATGCTTGCAATATCTCATATGTTGTGTTAACAGTGAAGACGATTTTGAAAAAAAAAAAAACTGTCGAGTCAACACACACGATTTGCCTTCGCGGGCCGCACAAAATGATGTCGCGGGCCGGATCTGGCCCCCGGGCCTTGAGTTTGACATCTGTGCTTTAAAGTAATGGATATTTGAACACAAACAGTGCCTCAACACATGTAGACAGACAATATAACAATATTCACAGCGAAAAACGACTAATATTGGGTCACTTAGGGACAGTTGTGAAGGTCTTCTTTTTTCTTCGGTGTGAGCGTTCCTTGTCTATACGGCGCCTGTGATTGGCTCGCGACAAGTCCAGGTTGCACCCCGCCCCCTTGTACAAGTCAAATTCGATTTGCTTCAGCTCATTCAGCGCCTAATTTGGAGAGGCGCTTTCGAGAGACGAATGCAATTTGCACAAATTTCGACGTCTGTTTTGATCAGATCGTCGCAGATCCGTTCACTTCCTGTCGGTGGAATGGCCGAACCAAAACGCTCCCCCCGATTTTAAATATGCCGCACGAATAAGACGCTTTCCTCCCTTGACGCCCTTCCGCCGCCCGCGTTCAAACCGGGGCCGAGCGTTGGGCCCGAGCGCTGGCGCCGCCTGAGGCGCCAAAGCTTAAAGAGAGGCGAGACCCTCTCCTGAATACAACCTATTCATCACATCACCATTAGTGTGGCTCAAGCACTCAGCTCTTCACTTTAGAAATATAACAAGGATGACTGCATTAGATCCTCCAGCGGAGTCTGACATGATCACTTCCCTCTGATGGAGCGAGGCGAGGGGCGGGGGGGGATTGGGGGGGGGGAAGCGAGCTGCCTATAGAAGAGGACGATGCAGCCGGAAGATAAATAAGACGATTATCAGGAGGGTTTTCTTCCAAAGCATTCAACATTTTGCTAGCGCCTCTGTCAACTTCCATCTTGATGATGAGTTCTTCTCTGCTCAAGTGACAAGATGAAACAAAAAGTTCCAGAGTTTGGACTCACACCTTGGACCCGTCCCAAAATCGCAGAGAGATCTGAAGTCGAAATGGCTGCGACGCAAACGCCGCCTGCGATCAAGTCGGTGCAGCGACCGAAAACTATTCCGTCGGTGAAAAAAAGTTTCTGTGGTGCGGAGCCAATGACGGGATAACCTTGGCAGCCCCGGGAACATTCCAATTAATTTCCCACCAGTCTGTGTTGCCTTTACAATGCGCCGCACTTGCAAATGAACCTGCTTAAATGGTTTCTCGAGGCAGTCGCAGATGGTGTGGTAGGTTAACTCATCTGTGCTTGCACCTCCCAAAATTCATTGAAGACTAAATCGTCCATGTGTGTGATTGGTTTGTCATTTGTGCCCTGTGATTGGTTGCTGACCAGTCCAGGGGTACACTCATCTGGAATAGTCCCCAGCTCATCTGTGACCCTAATTAAGAGGAAAGGGAAGGACGAATTCCAAGTGAACGGTGCCCCCACGCTGTGCGCTGGATGTGCCGATGAAGGGATGTGACTCGCATCCACAAGGAACGTTGGCGACTGCTGGTCGAAGAGAAACGGGGACGAAGCAACGCGCTTCTGATTACGAGGACGCCTTTGGTTGAGGACGGGAGCGATGGTCACCCCGCAGGCACAGTCGGGAGCCTCTCAGTCTTCGCCCTCCACCCCTGCCTGTAATCTCCACTTTTCATTTCCACCAACTCCACTTTGTCTTCTTTTTCATTCCCAAGGCGCTGCTCATTTACCGCGCTATTGCTAAAGCACCGTCAAGCGCTTTTTGTGCTGGCCAACCGCCATGATTCTTTTGTAGTTCACAGCACCGCGTGCATTTGTTATTGCAACCGTGGAACTCCCGGAGGCGTTCGACCGTCGGGATAACGCGCCGGAAGCTCTTCCTTCCCGCGGAGCGTTCTGTTATCGGACGTAGCCTCGCGATCGAAGCACCCCAAGTTGCTCGCGGCGGGGCTGCTTGGTATGCAGCGATGTCGTGGTGGCTGCCGGGCCCCGGCGCCCGCCCGAGTGGAACCTCGAAGTCACGATGCAGCCAGAGAGGCCCGGCGTCACCTCATCAACCGCTTCGCCCGCGCGGCTTTGACAGTGCCGGGCGGAAAACGCATTGATTAAATGCCTCCTCTCACCAACACGCTTCCGCCGTGGCGCCGAGCTCTCATCTCTCATTAGCCCCGGAATAAAAAAAAAAAAAAACCAAAAAAAACCCTCTGCTGCCGAGTGAGTTGAAACTGGGGAGGACAGCTGTCGCATTGACGGTGGCGAGGAGAGGAAGCTCTGGGATAATAGTGGCATGGATCATCGAATTTGAAGGATACGAGAGGAAGAGGACTCGCTTATCATCCGTCGTTCAGTCAGTCCATTTCACGCGATGCGAAGACAGGATAGCTAAGCTAAAGGTAACCAACTCTGCCGTGCTAAATCCGCAATTGAGAGAGTTCCACGCTTGGGAGGAGGACTCGGGCGCAGCATCAAACAGGCGGAGGGAACGTCTATTTCTGTCCGCCGCTGCTCGGATACGTTGTCTTCCGATAAAACTCAAGTGCGACGCTCAATTAGCAGAAATCGAGTCGAGCCTTTTGTGCCGATGCACAATAGGGGCTCTGGGCACAACAGACATATTTATATTCCAATCTCCTAGTCAGAAACCCACATTGCTGGGCTCATAAAAAATTCATGGTGTGGGAAAGGCAAGGTCGCACACAAGTCTGGTCAGGAGCTGCCGTATGCTGCAATGGCCTAAAAAAAAAAAAAAAAAAAAAAAAAGTATGCACGCGGAAAAAAAGGAGTGGCTGTATTTATTTTGTCAAACTGTGTTTTCCGCAGGCTAGCTTTACCGCACTTCAAATGCTCTTAGATCTTCTTAGGCAATTTGTTGCCTCTGCCATAATTGGTCCTATGAGAACTCTGAAACTACAAACCGGAGAACCTTTTATCGAGTGGCAACCGCTTTGTTCGGATGCCTCCTGCACTTCCACAAAAGTCGCCTGGCGCTCGTAGATTCGTTCTGAAGAAAGTTCGTCACCGTGTTTTGCCGATCACGGGGGCAGCAGTCGAAGCACCCCAAAAGTGCCTGGCAACCATCTGCAGTTCCACTGCGAGCCATCCCGAGGCGTTCGCAGGACAGATGCGAGACGCGGTGGTTGAATTTCTGCTCTAAAATCTCCTCTTGGTCCAAGAGGAAGTCATTCTGGATGCATTCGTAGTCGATACCTGAGCAAAGTCGACTTGAGTCTTCTCTTGACATTTGGGAAGTGGCACTGTTCCATTTGGAACATTCTCAAGCCTGGAAACACGGACATTGAACTCTGATTTTGGACTCTTCAGTTCAAGCCCACCTTTTCCCAATATCATACAATATTTGGCAAATAGCCATTGGGAAGCAAACAAAAAAACAAAAAAAAACCAGACATCCATTCATGAATTTTTTTTGGAGCACTTGTCGTCATTATGGTTGGGGGGGAGGCAGTTATATCAGGACACATAAAAACCGTTCACAGTCACTCCTATGTGACAATTTAAACTCCTCAATGAAGCAAATTTACATGTTTTCTGAACGTCGGAGGACCCCCGAGTAGAAAGTTGAACCCGGAACCTTGAAACTGTCTGGTGTCCGCTCTAACCGCTGTTGCACTCTGCTGCCAGGCTTCAGACCTTCGATTTGTTCAGGGACTGTACAAAACAATATTATGGATTCCACTGGCTTTGTTTGACAAGTTTAGCGCTTCCCGTCACTTGGCTGTGACATTTTCTATGCAAATTTATGAGAGTACCGCGATAATGCAGCCGAGCGATGACGCCTCGGGCATGTTAACTACACGTAATGAAAACCCGTCCTTTCTCCAGTTGGTCAATTTTGCCGAACGGTTGTCAGATTGCTTGCGCGTACCTGCAGTTTATTGTAACTGCTCCGAAAAGAAAAAAAAAAAAAAAAAAAAAATAGCTATGAAGATTTACAAATGCTAGCCATAGTTGCTCACCTCGCCCGCCCCTCTGATGCTGCCCCAGTATCCCTTCCACGCATTTGTCTCCCCTTTGACTCAGAGCCCGTCGCTGACATGCTCGCGAATTTGCGAGCAGAAGGCAGAAAGGGACACGGATTGTATGCGTGTGTGTGTGAACGAGTTGGTACGCGCGCATGTGCACGGGCGTCGCCGGCCGGGGTGTTGTCCGAGCAATGTCACTCGCGCTTAGAGTCACAGTTGTGAACCTCTGGGAGTCGTGCGCCCTCCGGCACACGCTGGCACAGAAGGAAAGGGAGCAAGCGAGGAGCCGAGTGGGGGGCGGTCGGGGGGTGGGGGACTTCAGAATGTGATATAAGGATCATTTTTATCTCACCCGACCTTACACTTGACAGCAGGGCGTAACATGAGAATATGAGAAGAAAGCATGTGCGCGTTAAGTCATAATGAAATAGTGTGGCGGTGAGAGAAGGTCAGAAGGTTTGTGTACAAGAAAAAAAAAAACATTAATAACAATGTTTTTTACCCCCCCCCAACCCCCCCCGTAGACCTTTGGAATGACGATTTACGAGCCGCACCAGCTCGGTCCTTGTGAACACTGACGGTCAAGTTAGGGCAACGGGCCTCAAGGTTTTTCTACGAAAAAGAAAACAACGCGACAGAGGTCGCACAGAGCCCATGCAGCCCCCTCCCCCCAAGGAAGCCGTGGCCAGTCTGTGGCCCGGAATGACTAAACGGTCATTTACGGGACAGGGTTTGAATTCACGAATCTCCTCACTGATCGGAAAGGACCTCCATAAGCAAATGTTCCATGTGGGCGGCTGTTTAGTGGGTCGTAGCTGTTTGATTTTAGATGAGGAAATAAGGTCTTGTTGTATGAAGGGCTAAAATAAAATAATGTTGCAATTATTTATTTTGTCATCAATATTGAAAATCGCTGGCGTCGGGCCAAAACCTCAGAAGTCACATTTGGGTGACTTTCATATTCAAAGATTGATACTATCCTTCATGATGCAATGCTAATGTTTGAACAAACTTGCCATTTTTGGGGTCTCCTGTAATTTGGACTATTTGTGAGGTACAAGGTTTTTGCCCGACACCGGCGAAATGGCATTATTTATTCAAGATCCCAAACACACAGCAGAAGAGTCATTTAAAAAATAAAAAAATTAAAGAAAGAACATGCCAACTCCACATTGTAAATCCGCAGCTGAGATTCGAACCCAGAACCTTTTTGCCGCAGACCTGCTCAGCCTTGGACACTATTCCGCTGTCGTAAAATTTAAACCTATCTAATTCTTCTGTAAAAACGCTTGTAAATAACCCTCTTTCCGCCTCAACATTAACATCACATGAGGGTAACAATCCATTATTCAATCAATAAATCACAATCCCACACTGGCACTTTATTATAATAATGTAAAAGAAAGGCCCAGAAGCTGATGTAATCCAGCGCCTTAAACAGAATCTCTTTTAAAGAAGAGAAATGTCTTTTCAGTTGCATGCCGCCATCGCCATCACGTACAATCATCCGCCACTATTCAATCCGGCCGACAAGACGGCAACATAATGCACTGCCATTATCTGTGTATGATTGCGAGGCGTCACGTTGGTGTATAAATGCTGAGCGGAGGGAGCGGTGCGCCCTGAAGGTGGCGGAGGTGTGTTAGCCCAGCTAACCCACTTATACGCCCACACACTGTCAACAAGCAAAGCAACCCGTATTCTCATCCAAACAGCAAAAGGCGTGTATAGAAACAAGCCAACAATACAACCAGTGCAGGTTCTTGAACTTTTTACACCAAGTATCACCTTGCTGTTTCTTCCCCAAATCCATATTTAATATCCATGTTAGCCACTGTAGCGTCAAACACTGTTTGAGCATTTCATTCAACGATTCTTTGGCTAGCAAACATTTGAAATCCGCTCTTTCTCGTGCTACACTTTTTCGTCACTGTGGAGGTCACTCAATCCAGCTTGTCACCTTGTGGCCTTCTCTCAACAAAACAGATCTCACCTGCCCGGCACCCATTTACTCAGTCAGTAAAAGCCTAAAAGTCTTACTGGTAAATGTGCCAGATGCACTTTAAACAAGGTTTGTTGTTCTTTTTTTTTTTTTTTTTTTTTTTTTTTTTTGCAAGGCTGCAATAAAATAGACTTGCGTGAGGTTGTATGGTTGCTGCTCGAACTTCACTTGGCCTTGATCAGATGATGAGATTTTTAGCTAAAGGTTCAGCAGCGAGGCCCGCGGATTGGTCACAGATGTCCGTATTGGACTTGAGCCCACGCAGATGTTTGCCCTGCCTCGCTGTGACCGAGTGTTTTAAGTTTGCCCTCGTGCTCCTCGGGTGCCGACGCGGTATTTTTCATGTCAGCGTCATTGCTTTCCAACTCTTTGGCTGCTTGAATATTCATTGTCCATTTATTGATTTTGCTTATGTTTGACCGGATATGCAAATGGATGTGCCTAATAATCAATCCATTGATTGTTAAGGATGTAGCAATGTCTGTGTTATTATTGGAGACTTTTGGAGACAGGAGATGAGAATTTTCTTTTAGATTAGGCCTCTTTGGCACACAACTACATAGATCATCCGGGTCATGGCACCAATTGAAATATTCTAAAGGAACCTTTACCCAGTCCTTTTTATCTTCAATGCTCACTATAGGAATAAAAATGACCAGAGTAACGACTGTATAGTCTCAGGTGAACTATTTGATGGATGCCAGAAAGATCGAGACATGACCGTGAAGCCGTACTGTGTCAGATGCGAAAGAAAGTCTAATCTGTCCAAAAAATGGCTCCTACTCTTGTCCCGTCTCGGCTAGAAAAGGGCACGGTGTTACAAGGGCTTATCTCAAGTCGCCTTTCTACTTGTGTGCCGAAGAGGCCTAATCTAACAGTTCACTGTATCCAAACTCCAATTGAATTCCTATTTGTATGAAACCACCGCTGGTAATCTTAACTTTTGTTATGACACAATCCGGCCGCGTTCACAGATACACTTAAGTAAATCGGAAGATAACAAAAGACTTGGTTATGTCATTTTATGGGTGGGCAGTCGAGTCAGACACCCGACTATTTGTATACGAGCCATTAAAAAGTCACTTTTCCATTACGTCACCCAAACATGAGCCTTTTTGTGGTACCTGCTTTGTGGCTTTCCAGCCACCTGGAATGAGGAAAACAACTTAATCAGCCCTAAATGCTGGGACTCCTCAAACATTTGTTTATCATAACTCCTGCCGCAAGAGAGTGGCTGCTAAATAGTTGCCAAATCCAGACAATTATGTACACGAGGGGCTTGTGACTCCTTGCTTGAGGATGACAACCAATTAGCTTTTCAGCCCCGCCGCACTTTGGAGTTTGGAACGGCAAAAACGTTAGTGTTTGCATCAATCCACCTCTCCTTGCTGTTTTTGGACCAATAACGGCAACTCTCCGTCCCCTTCTCGAGTGGGACAGCGCAGTAAGCTGCCACTCTTTTAAATACATCCCACAACTTTCGCACGGATTAGGAAGAAAGCAATTCAAAGAAATAAATATGAAAGACTAGTTAACTAGTTGGCATTCTGTCCATATTGAAGGGTCCCCACAACGCACTAAGGCGACGTCAACACTACGTTTGGATGGAATGAAGCGCCCCTGCCTGGCCTGACACCAGCGTTGGCGTTAGCGACGCACTGCCGCTCAAACATTTCATTATATTTTCTGTCAACAACTAATTCACAAATCCATCTCTTGTACCGAAACATGCAAAAGAGTCTTATTTACATACACGCTGCACAGTGCTCGTTCTCCCTCGCTCTGACACACTCACACACACACCGACAGAGTCAATATTCTGCGTTATAAACAAGATTGCTATGGCGGGTAGTGTGTGTTAATTTAAAACATGGCTTACCTTTTAGAAGAGTTGTAGATGACAAGTTTGAGATGCCAGGTAATACTTATGTATGCTAGCACTTTCTCTTTTGTATACCAGCTCTGATGGTCGACTACCAGTGAATTATCTGTACATGTGCAGTAAATGTATTGTCGTTCAGGAGTTTTCTTACCCTATTTTTTTTTAATTTTTTTAACATCAATCTGACAAGGGACTACTAATGGAGACCAGCCCATTTTGCTCTAATCTGGCACATTTCCATGCAAATGTCCATTAATATGCACTCTCCTTTTAAAAATAAATAAATAGTAAATACATCCATCCATAAATAGTCTACTTATATACATAAATATTGCAGACTGTCAGGTTTACTTACCCCCATTTTACTACTAACTCGGTTTCTCATCTGCTGCGTGACTGCCATCAAAATCCCACCAGGCATCCACGGCAATCACAACCTGCCGCTTTTGGGCTTCCCTCCCCACCTGCATTGTCGCATGACTATCCCGTTTTGACCACGGTGACCTAAAATTGGGCCGCAGTGGCCACTGGGTACAAACATAGTCTAAACATATTCCCTGCAAAGCGTCCGTGCCAAGCGGGTGTCTGTCAATATCAGTGAGGGCCCCTAGGGCTTTATCGGTACTTAACAAACACATGCGGCGAATGAACAAGTTCATCTGTCTCATTAAAGCACTCTAAATATTTCATTTGGATCTTCACCAGAAAATACGCAGTTGTGTGGGGACGCCATTGCAGTGGGAGCGGGGAAGCGTCGCATGCGCAGGAAGGCATCAATTCTTTATTATTTCAGCGCAATCGGCCCTGAGACGGGTGGCGACGCATTTCCATTCTGCCGTTTGAATACTTAATGCAGCCATTTACAGCAAATTGTCCCTTAAGGCCATTTATAGTATGAACTGTCTCCAGCGGGGGAGGGTATTTACGACTAACAGTGAGCTATTAGCTGCTACTTTGTCTATTTTCTTTATTTGCAACTAGCATTGATCATTTGAAATACGTCATTAAATATAACCAAATCTCAAACCAAATACTCGTAAGTTTAAATGAAATAAAAACTGATAAAATATGTACTTTTTTTTTATTTATTTTTTTTTTCCGAATTGAATAATAAATGGTTTACTTTCGATGGCCTTTTAAACAACTGGTTTAATTGAATAATGGTAAAGATAACCTATAAATACAATGAAATAGACCCTTCGGGTTTCGAAAAGGTCACGTGTCGCCTATATGTTGTGTGCATGAGATGTGAAGTTCGAGTAGCAGCGTGTGCCGTGCAATTTCTAAATGTCACAGTATTATACCGGTAGCACAATACAAGCAGTTCCGCACCAGATAACCTTGCAATGGATCAAACCATATTTAATCCAATATAGACTTAATCACGGGTTGTTAAGTGAAATTACTCTCGCTGCGGTCATGCTTGAAAAGATTAACAGGATTAATTTGCCTTGTGTGGACTCTTAAGAGATGAATGTCCTCAGGGCCAATGGGAGAAAAAAGCTTTTTTTTTTTTTTTCCCACTCTTGAAGTTTATTCCTGACATGTGCACGGATATACATCTACATGTAGTCAAATTTTCGACCATTTATTTTTTAAAGTGAATTTACAGTGGAAGCTCCAGTCCAACAAAATCGGCCTCAAAAGTCTCAAATTTGAATGTTAACAGGTATCATGCATGTATCACAACTTACTTTTTGTGGCTTGAATGCATAAAAGACAGCAAATGTCCGAACGTTGGGATCATTTCACACTTAGAAGAAGCTAAAGTGCAGTATGTACCACAACAGAAGGTCTGCAAACATCAGAACAAGGTAACGCTGTTAGCTAATGTAATCTAGCCTACATCGCTAGCTGCAACGTATTGTAATGGCCCCGCAAGTGGTCGAGGATAGACACAGGTGCCGGAGCTTTTTCAATAACTTTATTGAACAAACGGTAAGAAAACAAACACATAATTAGCTCATTTATACACAAGCCACACACATTCGTCCCGGACAGTCACAGATACTACAACACTGTAGATTGTCGACCATAGTTAGACCAAGTGGGCAAATAGAGTACCGTTGAAATAAAGTAAATATATGGTCTCTACTTCGTGGATTTCAGATTTCTGGATTGTTCTGCCTGTTTTGGAATTGAATGTCATCCGCAAGAATACCTTGGATGTTGTTCCAAGTAAATGCCGCGGGAAAGAAACTGGCTCTCAATTCAAATGCCTTTCTGTAATAATGATTCTTTGAATGCTCGGCTTTTCAGAATGTTTTTGGAGCTCATCCCCAGTTTAAAATAAAACTCAATGATACCACCCCTGTCCGTTGTCTAGCTCCATTTGCTTACCTAACTGTCCAGTACGGAGCCACAGACACTTCCTGGCTACAAATCAATAGCTTCCTCGCCAATGCCGTGTCTGTATCAATCTACAAGTCGCGGTCTTACTTTTTTTTTTTTTTTTTCCTCCACACCTAATCCTCTACTAAATTCCGGTTAGAACAAGCAGGTTCAGTTGACTCGTAGAGAAGAGCCGTGACTTGTCGCTGTCCGTGGCACTTAATGTACTTGTCACTGCAGCTCCGAGTCCACCGGCCCGCCCATCACCGGCCGCCCGCCTGTCGTGTTACAGGCAGATGCTTTGTAGGCTGTCTGAAAATTCGCATGGCGACCAGCTGAACCCTATTTTGCCAGTTCGCCTGCTCCTCTTTTGACTCCGAAGCTTTTCTGGGTCAAATAATTTACAGCGCCACCGTTTCGGTTTACAACTGTCACATCGCCGCCCGTCACCCTCGACAAAACTGGGCTGTGGCTTCCCTCCGCTGCACGCACTCGTCTTCTGCCGTGAAACCAATCCACCTATGCTCGGCAGCCACAACATTAGGTACACCTAATGCCCACCACGAAATTTTGCCTTCATAGTGCCGCTAATGATCTTTTTTTTATGATGACGGGAGATTTAGTTGTAGTTTTCCTAGCTGCAAAATATTAGAAGCAGTTCATAGTGTCAAAGTGCAATTACAGTAATAAGCATGATTCTACTCTACATGGTCACTGGCCAAATCATTAGGTACACCTAGGGGCCATTTTGTTTTCTGTGAGGGGCATGTTACTTTTATGAGGAAAAAAATAAAAGTAAAACATCCCTCCATCCATAATGTTTGTCCTCATTTGGGTTGTGGTTGAGCCTATTCTGACTTTGTGCGAAAGGCAGGGTACACCCTGGCTGGCTCGCCAACCATTCAAATTCTTATCAATGGATCGTTTGGAGTCTTTAATGACCCAACATGCATGTTTTGGGGAATGTGGGGGGGGGAAACTAAACACAGGAGATCCTGAACTGAGATTCCTAAACTTTAGAGGGAGCCATGCAAACCATTCATCCACCACGCTGGCCAAAATAAGAAACACAATTATTATGATATATTATGACCACTTGTGGATTTAACACTCTTTTTTTTTTTTTTTTGCGGTGTCTGTGTGGATTTACTGTATATTCATGCTGAAATACTGAAATACTTTGCTGGGCAGTATAATTGGCCCACTGGCCACATTTTGACTACCCATGAGCTACCAAATGCCCTGTCAACCAAAACACGACCATTTTTTGTTTTTTTAAAAGGCTTTTTCACCCATAAACTAGCATGTTGGATCCATTGAACACTCTAAATTGTACTCAGATGCCAAACCATCATTACGTGTAATATCTAATGAGACTGCAGCTTCGTGAGCATCTGAAGTCTTTTTGCTGGCTTTTTTTTATTTTTTTAGATGCCACCAAACAAAATATGATCATCATAATACTTCGAATCTATAATGTAAGTTGATTTTACTAAGAGGATTGTAATGTAAATGCACTTATGACACAACACCGGCGTATACATGAGCCCTGCGATTATAATGGCGACCAATCCTCGCCCAAGGATTGGCCGGTGGATGTTGTGCCTAATGAAGTGGCCCTAGTGTATGAATTGAACTTGTTTAAACTACTAAAATGGAACCCTCTTGAGGAAAAAGAATTCAATTCCATCGAAGTGGAGCACAATTGTTGATTACAGCATTCTCTGCACATCCACTGCCATTAACTAAAATACTGAACCCTCCTCCCACAAAAAAAAAATGTATATTTTTTTAACTTTCAATCCTTCACCATGATCACAACGCGTGCAAAAAGCCAACCAAGTTTAAAACAAGCATCATCTAGGTGTTTTTGTTTCCTACCTGGCAGGACGTGACAGCTGACATGACAAGCAGAAACATGGCACTGAGGAGATGCATCTTCATCCAAATGTTAGCTCTCCGCGGTTTCCTCTCGGACCTCCTCCTCTTCTCCTTCTATTGACGCTACTGATCTCGTCCTCTCCCGCGCTCCAGAAGCCTCATCACCGGGGTGGGGCGGGGGAGGAGGCACACGCGCGGCTCTGCCCGGCTCAGGGGCTCGCACAAGGCGGCGTTGCCTCTGCAGAGCTGCCGCTGAATTTGAGACGGGCTGGAGGGTGGGGGGAAAGGGTCCGACGGTTGAAGAGTGTGTGCGTGTGTGTGCGAGTTTGGTGATGGTGTCAAGGTGCCCAGCGGACACACTCACTCTCCCCTCTCTCTCTTTCTTTCTCCTCGGTCTTCCTCCGTCCTGCACTGGGCGAGGAGAGGCGTAGAGGTTGGAAGGTGACTGCTGCTGCACTTGCAACGTTCAGACGATAGGGGCAGCACACACACAACACACCATAGAGAAAGCGCTCTCTCTCTCTCTCTTGCTGTGTGTGTGTGCGTGATATTTATGCGTTTCTAAAAAAAAAATTCTGTGTTAGAAATTCGACGATAAAAGAAATTCAGCGTTAGAAATTCGAATTCAAACTCCGATGGCACAGATTTACTTCCATAGTTTCTGTGCATGAGTTGAGACATGCACGATAAAAGGGGAGAGATTGGTGGATGTCTGTATAATTATAGGCAGGTGCAAACTGGACATTTCATTAGGAACACCTTCACACTACATCCGATACAAAATTCTGTATTTACAAAGACAGTACACACTGGAAGAAAAATACGCAGCAATGTTATGTAATGCAATTCATAATTAAGACAATACTGTAATATATTTATGAGTGATGTGTTTACCGGTATTATTCATTAGTGTTGTGATTGTTGCATATTGCATTACATTGAGCTATGTCTGTCTTTGTTTGTTTGTTTTTACTTTTATTAATTATACAACTAATAACACTGGTCAACAAAGTTTTTGAATCGTAGATGCAAGTAAACCTTTTTTTTTAATCATTTTTGATCTGATTCCAAATCGGGCCTCGTTTTTTTCTCTACCACAAGGTTTTTTTTTAGATAATGTTTCATATAGTAATATATTTGGTAGTATTTATGAAGTAAGGTTTAGGTTCAGCAAGAGGAGGATTTTTTATTTTATTATTTATTTTTATTTTATTAGGCGCGGTGTCATGTGCCATTTTTAGGGGCGCTGTTATTACATTTTCCCTTCCTGTTTTCTCTTCCCACATCGTCAGCTGCAAGAGTGACAACGATAAAGGCTGTGGATCGTGAGTACAAGCCAGGTTGAGTCATGAGATCCACGTACTGTGTTCGCACCGACGCCCCCCCCCCCCCCGCCCCCCAACGACCCTCCACCCCCGCCCCTGAGTTACAGTGGCTGCTTGTCAAGACGAACGCAAACAAAACATGACCCATTTTGTTGTCGTCTTTTTATCCTCCGGTCAGCCCAAAGGCGGCGAGACAAAAGGAGGACGTGAACCTCGGAGACGGACGGTCGTTATTATCCCCCACGACCCCCCCCCCCCTTCCCTGTCGCTTCGCATGTCTACAGATCTCAGTTTTTTTTTCCAGTAAAATCCTTCCTCTTGAAGTCGTCATTGCAAGGCCCCGCTTGTTTGATTGCATGTCAATGTCTGATGGGTGAATGTGTGTGTGTGACTACAATGTTGGAGGCAATTCATGCATCCAGCGACTTCACGTCAAAACATGTCAAGCAGTAAAACACAAGTGGAATGGGGCCATTTGTACTTGCTACCAATAGAAGCTTTATCATGCATATCATAAAAGATGTTTTTTGAGAGGGATTTTTTTTTAAACTACATTTAGAAGTGTGTTTACTTACTATTGTATCTTTAGTTAGCTTTTTACAAATGGGAGACAAGGGGCTCTGCGGGAATGTCGCTGGTCGACACGAAGTTAAAAAAAAAAAAGCTGAAATACTGAAGAATACAGCTGATAGGCTTGATCAGATTTATCTGTCCTTTTGAATTGAAGTGAGATTCCATTAATCCATTCCAGTCCCTGAAAACACATACGAATGCCACTATGTATACTGCACAAAAGAGAACACAAAGAAATTGTGTTTTATAGAGTGTAATATGTACATTAGGACAGTCACAACATGGCTGCTTGCCTTTAAAGTGGGGCGTGGCCTAGTGAGTGACATCTGTGACATGGCCAGTTTGTCCCCATAAACTTCTGACTTGGCATCCCGGAGGTGCCTGCTTGCGAGTATTCTCATTTTGTATTTGTGTATTGCAGTGTTCAGTTAAAGGGGAAATCAACCCAAACATATTTTTTCAAGAATATCTTGTATGCAAGTCCACTTGTTGGAACAAGGCATTCTGATAAATATTGCGTTTGTGGAATAAGAGTTAATCCAGCCGTTTTGCGCCATCTCTGGGGGCCACTCAAGGTGGTATTCCACAACCTTACTGTGACTCCTCCCCTTTTTCGTGCTAGGGAGGCGCGGTTGTTTGAGGTTGCCTTGTTTGGTGACACAACCGCAAGTCTTGTTACTTCTCTGGCGAGCAGTTTATGGTGGACGATGAAGGCGAAACATTCAGTTCATCTATACTCGGCTCTCTCCGAGCACGCAGTATTCTGCACCCCGGGTTGTATTGTACTGCCTTTGTTTGCATTTTAATTGGATGAAAACATAATTCATAATGCGGCAAGGAGCACAAGACGAGGAATTTAAAGTCCATGCCGCCCGAGGCGGGAGAAACCAACAGAAATGTGTTGTTTACATTTTGTTTCCGCTCCATTGAAAATTGCACCGACTTCATGTTTTTTTCATGCATCTGCTGCAATGTTTTCCTTTTTTTATTTGGGGTGGGGGCGTAAAGTTTTGAAGCATTTAAGAATGTCAAGAGTAGGAGACTTGTGGTCCTCTGTTCTGGTCTTTATCCGTGCACATTCGTCTCCATTTTTTTTCTCTTCCCGAAGATTACGACTAGCGGGATAAATATAATATCTTTACATAATTAGGAGATAGTGACTACAACGGATTATCCGCAGAGCACAATCTGCAAACATTCAACCTCATTATGAAGTTAAAGACTGCCACTGATGCCTTTTAATTAGGGAATAAATCCCTTTAAAGCCACTGCTATTCGTAAAACTCTCAAGAGATTATTTGTTGCCTTCCTTCGGATGATGAAATGCTCTCGTTTGCCTCCACTCTGACCAATATCTCCCAAACCACACGGGCGAGCCAGCGCGGACCTGGCCGGGAGGCAGTGCCGACTCAGCACTTTTCAGGAGTTGGTGTGAGGGGACCAAAAGGCTCTTTTATTTTCCAGGGTCCGCTTTTGCATTATTCTCGAGGCAAAGCGGCACGAGAGGATACAACATGGCCACGGTGTGCTAAAAAATAGTTTCTGGTCAGCAACTCTACTGGTCGCATAGCTTCAGCAAATTTATATCAAGTTTCACGGATGATTCGTCTTTGTCAATACCGTAACTTTAATATTGCTCTAGAAAAGTGTCTAAAGCAAGTTGAAGTCTAAAGATCATTGACTGGTGCTGTACCTTACTTTGCTAAGAACTTTATGGGAAATCAGAAACCTTATTCACCCTTCGAAACAGATTTATTTTAATTTTTTTAAATAAAGCTATATAGCCGTAGTCATTTGAGTCCCTCAAAAATCAACGGGCTCACCTTTTGGTGAGTAAGTAATGTACAGTAGTTGTAAAATCCGTAAAATGATGCTTCACTGTTAACCAAAATGCTAATGAATTTAGCTTGCTCAGAGGCTAGCTTTTTTTTTTGGAATTTTTCGGCTGGGACCGAGGACACATACTTAGGCACGCATACTCATATGATCACACAATGCAATACGCAACCTAATCATCAACACTTTTTCATTGGCTTCCGTTCCCCTTCCTTTGTCTGTTGCAGTGCAGCTGCCTGAGAGGCGGCGGGCGCCTTGCGGATGCTGCCTGCTCGCTGCATCTGGGCTTTAACGTCCCCCTGCTTGATAGTCGGCAACCCCACCTCACTTCCACAAATGCCATTATTTGAGTCGCTGTTTGTTGATTTAAAAAAAAAAAAAAAAATTCCCCCCAAAATTAATACATCGCTCCCCTACAAGAGCTTAGTCTGGGGCTGCTTTTTTCCTCTCCCTTCCTCCTGTTTTTTTTTTTTTTTTTTTTTTCTTTTTCAGAAAAACCGGGGCGCTGTAAAAGGCAAACCGGCAGGCTTCCGTTGCGTATCCCCCTTTTGGGCATTGTGTTTTTCTCTCTCTCGAATGGTTTGTATTTGTTTCATTTCGTTGTACCCCGTGGTACAATGTACCGTTGTACTACTACTACCCACTTGTATGTATTGATTGATATTGAAAGTCAGACAATTCGACACAAAAAGTCAGCTATATAAGCCGCCACCTATGTCCACGATTTTATACTCCTACGTTTTATTTTCCTTGACTTTGAAGGCACACCATACAAAACGTAACATATCCTTTTATCGCACGAACGCAGTATTGGTTTTTTTTTTTATCTCCATATGGCACTCGTTACACGATGCATGCAGCATGTACAATAACACAACTACAACTGTGAAGGCGCACAGTGGAAGACCTTCATTAGCTAGCCGGGAAAACATCTCTTTCAAGAACTGCAGTGCAATTATTCAGTGGAGTCGAGCATGTCTTTGCGTGACGACGCAAATTACTTTCCCTCCCCCCGACCCCCCAGCTCACCCCCACACTTTGCAGTTCCTGATATAGAGATACAGGATTCGCAGCGCCGCTCCGCGAGACACACAAACAGTTATTTACACGACTCGATGTGTGCCGGCTTTTTCTTATAGACAGGCCGCGCACATGCCTGTCGGTTTGCGAACGGATAGAAGTACTTGGCAGGGCATACGAGTGACAATTTTGTGCCCTATTTCGGTGACATTGAGAGAAGCAACCCTGCTGCCAATAGTGAAATTACGCGTGTCATTGACATCCACCTGAAAAAGGTTTAGCATTGGCTAAAAGTGCCCTGAATTGGCAGAAAAGCGCTACTTTTGTCATAATGAAGCTCCCCAACTAACTTGAACTCTGCTCCTTGGCACCGAGGTGTCTCAAGTTGGCGGCAAAGCCCTACCTTTGTCTAAATGAAAACTCCTCAACTCACAAAAAGCGAATAAGGGAGGATAGCATCGTTAGCTGAAGGGCTTCCCTCACGTTGTCGGAAAAATACAGATAAAAGATTTTCTTGGTTGTGCAATTTTGCTCCCCGGAGAGCCAACTAATTGTTTGCAAAAAATATAAAGTCACTTTTCTATTGCGTACAGCTTTTTGGTGACGGCAGAAGAGCGAAAGCTTGGCTCAAGGTAACACCAGGTCAGAATTCCCAGCATGAAAACAACTTCAATATGTCTAGTCCTTCCGCTCAAGCCGCTCTTATTAGATAAGAAGACCTGTCCTGTCTGCTAATATCCTTTTGTGCCTCCTGAGACGACCGGTGACTCACTGAATGTCTGATTGGCTGGGAGTGCCCCGCTTTTTTTGCTGCAGGAGAGTCGGACTGGCAGGAAAGGCTGAGCTGACGACGTTCAAAACGGCTCCATTGTAAAGTTCCGCGATCCATCCATTTTCTCTGCTGCTTTTTCTTCTTTCGGGTTTTTCGTTTGTTTTCCGCAATTTCAACCCGGTGTCATTTTCGTTTTCTTTTTACGGGATGCCACCATTGCAGTGAGACATTATGAGTGAGCAAATTAATCGACACGGCGCATGGCACATTAACACTGGTGCTATCTGTAAAAAACGCGCCACCGTTTAACTGCATCGAATTACAAACTCCTTCCGTTTGCTTCTCCAACACAGTATGAGTGGTTTTGCTTTATTTTAGTTGTTGATTCAGTGGAAAGGCCCGTATATAACAAAATATTGCAAGACTACAGCAGCTCGAAAGGTAAAGGTGGCGTCTCAGATAAGGGATGAAGTTCCGCCGGAGAAACATAGTTTGTCAAAATATGAACCTCTCTTTGGCGTTCAGGAGTAGTGAGCAAGCGGTTCATGGTCGCTGACTTCCTATTTATTTTAGCCCTGATCCCTCCAGTCGGGTCCCAGTCAATAGGCGGTGATTTGAAGGCAAAGAGTGTGACAGATGGCCAGTCATCTGGACAGAGGTAGCGGCAGTGGGACGACACGGACGGAGCACCGGTGTGGAGATTTATCCACGTGTCACTTCAGGCCAGACGCTCACTAAATTCCCTGGAAACCCCGCCCCCCCCCCCGTGTGATTATGAAACACATCAATTGATTTGGTGATGAATTTCAGCCCTGTGTGTTATTGATTAGCTGTGTGATAGTGAGTAGAAGGGGTTTAGTTTATGATGACAACTGATTGAATTTTGAAAAGGGGAAAAAAAAAATGCAAGGATGCCAATTTACTGTGGACGGTTGAGCAAACACAACATTCCTGGATGCTAATTCACCTCCTGTTCATTTGCATTTTGAAGCGGAATTAGTTGAAATAATCTGCCAAAACTGTCAAGATCAATAATAATACATTTAAAGTAAGGAACTTAAAGTGGAAGTCAACCCAAACATATGTTTTTTAATATATCTTTTTTTCTGATTAATATTGTATTTCTGGAATATGAGTTAAGCAGAAAAAGCCACCCATTTTTAGCCAGCTCTGGGGGCGGCCATTTTGTCACTTCTGTTGACTGAAAATGACATCACACACCCTCAGGGCTGAGCTAACGACCAATCATAGCTCAGCTTCAGAAAACAGGTGAGCCGTGATTGGTCGTTAGCTGAGCCCCGAGTAGTTGTGATGTCATCTTCAGTCAACAGAAGTGACAAAATGGCCGTCCCCAGAGAGAGCTCAATAGACTATTTCTGTTTCTGTGCCCATCGTTAACTCCAGATGAGTATCACGACACTGGTCAACAGCAAATTTTATGCAATGTATTCAACGTCGGATGGTGCGCGGCAAGTATCGATTAATCGTCACTACCAAGAGCTCCTTCAGAGCGCCAGAACCGCCGCATGCCCAAACAACTCATCCCTCTTGCTGCCATTTCCTGTGTTACCATGGAGACATGTTGTTGTCATGCATGACCAGCTCACCTGTATTTGCCATCGGGGGGCTCGAGACACGAGGATGGAATAAGAACAGAGACGTCGTGGAGCGATGGCGTGCAGCTAGCTCTCGGCCAGTGAGGATGTGTTGATGCGGTACAGTGAACGGGAGTGGGAGAGCCTATTAGTTGCAGATCCTGTATGAAAGTAGATGTGGCGTCCCGCTCGCACCAAGCCATCTGAAGTACACTTCATGTGGCACTTGGGGGGGGGGAGCAAAATTACCAATTCATACTCTTCAGTGCGGTCTATACGTGCTCGGAATGTGTGATGGGCTCCTCTCGTGTGTCTCTCAGCCTTCTGGGTTAACTATGATGGGAGCGGCTGGTGGTGGAGCGTAATTAAAAAGGTGTTTCCCAGGCTACCAAGGGGAAGCGATAAAAGTGAGAAAGTGAGCGGAATTTATGTGATGCACGGTACGTGGCTGAAATTATATTCAAAATAAATTCGGATTAGATTCATGTCTTCAAGCAACAAAGGCAAAATGTGCCAGTTGGCGAACACCGAGTCCCCTAAAAAGCTAATCTTGCAGACAAAATAAAAAAAAATAAAAAAGTCCTAAAAAATACTAAAATTAATCATAAAACTAACACAGACTCAATTAAAATAAATCCTTTCCACAAAAAACAAAACTAATAAAAACTAACAACCCCGCGATAAGATTACATTTTAAAAACCTAAACACAAAATGAAATAAAGCTTACTAATGTAAATTCCAAAAATTTAATAACCCTGGTTGACATTAGGGCTGCACAATTAATCAAATTTTAATCCTGACGATTTTGGCTGTCACGGTTAAATGAACTTGATCGTCGACGCTTCTTCACAATGAAAATGCAGGCTTTGCTGCATATCTAGTCAGTACCACCAGGGGGCGAACACATGCTTGAGGCGTCATTAAAATAGCAAGCGAGCGCAGGCTGCAACTGGTGCGTAAAGTCACGATGACAGTGCGACATGCCAAAAGAAGAAAGTACAACCAAAATTGAATTCTCCTCCATATGCAACTGAAAATGTACTTCAAGGTTGCCTCAGTAAACTTGAGGCAGACGATAAAGGCACTTCTGGAATGTCACACGGCTGCGAGAGGCTTCATCGTTTTCCGCTCATTTCCATGACGTCGGCGTCTCCTTCTTCTTCGCCGACGATAGCCACGCCGCGCTAATAACGCCAACTGTTGGGAAGGCAACTTTATGTACAGCGGCCACATGGGGAGCAAGATGGCACAGCCGCACGAGTGTGCGCGCCCGTTTGTTTGCGTGTTGGCTGGCCTTAATGAGCAGCTGTCGGCCACTCACTCGATCACTATTCATGAGTCGCGTCGCTCACCTCCCCGTCTCAAAGGGCTCGTCCCAAACCTCTCTGTCATTAAATACCGCTGGCGTAACACACGCACACACTTTCAATGATGACACTTGTTAACCTAGCACGTTCTACACGCATGTAAAGGTGTTATTAACATAACTTTAAAAAGAAACCGCATCCCTAATCGAATTCAAATTGAAGCCTTGAGAGTGGATGGCGGTTTGTTGGGCAAACAAAGCATTCAATCAGCACTTTGCCGCGCTTTCTTCCGCCGACGCGGCGCACGCCGCCGTTTGGGAGTCGACAAGACGTGATTAAACAGAGAATGGTGGGAACTGAGATTGCCCAGGCGGTGGCAACGTTGGCGTGGATTTTTCTTACTTTTGCAAGTCTGCTTTCACTTCACATTCAACTATTTCCGGGGGAAAAAAAATCCTTTATTATTAACCACTTGTCACAGTGTCGTGCTTGAATGTGAGGACTTTTAGCTTCGAGCCTCAGGCAGTGCTGACGTTACATTTTGTTCTTGTTTTGTCTTCATTTTTACTTGGTAAGCAATTTGTGCCAGTTTCATTTTTTTTCCCTCCCTCTGTTGTTATTTGTCAATTACAGGAAATCAGGAGAGTCCGGCAGAGAAATGTCAGAAAAACATATGCAGGCACCATTTGAGGTAAGATGCTTTTTATTTCTTTTAGGGAACTTTACAGACCGTGGATTCGGGATGTGGCCAATCATACATGAGCTTTTATTTTGAATGTATTTATTTTGGTTTTATCCTCTATGGCCGTACAGAAGGACGACGGTTGAACAGTTGTTTTTAATTGCATTTTTATTTAAATTTATTACACAATACTTAGTGACATTTTTTATTCTTAACTGATACTCAACAAACATATTTATTTAAAAAAAAAAAAAAAACAACCTAAAACTAATACAGAACATTTTCAGAGGGAAAAAAAAGCTAATTAAAAAATAACAAAGCCACTTTTAAGAACAATCAAAACTAACTTCATTTAAAAATACAAAAGTCAAAAATGAAATAAAAACTAACTACAATGAAAAATCCACAAGAGTTATAGCACAAGTTCTGGTATAAGTGCTAGAAATCTCTTGGGGCTATTACACAACCAAATCCCTAGCTACCACCTTCATACTTCTCATCCCGCATATATTTTTGATGGGAAACAAGATTACTTTATTATTGGTGCCGAGTGCTTTTATTGATCCATCCGAACAGATTCTGCAATGATGATAATAAGCTCCTTTTTATGACCAAAGAATGTATTTTACATCCTTGTCCCCTCAGGAGCTTACTTTGTAACTGGGCTTTTATTGGCGCAATCGGCGCCACGGTTGCTTTAGAACCAGGGGCGGAGCCAGAACGTGGCTAACGGCTGGGCCTGGAAAAATCAGGGCGGGCCTGAATATTTCTCTCACTGAGCGCAATCCTCCTGTGCCGGCACATCATATATTCAAATAAAATGACAAAAATTGAATAATATGGAGTTCGGATCTTCCTTAGACAACCACAGTTATGTCATTCTTAATATTCAATCAAATAAAAAAACATGATGCTTACTGAGTGGGCAGTCTGTCAATCTGGGTGCACACCAAGGCCCACCCATGGCTCCGCCCCCGTTTAGAACTGGCCACTGAGATAGAACACCCCGACAGCGTCTTTGCTTAAAAACCTTTTCCTTCTTTCTCACGCATTTATCTGTGCCTTGATTGCTTTATGAGCAACGCTGCACTTGGCATTCACTGTCACGGGAACTGAACTTCCGCGGGGGGGGCATCGATCCTTCTTTGGAGCGGCGATTGAGGACAGGACAGGAAAGCGAGGGAGAGCAAATTGAAAGAGGGGCCTTTGATCAAGTGCGGGAGGAGTGCGATCCATCAGGGTGAACGGAAACCCTGATTTTTCTCTGACTTTTTGACTTTGGGTTTGAGCCACAGCTGCATCACTGTCTCGGCTGCTCATTGCTTCTGATTTATTGCGGGTGAGCATCTTTACTGAGGGATGGCTTCATGCCGCTATTACTCTCCACTCACTCACTCACTCGTACGCGCTCGCTGCAGATCGGGGCCGAGGTTCTTCATTAGCGCCGCCTGCTCAGGATTTATCAACAGCTGTGCATGTCTAAATTGGCCTAACTCATTCACAGGAGTGAGGAAGCGCTCGCTATAAAGTGCGGTTTCATGCTCGCGTCACGTAGAGCTTTGCTTTCCGTCCCCTCCACTGGCCTAAATGATTCCCTTTCCCGCATAATCAACCTGTGGCCGAGTACGCGTGCCAACTTGCACACATCAGCCGCGTGGAAAATAAGGCCTGCTCGCCAGAGAAGCCGAAAATTGGATTTCCACTAAGGGTGACTTTAAAATAATTCAGGTAAAAGTAAAAAGCAGTCCTCCAAATAATTACATACGAGTAACATTTATCCTATGCGGGTGGGTTCCCGATAATAGTCATCATTTCACTTCCTTTATAGAACGGTCCTCATTATTTTCAGTAGAAGCATGATTTAAATGGCAAAATCTTCAACCGAACGGGCAAGTAAATGAACCACTCCCTCGGCCCCTCCCCTCGGAGCACAAACACACGCGGCGGTTCCAATTGCAAAGATTTTTCCGAACAATTTCATGCCACAATGGTTGACTTCCCGATTGGCATTTTCAAAGCGTTTTGCGTCGTGGTTCTCCTTTCAACCTTAGACGGCATCATTTTTTACTGGCATTCGCGCGCGTTTTCTTCTTGGAGGCTCGTTCCCTTGACTTGGTGCGCCGTTTTTATCTACCTCTCTGCATTTGTTCGCATCGCCCGTGCGGCAGTAAAGAGAAAAAGCCGAGGGAGGAGCGGAATCACGACAACACGCATCCGAAGGAGGCTATCGACGGCTTTCAGCCGGAAATCCAATGAGCCCTGCCGTGTGAGCCAGAGAGCAAACAGAGGCTGCAGAGACAACAGAGCAGCTAAGTTACCTTCTCTGCCCGAACGTAGCTGCGCAAGACCAAATATAGACCGACACTACTGCTCCAGTTCTTCAGCAACGGAGAGCAATGCGCAATTGCGTATTGGCGTACGCGTTTGTGTGAAATGTGTGCGTGACTTTTGGAGTGTGTTTTTCCCAAAAATGTCAAGTCGGGCCAATAACTATCAAGACATCGCCATAACAGTCATCTTTTTGACACTAAACAGCGCTAAGTGCTTTTACAAGCAAATCAAGGTGAAGGTATGTAGGAATTGCAATCGTTTTTTGTTTTTTTTTACAGGTGCCTCCTATTTTTTTAAGGGAGCAAAAGTAGTGGGGCATTCATGTGGTCTGCCAATAGAAATGGTTTCCTTCCTGACATAAGCAGCGGGATGAAGGGTTTTTTGTTTCAGGCGATACGATCTGCTCATATTCAAGCATATACTTCTTTGGATGACCCTCCCTTCCTATGGTGGCGACAACCTGATTTTTTTTTTTTTTCGGCGTAGCATGCCATATTTGGTGTCAGTGACAATGCGTAAATGACGCCCACCCAAGTTTTGCAATTGCCTATTGATCGCCGCAAGAAGGCGACGGCCTGACTAAACGAAGCTCCTCCCCTCACTTCAATCTCGTTGCTCGACACCAGGATGCTTTGAGATGTCGCCAAAGCACTCTTTTTAAATAGACATGATTGTATGCATTATGCCCCGCGCGGTTCATAACCTCACAATGTCAAACGTTGGGACCGTTCCAGAGGCCGGCTGAATTGTAACCTGGACTTTGCTCTTGCCGAGGCTGGTGTGGTGAAAATAGTTCAAAGGGAGCCCCGGATAACGTGTTTTTCTTTCGACTAGCTTTTGAAAGTGTGCGCCAAAGGGGTTGAGCGCCTTGATTTATTATGTGTGCGCGAGAGTGTGTGTATGAAGGGAAAAGCCTTTATAAAGTGAGCGTGTGCTGCGTCTGCAGATAAGACAGTGAGGGGTGAGCAATTACTGCACGTGTAGACCAGAGATAAATGGATGGTGGAATTCAGAGGGGAGGAATGCGATTAAAATGGCGTATTTGCCGATTTTAAAAGCGTGTCATGAAATCTGGTAAACAAGTCAGAGCAAAAATGCTTTGTCATTTGTGACCTTTCTCTTCATCTGCCTTCACTTCAGCCTCCTCCGCCCCTCTGGAGGACTGGAGGGAGCTAATTGATATAAATGAAGTTGCGGGGCAGAACACTGCAGACATCCTCTGGTGGTCGTCATTGTCGAGCTAGACTGTCTGGGAGGTCAGCAGACCATTGGTCAAATGCACCATTTCCCCATCGCCTTTATTCACGCCATTTATTTTTTTCTGACAAATACATTTATGTTCAGTTCAGGGTAACATCTCAAAGTCGAAAGAATAACTGTACAGTATGGAAAATCACTAACAAAAAAACAAACAAACAAACAAAAACATACACAAGAGGTGTAACACAGGGTGGGACTGGAGGACGTGTACATTTCAATTAACTCAGGCTGGATGCATAGTTTGATGTCCAAAAAACATTATGTAGCACCATTTAAAGACATGAACATGTAGTGATCACCTGATGTAACAATGCACTGAGATAGGCATAGGCACATTTTTAATTAGGGCCCGACTAATGTGTTTTTTTTGTTTTTTTTTTGTTGTTTTTTTTAGGTTGATGCTGATTAACAATTTGCAGAATAAAATTGCGATTAATTGGCGATCAATTAAAAAAACGGAATAAACCAACTTCTTTTTTGGTTCCTTCATGCTTGCAACCATAAAGGCATACTTTGTCCTTCAGTATTGTACTATTTTTGTGTTCCGTTCTTTTTTTTTTTTTTAATTGGGGAAGAGGGGAGTGTTTGAATGTCATTATCTTTGTCCTATGTTGTAATGCGTTGAAAAAAAATGGACAAGAACGATTTAAAAATAGCTAATATCTCCTGATTAAATCGGCCGGCCATTAATCGGTCAGGCTCTACTTTCAATGACGCCTCAGTTCGTTTTCATACGTAAATCTCCTTTTCATGCTCATCAAAGAATACAAGAGATGTTCAAATGCAAGAGTTGAGTTTCCCTTTAAAGCTGCAAACCACAATGCACTGGGATGTCCCCAGCGACCTTCACTGGCCCTGTGAAATTGGCACAATCAGCCAGAAGATGTGCAACACGCCCCCCCCCAACCAACCCCTTCTCCCCCCCCCTCGCCTTCAGCAGTCGTCCCCAGCCTCCCTCAGAAGGCGCAATAGCCCCCCCTCCCTCCCCCTGCTATTCGTCCTGTGATCCAGCCCACAGAGGCACACAAACAAACACAAACACACACAAAAAAAAAAAAAAAAAATAGCACCGGCAAACAAATAACACGTTCATATTTCAACATATAAATAAAACCGAGAAACGAATGCCTGCGAGTGAGGCCCTAAAGTAACATGAATTGCATGACATGTCTCTTGGTATAAAGGAACATGGCGGAGATGCATGTTTTTAATCAGCATGATCTTAATTCTTGCCCTGGAATGTCCTCGCAGTGAGGAGACAAATACAGTACGTGTGGAAACACAGATTTGTCAATTAAGACTTAAAGCAACAGGAAACCAAGAAGTATAGTTGTATGGAGCCCACATTTCCGTTTACGAAATGCTAATCATGTTTAGCAAACTGCGCTTGAAGTGTAAGCGGAACAATTTATCACTCCTGCAAACAGGAAATGAAGAACGCTGC
The DNA here is from genome assembly GCF_054856515.1 of Filicampus tigris. NCBI lineage: Eukaryota > Metazoa > Chordata > Actinopteri > Syngnathiformes > Syngnathidae > Filicampus > Filicampus tigris. The sequence goes on from NC_141232.1 coordinate 6,849,234, forward strand.
TCGTGTAGAATTAATATGCTCGGCTTGTTCGGCGCAGCTATGCAATTGTCAATATAGTAACCCGCTAGCATGCAAATGAATGTGTCTGGGAATTACTCAGTGCCAGTCATTGACAACATTAGGTAGCTCATAAGTTGATCCTTGCGCAGGGCCATTTGCAGTGGAAGCGAAGCGAAGCAAAAAAAAAACAAAAACAAAAAACAGCCTGACATATAAACACATCTTATTTCCCTTTGGCGCTTTGTTGCAACTGATGAATGTCTTCTTGTTGTTGTAAAGCCAAAGGTATTCCCAACGTGGGCTGTGAAGAAAGTCTTAAATAATATACAACATAATATAACAATAAATATTGCTAGGGGCAGTGGTAAAACTCCCGTTCCTTTGGTTTTGCAGTGTTCAGTGGTCTTTTTTTTTTGTTTTTTTTTTTGTTTGTTTTTTTTTGTGTTTTTTTTCCTGGTTGTTGTCTTTTCAGCCAGTGAAGCACACGCGTCCAACTTGGAATCCAAACTTTTGGTTGCTTTGGCCAAAGTCCGTTGCCGACACATCCATAATGGGTAGCAGCTCAGCTGAGGGGGAGTCAATCTCCAGAATGGTACTTTCCTGACCTTTGCGCACCTGAAAGACAAATGTCAAAGCCGTTATGAGATGACCTATAAAACTGTTGGCTTAGGATTTGAAAAAATACTCAATCGGTATGCATCCTTCCGTTTTGCTTGGGATGCTATCTTTCGGTTAGAGTCCTGTCGTCCTGTGCAGTCTGACTGCACCGTCATTGGCTGGATTTATAGACACCGGTCATTAGGGGTGTGCAATTCCGCAATAAAAGATGACTCGATACGTATATTGATACATGGGGTACGATACAATTCAAGAATGGTACATTTGGAACGATTTCTGACGCGTTACAGACCAAAGCGCAGTAACTGACACACACGCATGGCGTGGTGATCGATTAAATAAAAACAATATGGGGCGCGTGTCATTGCGTCTGTGGGACCGCAAGGTACACAACGCTGTTTTTTTAAAAACATTTTTTACTGACACGGCCGCGTGTCAGGAGTGCGGTACCTGCGTGTGACGTGATACAGGTTAAGCCCGTTCTCAAAGCAGTTTGGCGGACCGACTGTGACCACGCGGGTCGTTTAAATACGCAGATGTTAACTCTGTAGCGGTTAGGTGAACTCATAATCAGTTTATTGTCTGTAAATTTGAAACGATAGGAAATTAAAAATGGTTTTATATCCGATGAATCGACAAAATAGTCAACAAATGATTTGATTATAAAAAATAAAAGTTAGTTGTGGCCCCGATCTTGATACATGAGGCCCGATCGGATTCAAGGACGGTGGGTTTTAAAATATATAATAATGATAATAATGATTCGATTCAGTTTGGTTAAATCAAAACCGATTTCCACATTCAAATGGTTGGTGATGTTATCAAACCGACCTGGCATCCGTCATACACTGCGCGGATGAAGGAGCTTTTGGCCTGCGTCAGCTCCTCGTCATTGCCGGCCCGGAAGCGCACGGCGTAGCTGTAGGATTGGGACGTGCCGTCATACCACCCCGCCGAGTTCTGGCACGCGTATGTGAAGCGCTGCTTGGCCGTGGCACTCAGTAGTTTGAGGAAGGTCAGCTGGACCACGTGTACGGTGTTGCCGTCCATGTCGTTGTAAGAGAACTGGCGGGTAGGGGCACATGATCGTTAGCTTCGATCACAGACAGAACTATTGTTATATCTTCAATTAGAATTTGTACCTTTCTGCCTCTTCTGTATTGACTGTACCAGCCTCCTGGTTTCTCTTTGCTCCACGCTGCTAATTTCACCTAAACACCGGTACAGGGAACAATTGTTGGCTGAGTTGCTTGGCAACCGAATGCAGTTTGCACTGTTGGACAGACCATTTCAATCTTCTTGTCAGGGTCCAGGCAGGTGTCTCCGCCAGCTGTGAAGTTGCAGAACACCTTGAGGGCATCTCGGTTGCAGCCTTGGTTAGGATCAATCCAGTAGTCTCCTAGCAAGCACATGCAGACGAGTCGTCATGCATAATGAAGTGAAGACAGCACGCTAATAGGTCAGGACAAAGGATGTCAAGCTCATTTCCATCACAGGTCAGCACCATGTTTGCCGTTAGAACAGGGACGTATGGTCAGATGGGTTGACATTTTTATATCTGGCTCCAGAGGAGTCATTTTCTCACCATTTATGAGCCTCACTGTGTTCGAAGACGTCTCCTGATCATTTTACTAGACGATTTCTGCTGCTTTTGGGTATCAGTCACTGATTTTACCAACTAAGAAGCAGATTTACAATTGGGCAATTTCTATCAAACATTAGAAGACGTAATGGCAGTTTTGGGGCACAGCAATCCGTGTGCTGGAACACATTTTAAAGCAATTCTAGTTTTCAAGCTTTTGCAGACAAGATAAAACAGCATTGCAAGTGCAACGAGGCGCTTCCTCACCATCTTTGAAATCTGCCTGAACCATCATGAGCTCCTTGCAGGTGCGAGCCGGGCTCTCAAAGGTCCCCAGCGGCCTCCTCATCAGCTCCACCTCGGTTTTCATGGATGAAAGCGTGGCAAAGACTTCTTCCATTCCATCCTCTCCTCCTAAAGGCTGATCTGCTTGCAGGTAGTCTTCCATATTGATAAGCGCTTCCCCCCCTCTTGACGAATTTCGTCTTTTCTTCTTCCTGCCCTCCCGGATTGGCAGCGGTTGAACCACCGTAGCAGCGGGTCCCTATAGGGTTGAATGCCAAAAAAAAATGAGCAAAAAAAAAAAACAACCAAGTCCAGGAGGCCATGATGCTGATTATCACATGAACTGACTGGGGGGCCTGGAAGGCCAATTGGGCCTGGATCACCTCTGGCTCCAATGGCACCCTGGAGAACAGAAGAGGAGAATATCACGAGTCAATCATTTGTCACCTTTAATAGTGCTCAGCTTTATCCGGGCACCTATGGCTGCTCCACAACAGGATCCCGCACCTGTGCGCATCTGCGGTCAGTGGTCAGAGCTTTTTTTTTCTTTTTTTGCTCTCCAGACACAGTACAGCAGGTTTCATAAAAAAAAAAAAAAAATCACGCCCAAATCCTATTCCAAGTGGGCCGATGGGCGAATGGCACACGAGGCTGCACGCTTGTACATTGAGCTTTTTTGCGAGGTACACACAGCAGGGGGGCTACGATTATGTGTGCTGCATTTAAGCCCTTGTCCGCCTGCACATTCCTAAAACCCGTAGAGCTGTTTGAAGTTAAACGACCACGTCAAAACTGAAAGCTTTCCTTTTGACTCACCATGTTGCCTTTGGATCCTTTTTCTCCACCAGCACCCTAAGAACAGAGCCAGAGACAATAATAGAAATAGAAATAATAATTTGGTGCATATTTTCCCGAATGCATATGTAACTGTCACTTACTGACAGACCAGGTGGTCCCGGTGGTCCGGTGGGCCCAGGTGGGCCGGTCACACCCTAAATATATGTGGTACAAGAATGTACTTTTAGGCAACTTTATTATCATGAGTGATTACAGTACAGTATATTGTACATGGACGTCGGCACAGTTTAGACATTCTGCTAGTTTGATGTTTAGTTTGACACCATACAACGCTCGCATCTCAAGTCGGTGCTCGCAAATCAACTCGTATCTTAAAAAGTCATCGGTTGGCTCACTCATATCTCAAGGCACCACTTAATATGCAACGTGACAAACATTCGTACCTCATCTCCTTTAGGCCCGTGCGTTCCGTCAATACCAGGCAGGCCTCTGTCACCCTTCTCACCAGGTTCTCCCGGTGGGCCCACTAGGCCAAGCAAGCCACCGTGACCCTGCAGGCAGACGCGTAGTTAAACTTTGTTTTCCACGATATACCGGTAGTCTTTACAAGCAGGCGTACTTTTTCTCCATTTATTCCAGGGTCCCCCTTCAATCCCTGAAGTCCCGGTGGTCCCTGTTAACAATAACAGAAACGTTAGCTAGCCACTTTCATTATGCTCATTCAAATTGGGGAAATTGATTAAATTGTGCATGGCACCTCTTTTCCAAAAAAACAAAACATTCTGAATTGCCTCTCATTTCATTAACTCCATTACCAGCTCAATTTAAGGATCTCACCATTGGCCCGGGTGGTCCAGTTTGTCCTTGAGGACCAGTTAACCCTTGCTCACCCTGGAGTCGAAAGAAATACAAGATTACACATTAGAGTTCAAGAGAGATGGAATCGGACTGTCAACCGGTTTCTCCGAGATCCAGTTGTTGGGTACTGACCGCAGGGCCTGGGATGCCGTGAAGTCCATCTGGACCAGACCTCCCTGGATGGCCTTGCGGCCCCACGGGGCCCGTCTTACCCACTGGACCCTGCGTACCTGTTGTTCCCTACCGAGCCAAAGAGACAGAGAATAGACATGTCGATGACCACAACACATCGGAAAATCAAAATGGATGACCACCGAGCTCAAAGCCGTCATGCTCACCTTGGCCCCTTTCATTCCTTGCTTGCCTTCAAGTCCTGCAGCGCCCACATGACCCTGAGGTAGCGAATTCAAAAAATATATGTTGACGGAAAAGAGGACTCGAGTTGTTTAGCATGTGTGCACGTACAAAATACGCACACACCGACACGTACGGCACATTAACCTCACCCTTCGTCCAGGAGGTCCTGGAGGACCTGGCTCTCCAGAGGCTCCCGGGGCTCCCTGCAGGTGATCGTGGTAAATTGATTCCAGAAAGTTCGCGCGAGATATCACCGATCCAAGTTAACGCCTCCGCCAAACAACTCACCGCTTTGCCTGTTTCTCCGTCATCGCCTTTTGGTCCGGGTCCGCCATCTTGTCCCTAAATGATAAACAATATATGTCATAAATGATAGCAGCAATCATAGCCAACCCTTCCTGCTAACATGAGGGTCTCCTCTATTTGTATGTGACTACTGACCACTGTTAGGAGACTATTTTTATTGGAGAGTGTGAAAGTGTGGCAATAATATACTGCACCAACCAGCGTGAAGGTGCGGCAACAGGATAAGATAACATGAATGTTACAGCGAAGTGCTTGTGGTAAATCTTTTCGACCAATTAGATATGAGAAGTGGTCTACATCGATTCTCCCACGCTTAGAATCCTGTATGACCAGGAGTCCCTTTTTGGTCATATTGTCAATGGAATTGCTCGTGTAGTAGAAAGGTTTATTCGTTGCTTACAGTGACACCAATTTCTCCAAGGGGTCCTAAATCTCCTGGGAATCCAACGGGGCCCTTTGGGAGGCAGAACAGTCAGTAACACAACACTGGACACGATTGTTTTACTTAATCACATCGATGGCAATGTGGTAAATCAGACAAACGAACAATATTGCCCTTAGGACCGTCCTCTCCCGGCGGTCCTCTAATTCCCGGAGGGCCTGCCGCGCCAGATGCTCCAGAGTCGCCCTTCTCCCCTATGTCTCCTTTAACACCCTGAAACATCAGCCAGGTGTGTCACAAAAGCTGCGGGGAGAAAATTAATGGGAAATTATGATTACGGGAGATGGGTATTGACTCACAGCAGCGCCCGACGCGCCAACAGCTCCCGGGTTCCCGGCCTCGCCGTCCTCACCCTAGGAGACAAAACAGTCTGGGAACACGTGCGTAAGGCTTTGTGTTGTTGCTCACGGGACATGCCGACCTTCTCTCCAGTCGGTCCAGGTTGACCAACTCCGCCTGGCATTCCCGCTGCGCCCTGAAAGCCAGAACATCTCAGAATGAGAACCAACGACAGCTTTAAAATATTTGAGATCACAAAAGGGTCCACTTTGCTGGAAAAAAAAACAAAACATAATGGGATGTCAGGTTTGTCTCGCGGTTGAGGCAGGTGCTGTGTCCTCTCTTAGTCGAGGACGGCACTTTAATGCGTGTTTGCGCCCTTGCCGCGTTAAGGCGATCTGTGGCTGCTTTTCCTCATGTCATGCCGCCCACGCGGCGTTCCACTTGAACACATATCGGTTCATTTATGGATCACGGCTTACTGCACTTGAGCGCTGAATAATTGAGCAAAGTGAGACACTGTATGCGGACGGACAGCCATTACCCGGGTAAATATAACCGCCTCTCAGGGTTGACAGTCCAATAGTTGTAAATGATTAATGACGCTGCAAACATAACTGTTGGTGGAAATCGTGAAACTGCGTTAATAATTCAAGTCTTAAAGGTAGATGGGGTGAATGTGGTCGGAACGACGATACCACATACCGGAAAGATAATCGCGAGTCGTCTGTGGTGCGCTCAACAATAGATGACATGGAATGTCTGGCCACAACATTATTTACACCCTCAGATTCTTACGGCAACTAATAAAAGACTTTCAATGAATACCAATTTTTGGATTCAGCTCCTGTGCTGGTTCTTCATTCTGTGGCTCAGACTAGTAATTGGAATATATTTTTTTTTATTCCCCTTGGTGGCAAACAATCATGTTTTCTTTGAGTCACTCACCCATGCGGCAGTCAACACTTTTTTTTTTTTTTTTTGTTTATCCTCGGCTTAGCTACGAATATGTTATTCTAGGTGGGTTGGGTGAACTCTCTTGGGAGCCGCTGGGACCAGTGTGAAGTATGCATTTGATTATCAATTCAAGGCTGTATGGAAACCTGTTTTTAGTTTTGTTCGTGTTTTTTGATTCCCGAGTTGCCTTTTTCAGACATTTCTTCCGGCATCCTACAGTTTGAGGTTACAGAGTAGTGCCATCTGTAGGTTTGAGATTTCCTTAAAGAGGGGCTGGGGGGAGTCAACCCAAACCGTTTTTTTTTTTACAAACAACATGTTTTATGTGCATCCTCTAGTCCAAACACGGCATTCTGATTAACATTGTGGTTGTGGAATAATGAGTTAAGCAGCAAAATACGCCCGTTTTTAGCCATTTCAGGGGGCGGCCATTTTGTCACTTCTGTCGACTGAAAATGACGTCACAGTTGCTCAGGGCTCAGGTAACGACCAATCACAGCTCACCTGTTTCCTGAAGCTGAGCCATGATTGGTCGCCAACAGACCCCCGAGCAACTGTGATGTCATTTTCAGTCGACAGAAGTGACAAAATGGCTGCTCGCTCAGATATTTACTATAGTAAATATTTATATGAAAAATACTAATAGTCCATAAATATACAACAACTAAATGGGGAGTGGTAAACACGGCAGTAATTGTGCAACTGTGAATGGCGGACCCTCTGTACTGTGTTTTTGTATTTTTTTGTGCTTTTTATTGGCTGAAATAAGAGAGCAGTGGTCCAAATCGACAAATGTGAATCCACACAAAAGGATGAGGGTCCCTTTACCTCTGCACCGATTGGCCCCTGGGGGCCTCGGGGTCCGTGCTGTCCTGGGGGTCCCTGTGAAGAAACAAATGAAATGTTTTCATCAGCGTCTTAGTGCTCAACATGTATCGCATCAATCAAAAGTCTACGTGACCTCGCCCAACAAGTCCCCTGGGTATCATAACGTGAGCGACGTGACAAAGCCATCCAGACAGGTCGTTAACCTCCGCGCACAGACTTTTCCTCATTTGCCCCGCCACCGCTATCTCTCTCTCTTTGTTCTTCGTCATAATAAAGCTGTTATGAACAGGACCATATTCTCTCAGCCAACAGTCAGTCAGAACGTGATTGGACTGCTCAACGTTGCGCTACCGAGGCGCCAGGCAATTAATCCCGAAAGTCTTTCAGTTGAGTAAACATACGGAAAAGTGCGAGTTGGAATCGCACTCCCGTCCATCCGGTGGGGACACACTGGTGACAAGTCCTGATGTGTAACACTCAGACATACACGAAGGTTTCCCAAGTGTCCTTGGCAGTCCTCCTGCATCTCTGACTCTGTCTTTCGGTTTTGGCTCCATAATCTGGCCGTTGGAAACAGAGTGGCTGTAGAGAACGTTGCGGAGCGTGTGCTCATGGTTGACGGGGCGCCGAGATGACTGTCACAAAGGAGGATGCTCATTAGTCAGCCAAGGCTGAGGCTAATCTGATTAGCAGCTGTCACGCCGTCTTCCTTCCGTCCTTCTCGCAGTCAGCGGCCCGCCTCTTCCTTCCACTCCGTTGCTCGGCTGCTTCCTCTCCGTCGCCCTTATCTCGTCTTTTTTTCACTTTCACCAAAGGGGAACCCTCATTGAGAGAAAGTCTTTTCTGCTTCTGTATTTTACTCTTTCGTCACGTTCGTGACTACACGTGTGGGCTTGGTGTCCTGTTACTAAGTCTTTAATCCTAAACTCACGTTTACATTGAAGGAGGGTACACTCTAAAAACAGTTGGGTTGAAAATAACACCATTTTGGGTCAAAAATGGACCGATAAACAAATTGGGTCAATTTCTCGCATTGTTTTGTGCAAAACAGCCCATTTTTGGGGGTTGTTTTTCACAAAACTACTCATTTTTTGGGGTTGTTTCTTCCAAAAACAACCAAGAAAGTTGGGTCAAATTGACCCAAGGGGTGGATCGGTCCATTTTTGACCCAAAATGGTGTTATTTTTAACCCAATTGTTTTTAGAGTCGGTTTGCAAGTCATATTTGCAAGTCCTATATGAGAATCCTTTAGTAGACACAATTAAAAAAAAAACAACAAAAAAAACATGTTTTTATTTGACTGTTGTCATGTCAACGCAACCTTAATATTTGCCCAGCTACACGGGAGTGTTGCGCTCCGCATTGTAGTGCTGTGCTGTCTTCTATGCTGACTCGTAGAACATGAAATAGTTGTTTGAAGCGTGAGGATATTGCAGGAGGCAGTTGTTTCCTCCAGGAGAGTACCTTTGCAAAGTTTTGGTATTAGTTGCGCCGTGTCCCAATAGATCAGTGATGCAAAAGCAGATGTGCTCGTCAGCCTGCCATCTTGCATCAAGTCTGACCAAAGCTGAGATGAAACTATCCAAGGAAAATGCATGCAGCAGGAGCACAACATGTCATTTGTCATTCAAGAGCGGCGGCAATGCATTCATCGTCGTCATCATTCTTCGTCTTATATCAGAAGCATTTCGCGTCTCATTTGAAACCGTTGAACAGACGGAGAAAAAAGATGTATAATACTGCCTTCATTTTTTTGTGAATAATAAACTGAATGTAAGTAAATGCCATGAGCAAAAATACAGAAAAAAAAAAAGACACTCTGGACAATCAAATTGTGAATGTGAATGCTGAGCTGACATCAGATCATCACAGATGCAGATTACTGCACATGGTAATCTGCTCCAAACAGAGCTCACTTGGAATATAAAGAGAACTAAGAGAACAGTGGGCTTTTTATGGAACAAGACCTTAGGAGGGACAGCACCTTTTTAATATTTCAAACGCAGGGATGAATTTAGGGTCTGTATAACGAAAGGGTGAACGGATTTTGATGAAGCTTTGATTTGTGCCAAAAATGGACTAATTGGTCAGAATTCTGTTGATTAATCACATCTTGAAGCAAGTGCAATGCTACGCAATGGCATAGCGAATCCTCCTGCCATCCTTTCTCCAATATTATTCAAAGAATTGCATCCGAACAGTAGTTCAGAATATTCACCGATTCTCGCATTGCGCTAAAAAAAAAAATATATATTTTGGAGTGTTTTATCCATAATTTTTACTCACCAGAGAGCCCACATGCCCACTTTCTCCTTTCTCCCCTGGCAGTCCGGGCATTCCCTGCACAGAAAGACAGGGATTTAGATATTAAATTCCTGACTGGATTTTTAATACGTAATTGTTCGATTAGTTGCCCTTCTTACCTGTAGGCCCGTGGGACCAGTTGCTCCCTTAAAGCCTCTCAGTCCTTCATCTCCTTTGGCGCCACTCATTCCCTGCTGCCCGCGAGGCCCTGGCTCGCCATCTGCCCCCTGAAACGCACAAAGCCGGATCAGCGTTGCGAAACAAACTAAAGGATCCCCAACGGATGCGCATTCGTGTGGTGTATCGTGAGTTATGGCGCCCTACAGTCATTCCTGGCTGGCCCACGGGTCCTTGAATTCCAATAGGCCCTGGCGGTCCCTAAAATGCAGAATGCCAGTTAAATACTTTTGCTGAAGACATGATTAAAAGCCATCTGCTCATTATACCGGCGGGGTGCATTGTACAGACAAACTGTTATCATAATGAATTATCCCAAAGCAATTATGAGCCAGGATGTCCTCTGCCTCCCGCTGAAGTCTGTTGCATAATGCTGAGATTATTGAAATGGGGTTCACACTCACTGCTTCTCCTTTGTCTCCCTTGCTTCCCTTCTGGCCCGGTCCTCCTGTCTCACCCTATGGTGACAGATGCGCTCATGTCAACACACAAAATCTTCATTTTCGCTGATAAGGCTACTGGGGCAGTTGATTCCTTATCCCTGGAGCTATACGATATCCAGATTTTTCTCAGAGGGCTAATATAGGACTCACTGTAACCGTTGGTACATCTTCCAAGGCCAAAATGGTATGTGACCAAGCAGAATCTTTGAGGATACCACCTAAGTGATGACTCATTCAAAGTGCAAGGTTGAATACCTTGTCTCCGTCCTCTCCTGGAGGCCCAAGTGGTCCCACGGGTCCTGGCAGCCCAACGGGTCCTTGTTCCCCGTCATGCCCAGCCGGCCCGGTGGGTCCCTTCTCTCCCTTGGAACAAAAGAGAGCGCACATAATCGTGGTTATGCTCGCACAATCGGATCAGAACGGTAGCGTCAACTCAATTCAGAATGTTTGACATCTTACCGGTTCGCCTTTCTCTCCCATCGGCCCCGCGGGGCCCACACTGCCGGACCGTCCTGGCTGCCCAATAGCACCCGCTGGCCCGGCAGCTCCCCTCTCTCCGGTGGCGCCCTATCACCAGCGATAGAGAGATGACGTCATTCGGAGCGGATTCTCTCGCAAGGAAAGAGGATGAGGCGAACTAGCCCCAAATCAGACTTACAATGAGTCCCGCAATACCTGGTACACCCTCTCCTCCTTTTAAACCTGCAGGACCCTGGGGGGGGGGCGCAAACAACTTCTCAATCAAGCCCTTTGATTTCAGCATTGTGACATCAGGTAATCATAGCCAAATGCTGCAAATGTCAGCAGATTTTTGTTTTGTTTTTTGCCATACCGGTGCGCCAGGGATCCCTCTGCTCCCCATAAATCCCTGGATCCCTTCAGGGCCACTCTTTCCTGTTGCTCCTGGTGGGCCCATGTCTCCCTGGAAAGCACATCATCACATGTAAGAACTCAAATGAGTTGACAGCAGAAAGCACCCAGTTCTGCAGTCATCACATCAACCGGAGAGTCCTACGAAGAAAGAATACTCGTCGTTTCTTTGAGGTCTCTTTCTGCGGCGCATTCAAAGTTCGAATGCTAACAGCAGATAAGATATTGTTTCAAAAGTATTGACCAGATCCGTGGACTTTGAATGAAAGGACAGGACCGCAAAGTAATCATGATCCTGACAATACGCTGAAAACGACTCACCTTGGCGCCCTCCTTTCCAGCCGATCCAGGTAATCCTTGCTCACCTGGTGGTCCCGGCGGTCCCGGATGGCCCCTGTCGCCGTTTGGCCCTGTTTCACCAGACTTGCCCTGAACGGGACATTCGGACAATTTTATCACTGGTTTAAAAGGATGAAAGAAAGTGGCATTAACGGGTAAATCCTCTTACCTGTGGTCCGACAACACCCGGGGGACCATGGGGGCCATTTTTGCCTTGGAATCCCTTATAAGAAAGAACATTTAGAGTGTCATGACTTTTGCTTCACTTGCTGTGTTTTAGTGACTATATATGACTCTCAGCTCTTTGGCAATTTATTGTTAGGGTCTTGGGGCAACAATATAAAGCATTAATAAAATGTAGGTGTAATGGAATAGAAGATGACTTACTGGCTCCCCTCTCTGGCCAGGATGACCTGGAACTCCATCTTTTCCAGGGGGACCCTAAACGGAGAGAATCTTTTGTTATCATAAAAAAAAGAATCATAATGGATTCTGAAAAAGGTAAAAGGACAATAACATAAAATCACTGAAATGTCCACTCACAGTTGGTCCTTTTGGTCCTGTTTCACCATGCATTCCCTGTGGGCCTTGGGGACCCTAAGAAATAATATCAAGCGTAAATAAAAAATGTGATCTCAGCCAATCATTGTGTTTTCAGGAGACTGTGCAATTCAAATTTGACACATGGGTCTGAGTCCAAGCCACTGCCCGTGAGTCAAAAAGTTACCTGTTCTCCAGGGGATCCTTGAGGACCATCTTGCCCGGACGAACCCTAAGAAACAAAAACTTGCTCAATTTTGTTTGATATTTAGAGTATGTGAATGTAATGCTATACTGTATATATATTCTTTTAAAGTTTTGGGCATGTATGTCTTTGTTTTGTGCTTTCTTGAGCCCCATCACCTTTTCTCCAGGCTTCCCAGTGGGACCTCTTGCTCCTCTTCCACCTCGGGCCCCCTGTCGGCAAAAACAAAAGGCTAATAAGCGCGTGAATAATTTTGTGGCAAAATGCAGAATATGGAAGTAAACGCCGTCACCGTCATTTTGTTTTAGATCACCGTAGTACATTTTGTCAAGCATTTATCTGTACTCACATTAGGACCTCTTTGGCCTCCAGATCCTGGCTGACCAGCTGGACCCTGGATTGAGAAATTGACCATTTTTATCGTGCCTACATATTCATAGTGAAAGCTGTAGCATGTGGATTTAGATGAATGGAAGTCTCCTCACCCTTCGTCCCTTCTCTCCTAGGGATCCTCCCGCACCAAGAAAGCCAATGGATCCCTGGCGAGACATGGGGAGGTTAATCAGCGTCGGGCATACACTCCAGTGTCTCTTTAGTGTATAATTAACGACTGTATGAAATTATAATCTAATATGAAATACAACGTTAAATACCCTCATTCATAAGCATGTGATGAATGGGTGGTTCTGGTTCTATTAATAGAATGGCCAATTTTAATCAGTCATTTATCATCATTTTGTGTTGAACCAAACAAGGAAGCGTACAGACGGGGATAACACTGAGCTTCATCAGTAATTCGCTACCTTTGACCCTTGACGTCCCGGGTATCCAGGCAGTCCCGGCACTCCAAGGTGACCCTACGAAAAAAGAGGATAGATTTTAGATCGAGATTTCAAAAAAAAATAAAGTCAGTGCTGTGATTTGTTGACTAAAATGAGCACAAACTAATCGCAATAGGATCTGTCAGCATTGTGTGGAAATAAACTTCTATTGTTGCAGTAAAGTTGACCTTTTTGGATATTACACGTCATTAACTTTATGATATGAATGCGAAATGGTGTCATAAGAAGTGAGGTCTTGAATTATGACTTTGATGATTATCTTTGACATTGGTCCAAGCAAATGCAGTTGAAAACAGTCAAATGGAAAGAAAAGCAGTGACTCCAATCCACTGCACTGCCGTACGTTAGTGCGCCGTGTGAGTACAAAAAAGAACTAAACAGTGTGCATCATGGTGAATTTATTGCGGCTTCTTCTTGTATGCGCAACCTGGCCACCGGGGGCAGTATAATACAGTGAAGAAGTGTTGCACAACTACTGTAAGTCACTTAGCAGCAGTAATAGTAGTCGTACTACGGATAGATAAAGATAATAAGGATAAAGAATATATTCCTGAAAGTATTGCAATACTGTCTGTCTACATGTGATGGTGCACCATTTGTGTTCAATATCCATTGCTTAGAACGTTATAACACCGCCACATACTTGGTGGATGCTATTTGTTAGCCCATCTCTAGTATTTTGCGTGGTTTGTTAGCATTTAACTAAGCATAGTTTAGGCAAAGCTTGACATGTGATTCTCTTTAACTCCAAGCGGGAGTGGCATTAAACAGCTTGAAGCCTCTTTGGTGAAGAGTTGTTCACCATCTGCCGGAGTGCTGCTTGTTGTGAAGTGAGTTGAGTTCATGACTTATACGTTCAGCTAAAAAAAAAAAAAAAAAAAAATTCATATACAAGTACTATACCTTTTCTCCAGCAATCCCGGGAGGTCCTAAATCCCCCATGGCTCCCTGTTGGCCCTTCAGCCCTTCCGTTCCGTCCTCTCCACGAGGACCCGGAGTCCCGCTGTCTCCCTAAAGGGTCAAAAAGTAAAAGTTTGTTTTGCAGACTTGTATAAAATAAGTGGGGAAGGAGGCTATATAAGTTATAAGGACGCTCTTACCCTGTCTCCCTTGAGGCCCATGTCACCTTTGAAGCCAGGGAAGCCATCCTCTCCCTAATGAGGGGACAAGCGAGATCTTGAGTGGTAAAATGCGTCACTGTATTGTGATAGTAAATCCATCTGATCACGGCTGACTGATTTAAAGGCAACCGGACGCGTATAAGCAATGTGTATCCCACCTTCTCTCCTTTGCCACCCTTTAGACCTCTTACACCATCTGCTCCCTTAAAAAAATCAAATAAAAAAATAAAAAATGTCAATCATATTTAACATCATTAACTTCCACGAGCAATGTTAATCTTCCGTACAACTCGATTAAAGCATTGTATTGTTTTCGCTCTGAGGCTGAATTAAATGGCACTCCATTAGGTGCAGCAGCACAATCTAATTAAATCAATACTTGACTAATACTTAATGCTTTACTAATCCTGTTGTGATTACTTTGTATTTTTGTTTTAATTTGATTGTGTTTGAAGGTTACTGTGGAGCTTCACTGATTTTTTTTTTTTTTTTTTTTTTTTTTTTTTTTAAGCCTATAAGAAATACAAAATATTATAAAATAAAATATTATAAAATTTATATAATATATATATATATTTTTTTATTTATTCATGATTTCGAGTTTTATTTTGTATTTGGTCCATTTTTTAGTCTGGTCGGGAAACTAAAAAGTCAAGGTACCACTGTATTCCTCATGTGTTGAAATCTGATTCGATTGCCATTCGTTGGCAACAAGGCATTTCCTCCAACTATCACCCGTCACTCAAATACAACGTGTTTATACCGTATATGTGAAAAATGATTTACTTATAGTGCATTGTCTCACCTTGACGCCGCGGGTCCCCGGATACCCGATTGGCCCCTGGGCACCTGGCACTCCCTGCATATGAGACACAACATTTATAGCAGCGAGCAGCATTTTAACGAGCGCATCGTTGCATTCAGCTTTTGCATCCTATCCTGCAGGTTACAAAGAGAATGACATTCCCAAGTTGCAAATGAGGCGAATAGATTTGAGTTTGTTCTTCCTGGTCGGAGGCTAGGGTGAGCAAGCCCGTGATGCGCGGTTACCCACCTGGGTGCCTTTCTCTCCTTGGGGTCCCTCTCTTCCTGGGTGACCCTGCAACAAGAGAACGGATATCATCCCGAGTTAGCACCGTTGTAAATGCACTGTCATAGTGATGCACTTAATGGAACCCCCCCCCCCCCAACTGCAACGAGGCAATTGAAAAGAGGAAAAGTCAGTGTTAGTGAGAGTGAAGCCCCCATTAAAATGCAATTGCTTGAAACAAAGCTTTGCAGGGTAATCAGGGTAATTAAAAGGAGCATCAAGTGAGAGTCATTCAAATGTACCCCACTGCAATTTAGACTAGGATATGGGAGACCTTTTTTTTTTTTCAAATACAGTGAAATCATTGAGGCGGAAAAGAATTTTTTGTAATTTCTTTGTATCTAAAAACGGGGCTCCTGTCGCTGGAATATATCCCACCGGGTTGCAGGGCTTTTCCATGCGCAACGAGGCGCTCTAAAAAGAAAGCAGCTCTGGTTCCGGAATCCAGGAAAAAATAGGAAAACTCTAAAATATGAAAAAATATTGAAAAGAGAGAAAAAAAAATCCTGAATATGCGATTCGACTGTAAGTTTAACTTGTAATATCACCAATCACCAATAGATGGCAGGCATATTTTAGTTAAGCTTACACTGGGTCTTATACTGCCCTAACCTAAAATGTGAGAATAGGACTATTTTTTTTTTTTTTTTGGGCATATTTGGAATCATATGCAGGACAAACATAGTACTTCAATAATTAAAATTACATTTTGAGTGAGGTGATTTTGATTTGATTTTGATTTTTTATGGGAAGGTGCAATTTGAGTTCTTGCACTTAATGTTGGTTTCCTGTTCAGCAGTTTTGTGCCATCGAATGGTAATTTTTTATGCAAGAGAGAGAGAAAAAGAAAATCACAGTTAGTGGTTATTTTGTTGTATGCTTCAAACCCCTTTTTGTTGGGTTATGACCTTTTATACTTTTTGGGATAAATGTATCATGACAAATGAAATATAATTGGAGCACGTATGCTCGGATTTTGTCCATATTTCAAATATCAGTTTTGCCCTACATCTGATTAAGAAGAGCGTGGTCAGTGTTGCTGTTTATGAATATGCGATATTTCCGCGTATGGACGCAGTTTACAATCTTTGTGTGTACCTACAGGTTGTCCCTCAATTCCTGGTAGACCTTGCGCGCCTTGGTTCCCCTTAGGACCCTGTATTGGACAGAATAGCATAGCACAGCGTCCATCACACGCGCAATGGATCAATCAAAGACACAAATATTAACAACGACTTTGTCTTTTTGCTTTTATCCGTCCAGCCTCTTGATGCACAAAGGCCAAGGCTGCCCTTAATGTCCATGCGCCTGTGTATTTTTCTTTGCCATTGATTTCCCGTCTGTGTCAATCCTGTCACAAAGGGAGCCAGCGCTAGTTGAGTTGTACTGTCCCCACCCGTGGGCGAGTGCGGCGACAGCTCGCAAGGTCAGACGGGTTTCATTCGCACGGGAATAAGCAAAAGAAAAAGCGACCCACCTTCTCTCCCGGAAACCCGATGGGACCCTGGGGGCCGGGCAATCCCTGCGCCAGAGCAAAGTATCAGTCAGGTTAAATGTCACAAGGTGCACGGATGAGCGGAGATATTTGTGTGTGTGGACGGATAGTATGTGTGTATATATGAGTCCGAAATATTATGTAGAGGGTTTTTTGAAATGGAAAACGTCAAATCCGAAGGTGAATTGCTGCAGCTTGGATTTATAATCATTGCATCGTAAACAGCAAATTTTAATTAGAGATGGCTTTATGTGTCCGTAAATGTATATTTGAGGTTGTTTTAAAAATGCCTTTACTTTTTTTCAAGCACATCACATTTTTGAGATATTTTAACTTTTTGTTTTTGAGTTTGATTGGTGAAATCAGTATTTTATGGGTCTATTTTATAGCTATGAAGTCGCGGGGGAAAAAATCCACCTGTTGCTGAACGTAATCCTAATTCATGAATATTAATAAATATATTGCATATTCTATTATTATTATTATCAATATGAAAACCAGATCTGGAAGCAAAGAAAAAAAGGGGGCAGATCCAGAATCAAAAAATATGTTGCTTTTTTTATCATTAAGCATATATTACTGGAAAGTTACAGATGAGCAAACGGATCTTTGTATTATATTTGTCAAGGTGCAAAGAAGGCCTATCAAAGTGATTTGAATGAAAAACATTTGGTAAAATTAAGATATGAAAATGGGAAAAAATGCATCCACACATATACAAAGGAGATAACTTATTTGCGGCAAATGTTGAAAAAGTGAATATTCTAATATTACAAAACAGGTTTCTGGATTTTGGCCGTTTGCAGTACCTCTGGTCCAGGATTTCCTTGTTGTCCTGCAGATCCTATTTCTCCGTGCGGACCCTGTCAACAAGCATCATCATTTTTGAATGATATCAAGAAATACATCAACAGTAATCAAAGGAAAGTAAAATAATACATACAGGAAGGAAATGGAGTTAAAAAGGCTACTTTTGCGCAGCAAAAAAAAAAAAAAAAAAATCAAAAGTCAATAATTTTGACTTTGTTCCCCAGCGTGCTTATTTTCCTTCGTTCCGTTTTTGACTCAACAAGTGGGCACAAATTCTCGCAATGATTGACCTATATGTCACGGCACAGTAGAAATGAAAATCATTTCACGTAGCTATCTTTGAAATTATTTTGGGGTGCCATGCCCCCAACAACCCCCCTCCCCCCTTGCAATGGCAGCCTGTGCGGCTGCACTTGTTGCACATGCCAGAAACCGCCACTGATAACGATGCAATTTTTATGATCTTTTCCACTCATTATAACAGACTGACCTGATTTCCCTTTGACCCCTGCGCTCCATCCACTCCTTGGACACCCTAAAAACAGAGATAATAATTTATCTATCGTATATTATTGTCCAAATTGAAGCGACGTTGACTTACCGGTTGACCAGGTGGTCCCGGGGACCCTCTTGGCCCAACAAGACCCCGCGCACCCTGGAGGCAAAACATGAATTTATTTGCATATGTTATGACATGATGCGTGGAAAATACTGCTCTGAAAATGCGAAGGGACTCAAACGTAAAAAGAGATAACGTCACATTTGTTTAATCTTGTATTTGCACATGTATATTTGCGTGCCTTTTTTTTTTTTTTTTTTTTTTTTTTGCCAACCCCCTCCACCCTGCTGCAAACTCTTTGTAGGCTGGCCAAGCCACCTGTTCCAAAGCCACATCTGTGATCTCCCGGGACGTGATTGATATGGAAATATAATCATCGCGGCCATGATTTTTATCTCTTCACTTTGCCTCTATCTCGTTCCCAGCAAACCCAATTTCTGCCTGGCATTTGTCTCTGGCTGTCACACGTTCCTCCACTCGCTCCCCCCCCCCTTTTCTATTCTCGCTCGTGAAAACAGCCCGTTGTAGTTTAACACAGATCTGCGAGCATGTCTTATGGCACTTTATTTCCTGGCCGCGTCGGGTGATGCATTTGGAGGGACAGCCGCCCGCTGAGCCCGAAGCTCCTACTGGGAGGAAGATGAAGTTGAGTGCAAGTCAATCAGCCAGTGTGCTTGCTGCGCGAGAGAAATGACACGCTCACCACCGGCGCGCCCAACATCTCGGGCTGCCTCGTGTTTCTCCGAAGAGGGCACTTTGGAGCTAAGATAATCTGCATCGATGACATTTTATGTCTTTTCCCTTGACTTTTTACCAAAGGTGCCTGCTCTTTTGCAGGGCAACTTTTTCACTCGATCAATAGCTAGCGTGCAAAGTCTACGTCCGGGTTGTGATAAGAAACGAACAAATGCGTGAAATAATAAGAAAATAACACATAAATAAAAAATAAGCAGTAAAGTCCTGTATAAGTACAAAGTAGTCGTAGTATTGATTAAAACATTGTGCGTACAAAGACAGGTATGTGCGTTTGTGTTTTACTCACAGGTTCACCGGGTTGCCCCCTCGGGCCAACAGGTCCATCTGGTCCCTGACAATTACAAAGAAGGCAACAGATTTTCAGCATGGATCCGATCCTAATCACAAATATTGAAATACGTATAGCTCTTTTAAATGATCCCGCCCCTTATACGTTTGTTCGTAAACGTTTGTTCTACATCCATGAGGGAGGATCTGCTCTCCAGCTTTCATGAGCTTCTGGATCAATTGATGCCACCTTGACAGAAGTTCTGTGTCTTATTCTTTTGTATCCTATACACGTATACATCTTTCTTTGTGCTGGATTTAGGAAGGACTTGAATTCAGAGCAGTCTGCTTTGGTGTGCGGTGCTGTATTCATGCGGCGTATCATATTGATCTATTTATCACGGTATTCAATCTCTTTTAACATTGTGGGATGGAGAACAGCAAAACAGAACAAACAAAAAAGCTCCACGGCGCATTTTGTCGAGAAATCGTCTTGTCTCACTTTTTCTCCTGGCTCTCCGGCAGGTCCGTGAGGACCAGGTTTTCCTCTTTCCCCCTGTGAAGATACAAAATTGTCAAAACCGCTGTAAATTTGAAAACGGTTCTCACCATGGGAACGATGCTTTGAACAGATGCGACCCCGCGTACATCGCTATCGCAGATTGCACAACATTCGTGGAGACGATGGGAATAAGCAAATATACATTTTATCGCGTGACAAGGGGTAGTGTGTGAAAATCACATAAAAAGCATTAAACTCACTTTGTGTCCCTGGTTTCCAGGGAGTCCTGGCAGGCCGTCGAAACCTCGGTCGCCCTGTGAGGTCATGGAGCAAGGTTGGCAAACTTGTGTTTTTTTTTTGTGGGCCACATCATTTTTAATGTGTTGAGTTCATAAATCAAGTAGAAGTTGGACTTAGTTGGACCCCTCAGCAAGTTAAAAGTTTAAAAAAATGAACAAACCCCCAAACCTCAGAACTGTGAGGCAGACATGCTAAACACTGTTCCGCCGCGCCACCCAGAAAACATTTGTCAAAATCCAGCATTTTGGACAATTTCATGTTGCCAAATTTGTGGGAACCGTTTGTGTAAATGACCTTTTCTGTCCCCAGTGCGCATTGAAGGCATGTTTGAGCAAATTTGGTGTAGAAGAACTCAAGCACTGACCTATACTGACAACATACATTCTAATATTTGTGACATGAAATAGTCTTTAATTATTCCCCCGATTTTTTTTTTCCTATTTCTAAGGATAGGTTATAAGCAAACACTAATCTTGTGATGAAAACAATTTGGAATTATTTACAATCAAATTCCACTATTTAGAGCAGGGGTCTTCGATCCTGTTCCCCGAGGGCCGGTGTCCTACCTGTTTTCCATCTGTCCCTGCTGCAACACACGCCTGATTCAAATGATCAGGATCGTTATCCGGATCCTGCAGACCTTTGGTGAATATCTGTAGCAGGGGAGAGATGGAAAACCGGCAGGACACCGGCCCTCGAGGAACAGGATTGAAGACTCCCGATTTTAGAGGACTACCTGTTTCCACTGTGTCTCGTCTCGAAAATCATTTCCGCCGTGAATATTCCTTGCAGCCCGATTAAACGAGCATCTCACCACTGCAATGCAGCACTGCGAAGTCTTACCTTGACACCAGTTTCACCTGGAGCTCCACGTCCTCCATCTGTTCCAGCATGTCCCTAAACGAAGCATGATCCAGAAAAAAAAAAAATAAAAAAATGAAATCTTATCACATGAAGCCATCCCATCGCTCACCCTTTTTCCCGGTTTCCCGTTACTTCCTTGAAGTCCTGGCAAACCTTGCGGTCCCTGTACGGACAAGATAAATGGAAAAAAAGAAAGTGTGAAAGCGGGCGAGCAAGCTCGGTGGAAGGAAATCAATACGGCGACAATGAAAGCGAGTGGCGGATGGAAGCTTGCGGCGAGATAAACATGTCCGCTTATTACCGGGGGGCCGGGGTCGCCTATGTTTCCTTTGTGGCCGGCTTGGCCCGGAGCACCCTGTCAAAACGATAAGGAGCAAGTTATTGACACGTGAAGCAATATAAGATTGAGCATTGATCTTTTAAAAAGCTTGTGCAGTACTCTATCGGGAAAAAAATGGCTTACCAGGGGGCCTGCTCGCCCTGTAAGACCCCTCGGACCTGGAGGTCCCTTCATGGACAGCTGTGAGGAAGATGTAAGAGCATGACACATGTCTTTAGATGCCAAACAATTACTCGAAGGGCAGGACGATCAATAAACAAGATTAAGGGATGTACCTGAGCCTGTTGAATAATAGCTTGCGCTTGGGCCTCCTGCGGGGACACCATCGGTCCCTTTTGGGAATCGCCTCCATACTGGAACTGAGGGCAAGAGTAAAGTCAGGAGGAGTCCCCGAGGGTGGGTGAAGCTCAGTCAAACAGCCCCCCCTTGTGGTCAATACTGGTAAAGGAGGATCTGTGTTGGTAGTATGTGCAGCATTGTGCCAAAAGTCTTACAGGTAGCATTAGCAAGGTTCCTTGTGGGCCTGGAATTCCGTCAACCCCGGGAAGGCCAGTGCGTCCTGCTGGGCCCTTAAAAGACGCGACAAGCACACGCAGGAATGAGTCAAAAGAAATAAGAAAACTTATTCTAACCGCTCATTCTCACTTCTAACTCATTTAACGTGTAGCACTACCTTGTTGTGCACTGTCAACATTTTATTTGAACAAGCACACAAACCAAGCGAGAAAAAGGAGGTCAAACAGTCAAATATGAGTCTTAATACGATAATCCACTCACCATTTCACCAGAGTCTCCCCTGGGTCCTGGGGGGCCAATTGGTCCAACCGGTCCAGGAAGTCCCTGCGAATAATAATACCATATTGTCACTTACATACAGTAGTCCTTCATATACATTTGTGGCTCCTTCTTAATTATACACCATACCCCAATTAATGGGCGGGTGCATTGTCTACTTAAATTTATAAACAAAGCACCTCAAATAGACTTTCCTCCCACTGGTCGTGGTGTTACTAAATGATTGTGATTGATTTCAATTCAATATGTCTCTCTGGATGTCATTTCCACAACGCACAGGTAAGAGGTGGCATCTGTAAAGCTGAGGTTTGCTGGAGAGAAAGTCGATTTATTGCATGCAGGACACACCTGAACAGTGTCATAAATACACTGAAGTATACTGCATGCTTATAATTATTAAAATGTGTATTGTGCATATTTATTGGTTTCATTTGCAAAACATTTTCGTTAATGTAATAAAATTGAGAGTGCTTTTAAAAAAATGAAAACAAATTTTTTTTTTGCGATTATAATGCTTACTAAAACTGACTAATTAGTGAAAATGCCCTTCTTGTGCCATTTATTTTTGACGTGAGTTTTTGGGGCTTATTTTAAATTAGTAATTATTTTGGTATTACTGTTTGGCCGTACAGAAGAAGGAAAAGTTGAAGAGTTGCTTTGAGATTGTACTTTACTGTACTTTATTACAAAATACTTGTGACTTTTTTTTTCCTACATCTTAACTTCAACAAATACACCATGTATATAAATAACCAAAACTAATACTAAAACTAATACTAAAACTAATTAAAATCAAGTTAAAATGTAAAGCTAAAAGTATTTTCCAAAATACAAAAATAATAAAGAACTAACAAATCCTCTCTAAAAGCTAATTACGGCTAGCTGAATTAAAAAAAAAAAAAAAAAAGAAACATGAAATAAAAACTAACTAAAGTATAATGAAAAATTCCAAACTGTTATAACCCTGTTCCCTTTTTTCCATACCTTACCCTTTACCAACGCATACAAAAAGTATGCATTGCTTTTATTATTTCCTGAGGGCATGCAGGTATATGACAAAAGTCAAGACTTTATTTGCATACAGTAACACCACCTCACCTCTGGTCCTGGCAGGCCTGCCGGTCCTTCCACTAGCATACCCTATAAACCAAATCATCCAAATATCACCTCATTTGCATGTTTTCATAGCTGAAGCCACTATGATATTCATGCGATGCTTCCGGCAGCTCACCGGCTCAAATACCCCAGGTTCGCCCTTCTGTCCTTTCTCAGTTGGCAGTCTCGCCTGAGGAAGGGAAGCGGGCATAAACAAAATGGCCTGACCACTGGCTTCAAACGCCCGGCTGGAGGTTTACCTTTCCTTCCCACGTCTCGGCTCCTTCTCGCAATGCAAAATCGTAGCCTTCGTCGTATATTTCATATTCGTCATACTCGGACGTGCTGTTGCTGTAGTCGTCGTGTTCGAGGACCTGTTTTAAAATGTGATTATTGACACCTGTGTTGAATGTGACATGTTTCTTTGCATGCACAATACGTTCAACCCACCTCTGATTCAGTAATATTTGTGCCCGCTGTTACTATGGAAATATCAAGGTTGTCACCAAGGTTACCGTAAAGGTCATCGCCGTTCTCCACCTCTGGGCTCCGCTCCGGCTCCTGCACGTCAATTATGAGATGAAATGTTAGCGCTACAGGTGGACGATAGGCAGTGGGGATGTGTTGGTCATCCCCGATGGCGGGTTGGCGGGCCAATTAGAAATCGGAGGCGCTATCAGATTCGCGGCTGCAAGGCGGAAACAGCAGTGCAAAATTAGTATATGGCACAAAGAGGCAAGTCATTCCTTGTGTGTTACTGGGATGTGACACAATTTTAAGATCATTCAGCCAAACGTGACGGGCACATATTGCACTGTAAATACCGGGGATGGGCATTTGACTGCATATGATTTAGCAATTAAAGGGAGGATTTACAATTAATTTGAAATCATATTTTTTTTAATATGACAATCCATTTGTGATTGTTCTGAATTCTTGTTTTGAAGCTAGTGCCGTAATGGGCAGAATAATGAAAGTAATACAGAATTCCATTTTGTCTCAATCACAATCAATTCTTGACTAAGTTTCAATGAATCAACGATCACCCCCCGCTAAAAGGTTTATAATTGCCTATAGAGGCCAGAAGATAGAGCCAAAGCACTACTTTTATTATTAGCTAGTGTTGTGGTCAGTCATAGACCCCTCACTTCAATTTACCGACTTGCCACAAGATGGCGCCTACGCAATCATTTTCAATTATACCAGGCTTTGGCGCCATCTTGTGGTATTTTAGAACCTTTCAGGAGGAGTGCAAGCAAATAGGCGAGTTTTTCTGTGACTAATGGAGGATAGGTTCCAAAAAAACAAAAACAAAAAATCAGTGAATAGGCAGGGGAACACTAATTAATTATTATTATGCCCATCCATTGTACATAACATGCACATCACGCTGGTCTAAGCAAATTATACATGGCGTTGCATGTTCTGAACGTACAGACAGAAAGCCTACTCAAGACCGGAGGCACGTTCTCTGTTTTGGTGTCATAAAGTTGCACGAGGGGGCGCTGGGGGCGCTGGCTGGTTAGTGGTGAGCAGCTGGAGAAATGTGAAATTAGCAGCAGGAGCGATTGGTTATAGTGGCCGAAAAAACAGGGGAGCTGTTAACTCGTCTACCTCAACATGAACCGGAGACTCTGCTATGCTGCCCGGTGAGGGGGCTTCTGTTGACGGTTCATTCGAGGAAGGCATCTCCACGAGGGGCTCGTCCTCGTAGACTTTAGTGGGCCTGACTGTTTCTTCTGTGCTTTTTAGGTCCAAAAAAGGCTCTTGGGAAAGATACTCGGGCAGCGTCGTAGACGCGCTAATCAAGCCGTCCTTCAAAGTGTCCTCCTCGAGTTTTTTCTTCCTGGATCCCTTCTTCTTGCCTTTGCCCTTCCCCTTGCCTTTACGTTTGCCTTTACCTTTAGAGCCCTTGTCCCTCTTCTTTTTGTTCTTTTTGCCCTTCCTGCCCTCTTTGGCTTGCTGCTCTTCCGGCTGGTCCAGTTGGGACTTCTTGTCATGAAAAAAGGGCATTGTGAGGGAAAAGTAGGACGACAGAGGAAAAACACTTTAACAATGCAGCAAACAACAATGAATGCGAGTGTATCTCTGTCCTGTGTTCCGCACACACGCTTCGAATCTCTCTATACAAACAACGATAAATTTCTAGTAGTAAAAACAACATTGGGGTTCTGATTTAGATCCAAACGGGGTCAGTGTGTGCAACGGGACGTCGGCCAGCGGGGAATGTTGACATGCTTTGGCATTCCGAGCTCATCCGAGAGCTGAAATAGTTTCGCGAAAAAGCCAACTGGATGACTGTGAGCAAGATGGACAATTTCTGGATCGCTTTCATTGGCCAGATTTTTGTGCAGACACACGTGCGCGGATGCGGTGTGAGTATCCGTGAGAAGTGTGTCACTGGTTGACTTGGCTGATTTAATGCTCATCTTGCTCAAGATTGGTTTGCTTCATCTCAGCTGTTATTCCCTCAACACAGAATCGCTTGATTTAAAGGAAATGCTTTCCCGATGGCTTTTTTTTCAAGGGAGTCATCAATCATAAAATAATCAGTAGGTGCTTCGCTGTATGTTTTGTGTGGTTGTCGTTTTATTGGCTTAATGGTTGAAATCTGTCCATGTGGGCCAAATTGTTTAGATGTGACCCTTCTTCACACTTATCAAGAACACAATGGCTCATTTTAAAAAAAAAGTGACAAAAAGATCCCTATGATGAATGAATATCCTTTAACACTCTTTATCTGACATTACAAGTCTATCTCGCAAAGAGACAAAGACGAGTTTTCAGTTGGGATATCTTCCCCATAGGCGGCAGTACTGACCCCGTGAAGGTCCAGGTCTTGACTGCTGCTGTGGTGCAAAGCGGAGTCACAGTCCGGCATGTAGTTGACACAGTAAGAGGCAGCAGCCCGGGAGTCGTCGTCAATCAGCAGTTGTTCAATTTCCCCCTGCAATTGACGCCAGAAAACTGTCAATATGGCGCACGGTTGCAGTCTGACGTCGGACTGGAGCTCGTCAGATCGTACGCGTGTTCCGAATGAAATTGTCCGCTTTGCAGTCTGAAGCTTGGGGAGCTTGAGTTACATGACTTGGGTCGGATCAATATTAAGACACTTGAAAACTTATGGACTCGACTTAGACTGGCACTACGCGACTGGAAAAGTCTGCAGCTTTAAGACTTTACTTGACATGCGCATATGTGACTTACTCCCACCTCTGGAATATACTTCACTGGACATGTGGGCAGCCATACTTTATGAACTAAATCCCATTAGCTGCATGATGTTTTGGTCGTTTTACCTCCATTGTAGTCACTTGAATTAGGCTTTAGCAGCCAGGGGTATCGCCTCATGATGCTCACAAAGAGCCCTTGTCAGCAGTGTGTACATCCAAAAAAAAAAAGCCTTTCTTAAGCATTTGCAGAAATGACTGTTGAAGCACACTAATTTGCGCATTAGTACAGTGAGCATGAAGGTTATCCAAATAGTGTCTTTTCTTGCAGTTTTTGGCCAGAGGCCCACAGAGCAAGGGCACTTCATTGCCCTCTTTGACTTGCAGTCATAGTGAGTGCGGGGGAGATAGGCAACAGGGAGTAAATCCACTCTAATCCAATCTCAATTAGAGATCAAAAGCAAAACTCTCACAGAGAAGTTTTCCTATTATTCTTGCCCGGCGGGGTTTCTCTCCCCTACTAAAGCGGTGCCCCCGAAAATCATGAACACTTCATCGTTCCCCAATTAAGATGCGGCAGCAACATAAGAAGGCGATTGCACTCCGATTGCTTTCCTTTAGAAAGTCGCAGCTGCTGTCTACATGACAACTAGTAAAACTATTAATAGCTACTGACTTTCATTCACAATAATAAGTATTGTTGTTTATTAATTCAATGTTCTATTAGCCGCAAGTTCCTTGAGTTTGTCTTAACGATAGTTGACTCGCAACGCGTGATGCTAATTTTGGGTGGTGACTCCAATGCCTTTGCTTGAAGATGCTAATCCCATGGTGCTAACCCAGGCCTGGCTTCAAAATGTGTTCTCTCCTTGTGTTAAAGTGGCGTTGGGGGACTGAGAAATGTAGGGGGACTGAGAAATTGTTCATAAATATATTTTAAATTATAAAATGAAATGCTGGAGAGCATTAATTGGGGCTACGTTGGCGCTAACCCATGCTAAATCCGCTTAAAGCTAATCTACTTCTGTAATGTTATTGTTACCATGTGTCGCACATTTGTGTCATAATGATAATCATTTTGGGTTAGCTAAGGTTAAACTGAAGGGCACATTAGATATTTTTTTTTTAATTGGGCAGATGGGCAAGTTATTTGTAGATTAAAAAAAGGTAAAAATCTGTATGTAAAATGGATTATATTAGAATAATTCATGATCATTTTAAAATCCGAGCTATGATTAATTCAACTATCATTAACCCCCCCCCAAAAAAACATGATTATTAGCAATTTTGAATCAAAATGTTAAACTCTTTGTTTCACTGTTTTTTTTTTTAATTGACAACTAGTCAATTATCAAAATTATGTAATGATAAAAGGGTAAAAATAATGATTAGTGAATCAACTAACCAATTGTTTGGGGGGGGTTGACAGCAAATTTAACGCAACAAATATTACAGGACTCTTGATAATGTAAATGCTTAGTGGGCCGGAGTAAAGAACGCAATAGTCCGTATGTGACACGTGGACCAAACTTTCCCCACCCCTGGGTTAGCCTTTGGCTTTTTTTTTTTTTTTATCATTGCTTAGCATTAGCATGTCAGCAATAAATTGCATCCTTCAATGTGACTTGAAATGCTACTCGCATTGCACTTTTAAACAGACCTCGACCTGTTAAGTCCGCCTTAGTGTGCTAAATCAACAGCTCAGCATCCAAGCACAACTGCCCGTACTCAACGTGTGTGCCAAAAACATGCAACGTTTCCAGTCCAAGTCAAGGCAGAAGACATCATATTTTCCCATCAAATAAACACTTGGTCTTATCTAAACAGTCTGTGTGTTAAGAGTCATATAAACAAGACCCACGGCAAGCCATGAATAAATTCAAGTAGACGTGTAGACATTTTGATGTTTGCAATTCGCTGCGTTTGCCAACAAGAGTTTGGGGTTCAATCTGGAAGTAATAGAGACATTAGTGGCTCAACGCAAGTCCCCCTTGGTCTCACGCCGCACAGCTCCCACGCTGGGAGAACCGGGCCGGAACACTGGTCTCCTCCCACAGTATTGGGGCCTGGGAACAGTGGACCAGAGGTCAGCCCTCTTAATCTGCCGTCCCATGGTACCAGCCTTGTTTCGCGCTAATGACACTAATGCTTTAATGTACACAAACAGACATGTATACTAATGAACTCATGAGTTTTTTACGTGTAGATACGCACCGAAGTGGAAGAAATCTCAAACTTACTCCAGTGCTAGAGGATTTGTTTTGACTGATTGCACAAAAACTCCCAAACCGATTTTCACAAGACTTTGCGGATGGATGAACATGTGTAAAGCATTAAATCATAATGTCTTGGTGATTATCCAAATAAAAGTGTACAGTCATTTATTTGGACTTTTTGGCTTTCAAGTCTACTTGCATCGGATCCAACTGGGGCATTATCCAGATGGAGCTGCACCTGCAGCACTGGAGTGAAGAAGCTCGTCTAGATTGTTCAATCAAGCAAGTCAAACGGAAGTGATGCAGATTTTGACCCTGGCGATTGTTTGTCTTTTGCGGGGTGCTATCCGAGGTCTGACTGAATTGCCGTTAGCGTTATTGAGGACTGTAATTTGTCCGTAGGCTGGGTGTGGATGCACTCGTGAAATATTGTTTGACTATATCTGCCCTGTAATTGGCTGCCGGCTGGGCTTGCCTCCAACTTACCCTAATAAATGCTATAGAAAACAGATGGATAAATACTCTGAAGGATTTGGTCCATGCGTGAGAGGTGTACATATTACATCATACATGATCTCTGTTGCTTTCCAGGGAATAGACCTACCCCTTCAAGTGAAATGTAAAGTCATTTCGAAATGTAAAACGCCTTCAGGGAGCTGGTGGTATAAAGTAATATACAACCTGGGTGGAGCAGAGAGTGATATTGCGTAATGGCACGGGGAAGGTGGGCAAGTCCTCAGGCGACAGGAGAGCGTCCTCTCGCCGTGACCAAGCGCATCTGGTTTGTCCAGGTGAAAGTGAGAGCCATCTCATCTATTAGGCCAACGCGTACTGACAAGCCTCTCGCTGTACTTTCTCCAGGATTAACGACATTCCCTTTTCACGGAAATGGCATCTACTCCAGGAACACTACTTTACATATATAAGATATACATGCTTTTTTTTGTTTTTGGACCTTGATCGTATTTTACGCCACTTTTTTTCCTTGAATTACTAAACCAAATTTCTAGTTAATAGCAGAGTTTGAAAGAGAATTCAAGTGGAGCCGATTGTTCATTCTAAAAGGAGCTGAACCGATACTCAGTGAGTCAATATAATATTGTTTTTGGTTATTTATATCGACAGTGTCATTAACAAATGGATTACGCTTCATTGCGTTGTCTTTGCAATGCATGTGCCCGACACATTTCATTCCTAAATCCTGACATTTCATGAAGTGATAAATGCATTCAATCAATATAATTTGTATTTCAGCCATTACCCATTGAACATTCGCCCAGTAAATGGGTTTTCATTGTCATTGCCCATACATTTCTTGTCATCTTCACAAAGGCAATTTTTTTCCCCCTCAAACAGCTCTTATAATGTCTCTGCATTTCTGGTACCTAATATGTTCACTACGGGAACAATATGCACATGGACGATTCCCAAAATAATGGGTGCTATGACCTGACTTTTCTAGTTACTATTCATGTACTGTGATTTCATACCACATATGAATTCAGCATTCAAGGAGGTGATAGGATGAGGCACATCCGCTCCTCCTCGTTCATTCCCTTTTAAATGCCTCTTTTGCTTTGAAAAATGCTTTGTTCCTCCCACGCTTGATTGACATGAAACCCACGACACCCTCTGGCCTCCTGAACTACAAATTTTCTTTCAAATCGGATCTCCAGTGGCTTTGAAGTCGCTGCGAAAAATGCCACTCTGTATCAGATGCTTTGCAATGATGAGCTCGTACGGGTGCAAATTCTGACTGGACATACTGAGTGAAGGCAGTGAGGCGATGCCAAAGTTCAAACCCAGCCCCTTTGTAAGTAATGTGTGTATTTAGCATTAATGCATGTGCATTTCCTTTTTAAGTTCTGACATTCTACGAAGTGACTCGTGCGTTAAATCAAGGTACCGGTAATTCATTTTTCAGCCATTATGCATCAAACATTAGCTCTGTAAATGGGTTTTTGTGATCCGGCATGCATATTTAAAAGTTCTCTCCATTTCCTGGGTTTCGTTTATTCCCGGTAAAACCCGACCTGTTGAAGGCTTTTCAGCAAACAACCGCGGGAGGGCTTTACCTCGAATACACCTTCATCCAGTAGCCGTGATCCGAATACGACGATGCCCTCCGTGCTGACGGTGGTGTCGTCTCCTCGTGTTAGCTGTAGTGTCTCTACCTTGTGACAATCCAAAAAGAGGGTGACGGACTGGCCCTGTACGCTGTAGGCTATCCTGTGCCACCTGGAAGAGCAAAGAAAAGGACAGCAGGACATGTTTGCATTTAGAACATGTCTTTGGGACATTTGTTGATCCTCACTAGCTTTTAAAACTGCTAGCAAGATTTGAATGTCTCTGACCAAAGCCGTGCCCCTTCGTAACATACAAGAGCGCATTTCTCAAACATGACATAGATGCATGCCATTATAAAACTATTTAGTTGGGATACATTTTCACAGGGAACACTGTCCAGCTTCAACAAAATAGCAACATTAACAACACTAAGCTAGCATTAGCACTAAGCCGACGTTAGCCACGGCTGCTACATTGGTAGCATGACTAATACATACAGAATATGATTGTGACACTAACTGTTGTCGGTTCGAAGTTGTATTTTTTTTGGAATGTCTGACTAATTAAAATTGAAAAATAGATTGGGGCATTTACAATTTACAATCCACTCAGATGCTGAAGGTCCCTACCTCTGTGCTTTTGTTAACAGTTCAACCTTGGCACTGATCTGCTTCATTGGATGCTATTCTGGCACACAAATTAGTCATCCTACCTTGAAAATCAAGGCCTAGTTAAGTTTCAGACTTTTTGTTCGGGCCTGGCCAAATCGTAAGAGCTAATTTTATCTTATTGTATTTGAGGAAGACAGAGACTCCCGCCAGAGCAGACATGGAAGATAGGTCAATGAACTATATATTTATTGGTATTGGAAGACGTACAAGCCCTGAAAATACCCACTCTCCATCGGCCAGGTTGACGTGCTTGAATGTAGGATACGTTTCGGGCTGTCTGGCGGCCCGGCCCTGATACAGGAAGACGGGCAAAGGGCCCACTTCAAGCCCCAGCTGCTGCACCCCATGCTCATCATACACGGACAGTAGAAATGACTGCGATCCCTTTCTGGCTCGCACGGTGGCCATCAGGGAGAAATTTACAGGGAATGTGGACTCTGGAGAGAAGAGAAGAGGAAATGCTTCTAAGTCATACCAGGAGGCATTTATTTAGTTCTACCACACAAAGTAGGGCTGAACAATTTATCCCATTCAACTGGACATCGCAATGTCGTAGAATGTAATTTCCTAAGAGCAAAGGTTGCAATTTTGGGAGGGGGGACGCTTCTCTTTAGTCGGTCGGTAGTCTTTATTTTTGCAAATATATAGTTTTATACATTTGTAGTTTAGTGTTTTATCTATTTTGTCTAGATAAGTTCAATGCAAAGACAAATTAACAACTGCAATTGAAGTACCGGTAGATAAAGATAGTCTTTGATATGAATTATTTGCCTTTATTTTAGCCGAAGCCTAACCTATAAGACCAAAACATTTATGTGTAGTGCTGTCAAGCGATTAACATTTTTTAACTAATTAATCGCAAAATGTTCCATAATTGATCACGATTAATCGTATTTTTCAACTGCAATTTTTTTACGAAGCTTGGAACTGAAATTTACTTGAGTAATATCTTGGAATTAAGGTGGAAAAAAATCTTTCGATTCAAAGACAGTTCCAATAGCTTTCTTTGATATTTGAATATGATTATTTTCCTGTAAAATACAGCAGTTGAACGATACACCAAAGACAACAACATAATGGTATTTGAAATTGGCTTTGCAAAGTGTGCAATTTTTCAGAATTGTTCAGCCCGAACACAAAGTCAATATAAAAAAATAAAAATAAAAATAAAAAATCTACTACCAGGAAAAAACTGTTTGGTGGGAGCGCTGAGCTGGACTTTCTGGTCTATTTTGAAGGCCTGTTGTGTTCCCTCCACCTCTTTATGGTTGCCGCAGAGACCAGGGTGCAGGGACACCCCCTCCATGTTCTCCGACAGCCCCAGCACCCGGAGAACATCGATGGGATGAGCTGAGAATGCAAAAGAAAGACATGATGAGTGCCGTTACACTCGGCCGCATGTACGCACATGAACCCCATCACCTCGCTCTCACGATTGGAGCTCGTGGTAGATGTAGGCAAGCCAATTCCGTCACTGGCGTCATTAAACTCTGCTACTGTTGTTGTCTCGCTCAGTTAAGCGCCGGTCGTTGCCGAGCCAAAAGAGCGGGATTTAGTGCGGCTCCGAGCCAATCTTAAAAGTGCGCAGACTTCCTGCTTCCTAAAAGTCGGAAAAGGCAATCTTCCTGGGAGATTTGGCGGCAGGTGGCCGGGCTTCGACGGGTGTTATTATGGGATAGCGGCAGTACACCATACCGCTTATAATCCTGTTGTGGCACACCTGACAGCTGCATGAGCATCACACTTGGAACACATGAGTGGCAAAAAGCAGCAATGTAAAGCCTTTTTGTCTTGATACCATGGACATTTGTGTTTCCCAAGCTTTATCGAGCCAAGGCGCATATTTTACATTGGAAAAATCTCACCACACACCACCGCCGAGTTAATGATGCCTTCTGCCTGGTGTACTGTATGAGCATTTAGTTCTGTTCCTGGCATACAGTAGAGACATGAACAATACTACACTATTAGTAGATGACGACAATCATAAAAACACAATGAAATACAATGTGAAGAATTTAACAGATTGTGAATCATGATTTAATGTTGCAAATCAATTCATCGTACTGCTCCTTCTGTTTTGCCTGCCTTGGCCACCGGGTGGCAGTATAATACCGTACAGTCACGCAGCTACAAATGAAGAAGAATCAACTTCTTTTGCTACTACTGTAAGTGACTAGGTAAGATTGTTTAATATTTGAATTATTAGTGAATTAAGATCTAATGAGTATTAGGGCTGGGGAAAAAAGTTGACCAAGTTGAAGAAGCGAAACGGGAGTCCGTCGGTACTGATGGGCTGTCCAACACTGATAAAAGATTCAATCGTGACAGCTCGAATGTGTATCGAGTAATTTAGTTTCACTTTGCATTTTTGGAGTTTCTGATCACAGCCTTCTCAACCCTTGATCGAAAATGTCAAATGTATAGTCCTACGTCATTTTCAGTCAACCGGGACTACTGTAAAACAACCAAGCCAACACAATTACGGCATTCCACAATTCTTTCATTCATTCCACTTTTGCCATTTGAATGGCGGTGCACCGGATTCACCCCTCAAATTCCATTCTCATTGTTGTTGTTTTGTTTCCAGAAAATTGCTTTCGTCACGCTTCTGACTGGCTAAAATGACCTTACAGTTAGGCCTTACGGCACCAGCTGTTGCTCTGGCATGCAAATGTGTTTTCAAGTGAATTCGGAGCTTTGTATGCAGCCAGTATTGCAAAGTAGCGAGAAAGATCATTCAAAGTAACTCGTTGGCTCGTAGCATTGTAAACATCCGAAACTATCCGAATTCATCTTTCGGTCACCATATGGCGCGAGTTTGCCATTACAAAGAAGTAGCACGTTACGTTTTATGGCATTTGCACAGCAAACAATGTTTATGCCAAGTGGCTTTGAGTGCTCTCAATCCCCGAGCGTTGCAACAAAGCAGTAAATGGGATAAACTGTGAATCACAGCAAGCCAATGGGAAAATGGGACAAGGACTATAACATTAACACCCCAGGTTTGTGGGTGCAAACAATAGAAACCGTACTCCTACCAGCAACATATGTTCATCCAGACTTAGTCCATTAAGATTTTCGTACATAATAACCGTGATATATGGTAGCATGTAATTGTAAGCGCTAGAGTTGTCTACCTCTATACGTTCGTTCTGGCACGTCGTCTAATTTACAGCCAACACGGCACTAGACTCTCTGGCGTGCAGGTTAATGTGAGGCTATGGCTGCGTCCTCGAAACAGGCTGCAGCAGCGCTACATATTTTTGTCTCGCTTGGGGCTAAGCGTCATTAAAATGTAAGGCTACTTCTTACCAGGGCACTTTGCTGTCCCCGGTTGACTTCTTGCATCACATCATTTTCCGGGATCAAATCTCGAATGTTTACATTCAGCTGGCTCGTTAGGCCGATCCCCCAGTGAGCTCTTTGCTGCTCTCCTTTGATTCCTGACTGCAAATCAATTTCCCTTGGGAAAGAAAAGTTAAATGCGTGTAATTGAATGGAAGGTCAGTATCTCATTGAATGAGCTGGTCTGCCAAGCAGAGAGATTTTTAGAGTCACATTTACACCAAGCGGTACAGATGTCTGACATCAGTTGTTTTGAGAATCTCAGTCATTTTCAAAATTGTTTTTTTTTTTTTTCAAATTAAATCCCGAATCAAAAGATTACATTTGTGCTTAGGTTTTGTACGGTAAAATATGCGGTTGCGCCAATTCTTTGCATTACGCTTTTATCGTCGGTTTTATTGTTCTTGTGGTGACCCGCAGGGGAGAACCTGTCCCTTTAAGGCTGGGGAGGGACGTGACATGTTTCTGGGGGCGAAAGGATGAAAGGTTTGAAAGAGAGTAACTTGCTGGAAAACAATCATTTTTGTGTGGAGAGGAAAGAGACATGTCTCGCTTTCATTATTTCCCTGACCGCATCCCCACATTGTCACGTTAAAAGTGGTTCTACGTATGACGCTTTCTAAAATGCTACTTCAAACATTGCCGGCATAGGTAATGACGTTTTTAGGATGACCGTAGCGTAACTGGAACAGATTTCCTTCCTTTGAAATTCGAAGGAAACAGAGGCTGACAAGCGTCCTAGGAAACATTGCGTTAGATTTGGGCAAATTGACTGCAGCTCTGATCCACTCAAAATGTCTTCAGAAGCTTCTCAATAAGTATTTCTTTACAAAGGCTTCATTGCAAACATGACAACCTGTCAGTGCTCACCGTGAACTAGATGAAGTACATTTCTCCGGTTCTTCTTTTCCAAGTCTGTGTTGCCCAAAGCAAAACACGCTCATGCAACAGGACACTGTTGACCTTCTGGCATGTTTAAGATAAAGAGAGGGAGGAAAAAAAAAAAAAAGAATGCACACGTCCGACGTTGCGAAAAAAGACAAACGTTCGGGGAAGAGCGCAAATCCCAAGCACGGGAAAAGAAGTTGCTATCGTAGTATTACGTCGCTTACAATTCATAAAAGGGATAAAAAGACATTTCACACCCAAGTGTGCAGAATAAACTGGGCTCGGCTTTGGCAAACATGACATGGGAAAAAGCCTGACTTGGAATGAGGAGCATGCAATTATGTTAATGGTTTGTTGGAGCCTCTTTACCTGAAAAGCTCATTGTTGACTTTGCTGCTCTGTGGTTACACAGTGCAGCATGTTTGGAAATATCACAACATCCCTACGGACTGAAGAATGTTTTGAAATGGCGTAAGAAGGTCAGAGAACATGGGAAATAGCTCAAGCATCCATGACTTCAATTTTACAGTTCTATGCATAAAAATGCACTTGCATATTTGATAAATCATCCTCTTTGGCTCGTTTGTTGTTATGTGCGTTAAGAGTGCAAAAATGCCACCCAGCGGGCCAATTCCGTTTCGCGTTTGACACTTGACACGGCCAAGCTCCTCCGCATGTTTGAGTCACGCATGAACATAATGTGATCTCTGTGTTTGTATCCCAAAAACATCTCGGAAACATCCCGCCGTGACTCACACCACCTACACGTCCCAGTCCAGCCTGAAAAATACCACCAGGCCTCGCACAATGCTGCACTGTCAACTGTGAACTATTGCACATGGGAGCGACAGGGGGAATTGAACAAGAAAGCGAGCCAAGAGGGATCTGGGCAGCGGGAGTTTCCCATCGTTTTTTTGGACCGCGCCCTGTATAAGAGCGGAGGAGGGGGAAAAAACGGATGATTGAACTTCGATTTACTGCTTGGAGATGCATATCTGTGTCAGATTGGGAGTTGCATGACAGGAGGTGGAGCATGTGTACATGAAATGAAGATGGATTTCGTATTCCAAGTTTATGTTCTAATAAACGGCTTGACGTATGCAGAGAGGGTCTAAAAAAAACAAAAAATCAGATCTCAGACCTAATCAAATGCATATTGTTTCAGCTTCAACATTTTTAAAATGAATGAACTGTAAGCAGGCAATGTACATGCAAAACAGGGGGAGATGTGAGCTAGCTGACAGGGTGGACAAATGTTAGCATTTAATGAGCACAAGGTGGACCTTCACTTAGCAACATGATTCCGTTAGCAAGCAGACTGATTATTGTTGAACAAATCTATTTTCATTTCTGAAACAATCGGTTGATATTTTACTATGACAGGGTGGACATGTTAAGCTTGACAACGTCCAACTAGCGTGATGAAAATGACATAATGTAAGTGTAAATATGAACTCAACGGCTAATCACGATTTCAGCCTCGTTTGAAAAAAAGACAAAATGCTGGACATCATGCCACTGAAAACAGAAGAGGGGTTCTTAAAGGGACACTTATCTCATAATGACAGGGTGGACAGACATTTTAGGGACATACAGACAGAATACATAGTACATGATCAAAATGACTTGTTTTACCAAATAAATACCATGTGGTCAGTAAAACCTTGTAAAGGAATCTGTATCATATAACCACTTATTACACATGCTGGGCTCTATTTTCATAACACCATTTGCCGGCGGATTGTTTTTTTTTTTTTTTGTTTGTACCAGTGCAAGACTTGCTCTTTGGTGGCCCACTCTCCGACAAGATGGGTGGGCTGGTAGGAGTGTCTTGGAGATGCGCCTGCAGTGACATTTAGATGCAAGAAATTCAATCTAAACAGACCATGTCTAACACCAGTGCGGGGACAGCTTTTATATATTTTTTAAATCATCTCACTGGGTGGCCGTCCCAAGTGGCCACTTCACAGCGTAAATGTGCTTCCACCATTCCAAGACTCCAGTACGCGACTGGCGCACCGCATTTAAAGGGAATTAAAGGAGCCGCTTTGATTGGCCATAATTGCAGTCGGCTGTGACCACCCCCACACAGACGTAGCCGTGCCTCTCTCAGATCCGTCAGCCTGCGCTTGTCAAAAATACCAACATCAGATCCAACCCGCCTCAGAGTAGAGATTTTTGCCGGTCACAAAAATCGAGCCCGCTGCATTTAGCAGAGCAGTGTGAGATGCCCACTGCAGTGCATCCAATGACAATTAATTTGTTGCTATTCACATTATTCTGGGGAGGCAAACTTTGAAATGAATTACTGTGTTCTTCACATCTGATATTTTTTCAGGGACGTGTTGACTTTGTACAACCACTGTGTACTCCGTCAAAACAAGCTCAGTAGCTTGTCAAAGCTGATTATATCAGCAATAATATCATCAGAAAGCAAATCGAGCCCCCGCCCTTGTCCAATTTCCTCTCAGATGTGTACTCCTGCAAATCTTTACATGTGTTCGAGGGGATGAAAACATAACAATAAGCTAATTTGAACACCGCAGCAAAAGACGCTGGTTTTCTTGAAGAATGCAAAATGGGAAGCCGGAGGTTATCACGCACACACACACCGACTGGGCTGTGCGGCCGCTTTGGGGTTCTGCTTTTAGTTATCGCTGACACTGTCGGAGCGTGTCGAGACGAGGGCTTGAGGAAGGTCTGGGAAAGATTTTGAACATATTCTCTGCGGATACGTTTGGTGCACTCGCGAATATCAATATGAGAGCGGCGATGAAAGCAGCCGCGGTGATAATATTTCATTCGATCCGGTTAAAAGCATACAACTTCTTCCGCAGTATTTGTCTTTATATGATGGATTTAGGTCAAGCGTGCAGGCAGATGGTGATCATTTAACTTATAGCAGAAATAACAGTTGGGTTTCGATGCCGACTCGAAACCGACGGCTTACGGATAGAGAGGCTTGCGGATAACATCAAGACCGCATACTTCACTTTGCACTGTTTGTTCACGACTAAAGTTTGTTGACAGGACGATGGGCCGGCAGGCCAAAAAGCTGCCGGACCCTTGGAGAAAACACCTGCCCCTCAAGGCCCGAGCACATGTTTCTACTTCTGCTCTTAAACAGACGATGGAATTTCAGAGAAAAGATCCTTTTTCGTCATCTCTGCTTCAGCCACAGTTTCCATTCACTACGTAGCCTTACGTGATGTTTCGGGGAGGGTCACTCGAAGATACCTGCTCCTCAAAAATGTTCTGATACATTACAGCTTTTAACAGCTACACGCACGTGGGCAGTCTACAAGCATGTGCATACGTGACCATTCAACCCCAAGCCGACACTTATGTTCTCATAGATCTTAACACAGCCATGGCACATGTAGCAATGCACGACAGTCCGTGTTGTTATGTATCTCGTCAAGCCATGATAATCAACACATTATTTACAAATAACAAACAGCATAAAACGAATACATTATACTTACCTTATACTCATTAAGAACTGTATTGGATCAGTGGTTATTATCGTGAACAGAAATGAATGGAAAAACTCAAATTGATAAAACATTTTTGGTAACTGAAACTATGTCTTATGTTTAAAAAAAAACAAAAAACTAATTATAATTATAGCAAGAATGTCCTTTGTCAATTAATGTCATACATGACCTTTCATGGTTCATTTTAAACATGTGTGTAGATCATTTCACGTTATTATTTCTTATCTTGCACTTGACAAATGCTCCTATTTAAAAAAAAAAAAAATAAAATAATAAAAAAAAATAAAAAAAATTCGGGGGGGGGTGCTCTAAAACCTAATTAAAAGTAACGCAATAAAAAAAAAAAAAATTTTACTATTGTGAGAAATCCCAAACCATCATAACTCTGATTGGATCTCATTCAAGTGTACCCAATGAAATGGCTCAGCGAATCTGAAAAACTTCAGTTCCTCCGGAGTGATTCATCACCAACACTCAAGTCCAAATTTTAAGAATTCTGGTTTGCTTGACAGCACAAAAGATGAAAAAGAGAAAACTTGAGGTGCAAAGTCGCTCCACAGAAACAAGCACCGGCAACTTGAGTGAAACTTTTGAGGGCATCATTAAACCGACAAATGTCTACGATGCAAAAACCTCTAATGACGACGTCTTCTCATTTCAATTCACCGGTATATCTCGCCAACTTGTCCCACGGACAGCTGCTCGAAGCATCCACTGATCACAGATGCAGCCTGAGGGGGCGAAAAAGACCTTCCTCAGAGCCAGATGTGCTGCCGCCAATAAAGACTCAAAGCATCACTTGACTTATTAAAAGATTTGACAGACATTCTGCATGGGGACTGCTGTTTAATGCGAGTAACCCAAAAGACTCTGGTATAAAATCCACGTTTTCCTTGTTTTTACCTCACAAAATGCTGCTTTGTTCTTTTGCTTTTGTTCGCCTCAAATTTTTTTTTTTTTCTTTTTACCGTCAAGAAAACCGCATCAAACGGGGAATAGTGAAGAGGCTGTGTGTACATTCTTGTGTTTGTCACACAACTGGGGATGAGGCAGAAAGGAGGTCAGCCTTGCTCTTGCTAAGCGAATGTGTCTTCAAAGAATGAGGCAGGAAAACTGTTGCGAAAATAAAATGGCAGCGCGACTCTTGCCAACGCACCTTGTAATCACATCATGCAAACTGTAACGCAACACAAAATTGCAACACGACAACAACATTCACTCGGATAGGAGCCTGCGCAGCCACCGTTTTCCACTCCCATGGTGCATTGCGGCTGCCTCAGGACATGACAGTACAGTACATCTAAAACAAACGGCCCTTACAACAGTAAACAGTTCTTTCAAAATAAGAGGCTTCACACTTTTTTTTTTTTTTTTTTTTGCCATTCTCAGCTGAAGGTTTCTGTCAATCTAAACATAAAACAAAGAGAGTTACACATCGTGTATTCAAAACTGCATATCCTCCGCTAGGTTAATATCACAACATACAATTGGAAGAACCATAGTTTCGGGGGCTAACAGTTAGCATCTACAGTGTTTGACAGTGTTGTTACCCTGTAAACCAGTGTTGTCCAAACTATGGCCCAGGGGCCAAATAGCAGAATTGGCATCAGTCTTGAGAAATGGGAATCGGTAAAGCCCTAATCGGAACATAAATGGTGGAGCAACACATGTGGAAAGGTAATGTGACAAAACTCAAAGGCATGAGCTGCACAATGTGAAAAATTGTCATAAAGCTGTTTATTTTCCTTCTTGAAAATATAAATATTTTTATTTGATATACTATAAACATATATGGTAATCTTTTTCTCAGTATAAAACACATCACAAAACATTTGTTTGACGCGGTAGGTTGGATCGTGATTTATGGATGTCAGAAAAAGGCACAGTAAAAAGCCAACCCCGACGCAACAGACATGTACGCCCTCCTACTGTTAACACCTGCAAACAAACGCGCCGCCGTTGCGCCATGCTATCAGTCAGCGCCACCTTAAATCCGAGTCAGCGTCACTTCGCAGGCTCTCATAAGACGGCGGTGGACACTGCAGCAGCTGTGAATGTGATTACAACACTTGGCTCTCTTCCTGCGTCTATCACGTTATTGTTTCAGCCGGTGGATTCAATCAAGCCAAGCAGTGACTTTTTTTTTCTTTTTTTTTTGGGAAGTCGGAGGAATTTAAGAAATCAGGCCATCACCAATGAAAATAAGGCGCTTCCGAAACATTAGCAGCAAGGATGCTAAAAGCAAAAAAAAAAAAAAACAGGCGGACAGGGAAATCTTGTGATTTTTTTTTTTTCCATGGATTACGGGGAAAATAAACAACGGATTGTTGTTAGAAATAAGAGATTCCAAAGTGGTAGTACTAGTTCGAGTAATTTAAATTCTCATAGCAGACTTCATAATATTCATCTTTGGACTGAACTAGTGAGCATCAGCATCTTTGCTGATTGAAACTTACACTTGCACATTTTTCCTCATTTACTTCAAGACACCGCGATGAAATAAATGAGGCAACCCAGCCTCTCGATCAATGCCGGCTGGGAACGGCTCCAGCTCAACCCTAATGAGGACAAACAATATAGAAAATGGATGGATGGTTGCTCCAAAACATGATTGAGCAAAAATGGATTTTTATGTCCACCCCTGTCTCGTATCACGGTGGTGCCTTGAGATAAATGTTTAGTTTGTTCCATCGGCAAATGCCATTAAAGCTCAAGTGGCATTCCTGATAACTCTTCTCTGAGCTCATCAGTTCGGCACTAATATTTGTCATTTCACGCAGAGGGTATGACTGAGTACTATTATATTGTCTGGGAACATGTTGCTGAATTAACTGTGACCAATCCGTTGCGTAAAGCCTTAATTAAAGCATCACAATATAGATGCTAATTAGCATTAGCGTTAAACTCGCAGTTGTTTGGGTGGTTTAAATATACACGGTGTAATTCTCTTTGTTTTACATTTTGTTTGACAGTAAACTTCAACAGGGACGGTCATTAAACAGCTTGAATCCTCTTTTTGATGAATTGTTCACTATTTGCAGCTTTTTGTGAAGTGAGTTGACTTGAATTTTCTGCCACCAAAGCAAAAAAAAAAAAAAAAAGTGTCAAGCAACGGCTCGTATGTTGAAGAATTCACAAATGGGGTCATTCGGATCTTAAAGCACCGCTGTATTTAGTTGGCGGTAAATAAGTTTGCCTATAAAGGACTCCTTCATGGGGCCCCTTTGGCTTAGGCCTTTGCATTGATCCGGCCTTGATTAAACCCCCTGAGAGTGCTGTAGATGAATAAACGTATACAAGGAGGATGTTTGTCAGCTAAAGAGTCTGACACTGCAAAATGACTCAAACAGTAGCCGCCTAAACACTACATCCTCTATTTTAGCCTTTGTATAATTGCAACCAGAAGACATGATTGAGTTAGCAACAAGGAGGCTACAATAAAAAATGCCAAATAGCCCTAAGCGAGGCAGTTTTATACAGTGTGCGAGCACGCCACAGATCCGTGCCAGGAATTTTAATCTACTCCCTTTAAGTCAGTTGTTCAGCTCTTTCGCAAGCCAACGTGAAACTCTTTCGCAGTCAAGCGACGCGGCTCACAGGCACACGCCAGCGCGACGTCATACGTTTGCACAAGCGCACACCTGACCCCAACCTGCACGAGGAAGTTCTGGATCGCCATCTTCTCAAGAACTTTGCAGTGCGTCGCGTTCAAGTCTTCACAATCAAGTGAATAGAGGAAAAGGATGATTCTTAATCTAAAATGAGTGAAACGACTATAATCTCAATTTCGGATCTTTTTTTTTTTTTTTTTTTTTTTCCCCTGAAGAAGCATCAACTCAAAAAACATACCCAAATGTGTTCTTTCTACACGTTTGTACATTTCCATACATTTACTTCGGCTATACTTTACCAGCTTGAGTGGCGGTGAAGTGGAGTAGAATAAAAGCCAATAGCCGTACTGTCCCATTCCTTAAAAAGTGGCCCATCTTCCCAAAACTTGAGGGCCCCCACCCCTCTTCCACCAAAACCTGTCGCTGCAAAAACTTCCACAAGTTTCAAACACTAAGCAGCCATGCATGTATAGGAAAAGTTTCAAGAAATCAAATCAAATGAAATCCAGTGGTTGCTTCCACTGGCTGGACCGTAGGAGAGGTTGTTTTGTTGTGGTGGCTCCCCTCAAGATCCTCTCGGAGGCTTCTCATTCAATTTCTCCTCCTCGCCATCACTCCCTCCCTCTGCTCCCCCCTCCTTCTCCTCCTCCTCCTCCTCCTCCTCACTTCCCCTCCCATAGGTGGGCGTCTTGGAGAAGCAAGCTCAGAGGAAGCCCCCGCCGTTAATCACCTTTTATTACCGGATAATTTGCTCGGTCTCACTTCTTTAGATGGTCATTATCCACCGAGGTGACATACAGATCGCTTTTGCTAATCTAGTCCCC
The DNA here is from genome assembly GCF_054856515.1 of Filicampus tigris. NCBI lineage: Eukaryota > Metazoa > Chordata > Actinopteri > Syngnathiformes > Syngnathidae > Filicampus > Filicampus tigris. Next base: position 6,892,550 of record NC_141232.1, read on the forward strand.
CGTTGTTGTCGGCCCTAAAGCTTGACGTTTGCTCGGTGGTTTGATGTAATAGCCGTAATTCCGCGGACGCTTGCGAGTCGGCTGTCCAAAAAGAAGCGTACGATATGCCGCGTTGTATGTCTGCCATCTAAAATGGAGCCTCAGTGTTCATCTCGTTAGATATTTTCTTCCTGATATTATGAACAGAAATGATCTATGACTCACGCAGATGTGGTGCGCTCAGGGGGAAGGCTGGCTGAAGAGGCTGTTGTTGATTTACACACAACCTCGGTACACATCGTAAAACTTTGTGGAGAGAGGAAATTTCCATACCTGATGAAGCATATCAGACCATACTAAACAAAACTCTCAAATTGAACTTAAATTAGATGATGGTTGCAAAATGATTTGACACAATCAATCCAATTTCTCCCCTTCATGTGTTGCTCACAAATAAATATGTTATATGCGGTCGATAAATGCGATGGATATGATACAAAGTGATGTTACAATAGATAACATGAAATGGGTATGATATGCTAAGATGATACAATGCAATAGATATCTCATGCAATAGATATGATGAGATGCATATTATATGATCAGTTGATACGATACGTACGAGGCAATAGATTGATGATAAATATGATACGGTTGGTACAAAACAACGTAATACGCACTATATATTGTCACTGTCCTGTGAAAAACACTTATGTCCAATTTTGGAGATTTTTAAAAATGTTAATGTGATTTCTGTAACATGGAAACACCCATTCACGTAAAAATAAGAAAATTGGGGGAAAAAAATGGACATAAGTGTTTTTCACAGGACAGCGACGATATGATGCAGCAGATACGATACATACGGTGACATAGAATCTGATTCAATGGATATGTGATATTGTATACTACAATACATTAGATACAAGATATGATACATATGATACAATTCAATTTGATACGATGCGATTGTATATGGCAGGACTTAAAAATACACTCCTCTAAAAAATAAAACCTGTTGTGAATTTTCCATTCAGCTCCTTGTCATATAACTGCAAGTCATGCAAAAAAAAAAAAAAAAAAAAAACATTAAACAGTAGTACATGTGCCTTCAAAGGTTTAGAGAAGCTCAAATTAAGTTCACCTGATAAGGTTATATTACTTTTAGATTCATTGTAAAATTTCACCAAAAACCCAAATAACTCACTTTTTGGGTGTAGTATAAAGGAAACTCGCATTTTGACAGAAGCAGCCATGTCTTGGGACATATTGAGGCTGACCTGACATATTGAGGCAGCTCGAACCGCCCGAATGGGAGCCGCGCGCATTCCGAGCAGCTTTTAGCAGATAGTTACCAAGAGCCCGGTGGACAGTCTGAACGGCGGGTGACAAATACTTGCGCTGTGTACATTAGTCCAACTTGGGCCTAATTTATTTGTCAGGTCCACAACAAATGTATAGCAACGGAGCTATTCATCCCTTCCCGTGCTAGCAACTTGTCACGTTCCATAAATCACAATGCTGTTGATATAATGCTGTGGAAGGACAGTTCAACCTGTGAGGGTGATTTTTTTTTTTTTTTTTTTTTAAACGTTCTTCATCGTCAGACAAGTGTAAAAATAAGTTCACCACTGTAAAATGGCAATGTCACCAAAAGCGCCCAAAACACAAATGTTAAATTAATCTTTGTTAGAAAGGGTGTGGGGGGTGGGGGGTGGGGGGGGGGTGAAATCCATTGCACTTGTACTTGACAAAGCAAGATGTCTGTGGTTGGGGTGGGCAGTTGCTTGAGGCAGATGGTGACTGCCCTTTCATGTGTATACTGCATATACGACCTTTTCCCTTGACAATCCTAAGCCTGAGGTCACGTGCGATAGATAAGGTAAGGCTGCTCCATCTATTGGAATACACGCAGCAAGAAAAAAGCCGCAAAAATCAAGGCTTTTTTATGTCCCCGCAATATGCTACGGCACAGGCATGTTACTAACACAAGAGAAACTGCATAGTTATTGTAATAAAGAAATAATAATACATACGGTCATATGTAAGTTTGATAAAATGCTATGTCCAATACTGCCTAGGACCTTTGTGCAGTACTGTAAATGCTTTTGAAATATGGTTAGCATGAAGAGTGAATGGGGCCCATTTTTACTGATTAATCAGCAGAGAGCAACAGAGCCTGTTTTTGCAAGCACAAATCTTGCGAAACATTCATTTGCAATGTTAAATTATACTCAAGGGTTTCATTTTTTGTTGTTGTTGTTGTTGTTATTTGGCATTGGTATTTCTTCATATTTTACTGTACCCGTGTTATAAGCATGACGCAGGTTACATTGAGTGTCAAATGGGCGTCGTTAATCATTTTATCGCCAAGTCACGCACAAATTGTTCGCCTGACGTTTTGCGGGCATCTGTGAGGCGTAGTCTGACATTTGACCATTCTCGAGTGGACTTGAGGAGCGTCGGGGATTAGGAGGAGACCTTTCTGAGTGGCCTTTCCATTGAGCTTCCCCCGGATCGGCTTTGTGTGTGTGTGGAAAAAAAACATGCCAGAACAGGCAAACAGGCAAACAGCCAGAGGAAATATTCATGTGAAGAAAGGTTCACGAGGGGGGAAAAAAAAAAAAAAAAGAATCAACTGACACAACAGATTTAATTTGAAAATGATTTATACATACTATATATGTTCAAGGCGAGGGTTTATTTTTTCACACCATCATTCTGTCAGAGCTGATTTAAAGTACCCCTTCCAAAAGGTATTATATAATGCAGTTAAAGCTCATAATATTGCATTCTTTCCCTTTTTTATTTTTTTATTTTTTTTTATGGTTCCCACTTGTGCTCATTAGGTAATGCTAGCTGCTTTTAATTAACGCACCCAAAAAAAGCCTCCGAATGTGGAAATGTTGCACTGGTTCAGCAAAAGGGAAATGCCAGTGTGGTGATAATTGTAATCATGAGACTTGAAGGGAAGCGCTAAGCTAACTCACGTCGAAGCAGCACGTCGGCTCCATGAGCCGCTCCAACAAACAGTCGAAATTAACTCGAGCTTGCCCTCACTCGTCTTTCTGCATATATTGAGACAGCAGGGTCAGTCCAGGTATAATCAAAAGTGCACAAAAGACTCTTTCAACCTTGTCTCACACAGCGAGTAAACAATGTCCTTCCTTAGGGAATGCAAATTTGCACTTTGTTCGCTTCGGATTGAATTTCGCTGCCAATGTGCGTTTCCTGCACTTTTGTTCATCTTATTTCCACATTTCAAAGAAAACCAGGGAGGTCAGAAATACTTTTGCTTGTCTTGAATTTTAAAAAGTTGCACAAAGAGTTTCAGAACAAAAATTCTAATAATCAAAGATAAAGTAAAAAAAATATATCTTGTGTTGCCATATGCAGCATGCCTACTTGCCCAGTTGACCTGAGATCTTCAATCAGAATGATTCAGCATTTAAACCCAGTATAAAGGGTATTCGTTAGCCTATATATGTTTTTTCCCCCCATTATGTACTAAATTAAGCTTATGTGGTTGGTAAATACACAAATGATGTAATTCTCTTGTTTTATGTTTAGTTTGACAGTATACTTCAATTGAGTGTGGTATTTAACACCTTAAGGTGGCTTTTGGCGAAGAATTGTTTACTATTCACCAAATTACTGCTTGTTTTCAAGTGAGTTGAATTGAGTACATTGCCACCGTACAATTGTGAGGATTTTTTTTTTTTAATTGGATTTAGGTCTGAGCTCTGATTGGACAGACAGCTCTTATATGTAATTGCCCCTGAGTTTATTTCACTCTGGTTAACTGAAATGAACTTTTGATTATCTTTGCTGTGCTGTTTTTTTTTAATTTGTTCTGCTGCAGCTGTCGCAACAATTTTGCCCCCCCCCAAGAACTCTTTCCCAGCTCCTCAGACCATTCTTTTCTGTTTTTAAGTCCACTGAGTGACTCCCTTTCCAAGGCAGCCCCCCCCCCAACGACTCTATTGCTCCATCTCTTTCTTTGTGTCTCTCCTCATCAAGTTTGCATTCCACACCTCCTCTGCAGACGGCGCACAAAAGAGCAGAAAGCGCCACTGATGACCTGTAGCAAACATTCCACTCCGATCCACTCACTCTTTCACACCAGCCCAGTCCGTCATCCTTCCCATGCAGGCGCACTGTCGATCGTCCAAAAAAACGATATCGTGTGGAAATGCCACCCACGGGAGAGTACACACGGTGCGTACAAGGTTTATTAGGGTATTACGGGTGAAAATAAGAGAGAAAGTGAGCTTCTATAGGAGAATTGACAACCTTTTCTCACAGTAAATGACATGTGAGGATGACTTGAAAAGCCCCTTGATGTAAAAACTGTACGCTCCCATCTTTGCAACCGTATGAATTTGAAATTATGGCGGAGAGAACGTGTCTCTGAGTCAAACTTCGATTGTGAGAAAGACGTGCAAATCGAAAAAAAATCACGTGGCCCTTGGGTGTGGGCGTGTTCATAATTAGCAAATCCCATTCAAACTCCTCTTAAATGTGAGTCAGCATAAACCTATCACCATTTAAAGAATTCAAAAGAAGAATTGTGAACAGTTCAAAATGCCAGTCAGTGTTTTTTGCTCGAAAGCAAAACATGTCTGAAAGAGCCTACTCGAACATCTGAGCTTTATTTCAGTTTCATCAGAGGCACCTTAAATGATGGAGGAAGTGTACTAATTTCTGTTTAACTTGAGTTTTAACGTGCTTGGTTAATTCCACATCTCCAGTTATAAGAGGGTGTGCACACTTGTGCAACCACATCAGCTCTTTTAAAAAAATTTTTTTTTTTAGGTTCCCCTCTAGAAAAGTTTTTTTTCCTCAATTGATTTTTACAGTTTATAGTTTACATTGGTGGTGGAAAAAGTTGTCAAATATTTTTTCCCTCCCACAAAAACCTGGCATGGTGTGTACGTAGACCTTTGAAATCCACAGTAGTTTGTCTGTTCATTTGTTGGAAATCATTTTCAGAAATGAGCGAGCCAACAGGATGATTTGTTTATTTTATTTGAGCCACACCACCTCACATAAACTTGTCTGTCAGTAAATTGTGACAGGGGTAAGAAAATGACAGGATCTGTTTTGTGCATAATCAAACAAACCAATGTCTAATGCACTTGGCGGTGTTGTTTTAATGTTTTTTTTTTTTTTTTACTGTACTAACGCTGTTTGGCTGGCTGGAAGTCAGTTTGAGGACAGGAAACCTCTGCACGTGCATCCTCGATCCGTTCACAGGAAATTGAGAATAAAGCTATAAAAGAAGACTGTGACGGGCTGGGCTGCATGGGGGATCATCAGAAATGGAGCACCATCTTTTTGAAGTAAAGGTTAGGGATGAGTTGAGCGTCCAGGTAAAGAATATTCTCTGAGGTGTCAGTGCTAAAAGGCTGTTGTCGACAACTTGGTAGCTGCTGTCAGGGGAAAGAAACAAAAAGATGAAAGTGAAGAGGTGGGTTGCTTGGGCAATGTTTACACGTATGGACTTGTATTATCTCCTTCACTTTGTCTCGCCATCTCACTCGTGTGACTTCATGGGTCAGTTCTCTGAAATTCCACAGTGGCAGCTTTGGGGATCACAAAGTGGCCCGCACACCGCCTCATCATCTCAATCTACACCTGTCCACTTTCTCTGCATGCAAAAGAATGCTAGGAACGTCCCTAATCTTCTCCGAGGGATTATTATGAGTCCCCCCCCCCCCACACACACACACAATTTTTATGGAAATCTTGTCTAGGGATGTACAGGTTATTTATTACAAAAGAAACTCATACTAGAGAATTTGTCCAAATCAGCCCCAATACGATGCGGGTACCGTTGATAGTGCCAAAGTGGCAATCTCTGAGTGGTGGCACAGATATGATTAAAAAAAAAATTTAGTCCGTGGCTTTTTTCCATATGAGCATCTGAGTGCCCATTCCAAGTTGTTCACTCCTAGTTGGTTGGTTCCAGGTACCTCGTTTAGTAGCAGGAGAATAATACTAATCATAATGCCATGTTTTGACTAGTGGGCCTGCATAGAACATTTTCTTGTAATGAACATTCTTGAGTTGACTTCCCCTCTTTAAGCTAATGTACGTTACGTTTGTTTTTTTTAACTTGTTAGCAGTGGGTCACAGCCACTAGGGGGCATAATTTTATGGTAACTCGTGATTGTTAACTATGCTTTGATGTAAAATTACCTTGCTAACCTCGTTTGTACTTTTGGTTTGCTTGTTTGTTTGTTTTTTTATAAGGGGATTGCATTTTCTATTTGCAAAGGTGAATACTGACCACAGAAGCTGTCTGAAAATCCAGCGAGTATTGTATTTATTTGCTACAGACGTCAGCTTGAAAAGACAGCGAGAGGAAATTAATTTTAAACTGACAGTCTGCCTTCACAACCGTGATGAGTGAAAATCAATTCGTTTTTTATTTTTTTTTTTTTTTTTTTTTTTTTTTTTGGTATAGAGCCTACATATATATTTAGGTAACGATTTCTTTTCACATAGCAAAGCTTAACTTTTCTCTCCGCCACCAGCATGCATGGTGGTGAGGCTTGATGGATCCGCATGGCTGCGAGAATATCTTCTTTCAGCGTTATGATGGAAATGAGCAGCTGCTCCCCGACAGCGGAGGCTACTTTTCACCTCCGGAGCACGTAAACATCTTCCAGCCTTTTCATACTGTGGCCCCTTCTGGCGGCTTGAGTCCTTTACATAATTCCCTGCTGTGGCCAAATAATGACCTTGATGCTTTGCTAACATTTTGACGCGTTCAAAGATTGTATTCATCATTACTATGTGCTTGAGCTGGCTTTTTTTTTTTTTTTTTTTTTTTTGGACGGGCAGGAGAATATACAGCCTAGAGCTAATACCTAACCCAGGTATTGAAAAGGGACCAAGCCAATGCTGGGTTATTTATTTATACTCGGCTGGGTTATTTATTTATACTCAGCGCAATGGGCTGAGGTTCAGGGATAGAATCTCCAGCTTTCATGTATGGAGTTTGTATGTTCTACCCGTGCTTGTGTATTTTTTTTCCTCCGTATGCATGCAATTTAGCTTCATTGAAGACTAAGTATTCCGTGGGTGTGAACGTGAGTGTGAGCGTGTTTGTCTGTTTGTGCCCAGCCATTGGCTGACTCTTAATGAGGATAAGCGGTACAGCAAATGGAAGTAGTAATGTACGTATGCATTGTCATGAGAACTCTGACATTTTTGTCATCACAGCAAACACACAAAAGCTGTTTAAGGTGGGCTACATCACATTGTGTCCCCGCATGCCACAACACCCGGCAGACTCACGCTCATGCACTTTAACCTCACACGGTAGACAAAAATAACAAGTCTCTTTGAGCTCTTATCAGATACACTTTGACCCCTTTCAACATCAATCACAATTGACATGACGGAACGTAGCTCGCGGTGCCAGCAAAGTCTGGAAAATGATCTATCGCTGATAACCTGGATTGGATTTGACGTCAGTTCCTTTGCCTCATTTTTGTATTGCAGTGATTTAATTTTTGATAAGGCGCATGCAATGACAAGGCATCAGGGCTTGGCTGCATTTGCTGAACCTGCTTGTGCTATACCTTCTGACCACAAGATAGCAGCACAACCTAAGGCATTTTGTAACTGCAACTTGTAGTTACATGGAAGAGAATGCCATTTCTGTAAAATTGCTGAAGACCAGTTGGAATAAATTGAAATGTCTAATATAAGGCTCTTAAAAAAACAAAGGGAAAGCTGAATTACAGGAAAGAGGTAACGTTGATAAATTTCTCCACGAGTTTGGGAGTTTTCTCATGGAAATTTGGAATTCTTGACAAACTAGGATTCTTTGGTGGAATGCTTGCCATGATAAAATCTGAATCGTGGAAGTCGATTGAGCAATCGTATTTGTTGTGAATTTGTTTTAAAAATATATTCATTTGGGGAAATGTGGAATTGTGACAAAAGCGGGGATTCCAGGAATGTGACAAATACAGTAGGTTAAAATGGTTTAGAAATGTTATCATGTTTATACCCTTTACATGTTTTTTTCTTACTGCGTTCATTTGTGTTTTCATTTAAGGGGGAAAAATGCATTTTATTCTTCTGAAAGTGAAAATAATGGTCTGCGTCAACTTTTATTGCCAATTTGGTTAAGAATCAATAAAAACAGGTGTCTTATGAAAACGTTTCAGTACTGTGACGCAATCCGGAAATATCAGATATAAACAATACAACGTGTCAATACTGTACTGTAAAAAAATAATAATAATCGTGTCACTTTGTGTCCCGCTTTGTAAAAATTTAAGCACTGCCCCCTATGTCACGATCACGTGGGCACGCGCACGTACACGCACCACTCCCCCCACTCGTTTTCGGTGAGGAATTACTGTAACTTGATTTTAATAAGTCTAAACGTGCGTGGGCCTGCGCGCGATGCCACGTACTTTGCGGCCGGTGAGCCCGCGGCTGGAACATGTGACCGCATTAGACGCTCACATGGCCGCCGCGGCGATCCGCTTTTAGTCCGAGGCCGAGCGAGCGAAAGCATCCGGAGGAGCCGAGGAGCTTTGCGAGGCTGCACGGCGCCCTTATCCTCACTCATCATGGCGAACGGCGGGCAGAAAGTTGTGCTGATCACCGGCTGCTCCTCCGGCATCGGCCTGAGAATCGCCGTCACGCTGGCCAGAGATGAGAAGAAGCGTTACCATGGTAAACGTTTTTTTTTTTTTTAATGTTCTCCATTTCTTTCCACCCCACAAAAGACATATTAGTGGGGCTTTAGGAAAAACGAGTCCGTGTTTACTTTTTTTTTTTGGTCCCTTTTTTGTCCCCCGCAGAGCTGAACCGAGCCACCAATGCTCCTTTTACGCACTTTTTACGCACTCGGTGTCGCGTCCACGCGCGGATATGGTATCTGTAACCCCCCACCCCTCTCTCTCTCTTTTTTTTTTTTTTTTACTTTAACGAAGGATCGGGAATCAGTCACCCCTCGGTTTTGTGTTGTGCTTGAAGCATTATCATGTGAAAGCCCACTTCTTTCCCGGGACGGGGGGGGCTCTGGAGGGACGTGGCTTTTCCAGGCACCATCGTAAAAAGGAGGCTTGTCACTTCTCTTTCATGTGACCTACCTCCCCCCCACCGTATTTTTCAACGTTGCCCATTGTGGGTGTATGCACCACTTAGTGCCGTGTCTAATTTGCCTACAGTGCCAGCGCTTTAAAGGAGGGGGGCAAAGTTTGAGACCTGTACAAGCTAGGGCTCTCTCCCGTTTGGAGTGTTCATTGGTGCGTGGGAGGGTGTCCCACGCTGGTGTCACTCAAGCCCTTCTCCATCCCTGCCTGCCTGGCTATTTTGGTGCATTTGAGGCTCTTCCGTCAGAGCTCAGAATCAAGCATGCACAGTAGTGCTAGTGTGCCTTGACGTTTTTGAGTCCACATGTTAAAGAGAGAGGTTGAGATTAAAAAAAAAAAAAGGGAAATCTTTGTCATATTCAAATTGCAATTATCTTCTCTATCAGAGGGCACAGCTAAAAAGTATAGTTTTCTTTCTTTATATGGTCAGGCGTCAACATGGTAGTTTGGGGCGAAATGCTTTAGTCTGTCGACTGAAAATCACAGTTGCTCATGGATCAGATAACGATCAATCACGGCTCACCTGTTTCGTGGAGCTCAGCCATGGTTGGTCGTTACCTGAGCCCTGAGCAACTGTGATGTCATTTTCATTCGGCAGCAAGTGGCAAAAAGGCCGCCCCCTGACATGGACAAAAACGGGTGGATTTTACTGCTTAACTCATATTCCACAAACACAATATCAGTCAGAATGTCGTGTTTCAACTAGTGGGGCTGCATAGAACATATTGTTTAAAAAAAATGGGGTTGACTTGCACTTTAAGAAACATGCAACTGTCACACTCTCTCCTCTCTCTGCATTCACAAGACTGGTTTATGTGAATGCCGTCCTCACAGTAGCTCAGCGTTTGTGTTTAAATGGCCAAGGAAGTCACACTGTTATGTTGTTTTTACTGGAAATGATCACACTTCCAATTGTGAGTGCAAATTCTCAGCATTCACACATTACCATGTATATTCTGACCTTCAGCCTCTCCAAAGGCATTGTCATGACTTACATAGACTCCACCGTAAGCAGTCCTATTATGCATATTTATGTTCAACCCAAAAAATGTCTTTTTTAAAAAATTATTTTTCTTGTACCACAAATTATATGAAAACACATTCATGGTCCCCTTCAGAGTATTTTTCCACCTCCACTGTGGCCTTCCTTTGAGAGGTCACCATATGAATAGTGGAGGTGACCCAATAATAATAAAATAATTTCCTAACACCCTTTGGGAAAGAAGATTAAATACTGCATTAAAGCAGTGCTTAGTTGGCTAAAAACAGAGCGACCCGGTAGAGGCAGTTGTTTGGAACGCAGTGTGGTTCGTACAAGAATGTTAAAGCGGCCCAACAGTAATTCCTGCAGGAGCCCCGGAGAACAATGGCCCTCTTGTTCGTTTCGCAGCCAAACATACATTTCTTCGCATGCTCCACAGCCTCGCAAATTGCTACATTAGGCCTAATTCACTTGATGTTGTGACATGATATCCGAAGAGTTTCTGAGTATTTACAGGCGCACGTTACATGATGAAGCAATGTCCTCAACTGGCTTCATAATGATAGTACACAATGTAACATAGCAGTCTATTTAGGGTCTGTTATGTGACAACAACCACATAGACACAACGAAGTTCTCACTCAGTGCTGCGAAAATGACTTAAACACTGCAGTTCAATTCAACTATTAAAAAGTTAAGTTATACAGTGCAAAATATCTCTTCAAAGAATACATACTCCTCATTAAAGGTGTTTGTGGTGACAAAACTAGAAATATTTGAATGTAGCCTCCCTCCACTAATCCCCCTCTGCCCCGAGTGTCTGCATCTGATTATGAAAGTGCGTAGTCATGATAATTAGTCACAGAGAAGCCAAATCCAGCTTCAACAAAATAGCAGCACTAGCATTACTGAGCTAGCATTACTAAGCTAGCATTAGCACTACAAGTCGACAGTTCTGCTCCTCACCGGCTGTACGATGCCAATTCGTGCTTTGGATAGAATGGCTAGGGGCAGAGCTAGGGTGTTGCAACTAGGTGAGTGGGTGGACACGCGTACGCGTGAAAAAAAAGTGAGTACAAACTCCCAAGTAGTCACAGATTGGTGACGGTGCTAATCTGAGCAGCAAACATCAATGCAGCTCTGCTTCCCTTTTGGCTTCGTGTCATCGTGCTTCTGTGTCGCATTGAGGCAAAAGCGCCTTTGCTCATATAGTCCGATTCCATGTAAATACCGTGTGGATGTTGTCACCGTCAAATTAAAAGCATAAATAATTTGGTGGATAAATATTTGAAATGACCTGTTTTTGAATGGAACGACAATAATAAAATTGTAATTGTAAAATTTGTCTTTCTATAAAATGGTGACATGTTGTGCCTTTAACTAGCATAAATTTGAAGAAATATTTTGTCATTTAAAACAGAAGCATCCACTATGGCTTTCTCCCCCCCACAATGTCAGTTGTAAGATAGGCAAACTGCATTTGAGGTTTCTCTAAACAATGTTTGCTCAGACAAGTGAGGTGACGCTTGGACGTTTATCATTCGAGGCCAACTCCTTGTTTACCTCCGCTGACTGTCGTTGCGCAAGAGCATTTTCCTCCCTATGATAGCGTCACTTGGCCGACTCAGCGAAACATCCGCGCAGCCGAGTTGATCGACGTCGTCGCTAATCATGTGACCTCTGTCGTCATCGTGGTCTAATGTGGCCCCGGCGTGTAAAGTTCAAACCGAATCAGCTCTGTGTCCTGTGCGGCATGCTTGTCGCGGGAACTTTGACCCCCCGCGACTACTTTTAGTGTGCCATGTATGTGCTTGATGGTGTGTAACGAGGAAGTCGCATAGCGGTGGCCTCTCAGATCAAAGGGCTCAAAGTCCCGTGTACCACCTCAGTGCTGTTGGTCATTATTGCTAACTAGCAGCCATAACTTTTGGTACACCTGCACCATCTAATGAGATCCGGTATAAAAAAAAAAAAACAAAAGAAAAACATTCCACACATTCCAAAGATAAATAAAACGTCTAAAGATCTTGTGTTGTTGTCCTCCCTTATAGTCATCGCGACCATGCGGGACCTGAAAAAGAAGAACAAGCTGGTGGAGGCGGCGGGAGACGCGTACGGGAAGACCTTGGTGTTGCTGCCGCTCGACGTCTGCAGCGATGAATCGGTCAAGCAGTGCGTCAACAGCGTGAAGGACCGTCATATTGATATCCTGAGTGAGTCAGTGAGGTCTGCATGACCTCACATCTACAGAATGTCCCAATTTATCATTCAAATATCTGATAAAGTAATTCAGCAGTGTGTTTTATAACCCAGTTATCACCTCTGCTGTAACTGGGGCTTGTTGACAGTGACGCTTCCCATTGGCGAAAAACGCTTGAATCCTAATACTGAACCGACACCACATTTCCCAGCTCATTGGTTCAAGAACATTTCCACCTCGAAAAAAAAAATCATGAAAAACGAGGAAGAGGTTTTATCCCTCAAAAGTATTTTTAAAACTATTATAAGCCACTATAACGTTATGTACAGTATGAACATTAACATTGTTCTTAAACATTCAGCAGTAAAATGAACTGTACTCAAATGGTTTAATTAAAATGTGTTGTGCATAAATGTCAAAAATAAAATCGAACAAAAAATAAATACAACTAAACTGTGCTTAAAATGTACTGTACTTGAAGTAGACATTTTCTGTACATAGAATGTACTGTACTGCATTTGTTTTCAAATTTAAATAGAATGTATGCATAGCTATAAACTTTATCCTAATGTGTTTGACTAAATGTCATGTTTTAAATTAAAATAACATTTAAATTCAGTGATTCTTTTGCATATCACCAGTGGTACTCGTACCACAGTTTCAGAATCTGTCCTTGTTCGTAGTACCTCGAATCATGGTCCACCTGAATAAATAAACTGTCCCTCAAATAGACACCCTTTTTTTCGGCCTCCACAGAAAAACAAATATGCAAGCATCAGGTGGTTGTAATTACATTTTGATACGCCCTCTGTAAAGCTGGATTTGAGTTTAAAGAGAGAGTTCAGATAAGTTCACAATAAGCAGCAGTTTGTTCAATTGTCAACAGTTCATTAAAAAAAAAAAGGCTTCAAGCTGTGAGGAGAATAGTTGAAGTTGAAGTTTACCGTCAAACTAAACATAAAACAAAGAGAATCGCACGTTATTGATTTAAAACAGCCAAACAAACGCTTAAAGAAAGGTCCCGCCATCTTAATGTTAAATAGCATCTATGTCGCAACTTTAACCATCTTGCGCAAAGCCACCACTGGCTTATTTCACCATATCCCACCAACTCAACTCTTTTGAAACACAATTAAAGTCTATTTTTTTTTCTGTCCATACCATTGACACAATGTACTCTCTGAAAATGTAATGAGGAAATGGAGGTCTAATACACATTTTGTGGTTCAATTCACCAAACAAGCTCTTTAATAATAAAGTCAGATCATGTGCTCAGGCTTGAGTGTGTATAAAGGTTCTTTTTCAAAGACTGCTTGCATCCTTTGCCAAGTCCAAAGCCCCTTCACCTCATTACTCAAGACCCACAAGGCCTTTGTTAAAGCCAACCATTGCATCACACATCTTTGTTGTGCTTTTACACTGACCTCTGCTGGTAGTTTCAATTAAGGCCACCAGAAAGCCGCAACAGTTGTATTCGCTCTGTGGCCGCTAAAGCTAAAAATGCTTGTGTCGCAAATCATCTTTTCCCGTTCAAATAAATGGAAGCCTTTCCATTGCATTCATATGTTCCAGCCTCCCCACAAAAAAAAAAAATCGACTGTGTTTTTAGTCAGGAAAATAGTACTGACAGTAATGACAGATTGAAATCGAACATAATTAATTAAACAGCTTTTGCCGCAATGTACACTTTGAAGCATGTGTTCATTTTGATGTGCGTGCTTTGGCAACCTGAGGGCATTATAAGATAGATACGCTGTACCTTTATATGTTAATGAGGATATATTTATGTTAAGACACTGGTCATGTTAAATATTTATTTATTAAGAAATCTTTTTTAAAAAAGGAAACAGATAAATGTCAATATGCAACACTTTATTTCTATAAATCTCTACCAGTGTTTTCAAATGATCACTTCTCCAACATTCCTAGAAAATCCCAATGTGGCGTCACTGCAAGGTTTATTCATATGGTCTTTGGGGGCTACCTTGCAGGCACCACGTTGGTGACCCCTGTTTTAAATACACAACATGTCTTTTTGTTTTTTATGTTTAGTTTGCCAGTAACCTCTTGTGATTTGTGAATTAACCCTTTTGCAGTTTTTTTGGAGGGGAACCTATATATCCTTCGATGTTTGCTCAAAACCTAACCTATTCAATTTTGGGGGGCTCCGGCTAAAGCCATGCCTAATTTTGAGTTATTGCTTCGGCACCATCTCCTAGCATCTAGCAAAGATAAATATAGTCAAGCCAGGTTTCACAGAAATCCTTTTTGTGATGCTGAGCAGTGTGTGCTGTCTGACAGTAAACAATGCCGGCGTGGGCTTGCTGGGCCCAGTGGAGAGCATCAGCATCGATGAAATGAAGCGAGTGTTTGAGACCAACTTCTTTGGCGTCGTGCGCATGATCAAAGAGGTGATGCCCGACATGAAGAAGAGGCGGTCCGGACACATCGTGGTCATGAGCAGCGTCATGGGTCTTCAGGGTAGGCATTCATTGCTAAGGGTATCTTCTTCTTTTGAGTATTTGCATGGTGGTTGCGTGGTGAGCGGTGACCGATTAATTAATTGTTGTTTTTGCCGGTCCTGGAACAGGAGTTGTGTTCAACGATGTTTACACTGCTTCCAAGTTTGCCATGGAGGGCTTTTGCGAGAGCATGGCAGTGCAGCTGATGAAGTTCAACGTCAGGTAATGTTGGTTAACACTTTGAGCGCCGTTGACGTGAAATGCCGTCAACGGGAACCCTAACGGGGAGCGTTATTTGCCGTCAACCTTTTTTTTCAATCGGAATGGGTGAAGAAAAGTCTTGGACAACTGGTTTCATCATAAGATGGAAAAGTTAAAAAAATAAATAAATAACTCAGGCCAACAAATGGCAGCATTCGATTTCTTTTGGATTACTTCACAGTGTGTCACAGCAATGACCTAAATTTTGTCACGTTAAATCTACTGTAAAGAGTGTCACAAAAGAGGAAAGATGTTGGAGATTATTTAGATTTAGAAGTATAGAAGTGATGACGTAATGTGCGTACACACATGCATGGCACGCATGCACGCACACACACTACTAAATACTACTGCTACTACTGAAAAAGAAGTCTATTTACAAAATATATTCTCTGTCATCCCTGTCCTGGTAATCTGCAAAGGTTGAATCGGGACAACCGCGCTCATTTTGTATTTTTGTAAAATTCAAAAATGACTTGGTCAATTATGCAATTTGTCTAACGATAGGGTCCGTTAAGGATTAATGTAGCCAAGTAGTCATCTCTCCGCACCTCTCTTCTCTTGTCTTCACGGTACCTCGTGTCCCTCGTCAGGTTGTCAATGATCGAGCCCGGTCCGGTGCACACGGAGTTTGAGACAAAGATGATGGAGGACGTGGCCAAGATGGAGTACCCGGGCGTGGACGCCGACACGGTTCGCTACTTTAAAGACGTTTATCTGCCGTCATCAATAGATATCTTTGAAGCCATGGGTCAGACGCCGGAGGACATAGCCAAAGTGAGTAAGAACGTTTTGGGATCGTGCCAAAAATCCGATGTCCAACCCGACGTCGCTTGTCGTCCCCTCCAGTGCACTAAGAAGGTGATCGAGTCGAGCAGTCCCCGTTTCAGGAATCTGACCAACAGCCTGTACACGCCCATCGTGGCCCTGAAGTACGCCGACGAGACCGGCGGCTTGTCGGTCAACACCTTCTACAACCTGCTCTTTAATTTGGGACCTCTCATGCACATCACCATGAGCATCCTCAAGTGCCTGACGTGCAGCTGCCTGCGCCGACGCACCATTTCGCCCAACTGAGGACAATCCCCCTCTTCCACCACCAAGCTGGGGTACCAAAATCAGTCGCTATGCAAAAACAAGGCACCTTGATCTGACAGTGTACAGTCCATGCACAGATACATGAATATATTTTATTGAAAATAAAAGGCGCCGGGACTTTAGTTATCACTGCAGCATGGGATGAACTTTAGGAAACGCACAAAGTCCCCCGGACACCCGACAAAGCACAACGGTGAACTCGGCCGTAAAGAGGAGCAAAGTAATTATTGTAATAATTTTTTAAAAAGTCATAACAATGCTAACGCATAGCCTAGCATACCAAGAATGAATCTTATTGTGTGGCGCATCTAATGTCACCTTGGTCATAACTGCTGTGTAATCATAATTTTGATGACTTTGAATCCTGTTGCATTTCAAGGCTTCTTCAGGGTAGATCACATATTCTTTAAATACAATTCAACCTGATTTTATATATATATATATATATGTATAAATAAAGATCTGATTTACCCTTTACCAGCATATTTGTCCACGTGACACTTCCGACTGACCAGCCTGCCCTGCTGTGAGTCTCCTCTTGGAGCGATAGAGGGCAGTATTTCACAACCTTTCCCCAAGAGAGTCACCCAGCATCATCAGCAAATTAAAAATCATAAGATTCTATGAATACAACAGTATTACTTCTGGATTCCCTTCTGGGCACTGAAGGACACTTTACAAGGCGTATATATTAACAGGAGCAACAAGAGTAAAACCTATATGCTAAAAATAAATTAAAGTGATGAATAACTTCATACAAATATAAAGTTGAGTGGATACATTTTGTAATAAAATGGAATATGCTCATATGAGGAGTTAAGAGTCCAAATAATGATTTCTTACCTTCATTGGATTTGCCTTTTTAAATCATTAAATAGCTTTCCTGAAGTCAAACCTCATAAAAAATTGGTCGTATCTATTATATACACCCCCCTAAAAAAAGAAAAGCAAATTAAAGATGACGTGTTGCTCTCGTGCTTTCAACTCATAAAATATATCTCTTTTTTAACGACGATTTGATCAAATAATAGATTGTGAAAGGTGCATAGTGTCAACTAAATGTCATCGTTGAGTTTTCAGCAAAGAGGCCTCGGGCAGAAATACCTTTTAGCATTTGTCCGTGCGCACATGCCCATTAGCATGCGTTTGTGTGTGTGAATGCGTTTTATGTGCACGACCGTGGGCCGAGTTAGTGATCTGTTGATGGATATAAAGAGGTCATGGCCTGCTACCCATCAAAACCCCCGCTCCCTCGGACCCCCCGCCCCTCCCGGGCATGCACCCCGCTTTGTGCCGTGTGAGAGAATGTGACCTGGTTCCCATCCCCGAGGAGGGGTGCGCCCTAATGACGGCCTCCTCAGACGCACCGCCGAGCCCCGGGCCTCCCCTCGGCAGCTGGCCGCCTCAGCCCACCAGACCGGGACTTGGCGTAAGGCTTTTTGTCCGGACGGCGACACCCTGTAAGCACCCCCGTGTCCAGAGCGTGACACGCTCAACGCACACGGTCGCCGTCACCACGAGAGGACGACGCAACCGGTTGCTGGACCTGTTGTTTCGGTGCGTCGTACAATGAGCTCCTCGCCTCTGTGTATGTGTCTTCATCAGAGGCGACAGCTCCCCACAATGGAACAAAGGCGCTGTCAATCACAATCAAATGGGTGTGTGTGCGCGGGGGGGGGGGTGCGGCAGGAGGAGTAAGTCGGGGTGGTGGGGGGGGGGGGGAGTCTTGTTTGTCCCGAGTGTTCTGAGGATGCCAGTGTTGGGACGCTGGAGACGAAGGGCAGGGTCCCATAAAGGGTTGGGGGGGGGGTGTTGGGGTTTTCGGGTCGGATTTGGGAAAGTGGGAATTTGCGGTGCCTGAATGGAAGAGCTGTTTACTAATTGAATGAACACAGGAGATGTAGAGAAGTCTCATTGAAACAGGGCGCTCATCAAACCATTGTTTCACTATCAAGAGCCTAATTGCAACATAATGAGGGCAGCGTGTCATGTTGAGGTCTCCTCCGTATTGTCACCCTGTCACATGTACAGAAGCGCTAAACTCGCCGGGCTGAATGTGAACTTGTTTACCGGCGCGGCCGCATAATCAAGAGCGGAGCCTCCGTATTTATCTTTGGCATGCCGGCGGAATATTTCACGTGCGCGCGATTGGCCTGCTCTCGTGTTGCTGGTTAATCCACTTTCCGGCTTCCTCATTTGAGTCATTTCGCCCATTGTCGGCGCTTCACCTAAGTCTGGTTCAGGGAGTGATGAGACGGACAGGATGGCCTAACAATAAAGACAAAAGGTCAGGAAATTGTGAGAACTAGGCTCGGATCAGTCAGACCCAGACGAGGCAAAGAAAAGGCTCGCGATGCTCGGGGATGGCAGCTTTAAAAGGAGCGGCTGTCTAGACGGAGTGCTTGAGCCTGATCCCAGGTCGGCCCGGCTCAGTTTCACTTTTGCATCCCTCAGATTCAACCTGCACGCAGAAAGAAAGCGCAGGTCACGTTTGAATGTCACGACGGACAGACAGCCAAACACGTTGACATATATTGTCACAACATATCCATCTTCATATTTTTTCATAAAAAGCGGTTCGATGCTGTGGCTCATAATTTGTGGAAAAGTATTTCAAAGGCAGCAAAAAAAGCCCAACAGTGTCATTGCATGCACTATAAAAACAAGGCGTGTAAGTCTCGTGAGGAAATCAAAACAGCTCACCTGTGTCACAAGCTCTCTTAACAGCAGTGGCGTGAGCTCTGCATGCACTCCTTACACCGTATGTTACAGTTCAACGGTGTCGCAACGAGTTCCCGCTTGCACTCCTTAAACTGTGTGCACTCCATAAAGAAGGTATGACAGTTGCATATGAATTGAACCGGAAATCAGCAGTGCCACCGCGAGCTCCGTATGCACCCCTTCAACTGTATGCGCTTCGAAAAGACGGTGTGTCAATTTCATGGCAATTTAGTAGGAACTCAAAACAGCTTAACTGTCAATACGAGCTCCGTATGCACTCCCTAAACAAGGTATGTCCTTTACATAGTCGGAAATCAACGTTGCTCCACAGTGTCACTTCGAGCTCTGTATTCAGCCCTTATTAAACTGTTTACACTCCATGATCATGGTCCCTTTCATGAAAATTCAGTAGGAACGCAACGCGTCTCCACTGCGTTTCAATGTGGGCTTCGTATGCACTCCTTAAATAGCTTCACCATTACATTTTGGAACCAAATCATGACCCCTGACTTCATAAGAGGAAGCTGTGCTATGCATTTGACCTAATATAGAGTATGAAGGGACCACTATAAATCTTTCTCAAGTCAAAACAAGGAGAAGGCCAAGTTGTCCTGCGGCGTCCATGAAAGCAACAGAGGCGACGGGGAGAAACAAACTGAGCACATCCATCTCGCCAAACTCCACTGTCTGTCTGCCCTCTCCTGGCCTCCGTCCATTTTTACCTCCGCTGTGCGCTGACCTCTTACACACCCAACGTGTTTATTCACGCACGGCGACAAACGAGGGGGGCGGGGTGGGCTGGATCATTCGCTCCGGTTCTGAGTCCAGACGCTTGTTCGCGAGATCATTCGGGACCATTTTTCAAAAGAGATGAGTCACGCACATTGTTTGTCGGACAGAAATACTATTGTGGCGAGCGTGACGTGATAAGCTCGCTCCCCTTCTCCTCAGACCACAACACAAACAATCCAAGAGAGTCTGCTCTCAGATCCCGCGGCTGTGATTAGTGCGTGTGCGTGCGTGTGTGTTTACCAGCGTTGTGATTCCCCAACAAGAGAATTACGGGTAATTGTGCAAGGCTAGGAAACAATGTCATCTGATACCGAGTAATGTGATGCTGCACTTGTATTCTGAACAATGACGTAATATCGGTGTAATATTGCACCTGAAACTCTTGTTGGAGGATAAAAAGCAGGACAATGAGGAAAACGACACAAACATGGTCAGTGATGAAATGTCCCAGTCTGGAGTATGACGCTAAACTCTCTTATTGTCTCGTGCTTTTTTTAATTCGAATTTTACTTCCAACAGGAGTGCACTTTAACAGCACAAACCATTGCTGATTCGTTATCAATAATCCATCCGTCCGTTTCGCGTTAGGGTTCACACCTATGTGTACAACATAGAGCTTCCTAACCAGACAAAAATGCCATTTTAAATAAAGACAAAATATGTGCATATCTCTTTTTTAATTGAACCAATGTACATCACAGTATCTTAATATATTTGGATGCTCAAATGCATATAGCAAAGATCAAATGCTCAACTACAAAAAATAACCAAATACTGAGTCTTTTCACCTCTATGCAAAGGGCTCTCTCGCATAAAAAAAAATCACATTGACATAAACCTGTTACAGCAAACCAACATTAAACTCAACCCAACAATTTTTCTTTACAAGAATATGGTCTATGCAGGCCCACTAGTTGAAATATGGCATTCTGATTAATATTGCGTCATTGCATCACCGTGGGTGCAGCACCCATCACAGCAGCCACGTGTTTGTAACTTAAGTATTGAATAGGTCCATGTTATTGGGGACGCAACTTTAGTAACTCTTCCCTTTCAAATGAACTGTCAACGGTTCTTTGTTTACTTTTCAGAGCTGCGTTGAAGGTTGAAATCTCCCATGGCCGTAGTCATGTTATGCCCCCCCAATGAGTGAATGTTGTCTTGTGTGCCTATTTTATGATGATAGTCCGTAACTATTCCATTTTGAAGGCAAGCCTCTTAATATGATTTTACATCGTGTAGGCTACCATCAGTTCCATTGCGCATGTACTGTATGCGCCGCTGTCTACTGTAGTGATAATAAATACATCAAAATGTTCCATATAGTCAGGATCTTTGTGCACCCAGAAAAAAAGTCTTCAGCTGTTTATTTGAACGTCTGAAAGTTCGACAAGCACTTAAATGTGAAGAGCAATGAAAATGTTTTGAGTGCATGCTGTGCAGCCAGCGTGCATATTTTGATCATGGCCTCCGCTGCCAGCGGGATGAAGGGAATCTTTGTTTGCCGCGTCCATTGATTTTTCGCCCCCTCCTCCTCCCTTACCCCGTCCCCTCATCAAAACAAAAGAATGCCTCCATCTATTGACCGTGAAAAGATGTTCGTCGATTTGTCCTCAGTGAAGCGACGTCTTTGTTGGTTATCTCCATTGGTGAGCCGCCTCCATTTGGCCGGGCCTAATCAGAACACAAACACTCCTCTGTCGTTTTGGCCGCTCTCCCTCTCACCCCTTATCTCCCACACCCCCCTCACGTCTGTCTTTTTAACTACGGCAAATGAGATTATGCTCATTTTTACTTCTATTTTTCCAGACTTCACATGTTGGAATGTTTGATTTGTTTATCTTTTCTTTTTTTATCTCATCCGCTCATTAAGTACGGTGTAAATCTCTCCCCCGGCCACAAGCCCGGCACCGGCTCAGAGGAAATGTCGCAACATAAGGAGGATATTTTACTCAACATCTTGAAGCGGTTCAAGATTGTTTGATAAAGGGAAGAGAACTCAAAAGTCGCATCTCAACGTGCAATATGCCGTAATTTGGAGCGGATAGGAAGTCAGGTTATCTTACACAGGAAATAACAAAGTGATGAGGAGAATATGCAGACGGCACATTTTAAGGGGGATTTTATGCTCTCAGAATACCTCAATTGTATGTTTTGAATATAAAACCAGTGCACTCGCCGGCCACACCGTTAGGTATACCTAATATGCCTTATATATTAATGATCAGTTTTGGGTTACACTTCACTTATTTGAAACTGTTTATAACTGTTGTTGTTGTTGTTGATTTGAATGCCATGAGAGGGACAGATTAGAAACAGCCCGCAGTTTAATAAATGCAGTGCAATTCTACATCACTGTCAACTATAACCGGGTTGATTCTGAGCGTTATCGTTGTCAAGGCAGAACTGGACCTAATAAGGTGCCAGATAACATTTGAGACAATATAACATCAAATAAAAAATTCATCAAAATATTTAATTTTCTATTCAAGATTTTTTTTTTTTTTAATTTTCCATTTGAACACTAAGCATTTCAAGTTTAAAAAAACAAACGCAACAAAAGCTTTTCACGTGCATCTGAAAATGCCAAGTATTTCCTCTGGAATCAAAGCCAAGAGTTTGTATTCCATATTAGTGATAAAGTCCCCTTCTCCTCCATCCAGGCCCTCTTGCCTTTTTCCCCTGACCTGTGCAGAATAGACTAGCTGTGACATGTGCCAGAGGTCACATCGGCTATGAGTGGCGTACAGGACCCCACTCACGATCACCCACTCCCCTGAACGTAAGCCAGAAGAGAACACAGCCATGTGTTTGCTCGGCGGTGGGAAAAGCGTCCCCTGGAATGTGACTTTGAGACGACTTGTGCGGGTCCCTCGCTTTTCCCGTCACAAGGCCTCCCCTCTTGTGGCTGTGGGAAGGTCAGAGGGCACCGGAGTGGAGTACCCACACTCCGCAGCACATAAAAACCTACGGCTGACGCAGGAGCCCCGAGGGCATCAGTGAAAACAACTGTCTCCACATGCGCCGCTACCTCCTCCAGTCCGGCGAAAACTTCATAAAGTGTCAGAGAAAGACTTATGAGAAGCGCGTTGGGGATTTCATACGCTCTTCATGCGGAGAACAATGATGTGATACCGCAACAGCTGTCTCCACATTCATGCACTACAAGGTGTTCAAGCACGCAGCCAAGGAATTTTTTTTGTGGTACTTTTTCTTTGCTTTGTTTGCTTCCTGGTGTATATAAGTACAGGTGAAGTACTAAAGCCTTAAAATCGGAACAGCTACCACACAATGCTCATTTGGAGGGAGGCTAAAACTGTCACTGTAGTGTTCTATAAAATGAGGTAGAGCTATAGCAATATTCAGGTCAATTTTCTGGGTCATTTTTCTACCCTTCCGGTGAAACTCGGCAAAGGCTCGATTGCCAGATGTTTCTGACAGATTATGCTGAATGATTATCCAGCGGCATGGGGTGTGTTAAAAGAGATCGTCATTTGTCAACAGTGAGTCCACAGACTCTGAAATTGTGACGTAAAATGGAACAATGCCGTTTGCAAATAAGCTAACTGGTAGCCTAGCTTCTTCTATTTCTTCTGTTACTTTTTGTTGAGTGTAGATAACCTGTGGCTACTTCTCACAATTCAATCTTGTTAATATGACAGACAGATTTGATTTTGGCGAAGGACACCGGTTTATTAGTTAGGTGTGAGGTGTGTATCACACCTTGAATACACGACACATTGGAAGAGAAGAACACCCATGACAATTTATAAGTCGGGTAAGATGTACAAAAGCTCTCTGTTTTAGCCTGTGATACATTTGCATCAGTGAAACCATCTCATAGTCTACTTGGGGAATATTAATGACAGATGCTGACATTACTTCTGTTCTGGATGGAAAAGTAAATAAAATGATGGAGTTTTTTTTCAGGTATAAACTCTAGTGGAAAGACTTTTGACAAAATGTTGCACTGGGCGACAGTCATGCTGGAACAGGAGAGGGACCTTCCCCAAAACTGTTCCCGCAAACGCAACCGGACTGCTCTGTTTATCTTACACGAGGTTTCGCCTCTCATTCGAGATGCTTCATCAGCTTCTGGATATTGTCTTTCATCCAGGTCATTTCTTTCTCTGGGCATTGAATCGATCGCAACTGGACTGCTCTGTTTTTTGTAGAAGACAAAAGGCATCAAGAAGCTTTCTTTGATGAGAGCCAAAACGTCTTCTAAGAAGCTGCAATTGATGCAGTGCCTTGAGAAAGAAATGACCTGGATGAATGAGAGTATCCACAAGCGTGTTCCCACAAATGTGTGGCAGTATCTGTAAGGACTTGAAGCGTTCCAGAATACCAGGTGCTGCAAGCTTAGGCCGTTTTTTTTCTGCAGTCTTCACCAAGCTGACTTCCGTGCTGATGTGATTGATTAGGAGGTTTATTTCTACATCCTTCGGGGCAAAATCATTTGAATACTAGCTAGGCCATACGGTGCAAATTGAAACCTCCTACGGACGACACATGTTTCTCAGTTCCCATCAGGCCCTACGCATGGTTTCTTTCACAAATCCATCAAGTCAGTCTCTGGAAGACTTGTCGACGAAACATGGGAGACTGTTCCCTCATCCTGACCTATTCCCCCGCTTCCTCGTAAAGGCACAAGCCCGCACAGGAAAATAATAAACAGATGAGTAGGATGGGAATTGCTTGCAGCAAGAGCTGCCACGCTCTGAGGCAAGCCAGTCAGCCTCCGGTGGTTTTTCGGTTCTCAAGGCCGGAGAGAAGGAGGGAAGAAGAGGAAGAAGACGACGGACAGGCCTCAACTTGACTCTCCTTGCGTCAGGAGCAGAACCTGTAATACTCTACAGAAACTACCGTTAGCTGTCACTTTCCTCCCACAACTCACGGGCGGCTACGCACTGCTCTGCACAAGTCTGGACAAAAATAATCGGAGAGTGAGAAAATATTTCGATATAGATATCTTGCGGCTCATTTGTTTGGCGGGTGTTGTTTAGCTTCCCTTCGCCAGGTTTGCTCTTTGTGTACTTGGAAATTGAGTGCTCGCTACGGTGCGATGTACAGGCAATAAACGTTTCATTTCACGCTCCCTGCCACGCGCCCACGCACTGAAACATATAAACACTTAAGCCACTTTTTCCACAGCAAACATTCGGAACTCCCGGAAGGGTTTACGTTGCCTTTTTTGCTGTCACATACAAAGTGTAAGTTGAAGAAACACAACATGCAACCAGAACACGGACTAAATAGTTCAAGCTCCATTTCTCGCTCTGTCGCGCTGTCTTGTTTCTCAGAGTTCTGGCAAGGCCTTGAGCAAATTAAATCCAGAGTTCCCTCCCTTAGATGTTGGTCTGACAGCTCCAGATACGTGCCAACACTACTAAACGTCTGCAGATTAGAAGGTCGAGGAACTCGGGATTACGGTCCTCTTGTGCCAACTGACGATTTTGCTTGGCTCCCACTCCAAATGCTTTTGTATCACTTGCGTGCATCTGCTGCGGATCAGCTCCCCTGGAAAACCTCAATCACAGAGGAGCTGATTATGTTTGTACCGGACATGACAATTACTAATCATCCTCCCGTGGGATCAATCGCGTATATCTATCAGTCCTATTAAAAGAATGGGAATGTGCATTGACCTGGCTTTTGGCTTTGAATGTTACGACCACACCAGAGGGTAATCACTCAGGCTAATCTTTATTTAATCAAAAATAAATACATGAAGTATTCTTGTCTCCGACATTCAGACCTGAGCTGACTTTGATCGGACGGGAGGGAAAATACTCAAATAGGCACGATTGTCGGTATGTGCGAACCCTGTCTAAGCAGAAAAGACTCAAGTGACATCCAAACATTTGTCACGTCAGTGTCACGGTAGCTGGAGATGGTCGCTAGCAGTCGTGTTTAGCACCATTACATGTTTATCGTGGAAGTCCTGTTTTTGTACCATCGGCACTGACTTGCTAGAACTCTCGAGCGGTATATGGGGCATCTTTTTTAGGGACTTATTTAGCTCTTGTGTGTGTCTGGTGTTTTGCATCAGTTTGTGCCGCTAGACAAGATGAAGCACTGGAAGAAGGTAGCGGAAGAAAAACACGGAAAGAAAGTGGCGATCAAAGCCTTCCGGGCATCAGAAGGCAGCAGTGACACGGCGGCCAGATAAACGCGACGAAAGCAAGTGCGTCTGGACTTGATCAGCGTGCGCTTGTGAGTCATTCGATTGTCTGCTGGGTCTGCTGTGTGGGAGTCACTGGCCTTTGCGAGTGTTTGACTTCTCCAAGCAGCGTCTGGTCGGACAGCTCCCTGGGTCACTCCTTAATGAATAAAAATCGGATATTTGTGAAACTTGGACACTGCGTTGAAATGGAAACATTCCGATGTCTACCGGCAATCAATTAGCACACACTTTGTTAGATACACCTGCAAAATCTCTGGCGATCCAATGAAAAAGAACCAGGCAATAAATAAGATTTATTGTTGCGCTTGTAAAAGTGCACTATTCTCACAGATGAAGGGCTGTCATGTTAAACGTTTTTTCTAAAATTACAAAGAGCATGATTTCAGAAAAAAATATTATAGAAATGCTCTGAGACCTTGATCATGGGTATTAGAAAAACACTTTTTTAACCTGTATTTACACTTATTCCATTTACAAGCAGCATTACAGCTAAATGCTGATGCACCATGTTTATTTTGAACTCTGGCCTCCACTAATTGAAGCAAGTCTGTTGACCTCAGAACTCTACTGGGTTTATATTCCTTGAACATTTCTTTCATGTCTTCAGGACCTTAATTCATAATTCTAAAATCTATTCTACAGCTGACATGGATCCACTTTTAAGAAGCGCTCATTCGAAAATATTTATATTATTATAGTTGAGAGTTG
The DNA here is from genome assembly GCF_054856515.1 of Filicampus tigris. Classification (NCBI taxonomy): domain Eukaryota; kingdom Metazoa; phylum Chordata; class Actinopteri; order Syngnathiformes; family Syngnathidae; genus Filicampus; species Filicampus tigris. The sequence goes on from NC_141232.1 coordinate 6,919,065, forward strand.
TTGTGGCATGGAAGTGGTCAGCGTCGTGGAGGTTGAGGCGGGGTCCACAGAACAAGTCCTTGTATGGTGAAAAAATGCGGATCGCCATTCCAGCGGCCTTACTAAAGACTATTTTGAGGCATTTTGAACTCTCCCACGCAACAATTCAGGGGTTACTTCATGTATTTATTTTTGATATTCTTTGCTCTCAATCATTAAATCCCAAGAGAGGGACTTGTTCAGTTGTTTTGGGCCTTTGGGTCTGATCTCTGTTGGGGAGGGGTGTGACTGTAGCCTAGACAGCCAATGAATTGGATATTTTTCAGTGCGAATATTGCTGTAACTATGATTGACATTCAACCTTTGAGGCTTATTGCGAAAGGTGTGTGTGCATCATTCATTAATCCCCCCCCATTCAAACTTGGCATGCTCGCGATCAAAAAATTACGATGGTGGGCGTAGGCGTGGGAGAGACCCCAGGGATAGAAACTCCGTTCTCACAACCCCGCTGCAGGAAAGCCAAGCGTGAGGTTCTCATTTGTATCTCTTTTTTAAAATTTTTTTTTTTTTACTCTGATTGTGGGTGTGACACCGAAACTTACACGCACAGACAAGTTGAATACGTTTTACTCCAAGTAGCACTCGGTTTCATTCGAATGGAGGACTCGCCCGCCAAAATCAACAAGTGCTTACGGAAACGTTGCATGGACACGCATTTTGAGCAACCATGAGCTCATTTGGCTGACGTTACTGCGGAAAGTGGACAAAGCCCAAATGTTTAATGAAGAGGAAGGATGTGGCATGTATAAATGCTTACAAGTAAAGAAGTGATGTGTTAAATACACTCGCATGCGTCTTTCTTCGTCGCCCATGTGGATGTGTAGCCAGACGATGGAGCATGTAAGAGCTTGCCAGTGACAATGGCGACACTTGTGACGCTACTGCAGGCCCTGACAAGATACTCAATTAATTATTGAACGTTGTGTACTTTATCTTGAAATATTACAATGATAGCTATGTCACTGTTTTTTGTTTGTCACGATGAATTCAGTTGCAAAACATGCTTGTTATTCTCATTTGGAAAAGACACGTTTTCTCTTCTTTATGTTCCCAATCAAGGTCATTAGAGTCTCAGAGGATGATAAACACAATTTACATTGAATTGATGCAAAAAAAAACATATATATATATATATATATTTATTTATTTATTTAATTGTCATTACGGTATGTTTTTACGAAGTAAATTCTATAAATTTGTTGTGAGTTTAGACTTAACATAAAAATACAATAGGAGCTGCTAAACTATAACTTGTTACTATGATACATTGTAATTATTCAGTCCACTGTTGCAAAGTGCAACTACAATAATTCACACATTTTAAAGTGATTTAAAAAAAAAAAAAAAAAAAAGGAAGAGCATTATATTTTAAAGGATGTATTTATGACCTAACTCGGTGTCCTACCTTTTCATGTCGGAACCCTCCCATATTTGATGTAACGAACTTTGTGCATCTATCAAACAACTTTTTGTGTATTTCAAATTGATTTGCGAGACAAATTTGTCCTCCCATTGTACATTTCAATCAAATTTAGGACCCTTTTGGCTTTTTCGAGCCTGCAGGAATCATATATTCGGATGACTTCATCCATCTATTTCTGATTACATTTTAAATATGTTATGGAAAGTTAAATTATGATTGGGAGCACTTCCCCAGTCATCAGTGAATGAAGAGACATGGCATGCCCAACTGTTTATGCTGCATAAAGCACTAAAGGCAGATGTTTGGGCTGCATCAGCAAACCACATCAGAAATTTTGCGAAAGCTCATAATTAGACAAGCTCCTCTGAAACCAGCAACATTTATCCAGCTGTATTCTGGCCTTGCGTCCTGGCCCTGACGTCTCCGCCTAATCTGTCACGCTGACCAAAGATGTCTTTTCTGGCCCTGGTGCCTTTACGCGTCAAGGCGTGCACGCAACAGACACACACATATCACACACGAGCCCCCATGTGGGCTTTCCACACGGCGCAGCAGATAAGACGTGTGGATATAGTGTCATCTTTCTGATGTCAAGTTTATCGCACAGGCCCCCTTGAATGGGCCGGCATAGTTTTGCTGAAAGTGCAACAATAATACGCCTATCACACACACACACTGCAGGGATGAGTGTGAAGGATAAACTGTCAGACTATCTCACAGAGATCAAGTTCCACACCGCAACATAAAAAATAAATCCTCCCGGGTAAGATAAAACTTGAGGTGTGAATATATGAGTTGATAAAAGTGTGATTTTTTTTTTTTTTTTTTTTTTTTTCTAGTGACTGTACACTAACACCAAGATTATCTCCACCAAGTACAAAAACACAAATGAGAAAGTTTGACGTGGTTTGCTGGTTGGATGAAAGAGAAAGAACGTCATCAATTTATATAAGGGGTAGGACTAGGTAAATTCATACTTCTTCCTACTCCTTTTCGAACATGTATATTTACTGGATATTTCAATTATAGTAACTGCTGACTACTGTGTAACTTGTGTTGCTTTCGTTGATGCTTTGTTTCTGTGGTATGTTTTTTTGTAAAATATTTATTTTTTGTCTTCACAAGTGAATTACATTTATTTTGTCTTGTGGGTTGTTTTTTTTTTCTTGTTAACAATTTTTACATGTTCGAAATAAAATTCAATTCAATATATGAAACTTTGCGTAGGAGTGACCCGTGCAGAGAAACAAACGCTTTCGAGTTTGGTACAAATATGGATAAATATGTGCATGAAGTATTTTTGTTTTCCTCTTTCATCGTTTTTCAGTAAAATGAGTGTTTTTCTTCACAAAATACACATTCATAAAAGTACAAAATATGTTACATTAAAATTACGCTCACAAGCACAATCCATCTAAAAAGTTACTTACATAAATGTAACGAATCAAATGTAACAATTCTACCTTCTACTGAATACAGTACTCCACTTTTTTTTTTTTTTTTAATAGTTTTATTTGCCACTTCTCAATTCAACCTTGGTGGAGCAACTCACTGCTTTTCAAGCTTCCGTCTTGTAGTGCCACACTGTTGCCCAATCTTACCATCCTGTCAACACTGAGAGGAAATGATTTCCCTAAGTGGATCTTCTTTGTGTGGAGGAGTCAGAGTGTTGTGACCTTGGAGGTTCCCTCTTGGAGCCTCCTCTTGTTTTCCCGCTCATATGCAATCCATACAGTGGCACGGCCGCCTTCTTCTCCCTGCCTTAGATCAGTGAAATCTGAACTGCATCTACAACAGAACTGTTCCCAGTTTCTGAGACCCCGTTCTAATTGAAAGAGCGTGGGAGGAGGGAAACTTATGGTTGCAATTTGAGGAAGCTTTTTTTAGTAACTCTTAAATGTGGGAAGTCAAAGTCGGTGAAGCCCGGGCGCCATTGGGAAGGCGAGCATGAGATCTCGGGAGAGAGAGAGAGAGAGAGGGGGAAGTTTACATCAACTCGTGGAATTCTCTCACTTTCAACTAAGACGGGATGGGTTTGGGGGCATGTGTTTGTTGAAGGTTACGCATGCTTATTTACATTAGATTGATTCAGCCTGTCACAGTAAAAGAGCGAGGCATACAAAGTTAATCTGCAGGAAACGGAACATGCAGCCCTGGCCGCATGCTGCTCCCTCTCATGTGGGAATCCTGCACCACACGGCACTGTAATTTTGGGGGGGGAGGAAGGCCTGGAACAGAGCCGCTGATTTTATTGAAGATTCAGGGTGATCCGCTGTGTTTTTGTCTATTTGAAAGAAATGGAAGAGAGAGAGAGAGAGAGAGAGAGAAGCAAAGGAGCAGAGGCAAATAGAGGAGGAGGGGAGGGCGAGATCATGCATCGGCTTGTAATGGTCCAAAGTGCATCTTAGCGCTCCGTGCCGGTTCCCAGACTTGGAGCCAGCTGGATGGTAACCGTCGTTGCTACACAGCTGCCCTCCAAATGGATTTGGGAGAATTGGCGCGCTGCATCAACAAAGTATCATTCAAAAAAATGTTACTTTAGTTATGTTTTCAGTTAGTTCAATACATGCGTCGATAACCGGGCGGGTTTATAAGGAGCCTTGTATTCCGATTTCAATGAAACCGAATCGAAAATGGAATGAAAATGCTCCGTGCAAACACCTCAATTGGAATAAAAAGGAATTAAATGACACCATTCCTTTTGCCAATCCAGACAAACGTCATGTAAACATTTCACTCGGGTTAGCCAGGCTGCATCCGGTCTGCACATGCTCTGCCTTGATGTAAATGCGTAGTAGTGACGTCATTGTTTACGCACTTTGAAACGGCAGAATCGTGCCAGAGCTCGTCCGCGGCGGGAGAACTCGTTTGAAACTATTTGCATCCTGTTTTTGTATCAAGTTGTTGCTTTGATAAGTGCGAAAACAATCGCTACTAATGTGCTAATTAGACGAATGAACGCTGTCTTTGATAAATCACGTGTTGCTTACATCATCCTGCTGTAAAAAGGCTGCTCTGATTAATGTAGTAGCAACATTTAACTCATTCACTTTTTGGACCCTCTTTTACCCTAACCTTTGAAAAATGTAGAAAAAAATATATAAATAAATTACAGGGATTGAATGACTGGACTGTGAAAAGACAAACTCGTCAATGGCAGTGAACGAGTTTAACAGCTGATCGGAACAGCTCGCATCACGTGCAAACAGTTGAACAGAGATTTTCAGATGGAATGATTTCAATTTGAATGACAAAAAAAAAAAACATCTCCATGTAAAGCTGGCTAATAAGTGCTACGTATGCCTTTTAGTTAAAATAGATTCAATTTGAATCAGTTAATTGCCTGTTAATGTTCCATATTTTTGATCAAGCTATTGTAACCAAATGCCCGCTCTCATCCACGCAGCCTTTGTGAATGAATGCCATCTGGAATTGTAAACAGAGATCCTCCCTGTGAAATACGATGCGGCCTCTTTTTTGGGATCACGCATTTTGCTCGAATCCAAGTTCAAAGAAACACACTTGACAGATGTGACCGACGACCAGCGTCAGCGTCGCCTCTGTGATGTATCCAGACGTGTGCGTGTCTGAAACGCAATATGCCCATCTGTACGGGGTCCTCGGCGGTCCGCCTTTGCTGTGGCAATGCCCGTGTTAATTTGCAGTAAATCCTCTCAAAGGACTCAGTTCCTTCCTGTCACTCACTCACGTTCAGAGGACCCCACTTCCACGGGGCCTCAACATGAGGAATGGCAACATGTGGCTGTTGTGGACCTCAAAACCACTAAGTAGCCTTTCAAAGACAACGTACTGTATTATGCATTATGAAGACAGGGCTCGTGTTGATTTGGGTAACACATGGCTGGACCGACGTGGAGGTCAAATGAGTTTTGGTTCTAGAAAACAAACTGGTGTGCTAATGATAGCAGCTATAAATTTGAATCAGAATTAAATTTTGATCAACATATTGTCCACATTTATGCTGAGATATGCCCTTTAAATCTCATTGGATTGCTTTTGTAAATGCCATGATTTTGGTCCGGATAAAAAGAGCGATATTTTCAAAACTGCACATGGGCGGGCAGACAAAATTAATCACATGGTTTCCCCCTCGCGTTATGTCCTTTCACTGAGTTCAAATCTGTAGTCAAGCCGTGTTGTGATTGCACAGCATTGAAATGTGCATCTTTTAAATCCTGACAGGCGGTCCTCACCTTGTTACTCTGGCAACGCAACCTGTATTTGTAGGCAAGTTGGAACTCGTCCTATCACTAACGTGTGCTGAAGCACTAGTAAAGTTGTAAATAGAGTAAATATTTGTGTTAAAAACAATTCTGGGACATAAATATAAAACTATCAACTGAAAAATAGCTCAAGTAAACTTCCCCACCTCTCTAAAAACACTTGGGTTAAAAATAACACAATTTTGGGTCAATTTGGCCCACCTTCTTGAGTTGTTTTGTAAAAAAAAAAAAAAAAAGCCAATTTTTTTTAGTTGTTTTGTACAAAACAACCAAGTTTGGGGCGGTTGTTTTCTGTAAATTAACCCAGAAAGTTGGGTCAAATTGACCCAAGTAGTGGATCGGTCCATTTTTGACCCAAAATGGTGTCATTTTTAACCCAGTTCCTGATACGAATCATACCAAGGCTTGCGTTGTTCAAGACTTGAAGCAAATAACCAAAAGAAGTCTCCGGCCTTTATTATATGCCACTATCAGCATGCGTGGCTAGCTTCAAGTTGGCTATTCAGATTGCGAGCCGCTCGGCCTGTGTTATCTGGCCACGGTCCACCAGTCCGCCCATTCTGTGTGTTCGTAGCGGGGGTGCACTTTTCCATGCGCTCATAAAGGACAAGTCGCGTTTGCCCTCCTGCAGCACTGTGGGAAAGTGCAACTCCTGCTTCCTTTGCTTATTTGGACCAATCGGGTTATAAATGGATATTTGTAAGGACTGCCCAGAGGCCTCAAGTCACATCGCTTGCACTATTCTCTCAAGAGTTCTGAGGGAGAGGTGCTGGGGGCTAGTTTCCACTTGAGAGGGAAAGGAATACATGGGGGTGGTTGAGTAGATATTAGGCGTTTGTTTACATAACAACCGAATACAAATTATTTTTCTTTGTGTTGTTGTAGACCCAAAATGTTCAATGTGTACAAGAATGGGGGGGGGGGAAGAATGCAATACACGTAGTATCTTTGGAAAGGAAGACTTTGCTCGAGAAGTCGTATAAATGCGAGGCATTTACGAGCCAAAATGACTTCATCAGCTAAAAAGGCTTAACTAGACGGCCCCTTAAGTTCCTATGTTTTACATCAGTCAATTAAATTTGACAAAAAGAAGCCTTTGGTTCATTGTTTGTTGAAGCCGCTCTGAAAGTGGGGAAAAAAGAACATTAGAGCTGAGTTACGGTTTGTTTTGACTCATTTATGACACCTCAAACTGCTACTGACTTTTGAAATCCAGGATTCTTGAGCAAGTCTCATTTCTGGACCGACCACAGTCGTGTTCCGTATCGCTATGTTGAGGCCGAAGCGCCCGCAGAGCAGTTCCATTGTTATGTGAGCGATTAAAACGGAGGCCAGAAAAGAGGGGATATGACTTTGGACTTTCTTGGCCCAGTTTGAGATCGGAGGCACAGCTGCGCAGACAGCGGTGCTGCGGAATCCAGGGCCCGACAGGTGCTGCATTAAAACCTCTCCGAAAGCACCCGCTTTAGCTTAGCGCTGATCCCTTCTTTCCAGACACTCACGGAATGCCTCTTTCATGACAGGTTGTTCAGCTAAAGGCTGATCTGTGACCAAAGCATCAAATCTCCTCACGGTCCGATAAAAACAAATCTACGCTGAGATCCACGCTGGCGACAGGTAATTTCACGTATGTGTCGCCTCTGTTTTTTTCACGTTGACCCTCCTGTTCACTGTTCACTACATTGAAATGACAAGAAGAAGAAAAAACAACCACTCATCTTCTAGGGAAGGTCACGCGTTCCTATAATCCACGATTTGGACGCAGTAGCAGCAGCTGTCACTGTTCCTCTTAGTAGCCTGCTGCACAATGGCATTACACTTCTAATGAGTGATTAGTGTCAGATATCTGGCGCTGGCTGCTTGCTATACTGTCCCAACTGTGGGAAATAGCTGTGGTGGTTGTACCCGATCCAAGGGCTCAGTTTAGAGTTTCCTCCAAACCAAAGAGGAACGCCGGATTCCGGCAGCAAGACTTTGGACTCAACGAACCGGTATTTCACTAAAAGAACCTCATCTCTGACCCTCAGCTGGAGCCTTTCCAACCAGAAAATGTTAAGCACAAATGGAGCAATGCTTCTTCCTTTAAACAGCATGGGTCTTAGATGAGCTTTTGGGAAACACAATTGAAATGCCACAGGGTCCGGTGAGGTGAATAAAGCCACAGCGAATACTCTTTGTACAAAGGAGCGTGTTGCATTACACAGGTCTTCACATTTTTGGCAAACATTATTTGTATTTTTTTTTCGGGTATTGAGACACTCCATTGCTTAACATTCTTCATTACCACAAACTAGAAGACTTGGATGAGGAACATACTTATAGAGAAGTCAACCCAGACATATTTTTTTCAAGAATATATTCTATGCTGAAACAAGGCAATATGATTAATATGAAATATTATCCATTTCAGGGGTCGGCCATTTTGTCACTTCTGTCGACTGAAAATGACATCACAGTTGCTCAGGTCTCAGGCAACGACCAATCACGGCTTACCTTTTTTCTGAAGCTGAGCTATGATTGGTCGTTATCTGAGCCCTGAGATGGCTAAAACGGGTGGATTTTGTTGCTTAACTCATATTCCGCAAACATAATATTAATCAGAATGCTGTGTTTCAACTAGTGGGCCTGCATAGAACATATTCTTAAAAAATATATATTTGGGTTGACTTCCTTCTTTAAGTGTTCAGTCAGACTCAATTCTGGGCTCTCACTAGTGAAAAAAGTGTAAGCCTATCTTAAAGTGGGTACACTTATTAATTTGCCTCTATTTTTCTGTGCATAGTTGGATGTTCTCCGCTTTAACGGGGGTCCAACCAGACTTCTGTGAAACGTGTATTCAATAAACAAGCATTTAATTCCTGCGTTAAATGCGCTAGCTGTGTCAATCTTGGGTTGGATTAGCAATTAGCACGGCTTCTCCGTCTTTCCTCGTCAATCCTTCGCGTGAACGATACTTGTCTGAAATGTAGCTTATTCGCTGCCACAGAGATGATAAATACTGACTTAGGAGCAACTCCTTGACTTGTTTAACCGCAGCAGTAGCCAGCCGAAGCTCATTGCTAGCTAGCTCGCGCGGCGTAAATAACACCTAGCTACTCGAGCGTCGACCTCCGAAACGGTGCGAGGACACCATACACAATAAGAGCAGTAAACACAAACACTTGTGGATGTTTTCACATCACGTGCGGGGGATGCGGTCAGTTTCTTGCTTTCTCCGTTACTTTTCTTCAAATTTACCGGATGGTCTTTTCTCTATGTATAGTACATTTTGAAACACTGTAAACTCCTGGTTCCTTGGGTGGATTCACGGGCCGAGTGATGAGGACCATGTGCTGCAATCAGCAGCCAATCACCAGCATGTTGCACAGGCGCCTCGTGCAGCTGTTTGACCGATAGAAATGAAGTCCGACGTTAGCATTCGCCACGGTTGAAGTGATGTTCTTCTTACTTTGCAGATTTGTTCCACTGTTTTTTACTCTTTGCCGCGAAGCCATGTGGGTAAGACTGGCAAGTCTGTGCAACGGCGGCGGCATCCTCGCTAAGACAAAAGGAAGCTTTGGCAGCCTTGCCGGGGCCACAGTGTGATCAACTAAGCCTTGTGTATTGAACCTCTGTGTCTTTTACACTGTGTTCATCTGCAAGTGTGTGTGTGTGTGTGTGTGTCCAAGACAGTAAAAATCTGCTTCTCCTCCAGCAAGCGGACCACACACAGTCGCCCACTTCAACCACCACAAAGGCCAGCAAGAACAGTCGCAGAAGCCCATGAGTCGACTGTGCGCACGGCGCTGACTTTTCTTGCCTCGTTTGGGACCTGCATTGATTTGAAACAGACTCCAGCATTTCCTCCTCTCTGTCCACTTTATGATTCTATTGCCTCTCTTTGCTTATTTCTTCATGTCTTCATACACACCCCGAGAAGAATGTCACGCTGCTTTCCCATGGTGCCATCCCTGGTATGTGTGTTATAGATATTTGCACACACGACAGCACGCCAAGGACTTCGCCACTGCTTGACAAGGATGGATGCGAACCGAAAAGCTTGAGAACCAGCATTCCAGTTAAGGAACAGCCTTCGCATAATGCATACAGACAAAAGTTCTTGGGACACACACATTTTAATCAAAGAAATGAACATTCAGGGTTGGACTTGACACCTTAGTTGTCTCTGGGACTGGAATCTGGATAAACATCACTGGCGGAGCTAGACCGGGGGCCGCAGGGGCGCTGGCCCCCCAGAAATATGCTTGGACCCCACAGGTGCCAGACCAGATAATTGACTTTTGGGTATTTTCTGATTTTTTTTTTCCAGGAATTTCCCCCTCACCCCGTCCCCGTAGGGGACATACAGTATAATGAATTTTTATCGGCGTTTTCAGAATTATTTTTGGGGGGTTGTTATGCGGACCCCCTGAGATATCCTTGGCCCCCCCACAATCCCCCCAAGGAAAAAATCCTAGCTCTGCCAGTGTTATCCATGATTGTGATTTTGTGGCGTTGTTGTTATTGACGGGGAAGGTTTCCAGTATCCTTCTGCTGAGACTTTCTTCAGTTAACAAAGGCAAGAGCGTAAGGTGAAGTTTGTGCATAATCACATATCTCTCGTTAGAAAATAAAATTGTGCCCAAAAATATAAATTGAAAAATTTATAGTGCTTGGCAAAGACGTTATGGAAATAGGAAACAAAAACCTTTGCACAGTAACACAATATTATGATTTTTTTAAAGGAGAAAGCCCTAAGTGAAGCTTCTGTACAAACATATTTTTAAAAGTAATCTAATAAAAATACAATTCTACCTGAACAGAGGTCAAAACAAATCTGCTTGAAAAGATTCGGAAATTGGAAAAAAAATAAAATAAAGGGCTGAGCCATCATATTATCTTTCATTCTCACTTCCTGCCCCAACAATTCTGTCCATGTAGTTCAGCTGTGTACAGTTAAATCTTAACATAACATGACAGCAGGCTAGTACGGACAGAGGTTTATTGCCACTCAAGTTAGAGATAGTCATCATGTTGACATGGCTGAGTGGAGAATTACGTAGGTGGAAGATCATCTTATCCTTCCATCTCCTTATGATTCCTCAAACACACTTTGAGAGACACGCATACAGTACAGACTATTGGTCAAGGCGTGTGTTAATCCCCCCCCGTAACCCCCTTTATTCCTCCCCATGTTATGTGTTGCTCCTATGCTCCCACATCCTGCTATCTGTGCCCTTGGTTCCCACACCGAGCGCGGATGGGAACGTTGCAAAAACGAACGGCGTGGCTAAAAATTCACATTTGTGAGGTTTGTCAAGATGTTTCTCAGAGGAAAAAATAGACAGAGCGCAAGAGAGACGTTCCTGATTCTTTCATTTAAAGGAAGCAGTCGTTTCCATTTAAAAAGGAAAAAAAAGGGAAAAAAAAGGCAATTCAGGTCTTATTGGTTTCAAAGCAAACCGCAAGTGACTGTATTATAAGACGTTTGTCATTAATCTGTCCAACTTCATCTTATTTTTCCACTCTGGGCCTATTTTCTTCTCTAAGTAACAAAAAAAAAATCCTTATCACTTGAAGGTTCTTGTGAGCATGCCAGCAGAACACAACTACAAACTATTTTAATCGTGGGAAGACACAAATGATCAATATCAGGCTAGTGCTGCAATGCTGAAGCAGTGATGTTTGGTTACTTAAATGTTTGCAGTCAATTTGCAGTGTTTTGTTTGCTTCTCTTTCCAGGCACATCTGTTGTTTATTCCCAGGCTGCAGCAGGTAAATTAAAACTTCATTTGACTGCCACAGGGCACCACATTAGTGGAAAACAGTCATTTTAATTGTTCTGCACCTTTGACCCACACTCCCTAACATTTTTTTTTTTTTTTTTTTTTTTTGTCAGTGCAGGGGTGCTGAGCTTGTTCCACGGATGACCTTGCTGCTGCTCATTTTGGTAGAGAAAACGAGGAAGTTCTCACACACAAATAAAGGATTTCCACGCATGTCAGCCAAGGTCAGTGGACACTGTTATCTGTCCTGCATCGATCCAGGTCGTAGAAAGCCGTTTTTTCCCACACGGAGTCCCCTCACTCAGGGCCGAGTGTTCATTTTGGGACACAAAAAAAAACAAAAAACCCTACACTTGATTGTGTGCTGCGTGGGGCATACTTGAGGGGTTGTGGGGAGGGTGCCCGGTCCAACTAGGAAAACATTACCATGTGCAACATGCCAGGCTGAGTCACACGAGGCCAGAGCCAAACCGCCATTAAACCACCATTTTGCATGCATTCATGTCATCAGGGGGATCATATCGCCATTGGTTACGGGAGAGGGGCCACTTCTTGTTGCTTTGAACAAACTATTCTGCCCGGAAACATTGTGGATGGATGAAACGGGATTTGTTAAAGCAGAAAGACAGAACTATATGGACGGACATATTAGGACAACTGGCCATTAGGTATACAGGAAGTGATAACGGAACCCGCAATTTGAAGCGACAAGAATTTAGGATAACTTCAAATGAGAGAGACTGACAACTAATTTGCGTAAAAAACACACAGAGCTCCTCTTCCGAGGGAGAAGAATTTCCCCAGTAAATGAGAAGGTGCGGGCCTGATTTGTGACCCTCTCACTCCCGCGCCGTTAGACTGGCTGTGATTGCGTTGACCCTCTTCCGCCTCGCTCCCCTCGGGCTGCTCTTTTTTTGGCGCAATACGGGACCGCGGCGCTTCCGCTTCCCCGTTTCTCCTCCCGGGGGTTCAGCGAGCGAGGCGGAATCAGAACAAGCTGTCGAAACAGCGCGTCCGTGGGAGTGCAGGTCAAAGAGACCCCCAAGATTGTCTTGAAGTCCAACCTCCAGAGTCCTAAAAGTCACACCCTTACGAGACTGGTGTGTTGACAAACTCCAAAACATTAAAACGGGAATCTGCTTATGTGCGTTAGTCCAGTAAAATCCTGCAATTGTCAAGTAAGACAAAACATTGTTAAATGTTATTGTGTTATTGCTGTAGCATCTGCCTGCGATGTGTGTGTGTGTGTGCGTTGCATGTATGTGCAACAGAGACAGCCGAGGCCAAATAAATCAAGTGGCATCCATCCGCTGGTTTGTGTTAGCCAGCCATTCCTAGTAATTAGCGGCCACAACAGAGTCCGTGGTGTAATTAGGGGGTTGGCACAGAGCGGAGCGTGGACCACATCTGGGTCCCTGCAGGGTCTTCTTGTCTTAACACGTCCTCCGCCAACGCAAGTGTGAGAACCTCAAGCCGTAAGCGTCAGCGTGCGTAAAACACGCAGCCAACTGCAACTCTGCATCCTGACATGGAGATTTCAATAGGATACTAGACATTTCATTAGGTACACCCGCACAAATGAGATCCTATCAAGGAGCCATTCAAAAATGCTTATTTTTGACTCAAACTGTGAGAAACAATATGTTTGCTATTATAGTGGAGTTGTTGATGGGATATTTGATATTTTGTAAACATTATTTGGTTATTTAAGAGAATCAAAACAATAATGGAACCTCTCAATATGATTCCGTGTAATACTGCAACCACAATAATAAACACATTAGGATGTCTTTGACAGTGTTGCGCAAAACTGAGCAATATTATATTGATGAATTCCAAATCTTTGAGAAGGCACAGTGGCACAATCTTAGTACTTTGCAAAGTTTTTAGCAATACATAATGATACAGAATAGTAATTGCAGTATTGTAATTGCTATTTTGAATCATATTGAATGCTTAAGAAAAAAAAAAAAAAGAAAGTGTATTGAAATGTGTGAGTAATCCAACATACAGCAGCTTGTCCAAACGTTATTTTGTCTCTTCCGTTTGACATCCGCATTCAGCGGAGGTGGTATTGGTGTGAGAAACCTGCTCGCCGTGAGCTCTCATGACACACGCTGCAATCATCACTCTGCTTTCACTAAACGGATGCTAAACAAAAATAAGCAACAGGTGACTCCAAGCCTGGTTTTCTCCTCAAAGGAGCAGGTGCCAGCCAACCCGGCGGGAAGCTTGACTTTTATAAATTTAAAGCTGGACATACATGTGACAACTTTACAAGAGTTTTTTTTTTTTATCGTTCCTTCTTGATTTCGCAATTTTTGATGGAAAGTCGGAACTGCCATCTGGGTCGGTTGCTGTTCTGCAGATGTCACAAATATGGCGTAAATGCGAATTGGAAGTTGTTGCCAACTGTCAAAACAAATCAAGAAGCCTTCTGTGGACGATAAAGCTAAAAACAACTCTGAGGACAAAAGAGAGTCGTAATATAAAATTAGACAAAAAACTCATAATGCGATATTTTTCTAACACTTTTTTTTTTTTTTTTTTTTTAAAGCTCGGACCTACTGCTTGGGTACTGATTAATCCAAAACCAAAAAGTAAAAGATTATGGGCTTCATGTTTTTACTAATAGGACCTGAAGCGAGTACCCTGTAATATTGCCTCCATGCTTACCTGTCACAGGTGTTTTTTTTTTAGTATTTTTTTTTCAAGAGCCAGTATGTCAAGCTAAGAAAGTGGGCTGCTTGCTCAATGTCACCCCTTCTCCTCATCTTCCTCCTTCTCCTCCTCTTCCTCGCCCCGCTTTGATGGTTGAGGGCTTGCAGGACCCGACAGCTGCTCTTAAATTAGAGAGTATGCGAGGACACAACGGCATGAAGGAATGTCTGGATTGTCTCTGTTGCCTTTCTCTTCCAGGGGGCCTTTGGATAAGCGATGCATTCGACTAATACCAAGTTTGTTTAAGGCCTGTGTATGGAGGTGAAGCGCATTCCTGAACTTATGTATTCTGAACGCTCATTCAAAATGTCCCTTTGGAGAAATTAAGGATGGACTACTGTGAATTAAATAACTCGACAAGGAGAAGTGGAGATGCCATTTATTTTTGGGGAGGCTAGTCAGGCTATCCTGGGGGTAAGACCTCAGCTTGTCTGCTGCATGATCCCACTTCCTGTATTAGTTACCATGGAGACAGTGACCAGGTCACTGGGAGGGGTCGGAATGGCCAGGGGCATGGTTGTAAAGTTGCTCCGACAATAAAGTCATCCATTCAGGAGAGATTAGCACTGGCGAGCCTTTGAGGATCCACCCGGGGACAGATAAGACAACCTGAAGCTGCAGGACGCCGCACTAAACACGCACAAGTCAGCCCGAACGGAAGGAGGAGCGCCACAGACGTCTGCGTGGGGAAACATCTGTGGGGTGTTGTTGGCACTCCAGGAAGGGGGAAGAAATAGACTGGAGAAAATAAATGACATCATTGGACCTTTAGAGCTATAGTTTAAACAGTCCTTTGCTAGCCTGTTTGACTTTCACTAAAATATCTTATACGGGGAAATCAACCCAAACATTTTTTTTTCAAGAATATATTCTATGCAAGCCCACTAGTTGAAACAAGGCATTTTGATAAATATTGCGTTTGTGGAATTAGTTAGTTAATCCACTTTAGAACCAACTCTGGGGGCAGCCATTTTGTCATTTCTGTCGACTGAAAATGACATCACAACTACTCAGGGCTCAGGTAACGACTAATCACGGCTGACCTGTTTTCTGAAGCTGAGCCGTGATTGGTCGTTAACTGAGCCCTGAGTAGTTGTGATGTCATTTTCAGTCGACAGAAATGACAAAATAGCCGCACGCTGAGATGGCTAAAAACGAGTGCATTTTGCTGCTTAATTTATATTCCACAAAACGCAATATTAATCAGAATGCTGTGTTTCAACTAGTGAGCCTGTTGGGAACATATTCTTGAAAAAAATATATTTAGGTTGATTTCCACTTTAAGTAAGCCTAGAAACAGTGTTGGGATTTTTTTGGGGGGGCCAGATTATAGTCCAATAATTAGCCTATTGACGCATTTCTTGTTGGCAGCACAGTGACCTAAAAAAAAAAAAAAAGCACGGTGAATCCAAAATTTCAAGGCAACAAACTTCGATAAAATTTCAAGTTGGGCAATTCAACAAAATATTTTACATTTTTCTGTTGGGAAAAGTGGCTTTCCCGCATTTCACAACAAAGACTTTACAAAACTGTTATCGCTAGTTTTGGCCCCTCAACTTAATAAGTAAAAACACCTCAGCAAATTGTTTTGGAGCAAGCAATCTTAATTATTCATCAGTGAATGTGAGTGTAAATTATTAAATATTTGTGCCCTGTTATGTGTCTACTCCAATGAGGACAAGCTCCCACTATATGTCACACGGAGGCTTCTATGTAATATCATGAATGCGAGCATGGATGTAGCCTGCCGTCATGCTGATTTTCACTTCCTGCCACCACAGACTGAATGGTTATTTTCTTCTTTTGTGTTTTAATAAAAGTGGAATTACCGCAAGCCCTCCCCACTCCTTGGGCCCAGTGTGGAATGTCTGCCACTATCAGCCCGCCCTCTCGTGCCCCCGCACCTCTCCTTTCTTCACCGCGACCGAGTCTTTCCCGAGAGCGCCGCTACCTGCTCCACACATGCACTTGACCTTTGTGGCTCACTTCTGAGAAGCTAAATATTAATAGCAGCGGGATTGCACTTGCTTGACATTTCAAGCCATTGTAAAACTAGAATTAGCCGAATTTAGCTTTGCGGTGAGGACGTCACATACAGATAATCTATCAGTTCTGCACCAGCGTGGCTGAATGGGCTGTTTCAGATCATTTACCAACACAGCGGTCAGCAATCCTTGAAGATATTTCCTTTTTAGCCCTCAAGCGCACAGCACTTAAACCATGTCAACCGCCAACACTTCCCTCTTGTACCACCCCGTCTTATTCCATTACGGCTTCCCTTATCACTCAAGTGGGCTTCTGGGCCACAGGCAGGAATGCAGCACGCATTTAAATCAGCGTCCAAACCTGTAAACCTTAGAATTATTTTTTTTATTTTTTATTTACCTGACCCGTATTTTTCCTCCCTGCGTTTTTTTTTTTAATGCAGATCCGCAGCCGCTGTGATATGTCAAATCCTGATACTGTCATTGGCTCTACTCGGCGCATCCACTATAATGAAGTAGGGATTAGAATCACACATGTAATCTCACACTGCTTCAATGAGCTCAGATAAAGAAAGCAGCCAGTTGTCATGATGTGTTCTCTGAATCAGAGGCTGCTGGGATGCCAGGAAAGAGTTCTGTTGATGTAGGTCATGAACTGAGTCATTTCATTTGTCTTTTATTGGGTAATGTTGGCAAAATGTGCCACATTTTGGTAAACACGCCCTGTCTCCCACTTTTAACCTTGTCAAATTTACCCAGGGAGTAAAAGTATTACTTTTGCAATATTCTGAGCCTCCGACTGGTGCTGGACAAGCTGACCAAAGGTCGGTGAACCTTGGATGCGCATCTTTTTTGCGACACCAGGCCGCTCTGTCTGGAGTTTGACAATCTTACCCGGGGAAGGCGAATCTTGGCTTGATCGTATTTTTGTTACACTGGGCTTCTTCTTTCCCTGGAGCATGATGAGTCTACCCTGGCAAGGTGAACCTCGAAACTTTCTTGCAATGTCTTGATCCTCTGCCTGGAGTTTGACACACTT
This sequence comes from Filicampus tigris, assembly GCF_054856515.1. Taxonomy (NCBI): domain Eukaryota; kingdom Metazoa; phylum Chordata; class Actinopteri; order Syngnathiformes; family Syngnathidae; genus Filicampus; species Filicampus tigris. The sequence goes on from NC_141232.1 coordinate 6,936,281, forward strand.
TCCCAAGAAAGGTGACCCTTTGGCTGGCGATGTTTTGGCAACACACCGGTCACAACCTGAAGCCAGGCAACCGCGGATGAGTCGCTAAGAATGCGGCCTTTGCCCAAGGTCTTAGTGAGGATTGGAACCACCCTTTACCACCACCGCTTTTGGCTTCAACACCCTTGAGCAAGGCACCTCACTTGCAATAAATACTCCAGAGGTGAAAATTTACACTCTGATGTGCTTTGTCATGGTTCAGTGGTCAAATAATTCAGAATTTCCGCCCATATTTGCGAGAACCATATGTAGAACTTGAACCATAGTCATGCTTCTTAGCACATGCTGTTCTGTATGATATGTTGCAAAGTAATATAAAAGAAGAACAGAGAGCACACAGAAAAGTGAGCCGGCTGGTTTCGTTCCATGCTTTCATAGACGATTGACATTACGTTACGTGGTTTCTCAAGTGAGAAGTCACCCAGCTTGTTCCGGAAATCTCTTGGTTGAGCTCAGCGTGCATGCAGCGTGAGATTTGTTTGAGGGGAATGCGGGGGTGTGCTCACTAATGGGATGCTTGAGTAATAATTATACCTTAGTGGTGCACTTGCATTGTGACTGGCAGGCAGTTGTTTGGATTGCGCACAAGCTAGGTTTACTGTTTTTTTCTACCCCCCCCCCCCCCTCTTCCCGTGTTCTTTTCTTACGGATGGACGATCCCGGCTCACATGGGCTCTGCCGGGACACGTAAAGCTGCAGGTGGGGGCGGTGTGGGTGCAGCCTCTCTCACCTCGCTACCGTGGAAGTGTGGGAACCACTCCGCTGCCAGCAGTGCATGAGTAACACGTACCCCGAGGGACTGCGCTGTAATCTCTTCTAACGCCTGTTTGGCTCCTGCTCTTCGTGGAACACACACGCCGACGACCGCACACTCATGTGCGTTTGCGAGGCGCAATTTACAGAAAAAAGAAACGCCGGCATATTTGCAATGCGATCGGCGTCAAGAAAAAAAAAAACAGCTCGCCGTGGGATTGGTTTACGATAAAGATGCCGATTTTGTCTGAAAAGGTTTGTCCTTTAGATGACAACACTCTTAAAGTCAAGGCAACTTTATGTATCACATTTTATTCACAAGGCAACTCAATGTGCTTCGCACAACCAAAAGCGCAACACATAGAAGTGACACAATACATTAATTGAACTACTAAATATAGCTACAGTATGTGTCATCTGCAAAGCCATGATAGCCAACACTGGCGTTCTGAAACATTGACCTAATGGCATGCATATACAGACTGAACAAAAGGGGTCCAAGGATTGACCCCTGAGAGACCCCACATGTCATGGCCATTTGATCCGATTCAAAACTTCCAATCACCACAAAATAACTCCTTTAAAATGATTCCCATGATGATTACACAGCCCGGCACTGAAAATGCTGTCAAATGTCAACATCCCTTTTTGAAGCTTTGTGCAATCAACACATTTGGGAAGTACAAACTATTATTAAGACATTCAAATTATAAAAGAATATTCAGCAGGACATTTGGCCTTTCATTTTTCCACACAATCTTTAAGTAATTAATTGTGACTCTAGGAAGAGTTGAATTACGGCTTGAAAACTATAAGAGAGCTACCCACTGAGAAGAAGAATTGCAAAATGGACACTTGAGTGCCCTGGCAAGCTCAATACGTTGCAAACTGATTTCAGCACACACACACGCACACACACCCACACACACAAATCCCGAAACCAACAATTTCACAGTAAACTAAGCCGAAGAAGAGCAAATAATCGAGTCTGCTTCTGCCAGCGATGCAAAGGAATGTTCTAATACGGGTTTGATACAGTGGTGCGAGGGGGGGGGGGGGGTTGCAGCGGGTGATGGCGGTGGGGGTGTTTGGGGCCAGTGGGCTGGCAGCTGTTGCTGCTGTGCAGGGGCCCTCGGGCCCCGGGCCGACCCTAATGGCCAGACCAGCTGTCCAAGTCCAGTCTGTAGGGGCGTGGGGCTTCGGGAGGCGGGGAGGGCATGAGAACTTCCACCCCCCTGTCCTGCGGGGCGGGTCCCCGCCTTGTCTGCCCTCCTTCTGAAACGGGGTGATTGATGGCGCGGGGTTGACACCGCGCTTCCCCAACAATTGACTCAAGAGGGACGGAATGAACGGGGAGCTCGGGACCCCTCCGCGTCTTTCTCCTGCCGTTTTCACAGGCAAATGCGGGATCAGTCGCAGTTGTAATTCAGTCATTTTTCTCAATATGTCTTTTATTTGACGTCTTGACTGGAGCATATGCCGCTTCAAGCACTTTTCAAGGCTGTCAGCGCAATCGCGGCCCAAGTCAACTCGGGTGTTCTGCTCCTTTATTTGTCACATTGGATGCTTTGAGCGCCCTTTTTTTTTTGGGTCAAATATCCTTAATGAGCAATTGCAATTTGCTTTTGTCAAACATAAGCCCGCTGGCTGCAGCCCTCACCCAGCTACGGTCTTCCTGATCCAAACAGGAAGTGCACGGTCCGTCATGGGTGTCCGGCGGCTGATCCTTGAGCGTGTGTTGGGTCATCAGCATCAGGGCCTTACTTACACACAACTGACCTTTAGCACTAAACCCCAGGATCCTCCCTGGTTCCCTTTCAGCAGGTCGCTGGCACCTCAGTTCTCCCTCAAGATTTACAGGCCCTCCGAGGGGCGGGAGGGAGGGAGGTAGGGAGGGCGGGGGGCACACGGGGCACTGTCCGGCAGCTGTTCACAGTGGCCTAAAGTAGCTATTTCACACGGATACACAGTGGTGGCTTTCGGAATCCCTCCAGCTGGCCGCTCTCCAGCTCTGTCCGTGATACATTCCAATGCGGGGATGTCTACTCCGTGCCCTCGCTGCACCCCCCCCCTCCAATTCTCACTACGCTGGTAATCCAAAATGCCGCAGACCTTCCAGTGAATCTCAGTACACTGTCAACCCCGACACCCGCCTCCGTTTTTTTTTTTTTTGCAGAATCATCTCCATATACAGTGGAACATATGATTTCCCCATTTGGGTTTACGAACAAATATTCCACGGGTGAATTCCATTCCAAGCTTCTGTGTCATGATAAATAAGCCATGAAAAAGCACAAAATTCCACATAGGTAAAACATTCTTTCTTTCCCCCCCGCTCGCTTCAAGCCCGTCCCTGGACGTGTGTACACATTGAGGATTTAATAGCCGTTTAGAGAGCTTGTGAGAAAGTCAAACACTTTTTCCCACAATCCGAAAGAAGATTCATCATTCGCACGTGTTTACTTTAGTCAAAAAGCCCCAGCCGCTGTGTGCGTATGCGTGTGCGTGTGTCCGTGTCCCAAGTGAGTGGATGGGAGGGGAAGAAAAAGTGTGCAGAGAAAGAGGATACTAAAGTTTGTCTTTTGTCCAAATGTGCAAGATGTCAAATTTATTGTTTTGAGAGCGGAAAAGCAAAATGAGAATTAACTCATTGTATTGCATATAATATATAACATCAATGGACTCTTCTGTAGGTGCACCTGCACTATATATTGAGATCTGGGTAAAAAAAAAAAAAAGCCTTTACAGAAAAAATGCTTCGTATTTACCTTTGTGAAATTAAGACGTTTTCTAAATCTGAAATCAATGTTATTATTGTGGTTGTCTCGAGCCTATATAACTGTTTCTACTATTTTAACCCTCTCATATCTGAACGACCAATCACGGCCCAGGTTCAGAAAACAGGTGAACCGTGATTGGCCGGACAGAAGTGACAAAATGGCCGCCCGCTGAGATGGCTGAACTCATATTCCACAAACGCAAATATAAATCAGAATGGCATATTTAAACTAACGAAGACGCATTAAACAAATATTATTACAAATAATTTTGACTTCCTCATGCGTTTGATTGGTTAATTCCAAACACGGCTCCAGTTTTAAGAGTGTGTGCACATTTGTGTAACCACATTATCTTTATTTGTAATATCCCGCTCAAAAAGACTTTTTCTTTTTTTGTTCAATTTTACAGGCTAACGGTCACATTTGTGATGGAAAACGTTTTGCAGTCTTGGTCTATTTTTTTTTTTTACCTTTGAACAACGATGAGTGTGAACACTTTTTATGACTGTATATATCTACGTTATTGTCTGAAGATGTCCTATTCCATGAGAATTAGTACCTGTTATTAGCTCTTAGGAAAAGGCAGAGTTTTTTTTCCCCAAATGGATGATGTCAGTTTTCCAGCATCAACAAAGGGCATATCTTATCTATACGTGTTGCGTGTGCGCGTGAGTGTCTCTGCGCCTTGCTTGTCAGCAACAACTTCATTTTTAAAATTCACATTCCATAATCCCACAACTCTTGACGCTCGCGTACTGTACAGATAAAGCGATGGCCAAATTATGAAAAATCATCAACACGGCAGCTGCGCTCTGATTGGCCACCACACGTGGCCTGCGGGGGGTCTCGGCGCCGCGTTTGGCCGTGACCACTTTGTGGGCTTTTAATCCTCTCCGCGCACTCTGGGGGTGCTCTCGTGGTTTTTGCCTATAAATCAGCCTGCCTTGGGTGGTAGAATCATCACGTCTACTGTGTGTCCACGCACACAAACACGCACGCACACAAATACACTGCCTGGTAACGCTCCAAAAAGGCCACCAAGCTAAAAAGAAAATGATGGATTGCTAAAAATCAATAGCTTCTGACTTTTTGGGTGTCGCTGTTATTTTGAGAATGCTACTAAAATCAAATATGTGGATCACATATGCTAAATATTGCATAAGTAGCCTTAATCACACTAATGTAAAACATATGGACTGAAGTGTTGGGATGCCGAGTTGTAACAACTTTCCTTCTTCTGTGAAGAAATTTTGGAGAGTGTCAAGGGGGCTTTTTGTCCATTCATCCATTAAAACACTGATATTAAACTCGAGGCCCGGGGGTCATATCTGGCCCGTCATAATTTGATGTGGCCCACTAAAGGAAAATCATGTGTCTACACTGTTTCTTGCGCAAATCTGCACCAAAATTTAGCCACAGAGAGCTAGAATGGGCAAACTCCGCTTCTTTTTGGTTGCAATCAGATCTAGAAGAATGATGACTTTTTCTGGATATTTCTTTTCACAGAAATTGTGGTTTTCTTCAGATTACGAATTTGATTTTGATGAGCCAAAATGACCCTTGATCCAAAACTGAGTCATCATTTTTCATCCAGCTTCATTGGTTGCATCCTGGTCATCTCGGTTGCCTAAATGAAAAGAAACATACCTGGATTGGGGGTTTTGTAGGGGTTTCTGTGGTGATTTTTGCCCCTTTTAACTAATAAAGAGTGTTTGTAAGGTGACTGTGATGGGGTCCTTCCACACCAGACTCTTTCCACAACCCCGCCCCCGCCCCTTTGTGTGCCGGGAACAGAAATAGGCCTTTCCCCAAAAGCTTCCCGCAAAATTGGAAGCATGAAATCGTCTAAAATGTCATAGTGATGCTTTTCTTTGTGTTTCTGTGTGTTTACAACATAGGTTGGCCCAACTAATGATTGCCATATCCGTGCGTCGTTTCTAAAGTGAGACGTGTTGATGGGTGACTGTCACAGTCAATGGTTTTCTTTTACCCACAAAACCACAATCTACAATATATTGTATGTTGTTATGACTGAAAAAGCCCTTTTGTTGGCAGTTGAATGCAGTCAAATGTTTAACCAAAGGAATTCAAGTGCATTTTTTTTTTTTTTTTCAATTCACAGGGAAAGAAGAAGAGGAGGAGGTCGGAAGCAAGAAGCAGGTCACATCAAGATGTTGCGTCCCAGTCGCATGTAAGGTAAGCGGCGGTGTGAAGTGCGGTCGATTGTCTCTCAAGCAGAGAACAGAGTTATAAATCGCCAAGCCGACGGGCTTGTTTGTGTGAGAGGAGAATTCCCCCCGGGGTCGCGTGCGAGAACTTTGCCACCAAAGCTTCCACTCTCGCACTGCAGCCCAAACAATATTTGATGTTTGTTTGTGTGCGCGTGACAGAGGAGGGACCGCAAATAGTCCGGTGAGATGTGAGTGGATTTCTATTGAATTGTGTTTGCTGGCTGTGCTACTTGAAGAAAAAGAATAGAGGCTGTCCCGCTCCTGCTGTTCACACGTGATTTAGTTCTGGTTTCAGTTTAAGAACAATTCAACAAAACAGGCCAGATCGCATTTCCGCCGGGAAGTCTCGGCTCCTTTTCTATTGGGGACATCAGAGGAGGAAGGGAAATGTTCTGATTGTTTCTTCAATCAATGCAATCTCTGCATAGAGGGAAAAAAAAGTCCTTGCCGGTGTTTGAAAGAGGTCTGATGCAGAATCCAATCTCACAAGAGGGCAGAAGAAAGTCCCAAATGGAAGCACCATTTTATTCATTGGAAAATCAATAATGTTCTTACATGGAGCAATTATTTGTGAGAGTCAGAAGATTGATTAACGATTATGACCAGTAAACTGGTTGGTTTTTTTTTTTTAAGAAGTTTTCAAGTTTTCACGCTTCTGATTGAGTTTTCAGTTTTCACCACGATACGTGCTTGCAAAAATTGACGAGTTTTTGGACAGGTTAAGGTCCCCAAAAAAGACAATTCATAAGAATAATAATCCCTGCCTGGTGCCCGGGCCCTAATTAATTATGACTGGTTCCGCACACAAATGAACATACAAAATTGACAAATAAAATAACACCAAATAAAACCTCAAAAGACAGAAGACGAAAATGATCTATTCATAAAACTGCTTTACAGTTCTGAGGTTAAGGCTTCGACTCTCAGCTCCAGCCCTCCCCTTTGCGGAGTTTGCATGGTCTCCCCATGCCAAAAACATTCTTGCTAGTCAATAGAATGCTCTAATTTATCCATGAATGCGTATTTTTTGTATGCTAGGACAGGCAGTTTAGAAAACGGGTGGACGGAATCCTTTGAAGGTTTTTTACTCGGGAGCAAACATATATTACATACGGGCAAGACCTTACCCTCTTAAATCTGGAGATGAGTCAAAGATTCACTCTTAAGCTAGTTCTACGATATACTACTTCCCCCCTCCGGGGAGCAAATGTCATATATCACTGCCAGTCAGGTGAAAAGACAGAACTGTAGGTTTTGTTGACATAACTTTGCTGAACCTTCTGCCTTGTCTGCTTTTCACGTGCACTTGTCGGAGACGGCCTAAAACACAGCGGTGGGAGGTAAGTTTCAGATCTGAGCCGTCAGTGGGTCTTGAAGTGGCCTAACCCATCTCTTAATAACACCATCACGTTGCTTATGCAAATGCGGAAGACCTCCTCGCTTTGCTCCTGCATGGCTGTGGAAGCTAACTGTTCCACTTCGTGCATGCTGCTCAAAAAAACAAAAACAAAAAATCTATTTTCCGGGTTAAAAGAAGCCAGCCAACAATGGTGTTGGCCTATAGCCTCACCAAGTTAGTTTTTTTTCTTGAAAAGTGTGCACTATAAAAGCATTTTTTGTAATTATGTTCGACGCCCCTGTATGAAATGGATACAAAAGACCGTTGGAAATCAATTATTACCGTTTCATGTAAATTGTAAATGCAAATCTGATAGGCCCTGACTGCACTCCACCGCTTGAGGTGTTCACAAGAAGCCGCTTTACATATCTTGCTTAATGTAAAAGTAAGCATGGTAAGAAACCCTTCTTACCATCCAAAACTTTACCCAGCTTTGATCTCATGCCAAAGGAAGCAGGTGTCTCCAAAGTTCTTTTCACCGATTCCCTCCAGATGACATCACTGCACGAACCAACTTTACTCCCAACCATCCCTCTGCACTCACAGCCTTACCCGTGCTCGTAATTTATTCAAGGCCAGCCCTGGTGTGGCGATGGTGAGTCGGTGGTGGGGACGGTGGCATCGGGGCAGTGAGCTCGAATATTAGTGTGCCGCTCTACCCTGCGGGGGGAAACTGTGTCATAATGCCGGACTCCTTTTATGATTCAAATCAAGGCTATTGTCTCTGGGAGAGAACGGCTCCGTGCTGGCCGCAGAACAACCGAGGCTCTATACAAGGTGCAAGCTAATGCGAGGTGCATGCTGGGAGTGCCGTGTGTGGAGGGGGTGTTAAGAAGAGGGAGGCTTTGCGTTTTCTTTTTTTTAATTGATTTTTTTTTGGGCAGCCGCATAAACGCAGTTAGCAATCATATTTGTTATGCATAAAGTGTAAACACGCAAATAAACAAGAGAGCATTCATGCACAGGACAGGACGTGTTCCACTATTCTGTAAAGTAATGCATATCTTTTTATTATTGTTGTTATTATTATTATTCCTGGTTGCCATGTTTATTAATGCCAGAAATTTCCCAAGTTATGACAAATACCATTTTCATTCCGAGGCAGGGGCCAATAGCACAGCAAAAAAACTGAATTTTTTTTCATTAGATTCTCACCAACATGTGCCAACCCTCCACAAAGTGCAAATGAAGTTGTTGTTTTCCTGCAATCCTGCTCACAAACAAACCACTTAACCACAATTACAGCGATATAGCTCTCATTTTTGTAACATTTAATTAAAACGGACTACCCTGTTTTTGTCATTGCTGGAAGCTGTGTCTTGAACTTAGCTCCTTGTCATGACAAAACGTTTTCCAATGTCTTTATTTTTCAAGTGTTAATGATATGGTTATAAGACTTAATTTCACCCCAAAAGATATTTTCCAGTGAACTACATTTGATGTTATTCAGTTTGAAAGTCAGTTAGTCATGCTTAGGGTTGGGCGTCATTTGAATTTGGACGATTCCGGTTCCGATTCCATTTCTTTGATTCGATTCCGGTTTCTAATGAGTCTCGATTCCGATTGATTTTACATTAATTCCAAGATTTTACTCTCGGAAATATCTGTCATAAGCTTTGTAGAAATTCTTCATGGAAGAATGTGATTAATCGCGATTAATTGCAGAAAATTGTGCAGAAATGAATAAAAATGTGTACATATAATGCGTGTTAAATAGATTTTAAGAAATAAATAATAATTAACCATTTTTATTTTATTTTTATTTTTTTAAACTAACGCTTGCTTTCAATGACAATGGGACCAATAAAGCATGTTAAAGGTCTTCCGGCGTGTGTGTGCGCGTGTCGGTGCGTGAGAGAGAGGGAGAGAGAGGTGGAATGGGAGAGAGAGAGAGAATGAGGTGGAGAGAGAGGGAAAGGCGGAGTGTGTTCAGTGTGCTGCTACAGGCTCTCGCCGTGCAGCCAAAGATTTCCAAGGAATCTCAGTCGAGGAGGATCCGCGGTAGCTGAGCTGCGAGGACTTTTTTTTTTTTTTTTCCTTGCGGGACTTAACGCGACTCCCTTCCCGGTCGACTTTATGACAAAGAAGGCATCGTGGCCACAGCACTCTGGAGCGTTCTTTCCCACTCCAATTTGAATCCTCAAGGATGATTATGTTCTGAAAGGGCGCCACAAAGTGCCGGAAACTTTTTTTTTTCCACCGAAATGGAAGGGAATATTCCGTGGATTATTTTGTCTTGTTTATTGTTTATGCATCTTTGTGAAGGTAATGAATGTTTTGATTACACTTTGGCATTTGCCTGGACATGTCGAGATGTGGTCACTTTGTTTTAAACAGGAGAGTCTCTTTGCATGCATCATGTTCACATTGAATATATTGGCGTTTTCAATGTATATTATGTTAATGATATTATGTGCAGCAATTCTGTTAATGCAATGCTCTGAAGGATGACCACGTTTTCGAATGCTAATGAACCTGTTTTTAATGTTAATTGTGTATTTGTGCTCGTGCGTGTAAAGCCCGTGCTGTTGTGCTAATTCAGCAATCTCTTGCAGAAGTGTTTTTAAAAGATGTTTTTAAACTGAGGGATAAATGAATCGACCCCCCCCCTTCCCATAATAGTAACAAAAACTTGAGCATTTTTGCATGAAATGTATGTTGTAGAAACGTATTTTTAGCATTGAGTCCCAACATAGTGCATCACAAACGCTTCAAAATTGGACAAAAGCCACAAGTTGCATGGCTGAGCTGAGATAAGAGGCGGAGGAGTGGGGTCACATCAGTTTGTCTCCATGTTGCCGTAGTGTCTCATTATTTGGAGATTTGCTGCATGGGTTCCACATAAGTCATTTGTCACATCTTCCACAGGTTTCCGATGCACAGATAAATCCAGGCCGTGTGAAAACGGAGGGACATGCATAGAGTCGCCCTCCCGATGCATGTAAGTGCAACCCCGAAAGTCTCATTAAATTCACTTAACACTTGTTAACACTCTTTCAACTAGAGGTGTCTTTTTTTTTTTTTTCCAGAAAAGCTTCGCCCTCCTCTTATCTCATCAATCCGATAAACATTCCTACTTATAATTGACTTTCTATGAAAGTGGTGATAGATGTTTAATGGCTTATCTTACCAACTAGCATTGGCAAGCCTCCACACGCCTCCTCTGCACCTGTTAAATGTCTCCACAGAAACGATTACACACAGGGGTTTTATTTAATTCCCCTTAAAAGCTTAATTTGATTGAAGTGTGCTTATTTCCCGCTTGCTTTAGGCGTCTTTTGACAGTGATAAGGCTTTTGTTTTTCAAATTGCTGAGGGTGAAGGTGGCGGGCGGGGTGCAGAAGGAGCTTTGTGTGGGAAAATCTGTGACAATAGTCAAGTGAAATAGCCTACAGTGTCTTGCCCGGGGGTCACTTGTGCCCTTTTAAACTCAGTTGTAGCTTTTTCGAGGGGGAACGTGCTTTAGTGTCGCACGGAGGACATACGGTCGAAACGAAGCCGTCTCCGCCACCTGCTCGCCTCCAAAAGGCCCTCATTTTCGTGGCATGAGAGGTCAGACGACACATCAGAACTAGATAAGATAAGAATAATCCTCTTTTCTTCCCCTCTATGCGTAAATCTCAGTTAGCAATGTAAGGCAGATGTAACTCGACTCGCCAATGTGTAACTCGACCGCGTGCCAAGTCACATTGGCAGCAACCGCCGCCCACGTTTTATCAATCATTTGCTGTTGCGATGTGGCCTGAGTGCCATTAAGTCAACCAATGTGTAATTTCATGAAGCCAGGAAAACACTGAAAATGAACAAACATGTTTTTATGTTGCTTTAATGAGAACAAAATGGCATTGCAGTGCCATTTAAAAAAAAAAATAATAATAAATAAAAAAAATTTTAAAAAAGGGCCTCCCAAAAACAGGGGACATCAAATATCAAACCGTAGCAGGGCACAGTAGCCATGCAAAGAGTTGTTGGACCAGTTGAATACTGAGGCGACTAAACCCCTCCACCCCCAACCAGGAGAAAAGAACAAAGATGTACAAGAGTAGAAAAGATCCTTTCTTTCTGCAGATACCTGATACAGAGTGCACAAAGAGGGTGTAGGAAAGACAAAACATAGAAACTGGGTTTGATTTGGATGTTTACCTACAAAATGCAAATTCTGCTAGCCTGTGTTTGTACCCTAAAGAATCTCTTCATAAGACATCTGTTCCAAACTTTGTTTTGTTTTAAGGCCTTCCTAAGTGGAATGCCTACTTTTCCGGTATACATGGCAGCTGCCTTTGTTGCCGCCCCAGATAGCGGTGTATCTAATGTCTTTTGCGGCCATGATGTCACGCTGTATCAGTTTAGCAGCGGCACATCAGAAAACTTTATGACTCCTGAGTGTTGCGACTTCCTGCAAAGGTGAGTCACTAAAGGCCACAAGATCGGAGTCCAAACCCTTACTATCTAGTTTTAACGGCAAACGAAGGGAATGTATGAGACTTTTAGTAGCAAGAAAAAAAAAAGAGTGCTTGAATTTGACAACTGTGTGACAGTGTCACAAATTTTGAAGGTGAGCCCATTTTTAATAGGACATTGTTCATGAAAGTTGATAAATGTGAGGAAAGGGTGAAATAATAGAAACAGGACAAAATAGACATTCACTAGTCAAACTGAACATTTGCTGGAAGAAATTGGAATCAGAATTCACTCATTTGACAAAAAAATAAAAGTACACTATGGACAAAGAGTTCATGCACAGTATAAGAATAAGAAACACACCATTTCTATAGTTGCGGCAACTACTGGTCCCCCAAGTAGAAAAACAGAAAGTCATTTTATAATCACAGCACCACAGAGATATTTAAAACAGCTTATTGTATAGAAGCAAAAATGAAACTGCATTTATTTTGGAGGTTAGGGCAGTTTCATCGGGGGGGGGGGGGACCACAGGCAATGATAGAACAGGGGCTTCCATGATGCTATGATTAGCATGTTTTAGACAGTTATGTTGGCAATAAATTAGCAGAGGTGGACACCAACACGCTGTTTCACATCCTATTATGCAGCCGGAGCTCATTTAAATTGTGTTATGAAGCAAAAAATACTCCAACGAAAGTGGATGAAAGCAAATTTTTTCAATAACATGCCGCCCGGATAGCGTGGTGGCAGCGGTATGAGCGCAGGAGAGATAATTAGGCAGATTGAAAGAGTGTCGCTCGGAGAGGATCCAGCTGGAGGAGCCGGACTTTTGGGGGGGCTCGAGGTTGGTGGTGAACAAGTGGCGGGGGTCTGGCTAGGAGGAGGAGGGGGCCGTAGCGTAGAGGACAGCTGGTGGATGTTGTGATGGTAATCCAGTGAAGTCAGATCTCAACAAAGCGAGAGCGCAGGGCCAGGTGCTGCCATTGAGGAGCATGCCGGCCCACATGCTGCGGGAGACAAGCTCGCCGAGGAACGGACTGGCCCTGCTAGCTCGCTAGCACATGTTAATTCTCTCACAGAGCGACTGTTGATACTCACTCAGTCTCCACATGTTGACATGAACCTCTGGGGGACAGCTTGGATTCCATTGTTGTATGAAAAAATGGCAGGTCAAGAACCACCTAGCAGGAAAACCATGGGAATTCGATTGTATTGTATCTAACGTTACAAACATTCGCAAGTGGAATTTTAGCAGTCGGTGTTAGAATTGCACAAATTCTTCACCTCATGTTTGACGTGCCACTTGTTGCTAGGCAGAGTTCGTAGAGCTCATTTTTAATGGCTTCATAGTGCAATGAAAAAAACAGAGCTAGCTTGGATAAAGAGCTACCAGCAACAGGAGTCGAGTCACTAAAGATTTTCTGAGCGGGTTATTTATATACTTTATTTTTTTTCCGACATAAATCACTGTTCTGTATTAAATGTGTATAAAACAACAATTAGCCAGGAAGAAAAACTGTAGAATCACAACTGGTGCGGCCCGCACGTGGAAGCGCTAGCTGGTAGTGCGTTTTATTTATGAATGTGTTGCCTTTGGCCTCAGTTACCGAGTTAGCGTATAAATTGTGAGTGTTGTGTCATGACCCTTAAACTACTCCCAGGCCCTCAAGACATGATGAAAGGAGGATTGTATTTTGATAGTGCGCAAACATCCCGGTGGTTGGATGCTCTTGTCTCGTAAAATGCTAATGGCGTTTTAAAAAATAACGAGCTGATTTGTTTGAAATGAGACTATGTTGATTTAGTTGCAGTGAGTTGACCAGCTCTTCCATTGCAATATGCAACCATGCTAGGTCACATGTTCCCTGTCTGCCTGGCTGGACACAAGGAGAGTGACTATGTCTTTGTCCACAACCACCGGCTAGCGTGTCGGTGTTTTCTTTGGGCATTTTTATAGCGGATTAGAAAAGGAATGCTGGCTAAGATTCCTCCTGTCCTTCTGGAAGTTACAGGTTATTGTCCATACCTCCCAACTATTCACCCTGGAAGCCTATTCAGGAATGCCCTGGCCTCGACAATACAGTCTCATTGAGGTCCTGATCTTTGGAATGTTTGACTTTACAATTAGCTGCGAGTCATGCCACAATGGATTGCAGATAGCTTCAGTTAAATGTCTTAAAAGGAAGCTCATCACTCATATCTGGCCATTAGGTTTTAAACTAATATAGAGGGGGATAATATTTGTATATAATTCCAAACTGGGAGCTCTGGTTCCCAGGCCCTGCCACAGGAAGTTCTGCCTTCTGACCTTTGTGCTCCACACATCCTGCCTCATCACTGCAGTTTACCCAAGCATCAGGTTCAGTTCATCTTGGCCTAAAGTTACAGAATTTATTCCGATATCTGTTTTTTTTTAAAGGGTTTGGTAGAGGTTTTCGAGATACTTTACTAGCGCCTTGAGTCTCGACTATGTTCTCTGATCAAATCCTCCTCCACTCGGTGTATGGTCAGTTTTAGTTCAACAGCAATAAAGGCCTTCAGAAGTGCAAATTATCTCCCTTCTCTATTGCTGTTATGGTGAGGGGTCTGAGGAATTCTGAAAATGGCCTCGACTTTCTCGTTGACTTGGAAAAAATTCAAGTTCTGATCTGAATTTCCAAGCTTTTGCAGAAATCTGGTTTAGCTTTGGTGTCTGGGGGGAGCGCTGTGGTTGTGTCTGATGCAGAATGTTTGGAAAGACCTCGGCCTTGGGATGCATGTCATGTGGTTATTGCTGCCATTTGAAAAATTTCATGCCGCTGCGTCCAAAAATCTATCAACGCTTGGGGCAAACTTGAATGAGTGTTGTAGGAAGTGATTGCACTGGATGTCATCCGCGACTTTCTCACTGAAGTCAAATTAAACAGACAGACACTTGTCGGGTAATATTCATGCGCCGAAAACCTCATTAGGATGGCTGCGATTGTGTGTCCACTGTCCAAGGGATAATTTGTTCAAACAAACTTCCTTGTGATGGAAGGGACAGGCTTCGGAAGGAACTCAGTTACAAGAACCAAGCGGTCGTGTGTCGCGAGCTTCCTGCACATGCAGCGGTCGTTCCTCCAAAGTGCTCACACTGTCCTCACAAAACCCTCGTTCCCAGCACCCCCAATTTTCCCCGCTAAGGCTCCCTCTCTCCATGGGATACTGTTGCCAGGCGACGGCGTAGGCCTGTTGGTCCATGGAAGCCCAGACCTGAAAGACTAGCTGCTTGGGTCACTGCTCCCCCCCTTGCCTCCCTCCTCCTTCCAACCTGATTATACAAAGGAGTTCTGACTACTTTAGCGCTTTTATTTGGGGGGCCACAAAACACTACCCTCCGACCGCCCTCCCCCCCCAATGTGGCTGTTTGCTGAGAAAGGGAGAGCCAAGGGCTGCTGGAAGGAGGGGGATGTGGATAGGCTCAAGTTGGCAGTGCCGTGTCACCATGGCCTTTCATGGGAGAATAAATGTAGTTCTTGCTCGCGTTAAAGAATGATTTGGAGTTCAGTTTCTACAAAATCACAAAATAAGACGACGCTACGTCTATTGTTGGCGCTCTCCTTCTCCAATGCTCTCTGAGGAAATGACCTCGGCCTCTTTCATACACGTTGCTATGTGGAGCTCGGCTGCAAGTATGAACCGTGTCACAGATGACGGGGTCTTTATTCACAGGTGTGTTGCCCTCTGACCTGATGGAGGAGTATCTGCTATTGTATGGGAAGGGATGAGCTCAGGTTACCCACGCTTCAATGAACCAGAGAGCAGGAAAACCGGCATTGGGTTCCGCCGGTGACGGTGCTCGCTCCCATAAATCAAATGTCCATACCGCTGAGATATTTCCAATGAAAGCCCTCACTTCTTTCTTGTTAAAATGCTTTCTTCTTCTTTCCTCTGCAATTCCCTGTTTGGATGTCATCCTTTGTGGGTTCATGCTACCACGCTGGTTGTAAGTTTCTCCTCTTCTGTGTTCAGGCATGTGGTTGTTTGCATGATGTGTTGCAGTGGTGCCTTTGTGTGAACAGAATGCTCAAAGGAAGTGTTAATGCATGTTTTCTTTAGAGTGATGTGTCTCTTCAGCCATGTGAAGTGGTTTTTGTGTGTGTGTGTCTGTCCCGTGAATAAAGCAGTTGTTATTTTGTCTCAGAGAGTACGAGACACTCAGTGGCGCAATGACAGATATGGACAGATGCATGGTGCCGGGGACCGCAGCTGGCAAAATCCCTCATGTTTTGACACAGTGGAGATTAGCCGACCATCCATGCAACACGCCACTCAAACGCTTCTTCCTCGTCATCATCTGGCGTCCTCTTCCTCAGAGGTCAGAAGTCAGCACCCGGGGGCCCGCCGCATAACAGCAGCCGGCACCTGCCCCTCGCATGCGTCTAAAAAAGCCAAGTGGAAGCGAAAGCAGCCTCGTTGGCCTTGTTGCATTCCCAGAAGCTGCGGAATCTGTAGTCCAGTCCGATAAGGAGTTGTTTAGGTGCAGCAGGACCAAGTTGTGCGCTGGTATCAGTCGGGTTTGTGTGTTATGGGAGAAGGAGGCTGGCCATGAGTCAAGTCTAGACAAAAGAATGTGTTTTGGCGGGTAAACTCAATGCATATTCGAAAGGGAGGAAAACAAAACGATCAGGCATTCGTACTAGTTTGTTCCTTACACATTAACTCAACAACAACAGTGGCTTTGGAAACGTTTTGACAACCTTTGGCCTTGCCACTAGAGTCAGATCTCACACCCTCAAGACGGATTCGACCTTCTCTGTTATATTTTGGGGCGTTATAGTCTCCTCTGGTCTCGGGCTCTCACCGAGTCGCCTACTATGTGCCGCGTTTCATTTTCGTCCTGACCCCTTAAATTCCAGACATAGTTAATTTGCCTCTAAATAAACCCAGCCAAGCCATGACAAATAGCCATGGGTACCAGGGGGGGGCGGGCGAGTGATTGGTTGAGTGTCAGGCGCTTGCTCTTTCGTCTGCGCCGTTACCCAGGGCAACGGGGATCCTGCGTTTCGGAGCGAGAACTGTGTTTTCAGAGCAGCGGACAAGGGATTACAGGAAATATGACATGGCATTCCCTCTGGACCAGACCGTCCCCCCCATCGCACCCCCCCTCCCCACCCCCCAGCCCAATCCACCCACTCTTCGTCCACCAGTTGCAGCCTCCGGAGACATTCTCTCCTGCGGCGTAGCCCCACCCCTCGCCCTGCAGCCTGAGTGACATTATCATCACAATCAGACGGGGGACCTCTGACATTTGACCTCTCAGCAGTGAGGGGGGGGAGCCAAGCTGGCGTTTTTCTGAGGGTGGGGGGTAGTAGCTGAGCCAACTTCAGCTCCTTCCATTCTTAGAGCCTCTGTGCTGACATTCAACTGTAAATTGTAAAGGCGTTCGATACCACTTCAGACCGATACCAGTGTGAGTATTCACTCTTTGAGTTCTCACCGATAGTGAGTACCGATACCTCTAGTACCTTTGAAATAAAAAAAAATTGCAATTTAACACAATGACAAAAAATTGTGGACCTTTCTTTCTGACGCAGATGATGCTTCGCTGATGTGTTTAACTGCTGAAGTATAGCACCAACTACTGCTGAGGGAGACTTACCCAATGTCAGATTATTTTTGCCCGAATTATCAGTAGCTGGTATCGGCAGCCTCCACCAGTACTTGATACCCTAAAATTAAGATGGTATGGGTCCGATACGCTACTCGCCCATCCCTTGTTATAACTATATTATAACTCCTTTTAACTCACCCAATGACTACGCCCTGTGATTGATTGACTGGCAATTGGTCTAAGTTGCAGTCCGCTAGGTTGATCTCTACTAATAGTTCCATTCCATAGCACTTTCCTCTCATGTCTCTTTCTTGTGGATACGCCCGTGCACTCCTTTGTGCCGAGGCCTGTGGCTTCTCTTCATGCTATTGTCTTTGTAACGCTGCAATGTAAGCCAAACAAAGCGAGATCAAAACAGTCATACTGCAAAAAGGCTGGCCTGCTCCCAACAAGCACTGCAAAATGAAAAAAAAAAAAAAAAGTTTGTTTTGTAGATGGGCGGGTAATAATGGAGTGAGACGATGCCTGTACAAAGGAGAACAGAGGGAAACCCATTGTTGATTATGCCCGTGGGGTTCTTCTCCAGTGAAAGACAAGACAGAGCCTCGGGGTGAAGCAAAACCCGGCCGTCACCGCTCTGTCATCGGCATCAAACAGCCTGTTTGAAGAGGGGGCTTGTCCCCAGCCACAGGCTCCACTCTGGGTGTCGGGTTTCTAACTCAAACTAACCTCCTCAGTTAGCACAAACCTTGTCTGAACTCTCATCGGCCCGTGGAGAGCAATCAGATACTCCTGTTCCTATGTTGATATGTTTAGGTAAAAGGCAAAAACAGATAGTGTCTCTTGGAAGCGGATAGGCCGTCTCCTCCAAATGTCACAGCTGCCTTTTCCTATTTGCTCAACATGTGCTGAGTGTAGACCCCATTTTCCTCATGTCGGCACTGGGGTGGAATCGTTTTGGCTTCCTGTCAGCCATCGCTGGGTGTGTTCATATATTCTTTCGAGCCGACCCGCGGAAAAAGCCGTAACGACGGAGGAATGTTAGCTGACACTGAAAAAAAAAAAAAAAAAAAAAAAAAAAAGGGTCTCTCCAGCTGGAGAGGGCGCAAATTGTGTGTTTGGTCAATCCCGTCCTTCAGGATATGGCCTGGCTCCATTTGCGAGTGCATCACTCATTCCACGAAACCACATTGCACTTTTGAAGGAACCGGCACTAATACGAAATAATTCCAGGGCGTAGACGCCAGCCTCACACCACAATATGAGTCAGGAAGGAGGTGTCACGGGGTCTGGGATGCCAGATGCGGTATATTAATGATCAAAATGGGAATTGGCTGGATCTGAAGGATTGCTTCTTTGGGGCTTTTTTTTTTTTTTTTTTTTTTCTTGGTACCTGTTTTGGCGCTCAGCTCAAAGATTTAACGCTCAAGTGTGAATCATTTTGTCCAGATGCCGTCCAGGATTCCTCGGTCTGCTCTGTCAGCATCAGGATCCCTGCCGCCGATCGCCGTGTCTTAACGGGGCGGCTTGCAAGAGCCAAGTGGTCAACGGTATCCCGCAGTACAGCTGCGTGTGCCAGAGGGGGTTCAGAGGTATGCCCGTCACAATTGGCACGGAGAACGATCATCTCTTGGAGAGTCTTTCAACTGACCGCACCTTTCAATGACAGGCCAAGACTGCTCGCTCATTGACGCCTGCGCCACGAGTCCTTGTGCCAATGGCGCCCGCTGTGCCAACTGGAATAATCACTACAACTGCTCCTGCCCACCTGGCTTCCAGGGAAAGAACTGCCGCAGCGACGTGGATGAGTGCCGCAAACCCGGCGCTTGCCTTAACGCCGGTCTTTGTATCAACACCCACGGGTCCTTCCGCTGCCAGTGCCCGCCCGGGTACGGCGGGCGCACGTGCGAGGTTTCCACCCAGCCCTGCGCCCCCTCGCAGTGCCTCAACGGAGGCACTTGTCGCCAGACCAGCGACCATTCCTATGAATGTGCATGCCTGCCAGGTAGGGTCAAAACTGAGACGTTTGTATTTTTGTATGGTATACAGGTGCGTCAGAATTGTAGATTTGTGTTCCACTAAACAGGCCCAGGTTACACATTAAGTAAATCTGTGAGTAAATTGAGACAAAATGTCCTCAATTTTAGTGTACTTCAGATTGTTTTTGTGACATTTTTGTTAGGCCGTGAGATTTTTCTAATGTAAAGCACTGGCGGAGCTAGGATTTTTTTTTTTCCTTGGGGGTGTCATGGGGGGGCAAGGGTATCTCAGTGGGTTCGCATAACAAAAACTTTTTTTTTTTTAAAAACCCCCAAAAATAATTCTGAAAACGCTGATAAAAAAAAAATCATTATACGGGGGATGGGGTGAATTCCTGGAAAAAAAAAAATCGGAATGTACCCAAAAGTCAATTGTCTGGTCTGGCACCTTGGGGGTGTCCAAGCATATTTCAGGGGTGCCTCTGCGGCCCCCCGTATAACCCCGCCAGTGATGTAAAGCTTGGTTGAAAAGTACCATTTTGAAAAGTATCCGAAATGACGGAGAAAGATGTCAAAGTTGTTTGCGTTTCATTTTTCAAGTCGGAATTTGAGCTTGGATAAGTTCAGCTGCGGTGCACTGGTATGAAATCACACGACGTAGCTGATACCATCATTACGATCCCGCCTACACAAAGGCAAGTCAGATTTCGGCAAGCCCACTGGAGCTGTCCCACATGGGAGGGACGTGGCTTCGCACACATGCAAACCATCACTATCACAGAGCGTAAGGCCCACTGTTTTCCCAAGACGGAAGATTTTTCCCAGGGCCGATGACGCAGTTTTGAGCGCCGCTGCTGGGATTTACTCCTGCGTCGCAGGTCAACTTCCCGCCCGCTATTTATAGCCCCCGATGAGAAACGGAGCGGCGGCGTTGGTGAGAAGTCGGAGGAGGCCGCCCGCCCGCCCGCGCTCCTGCTCCACTATGTCCACAACAGAAGGAATTTACTTTATGGACCTCATGGCTTGCCACTGGGGAGCCGACAGGAAATGTCTCTTGCCAGAAAGGAAGTCATTGAAACTGAAAGATTATAAAACAAGCAAACACGGCGGGGAGCGCAGGCCTCCGAGGCGGCCATCGCGGCCGTTGCCGACGTCGCGTGGGAACCGTCACGAGTGGATGTAAACAGTCGGACACCCTCTCAACCTTTTAACTGCCTCGCGCCGCCCGTAGTGTGGGAAACGTGACTCGAGGTTATGAGTTAAACCGTTTATGTTGCGGAACGGGGGGGGGGCGACTTAATGTGTTTGTTTGTCATAACCCTTTTTTCTCTCCATCCAATCCAGGCTTCGAGGGACACAACTGTGAGAATAATGTAGATGACTGCCCAGGCCACAAGTGTATGAATGGAGGCATATGTGTGGACGGAGTCAACACATACAATTGCCAGTGCCCGCCCGAATGGACAGGTAGAGCATGTCGTATTTCAAGAAAGCTATACATGATGTGAGTGATGTGAGCTAATAATAGGCCACCCCCTCACCATGCACGGCAGGCCAGTACTGCGCCGAGGACGTCAACGAGTGTCTCATGCAGCCGAACGCCTGCCACAATGGCGGAACGTGCTTCAACACCATCGGGGGCCACACGTGCGTCTGCGTCAACGGCTGGACGGGCGACGACTGCAGCGAGAACATCGACGACTGCGCCATAGCCGTTTGCTTCAACGGGGCCACCTGCCACGACCGCGTCGCCTCCTTTTTCTGCGAGTGCCCGGTCGGAAAGACGGGTAAGCGAATGCGTCGCAAGGTGACCCTCGTGAGATCTTTGGGCAGGAATTTGCTGCTCAGGGGCCAGATTTAACTTTCGAAACGGACAGATAGGCAGAGTAATTTGTCAAATGTATCGGTGAAATAAGTGAAATCGTTTCTTTTATTCATAAAAGATTCATTCATTTCACATTTTTCATTTTTTTAAATATAATTAATTGAACTAAAATCATCATTTATTTAATCAATTAAATGTATATGATTGACCCACATGTTTGTTTTTGCGTTGGTTTGCATGCAGAAAATTTCAGATACAATCACTGTATGGTGGCATTGAAATCAACTCATTCATTTCACAACATTCAGCAGTTTGGTAGATGGTGAATACTACTTAAAAAAAAAAAAAAAAAGAAGTGTTAAGATGTTAATTGCCACTCGCAGTTGAAGTTTAATGTCAAACTAAACATAAAACAAAGAGAGCTACCCGTTCAAACAGCCCGATAGCTTCATGCTATCAAACAATGCAAAACGCCATCAAAAGAATCATCTGATGTCTCTGTGTTGGGCATGATGTAATCTTTCCGCCCCCGTTAGGTTTGCTGTGCCACCTTGAGGATGCTTGTGTGAGCAACCCCTGCAACGAGGGAGCCGTGTGCGACACCAATCCCCTCAACGGCCGTGCCATTTGCACCTGCCCTGCTGGCTTTGTGGGAGGCGCTTGCAACCAAGACATGGACGAATGCTCCATCGGTATGTCCGCAACGACTTTGCCGTCAATGCCCATGTCGCCATTACCGCCCCGTTAAAATCCCGCGTCCTCTCGTGGATTTTCCCCAATCTCCATTTTACCTCACAGGTGCAAACCCATGCGAGCACTTCGGGAAGTGCGTCAACACCGAGGGCTCGTTCCAGTGTCAATGCGGCCGGGGGTACGCGGGCCCACGTTGCGAGATCGACATCAACGAATGCCTCTCCATGCCTTGTCAGAACGACGCTACCTGCCTCGACCGCATCGGAGAGTTCACGTGCATCTGCATGCCAGGTATCGGGACCTTCTTATGGAGGAATTGCCTGCCCTGTTGCCGTATAGACTGCCAGAGTGGGGCTATTACGCAAGAGAGTACCATTGCTGTCGGAGGAGGGCAAGGGGGCACTTGCCTGCTCTCAGCGCACTGTACGAGCAGACAGAGAGGGTATTAGTGCGGACAAAGTGATGGTTTGGACTCTGGATGACAAAACCAGAGTGAAACTCTCACGCACAGGCCGACATGCATCCCGGGGTTTTGGGAACTATACAAATTAGAGCTGGGACTGGGGCTCTATAGGACTGGATGTGAGAGAGGGCGAGCAGTTAGGGGGAGTGGTGTGCTGTGAATAGTAATGAGTTGTAGAGTGGTGGGAATGGAGCGGAACAATAGGGCCCCTCTGTGCTCCACTTTGCACCCTCGTACACACAGAGAGGGAAAGGAGGCCTTTTCCCAGAGCCTCCCCCCTCTACCCCCTCCTTTTTTTTTTTGCTTTCCAGAGACAGGCTCTTCCTCCTCACCTTCCTCATCATCAGGCAGCCTGGCAAAGCTCATGTGGAGCCGCTGATTATTTCGGATTCCACGCTAGCCGCTCCGCAGGCTTCCACACTCGGCTTCACCTCAATGGAGGGAGCCCCTTAGTCGGTTTGCTAACAGCCGATGTATAACATACATCTGGTGAATGGGACTCTGACCCCCAGGGTGTTGCGATGCTCTCCGGACAGTAACGTGTTAGGATTTGAGGTCAGCGGATCCTGCGGCTCAGTATGGTCCCCGTGAGGGAATCAAAAAAAAAAGGGGTTCTCACAGAATCGTTTTCCCATGCCGCAGAGTGGGGACCATACACAAATACATGCACAATACTTTAACCCAGGAGCTACATGGGTAGCTCGCGGGCTGTTCTTAAAATAGCCAGTGATGGTACAATTGTGATTTCCCAGGAAGGTTCTTGAAAATGTGACCACTGGCAGAGATTATATTGAAATTAAAGGTTGCATAAGTGAATATCATTCTATCGGCTTCTAAAAGGTTTTCGGCCCCTGCTTTAACTCACATGCAAACTTGTCTTGTAGGCTACACGGGGACTTACTGTGAGACCGACGTCGACGACTGTGAGAGCAACCCATGCGTGAACGACGGCATCTGTCGGGACATGGTCAATGGCTTTACGTGCACCTGCCAACCTGGTGAGATGAGCGTCTGTCATCATTACAAATGCACGGAAATGGAAAGAAAATGGGTTTTAATGTTGTGTCCTCACGTAATTGTTGTTTTTAATAACATCTCTGCCCGCAACAAATTAGGAAAAGCGCTTTCTACAGGTAAAGAGCAGTGCATGCCTGACCAACAGGTGGCTGAGTGTTACCTCGACTAACAAAGAGAACATTTTAGCCAATCAGAAACTTGAAGGGTGTTTCTAGAAAAGGCACGGTAACAACATCAGTTTTGACCTGGCATTAGTCCTCAATATTACACTTGAATATAGATATGAATTTGTCATTAAATATAAGACCAAAAAATGGAAAAGTTGAGTTGGAAAATAATCCTCCTGGCCTCATTTTCCCCAACAGTTTTCTTCTCAACGAAAGGCTAAAATTCATAGAGAAATATTGGATATATGTATTCAAAATATCCTCATTTGTGAGCACATGACTTGAATGTCAATCCGAGACAGAGCAGCCTGCAGTGTTTGGAACCTCCACTTATTTAAAAAAAACCAAAAAAAAACAGTGCCTATCCTCTTGCCTAAACAAAGACACTATTGTGACCCCCAGACCCCTCCCCTTTGGAATGTAGAAGGGACAGCAGTCTCCTTCAACCTGCCTCGGTTGTTGTTGGCATTGGTGGTGAAGGGGGGGCCAACAGCAGTCCTGCTAATGAGATTCTTTTCCAGGTCCGCAATTTACATCTGGGACAGACGTCTCCCCCCTCCGCCTCCCCATCTCGCTATTGAGCCAGTGGAGCTGGTGTAGGGAAAGGGGAGGAGGTGGGGGCTGGTACGTTGGGGGGGGGGGGGGGGGGGGTCATCCAAAAGAGAAAACAATCCCACTGCCTCCTTTGCTAACACCCCCCCCCCCCATCAGCACCAACACACAGCCCATCCTCACATTGTTAATCAACAGAGCAGCGTGCTACCAATGCAGCGATTCACAACCCCCCCCCCCCCCCCAATCCGGGCACTTTGCCCACCGATTTCAAGGCTGCGCAGTTTCTCAAGCCTTCAAAGCAACCGAGTCGTACTCGGTATTTCTGATCAATACCAAATTGAAATTGGTAGCGACACCTTGTACGAGCTCCTCTCCGTGACCTTGAAATGCCATCAAGGTCATGGGATTTCATGCATCCTTAACCAGTCCGAGCCAGACGTCTCCGACCACATCGGAGACCTTTGCCCTCCGCCGCGAAAAAGGGACAAAACCGCCCTCGAGCTGCTCTCTGACCCGTCGCCTCTGTGTTTGACTGTCCCAGGCTTCACCGGCACCATGTGCCAGATCGACATCGACGAGTGCGCCAGCACGCCCTGCCAGAACGGCGCCAAGTGCTACGATCGCCCCAACGGATTTGAGTGCCGCTGTGCCGAAGGTACGTTTATTGGCCGCCCGTACGGATTTCGCCAGGAGCCTAAACCACTTGTGGGTTTTGTTTTGTGGGAGGGGTTCATCTATATGTCCACAATCTGACTTGAGGCCGCTAATCCCCCGCGATCCCACCGCCCCTCTCAAGATCACAGGGTCACCAGTAGTTGCCAAGAAAATAACCTTGGTCGTCACCCCGACATCTGTTCATTTGTTCATCTGTTCAACCTCCCCACACCACCTTATGGTGTCCCCGTCCCTCATTCCTTCACATCCATCGTGAAGTTTCATTCAAACAAAAACAAACAAAAAAAAAAAAATGCATCAGCCCAAAAGGATCGCGTTGGGACGTTGTTAACTACGTGTTTTGATGTTAAGCGTTTATTTGGGCCTTTGCCTATAGATGGGTCTGCTTTATTGTTTCAAATGCCAGCTGCTTGCTATTCCCTGTATTTGCGGCCCGCTAAGCCCCCCTCCCCTGCATGGTGAAGTGGCTCTGTTTGACGTGCTGCTGCCCGCCATTGTTCCCTCCGCCGCAGAGAACAAAAGCGGGCCTGGGGTGGGGGGGGGGCCGTGGGTAGGACTTTTCTTTGCCGCTGTGCCCAACTCAGCGGCACACCGTACACATACCAAACAAACCGACACTTGTCTGACGCACAGACAACCGGTCGGCATGGCAACCAGGGACATCCATACCCAAAGCTCCAAAGACGTTTTTTTGGTCGAAAAATGCGGTGAATTCTGGTTTAGTTTCATTGACGAATTTAATTCAGGGTTCGCATAAGAATTTTTGTTGCGGTCTGCATCCTAGTTATGGTTTCCCGCAGTGCGCTGTTGTGACCGGGAAACACAGATACATGTACAAGTTTGGTCACCTCGTCATATTATTCGACGATATGATGAGGTTTTGAAACCTCCTATGTCCAAATTTGGTCATTTTTTTTCAAAATCTATACTATTGGTCAGCCCTCACGGTAGTTCACAGCTCTCCTCTCATTAGGTTATGAGGGTACACTCTGCGAGAGCAACATCAACAACTGCCAGCCTGACCCGTGCCACCACGGCACCTGCGTGGATGGCATCGCCAGCTATACATGCAACTGCGACGCCGGCTACACGGGCTACCGCTGCGAGAACCAGCTCAACGAGTGCCACAGCAACCCTTGCCAGAACGGAGGCAAGTGCGTGGACCTGGTCAACAAATACATCTGCCAGTGCCAACACGGGACATCAGGTACGAGACTTACCGCTAATCCTGACAACAGCTACTCTTAGAATAAAGAGTAAATGTATATCGGAAATGAATCAAATGTCTTGTCTAGCAAAACTGTGTTTTTATTATTTACAATGATGACATTTTATTTTGAGTTGTTTGCTAGGTAGCTTGAAATGCTTGGGAAGCGCAGTACTATGATTTTAGTACTATATTGTTAGGCTCTACTGTCTGTTCTTACTGCTCAAAATGCTGGATTGTGTCACCATTGAGGGAAAAGCATTTAAAACGTTGCTGTCCCGACAGGCACCAACTGTGAGATCAATTTCGACGATTGTGCCAGTAACCCTTGTGATTATGGCATGTGCAAAGATGGCATCAACCGCTACGACTGCGTTTGCAAGCCCGGCTTCACCGGTAAGTCATTTTGAATTTGATTACCGTATACACAAGGGGTGTACAAAGTCCTGGCCCACTGACGTTTTCTTTTTTTTTTTTTTTATTAACTTGTGGCGTGTTATAAAGATACAATTTTAAATGCCCCGTAGCACAAGATTACAAGGAAAAAAACAGAATGTTGAAAGATGTCACTCCAATTTTTTAAAAGTAAAAATACAAATGCAAAAGAAAACTGAATGTTGCCAACACTTTGGTGTTTTATTTTTTGTCAATCAAAATTCATCACACCATTTTTCTATTTGCGATTTTAAAATATTTGAATGATAATCAGATATTTTTTTTTAAGTTGAAGGTTAGTATCTAGCAAATAAAAATGTTGCATGTTACCGGGACTTGCAATTTTTTTCATCAAAGATAATACATTTTGAATGAAGATATCACCTGCGTAATTGTTTTTTTGCCCTCAGTGGAAAAAGTTTGGACATCCCTCATATACACGTTTCAATTTCATTTGCACAGCATTCTTGACACTCACTATCTTGTCAGGTCCCAAGTGTAACGTGGAGATAGACGAGTGTGCGTCGAGCCCCTGTCGCAACGGAGGCACGTGCGTGGATGAGGAAAACGGCTTCCACTGCCAGTGCCCGGAGGGATTCAAGCCCCCGTACTGTTACTCGCAGGTGGACGAGTGCGGCAGCAGCCCCTGCGTCCACGGGGCGTGCAGGGACGACATCAACGGGTACGCACGCGAGGACCACTTTTGCGAGCTTGCGTTTCCGACCGAAACTGATTTCCTCTGTGTCTTTGCAGTTACCGCTGTGACTGCGAGCCAGGCTGGGTGGGAAAGAACTGCGACCTGGACAGGAACGACTGTTTGCCGAGCCCCTGCCAGAACGCCGGCACCTGCATTGACCAACTTAATGGCTTCACCTGCAAGTGTCGTCAGGGCTTTCGAGGTAAGCCGTGCCGGAACACTCGACGGCAGAATTGCAAAGCCTGAACAAATATGCTGTAGACGCAAAATTGAAATCAACAAAAACATTTAGAGAAATCTATTTCTATCGTATGTGCCTTGAATTAGAAATTTAATTGGTTCCTTGACCCTATTTCACAGTTCACTCATCTAGTCCCGTTTTTTCTGCGGCCCCTTTCTCCAGCTACTCAGAGAAAAACTCACCTATTTGCTTTCTGAAAGGCCACAAAATGCTGACAAAGCCCTGTCTGAATGGGAAAGTAGTACTATAATTGATGTCAAGGAAGTATGCTGAGGTCCTGCATCGCGACTGAGACAAACTTTGTATGTAGGAGAGGAGCTAGATTTAGCCTGGGTTGTTAGTGGAAGTTAGGGAGAATCTTCATCGCATGTACATGAGCTCTTATGCGTTAAAAACAAATCTAATAATCTGTAAGACAATCATTTTTAAAGCCAGTGTTGTAAAATGAGTTTGAAATTTGTTGAAATTTTAGGACCATAACCTGTGATATAGGGCAGTGGTTGTCAAATTTTTTATACGAAGTACCACCTAAAAAAATTCTTATTTTTTTTAAATTCTTAAATTCTTACCAAGTACATCACGACTAACAATAAAATACAGTGGCGTGCTGGGCCAGGGTGTTCATCCAAAATAAGACAGGTTTTATTCCTTGAAAGTATATTTACTGTTGTATCATAATGCACAGTTTGAACATTGACGTTGTGCTTGAATGTAGGAAGTAAAAAAAAAAACAAAGTACCACATATGCTACATTTGATTTACAATCAATGAATGGTTCCCCCGGTAGGTAACCTTTGCCAGGTGAACATCAACGAGTGTGCGTCCAGTCCCTGCCTGAACAAAGGCACGTGTGTGGACGGCGTGGCCAGCTTCACCTGTCTGTGCGAGCTTCCCTACAGCGGAGCCACGTGCGCCGAAGTGCTCACCCCGTGCTCCCCCAACCCCTGCGCCAATCAGGCCGTCTGCGCCCACACCCCAGACTACCTGGGCTACCAGTGCAACTGCCAGCCCGGTTGGCAAGGTGGGCACGGAGGCATCTGAGCGGGACGTATTCATATCCCCGCCGCGACCTAATCCTGACCCGTTTTTCGCCGTCCGCAGGGCAACTGTGTAACCGAGACGTGAACGAATGCCTCTCCAATCCCTGCAAGAACCGCGGGACCTGCTCCAACACGCTGGGCTCGTTTGTGTGCTCCTGCAGGCCGGGTTTCACGGGGCCCGCTTGCGACACAGACATCAACGACTGCTCCCCCAGTGAGTGGCGGCGAGGGTGTCGACGTGCGGTGTTGTCGGACGCCAGTCGCTCATTGGCTTCCTTTGCCCGCGCAGATCCGTGCCTAAGCGGAGGCTCCTGCTCGGACAGCGTCAACTCCTTCCACTGCAGCTGCCTGCCGGGCTTCACCGGGCCCCGCTGCGCTCTGGAGATCAACGAATGTCAGCGTTTGCCTTGCAAGAACGGCGGCACCTGCACGGACTACGTCAACTCCTACACGTGCACCTGCAGGCCCGGCTTCACCGGCATCCACTGCGAAACCAACATACCAGATTGCACGGAAAGGTGGGCGGGATCAAGAGACGATGAGAATGAGATCCAGCTAGGGCTGCTCGATTGTGGGGGGGGGGGGGGGGGGGGGGGAATATTCATCGCGATTATTTTGGTTGTAATTGAAATCATGATTATTCAAACGATCATTGAATTTTTTTTTTTTTTTTTTTTTGGTACAAAACAAGAAAATGCTTCAACGTGAAAAATATAAAGACAAGTACATTTCTTTGAAAACTCATTTTTAGTTAGTTAATTAGTTATAAAATAAAGTGCAAATGTATGACGTCCTTGTGTAAAGAAACACAGTGTGCTGGATATATATGCATATTGATAATCATTTTTTTACGATTATGCCAATTTTGTAATCGTGGGGTGTAATGATCGCAATTGTAATTGAATTTCGATGAATTGCACAGCCCTAGATCCAGCCACATGTTGCAAAAAGTCTAGCTTCAGAAAGATACACGGAATAGAGTTAAGGGAAGAGCTCCATCATGGCTGAATCATTCGACGCCTTTATTCCGGTTATCGACTTGGCTCAGCCTACAAATAATTGGCAATTCGTTTATTTTTGAAAATATTCAAACCCCGAATGCAAAGCGCCTTCATCTATGACTAACTTATTGCCTTGTTTGCAGCTCGTGCTTCAACGGAGGGACGTGCACAGATAAGATCAACGGCTACTCCTGTACGTGCCGCTCAGGCTTCACCGGCTCGCACTGCCAGTACGAGGTCAACGAGTGTGACTCGCAGCCTTGCCTCAACGGGGGTCTCTGTCAAGATGCCCTGGAGTCCTTCCGCTGCACTTGCCCCAAAGGCTACGCCGGCACGCGCTGTCAGGTACACCTCAAAAGACTATCTCACTCCAAGCCCAAATTCTTGAGTGCCCGCGTGCTAATTGCTGCGTCTCTCCTGCGCGCCTAGACGCCAGTTGACTGGTGCAGGCGCTCCTCCCCCTGCCAGAACGGAGGACGCTGTCGTCAAAAAGACTCGGCCTTTGTCTGTGAGTGCGCTCACGGCTGGTCTGGACGTTACTGCGACATCCCCAGGGTCTCCTGTGAGACGGCAGCACGGCAAAGAGGTGTCGTTTTGAATTTTGAGACTCCGCCTCCTTTTTGCCGCGCAGCGGAGTCGCTCACGTTCTGTTCCCTTTGTCACCAGGACTCCAGACGGACGAACTGTGCCACCACGGCGGCCACTGCGTCAACACGGGCAACACGCACTACTGCAAGTGTCCCGGAGACTACACGGGCAGCTACTGCGAGAGCCAAGTGGACCACTGCGAGGACAAACCCTGCCGCAATGGCGCCACCTGCAGGGGATACATTGGAGGATACCAGTGTGATGTGAGTGAAAATATTCCCCCCCCCCCCCAAAAATTTTCATTTTTCTGTTATTTTTATCCATTTAATAATTGGCAAATTGATTTATTGTAGATATTAAAATAAAACTATATTTGTTTTAAAATATAGCATATGCATTTAACATCATTTATTTAGTGACTCAGTCACAACAGTGGGTCACTTGGATGATTTGTTTGGCACTTTTTTTTTCTTTTTTTTTTGAACACCAAATGCGCATTCTGACACAAGCCACTCCTTTTTTTAATCCGTTGCTGGATGTTGAGGTACTAGCCAGGAATCGACCCGTGCTGTCTCCATGAAAGGTGGTTGCAAGTACCACTCCAGGAACAGTGCTAAAGTAAAAGAGATAATTAGAGTCGATTATTGAAATGAATAAAACGAATGCGCTGTATATATTTTACATTCAATATTATCTTTACCACACCTATGAATAACTATGTGCCCAACACAAAGGTTTAAAGCTACGTATCGGGAATAATCCTGTTTCTCTTTCACCTGTCCATTTCCAGTGTATGCCGGGCTTCACTGGTCAGAACTGCGAGCTTGAGATCAATGAGTGTCAGTCTCATCCTTGCCAGAATGGCGGCACGTGCATCGACCTTGTCGGACATTACATCTGCTCCTGTCCTCCTGGCACTCTGGGTAGGCCCCGAAATTCCCTGCGTTAACACGGACAAATTTACCCTTCAGATCGCCACGAGGACCCTGTGAACGTTTTAGTAATTCTAACTCGAACTCTACACAATGGTCTCCCTTCAAAGGTGTCCTCTGCGAGATCAACGAAGACGACTGCGCCCCGCCTATGAGGCCTCGCGGCGCTCCCCCCAAGTGCCTCAACAACGGCACCTGCGTGGACCGGGTGGGCGGGTACCGCTGCAACTGTCCGCCCGGGTTTACCGGCGAGCGGTGCGAGGGAGACATCAACGAGTGTCTCTCCAGTCCTTGCAGTCCCTCCAACAGCCTGGACTGCATCCAGATGCCCAACGACTACCAGTGTGTCTGCAAGGCTGGTTTCACAGGTTAGATAAGCGTCAGTCTGAACTAAGAAATATTATTTAAAAAAAATAAAAAATAAAAAAGTCATACATGCAGCATCATTTGAATCTTAACTTAAAAAGTGTAATCAACTAGTCTATCAATATTGATTGTAATGGAGAGTAATTGGGTAAAAATTAGATTTGTTTACTGACATTTTTTTTTTTCAGTTTCTGACTTATGATTCATTAAACAAAGCAGATCATTGCTGTTCGCGCAATGTTCGCGCAATGCAAAAAGTTCCTTTTGTTTGTTTTTTAGTCCACTTTAAGAGGACCACGTAGAGCTTCTTTCATTCACATTTGAATGTTAATGCCTTGGTCTGTGCTCATGATTGATCTTTGTGTGTGTGTTTTTGTTGTTGTTGTCATATGTTTTAGGTCGAAGGTGCCAGAATCGTTTCAGTGCATGTGAATCTCAGCCTTGTCAAAACGGAGGAGCGTGCTCTGCATCCAGTTCTGTTGTTGGCTACACGTGCACGTGCCAGCTTGTGAGTGACGCCGTGAGCATGAGTGTGTGCATGACACGTGTGGATTCAGTGATGATCGATATTGCCACAGTTTGGGACGCTTTTGAAATTATTTTAGTAATTGCCGTGTATATAAAAAGAGTGATCGCGCACTATTCGCAAGCATTTGGGATCGAGCCCTGCCCCAAATCGTGAATGCCGATTAGATGACAGCAAAGACCCTTATACAGAGGGGATAATAGAGCATCCATCCTTAGTTTCAAATATATATTCTGTTATTGTATGTGAGTGACTTCAACTACCAGCGACAATTTTTTTGTTTGTTTGTGTGTTTTAACTCACTTCACTAATCAAGACGATTGCGATTGTCAACCGCAGGGTTACACGGGCCCCAATTGCGGGCGAAGCATGTCCTGCCGCGAGCTGTCCTGCTACAACGGCGGAAGCTGCGCCCTGACCACACGGGGCGCGCGCTGCACCTGCCTGCCCGGCTACGGCGGGCCGCAGTGCGCCCACCGCAGCAACGAAGGTTGCTCCTCGCAGCCGTGTCGTAACGGCGGCCTGTGCACCGAGGAGACGGCCTTCCCGTTCTTCCACTGCCAGTGTCCCAGCGGCTGGACGGGCAAACGCTGCGAGCAGACCGGCCGGGTCAACGAGAGCCCGGCCCCGTCGTGCCCGCTGGCCGACTGCCACGGCAAAGCCAACGACGGCGTGTGCGACAAGGAGTGCAGCACGTTGGCTTGCCGCTGGGACGGAGGCGACTGCTCCCTGGCGGTCAACCCCTGGGCCCGGTGCGCGGACCCCCGCTGCTGGCGGGTCTTCAACAACAGCCAATGTGACGAGTCGTGCAACAACGCGGACTGCTTGTATGATAACTTTGACTGCAAAACCAAGGAGAAAGTCTGCAAGTGAGTTTTTGTCTCATGCTTCTCCTCTGCCAGCATAGCGGCTGATGTGCTCTTATGTTGGTTTGCTTCCATTCTAACTAGAAAATTAACTTGAAATCAATGTTGACCCAATCCACATTGATTAGCTTTTGATCATGATCCAGATCAAAATATTCAACATGTGAACAGATGTGACCAGATATGGTGTGGGCAATTTCATCAATTTATGAAAAATGCTACTATATGGATTTAGGCAACATACTCCAAAACAAAAATGACTTTACTTGATTCTGAGCTGCCGTCAAATGATGAGAACAGATGTGAACACATTTCGATTAAATTAGGGGATAGATTTTGATTGCATGTATAGTTAGATTCGTAAACATGTGGACAAATCTCTTTACATGTTGGCTGAAATTTGCTTTGTATCTTTAGTATGACATGGAGATAAATCAAGTTTTAATCCGGATCTGTGTCATTTTCCATTTAAAATTCAGGAAGAGATTTCAGTCATTCGTCAACTTTTGACCGGATCAGAATTTCTGGAACCAGATCAAAAGTGAACGGGTGTGAATTGATTCTGGACAATTTGTAAACAGGATCCAATTAAATATGTTTGTAGCTTTGGTACAATCAGAGAACACATTTACAAAATTTGAGTGTGATTTGGATCTACAATTTGACACTGGAGTATCCAATAATAAAAAAAAAACATACAGTATGTGTCTTCAGGACAGCCTGATTAACTGGTGATCATGATTGACATCTGGAATCCAGATTTACAGATCTGGATCAGAACATGTCTTGTCAGGGAGGTTGACGTCACTCTTCCTTTTGTTTGTTTCCTTCAGCCCCATCTACGAGACCTACTGCATCGACCACTACGCCGACGGACTTTGCGACCAAGGCTGCAATACGGAAGAGTGCGGCTGGGATGGCCTGGACTGCGCTCAAAAGGTTCCCGAAGACATCGTGGACGGCGCCTTGGTCCTGGTGGTGCTGCTTCCTCCGGAGGAGCTTCTGCGCACCAGCACGGCTTTCCTGCTCAAACTGAGCGCCATCCTTCACACCACGCTGCGCTTCCGGCTGGACCACAACGGCGAGGCTATGATCCGGCCCTACACCCGGCGGGAGGCCCGCCTCAAGCGCGAGCTGCAACCTCAGCAGGAGATTATTGGGTAATCAGATGGAGAATTGTTGATAAATGTTTGAGAGTAATGGTTCCCAAACGTTTTACTCCGTAGCACTAGGAGGAGCCCGATACTGCTACTTTTAAAAGAACTGTTTTAAAGATTACAGACCACTAACATCGGCCTCTTGTTTGACCAGCTCCATAGTGTACCTGGAAATAGACAACCGCTTGTGCACCGACGACTGCTTCCCATCGGCCGAGAGCGCTGCCGACTACCTCGGAGCCTTGTCGGCTGTCGAAATGCTCCGCTTCCCGTATCCGCTCAAAGAAGTCCGCGGTGGGTACAGGCGAACATGAGTAGTAGCACAGCGGAACCCGGCAGGAGCACATCTGCAATCACTCCCTTGCCTTTGCCTGCGCAGGAGAAAAGATTGTGGACGAGGCGGACCCCATTCCTCAATGGGGCAAGCTGATGCTGGTCAGCATAGCCTCGCTTTTCCTGCTGGTCATCATGGTGTTAGGCATGCTGATTTCCCGCAGAAAGCGTGAGCACAGCACGCTGTGGTTCCCCGAGGGCTTCTTCCTCAAGAAGGAGACCAGCAGCAACAAGAACCGCAGGGAGCCGGTGGGACAGGATGCTCTCGGAATGAAGTAAGAGCTACGGACACGGGGAATATTTGTGAATATTTCGTGTGGGTCGTCGGTTTACGGCGGTATTGGCAAATGACGTGTTGAGGCTCAAGTAAAGTTCGGACTATCCGTTAAGTTGAGCTTTTTTAGGGCAAGTGTCGGTGTTTGAAACGTCACTGTAATTTTGACCCGCTGACATCGCGGAAATTTGGCCGGTGCGAGCAATTTGTGGCTGAAAAGTTGCCAGCTAATCAGAGAAGGGTGTTCCCCGGGTATAAGAAGAAAAATGAAAGGATTGAGGAGAATGCTGAGAAATAAGAAAGTCATATCTTTTTACCTGTTTTACTCTCAAAGGCGATTTTTGACCAAATTTTCTATAGTCAATATCAATAAAAAAAACAAAAAAAAAACAGGTAGGCCTTTTTTCTTTTTTTTTAACACAAAAACCCAATTGCTCCAGAGCCCATCATCCAATTTTCTAAATTCTTGGTGTCATGACAAACTAACAAATAAGGACAAACGCTTTAGAAAACGAAAAAGATGGAAGGTTCTTTTAGGTTTCATTTTTATATTTCTCTCTATCATAAACAGACATATGCCGAAAGCAGTTGAGGAGTCTCTGCTTGGAGATCACAGCGACCAGTGGATAGACGCCGAATGCCCAGAACCCAAAAGACTGAAGGTCAAATGAATCCACACATACACAAAAGTCCAACAGTTAATTTGTCACACTGACGCCTCTGCTGTGTGTTTTTAGATGGAGGAGCCAAGCTTGATGTCGGACGGCGAGGACGCCGTTGATAGCCGGCAGTGGACACAACATCACCTGGCAGCGGCGGACATCCGCGTGCCGCCCACCATGGCGCTCACGCCGCCGCAAGGGGAGTTTGAAAGCGACTGCATGGACGTAAACGTCCGAGGTCCAGGTCGGTAATGAGAGCAAAGCAATTTGGGATAATATATTTATTTAAACACACATACTGTATACAGTTTAGCTAGCTAGCTAGCTAACTAGCTATATAATCAAAACCACAATATATATGTATATATCTATATTAAGTAAGTACTGTTTTACCAGATGGTTTTACTCCGCTGATGCTGGCGTCGTTCTGCGGAGGCGGCCTGGAGCCCGAGATCGCCGAGGAGGAGGAGAGCGAGGAGTGCTCGGCCAACATCATCTCCGACCTCATCTACCAGGGCGCGTCGCTCGCCGCCCAAACGGATCGCACGGGCGAGACGGCGCTCCACCTGGCTGCTCGCTACGCCCGCGCCGATGCCGCAAAGAGACTGCTGGACGCCGGGGCGGACGCCAACGCTCAGGACAACACCGGGCGCTCCCCCCTGCACGCTGCCGTGGCTGCGGACGCGCAAGGAGTGTTCCAGGTACGCATGAGAACAAGCGGAAAAATCTGGAAAAAGGGATATTAAACGTGCGACAAAAGATGTAAACCCGTCTTTCTCTTCCCGTAGATCCTGATCCGAAACAGGGCCACAGATCTTGACTCGCGCATGTACGACGGCTCCACGGCACTCATCCTGGCCGCCCGTCTGGCAGTGGAGGGAATGGTGGAGGAACTCATCACTTGCCACGCAGATGTCAATGCAGTTGATGAACTTGGTAAGCAGCTGCTTTGCTTATCTTCGTGTTATCCATTTTGAAGCCCGTCATTTTTGATATGGCTTGCAAAAGCTTCAGAACAACTTGGTTTAGTGTCGACATCATTTGTTATGTTAATACTTTCCCTAACATAAATTACAAGTATAGCATGTGAGTGCTTTACATTATTTTGTCCTTGTGTATTTAACTTGATATCAGAGGGAAAATCTTTTTGGCGGGTGTAGTTTGAATGTCAATATGTTTTTCCTCTTGTTGTAATGTGTTTATGTGTAAATCAGCCCCAAAAAAATCTGCCAATTTTTTGGCTGATTTAAAAAGCTAATATGGACCCAATTTTCGGCCAGCTGATTAATGAGTCGGGCCCTAGTATTTACCGACGTGAAGTAGCTAATGTTGACCGGAGTTTGTTTTCCTCCAGGTAAATCTGCCTTGCACTGGGCTGCTGCTGTTAACAACATGGATGCGACTATTGCCTTGCTGAAGAATGGCGCAAACAAAGACATGCAAGATCTTAAGGTATGGCCTCCGCTAAACGCATTTAGCAGGTCCCTGAAAAGTTATTGAAAAATAACATTTAGCTTAAACGTTTGTAAAAGTCATGGAAATATTGCTTGGTTATTCATTAAAGTTTGAATCGACACGGAATCGCAACTTGATTTCGACTCGGATTTTGGGACACCGATGACAGTGTTTGCGATTTGGAGAGTTTTTTTTTTTTTTTTCTATCTTCAGTGGTCTGACTGAAAAGTGTACATTTTTTAGTCTTGGAAATAAACTGAAAGGTTATGTCAAAGTCATTGAAAAGTGATGGAAAACTAGCGCTAAAAAAGGCGTCCGAATCCTTAACCCCGTGTGTGTGTGTTGTTCAGGAGGAGACTCCTCTCTTCCTAGCGGCTCGCGAAGGAAGCTGCGAGGCCGTCAAAGTTCTTCTGGCTCATTTTGCCAACCGCGAGATTACGGACCACATGGACCGGCTGCCCCGAGACATCGCACAGGAGCGCATGCACCACGACATCGTGCAGCTCCTGGACGAGTACAACACTGTGAGGAGCCCCCAGGGCCACGGCGGGCCCGGGCTCCACCTCTCCAGTGGGCACACCCTGTCGCCCCTCATGTGCCCGCCCAGCGCCTTCCTACCCAGCCTGAAGACCACCCCGCAGAGCAAGAAGAACCGCCGGCCGGGGGCTAAGGGTTCCGGCCTGGGAGGTCAGCACGGCGGCGGCCTGAAGGACTCGGTCAAGGCCCGCAACAAGAAGCTGACCTTGGACATGCAGAGCGCCCTGCTGGAGAGCTCGGTCACCCTCTCACCGGTGGACTCGCTGGACTCGCCTCACGGGGGCGCTAGCAACGCCGGCTACATCACCAACCCCACGTCCCCGGTGGCCATGCCGTCCCCGGGTCTCTTCCACTCGTCAATGTCAGTCCCAAGCACGCCCATGGTGCACGCCGGCATGCTGGACGGCGGCGGTCCCTTCGCCGTGTCTCTGGCGCAGCTCAACGACCTGGGCAACGGCAGCATGGCCCTGCAGGGCCGCGTCTCCATGGCGTCCGACGTGGGCCATGGCTACGTGTTGAGCCCGTCAAGCCAGATGGGGCTCAACATGGGCCTGGTGAGCCCAGTCAGTGTGCCCTTCGACTGGCACAGCCGGGCGCCCGGCTCCCAGTGCGGCCAGCAGGTGGTGAACCTGGTGCAGAGCATGCCGCCGCCGCAGCAGAGCATGCAGCCACCGCTGCAGCAGAGCATGCTGCTGCACCAGCAGCAGCTGTACCGCGGCGCCATGTTGCAACCCACACCCGTCACCTCCACGCCCAGCGTGAGCCCCGTGAAGCTGCCCACCATCAGCGAGCAGCAGATTATGAGCCACTCCATAAGCGGCCAGCAGAATATGACCCGCATGGCGTCGTCCACGCCCCCAACGCCGCAGACCTCGCAAGCCCCGCCGCCTTTCTTCCAGCAGCCCCCTCCGCAGGCGCCGCCGGGGGTCGCCGTCGCACCGCCGGCCGTCGCCCCGGCCCCCCAGCCGGGCTCCACGGAGGATTACCCCACCCCGCCCTCGCAACACAGCTACACATCGGCGCTCGACGCCACGCCCAAGCATTACCTGCACCTGCCCACTGAGCACCCCTACCTGACCCCCTCCCCCGAGTCACCCGAGCCCTGGTCCAGCCCCTCGCCTCAGTGCGTGTCCGACTGGTCAGACTCCACCCCCAGCCCCGCTGTTGCCGTCGCCGGCTCTGCCCAAACCCAAATTTCAAAAATACCCGAGCCCAACAAAAAGATGCAGGTGTTTGCTTAAAGATGCAGTTTATGCGTCAGCCTGTTTCCAAGATTTTTTATTGGATTTGGATTGACTTGTTGTTTATGCCGAGGACCGCCCGCCTGCGTGTAATGTTTGCGGACGGCTTGTGAGACACAGTAAAGGGAAACGTGTGTTGTCTGTAAAACCAACAGGCAATTTAATGAAGTAATTCTGTCACAGATGGACTTTTATTATTAAAAAAAAAAAAAAAGTATATGAAGAAAACCAAGTCTTTTATTTCAAAAGGCTTAGTGATCCTCTCTCGAAAACTAACAAACATTTAAAAGTAGATAAAATCTGAAGGGAATTCATTTATTTTTATTTATTGTTTGTATTTTTTGTAGGTATTTTCACACTCCTTTTTTGTCTTAGTTTCATACAAACAAAAAAAGTGCCACTCCTTTCATTTGATTTCTATGTTGCCTAATTTAATTTATCCTTCAGGCCTGCTCATCACCTCTCCTGGTATTTATTCAGGCCCGTTCAAATGTTGCGTGGAGACTCGCTTCATTTCCCATTGGATTCAGTTGTGCTTTTTCTTTTGATTATTAAGAATGTAGATGAGTGTGTCCGAAGCACTTCAAGTGGTGACTGGCCAAATGAACCACACAATGGATATTTATATGACAGGAGTGGAATTGAAAGCACCTCTATTTTTTAATGATGGCGTTTAAAAAAAACAACAAAAAAAACATATTCCACCTCTGATTTATTTTTTTAGTTTTTTGGTCATTTTTTGTTTAATACATGCATTCCTGTTTTAGTTCACCTCAGATCTACTAAGCTATACTCACCAGCTGCTATTTTTTTCTCCATCATTCCTCCTGCAAATTTCAATATTTGTCTTTCTGTTGGTGTGCCGTTGCGTCTTTTGGGATTGGGTGGACGTGTATTCTAAAAGGAGTGTTAGAAGAGACTGAAGGGAGGAACGCTACCGTGTAGTGCTGCACCTTTTTGCTTTTGACACCTTCCGACGATGGATGACACGCTCGCAAAGCCAAGCGCTTTATTCCCCATCGGCCTTGATATGATTTCAACTTTTTTTTTTTTTTTTTTTTAAAGTTCATTTTATAGTTTATCCTACCACATTGTGAACACGAGTGGTGCACCACTCACTTAGCAACTACTACTACTACTTCTACTACTATTAGTCCTTTATTGTTGTGTCCTGTTCACTTTTGTTGACAAGTTCCACTCCGACTCGATTTGTTAACTTGTTGTTTTTGTTTGATTCATTTTTGGGGTTTTATAAATATATATATTGTGTAACTTGCCTGCCAGTTTTCCCTACCAGGTCGCACTGAGTGTTTGTACATTTCAACTTTTCGACGTTTTCTGTGTGTACATATGTTTGTTACCGGGTAGATCTTTTGCTTGAAAAGTCTTATGTTTCTAAAATGATTGTTATGTACTAAAAAAGGACAAAAATAAAATGTACTTCATTTAGCAGAATTGGGAGTGTGTGACTCTTATTTCTGAAGGTCTTGTTTCATTTTTTGCTTCTCCTTAGTCCTCATGATATTCCCATCAAGGTTGGCAGGGATGATCGGGGTGCCACAGGAAAGTATCCAATTTCATTTAATTTATCTAAAGATGAGTCTTTATTAATTATGAGTACATCTTTGTTCATCTATCTATCTATTCCAGCAACTGATAGTGACATGGACAACAATATAATTTTCTTCAATTTGATGGCAGAAGGTACAATAAACCTTATAAAACTTCAAATCTTCCTGTGTATATGTGCATGTACGCTTTGTGTTCAATTGTTTTCCATTGAAAAGGCCCACAGCATTTTGCATTGAGTACATTGAGACAAGATTTTTATTTCCGTAGTCATACTTTTTGTTTGGTGGTGTGCCATGAGATTTTTGTACTGTACAAAATGTGCCTTACTGGTTTAGAGTTGCTGTGTTACTATACTAACACATTACCAAGTGGGCTCCTTCAGATGTTTTATTGAAGTGAATTTGGCTTAGATTTATACAATAAGAATAACAACAATGGGCATTTACAGTGACAATGTCACACACAAAAACATGTGAATGGCAATATAGTCAGTGTGTGACCACGTTACAGCTGTAATCATCGTTTCTGTTAAGACAGCACAATCACTTCTGGGCACTTCATTATGTACACCTGCAATGTATCCAATTTGACAATTCATATGACAATGTGATTTTTTTTTTTTTTTTTTTTTTTTTTTTTTTGTAGTTGTAGTTGTACTGAGAGTTGTTAGTTGTTTCAGCGTTGTCAACAGCACCTGTGGTTCACATTGCGGCGTCCCTAATGAAATGGATAGTAGTGACAGGACACCCGTACATTTCAAACTTAAAAAGAAAAAGAATTGTCACCCTCTAGTGGATATTTGAGGCTCTACACACCATTCAACGCATCCATTGATGCCCACTCGCCTGATGTCTATTGAATACAGTGGTGCCTTGAGATACGGCCGATTTTTTTGCTTTGACTTGCAAGCAGTGAATTTAACGCACTTCACAACAAGCAGCATTTTTGATACATTCTTCCATTCTTAATGGCAAATCCACTCATTTCGATGGGGAAAGATGTTTTGGGATACAAATTTTTAGTCACTGAATGAATTGATTTGTATCACAAGGCACCACTTGTACTTTACTGTTACTGCTGTACTACAGAAGTGAGTTGTTGGCATCTGTGCACGTCTGCTTGTTTATTGTCTCTAGTTGGGAAAACAGTGAAAACATCACACACGCTCATACACACGCACACATTTTGGGGGACCACGCATGGTGAGTGAGATGATACTGCTGTGCTAGCTGCCCAACTAGGCTTACATACACACACGCCTGTATTCTAGCAATGACGTCATTTACATTCACGTGTTTACAGCGCACTCTTTGAAAATAGAGCCTAGAATTGCCATCTGTACATTTGCATACATTATCAGTATCTTGTCACTGTACAATCAAACCAACAAATGTACACTTTGGAGGCTTATTACAGCTAAAAGGACCAAGTAATAGAGCTTTCTCCATCCTGAGCAAGCAGTACATTTGTGTGACATTCCAAAAGTTGCTTTACACACCTCACTGTTGTGCATCTGCAGATTTAACTCATATCAGTGGCATAAAGAAGCTTGTTGTCGTGTTCATGCTAGGCTATACTTTGTTTCACATACACAGTTAGCCGCTAGCGAAGCGTGAGTCGGCTTTCAGCTATTGATCTAGGGCATGATGCACAAATCTATTAGCAAATGTGTATGAATTGGAAGTAAAACATGAGCATTTTACACCATCATGGTCCTCTGTACATGTACTTTGTGCTTTAGGACGCTTTCACACCAGCAGTTTCTAGTAGTGTGTTCTTATTTTCAGTTCCTATCCATAATGCAGTGCACTAAGGGGCATGTCTAGCTGTTTTATAACTGATGTATATTCACTTGCTGCATGACTCTGAAACTATGCCGATGGGTATTGTTATTTTACTACCGTAAGTTCAACGATACAAAATGTGGAAAGGGACCAATTCTTCTAACTGAGTGATAACTCGAACTACTGGTGTGAAAGCACCCAATAACAATGTGTGTATGTTTATACGTAAGTGTCTCCAACCGATCATTGTTTTTTTTCTTAAAAGCCAGACAAAGCATAACAAGCAAGACGGATCCAAGTAGAACTCGTACGGTGGACACCTCGTTATCAATCATTATCATGAAAGTCTGAAGCCCTGCACTAAATAACAGGTATAGTAGATAGGGTACTGCAATCAGCAAAGCTGTGATCTACTACTAATACAGTATGGCCTTCCCGAACTGCGTATACATGTGTCATTCGTATAGGTAATGCACTGCCTTACTGTAGCTAGGCTTTGAATACACAATACACAAACCAATGCACCTCTTGCAATCATTATGTTCATGCTATTCTGACGTGTGTCACTCAGGTTGGCTTATTCAACAAAACAAGCTGTTTTTTGGTTGTCTTTTTTTTTGCATGGACACATTGCAAGCTGGGATGTCACCAGGTTGTCGGCTAAAGGTGCAGGTTTCACACAGTCCATACGGTTGGATATCGGTAGCCTCAAGTGGGCTCAGAAAATAGTAAGTCTGATTCCTTTTTCTTGGATCCAAAAGCCTTCTGGGGAAGATTTTGTGGTTGGAGGGGAGGCGGGGGGGCAAACTTGCTCAGGTGAGGCACTTCAGTATTTCACCCTGCAGGACAGTGTGAGACTCGCATTCGAGGGGCTTGAACTTCACAAAATACCAACTTTGTACAGCACCAGGCATTGCATCCCAAACAAACTGGGGTTAAAAAAATAGATGACTAAAGAAGAGATGAAAGAATTGGAAAACTTAAGCCTGGTGACTCTGGTGGT
Organism: Filicampus tigris; assembly: GCF_054856515.1. Classification (NCBI taxonomy): domain Eukaryota; kingdom Metazoa; phylum Chordata; class Actinopteri; order Syngnathiformes; family Syngnathidae; genus Filicampus; species Filicampus tigris. The sequence continues at coordinate 6,978,753 of NC_141232.1, forward strand.
AGTTTGGCTTTGTCCTCAGTGGTTATTGCTTGTGGGTTTAACTTAATGTGGTACTTTTTTTCTCCAAGAGGCCTGGATGGTAGCTAGTCGCAATGGGCAATTGACCATATGTTGAATGATATGATGTATCATATCATATTTGAGACCCTCTCGGACTCAGGCCTTTGTCCTGTTGGACCTTGACGTCTTTTCCTCTCTCAGTGACACAGTTATTACAAATATTGATTGCAGCCAGATCAGCATTGCAAGATAATCTGTTGTCAATCTGTCGGAGGTAATTTGTCAATATTCATAAAGCAAAACAGGGGACACCAGGACTTTAAAGACTGGCCGTGTATATCTGAAATGCCAAATACTCTGCTTCTGGGTCTCCATTACTCTCCAGACATCTGTTGACTTCATGAGTACACTCACTACAAGAGTGGATCTCACTGATAAGGTAAATCAGCTTGTCCATCCACAGATTCAGGGATGGGGGTAGTATCCAAAAAGTAATTGAATGCCTTGCTTTTGGTCTTTCACCAGGATAGCAGAGACGATTCCCAAGACAGCAACAACAAGGACAATCCATTGAACATACTTCAGTCATGGACCTCACAGCATGACCCAACAACAACCAAGCAATACAGGTAATGACCAGTGAGGGACTGGAAATTTATGTAATGATGATGTAATCCCCTAAAAAGAAAAAAAAAAATCTGATCTCAAATCTATTTATCAAGGCTATTCTGTTGTTAGGTTGCAGGGCTCGCAAATGGCTATTGGAAAAACCCAACAACAACAACAAGTACTGTGAATTAAATGTTTGATTGAATGACAATACCTAAAAATGTGTGGTTTGAATTGGACTCAATTTATTATATCAATTTTGGGGATTTGGGAAAATGTAGCCCACAATCCCTAGGCCACTGCTGAGATCTTGGCCATCCCTACTACAGTAGTTAGCATGTATTAACTAGCATTGTTATGTTGATGCCTTTGACTTCTGCAGGCTCTTGACCCGTTAATGAACTGTAATCGTAGCTAAACCCACAAGTGATACCCTCAGAGGACGACCAATATAATCAAAAGAATCAACGCAAAGATATGTAACGTATGTAAGTCTTTCACAAAGTCACTGTCCCAGTGGTCCCACGTGTGGTTTATTATCTTAGCCGCTCCTGAACTCCTCGTCAATTTCGGGCAGGATCTTCTTTTCCCGTCTCAGGGTCTCCGTGAGGGGTCGGGCGCTGCTGGGCGACTCCAGGTGTTTGGGCTCGTTCGTGCGGTAGGTGCCCTTCTGCTGGTACGCGTACACGTAAATGCTATACAAGCCCGCCAGCAGAAGAAGCAGCGCCAGGATGACAATGACTATGGGGTAGAAATAGCAGTTATAGAGAGAGATAAGCACCACTCAAGAGACAGATGCTCTCATGATGGGGAACTGTGCATATATTTTTTTTTTGCCCTATCAGCAAATTTCAATCAGCCAAATTTTGTTTTCACCGTGAATTTAATGGTATTACTGTCATATGCTCTGTATTTGGCCTCCTTTAATCTAATATTGAATACCCTGCACGATAATGTGATTAGTGTTCATTTGATGTCCTTTCTGTTTGTCTCCGCTTTGTCCTTTCTACTGAATTTGTCATCCCAAGTGACTGTATTCACGACGCCATCTGGCTCTTTATGTTTAATTTAAATGAATATTGTTTAATCGGGAAGTTCGTTGTAGGGTTGCTTTTTCCATCTTACTACTGTGCAGTAATTATTGGCTAATTGATCGGTTATTAGCAATGATTGGAATGCAATTGATTGACAGTTGCTGGCACTTTAACAGTAAAAACAATATATATAATGGAATAAATAAATAGATATTTTAAAAACTTCAAATGACAAAGTCCACATTTAAAAAGTAATGGTATTTCTTGTTCATTCCAATGTGGCAATTTTAATAGGCACACACAGTATATACACAGTATATGGAAACTTTCTTTTTTGAAAAGTAGGAATAATCAATTACTAAGCACTTTTTTCTTACCCATCTTACTTTAATCAATGACTTTTTCCTGGCAGAATGTGTAAACAAATGTCCCCATTTTGTCCATCGCTAATTCCACAATCATATACATCTACAAAAAGATGTACCGTGTCACATCGCAAATTATATTGCAGGTTTGGGATGTCCTTTGTTTGGATGCATGCTCTAATCTTTGACAATAACGTCTGGCATTAGCATAATACCACTCAATCTGACCGGTGGTGACGTATTAATCTGCAGTGTCTATCAATGACTAGCAGTAAGATGATGAGCCGTAAACTATGCCCAGAGCAGACTAAACTGAGCTGATCCGGTAAAGGTCTCAGACATGGATCGAGTGGAATTGAGTACAGTCTGTACTCTGTCCTCACAGCTGTAATACAATGACGGAGGGCACTCGGCTTCTATAGTGAAATAAAATGACACCGAGATTCAATCATGAGAAATATATAGGAATCTTGCATTGGAGATTGACCATACAATATGACATTTTGAAGATCCATTGTAATTTTGTTGAACATGGAAAACTGTTACTTAACCTACATTTTTGGCCAATCACTGTTTCTTCAGTCTTTCATCCCTTTGACATAAATGTCAAAATTGTCATAAATTGAAGGCGATATCATTTTGGACCCATTATGAACTTTTATTTAATGGATTTTTAAGATCAAATAACGAAATTCAATACCTAAAACAGTGAGGGACTCACCTATTATCCAGAATAGGCCAAGGTCATCATGGATGTAAATATAATCTGAAAGGCAGATATGCACAATAAGAACTGAAATAGTGTGTTTACATTTTACGTCTGTATTTGGAGGCGAAGTGACATACCTATGGTGGTAAACCATGGATCCACCTCCCATGGTACATAACCCAGAACAGGAGGGAAGGCGCCACAGTTGGACTCAGAGACATATCCTTGCGTCGTCACCGGAGGGTCCGTTTCATTCGGCCGGAAAAGAGCCTTTAGAGGGGCATAGACGTTGTATCTCACGCCAGAGATGCAGCCAATGAAGCCTGGAGCATTGTGCCTCTGGATTTCATAGTCGATGTCGCCGACCTCTGAGAGACACATGGCATGGTGAAAATTCAGTCCTTTAAAATAAGGACAGATACGTTCTCGGCATGGAAACGAGAATGTACCTATAACTCTGCCCAAGAAAATGGACCTTGGAGAGTCAAATCTTGCGTCCTCCACTAAAGTTATCTTTTCGACAATGGGCTCCATAAAATCCACCTGTAGAGACAGAGAGATCAATTTATACTTTTTATCTGGATTTGAGATTACGCAGCTAACGGGGATTCAAATCGCGCAACTGTAGAGCTGGATTTTGTCCATCATGAAAACTAAGCCCAAACCATGTGAGTCAGTCAAAAAAGAAGCTCTTCACATCAAGATGAGTTGTCGAAGAATAGAGGTATCTTTTCCAACCTTTCAGGGTCTTCAGAATGATATACGCCAAAATAGGTCAAAAGTTGTACTGTTTTGTTAAGGTGTTTGTTTGGTGGGAGGAACCAGAGCACTGACCTGCGTTTTGATGGTCCTGTTGTGTCTGGTGATGTTAATGTAATGTGGGTATCCATCTGCAAGGTTACGGCGAGTCAGCTCATACTTGTGGGTGATGAGTCCCAGTTTATACCTCAGATCCACGCTACCTGCGTGGAGAAAGTCAATAGATGGCATTGACGTACGCTGTGCGATGAATGGCCTCGTCGCATGCGGTCCCTACCGTCATCCTTGAGTACGACGGCAATATAGTCATGGACAAAGGAGCTGATGTAGAGCAGCACGGCCGGTTTGTAGATGGTACTGAAACTGAATTCTATGTCGTCTGCTGTGTCGTTATAGCCCAGGCTGAAATTGTCGTAATGAGGATCAATCCAGTTGGCCCAAGCTGCTTCGTCGGATATTGGCTTCTTCCGCACATTGTACTTCAGCCAGGAGCCAAGCTCAAAGTGAGCACCAATGTCTTAAACAAGGCCAAAGTAAGAAGCAAATCAGCTTAATGCCTTTCCTGTTTTTAGACAAGTTGTTCCAACAACTCACCTTTATGGCAGTAGAACCCGTCAAATGCAGTGTTGTTGCAGTCACAGGTGTAGGAAGCGTAGCCCTCAATACACTGGCCACTGTTACGGCAAGGTATGGTTGCATTGAGACACTGGCCGGTACAGTTCCTCCTGATACCTTTTTCTTCATCTACTTTCCCTTCCAAATCCAGAGGAACACCATTCAGTCGTAACCCTCTGAGGCAACCCAAGAAGGGTTTTTGGGTGCGGTTCCGTGAACCTAACATAAGATAGTAGTTTTGCAACTTGCTTCTGCGACCTTTAATGGATCGTCATTTTTTTAGTCACCTACCTACAACAAGAGGATTCGTAAAGTTCATGGTGACAAAAGTCTGGCTGGGGAAACGTTTGACAGTCCAAGGCTGGTAGTCGACCTTGATCCGAGCCAATTTCACATTAATCTCAGCCTGGACAAAGTGCCATTCGTTATCATTGAGTGGCACAGGGGAGCGTAGTGTCACATTCTGGATGCCATCTCCCACCATGAAGACGAATACAAGATTATGAGTTGCTGGAAAGAAAGAAGAAAGAGTCACAAAAGTGGCCAGTCAAATGAGAAGAACAGCTCACTGCTGGTTGAACTCACTGTTGAGCTCTATTCGGATAAAGTTTTTGAGGTGATCGTCGGAGTTCTCCAGGAAGACTGAGTCGTATCTATAGGTTTTGAAGTGGAATGAGATGTCAGCGCTGGAGCCCGGCTTGAAAGTGGGGAAGGTTATGTTGGCAGGTTTGGTGAAGGATATAGTATTCCAGATGTTTCCTGCAAACATTGGAATGTTAGTGAGACAAAGCAACTCAAATAGCTTCAAAAAGTGAACCATAAGTCTTGAGCTCACTATCGCCATGGCAGCGAAGGGGTCCTACTGTGAACTGTGCTTCTGAGCCAGTCCTGTTTGTGTCGCCAACCACCACCCTCCTGACAGGAAGATGGTCCCTAAAGTCCAGGTAGCCCTTATCGGAGTACCTGAAGATCAACAGTGACCATGCTGATACATTCACGTAAGTGTTACAGACCCCATAAGTATTGTGTCCTCGTCTCACCATTGTCTGTAGTCTGCATCACAGTTACATTGATACTTGGGGTCAACACAGGTCTGGTTGATGGCACAGCCACACTTTTGGACCTCTCTGAACGTTCCTCCCCAGTAATAGTGACTCTCATTATTGCGACCAATCCAGTAACCAAAAGGTCTTCCACCTGAACCAGAGAGAGTGTCAGCACACTAATCCTTGCTTTTCATTTCCACGGTTTAGTAGACAGACTCACCGGGAGTGTTGAGGAAACGGGACTTGTAGCATGAATAGTCGACCCACTGCTCACAGTACAAGGAGGTGTTGGCAAGGGCGGTGACTTCATCCCAAGATGCGTTCCAGTAGTTGACATTGCCGATGTACGGCTTGTCAATTGAACTCCCTGTTACCTTGGTACCATCCACGCGGTCGTGCAAGATCACAGTCCAAGCTTTGTATGCTGGACACATACCAAGGAAGAGGAAGATCATGGTGAACATAATGATTTGACAAGACTGGAAGGTGACGTAAGTCATTGGTGTTGCTTACACTTCATTTTACAGTACACTTCAAATGGCTTTAGGGGTCCACTTAGATCTGGATCAATGGTGTAGTTTCCTGACCAGTACTTTCCGCTGAGTCTGTAGGCCTCGCATGACTCTTTATACACAGCTGTGAGGGATTAAATAATTCAAGTCATATCATTCGGAGTGGCTTCGTCTTCAGAAATGGGATCAAATTTGAGTGTCCAATACTTACACATGTGACACACTTCCCCTTTGTAACCAGTGTTTTCACATAGACAAATGAAGTCATCCCACGACTGTATACATCTGCCTTCGTGCTCACACGGATTGGGAGTACACCTGTAAAACACAATAGAACGTTTTTTCCATGTACATCAGAGGCGACTTCACATTAGGGGCAACAAGAGTGTGAAAGGTTGCTTCCCACCTGTCAGTGATGCCACATGTTCCCAACAAGAGTTCAGCATATCGCCCCCACTGTCGCTGTAAGATAATGTCGATGTCGAGCTGTTCATTGTCTATAAAAATATGCTGCATGCAACCGTGAAAGCGGTTTAGCTTGGTTTCACACTTCCTGATGGTGTTGTTGGTTTTTGGACAGCCTGGGCAGAAGAACACCAATAGATGAATGACAGATTATAAGATTTAGTTTTTAAGTCAATCTTGGTTAGCAGTTCACCCCCAAAGAAGTAGCGGTCCCCAGTACGTATTGTGAAAGGGTTGGTGATTTTCAGCGGGGAACCCTCCTCCTCATCGATTGTGAGGGTGAGGAGGTTGTCTCTGGCCGCCAAATCAACTGAATGCCAGTAACCGTCATTAAGCCTGTAACCTAGACACAGGAGAAAAGCTTGTCAGATCGGGGATTCTCACCACTAAATTTGATCGCGATAAACCCACCTGCGGCAAATTGCAGTTTCTTCTTGCCGGGCTGAAAGATAGTGACGTTGATCTGTCCCTCGCTAAGACCTAGCTCCAGGGCGCCAAGGTCGTCGGCAAAGCGCGTGAACATGAGCAGCCCTGTGTAGTCCCACGAGCGGAACTTGAACTTCACAAACATGCGTGGCCTTCTGAAGAAGCCCGGCACTTGTAGGTAGTTATTAGGTCCGGCAAAGGTCATCGGTTTGAGAAGAATGTCCCGGCAGGCAAAATGCATCTTTTTCTGTGAGGACAAAAATCCCAACTCATTCTACTACTATTCCTCAGTGAATCGAAACTCTAGACATAATACCTTTCTTGGTATGATGATGTCTGCTTCTTCTTGCTTGGCCTTATAAATGATGTTGATGCCATTGAAGAAGGCATTCTCCAGGCAGCCACGAAAATTTGGGGTGGTGGGGAGGTGAGGCATTTTTGGCTCGATTACACCACCAACATACAACTAAAAGACAGACACAAAGAAACAAACCAGTTTGTTCGACATGTTCTTCAGATGCTGGGCTGGCAAGCCAAAGATGCTGGCCTACCTTATTGTCCAGATCCAGGTGGCTAAACTCTCCATTACAGATGGCTGTCACCGTATGGCTGTCAACAGTGAAGTTCACCTGGCGGCCTGACCGCTTAATGGTGACATAGTGCCAGTGTAGGTTGTCGAGAAGGCTGCCAGCTACCAGAGTGGTCCGACCATCTGTTTTGTGTATAACGCTACTTCCTGAAACAAATAAAGAAACGGGAAATTAGCTAAAGACATAGTGTTCCGCAAACATGGCTCTGATCTCAAGTTAGGCTATACCCAGGCTGATGTGTAGGTGGAGTCGACCTCTCTTTAGCTCGAGAGTGAAGAGGTCTCCCTGAACGCCATCACTGTGTAGCAGCACACCATCTTGCTCCAGCGTTTTGAAGTTTATGGCAATGTGGTCGTTTAGCGTGTGGGACCTCTTCCCAGGGTACGTATAGACCACCGAGTCGTCCCCATTGTACTGTAGCACATAGGAATCTGAGGGGATGGGGCACATTTTGACTGAGGCCTTAGGCCAGGGTATCTGTATTCTACACATTAAAGTTACTTTTTGTACAAAATCCTACCAATTTGCCATGATAACAAATCCAATTGTGACTTTGCTGAATTTATCTATTACCATAATGGCATCCAAACAGCTCCAGCCTCACACCAATCTTCCCTCCATTCTCTGTGTTCCACGCCAGAGGAAGCAGGCGTATGTGTTTGGCTGTAAAGGCATAATGGAAGACATTCCTCTTCACCTGATAATAATTCCAGTTCCCAGGCAAAGTCTGTAAACAGACAAGGGGGAGTGTTATTGAGTCACAGCCTTATTAAGACGCCGGTGCGATAAAGTGGCGATGAGATGAGATTTGTCAGTGTTAGAGATAATGTGCTTTCTTTCAGTCTAGGGACAGTTGACAATGACCACAGTAATATACTCCCTGACTTCAGAATTATCTGTAATGTGTATACATTAAATCGGATGTAGGTAGTTTTGTGCACAAGTAATCCTTGGAACTACAGTATATCCGTCTTTGCTAATTTGACTATCACTTAGGATACATTTACACAGTGACCCAGGAAAAACATCTAATCTTGTCCCGACAGTCACCCACCACGGATTTAATGCCCCCCTCCTGTGACACCCACCGAGTTGCCTCCTTTCATTATATATGGCGTCCATGAGTCCGGCCTGTCCCCGTATAGAAGGGTATACTTGGTGACCCAATCATACGAGTTGAAGGTGCCCTGGGTGGCGATGGCCCTTAGGCGGTACTTCCTGCCCAGGTCCACCTGCAGCCACGGCTGCCGATCTCTGGGGGAGGGTGACCAGCCGCTGCTGCCTGCGGGGAATAAGAATACGTGTTTACCAGACAATTGTGATATGAATACTTCCCTGAGATTAGTATCATTGATAACAATACCCTCGAAACTTACCATACAATTTGGCGAAATTGGCAGAGTAGAGAAAGTTATATCTAGAGGAGGCCAGGAAGGAAGAGGCGTAGAGGCCAGACACCAGCGGGTCCACGCATTCTTCTATGGGTAAATAAATTAGGATTGGGGAAAAAAAGGGAGTGTGAGTTTGCGTGACACCCACATTGCTCCTCGAGCTTTATAAATGAGAACAGTAATTGAAGTCACTTTATCGCCGCACTATCAGACCTTTTGTATTTTAATTAGACGTTAGTGAGTGCTCTGGCGAATAAAATTCTAATTTAGCTTCGGAAGTAAAAGGCACAGCATACCTCGGATAACTCAAATGAATGAGCGATTCAACCCATGGGATTTCAATTGCTTGGTGTTGTGTAACCCAAACTATTATGCAAATGCAGAAACAGTACTTATGATCAAGTCCTCTCATTTGGATGCAGCTTTGCACTGCTCCTGTCCTGTCCTGTTCTGTCTTATTTGCAACTTGACACGTGCCTTCCTCACAGGATGTAGCACAGCCTGACTTGCTGCTTCTATCCTGTCCTGGTCCGTCCCGCCCTGCCCCCCATTGTCCTATCACTTCCTGTCCTGTCCTATTTACTACTTGCTGCATCTCTTCCTGACATGGTATTGCACTGCTTAGCCTGTCCTATCCTAGCCTGTCCCGTTCTGTCCTTGCGTGTTCTGTCCCATTTGCTACTCATCTCGACCCTTATTCACACATGGTAGCACTGCCTAGATCATCCCTCATGTCCTGTCCTGACCCGTCCTGTCCTATTTGATACTCACTTCATCTCATAGCTGTAGAAATGTTGGACTCACTGCTCCTGTCCTATTTGATGTCTTCTTTTTTTTCCCCACACTTTCCAAGTGGTAAAATTTGTGAATTACATTTTCAAGAAAATACAAAAATGACCGGGGTCTAAGATAAATGCCTTGCAGCATTCTGTCAAAATCTTTTTCACGTCGTGTCAAGGCGAGTTGCTGTTCCAACTATTAAAAAAAATATCCTTCTTCCTCATCTCGCTTGTGTCACGGCAGTGGATGAATGTCGCACACCTTGAGAAGACAGAACGTAAATATGAAAAGGGAGGACCCTAGCATTGTTCAATGCCTTTGCCCTCAAGGACATCCCCAGGTTGTTGAGTCGCGGCGGGCAAGGTTAATGTGACCTTCCTGCATCCTCTGACGGAGTTCATAATAATACACAACCCAAGCCAGAACCAGAATTATCTACAAGAGGAAACCTGCATTGCATCTAATGGAAGACATATTGATCGACTTTAATTCCTCCTGAAGTACCAAAAGGGAGTGAACTGTTTCCTTTGCCTCACTCTATAAAAGCTCAGCATCCCACTGTAGGGCGTTGTCAAGTTGCAAACCTGAGGTCTGTGTTGTGCCTTCAAGGTGTCCCCCAAGCCACCCTCCCTCTCCCTTGCACCTATTACAAATTCATCAGTAAACGTCTGTGGCATGGAAACAGTGTGACCACATTTAGAGCGCCAGCTCTATTTGTGCTGACTCATCAGTCTTTGGTAGGAGTGTGGGACAGGCCCACTGAGCTGACACATCTCTCCTGCAGCAGCGCTATGCAGAGAGCAGCAGGAGGAGGAGGAGGAGGAGGATGGGCGGGACCTTCTCCCCATGCAGCGTCACCGACCTGTGACGCTCGCTGTCACGATTGGTACTGTTGATAACCTTATAGTCACTACAGTATATGCACTTTATGAAGCTTGTCCAGTACTGTGGGCCCAACGGGCAGCCTTTCTTTATACATACTACATATAGCCCTCTTTGTCATCACAATAGGCAATATGTGAAAGTGAGGGGAGGAGCTTCATTTACACAGGCCGTAGCCCTGTCTAATGGAAAAGTAGTGCTTTGCCACCATATTTTCATCTCCACGGGCAATTAATTAGAAACCTAAAAACCTAAATAGGAACTCGAGACACTGCAGGCAGCCTTTCTATTCGCTTTTGGTACTATAGGCAACTTTTAGCTACGATAGGCAGCTTTTCTAGTCACCGTTGAGACGACATGCAGCCTTTGTTATTGCTGCATGTAATTTTAAGTCATGATAGCCAGCAGTTGCAATAGGCCTTACGTGTTGCCTTTCTAACCACTATTGGTGCTGTAGGCACCCTTTGTAGGTACTTCAGGAGGTCTTTCTTGCTACCGTGGGTGCTATTGGCAGCATTTGTAGTCACTACAGGCAGATTTGATAACGCTCTAGACCACATTCACAATAAGCACTCCAGATCCAATCACAAAAGTCACTTTAAGCTGTCTTTCCCATCACTATTGGCACTATAGGAAGCATTTCTGGTTACTATTGGTACTATAGCCAGCCTTTAAAGCACTACAGGCAACTTTCCTAAGTAGATTAAAGCAGTTGGCACTATAGACACTTTAGAATCACTATTGGCTCGGTAGGCAGTCTTTCCTGTCACTATACAGAAAGCCCTCCATGCAGGCACTATAGGCAGTCTTTCTAATTGGCACTAGAGACAGCCTTTCGAGTAACAAAGTTAGCTTTTCAAGTCAATTTGTCATGATATGCACCCTTTCGTAGTCACTAAAGGCGCCTAGGACCTTTCTGTTCAATGCTCGTTGAATTTTCCTATGTCCACTGTGCACATATCGCATACTGAAGTTGACCAATCGTCCACTATGGTGCCTCCACTTAGCTCTCCATCAAATTCCACTCAATGCAAGTGTATCGATTGATCAAGCAAGATGGTTCGTTCACAGTAAGCAATCCAACTGTACACTTAAAATAAGCACGCGAATGTGGTCAAAACAACATTGACTGCAAAATTATTTTTTATATCCCAAAGTATTCTCAAGCCACATCACATGACTGGTGCCCATGCCTCCCCACTCCAGCCTCTCTCATTGCAAAACTACTGAGTCATGACAGGCATGCTGCATATAGTTAAACTTCCTTGGTTGCAGAATTTCACCCTCACTTTGACACTTATTTTATGCAAATGAGCATTTGATACATTTTATTCTGTAATGAAGAGAACTGCACTCATCTGCAACCATGCACTGAATCGTCAATTAATTACAGCCCATCTGAGCATGGGGATCCTTGACCCCTCCCCAGGGTAAATTACGTGCAAGCTTTTTGATTGACAGGTAATGCCTTCCCCAAAATATTGCTGCAGTGGGCTGGTCCCGGTTGTCTCCATTTTAAATCTCACTTGAGGGTCAGCTCACGTTTTATATTCACGATATGTTCGACGCAGCCGCATCGACTCTGCAGCGTTGTCCCTGTAGTGCAAGTTGAGGCTGCGCCGGGCACAAACTTGCGTGCAGGGTGAAAGCACTGCAATGCAGACAGTCCCGTCCGTGCTCACCTTAATTCTGCGGGACTGTCTGACGCTGTTCCCTCCCCGCGGTCTGCGTGCACGCAAACAGCACGAAACGACCGACTGCAATAACCAAAATTGCATTCGCTGAAAATAACAATTACAACAAAAAAAAAACGCATTGAAATATTTATACTGAGAGAGCATGACAATGTGCCCTTCAAGGATTCCGATGCAGAAGCAATATGCCCTTCGCTGCTTCGTTAATGCTAGCAACTTTTTGCACAAAAAGACGCGAAAAATACCAATATAACAAGAGAAAGACAAAAAATGTACCGCATGACCAGACTTACGTGACGAGCAGCGTCGCACAGCCAAACACAAGAAGCACAAAGTCAATATTTTGCAAGTCATCCTTCACTTTAGGGCGCCTTTTCTCCGCATCGAAAATGTTAATTAGACGGTAGAATGTCTTCCCATCGCATCCTCTCTTTTTTTCCCCCCACCCCGGTCCAACTTTAACTCCTCCAACTCCTCTTCTTCCCGGGTATAGCCTCTACCGGTGCGGGCACGCGCATGGGATGCTGGTGCTGATGCTGCGACCGGCCGAGAGCGCGCACCTCATTTTTTTCCCCTCAATAGTCCAAATGGTTATTATGATGCGAATGCATGTTTTGTAAGAGCACAGCGGGTGTTTGCACAAGTATAAGGGGGAAAAGGCTGAAGAGTAGCTGAATCGTTCCCAAAATAACTTATTCAAAAACTCTTCTGAAGGGACCTTTAAAAAAAAATCCCCCCCCCCCCCCCCCCAAAAAAAAAAAATCCCTTTAAAAATAATCCATCAGGGCTCTTATATCACCAGGCACAAAAGATGCTTCTTGCCGCTCGTCTGACATTACATATCCCGATTTGGCACAATTCCCGTTTTTAAGCCGGTCCGATCGTGTCGTGTTTGGTGAGTGCATCTAGGAAATGGTCCCACAAATAGGCCTGGACATCCTTGCAGGTTGTCTGCCAGCGACCTTGTCCAGGTACACTGTCCGCCCGCGAACGTTCCAGAACAGGGTTAGGGTAATAATGATGATGATGCCAGCTGCTGTGCCTGATTTTGGATGAGTGAGGCAGGATGGGAGAGAATGTGGGAGGGAGGGCGAGACTTAGTTAGAGGGGGATTTATGGTGATGCGAAACACAGTGGCCACAAAATAGGGGGGAAAAAAATAAAAACAGCTTTGGGATTAAGAAGTGGGTTTATGGGACGTTAGTATGTCCGCGAGATTGAATGCCATGTGTGTGCGGATTTGCTCGTGTTTTCAATCAAATCAGATTGTTTGTAAGATCCCCTAACACCCCCCCCCCCCCCAACATTCCCAGACTGGAATACCAGACCAGTACAATATCTGCAAAGATAAAACCAATGAAATAGCTGAATCCAAATATAATGACAAAACATTTCAAAAGCCCTCCCGTACTTGTATACATGCAGTAGGTGGGACAGGCCCACCATCTGTCCCCATTTTAATTCTTGACCTTTACAAACCATAGATCCGAGTCTATATGATCTGTCTGTGCCCTGTGGAGGGGGATTTAAGTCGCTCATCTGGATGTGAAAATGATTCATGGTAGAACAAATGAACGAGATACTCACATATGTTAGTCACACTGTGTCATATATATTTGAAATTATATACAAATAGTTGGGGTTTTTTTGCAGAAAGTCTCAGCTTTGTAAATGTCCAACACATGGTGGACCAGTAGGTTCCCGACATATTTGAAACGCTTCTTATTGTATGTGTTATTTTACAGTTCTAATGCACTTTATTTTGAAGTCATTCAGTCCTCCCTCAATTGTCTCCAGTTGGTCCAAAATGCTGCTGCTCGCCTCCTGATTGGAGCTCGTAAAAGGGAGCACATAACTCAAATTCTGGCCTCTTTTCACTGGCTCCCTATACATTTGATTTTAGAGTTCATTCTAAGATTCTTTTATTTGTCCTTAAATCTTTAAATGGTGTCACCCCACCTTACTCTTTTCTGTTGCCGGTCCCTCCCTTTGGCATGACCACCCATTAAAAGTTAGGCCGGCCTCCTCTCTGTCCACCTTTAAAACCGGTCTTAAAACACTTTATTATTCTCAGCATGCGGTTCAGCATTGTTTTATAGTGTTTTGTTGTGTTTACTGTTTTATGTTATTAATTTGATGCTTTAACCGTATTTGTTTTTATATGTCTGTTTTTTTTACGTACTGTACAGCAATTTTTACATAACTGTGGTTGTATTATCAAATGAATGGCCATTTTGTGTTGAGCGTCATTCAAAATGAATACAGGTAAAATCCTTATGCACCCCCTTTGTCATGGCAAATTGTCGAACGTCGAACTTCAGAAAAAACATTTATGTTGCCCATATCGTGGTTTCTGATTGAGATTAATTTGGGCTTGAGTGAGCCCTGGAATGGCTGACTTTATGTTAAATTTCATGCATGGTTCCAATATTTTGTCCTCCCATCTATGAAACTTCTCTTCTCATTGATTATTCATAAGGTCCTTCATGGAATAGGTCCCACGTGTCATTTTCTATTTTTAAATAGAGGACTTTTAGGTTTTGGCTCAAATGTGTCTGCTGCAACAAAACACCACTAGATGTCAGTCTTGTCTCTCCTTGCTTCCCCCCTTGGTGGCACTTTGGACACACTTTTAGGTAGTTCCAATACTAAAACAAAAGACTGAGTAACATTTCATTCATTCATCTAGCTAAATTAATGAGCACCTTTAAAATATGCCAGGTAGTCATGTTTACTCCGCAGTGCCCGCTTATTTTGCACACAAACACAAATGGAGCTTGTTTCTCACCAGATAGCGCTTTAGTCTGCCCCCATTCTAGTCGTGCGCTGTTTCCATAGGGGTGTGCACTGGGTAAGACACGCTCACAAGGAGACAGAGTCTGCACCGACGCGTACAACCGAGGGCAACGCCTACGGGTCACAGCTCGTGCCTAGATGTTTCCATGTGATAGTTATGCTGATCTGTTATCATGGCTGAGCGCCACTTGTCATGAAGATGGATGGAGGAACCTTCAGCTGCCTTAGTGTGTGTGGGATCAACTCAAAACACAGGCAGATAACGCTGACAGAGTCCTGTTGGGAAACTTAGGAATTCAGCAGGGTTCTCGCCGGGATGAGTGTTTATGTTGGCCGGCTCCCATGAGAACATGCTGTCACGGCTTCCTGGTGTGGCCGTAAACAGAGCTGTGACAGCAGCCGGCCCTCGGGTGTCCACGCACTGCCTGGGCCTCATGCTGGGTTGCTGGGATCCCTGCTGAAAAGGCGCCCAGGGCGGGATGTCGCATCCCTCCCACTCGGGCCTCGGTGTTGGCTCAACTAGTGCATCAGCTGTTTGAACTCTCACATTTTGGATGCGACAATCCTTTGGAATTTTGTTGATATTTAAACCTGATCCGGTATCGTATCGTGCCAGGGTTCTGGTCCAATTCAGGCTTTCTCTATTCTTTATCTAGGGGTGTACTTCTTTAGGTATATTAATGTACTTTTGTTGAGACTGTAGGTGTCCAGGAGGAGATAGGTAACTCTTTGGACCCCAATTATTATTAGGGGTATCGTTTTCTTGGTATCAGTATCAGCGAGTACTCAAGGCTTGAGTAAAAAAAGTGGTATCGAACATCCTCTATAAACAGTTGGGTTAAAAATAACACAATTTGGGCTCAAAAAAGGACCGATCCACTACTTGGGTTAATTTGACCCAACTTCTGCAAAAACAACCCCAAAAATGGGTAGTTTTGTAGAAAACAACGCAGGAAGATGGGTCAAATTGACCCAATTTGTGGTTAGGTCCATTTTTGATCAAAAATGGTGTTATTTTTAATCCAACTGTTTTTAGAGTGGTAGGGTACTGTTGTCTTATTACTTTCTCTCTGAACCAAGAAGTAGCCTGCTAGCTAACATATACGTGTATGTATATAGTATAATCTAAAAAAAAAAGAAAAGAGGTCCTGTCATCTTGCTTCTTTCTCTATGAAGTAGGAAGTAACCCAGAGTGACAGTAACTTTAGTCATCCGCTAGGGCCTCAACGTTTTTTTTTTTTTTTTTTTTTTTACATAATCATGGCTTTTTTTGTGCTAATTGTTGAAACAGGTTATCATGCAAGTGACACCTTTCTGTCACCGTGCCGTCATCACCCATTCATATTGCTTATTAACACCAATGCAGTGTTAAGGCTTATCAATTCAGTTACGTACACACACACCTGCATGAAGTTTAAATACCAACAGCAGCTGTGGCCTGACAGCGACGCACGGCGACGAGACACTTTTGTTCCCATTGTGCGCAACTTGTAACACAAGCATATGTACACAATGGCAAATCCACGACCACACAGACACACGTATGCACAAGCCGCCACTGTTATTTAGTCTGCCTCCTAGTTTGTTTGCCAACTGTCTTTGCTCTTTTGTGGCTCTGCCTTGGGCTTGAAGTGCTGACTGTGGCAAATGACGAACAACATGACAGTTGCACCTGCAAGGAGTACGCAGGGGAAAAAAAAGCCAAGAGGAGAAATGAGATGGATGCAAACCATTTTCGCATTGATGTCATGCTCGAAATTATATCGTTGCGGTCCAAATCCAAACAAAAGGCTCACTTTTTGATTATGAATCTTCACTGCCACACAGGAAATGTGTGTTAAAACCGTCATTGTTTGTTTAAGAGTGCATTTAAGTGTGTTTCTGTGGCCGTGCGTAGAGGGGGGTGGGAAACAAAATCCAGCCCTTCTCTTTGAACGGTGCACTGTCCGCATCCGCGAATGTGTTGCTTTTGGAGGTCACGGCACCTAGCAACAGCCTGGATCTAGTCCTGGGGGGGAAACATGAGACAACTCACACACACACACACGCACGCAGATTACAGTGAGCCAGAAAGAAGTTTTAAATGCTATTTCACTTAGTTGCACAGTATTTTGCTCAGGCTTTGAGTAGTTGGTTTCCAGTATAATTTGTGTTTTTGCATACAAATCCAAAGCAACATATAAACAAACCGGTATCTACTTATTCTGCTCAAATGTTGGTTGCAGCCATATTTTTCTGTGGTACTCCATGGTGACCACTACCAAAGATACATGAATTTACAGTAAATACTTAATTCTTTTTTTTTTTTTTTTTTTTTTTCATTGGATGGAGAATTCCTTGCGTGTCTCCACAGTGCTCTCGTGCAAAAGTGCGCCACTAATCCGGCCCAGGTTCACATTTTGGCATCGTGTCATCAGTTCTTCATTCTGCCCCGCTTTCACTGGAGTCAGCAGGCTAAAAATAGCCCAAATGGCTGGCTGGCTCTCTGCCCGGCTCAGCCTAACTGTCAATAAGTTATCTTCGGCCTCGTCGCGATCATTAGCGCCAGACACGTTAGCTGTTTATAATTACTGTTGTCGAGCGTCAAAGCGGCTAGAGGTCTTATTGTGCTTGCCCTTTGGTTGGTTGATTAGTGGGATAGCGGCAAAAATGAGTTTGACTTGGTGGTGGAATGGCAAAATATTGGATAAAAATGTGGATTAAAATTACATACAAGGCACAATGGGTCTCCATGAGCAGGAAGTAGCCTCAGCCGGATAGCTATCCTACAAAAAAATGCATTCTAAAAACAGTTGGGTTGAAATTTACACAATTTTGTGTCAAAAATGGACGGATCCACAACTTTCTTTTTTCTTTTCTGCAAAAACAAGTTTTGTACTAAACAATGCAAGAAAGTGAGTCAAATTGACCCAATTTGTGTGTCAGTCCATTCTTGACTCAAAATTGTGTTATTTTTCACCCAACTGTTTTTGAAGTGGTAGGGTACTGTTGTCTTATTACTTTCTCTCTGAACCAAGAAATAGCCTGCTAGCTAACATATACGTGTATGTATATAGTATAATCTAAAAAATAAAAAAAAAGAGGTCCTGTCATCTTGCTTCTTTCTCTATGAAGTAGGAAGTAACCCACTAGCTAATGTAAAAAATAGTGCATTCATTCATTCATTTTCTTTCTTGGCAGTATGAACCAGGAGTCCGACTGCTGGCTAACATACAAAAAATAGGATGGGCTGGCTGTCATATTTAATATTTTTTAATGTATTATATGTCTTTTTGTTGTGTTGGTCACCTTCCCCCAAAATGGTAATGTCTCATCATCTTAGGTAGAACATCGCTTATATTAGATCCACTTAGCTAACAAAAAAGTTACTGAGTCTTCTTGCGTAAACGACGCAGAGTACAGGCTAGTTGCTGGACATAAAGAGACGTTAATAATGTGATTGCTAATACAAAGGATAGTTTGTGTACATGACGTAAAATTAGCTGACAATACGAATGCAACGTATTTACGTTTTGTAGTTTTTGCATTGTCATGTGCTGTGTCTCCTAGCCAGGTTGTTGCTCTGGCATTTTATCTGCTCCTTTTTATCCCCCCCTTCGTCTCCTCCCTATCTTTGTCTCCCTGATTCCAGCACAACGGCCATAAGCTTCCCCGCTTGATGACAGTTAGCGATAACAACAAAGTGCGCTATTATGTCTTCTCTCGTTTTCATGCATGCCGCGCGCCGCCACGGAATGTCACGTTTTACAATTCCAGGAACGGGTGAATTATGGAGCGAAGTCTTTTGTAGAGAGTCATTATGTAACGACGGCGGTGGCGATGGCGCCTTGAATAACACACTTGGCCCACTGGAGAGCTTGCGGCGGCGATGTGGACGTGAGTCACGACTTGGAAGCTGGCGGGTCAACTCCTTGATGACCTTCAACACGCCTTGATAGAAAGTTTACGACTTGTGGCCTTACGCCATGACTCAGTATTCTCGATAAGTGGAGAATTAAAATGTTCTGAAGTGTTTCCCGGCAACTTAAAATCACACTGGAAATACAATATGTGGGACAGGAAGACATGACGTTGAAAATGAAAGAAACCATGAGGGGTTTAATTCCAGGTAGAACACCTCCAGTCTTCTGGGAAGACTTTCCACCAGATTTTGGAAAGTCACAGATTTTGGATCACATCCCAAAGGTGTTTGGTAGGCTTCTTTCAGACCAAACACATCCAAGCATGGCGTTATGAAGTTTGCTTCGCACATTGGGAACAGAAAAGGACATTCTCCTTAGAAAGTGTTCCCACACAGGTGGAGAGGTTTTCTTACGACTCTTTATAGGGTTGAGGTCAGGGGATGACGGTGGCCACGCCATCTTCAATCCAGGATTGGCGTAAGGGGATGCCATGAAATTCTCTCCCTTTAAATCGAATATATTCCCCAGAAACACATCTTCATGCTCCATGATGGCACTTGGACCTAAAATCAAAAGAACAGTCTCCTCTAAACCTAAATTTAAGCCTAACCCTGCAGCACCTCTTTTGAATTCTTCAAATCTGAAAACCAGGCACTTGACATTTAGACCGAGCCAGAGTCTGGAATGCTAAGGGTTATTGTAATCAAGCTACAGTATATGCCAGGAGGTTTGCAAGTTGAAACTGCGAATGCTTGTTGGACATCTGCCTGATGCCCGTTCAGTTTTGCAGGAACAGATGTGCCCAACCAAAACTTGCAATCCCACTGTCTCCCATCGAAAAAAAAAACAACTTCATTTTAAACCCGGAGTGATTCTCTGAGTGCGTGCAGTGAGAGGCAGATGGTTCTCATTTCTTTGTCGTTGATATAATTATCTCCCTTTATCATCATCGTCATCATCATTCCATCCTAATTTTGCACCTCCGCAGAGCGACTGTCACACACGATCCGCACGCACAGCTGGACGATGCACAGTTGGGAGTCGGTCAGCGCGGGGTGGGGGGGGGGTGGGGGGGCTGGTAGAGGGCGGGGGGTTGTCAAGTGTCTCCCGCGGCAGGCCTATCCTGTTACCAGCACCCAGGGGGACTCAAACAGCAGCCCTCTTGTTCGCCCAGACACAGACAGAGGCTCTCGGCCCCGCCCCTTGTTGGACCTGGCCGGACTACGCTGGTCGTAGCACAGCAGGATGAGGGTTAAGTTCAATGCTGGACTGTGTATGGAGGATATCCCGTGTGAGTCATGTGTGTGTGTTGGGGGGGGGGGGGGGGGGGGGGCGGGGGTTACAGGGGGTCAATTCCTCTCCAAAATTGTGAGTGAGGAGGTTGTCAGATAACCTTGAAGAATAAGTTCACAAGCATCAAAGCATGAGAGTGAATAATTCCTTTATGTGCCAGCCAACCGCACTTGGAAGCTCACTTTCGCAAATGAAACCTCAAAAGCACAAACTCCCAAAGACGGGGCCAAAGAAACCCCAACGTGTACCCTCCCAAAATGTGAGCCGGCTTTGCTTTGGCAGGCTGGATTTCACATCCCGTTCTGTTGACAATCAATCTGGCTCACCAACATAAGGTCCTGGCTGCGACGCGGGCTTGCGGAGAAACAGGATCTCGCCGGCTCAGAGTCGAAAGGGAACAGAGTCGGAGCCAGACGCAGAGGCGCACAATGGAGATTGCCTCTGTCTCCAATCAGCTCCGCACGTGATCTTTCGAGCTGCATTTCATGGACAAAAATATTGAGACACACCTCATGACCGACTGAAAACAATCAAGGGTTGGAATACAATCGGCCTTATACTCATTTGGGCCGGGGTGCTGCTGATGACAATGCATTTTTTGGGGAATGTGGGAGGAAGACTACTCAGAGAAAATCCACGCAAGCACTGGGAGAACATGCAAACTCAAACAAGAGGGCCTGATCCAACCATCAAACTTTTGGACTATGAGTCAAACGTGCTAACTACTTCTCTCAACCGTGCTAGCCAGGAACTGAACCACTATTAATCTTAAATGGGAAGTCACCCTAAAAAAAATCTTTACAAGAATATGTAGGCCCACTAGTCGAAACATGGCATTCCGATTAATATTGCGTTTGTGGAATATGAATTAAGCAACAAAATCCACCCGTTTTTAGCTATCTCAGGGGGCGGCCATTTTGTCACTTTCTGTCAACTGAAAATGACATCACAACTGCTCACAACGACCAATCACGGCTCAGATTCAGAAAACAGGTCAGACGTGATTGGTCGTTGTGAGCAGTTGTGATGTCATTTTCAGTCGACAGAAGACAAAATGGCCGCCCCCAGAGATGGCTAAAAACGAGTGGATTTTTCTGCAATCATGGCTCAGCTTCAGAAAAGGTGATATAAGATATATATATATATATATATATATATATATATATATATATATATATATATATATATATATATATATACACATATATACTGTAGGGAAACCCTGACACTCTGATTGTACCTTGAGAGGGAAGAATTGCCTCCTAAAATAGCCTTTTTTCTAGCAGTATCTACTCTGCGTCTCCAGTGGAAACTTTGCACTCTCTATTTCAACAAATGCAAGCAAGAGAGGCCGGCAGGAAGTTGGGGGAGTCTTAGATTTTGAAAACATAATAGTGGCCATGCAAAGGGTTCCCTCCCTCAACGTTTGGGAATATCGGTGCGCACGCCTCACAGCACTGCACCGTCCTTTCACGTGGTGTTGAGACCTTCTCTAGGAAGTACTGTACTTGAAATTCACAGTGGGTGCCCGACCAAATCATATGGCCCGCTCCTGAACGTATCAAGTTATATCTGGCGTGCATCTCAGTGTGTGTGGTATGAGCGTGTGTATTCATGGAGACTCAAGTGTCTTCTCCTGGAAGAGGTGGACCTGGAAGACACAACGGCGTGGGACATTTGACAGTTCTTCATTTGGTTTCTTCTTTTGATATTTGAGGGGTTTTACACTTTGATTTCAGCTCAACCAAAACCCACAAAAACGATGGAGGGATTTTCTCTCTTTTTTTTTTTTTTTTTTAACTCGAGGGGGAGTTGGCTCTAAAAATAAAACATATGTTCCAAGCATGTCTGTGGGAGCAGAGGAGGGCCCCCAGCGTATTGTTTTGGGATATGGGGGAGGATCTGGTCCAAGAAGATTCTGCCTGCAGAAACTGGGATGGGGGTTGGGGGAGGGGGTTTATCTGCTGTACTTTGAAGAAGGCAGTTGGAGAAATATTGAATATGGCTGCTGCATGCATAAGAAAAATAGACTGTTTCTCATTGAGGCGTCAATGTGGGGCATAGTTTGAAAGTATGGGTGAGGGGTGGTCACAGTGAAAAGGTGCATCCATGAGAGTGTTTATTGATTTCTCCATCGGCCTCAGGGGGCAGCAAAGTAACTTAAGGGTTTAGTGCAGCGTGCTAATGTATACTTTAATAATGATATGTGTGCGTTTCGTGGCGGGTTGCAACACCGCAGGCCTTTCCTGCTGGTGAGGAAGGAGTTAAAGCCAGCTGACTGTGAATTTCTGGGGAGTTTGCACGGAGCTGAGAGGGGGGAAACGAAGGGATATTAAGGGGGGAAATAAGCCTGAGCACCCAGGGGCTGTGTGGATCACGTGTCTGGATTTAGCACCAGTCCTCCAGCCTCCAACTGCACTCTCTACGTCGACGACTTGTTCAGTTAAGTGGAAGAGTGCAGCTAAAAAGAAAGCCTGATGCAGAACGACTTCTTTAAAAGTCTTGAAAAGTCGAAAGCAATTCGCGTGCCAGACGTGCTCCGTTTCCAGGATGTGCTAAAGTCAACAGAGCAAGGCTAACTATGCAAATTTCCCATTCATAATCATTTAAACAGGTACACACTACCGCACACATTTATGATCCAAATATTTGGTTTACTCTAACTGTGCAATGTTTAGCACGTGCTAGCCCTGTGCAATCTAACTGATGACTGCTTTGTTTAGTTTTACTTGGGACTGCAACAGTGTTTCTCAACCTTTATTGAGCCAAGGCACATATTCCACATCTGAAAAAAATCTCACGGCACACCACTTAACAAAACGACTCACAAAAAGTGGCTATACAGGGTCATTATGTGCCTTCTGTCATCTCGTGGAAGAACATTTTATTGCTTTGCCTGTTACCATACGTGGTTGGCTTGATTAAATTAAAATAACTGTTTTTTAAATGAGAAAATATATCATTTTCCGCGCCACAATTGATGATCCCTCAAGGAAGGCACGCACACATATGTACACATTTTACTGTGCACTTGTGCACTTTGCACATTCCACGTCATGGTGATGTTCACGATTGGAACAGCGCTGTCACCTCAGCACACGTGATCCTCTGGCAGCGTTGGTGGGAGGGCGTGTCTTATGGCGGTGACGCTGCGGGGAGTGTAGGCTCTTGACCAATCATGTTGCGTATCTGAAGTCCATAGGCGTGGTTTCTGGCTCCCATTAGCTTGCTTCTGCCACAGCATGTCTCAGTGCAACGGTCTGTGCTTGACAAGTGATACGGTCTCGTGTCACTTATTAACTTTATTTACTGGATTCGTCCAACTTTGGTGACATTCTAAAAGGCAAGAAGCGTCGTTTTGAACTTCGAGTTCATTGTATGGGATTAGCTTTACGCTTTCTGTCGTTTGCTTCAGGACGAGTGAACTTCTTGGACAGCAAGGTGGACTGACTTCTTGAATTGCCTTGAACAGTTTAGTGGGCAACTTTCATTCGGAGGGGTGTTGTGTACAATTCAAAGGGGAGAGTCGCATGCTTCCCTCCATCCTCGTCGTCGGGTCTCTATGGAGAGTTTGCCCCGGCGGAGGCGCGCACGCTACTCCCGCTCAACGCCGAGGCCGCCCCGCCGCCAACACTCGTGAATTCCTCGACCTGGATACGACGAGGCGACACACTTAACCTCATTTGAATGCCTTTGCAAGGTGTCTGCTGGTTGCTGTGCTGCCGCCAGGGCTTCAGTTTACTGGGGAGGGACTATGGGGAGAAAGAGGAGGAAGAGTCTTTCGAGTTGCGCAACAAGGACGACTTGACTCCCAATGGACAGGTAAGGAGTGCCCACCTGCACCCCCAAAAACTCCTTTTGCCACTTTGTGTGCTCTACGCATTGGAGTCTTACGCAAATGGTCCCCTTTTGCACACCGACACATTTTCATTGCACAAAACACACTTTAAAAGCCCGTTGGGCTTTTAATTGATTTCAAATTGCACTAAATTGGGTATGGTTTGGACCGCAAGGGTTTTTCTAATTGACCCACATTGTGAGGCACACAACTCCAAGTGTTCACATGTGCCTTGTGGAAATCCTCACTTTGGGATGGGGGACCGCTCAGTGTGTGTTTGTGTGTGCAGCTGCTGAGGTTTGCAATGAGTTTGGGACTCATTGTGCAATCACACACAAACACACACACACCAACACACACTGATGCAAGCGCCAGTGTGTTGAAGGGATCCTTGTGTGTTTGGCCTCAAATAAGACTGCGGCCTTGTCCCCTCTGTAATGTTCGTCATGTGATCGGGCACAGAGAGATCAGTATTGTGCGTCCCCCCTTTCCCTTGTGAGGGGGCATTGTTGGTGCCCTGTGTTTAGGTGGCTTCTTTTCTGTATGTGTCATTGTATGACGCTTTACTGTACAATATACAGTATGGACGGAGAACGTCGTTTTAACTGCTGTGGCAACATTTGAGGTATGACAAAAGGTGGCAAGTTAGAAGGGAAATATGTAGGCCTATAGGAACGGGACTGCATTGGGAACAATTGATTTGGATTTTTGCAGTTGAAAATGTGTTCAGTACACTCATTGAAAAAGATCTCAGTGTACAGATACAGTAGCAGAGCTGTGCAAAATATCCGCCTTTACAAGTCTTGTACAAGATGGAGCGGTGTATGTACAGTCAGGTCAGGACTGGCCATCTGCCATGCAGGGCAGATGCCCGGTGGGCCAGTGTCTTTTGGGGCCACTGCGGTGCTATTTATTATTTTCCTCCATTTTACTCCAAGAGACTACCTCACAATTTAGAGCGAAAAGCCCTTTATTCCCTTTACAATATAAACAACAAACTGAACCAATCAACATCAGTGGCAGAGCTATGTGGTAGCCAGGTTTTTGTGTCATTGTGCTTTCTAGATATGATCCAAGTATAAGTCAAAATGCCAAGGCTTGGTTTTGGGTTCTACTCTAGCTTTTTGTACAACACACAACGGTTGCAATAATGACCTGAGTTTAAATTAAATTGGTCGTTTTTTTTTTTTGAGTGACATTGATACATTGCCCTATTTACATTGTGTTTCAAGTACCACAAGTCATTTTTTTCCTTTCAAGTGGCACATTTTTTATACATTGCAGTTGCGATGCAAAGGTGGAAAAAAAAAATTACATGGAATCGTATATCCATGGATTGCATAGGCCGATACCAAATGTGGTTAAAAATCTACAATGCAAGTCCTGGTACATAATGTTGTTTGTTTTTCTTTGTTTTGTTTTTTTTTATTCAGTTTGATGTCTCAAGCGCTCTCACCAAAAATGTATCCACTGGGATGCAACACATCTCGCAACTATGGATCCAAAATATCCCCTTGTAGGCCACACTATTGTTTAGTTTCAGTATGTGTATTGTTCTGGTTGTAGTTTTCAGTGGTGTAGAATTGCACTGCGATTTCTGCAGAGAGCTGTTTCTAACATTTTGACCCTCTCATGTAGCTGAATAAGGTAAACAAATGAAATGGTGGACTCTTGGACCGCAGCATAGGACTGCAATCATTGTCAAATCAAATAGTAGTAGTCGGAAGAGCTAATGAGTTCTACAGACATGCCAAGACACATTGAAGTAGTTTCGTGCGCTTTTTTTGTACCGTCCCCCCAATCTGTAGGTAAGTGTAAAGAATTGCAGGTGTAAGTAGAACCACATGGAGCCATTAATAATCGTGCATATGTGCTTATCTGTCCGTGTTTGACCCCTTGGTGCACTTGTAAAGACCAGTGTGGGATCATAGCAGTTTGCATGAAAACTTTGACAGCAGATAAGTTCCACAGCGTTATTGCCTCAACTGAAGCAGTTGCCGGCAGATAAGGGTGACATCTGTTGCTCGCGGGCGATCATAAGAGATGCCGCTGTGTCTTCTTCGGTTTGGCAAACGCCGCCCGTCTCGGTCTTAATAACGTGCCATCTGCTTGGCCGTCCACAGAACACACATCTGCACTCGATAGCGTATTTCAGACAGCCGTCCTGATGGAGGTGCCTGATGGCTGTTTTAAAAAAAACGTTATTTCTTTGGTAGCGTTCCCAGCTCTGCCAGTATTAACATTCAGTCTGGGGGATTCAACTGTTACAAAGTAACTTTTAAGGGAATACAGTTGCTCTGGTCGGCCTCTGATTGCATGTAAAGCTAATGTTTTTTTTCTAATATATAATTTGAGTTTCCCTTTGACTCGTTCTTCTCCTTTTATTGACTCTGATATCAATGCTGGGTAGTGATAACAGTACAAGGTTCTTTTCTGCAAAACTTTGGCAGCATTTGACAGTTATGTTGTCCTCCATATTAGTTTGTTCTTCTCGTTGATCAGTGATGACCTTCTTCTTGCGAAGGAATCAATGCACTTCCTCTAATCCACTTTCCTGTTGGTCTGACTCACTCTGCTCTGCCCTGGATCCTGTATCAGAGTCAATAGTTCACACCGAGCCCTCAATTAAGACCACAGCTGAAGCACTCCGAGCCAATTTCATCAGCTGACCTAGTCTTCGAGCAGCACAATTCGTTATGCTCCCCGCCAGCCCCTCCCCACAGAATACACACATCTGAGCTGAAAGTGTTTGCCTTTCCTTGGTGTCAACAGAGGTGGCTGTTGTGGGGTTGGGGGAGGGAGGCTTGGCCGGAGGCTCCAGGCAGGTCCAAGTGACTCCCAGGCAGAGTCCCTCGGGGCTGCGTTCCTCCGCCTCATTTCCTGCGCAGCTTGACGACACATTTGCATGCACCAGGTCAGACCTCCCTTGATGTGTGCATATCGGCCCTTTCAATGTTTAAACACGACAGGGATGACCATAATAGGGATCTAGAGTTTTGGT
The DNA here is from genome assembly GCF_054856515.1 of Filicampus tigris. NCBI lineage: Eukaryota > Metazoa > Chordata > Actinopteri > Syngnathiformes > Syngnathidae > Filicampus > Filicampus tigris. Next base: position 7,005,460 of record NC_141232.1, read on the forward strand.
GGAGTCTCCCACCTTCAGACTTCTCGAAACCCTCACCACCATCTCTGGCGTTTTTGCCAGGGGATGGCAAGATGTGGCGTAACCCTAAGAATCTTTTAAGTCTGAATATAATGATGCTTGAGCAGCTAGACCCCTGCTCCTGCATGTTTGCAGTCGTCCTTTAAAAGATAACGCTCTCCAACAGCTGCCCAAATAGTCACGCTGAGCTCAACACCCCCAGTGGCGGGACAGGAAGCTTCTTTTTACACCAATTGCAAAGTATGACTCTTTTTTTTTTTTTTTTTTTTTTTTTTTTTAACATTTTCTTATGAGCATAACTCAAAGAGTACTTCATATAATTTCACAAAACCGCGTGGAGTAGTGTGACACAGCCCAATAAATCATTACATTGGATAACTGAAATCTGGATAATGGATCCGATGATTCATGGAAGGCGGCAAACATGATTGCAGCTTACAGGTCACATGAATATTTGGCCTTTGGTGGAGGTTGTGGTTCTACTGAATTCTCATGTTGTCCAGACAATTTTACTGTCGCACCGTAAATGTTCCATATTACTTGTCAGTAATATGGTATGGTCAATTTCAGTCTCTCAAAGTGAAAAACAAACCTAATAGCATTTTTATTGGGCGACAAAGCACATTTATCTACATTTTCCGGGACCAAAAAGAAACGGGTATGATCCCAAAGTGTAAAACTCCTAGGCACAAAACTTTGACGGTATCACCCTAAAAACAAGATATTGGAACCTTATATCTGTAATTCTGTCATAAACAGAGCTACTGTACAGTAAGACTCTCTCTAATGCACCTCATAGGGTAAAAGATCAATTTGGGTTGGAAAAGTCAAGGCTACAAAAACGGTACCTTTAAGAATACCGTACACAGCCCCACCTCTCTAAACCACCACTAAACTTTGGGGTCAGAAATGGTGTTCTTTTTTGGCCTAGGGACAGTTGTTTCTTAAAGGGTCTAAAGATGCCATGTACTTTGGCCCCCTGGAGTATTGCAAGAGATACCATTAAAAATGTACTTCCTGTTGGAAAAAGGCCCACTTTCGCCTTGCTGCCGCCCCCTGTCGTCCGTCCTTGTCGTCCTGCTCTGCTTTTATATTTGGTTTCCGTTGTGTCTCCGCCTCACCACCTCCAGGCCACACATCTGTTCTTTGGACCGACACTGGCTGAGCCCAAGCATTTCCTCATGGTTACTCAGCCTCCCAGGAGAGCTGGAAAGAGAGAGCGGGAGAGTAGACTGGGAGGGACGGAGGAAGGGGGTGCAAGTGGGGGGGGGGGGGTTTCGAAGCCAGAGTGGAAGCCAGCCACGGGACGAAACGCATCACGGCATCTTTCCCTCTCTCCTTCCATGCCCTGCTCTATTCTGGAGTGATTCATCCACGACCCGTCCAAGGGGGAGCTTTTGCCAAGGCTCTGCATCGCACGCTATCCTTGTTCCTCATCCCACAGCCCATTTACTACAGTGACTACACCAAGCATTGTCACGTTCTGTTTGGAATTACACACAATATTGAAATCCTTTAACCTTAGCCTTTGGTTTATTGACGCACGCATTGGTTTATATTATGGAATCACAACTTTAAAGTCAATGTCGTGACTAGCACTCATTTCTTGTTTTCAGGCACGGCTGTATGCCGAATGTTTTTTTCTTTACAGCGGTCGTCAGCTTGGCTCAATCTTTTATAGCTAACATGCGGATGGGCAAAGGGAATTACAGTACACTACACATTTTTACCGTTCGCAGCAAGTCTCCTTCCTGACACGGTTCAGTTGTTTTTGGCCGTCTGCTTTGACGTTTACGGTACCTCTCCCCGGGTTAAACATTAATCCAATCTCCTCCTTCGAGCTCCCCTTTGCTCCCTCACACCGTCTGATTCATAAATATATCACAACACCGTACTGGCCTATAAATTGACAGTTCTTGTTTAGTCTTAGTTATTTTGGAGCCACCCGCAAAGAAGCAGTGGAGTGTTTTTGCAGGGCAAAGGGCTATACTTAGACTACTTTGCCCAGTAGTAAAGTGTGGTGTGTGAGCATGTGTGTATGAGCGGGCCTATTGCTGACCTGGATAGTGTTTCAGGTAAACCAGCAACCTCGGGTTGAGCCGGGCCGGCCGCATGAGCTAGCCCAAGGCTGAGGTTCAGGCTGCGGTTCAGTCGTACGAAGTCAGGCCGCAGGGACAAAGAGAGTGGTGCCCTGCCCACCAGGGAATGGCTCCAAATTGTGAATAATGTCTTGTGGGGTTTTCCAAGGTCATCTTGGGAATGTAGAGGCCTAAACATTGTGAAAAGAAATGTCTGCTAAGCTTCGCAGACTAGTCCTGAGATGAAAAATTTGTTTGGGACTATGAAATCCATATCCACGTAAAACTGATGTCAAAAAGGGAGGGTTTGATTTGAATACTTATTTGGTTGTCTGGCTTGGCTCTTAGTGTAACTTTGCAACGGGAGGCGTAAAACTGAGCGTGTTGGTTAAAGACCCGAGGTATTTTTAGGTGAGCAACCTGTTCAGAGGGATGACCGATCTCAGTTGTAGCTCTTTGGGGTTTTGCTGGTTTGGATATGTGCAGCTGTTGCACAAACGATGCCTCTGTTCCCTCGCTACCCTTGCTCCCCACATTAATGAGGCTGCTTTGCTTTCGCTAGCTTTTTGCTACCCTTGCAAGTGAAAGCCAAGTGTTCCAGGAACAGGGTTTTGCGAGATATACCATTTATAATGGTATCTGTTGTTCAGCGTTAGCGGAAGTACTGCATCTCTATTGATCCTTTCTCCCCTCTCTCCTCTGTTGACAGAGTCCAGCCGAGGTGATTCACGTTTCTCAGCCAACACGTACAGCAAATGGGACAAATGGGTAAGTCGCAGAAAAGTGGAAGTAGTTCAACCACTTCTCACCACAGCACACGTTATCTCATGAGACCTCGTATCCAAGCACGTGCTCACACGTGTGTGTGCAAACAGTAAACGCACATTTTCGCGTGCGCTGGTTCGGTTCTCCCTTGTGACCCCTCCGTTTATTTTGATTCTAAAGGCTGGCTTGTCCATCTGGTCTGCTTCAACTGTACGGTATTGTAATAGCACATGTGTGACGTGTTTAATTTTAAACTTTTAAACAAATGCCAGTTGCAAGAGCCCGCTCTGTTTCCCGCATATAATACAATCGGACGTCATGTTTCAGGTAGCGGAGCGACCCAACCAGAAAGCAGTCGGAACATTGCTGGTTTCATTCACACTTAGGTTCTGCTTAGTGTCCTTCCAAGGCAGTATCTGCCATCAGCATTGTGTGGGAAGGTGAATGAGCAAACATTTTTTGGTTACCTTGATAGGTAGGAAAAGCGTACACCAATGCGCTAACCTAGCCATGTCAACCTACGGAATGGTTCTCCTTTTTACTTTAAAATAACTTACTTTAACCTCCTGGATCCCTCGCCGTACACTGGCCAACGGCAGAACCCAGGGTGTTCTTTTGGACCAATTTCAAACCCATCCACTTGAGTCGTACCAGCTGCTAGCTAGCTAACACCTGGGTATTTTTGTATTTCGTTTCTTGCTAGGACTCCGCGCGAGGATAAATAAAAGCTGTTGATACACCGCCCACCTGGGCTTTATTGATTGACTGCTTAACAGTTGAATTGAATTCGCATTTGAATGCAGCACGCTTTCACACGGTCAGTTCACTTCTCTATTCGAGTCACCACCGAAATCGTGCACAGCACTGTATCAAAGAAATGTCTGGATAAATGCAAACCGCTTGAAAACGCCCCTATGAGTGCCAGCTTGCATGGTGACTCATTGGTGAAGGGTGGGTATCCTCATCTAGACTATTAGTGCCGGGCTGTGATCTCAGACAGTGATGTGACCAAGCTCTATCTCTGGCATCTTGCCCGTATCGTACACCGCCAAAACCCCCCCCCCACCCCCCCTTATTCCCAACCACCCACGCTTCCCTCAGTGACAATCTCTACTGTACATCTGAAGATTCAAAAGACGATGAGTCACAAAGCTCAACTTGTGGGGGACTATCAAGCACGTCAAATGAAAAGGAGGAAAGCAAATTTAGGACGCTGCCTCATGGTGGAAGGGAGGAAGACTAACTGTCTAATGGACTGGTTCATATATGTGTGAGTGTGCGCACGTTTGTGTTTGTGTGCCACTCTTAACATGTGGCGGCGACAGCCCTAGGGCACAGGTCATAATTAACTTTTTAAAGGACTGTGTCAAAAGGCGGCCCCGCTGTAATCACGGTCCTTGAGAATTGAGATTAGAGAGCGCTCGCACTCGATCATTACCTGGCCAGTGACGGAACACGGCCACTCCTCGCTTGTGTGGAGCCACGCCAGACTGATAAGTCGCCACAATGGGATGCATCCATTATCTGCAGTCTCACGGTACATGAGGTGCAGCTCGTGTGTACTTTGGAGTCCAAACGTGTCAAACATGATTTGACGAGGAAGCCTTCGCCGATGTCGATTGCAATCGACTGATCGACAGGAGCTTGACTATAGCAGGAAAGAAGCAGACAGTAATAATAAAAATGATAATAATGACTTTGTTTGTATAGCACCTTTCAAAATGTATGCATACGTAGTTTTAAACAATAAGATACCAGTCATGCTCCTTATTTGGTGCAAAATCAACTAACAACAAAAAAGTTTTGGGTTTTTTTCAGACGTTTTTTATTGATATTGACTTATAATACCAAAGTAATCTTGGCTTTAACCTGCAAACTAGGAAAAAAAAAATGGTAGTGTACAAAGTGTACCGGAGGGGAAGTGGACACTTCTCCATTGCTCTCAGCATTTGACCTTCAAAAAGTCTTTTTTGCATGTCAGCTGCCAAGCCGTAATGACTGAAAGAGGCCAGTGTGTATTTAATGTGTGCGTGTGAATGCGTGTGTGCGCGTTGAAAGTGTGTGAGACAGGGGCCCCTGCTAATTGCCTGACTGTGTGTCCGTCTGCCGGTCTGTCAGATAGCTAACTGTCCCGAACAGTTTAGACGTTCAGCACATATAGAATGTTTTCATTCTGCTTTAGGTTCACTATTTCATTTGGACTCAAATAAAAGGCTCCATTGCTTTGTAACAACATTTTTTTTTTTTTTTTTTTTTTTTGGCGCTGATCTCGCGCACCTATGCACACAAACACACACACACATACACACGCATACTCCCTCTCGCTGTCTCCTGCAGTCACACACTCAGACTTCCTGTCACACCACCCTTCCCTTCTCAAAACATGACTTTTTTTTTTTTCTTTCCTCCCCCACCTCCTCTCCCCTGCGTTGAGTCCAGTGATTTCTTGGCTGTGGTCTTAGGTAAACAGTGTATTTTTAGCAGGAAGGTCATATAGGCCCAGTCTTAATCACCACTTTCCCATTTTCCCACCAGCCCGCCTTCAGCTGTAGGCTGCCCCTCGGACCACTGGGGGGGCTGGAAAGACACAAGTGGTTTATTGCGGACATAATGTGTAATTATTATATTTTTTTTCCACCTCCGCCAATGAGATGATGTTTTCTTAGCCATTTTTTGTTTGTTTGTTACTTAGCAGGAATACACACAATGTACACGAGACATTGCTTGTTGCAAACTGTCAGCATTTTGCAGCATTTACATTGTGAAGGTTAGTAAGAATAATTGACTCCAAATATTTTGGTGCAACAAACAGATAAAAAAAAAAAATAATGATAATAATTTTCTGCAGTGTTCCAACACTACTTAGAGTGCATATAAAAAGTCTACACACCCCTGTTCAAATGTACGGTTGTTTGTGGGGACACGGAGAAAGAATATGAAATGTATTGATCCTATTGATTTCCTCCATTTTGAATACATTTTCAAATTACACAACACTGTTCATTACCAAAAGAAAACATTACTTACAATAGCTGTTTTTCTTCAGATGGACCTGGGGCTTTTGTGTAGGGAATTATGAACAGTTCCAAAGAGTAGTCAGTGTGAGCACACAAACTTCAGGCTTACAGTAGAAAGCAAAACAATGGCAGCAAAAGCCTTCTAGAGCACCTGGAATTTATTTAAAATTGTATTTCATTTTAAATTGTATTTCATTTTAAATTGCGGCCAATCTGAGTCACTTTAAATGGTGGCCGGAATGCGCTGACTCCCATTTGACGTCCCACTTATAAGAGGGTGTGCACACTTGTACAAGCACACTTGTACAGTATTTCCGTTTTTAATCGAGTTGTACAGGTACGTAAATGATAGAAAAAGTTTGGAAAACGTAACATTTCACTCTAGTGGATCCCACTTTAGAAACCAAATAACTCGTGCATGAAACCTTAAAACTGCTAAATAATACCAGCCACCCACTTGATGATTTTGTTACTTTTAACATGAACACATTCTCCTGCACATTAAAAGTCTCGTTGTTGTAGCAACATCGAGGTCATCTAGGCCCGAGAGCAAGGATGCCGTTTCGCTTGTTTCATTTCAAACGTTAATTAGCGTCTCAGTGTTTTGATTAAATCTCGACTTAAAATCAATTACTCGTTGCTGTAGCAGACGGTCACATGCCAATCAACTCATTGTGCAACCACTTGGTTGGCTTCGACTGTGTCTATTCTGCTTGTTTACTCTAATTGGAACATGGAGAGGAGCCAATATTTGCATGCATTGTTTATTATGGCCGTTCTCCACTTGTGAAATATGCTCTGAAGAAAAGAGTACTTTTGTTGTCCTTTTGTCAAGAGTATTGCTAATGTACGGCGTGTAAAAGCTACAAGTGGCGTGTTAGTGTTATGTGAGGCACACTGAAGCGACAGTATATGTGCTGATTAGTATTTTGGCATTGCCGCTAACTGGTCGCAACAATAGGGACAGAGTCGAGTGAGATCCAATTCGAATACTGCTCGAGAAGTGTTAATTTCACAATATGCTTATTACTGTGGTTTATTTGAGATTATAACATCTCCGACCGTGCCAATGAAAAAGCCGAATTTTTTGCATTACTTCTTAAATGTTGTGAGTACGCAGTCATAATTTGGCAATTGCTTGTAGTGTTGTATGATGACGCTATTCTGTTCCTCACGTTGTTCCTTCCTCTTTGGCTTGAAGTGTTACCCTTGTCATCGCCTTCCTCTTTTCATCCCACTCAAAGCTTTGTTGCCGGGTCACTTTTTAGATGGTATGAGGGTGTTTAATTTAAGTATGAAAGTCATGTGAGACTGAGAAAGTAGGGCACCACTCCTCACGCACACACATACACGTACACACCCGCACATGAACACACACTCAGTGGTAGTGGCACCATTAGTGATGAATAGATGAGTATTGAGCAGATTATCTCCTCATGTTCATTGAATATTGCCCTTCCTCTTTTCAATGATCTTTCTTTTGTTTTCTTCACTTCACAACTTCCCCTATGTCACATTGTGTCTTATTCCTCTTGCGTGTTGAATTGAAAACTCATCTTTCTGGTTGTTTCTCTGACCTGAGCTGGCCACATTCTGACGTAATGATGTGTTTGAGGAAAGTCAGAAATGTCCTTATAGGGCGTCTCTGTGGAAGCTGCCGCTTTTGTGCGTGTGTAATGTGATGGGCAAAATGATCTACTAATGGGTCATTCAAGTCGCTGTAAAGTGAAATCATAGATTTTGATTCTAAATACATTATGCATGTCGAATGCCCGTCTCTTTAGGAACTGAAAGGTCCTGCAATTTTCCGAGGTGGCGGCTAGAAATGTCTGATTTGCAGTTTTCTGGAATGCTGGACCTGAGGCCCCTGAAATCATTGATCTAAAAGCACAGGGAAGCTCCTAATCAATGAATCTGAATATGGCATAAAAGCAGCTAGGCCCTTCTATACATAACAAGTGTCCCACTTTGTGAAATGCGCTGATAGTCATCGACGCCAACCGAGTGGCACTTGCCTTTTTATATTCAAGCGTGCTAAGCGTCTCTTTACGAACAAGTAGATGGGGCGAGTAGTCGGCCGGCCTCGCCCTCTTGTAGGGCGTTTAAAAATGAACCCAGAAATGCCAGGATGTCTCTTAGCCGAGGTCGTTAGTAACCCTGCGTGGATGTAACAGAGACGTGGCAGAATTAGTCCATATAGTGACAGGGATTTAGATGTACATAAAACCCCTGTCCAGACAAGACCTGGTCGACACTCTGGAGTGTTTATTTGCAGTGTCTTGGATTATTATGCGCTATATCTGCATCAGGTCTGCATGCGAGAGCTAAAAGTAAAGCACATCAGCAATATAATACAAGTGAGCTGCATGAGCGATTAGGAATGTGAAGAACCCAAATGTCTAAAAGCACTTATTTGGACTTTGCTCGGTGCATATTCTGGATTTAAACGCAGCCGTGGTCCCAGCAGCAAAAGATGGACGCACAGTTTATTTTTAATGGCGGTACTGTATATCTCGGTAATAATATTCTTGGAGTTCAAAAAGCAAACTTGGCTCTGGCGTCGCGCAGTTTTCAAGGAAAACGTGGCCACGTTCCACGCCCGCGAAGTCGGAATGAGTCTATTGTTCAAGGCCCAGCTGGGCTTGAAAGTAGCGGGTCAACCTCAGCGACTCGAGGACAAAAAAACGCACAGTTCAAACCAGGTTTTGACCTTTTTTTTTTAGAAGGGGACTGACCTCCGTTGACTTGACTGTTGTTGCCACATATGGCCTAATGTCCCACAACTCCCTTTGGCTTTGATTCAATACCACAAAAGTTCCAAACTTTTAGAGGGATGTCAGACAAAAATGCACTGAAAGTAAACGCCCAATTGTTTGTGATGCTCTATATGCAATGGGATCGCGCTTCTCCAACTCCCAGCAACTTCAACAGCAATTTTGAGTTCTCCAATAAGATTGTATCGGACAGGCGCACATGCCCAAATAAAATGTTGTACTTTTAAAGGCTGTATTTTATTTTTCAATGCCAATAGTCGTTTCAGCGTCACATTTGTTTTGCATAGATTTAACCTATGCTTGCAATCTAGCCTTGTCAATAAAGGAAAAAGTGGCCTCCGCGTTTGACTGCATTCAACTTTCCACAGGCACACTCCAATTTATGTGCAATTAAAGTGAAAGATGGCACGCAGTAATTTCAAAAACAGACGTATTACACAGCTCGGGGGCCAATCTTCCCCTCCCCAACCCATCCCGAGGGTGATGTGGAGCTTTTGGATGTGCACAGCTGTCCGGCAGCTACATCCACAAACCATCCCCGCCCCAAGCCCCCACCCCCACCCCCACCTTCATCCTCCATCCAACACAGCAAGTTACCACCCCCGCATTCCCAGAAGCCCCAGCAGAGTCTGTGACGGAGGAGGCCCCGCATTGGGCCACTTCCTGCGGAGAGCAGGAAGCCATTTGACACGGGGATTAAGACGACACGGAGAACAGTGCAAACAGCGAGTCGTAACAAAGTGGAGCGGCTAGCTACCCGAGCTACATTGCTTCATCTGTTTGTCTGCTTACGTTTCACTCTCTCACGGTCACAAATCAGCTTGGAGACACGTCATATTACCCTTACACGTTCCTTGGTTGTATTCCTTTTCAGAGTGGAAAACATTCAAGGTCAAAGTCAAATTCCAAGGTCACATTCAGTTTATACATGTCAAACCCCCCAAAAATCTTTTCTTTGTCCCTCTCACCTGCATTGTAGCAGTAATTACCTATTTTTGACATTGGCTGTCAAATTTATCTGTTCAAATACTCAATAAGCAGCGAAACAAAACAATGCGTCAACTTCCAGCATGCTGCCCGCGGGCGTGTCCAGAGGTGCGTGATGTCACAGGAAAATCTTTTCCTCTCTTTTCAAAGGGAAAATATTGCCATTGAAATTTGACTCCACTGGAAAAATGGACATGAAGACTCAAACATGTTTTTCAAATGTTAGGTTGTCGTCAGCGCTTTATGGAGCTTTGCGTTTTCCGCACTTATGTGATCAATGTCATATGTAACAGCACAATGACAAAAAAAAAATGGAGAGGGATACATGAATAGGGTGATGTAAAATGCAACTGGTGGTAAAGGTCGTCAGCCCTATGCTGAGTCGACAGCAGTAACAGAACCACTCCTCGGTCGACCAACAGATGTTTGATGTTTAGCGCTTGAGCTCCTGACCTCTTGAACCTTCCAAAAGCGATGCGGCCCGGCTGGCGGGCTCGGCGTCTCCCTGTCACGTTTATTTTCAGTCGCCCTCTCCTGACACATCGACCAAGGTGATAAAAGCGTGGCAAGCTGTCCGCAGTGGTGTAGTGGGGAAACACTTGAGAACACTATATGGAACTTCTTCCTCCCTTTAAAAAAAAAAAAAGGATCCAAATCAGGGGTGATGTGGTGAGAGTGGGGAGGGGATTTGCTGTCTCTAGGCCACTTAACTGTCCTGCGTGTGGGAGTGGTCGCAAGTTATTTATTTACATTCTCCTCTCCAATGCAGAGTGGCGGTGCCAGACACGGCTGACGAGATGAAGAGCCTTATCCTGGAGAAGAACAAGATGGGCCTGGAGGAAGAACCTGAAATTCTGGTCAAAGGTGAGTCAGGCTCATAAAATAAACACCGTTGTTGGCACTCGCCTCTTCCTGCTCAGATGCTGCTTACAATCACCTACTGTACTGCATGTGTCAGTATTGAGCGATGGCCTTGTCTAAGGATTTTGAAACCTTAACCTGCACAAATAATATAGTGTGCATGTTTCTAAATGGAATGGTTCAGGTTTCTGTAAACTCCCTTGTTTGTCTAACTGATAGTCGTAATATTGATGAAAGGTGTAGTGAATAGGCACAATTTTAACTTTTTGTAATGTGCTGTTTGTATGTGTGTACATACACTTCATATGAACGTGTAATTTCACAAGCTAGCTACTTAGTTAATTAGCTAGTCATTGAGTTATTTGAGTAGTTGGGTGCTTAGGTATTTGTTTCATTAAGCTATATTGGCAAGCTAGCTCGTCTAGTTTTTCAGCTATTTGTGTGGTAAGACGGTAAGCTAGCTAGGTAATAGTTATTTGTGTAGTGAGTTAGTTGTTTTGTTGGATAGTTATTTATTAGTTGGGTAGTTAGGTTTTTAAGTAACTAGTTATTTCAGTAGTTGGTTAGTTACTTAGCAGCATAGCTAGGTATTTATTTGTGCAACTTGTCAGTTAACTGGTAGAATAGCTAATAGTTAAGAAATTATCAGCGTAGTTGGTTCATGAGCTAACTTTGGTGCCTTTGTATTATTACACAGAAATTCCATACGGATATACAGATTCCCACACTGTAGCTTTTCTTAACGTTTGTTTTTGCCCAATGTATGCACTCTACTGAGTGCTATTCTACTTTGTAGTTCAAATTGTGACATGTGAAACAAAGCAAGTCCAATTATAACAAATTGCTTGAGTCAGTTTCGCCTTGATGCCTGGCTGAGATGTTCAGGTGCTGTCCTTGTTTAATAAGCATCGTCGCAACTTACTTGTTCTGTCACCCGGCAGCCGGCCCATGCAGCTGCGGACCACATGCGGCTGCTCGCGTGGGCCCGACGTCACAAGCGCTGTCTTGCCTTGCCCGTGCCGTGCTTTTGAGGAATTAGCTCATAGGATATTTTGGGTTATTTTTATTTTTTTTTCCAGCGCTTGGATAACTTGCATCATGTTTGGTGAAATGGTGGCTGTCACATTGCTTCGTTCTGACAGTTACCATGCGACACACAAAAACAACCGCAACTCTAAACCCTATGACCCTATAAAAATGAACCAGACTCTTAAGGCCAGCACATGGCAATGTTTAGTACTGTATATAGTATATAGAAATATTGTTAAAGGCTTTGTGTGTATGCGTAAACAACATTGACCCCTGCCATCTTAAATAGGCCATACTGGCAGAAAAAAGTCTTATTGACATACCTCTGTTGATTTACTGTTCAAATGAACTCGTTTGATGGCACCTCCACTCACGCTCCAGTCATTGCTCATCTGTGGGTCTCTTTTTGGTGCGCTCATTAAGTGTTGTGCAAAACAGCGTTTTATGATGTTTTCCCTAATTTCTTAGTAAATAATATATAACTATATGGAGGCCTACTTTTGCAGTAAAGTGGGAATCTGCTGGCTTCCATTTTCATTGTATACCTGGGTGGATGCCATCTTATAGATTTATTAACTCAGTCTTAGAGCAGATAAAAAATTAAAAAAAACATACCCTTAATTTTTATCTGCGTTTAAATTTAGTTTCAGCTCATGCAGTGTATTTTTCTGTGTGTGCAAGAGATGCAGAACAGCAGTTGAAGTGGTGTCAACAGCATAAATATGGAATGCTGCACTTGACACATTTTGACCAAGATTAGTCACATAATTGGTAAATAAAAGCGGACATAAAATTGAGCCCTGCTGCACAACCCTGTGAACGTATCTGAACATACACCATCATATCTAATGCAGTGTAACCGACTGCTAAGACATAAAACCATCCGACAGCTTCTTCTTAGAGGCCAGAGCTCCGAAATTGTAATTGTTTGAACTTCAGTGCATTCATTTGCTGATTTTGGATAAAGATATGAACAGTAAATTATTGGTGGTGGTATTAATTCTAGGCAGGTCCGGTGATACTTTGGATCACATTCCAATTGTACAGTGACAATAATTTTTTTTTTTAAAAAGTGGAAGCTGCCTGGTGAGATACATTGCAGTTGTCCACTAACATTTCACGATGACAATGCTGCTCAATAATTGCAAGTGGCCAACTAGGAGTAAAAATCGATGCACAGAAAGAGATTGTATGCTCACGTTGTGCTCGAGGGGGCTGGGATTTCGGAGCTGGGTTGAAAGGTCACAAATGAAACAAATTAAGAGTGAGCCGTGGGCCCCCAGGAGGAGGCATTAGCAGGACTTAGATGAGATCCAGATGGGGAGAGCGTGGAGCGAATGTACGGGGTCCCTAAAGCCCTCCCCCTCCCCCTCCTCATGCTGCTCATCTGTTTTGTGAGTGACAGCAAGCTGAAGCGCGACATGCCATCTCTGACAGAGGCGTCGACGTGTTTTAGGCGTGCGCCTCTCCCCGGTGTCTCGCACCCGCTCGGCTCGTCTGCATTCCTGATGTGCGGCTAACTCTGCCCCTTTTAGTTTAACGCTGCGGCATTAAGTAGCTCGAAGGAGGGCTATTTTGGTCTCCTGATGACGACCCTCCATAAAGATCATATAGAGAAATTCTTAAATAGGAAACGTAGCCTGAGAACACCCCTTCGTCTCACGTACTGCATGCGCTTCAATATTTTGGTGTCACGCTGCCTGGGGAAAAACCACGTAGGCGTAACAGAGGTGGGAGTAAACAGGCTGACAGGTGGCACGCAGCTCACGAATCGCAGAGGAAGCCCTGATGCTCGGATGGCGTCATTGGCAGATTCACGGCCTAATTGACGCTTTGCAGGGACGCCCAAACATGCGCGCACGTGGCTTTTGGTAAGGCCCGCTGCCAATGTCGCACACATGCGTTTGACTTTTTGGTCACATACAGTACAGTATGCACGTTAGTTTGACTGAAAGTGTAGCAATTGTTTTTTTTTTCCATTTCTTTATGATATTTCCACAAATAAATTCTTCTGCCTTGAACTCTTGTCACTTTTCTCTGCTCACTGTTCCTTCAGCAACACCATCCCTCTGCTTTCTCCTTTCTCTCGCTCCACAGCTGTAATTAAGCAGGCCACATGGCAAGCTTTAATGCCTCTGCCATTTGCTGGCTATATTTGTGCCCCCCCCCTAGCATTTACCTAAGACGTTTGCCCCTTACAGAAACTTTGTGGACAATTACAGACCTCTGGGGTTTTTCTAAGTGAAACGTACAGTAGTGTGCAGCGTTTTTGTAGTTGCATGACAAGTCTACCTGCTGTCTGGGACATTCGGGGTGGGTGGCGAGGGGGCATAGCTTTTCTTGGAAGTGCTCTACTAACATGGCCGCCAGAATGTGGTGTAAAATCAAATAAGAACAATGTTTTGGTCTTGGCCCCAACTAAACGACTGGCCGTCAGCATCCAGCAGAGCGCAGACCTCCACCAAGGCCCATTAATAATAATTTAGGATAAGCGCCATTAAGATTCATGTGTTATGTTGTGCATTATTCACATTATTCCCAGGTTTATGTTACTTTGCACACTATTCACATTATGTGCTTGTCTTGTAATGTTGTAGTCAATAAAAATCTTGGATCACGTGTCATTAGAGATCTAGTAAGTTATCCAATTTCACTTAATTGCTCCAAAACATTATTCATTTAAAACAAATAATGTATCTTAATTCAGCGATCCGTGATAGGCAGGATAATGGGCCTGCTGCGGAGCAAGCACTGCCGCTATCATTTGAGCTATTCGCTTTCAAAAACAAGTACTTGGCCTCAATTTACAATACAATTCTTGTTGCTCTACCTAAGCACTGTTTGTTCTCAGGTTTTCAATTCTCAATAGAAATAGTATGCAAGCACAGGGAAAAACGTACAATCCATATCTATGGTTCTCAGTGCTTTCACCACTTAGGAAGCTAGCTTGCTAAATATTAGAAAAAGAACTGTTAGCATATTAGCATTTGCACCACCCTCTTTCACAATAGTACCTGATCAGAGGGCACTAAGTTGAATCCTTATCGATCTGTCTTTGTATTTTATGTCTTAGCACAATAACGGTCACCGTTTTAGCAACAGTCGTTCAAAATTCCGCCGCTGTAATTGTCCTTTTTGAGGGTTACAATTTCTGTGGGAAATTTTCTAACTTGAGTACATACATACTTTTTGTGATGATTTGTGAACATGTATTACTAGCTTCATTTGTTTTTTTTTTGTTTTCGTTTTTTTTTTTTTTTTTTGTCCTGGGAAAGGTTGGCTGCTGCGCGAGGTGCGAAGCAACTGGATCAAGCAGCGGCGCTTCTGGTTTGTGCTAAGCCAGGACTCTCTGGACTACTACAGCGGCCCGGAAAAAGGAGCCCGCCGACTGGGAACGCTGGTGCTCACAAGCCTCTGCTCGGTCATCTGGCCAGACAAGCAGACCTTCAAGGAGACGGGTGAGCGCCGCACACACAGCGAGGCCGACACATGGCTGACTCACGCTCGACATCTATCGTCCTGTAATGTCTGCACTGTTCTTACCCTTTGCGGCGTTTTGTCATTTGGACTTTTTCAGAGATTCCGAGTCAGATGTTTTGCATGTTTTCTGATCTATGTGATGTCTTGTGGTTCCCCTTTGTGCGCCCGCACGCACTGTAATTGTGAGTATATTTGGGAAGCCCCAGCGCTGCTCGGTCCAAAATGTGGTCGAAAGTTTGTTTAGAAACTTCTCAGCGATCAGTCAGGCATCTCGGGTTCCTTCTCTGAATGAAACTAAACATTTAGAGTATACCAGGAAACCAGTCTGGATGAGATGATTCTCAATATTTTGGGATTTTACTACTCAGCCTCCTGGTCCAGAAGCAAATATTTTGGACTACCTCATTGTGCATTATGGGGAATTTTCTTGGCAGGCGTGCGGCTTCTCTCCTGGCTTTGTAATGACTTCCATTTAGCCACTATAAAACATTTTGTTCCTTATTCTAGAATTGAAAATGCGTACTTCCTCCTTGTATTTTCTGCTTTTTCATATTTAAGTTCCTGTTAAGCCCCTCGCTTTAATTAGGTTTTTATTCACTCTTATTGAGTCTTTCATGTGAATGTTTATCGCTAGAGTTGGGCGATACATTGGTCATTGCTGATTGTTTGCTGATTCCTGTGTGGATTTTAATACAATACTGACCTTTTAGGTGAGAAAATGGATACATTGAGACAACCTGACCATAGTTCCCCCAAAGGATTCAAAGTTGGGTTCACAATTGAATTTCAAACATTAAAATGTTAAACCGGGCTGCAGAAACCATCTCTAGTTCCTTTTTGGGTATTGTCCAGCAGGTTTTCCGTACAGTTGGTACGCAGCTGACAATACAAGGGTTCCTCTAGGCTAACTTCCTGCAACGGGATTGCACAAGTGCCTTTTTGGCATCGTTTAAGCCAACGAGAAAAATGTCAGTTGCACCAAGCTGTTAGACCTCATCATTTTGGGGTGATAGGAGATCAAGACAGGAGGACACGGTGCCAAGTCACGTAGCAGGAAGGCCTGATAAGAGCCGAGCACCTCTGGCAGGCTTGAGTCACTCATACAAGAAGTCCTGCTTTTCCACAAAGTGGACTTTGGAACACTTGTGGCCCAGTTGCGCTGTTTGATTTGGCGTGGTCCAATTCCAAGAGTGTAGTGATTGATCATCAGCGATATAATGCGGTGTTTCCGTGCTCTTCTTCAAGGCTACTGGAGCATCACGGTGTATGGGCGCAAGCACTGCTACAGGCTGTACACCAAGCACTTCAACGAGGCCGTGCATTGGGCCTGCGCCATCCAAAAAATCATCGACACCAAAGCGCCCGTGGAGACGCCCACGCAACTCCTGATCCAGGACATAGAGGTAAGCTCAAAAACGCTTGCGCCACCAAAGAGACACCAGCGGGGCCACTAATTATTCCTGCCCCTACCCCCAGCTCGATCGCTACGGAAACCACACAAAGGGCCAAAAGTCCAAAGTTTCCTTTCTCTCCTGGATGATGTCATCGTATTCCTCTGGAGCAAAAAAAAAAAAAAAAAAAAAAAAAACCCAGAGGCAGAAAGTGGAGATAAAAGTTATTGTTTGGTGCTGAGTCACCATGCGTGAACAAACAAGACTGAAGTGGGATGATGAAGGTTATTTTTAGAAGCACGGTTGCTAGAGAGAACAGCTCACTGGAATCTCGTGGAGCAGGCGGCCGCCTCGTCTCGTCTCGGGCCGGTCCACGGAGGCAGCGGGCTCGGCGAGGTCAGATAAGCGTTCTGCTCGGCTTTGGCTTCCTGTCTGAGTAATCTAAAAGCCAGAGTGTCTAATCTTAAAGTGCTTCAACTTGACCAGCAGGGGCCGAGCCATGCTGAAGGGGGCGACATTGAGGACTTTTACAGTCCAACCTACCCTGCTAGCTGAATAACAGGCAGCGGTGTGAACCACAATGCTCGCACCCCCCATTTCCATGGGTGTTTAGTGCTTTTCAGTGGCTTTTTAAAAAAAAAAAAAAAAAAGTTAATTTGACTTGTGATAAAAATGAGTCACGACATAATTAACATGGGAAAATGTGTGTTGCACTACACTACCAACGACCCACTTTTGAATTCTTCCTTTCGTCGTTTCACCTTTAGGCGCTGGCGAAATTCGGCAACAGAGCCCGTTTTGTTTGAGCAAAAACGATCGCTTATCTTTTAAAGCATCTCCCAATATCGACACAAGGCGGCGCTTATTTAGCCTTCTTTAGGGCGGTTGTGGTTTATTAGCGCCCTTGCCTTCACCCGCGGGGAATTTAGTTTAATGCTTGTTTGTTTGCGCGCTGGACAGATTAGGCTAAGACGATGTGCAGATCCGGGCATTTTTTTAACATTGTCAGATCGTGTGTATTTTTGGTATTTTTTTTCCTCTGTGAATAAAGCATGAATCCTCGTGACAGATGTTGGGCATACGCAGGAAGTGGCGTTCCGTTAGTTCAGTGTCTCTGTTAAAATAGTGTAATTTCAGAGAATGTGAAATGCAGTAATGCGTTTTATTTAGGATTCAAAACAATTTCCAGGTGCATTAATAACGTGCCTGTGATATTGTTACGCCCCCCCCCCCGAGTGTAGAAAAGAAAATAAAAGCGCAGATTGTATTTTCACTCACTCAAGCAGCACTTCGTCACCAACCTGCCCAATTACATTTGGTAATTAGTGAGGTAGAAAATGGGGGCTCTTCAGCCAGCCGAGCTGCCAACTCGGCGTGGGCGGTCTTATGTAAATTAGCCCCACTGTTACATCACAGTCCAGCAAACAGCAGCAAGACATGTTTTAGGAAAATATGCAGCTCACAAAAGACTTTCTTGGTCGGGTAATTTCACAAGTGATGACTCGGCAGGCGCGCCAGAGACCCCAAAGTTTGTATACAAGCAATTAGAAAGTCGGTTTTCCCTAATATGTCCCCCTCGATGGAAGAAACTGAGCTGCATAAACTGTCAACCATTCTCTTCTGTAAACATGCCTGCACAATGTCTTTTGTTTGCTCTGAGCCTACATGCTTGGTGTGGTTTGGATAATTATCCTAAATTATGGCCATGTTTATGTGACAAGCAAGCATGCCATGCCTCATCTGACACCGGCAAGGCTATTGTCAAAGCAGAATTAAACTGCAGTCTTGAGCGAAGTTGGGCAATTGTCATGTTCAAAGCGTCCGCGTCTCATTCCTGCCCTTGAGACTGGCAAGGCTGTCACCAAGCGCGCACGAAACACCGCGGCGGAATGTGTCAACTCGGGCCCAGTGAGTAAGCTCGTCGGGAAGCCAGCCAGAGAGAAGGTGGCTGCAGGCTTGAGAGGCTGCGGAAAAGTCCGGAGAGCGGCGGCGGCGGCGGCGTTGCTAATAAGCAACAGGTGCCGTATAGCGTGCGAGCCATCTGTTGCCACTGGAAGACGTGAACTGGAACATGAAACATGTTGACCCGGCTGACTCGGGCGGATAAAATATAACATGTCTATCGTGCTGCGGCCGTTTACCGGGTCATCACTTGACCTCGCCGGCGCTTTGAAGGTTGCCAGAGCGGCGGTCCACTGTGCCCCAGACGCACTCAATCACCCGCTGGGCCGGATTGGCTGCACGCGTGTTGGAGCGCTATGAACTTTCTAAGCTGCTTTTGTTTCACCTGTTGTCCTTCAGGAGAACAAGTTCAACCCCGAGGTGGTGGAGCACATCTACCAGCACAACCCCATCCTTAAGTACACCCATGGCCCCCTCTACGCCCCGCTGCTGCCCTTCCCCTACGGCAGCTTGGAGCACACATGTAAGCCTTTGTACACACACATGCCTACACTCCACTCAACTTTCTTTATGTAGCTATTTTTTTTCTGCAATTGATGCTGAGTGGGCAACATTTAATCACATGATGTAATATATGCAGCGTTAGCTTGAACAGCATGATAGTCCAATTCATAAAATGAAGCCCTTCAGAAAGGATCCTGTGGGAACGTGGTTCTCCTCAGGATGTGTTCCGGTTGGTTAATGCCAAATGCTTCACAGCAACAGCCTCAATTTGCTCATCGTCACCTAGCCAGGGGTGTGGAGGAAAGAAGAAGTGGCAGTAAAACAGGCCAACATGCAGCTGTAAGTGGGTGAGGCAGGATGAGTGAGACTAGTTGCCAAATCGGTGGCTGGGGTTTAACTAAATGCGAGAGTGTAGAAATAAGTCTTAAAGCGGAAGTAACCCAAATATATTTTTTTCAGGAATATGTTCCCAGCAGGCCCACTAGTTGAAACACGGCATTCTGATGAATTTTGTGTTTGTGGAATATAAGTTAAGCAGCAAAATGCACTCGTTTTTAGCCATCTCTGGGGGCGGTCATTTTGTCTTCTGTCGACTGAAAATGACATCATAACGACCAATCACGGCTGACCTATTTTCTGAATCTGAGCCATGATTGGTCATTGTGAGCAGTTGTGATGTCATTTTCAGTCGACAGAAGACAAAATGGCAGATGGCTAAAAACGAGTGGATTAACACCTCAAACGCAATATTTATCAAAATGCTTTGCTTCAACCAGTAGGCTTGCATAGAACATATTCTTGAAAAAAAAATGTCTGCGTTGACTTCCTCTTTAGATTTCAGCATTTAGACAGAAAGAGCCATTGTAATTTACACAGGTAGGGCATCCCAGCATGCTGCAGCCTGACTAGAGAATGCTGCAGAACTTGCTGCCTTTTTAAAAATTTTGGCACAAAAATTGGGCTGACAAGGTGACATTTTTCGGTGCATTTCAAAGTGTTCTTATTTTTGGTGATCTCGTACTGTACGCTGTTGTTTGTTTTAATATATAAACTTTTTTACCAGGAGTTACTTTTTGTGGGGATTTTTCTGTGCATTTTGAAACTGCTTTCACATCATAAAATCCTAACATTTGCTGACATGTCCTGTGAAAGCACATCAAAGTTACGTGACATTTAAGGCCAAATTTACCTGAAAATGTTGTACAGTGTTTGTGTTTGTAACCATTGGCAATGGTTCACAGACCACCACGGCAAGGGCTACGGCTCGTTGTGCGAGGAGGCCGTCAAGCTCTTCAACGGCCTGCAGCAGCTGGAGTCGGCGCACGACGCCGTGCCCATCATCCAGGGCGTGCTGCAGACCTGCCTGGACCTGCGGCCGCTGCGCGACGAAGTCTACTGCCAGCTGGTGAAGCAGACCAGCCACACGCCCGCCCCGTACACTGCCGCCCACCTGCGCTACTGGCAGCTGCTCACCTGCATGAGCTGCACCTTCCTGCCCGGAGCTGCCGTCCTCAAGTACCTGCGATTCCACCTCAAGAGGTAACATATCTTTTATGATAATACATTATGTGGACAGAAATCTTCAGACACATTTCTCTGTAGTCATTCACTGCCAATCGACGAATGTATACGTCGAGTTCAGTTGGGCGTGGAGGAGGGTTTAGCCCGCTTTGCTTGTGAATATCAAATTTGGAAATGACATTTGTCAAATTTGACAGACTACGGAAGCGTGGAACTACCAATGTAGAGCAAAAATGTTTGAGTGGCATGTGTCGTACAAACGAGTTGTTTCGCACGTGCTGCAAAGTCGTTTGAACGTATTGATAAAGTCGTTTGAACATCTTGGTTAAGTCGTTCAAATATACTTTGTAAAACGTAAGATAAATCCTGGAAACATAGCATGATTTACCATAATGCCACAAAGTATTGACTTGCGCATGTGCAATTGTGCGTCAATCCCTTGTGGCATTATGGGGGAAAATGCTATTTTTTTTAGCATTTAGCCTACATTCCACCAAATATGTTCAAATGACTTTACCAATACGTTCAAATGACTTTGTCGATAGGTTCAAACAACTTTATCAACTTCAAAATATGCACTGCCAAGTCGTTCTAGCAACATAGCCCAGTAAAAAATGTTTAGTCCACATTGGCAGTTGCACGCTTACGTAGACAAGCAGATAGCTAGGTTGTGACCTGAAATTCGAAACGATACAGAGTATGCATGGTATGGGCACAATATGTGTTGTGGTTGTTTGTAGAACGTGTGCGTAGTGATCGTGAGAAAAGTTCACGCAGTTGATGGCGTGAATGGCGAATGGCATGTAAAAAAAGTCACTGACATTCACCACCAGCAATGTGCTGCAGAAAGGAGCTAACCGCTATCGCTAACTGTAACGTGTTTCATCTTTGTCAACTTTGTGATAAGATCCTGGATTCCTAGTAGGAGTTATTTCTTTGAAATTTTAGGTCAGTTCAAATCAAATGCCGCTGCTGTGAGAACTTTGATGCGGTGACGAGAAAAAAGTAAGCAGGCGCCAGCGTCTCGGAGCGCCACTTTAGCTATTGTTGGCCGTGGATTTGCAGCTCTGAATTAGCCCTTCTGCGGCGCATGCTAATCTACGCTATTAGCCCTATAATCTCCCTCCTCCGCGTTTTCTGTCCCTCATCAAACGGCGGCCGTGTCCGTATCTACAGGAGCGATCGCGGAGTCAAATAACTTGACGCCTCTTTTTTTTTTTTTTTTTTTTTTTTTTTGCTCTCACGCACTTTTTCTCGCCGCTCCCTTTGGAAAGCTGCAGCTGGGCAGCGCCAAGGCTGGAGCTGGGCATGTGGCCCAGAAAAGCTTCCACTTCCCTCCATCCCCCCCTCCCCTCCCAACATGCAGTGCCCCCCGGAGAATGTGTGGAGGGAGGAGAAGTGGCAGAGAAAAAGGGGGCATTTGCGGGGATCCCACAGCCTTGCTGGAACATTCCTAATTATGTTTCAGCAGCAGGACAAATTGCCACCCCTGTGGCAGTGTTGTTATTAAAAAGGCCACGGTTTGAACGCCCCTTTTTTAGTGAATTCTGCACCCCGGCGTCATGTCACATAATTGTTTCCTTCCTATTCCATCCCTGATTTTTGTTTAGGCAAGACTGAGGTCATGAATTCAATTATTTTTTTCTGGTAAAAACTTTCAAATGTTTTTATATTGATTATGACTGTTTGGAAATGCAACTCCTTACCCGAGCGGTTCTCAAAGTGTGGTACAAGCATTGTGATATGAAAGATTGACAGGGAATTAAATGTTCAAACTGTGCATATTGTTAAAGTAGTTTAAACTTTGCTTTTAAATGTAGGCCATAACATAGGCCAAGTACAGTTCAGTTGTATTTGATTTACGTACAATATATTTGCATTTAATATTTTAGAAGTGATTGTTTTCAAATATTTTTGATACATTTTTTAATGTAACTTTTATATACAATCCATTTTAATTAAATCAACATTTGAGAATTTTTTTTGTTTTCCTATTTTTTATGAATGGATTGTTATCTTTGTGTCTTTTTACTAATATTAGATACTACTCAGGGAATAAACTTCACTGTCACTTTTATCACAACATTTATTTTTTTATAATTTTCTTGTCAATTATCAAAAAAATGGTGGTGAAAAGAATCTTTTTTTTTTTCACGTCAGAAGTAGTTTTTGTGCGGGCTCCTTTTCGAACAGCACTTTTTCATCAAATTAATTGTTTTTCTTTGATTGTAATGTTTTTATGATTGTGAGAAGCCAAAATAGAAATTATGATTAAATTGTGATTAATATCCAAGCCCTATGTCATGGTACATGTAATGTCAAACAGACATTTTTGTGGCACCTTGAAAAAGCCGTTTTTATCTTTTTTCATTTTTGAGACAAACTTCCATATTTTTGTGTATTGCATCAGTTATTTTTTTTTAATATTCCATGCCCATTTGGTCTTTACGCAAAACTGAGCTCATAACTTCATCACATTTAATTTCACACCTTAGACGCTCAAAGGGAAGCTTTATAAGGGCCAGCTGCACGCACGCACACGCGCTGGCACGCTCAGCAGGGCCTGGCTCGGACGCTTCGCCAGGAGGAAGCGGCAGGTCAGCCCGTTTCACAGGAGCGGAAACACCTTTTCCTGTTTGCGGCGCTAAACGTGACTTTGAAGCACCATTTAATGTCCCCGAGAGGTAGCGTAAAAAAAAAAAAATGCTGTCACATTTTGTCATTTCGACAGCCCAAAGAAAATAAAACTTCAAAAGGGGTGTTAGAGTCGCACTCTTAAAAGGGTTTGGGTCACTTTCAACAATTTGTCTTTTGTTAGTGCAGCCAAGGCGGTTATGTTTTCATTGGAGGTGGAAAAATATTTGGTTGGTTTATTTAAAAATGGACACATGTTCTCCCCATGAGAATGATTAGGATGATCAAATAAAAGTAGGCCGACATTATATCATTATTTCATTACTATAATAATACGCTGTAAAAATATTAATATAATTTTCAGTGATTTAAATAAAAAATAACACACAGATGACAATTTTAAAAAAAAAGAAAAAAAAAAAGTCTCATGTACTACACACTACATGGGACTGGTTGAAAACCATGACTAAAACTCAAGTTAATTTTTGTTACTTCACTTTAACACAAATATTTGGTTTAGTAGCAAAAAAGTAAACATTTTTAGGAAATAATTTTCAATTGAATAAGTGAAATTTTGGATATAAAAAGTGTCCACACCCCTACACAAATCCCTGTTTTTTTGTGATTTGAGACCAAGATCAATCATTTCAAAACACTTTTTTTCCACCATTAAAGTGACTATATATAAACTGTCCATCTCAATTTAATTTTTAAAAAACTGTTTTGCAAGGAAATGACAGATAATGTGGTTGCACATGTTTGCATACCCTCTTGTTCCATGTTCAGAATTAACCAATCCTGTTCAAACATGTTAAATGGGAGCCAACACACACCTGCCACAATTCAAAGTGCCTTTGACTTCATATCGCAAAACTATCCGCCATAGATTTCCGAATGACTGTTTTGAGCCTTGATGCTATTAGAAATTGGACTGGCAGGCCAATGTAAAATTGTCAAATATGTGTTGCAGGATCCAGAACCAGAGTCCCGAATCGGAGATGGACAACTACGCGTCGTTCATCAGCGAGGCTCTGGAGAAGACCAAGTGTCGTGAGTGCGTGCCGTCCTGGGAGGAGATCCAGATGCTGATGAGCAGGCAGGAGATGCTGTGCACGGTGCACTACCCCGGACCTGGCTGCTGCCAGCTCTACATCAGCTCTCATACCACCGCCAATGAGGTTTGCACTTTGATGTGTTCAACTTCAATACTCTACTGTAGTATTTTTTTTTTTTTTTTTTTTTTTTTAACGATAAAAACATAGTTTGTTTGCACAGTTGTGCTGTGGACGGCCACAAAATGAGAATATGAGTGTGAATTTTTCAAGACGCTTTTTCGCAATGATCGCTTGCTGCACTCACTAACTGCACCCATGCATTTTGGTGACAGATACTCCCCACGCTTTGCTTTAGCCACAAGTATACATCGCTGTTGCCCTCACATGTCTAAAATAATCACTTTTCAGAAAACCCGCAAAATTATGTTTTGTGAGCATTGCATTGTCAAAGACAGCAAACCATTTTCAACACTTTAGATTGCTCAATAATTTGTGAAAATAACAGACTTAAAAAAATATTAAATTGACCAGATTTGGAATGATGGACCACAGAATCGTTGTTTTGTTTTTTTTCACCATTCCGTGAACAGAAATATATTCCCTGCAAAATTCTCAATAGTAAAATGCTATGCAGTATTAACAAAAATATGTAAAAGTGTGGATCTGCTGAAAAATTGATTTTTTTTTCCCTCGGTACAAATTGTACCCTCCTCAAAAATGTTGAGAAAGCATTTTTTTTTTTTTTTTTCCCCAAAATCTTTTCCCCAAAGATGTCCCCCCAAAAAAACGTTGTATGTTCTCCAAAGGTGGTGCAGAGGATGCAGCAGCGGCTCGGCCTGAAAGACAGCAAGAACACGTTTGCACTGTACGAGCAGAACGCGCTATGGGAGCAGCCCGTGTCGGGCGGCGCGCTCATCGCAGACATCCTCACCAGGTCAGACACAAGAAAATCTTTTCAGTGTTATTTGTGAGTCAACAGAGCGGCAGACTGCACAGTTTAAGCTCCTGTGGTTCGCTTCCCATGCGGAACATTTATGCAGCAGTTTGATAAGAGGCGAGCGACCTTGTCTTGGTGGTCAAACATGACACCCTGCGGGGAAACGTGATAGTCAAGGTGAAAGTGAAGTCACTAGATTTTTTTTTTTTTGTCTTCAGGTAGCTACAAAGCAGGAATGGAGTTTAATTCTAGTTTTAGAAACCAAGTTAAATTCTATAGAAATATATTGTCAATGTTCTATGGCTGTGCTGCTACCAGTATGAAGATATCAAGATTTATTTTTTTTTTTTTTTGTCCAATCTGATTTTAGCCTAATCATGTCAGTGTAATCTGCCGTCTGCCTTCAGAATCAGCCGGGCTGTTTGATGTAATTTACAACACATTAGCAATGCAGAGTTCAAATGACATTACTATTTCATATTATTTATTATAGTTAACAAAGACTAACAAAATAACTCAAATGAAAATTGAAAAAACATTTTCTTTACTGAAATACAACAAAAACAGGAATGATTTCATAATTGATAACTAACGGAAATTACAATTTGTTTTTTTCGACACTATAATTTTTTATAAATTTTCTTTGTTTTCATCTTTTTCAGTTAATTTCATCCATGCTTTTTTTTTTTTAACGGGCAGAATAGATGAATTTCAACCTACAGAGTTCATGGTTGCTGTTGTTGAATTTGTGTGCAGCATCTCCAGCAAGGAATGTGAGTCCAAAGGCCAGCGCAAACTGTGCTTCAAGCTCTACTGCCTGCTGGACGCCGACAGCATTTCAGTGGACAGCATCGAGTATCTCTTCCTCTTTGAGCAGGTAACACTTTAGACCCTTTATTAGGTACACCTGCAGGGTCCTAATGCAAGCTCAGTTTTGATTGACACTTTCCAATATCAATCCATATTTTTTTTTTTTTTTTTTTTTTTTCACCCGCAGTGCCACGAGATGGTGATCCGCGGTCAGCTGCCCGCCCGCGAGGAGGACCTCCAGACATTGGCGGCTCTCCGGCTTCAGGCCGTCATGGGGGACTTCAGCACGCACGCGCCCTGTCCGCCCCTGGACCAACTCTTCCCCAGCCACGTGCTGGAAGCCCGCGTCCTGGTGGCGGCGCCGACGGGCTGCCCCGCCGCCCAGCGCTTCCCCACGGGCCTCCTGGCGGGGGCGCTGTGGAGCCACGCGGCGGCGGCCCACAAGCAGAAGGCGGAGAAGGACCTGCGCCTCCGCAGCCGGGCGAAGGAGGAGGCGGCGGCCGTCATGGGAGCCATCTTGGAGCGCTGGAGGGGCCTGGCGGGCTCCAACTGCAGAGACAGTATGGCCGCCTACCTGGCCATCGCGCGCCAGTGGTCCGGCTTCGGATGCACGCTGTATGAAGTCGACTTCTACATTGTGAGTAGCTGTTATCCTGTCAATGCCGGGGGTCGAACCTGTGGCCCTTTGCTCACAGGACACACTCCTGACCACTTGTGCATTTGTAGTTTCCAGTAGTTCATATTTAAATAGTTAAAGAACAAGCAGGATAGCAACAGCTGTTGTTTGCAATTTTAAAACATGAATATTTAATAGGTTAATTTACATAGCCTAGCTGTTAAAATGGCTGAGATATATAATATATATATATATATATATATATATATATATATATATATATATATATATATATATATATATATATATATATATATATATATAATTTATTTGAACATGAAGAAAGAAAAAAAAGTACAATTACAATAAGATAAAATAAAATAAAAACTAACAACAATCAAAAATTAGCACATCTAACAAAAGTCTTCCATGCTTAAAAGGGAGTGGATAGAAGTCTTACACTTATTAAATCCCACCCCTTCTCTATTTTTCTTAATGCATTCTATTCTTCATCTATGGGAAAAATAATACTAAAGATAATAAAAATAGTTATAATAATAATAATGAATATATATATATATATATATATAGATATTTTTTTTTTTTACATAAAAAATAAAAATGGCAGACAACATGATTGCAGTCAGTTTCAGTTCTTCATACACGAGCGTATTGATCGATGTGCATTGACAGCATTTAAATGGTTAAAGCACATTAACGAGTGAGAGCTGTAATAACATAACATTGCACTTCACCGCTTGCGATCAAATTGTTTGACATTTGCTCTCATGCTATGATATGCTGTGTTCAGTTCACGTCTCAGCATTCGTAGCCATGACTAAGGGCAATGTCACTTCTGATTGGACAATGAGGATACGCAGATGTTGCCGTCGAGGTTACGCTGACATTTTGAGTGTCCCCTCCAGAGTTCAACGGGGTGTTTTTCCCAGAAGTTGTGGTTGGGGGTGGCGGCCAGCAGCGTGTCGCTGTATCGCCAAGGAGAGGCCGAAGCGCTCGAGTCGTTCCCCTACGGGCAGATTTGCTCGTACGGCGTCTCCGACAGCAACACGTTCAAGATCAGCGCCGGCGGCCGAGACATGCTCTTCGAAACCAACAAGGTAAGCAACGGACAAGACGGATGAGCGCTTGGAAAAGCTTCAAATGCAAAATGTCATACTTTATCACCATTATAGTAAGCAAAATGGCAATATTATCACAATATTGCTACTGAATAATATGTCACAGAATTTTGGTACACTGATGACAGCCAAGGCAATAATGCTAAACAAAACAAAAAAATGCTAAAATATTGTGGAAAAAAATGCTAAATTATTTGATAAAAATTTCAAATAATACAAAAAGAAAAATACTACAAAAATAGAAATGCAAAAGTATTTCTGCAAAACTATTAAGAAATTCAATAAAATTTCATTAGGACAAATGAAGAAATATTAGATGAAAAATACAAAACAGAAAAAAAATGACGATAATTAGAAAATCATGCAAAAATTCTCAACATTTCTAAACGAAATACAGAAAATAGACAAAGATTAGTGACAAAAGAAAAAAATTTAGAAAGTGACATTTTCCAAGGACGTGCAGTTACGTGCCTTTCTGTGACTCCGACAGTCTCTTTATCTCAGTTGCAACCTACTGGTCACACTGTATCTGCCAGTATGCTATGCTATGCTATGCTATGCTATGCTATATGATACTAAATGCGTCTTTGTGTCCGTTCTAGCTGAGCGAGATCACGCAGCTGATGAACGCTTACTTCAACGCCACCCGTCTGCAGCGAGGCAAAGGCGACGCTGTGAAAATCCACGACGGCACGCCGGTGGTCTTTCGCCACCCGTCCTCGCCCGCCCTCTTGGAGCTGCCCTCGCACCCCGTCTGAGATGGACGCCGCCCAACCCCTCGGCGTTTGCCGGGGTCGACGCGGGGGGGGGGGGACGAATGCGGGGGCCGTTCTCCGACGCGAACCCTCCAAGCTGGACCACGAACAACTTCCACTTCTGCTTTCTGTCTTGGGCCTGTTTGGGTTAACTTTTCCGCCAAGGCGGCCATCATCCCTCTCGTGCGCTCCCCCCCCCCCCCCTTCCCACGGGCTTCATCGGGGAGTTTTGGTAAGGTCCCGGATCAGGCCTGCGTTACCGCAGAAGTGTTGATGCAGCCAACCATGTGAACTTGGAACTGGAAACAGATGTTGCGCCTTTGCAGCTCAAGTCACCATGGCCGCTGCGCTCATGTACAGGACCTTGACGGGAGGATCGCTGTTCTCCCTCTTCTTCTTCTATGGTTTCCTGCCCACTCGTCCCTCATCCGTAGTTTGGCCTTGACTGATGACGTTACAGCACAGCTCAGCTTTGCTAACAATTAGAAAACCGTGGTACCTTGACTTAAGCCCAGCAATTTGAGTTTTCCGTGTTACGGGCCGCCGCTCATGAGATTTTTTTTTTTTTTCTTTTTTAATTACCACAAACATACATACACGCAAAAACGCACACACACAAAAACACTTTTCACATTGAAAAACACATGCACATAAAAACTAACTCAAAAATACAGCCACATAAAAATATGATCACACACACAAAAAACAAATGCACACAAACACACGCCCCAAAAAGTATCCAGCAAACCTTGTCTCCCTCACAATTGAGCCTCTCAGAATTCGAGTGGGCTAACTCCATTTTGGCCCACTGTAATTATCGGTGGCTCAATTGGACATTATTATTTTCTTGGCAAAGACATCCAACATGCTACCTTGTCCCCATATTGACAAACTGTCCGTTTCAAGCATGGATTTTTTTTTTGGGTGTGTCTGTACCTCCCCACATGCAAACGTTGACCAATGCATGTGACAGACACACTGAAATAAAATAATACAATGAAAGACAAATATTTTATTTTGCATTACACAACTTCAGCCAAACAAATTCAAGGTACCACTATAAGAAGAAGACACGATCATAACAGTTGCCTCTTTAACTTTTTTTTTTTTTTTTTTTTTTTAACAACCAAACTGTTCTAGCGCTAACCTTTCCACAATCACAGGACACTTCATTAGGTACACTTGCACAACTTAATGACATGCCGCCTTGACAAAGATAACAATGCTCACTTTTGAGGATTTTACAATGTTTGTTTATTTTCATTCAATGCACCGAATGAGAACCGTTGCCAATCAAAACTGAGCATTATTCATTTTCACATCGACTCATTTGGGGCAGATGTTCCCAATGAAGTGGCTTTCATGTGGGCTCCTCATAAAAAGGCTGAATATGTTTTAGTAGTATTTAATTATTTTTAAATTTAAAGTTTTTTTTAAAAAAATGCCTTCATTTAAATTTTTTTTTTTTAAAGTCTTAAATGCCCACAAGTGCACCTTTTCCCGTTAGCGCTTAGTGACGCTCCCTCAGGTGTGACATTGGATGTTCAGGTTAATTGGAAATTAGACTTTTGTGACATTTACAGTTGTGCTTATAACTTGACATTCCCTGGCAAGTTATTTTACTTTGAATGACATTTGAATTAAACGACAGTAAATGCTGCTTTTACTGAAGATACTGCGAAGTGCTTTAAATCTGTCTTCATTCTCCCACCGCAGCGTCAGCAGCAATTGGCGGCTCGCCGTCTTGCTCAAGGGCGCATCTCACATGGGCCCGGGATCGAACACGCAACTATTCCGAGCCAGGCCGCGACAACTAAAAGCATTTCAGAAGAGTGCAATCATTAAACAAGACACAACAGTCAAGAAAACTGAGATGGTCCCCGTTCGCTCATCAGTGATGCGTTCCAAAAATGTCATAAATTCTACCAGGGTTTGTCCATTTATGAGCGCAACTGTAATTGGCATGTCTGCACGCTAATTACAACAAATGTGACAAGCGTTGTAAAGTCTCCCTGGGAGAGGTTTTTGTTTTGCCTCTCACATGCACATAAAAACACATGCATGTAAAAACACAAAACATGCACACAAAAAATGCACACGCACAAAATACATGCAAACAAACTTAAAAACACACACAAGCACACAAAACACAGAAACACACCCATGCACACAAACATAAAAACTCAGAATAGCACGCCTAAGCACACGAAACATGTAGTGTTTGTAAAAAAAAAAAAAAAAAGTGGGTGGGACCTTCCATGATGGCATTTAGTATTTAATTGATGGGAGGTGTTCATTGTACATTTTTGGGGCTTTGATAGAAACTTCAACCATCTGCTAGAAATTGGCCGGCTAGCTCTATTTTAGCCTTGAGTCTGCGAACAATCACATGTTCACAGAAGCAAGGGAGCGCCTGACAATTTTTGTCAGTGTTGTTGAAAGTTTCTTCCCCTAGCCAAAGTGTTGCCCTGTTTTAGGCTGGACCAAAGATGTTTTTTTTTTTGTTTTTTTTTGCGCTATATTTTTCCAATGATCCCCTCTCCCAGCCCCACCTTCCACTTTTTTCTATTCAAGCGTTTAATTGTACTTGAGCGATTTTGTGGAGCTAATTGTGCGGTATAAGCTTCCCATGTGACAAGACAAAAAAAAAAAAAAAGAAAGAAATTGACGCCAGCAGCTTGTTCCATATCAGATGAATGGGCAAAATGTTGACTGCTTGGCAGCTGCAGGCAGCTTTGGAATGATGTAGCACAACAACAAGAAAAGAAATGAAAGCCTGTTTTGTTTTATATTCACTTCGTTTGTATGCTGCATGGTACCTCTTTATCTAATGTGTGTGTGTATAGTTGATTGCACTATTTTTTTTTAAACTAACTTGAAAGTGCAATAAGACAAATACTGTATGTAATTATTAATAAAAAAACAAAACAGCACCATTTTATCAGATTTTACGTTTTTTTTTTTTCATGTGACGACGTTCCCTTCTGAAAAGGTTACCTGCGTAGTAGTTTTCGTCCTTTGACACTCTTGAAAATTTACAAAATGTTTCTATTTTGTACAAATTGAACATTGTTTTAAAAATTTCACTCTCATCTGACAATTATTTGTGGAGGAAAATAAATATGAATAAAAGTGAAAATAAAAACAAATATTACAAAACATATTTTATTTAAAATATTTTGTTTTGTTTTTAGCATAGTCATCTTTTTCCCAAAAAAACGCATGGTCATTTATTTAAAGAAAACGCCTTTTAGGGGTGTTAACGCTAATCGTTTTTTCGATGCATCGTTCGTTTTATTAAAACATTCAAAAAAATTCAAAGGTATTAATAATCGATGTTTAAATCATAAATGAACAAAACGAAAAAGATGCGAAAGCGATTTCGTGCGTTTTTTGTGAAAAAAGACAACCACGTATAGCAAGCCGTTTTTTGTGAAAAAAAAACGACCATGTATAGTAAGGGTACAGTAAGGTGTTTTTTTTGGTGAAAAAACGACCATGTCAAGTAAGGGTATATAGTAAGGCGTTTTTTTGTGAAAAAAAACGACCATGTATAGTAAGGGTATAGTAAAGCGTTTTTTTTTTGGTGAAAAAAATGACCATGTATAGCATCTATCTCAAAGTCAAGGCCCGCGGGCCACATCCGGCCCGCGAGAAGGTTTTCTACGGCCCCTGGGATGATATTGCTTTTTTATAGTAGCAGAAGTGATCGGGTCCTTCGCGCCTGCTGATGACGTCAAGCGTTAAAATATATTGTAGCGTCTTCCAAGAACACAGACGTAGTTTAATTATCACATTTTATTAGTCCAATCGGCTACTGTGGGCCGCAGCCGACGCCAGTACTCTCGCTCGCATGCCCTTCCCTCAAGCAAGCCGTACGAATGCATTCAATTTTTAAAACAACATCGGAAACAACAGAACTTGGCAAGACACAAATTCGACCACAACACAGATAACCCAATTCGTTACACTATTTCTGTAACATATTTCTTTGCATCTACGTTTGCCACCCCCTGGCTGTTGTTATGACGAACATTATCGCTACTTTTGCGAGGATCGTCCTTCGGTTGTCTACATGCCGACTCAAGATTCTGGATGAAACCGAAGGAGGCTCAGGAGACCTGATGTGACTTTCCAGCAGGGTCCCATCCAAACTTCTGCTTTTTGTTTTTCCTCCTTTTTTTCTGCAGTCATGCCAGAGCTTCATTGAGAGCTGTGAAACAAGATGGCGGTGTATCAAGTGAGCATTTTTTTCCTCTGCAGTTTTGCCAAAGTTGCAGTCAGGATACTCATCAGGGGTCTCCGATCCTGTTCCTTGAGGGCCGGTTTCCTGAAATGTTTTGTCTCCCAGCTGCGACACGCCTGATTGAAATACCGATTTGAATCGGGTGTGTTGCAGATGGGCGCAATGGAAAACAGGCAGGACAGCGACCCACAAGGAACAGAATTGAAGACCCCGGTCAAGTAACTTTTTCCTTTTTGTCCTGCTTTTGTCCACCGGGTGGCGCTGAAGAACCTGATCAGTGCAGCATGGATCAACTTGTGAAGTCGAGCTCCTCTTGGTCAAGGTTGGGACCTGTTGCAAAAGACAAACTTGATGAATCAAAGTACTTGGCTGTTTTTTGTTGTTCTAGGTGGCGCTATGATCAACTTGCTGACCGGTTTAACGGGCTACAAAAACTCCGCATGTTGAAAGGGCACTCGCCTGCTTTTTGTTTGACTTGGCATGCAGTGCAGCTTCCAGTAAGAGTGCCGCCGGGGACTCTTCCACCTGCTGGGCCAAGAGAAATTCTCCCTAAATGAAAAAACAAAACAAACTAATTTTTTTTTTACTTTTTTTTTTTTTTTGAGGGAGCGGAGAATATACTAAAAAGTGGGTGTGGCAAAACTGGAATAAGGCTTTCTAATTCGCTGATGGGTCGAGCAATGTGAATAGAAGGTACACGATAAATCATGATAAATTACCACCCAAAAAAACGTGAAAATCACTAATATATTTGTGAATCTGAAAAGCACACTGTGGTGCGACTAAATACCTTTAAATTCAAAAACATAGATATTTAGTTATGTAATTACGTGAAATACATTTTTGAAAATCACGTATGCATTTGTGTGTGGATAATTTTGAGACAAATCTCTCCCCATATGTGAAGCCATCACTCTTCCATTGACATCAGCTTTGGGTTGGGAAAACATACAAAATTTGTGTAGGTATTTTGTTAACCTCTATAGAGTTTAATCGTGTATATTGAGCACTAACAAAAATAAGTCGTTTGGAAACACATACGAACAAAAAGAAGCCGTTCATAAATCTTTTCAAAATCATTGTGATGCTTCAGTATGCGCTCTGCTTTATCTGTCTATTTTTACGATTAAAGAAAACTGATGTTAGTTTCCCCCCCAAAAACAGGAATGCACGCCAGAAAGAGCATCTCAACTCACACAAAGTATTCTTAAAATGTTTGTCCGCGACATGAGTCCTGTTGCATTTGTGGAGGGGTGATCTAATCTGAAAACGTCACTAAATTTAATGGGGAGAAAAATAATCGTTTGGGACAGCCCTAAACTGTAGGCGCTTATAAATTTATCTCAACTCGAAATACTAATTTTGACACGGACTGGTTTGTTACAAAGTACACAATCTCATAGAAAATGTATTTATTGTACATTTTAAATAGGCCCAACAAACATATTAGGTACATGTCGGTGCACACACTTTTCTGACAGCATTTAGTCAAAATGTGAGTTTCATTACCATCTTTATAAATGTGGC
Source organism: Filicampus tigris (assembly GCF_054856515.1). NCBI lineage: Eukaryota > Metazoa > Chordata > Actinopteri > Syngnathiformes > Syngnathidae > Filicampus > Filicampus tigris. The sequence goes on from NC_141232.1 coordinate 7,039,506, forward strand.
CATTTTGCACTGTACCTTATGAAGTGTCTGCTAAGTGTGTTCTATTTGTCAGTGCAGAATCAGATGTTAGGATTTTAAAAGTACATTTTACAACCAAAAGGATGTCACGCTGTCCTTCGGCACTTTATGCACACCAGGCATTCTCACTGGTTGCCGTTACCCATCATGCATCGCGTCATCTCTCCCGAGGCCACGGTTCGGCTCTTTGCTAAGGGGGACGGTTTACTGCGAAGCGCGTAAAGCGTGAAAACAAGGGCAAAAAAAAAGAAGGCAATAAGTTATGTCAGTGCTGGAAAACACAATGAGATATAACAGGACACTCAATTGGAGTCATTTCGTTTGTTGTATTTGTGGAAATGCGCTGCATTCACTGCTCCTGCGTTCCCCAGGAGATGTAATCGGGCCTGGTGGCGGCGCTGTACTCGTCCACCAACTGCTGCACCACCTCGCGCGAGTTGTCCAGCTCGTCAAAGTTGTCCTGGAAGATGTCCTCCTTGCGGAACTGCTCCAGGAAGGCCTCGCGCTTGCGCAGCTTGTCGTACTGCCGGCACGTCCGCTCAAACAGCTACAAGTTTTTTGCAAATAAATAGACAAAAGGACGTCATCAAACTCAAGATTTGTAAGCGTTGAGGTGAGACTTACGGAGGAGATGCTGGTGTGGTTGGCCATCATCAGGCCGCTGACACGGTGGGCGGACGGCAGGTACGGCGACTTCCTGGACAGCGCCACCTGGATGCTGGCGGGACCCCAGGGGATGAAACTGGCCAGTTTACGCTCCCGGATCCTCTGGAGGCTTTTGTGCACCTGACGAAAAGACGTCCAGCTTCACATCAGCGCTTTTGAAACTGAACGTTTTCAACCAAAAGGGCTGCTTTGACATTTTTCACCTCCATTTTGAAAAGCTAAATAGAAAAATGGTTTTTCAAGATTTCGAGTTGTTTTTACTTTGTGAAATAATATATATATTTTTTCATTTTTGAAAGCATAAAATTTTGTGTTTTTTTTTTTTTTTTAATCTTTCACACAATACAGAAAAAAAAAAAAACTAAAATGAAATAAAAACGAATGAAAATCCTGTACCTGAGTGGGGTCCACCTCTCCCTGGATGATGTTGAGGATGGCGATGTAACAGTGGCTGGGCTGGCGCTCTCTTCCCGTGGACACCATCACGTTCTTGGGCTGCAGGAGCCTCCGCATCACGTCCAGCACGGTAGTCTTCCTCACGCTGGCCACCTGCGCAGCCCTCGCCCATAAATACCCGCCCTCATCGAAAAACCAGCCCGCACCCGGCCGTCGGCTCGGCTCACCGACTGGTCGGTGGTGAGCGGCGTGTAGCCCGTCATCAGGAAGTGGAGGCGCGGCGTGGGGATGAGCGAGGCGATGAGGCCGATGAGGTCGTTGTTCATGTAACCCGGGTAGCGCAGGGTGGTGGTGCTCGCCGACATGATGGTGGACACCTGTCAAGGCCAAAATGTTACAAATGCACCAGGGGACATGTTCAATTATCCCAAAAAAAGAACGGTGGTTTTCAAACAAGTATTAAACATTCTATTGCAAATATGTGCATGAACTAAAGCTGCCGCTTTTTATTTATACTTTTAGAATGTTATTTCTGCTGCTTTAGATTTAGGTTATTCATATCAAGGCCAGACTGATTTGGATTTTTGAGGCAGATGGCAATTCAGATATTCGGCAGAATTTCCGATAACCGATTAATCGGCCAATTAACAATAAAAAAATTAAAAAACATCCCTTGTTTGGTCCCTTTATGCTTACAACAATAAAGATCTAAGCAGAACATTCAATCGTTTTATAATACTGTGTACTTTAGTATTGTCTTTGTTTAACTTTGTAACAGAGATAAAAATGAACCAAAAATGCAGATTTTTTGGCGTTGGGGAAGGGCGCTGGAATGTCATTTATATTTTATCTTGTAACGTGTAATTAAAAAAAAAAAAAAGCAGCAAAATAATTGTCCGATTTTTATTGATTTTAAAAGAGCTAATTATAGATTCAAAGGTCAGGCCCTAATTCATACTTGAGCTGTAAATAAGCATTATATTCAGAAGACATTCAACTGATTGTTTTTTTCCCATAAATTGATTGATTCAGTTAAGAAGCCACTAATCCGTTTAAGCCCCCAACTCACCAGTTTTGCTTTTCTTGAAGAAGAAAAAAAAAGTATGGAGCCCCTCGAGGGACATGGAGGGAAAAAAATGAAAACAAAACAGGACTCATGCAGACCAGAAAGTTTTCTCGTGAGCAGCAAACATTTTTTAGGAGTGCACCAAAAGAAGGATTCTAAGGACATGAATGTCTCACTTCTCCTGTCTTAATTATAACTGGGACATCATTTTACCTCCATTATAACGTCTCAAGCGCTGCTACTAACACACAAAATGGTTTCCCCATCAAAATATTCGCTTTAAATCGAGCATTACCTTTATAAAAAAATGTTTGCTTCAGCTTTCATACTGGACTGTGCGTGTACCTAACTGTACAGTTTTCAGTCCTAAGTCATATGAGCTAGAGCGCAAATCACATCATTAAATTAAACCATTAAACTCATCTAATTCTTCAAGGTTTTCATTTCATTCAAAGTCCGCTGAGCAACTGACCCTCCGAAACAGTTTACTAGTTGTTGGACACGAAGCGAGTTCGAGGGGAGTGGGCACCGCGTGGTCTCACGCTCACTCACCAGCTGGTTGATTTGTGAGAAGGACGGGTTCTGGATGTGCAGCCGGTCGGTGGCGATGCGATTCAGTGCCGTGTTGTCCAGCACCACCTGATGAGGGACACGCGAGACATGAGGACAAAGGCCTGCAAAAAGTGGGCGGCGGTCCATAGTTCCCTTGAAAGAGCTTGAAAATGAGGATTTAACTGATTTCATTCATTTCTTAAAAAGACGAAATGTCAACTAACTATTTCTTGTTGCTACAATTTATTTTTGTGTTACAATTCTGCTGCTGTCTGCAAACCAAATGTATATCGATTGCCAGGTTTGAATGCTTCATACACAAATTTGTGTTGCTTAATGCGTTAGCATTCAAAACAAAATTGGAAAAATCAAATCCAGTCCGAGAGAAAAAAAAAAAGTCAAGGACTCCTTCCATTAAGTGATAGCGTGTGTTCCAACTTTGTATCCTAGCCACACACAAACGCTTGCGTGCAGACTCTGACCCCTCCAATTCCACGAGAGCATGGGACCCAAAATGTATTTAGCCTAATTACATTAACTCTCCTTTTTTTTTTATCGTAGTGAAAAACTAAAAAAAAAAAAAAAAAAAAAAAGTCATTCCCAAACATTTGTCTCACCACGCAGTCGGCATTCTGCGTCAGCCTCTTGAGGGTCAGCAGCGAGTTGTACGGCTGCACCACCACGTCGCTCATTTCGTCCTGGTTGGGGAAAACCGAGTAGGTCTGCACCAGCTTCTTCGGGTACCTGATGAGAAAAATAGCACCCTTGTAAGGACACACACATATCAGTTAAACTCTGAATAAATATTTGTGCCTTTGGACCTGTCATTTAGCCTCTCCAGCAGGTAGGAGCCCAGACCGGAGCCTGTCCCCCCAGCGATGGAATGACACAGGACAAATCCCTGCCGGGGGAGGGGGGTGGGGGGGGATTCAAAATGACTCGTACTACGTAGCAGCATGCTTATTATCAAACGTGGCGAGCTGGCAAAAAAATGTGCACAACCTCCCTCCCTGTAATACCTGCCTTCTACTCAGGCCTTAGCTATTAGCGCCGCGCTTATTACACACCGCGTCCTGCCAACATACACACGCTCATTCGGCCACACCTTCCTCACTCACACACACACACACTAAATGATGGTGATGTAGGGTCGAAAATGTGAGCACCTTACAGGAATTGCAGACATTAGTGAGGAAATGGCTGTTATTTCACAAGGCGGGCAGCTAAAGAAAGCACACAAAAAAAGAGCTAAGAATAATAGTTGATGGAAATGGAAGCAATGGTGCTGTTTAACCGTCAGCCATTACAACAGTGTCATTTACTGTCAAACTACGTGCTGAATTCAATATTGATTGACTCAGTTGCTGGAAAATAATAATCATGTTTTACCTACATGATTTATGAAAATGTAGCATTTAATGTTTTCTTTTGTGCGAAAAAAAATTATTTCACGGTACTGGTAAATTACTACATAGAGTACATCATGGATATTGATCATAAAATTTGTGGTTTTTCCATAGATGTTATTTGCAAACATCCGCTTTTACTTTGGAGAATGATGATCAACATTTCTGCCAATTTTCTTATATGTTACAGTCCAAACCAGGAACTGAATCATAATTTACTTAGGTGTGCGTATTTTTCAAAATGATGGTCTATTTTTTTTTAATGAATCAATAGCTTCATCAATTACGAAAATAATTAGCTGCAGCCCTACACAACATGTTTAGTTTCACAGTAAACTTAATTAAGCCTCTTTTAAGTGTTTTGTATCTACCGAACCACTGCTTGTTTTGAAGCGAGTTAAATTCATTGGTGGAAATACAATTAAGCATTAGAAAAAACATCATGACAAAAAATGACTCCGTCCGTATAAACGCCCAGTACTCTGTGCAGTTGAGTAAATAAGCACACATTGTCACTATATGAGTTATTATGGTATGCGAGAACTCGCCTCCAGACTGTCGCTCCCATCTGCCTCACGGTCAATAATGTCGAAAATGTCCTCTTGGATTTTTTTCCCCTACAGAGAGCAACAAAAAAAAACAAAAAAAAAAAACATGTTGGATTTCTAAATGCTTTCCTTAGGGCGCTCAAAGATACTTATGTCCTGATAAACACGCTCACCTGTGAGTACCCGCTGGCCCAGTTGTTCCCAGCCCCTCCGCCATGCTCGGACAGATAGATATTCTCGGGGTTGTACAGGTTGGCGTAAGGAGAGTTGAGGATGGAGTGGATCACTCGAGGCTCCAGATCCAGGAGGACCGCGCGGGGGATGTAGTGCTCGTCATCGGCCTGTCGTAAACACCATGTGGCTTAATTGGGACATATTATGGAAAATAAAGTAATGAGGTGTGTAAGTGTACTTTAATTTCTGAAATCCTGTCACACATCTGGGAAAAATGCATTATCTTCTTTATGAGTGTTCAGTTAGCAGCATGAGGCTTTGAATGGGTCGACTCGACTGATACAGTACTTGATTATTCTCTCCTCTGATGCCACCTACTGGAGTATTGTCATTGCATGCAGGCAACATTTAGGTATGCCATCTACTGGAGTATTGTCATTGCATGCTGGTAACATTTAAGTCTGCACGCCTGCACAACTTTTCAAGAGCCGCATACAAAAACATTTTCAAAAATAACACCTCAATTTTATAGATTCGATGCACAGCACGTACCTGATAGAAGAAAACATCCTTCCTGTCGGTCCCTTCGGTGGCAAACTCCTCGACGATGCCCTCTGGACTGATGCCATGCTCTGCACACAGCTGCTTCCAAAACTCAAAGCCGACTGCAAACAAACACGTTGCAGCAAATGCGACATTTTATGCACACTTGATGATGGATGAGCACAAGTGCAATTAATAGTAGTTTTGACACTGGATTTAACGTTTGGCAACGATGCAACGGCACTGACTCCTTGTGCACCTCTATGGAAGCAGAAGCTAAAACCCACGTTACAGCTCAGTGAAGCTATTACATTAAGTCTTTATAGATTTGACGACAATATTTCGGTGACGACAATAAGAGGACCACCGCTCTGTGCAAGCTAGCGCAAGTGTACGTAACGGCTGTGAAGTAGCGCGACGTTAGTTGACGTATTGTTTTATTTAGCTTTTTTAAAAATTTTATTTTATTTTTTACACGTACTTTGGTTCCCGCACTGTCCAAGCTGTAGCGTTATGATTTCCCGAGGCATCTTGCAGTCTTGGGCGGCGTTTTAATTAGCCAGCCTGCTAGCCGTTAGCTTATTTTGCTAGCCTGCTTCCCGCTTGGTGCCGATGTGACGTTTGAAGCGGACTTCTTCGTCTACTTATTGGATGCAGTAAAGGGTGTACTACCCCCACAGGTGAACGTTGGTATAACTGATACGTTTGCTTGCCCCCCCCCCACCCCCCAACAAAAATAATACAAGATATATCGCCGTGCCGTGTACAGTATACCGCTGTTTCTCGTTCCTACTTGGGATACATAAGTTTGTCATGCCTGCAATAAGTTTGACTGAAATATAAAGAAACGTCAACGTATTGTCATGTTTTATCGTTGCTCATGATAAAACTCACTGAAGTGCTAAGTGTCGATCGGAATTTCGTTGCATTCACGGGTCACTTGTGAATCGTAAACTCCGAGTAGTTTTAACGCGTGTGAGTGAAAATGACTACAATTTTGAGTTTCGTGCAAATATTTCAGTTCATATGAACAACGTAAGAATACGTTTTATCACCTAGCATTTGTTTGTCAAAGTAGTGCCTTTTCAGCGAAATAAAATAAGTTGTTATAAGTCCTATAACGCTGAACGCATCATGCTACTTTTGTCCCTGCGAATTCTGATTGGACGATAAAGGGCTCAGGAAAAACAGGTTACGCCATATTTGCAGTTCAACAACGAGACCTTCGTGCGAAAATGTCCAAATAGTAAGTGTCAGCTCATTGTTCACTCTCTCCACAATGGCTATTACATTAAGTCCCCGAATATCACCGAACTGCTTCTCTTAGCTCCACTGGCGGTGATCTCTCTCGCTCGTAGCAAGCCGATGTTGTGCTGGCGCCGCTTATCGTCTACTAACCAACACGCGTTTTCCTCTCATTTGCATGCTGCAAGTGTTTCTCTTCTGACGTTTGCGTTTTAAGATGGCTCAAACCGGGGCTATGGAAGACGTGGCAGCGGCGGCGGACAGCGCCGGTGGCAAGTCGAGTTCCAGTGCTGCCGGCCTCCCGAGTCGACCGGGCTCCAGCGAGAGGGACGCTCAGGTGCGGTCGGTCAAAGCGGCGCTGCTGTCCCGTCTGGGGCCCTACGAGCCTCTGCTCACCTACCTGCAGTCGGTGCTGGTGTGGGAGAGACCCATCCAGTGTCTGCTGCTTTACGTGCTGGTCAACGTTGTGTTCTGGTGAGACACTTTTGATGCATTCAAGCAACTGTTTTGACACATCATTAGGTACACGTCATGCACGTTTTAATCGAATCTGGAGTGTCGACGCAAGACAATCGAAAGTGCATTTGCAGGGACATATAAAGGCTCACTTTTGAGAGTTATGCGAGTAACAACGTGATTATCATTGTAGTTAGAAGTGGTGTAATAACTACTTAATTAAGCATGTTATGCGTTCTAAATTGAAGTACCTAACGTATTTAACCACCGTGCAGAAATAACCAAATGTAATTAGGAAGATTCATTTTTGTCTGGGTGTTTTCCATGAAAAATGTGTGTACCACTCTGAGGTGTTCCCAATATTTTGCAGGGTTTAAACAACACACAAGAGGCAAAATTCTGAGGGATGATACCAGTGTGATACAAAACTACAAATTCATGTCAGAATTGAGCATCATCATTTTCTAGATTGACTATTAGATTACAGCTCCATTTATGGAGGCAGAAATTCCAGTGTTACGTGCCAATGTCACATGTCAGTTTAAGTCTGAATAATTTAACATCCCATCGCCAACAGTCTTCCCGAGGTGTGCACCTCAGCAGAGCTTCGGAGGTGAATTAACATTTCCCTAGAAACTAATTTCCATATTTTAGACTTCCTCCACGTTCTTAGAGTCTGAGCTATTAAATTCAGGTTAAAGGTTTATTTCTCAACTTTAAAATATGCCTGCTCACCTTAAAATTATGACTACGGAAATATTTTGATCAGTTAGACTGCAGCAATTGTGGTGGGAGTGTTCGGTTTTGTTGTTTGTCGGCTCTTTAGTGTCTAAATCAAATTTTCCAGATCTTTGCACTTTGCAGATCACATGGCCAACCTCAATTACAGGCCTTATTATGCCAACAAATTCTTGGTCGGGTTAATCCTCCTGCTGTAGCTTTTTGCAGCGTTTTTGTTTTGTGGCAAAAACAGCCACAGTAATAATCATATTGTAATAGTGTCCCGGAGCAGAAATAAACGATGGTGTGATGTGTAAAAGATCAGCATTGTGTTTGCTACAAGCCTTACGTAACAGTCTTATATCATTACGCACAGTCTTCTTTTCATCGGGTGGACGTTAGAACAAGTGGCGTGTGTTGTCGCTGTTGACGAGCTGGCGTTCTCCTGCAGGTTCTTTGCACTGACGTCCCTGCGTCTGTTGTTCCTGCTGGCTTTTGGCCTGGCCGCCTTGGTCTGCGTCGACATGTGGAGGAACAAGATCCGGCCCAAGCTCAGAGGTGCTTACGTGTTTCTTCACTGCCAGCAAAATGTGTGGTCTGCGTTCATGTCAGGATGTGCGACAAAAGTCAAGCGATGAGCCACCTGCTGCAACCCCCCCTCCCCACCCCCCACCCCACCCCTAGCCCCTGAAAGCTGGACTCAACAAGGGATTTATTTGTGTCACCTCCAGCAGTTAATCTCCCATTCTTGCTTCCCAACGCGTCCTCTCGTAGCGTCCTGATCTTGACAAGCGGCGCAGACGAGCCTGCAGACTGGTGCCTGTGAGATTAATCAGGCCTATTTTTGGATGCTAGAAAAAAAAAAAAAATGTAACGTCAACAACGGGATAGGGGGTCGATCTGTGAGCAACACTCCAAAGTCAATAATCAAACGAAAGCTGCAATGGAGCAGAGAAGCTTGTTAATTCAGATGCTCAGCTACCATCATGAAAATAAGATGAACGTTCTTAAAAGGAATTACCTGGCGAACATCCTTTTTTTTTTTTTTAATGTAATTGCACATCCACTACAGTAGGTGGCAGTGGCGCACTTTATTCTTTCTTATTTCAGGCAAACTGATGCTCTTCAAATTTTTTCTGTGACTGACTAAAAAACATGTTAATAAAGTTATTCTTTGTTGTAAGTTGGTCTATATTACTTTTTTGGGATTGTTTTTATGTTTATTTGGCATAGCTGTACTTATAACAGTTTTATAGACCAATAATGCTATTTAGAGTCACAGCGAAGAGTTGTGGAGGTGCAAAATGTTTTTTTTTTCTTCCTAGCGGGACTTGCTTAACACAAATAATTGAGATTTACGCAATTGCTTGCTGGCACCCCCAGTAATCAATGTCTTCTCTTCTTTGCAGTCAGAAACCAGGATGAATCTGAAAGCGAGAGGTTGGTAACTGCAGCCGACATTTTGTCTTTCCGACAGCATAACATTTGAAACGATTTAAAAAAAAATAAATATGGACGCAGTAATGCCGTATTCTGTTGCTTTCGTGTGTAGCTGGGGCCTGGTCCAGCCCGGCATCCTCAGCGTACCCGAGTTGTGCCACCACGTCGCAGAGGCCTGGGTCAGCGCCGTCGTTCTTGCGTCCAACATGACGCACTTCAAACGACTCAACCCCGGCAGGGTGAGGACAATACGAGATGTGACGTTCGTATTGTCGTATTAGTGGTGTAAAACCGCACTGCGTCATAAGTCGCTAATGTGTTGAGCCTCACGTAGATGACGCTGGTCAACACATTTTTAACACTTTTTTTTAACCAGAGATGATTAAGACTGCAAGTCTAAAGTGTTTAGTAAGGTACTAACTAATTGAAGTCGAAAAATAAACCCATCACAATAATATTTCTCAAAATGTTAACGTGCGCGCTTTGCCTGTGTGTGTGTTCCAGTTTTGCATCCTGACCTGCTGCCTCTTCTTCTCTTTGGCCGTGATCGGACGATACATTCCTGGGTTGGTCCTCTCCTACTTGGCTGGTGAGTTCTGCCAAATGCAGCTCCGCCTCTCATTAAGACTTCACGGGTGTTGAAAAAGAGGATCGTCAATGCTCACGAGGTGAAGAAAGCCTAGAAAGATAAAACAGCAGGGTGATGGCCAAATAGGTCGGATGTGTTTAAACACATGATTTTAAAATGCCTCGTCGTATACATTATGGCTGATTAAGAAAAAAAAAATGTTTTCGTAAAAATCCTCGCTCTGTCCTCTGTGCAGTGTTGGTGACGCTCCTGGCCCCTCTGGCGGCCTACCACAGGGTTTTTCAGTGCGTCTTTGTGAAGCTGGAGCCAGTCCTGCAGCGGCTGGACTTCAGCGTTTGCGGATACATGAAGCCGCTCGACAACCAGTGTGAGGAGCCTCGTCGTCTCGTCACACATATCCGCTCCTCAGTAGGACCGCGCTTTTTCACGAAACGTGTTTTCTCTCTGCATGTTGTCCGCAGTCCTGCGCATGCCTCTGCATGGTATCATCTCAAGTGAAGGCAGCGACAGTGAGGAGGAGCTCGCAGCCTTCTGTCCTACGGTCAGTCTGCGTCACAAAACCGGCGCCAAATAGCCGATGTTTGCCAATAACTATAGCCGTAGAAAAGTAATGGTCTCATTATTTACTACGCAGAATTCGATAACATAACTTTATGTCTCCTTAAATATATAAATGTACATTTGATAAGGTAATTCTTTGGACCTATCCAAAACAAAGTAATTTTTTTTTTTTTTTTTCAAACAAGCAACTCTTTGGTGAGCAATGCAAGTTGAGCAAGGAATTGTATGTCACAATTTTACACACAACATAAGTCACGGTTTGTTGAAAAACAAAAATCAATAAAAAGTCAGTTGTAACACAAACACACATGACAAGGGTTAACTTCTCTAAATATTTTGGTAAATTTTTGTGTATTCTATATAAAACTTTTTTTTTTTTTTTTTTTTTAAATAAATATTCACAGGGAATAGGAAACAGGCCAGCCCTCGAATAGCAAAAATCCACATGTAACTGACGCCCATTGAAATGCATTATATATTTTTAAATCAATCATCCGAAAAATTAGTAATTGATCTTTTTTCTGAAAAAATTTGACATATCAACCTAAAATAAAAATTGGTTAGGCTATAATGTCAAGGGTTTTATAAAAAATTAAAAATCATAGTTGACATCACCACAACAAAAAAACATTAGCGGACAATCAGACGCCTTACGGCTGTCATCTTGAGTGTTTTGTTAAGCAATGTACGAGTAAGTACAGTAAGCTTAACCTCCACTCTGTTGCCTCTTAAGAGTTTAATGACTTTGTGTTTTTTTTTGTTTTTAACTTATAAAATGGCAACTAAGTGGCAATCTTGTTTGACAGGCTTTAGTGTTTAGCATTACTGAAAGTACAGATCTGTTCTCTCTTCCAGTTTGACGACGTCGTCGTGGCAAAGGAACTCGCTCTGACCGACTCAGAGCATTCTGACGCTGAGATTTCCTACACCGACAACGGGACGTTTAACCTCTCCCGAGGCCAGACGCCGCTGACCGAGGGCTCCGAGGGTGAGTTATTTGTCATCTTTGAGGACTTTGAAAAAAATAATTGCATAATAAATCTCAATATTGAGGGGGGAAGATCGCCATTAGATTATTTTTCTAAATCGTTCAGGTACGATAGAAAATGGATCGTCCTGTCCATGCTTTTTTCTTCATGTCTGTTTTGACCCCATTCAGATCTGGACAGACATAGTGACGCCGAGGAATCTTTCGCTCAGGATCTCCCGGACTTCCCTTCCATCAACCCAGACGCCACGCTAATGGATGATGACGATGACACCAGCATCGGGCTGCCCAGCCTGGCTCTGTCCGGGCTGCAGAGTCACCGCACCTCCGTACTGGATGTAGACGCTCACCTGGACTCAGACCAGGAAGACGTTGACGCCGAAATGTCCCTCAGCGGCCTGCCGCCCGCCTCCGACTTCGTGGGCGACCTGGCAGGCGACATCGCCAGCAACATGATCCGGGCGGCGCTGGTGGGTGCCATGCAGCCTCGGCGAGCCTCCGCCCAGCGCAGGCAAGCCCCGCCCAAGGCGGGCGCCCACCGCAGCTACCGCAAGCAGTCCAGCTCGGAGCTGGACACGGACTTTGATGTGGAGGACTTTGAGATGCTGGATCAGTCCGAACTGAGCCAGATGGACCCCGTTGGAGAAGGGCAGCGTAGAGAGAGTCAGGGCTCCAACTTCCTGTCCAGCCTGCTCGGTAAACCACAGTAACAAAAAAACAAAAAAAATTAAATTTTTAATGAGTGCGTTGGAGTCTTAGATGGTAGCAAAAATATACGTGTGTGTTCAATCCTTGCCCCATCTGGTCAGCATCACTTTTGCCACTGTGAATGTCATAGAACGTTCAATTGGATTGATTTTATAATGAATCACCAGCTGTTTTCTTTTTTTGGGAGCCACATCCAAGTCTCTTTGTGGGGTGCGAGTTGCTGCATCCAAAATGCTGTCTTTCAACTGTCACCCTCTTTCCCACAGAGGTCTGGACAAGAAGAGGGCTATCTAACCAACACGGGACCAAATCCGCCGTTCCCATTTGAGCCATCCGTGTTGCTTCCCCAGAAGGTTGTTTATTCACAACATACCAGAGTTGTTGTGCTGCTGATTCTTTAGTTCTTTGCTGTTCTCCAAAGTCGCACATCTTTATTTAGACAATCTCATTTTGACATTAAAAGGGGCACTAGATATTTTAAACTGGTTATCGTCCAAACAAATGAAAATGGCAAATATTGTATCCATAATGCTTCTGTTACTCTTGTGTGATTGTTCTGTTATTTTGGGGTTCCTTTTTTTTGCTACGTGAACAAATTCAGGATTAATTTGCCTTTCTCGCCCTTTAAACCGCTCAATGTAAGTGAAAGTCATGTTGAACATTTCTTTTTTGTTAATAAGAAATGTACAAACAGTTTATAGATTTACGCTTGGTTTATGTGAAAGTAAACCATTATTACAGTATTTTAGTTTGTAAAGGTGGCCCATAAATCTTGCGAGTATGCCGTGACTTTCTGATGAAAATATGACTTTGTCATCCATACAGTGCAGTTAAGTGAGCCACAGTTAAGTTTTTACCAGAATTCTAGACTTTTAACGTGTGGTTCTGAGGAGAAAATCACGTTAATGAACAATCTGCACAACAAAACAGCTGGATTCACTTTACAAAGAACAACTGACAGTCTACTCAGTTGTGTATTTTCTTCTCTGCGATCATTTTTATATGTTTTGATGTGCAAATTATATTGAATAAACTGTTTTCAACTAAATTGCTTGCCTTTATTGTGCGTGAGAAACCTACCAAAAGCAATGAGACCGTTGGATTCATTTTCCTAAGAGGCAAAGAACATCTTATAGAATATAGAAAACAACAAATTATAGAATTAAGGCATTCCAAAAGTGCATTAGAACCGAAGCCGCCTAACCCGGAAGTAAAATGGTCTGCACCCAAATGTTATCGCTCACTTATTTCGGGTATAATTTCCATGGAATTCGATACTTTGTCGCTAAAATAACTAGAATTTTAATAATGCTGATAATTGTGTACTTTGTCAAGACGCGGCGGGGTGGGCGCTCCCAATGGGTTTGAGAATTTTTGATGGGTGTACACCAAAAAAAAAAAGAATTGTGACGAATCATTTCGCGCGAAACTCAGTTTGGAACGAAATCGGAAGCGACTAAGGACGAGCTGAAAATGAGTAAAAAGGATAACAGTAAGTTACCATTTTGACCATTATCACCATTTATGACGTGTCATTTTAAATTGTAGCCAAATTAAGCTGCCGCTGATATATATATATATTTTAGGCAGAAATCTGTTGTCTAACATTAGCCTCACATGTAGCTAGCTTCGAGTCACGACAGATTTACATTATGTCACGAATCAAGTCAACACAACAGTTTTGCAGTAACAATTAAGGAGCAAAAAAAATACGATATACGTGAGCAGAATGTCATCCACACAGGCGCCGCAGTCATCCTCGCCTACCTGAATGCCAAGAACCGTCCTTACAGCGCCCAAGATGTCTTCTGTAACCTACAAAAACAGCACGGATTGGGCAAAACGGTTATACACGCACTTTGGGAAAAGTGTGTTTAAAACAAACAAAATATTGTGAATTGTTTTTGTCACCAGGCGGTGGTGAAATCCATGGAGCTGCTGGCTCTGGAGGGAAAAATTAAAGAGAAGACTTATGGCAAACAGAAGATTTATTTTGCTGATCAGGTTATTTGCAGGTTGACAGACCCCAACACACACACACACACACACACACACTTTGGAGAATTTGCAGATTGACAGCACAAAATTCCCCCACCAACAAATTTACACAGATTTCTGACGGGGCTTTAGCAACACATACCCCGGTGGAGTGCCATCACTACTCATCCGTCTCATGGGCCTTTCCTGTGTGACATTTTGAACACCCCTTTCTTCTTCATAGGCTCAGTTTAAAGATGTGAATGATGCAGACCTTAAGGCCATGGACGGTCACATCTCTAAGCTCAATGGAGAGATGCAGGCCCTCAGCCAGAGCTGCAGACAGTTGGATGCAGGTACAGTAGCCACATTTTGTTGTTCTCTGAAAACATGTTGAGTCCAAGTAATTTCGTTTTTTTTCCCCTATGAAAAAAAACTTGCATTAAAAGAAAAAAAAAAGTGATAAAGCTTTACAAATATTTGTATCATCTAATTTGTATAGGTATACACACTTTAAAACAAAAAAAATTTCTTATAGTGCAAAGATTTTTGTTTGTTTGTTTTAAATTTTGATGTTTTAAAAACATGTTTTAGGTTTGGGGGGCAATTTTGGGGGACGACACATTGCCAATTTGCATCCAAATCATGGACTCTTTACCGATTGGGAATTAGCAGTTTAGAACTTGTTTTTTCTGACGGCAGTGCTCCTCTGTTTGTTGCAGAGTTGAAGGAGCTCAACAGCAGCCTGACTACACAGGAAATGACATCAGAAATTTCCAGACTGAGAGAGGAATGTTCAGGATGTCACGAGCGTCTGGACAAAATAAAGTCGGCCACCAATCATGTGACACCGGAGGAGAAAGACAAGGTTTGGGAGTACAAAACCTTTGAGCGACACATCATCGTACCTCACGAGAGCTCAATCTGTGCGAAATGTAATTAATTCTGTATTATGCATTTATCATTCGTGTCATCCAAAATATTTTTAATTGCAGGTTTTGAAAGAGCACAACGTTTATGTGAAAGAGTGGCGAAAGAGGAAGAGACTGGTAATAAGAATTTAAAGTCTTCTTAAATGTCTTCCTCGCAGAGGTCGTGTATAACGCTAGCTTTGATCAATTCTACTCAGGCTTCGGACATGATAGACACAATCCTGGAGGGATATCCCAAGAGCAAGAAAGAGTTCCTGGTGGGTGAAATGAAGCTTTTGGAGTTGACTGCAACACTTTTTTTTTTCTAAATGTGCAACATATCCATGGCGTTGTCCTTTCAGGAGGAGGTTGGCGTGGAGACTGATGAAGACTACAAAGTGGTTGTGCCCACTGTTTGAAATTTAGTTTGCTGTATTTAAAAGAATGTACCAAACAACCCTAGACCTTGAGTAAGAATGTATATATGTTTTTTTTTTCTCTAGTTCATCTTGCACTTAAGATGTGTGCAACAGTGTTTATTTTCCCGTTCCGTATTTCTTACAAGCTTAATAAATGTTCAGCACGCATGATTTGGTCAAAGAAAAAAAGAACGTTGCTGTATCTTGTCCATGTTTCTGTACAATGTTTCACAAAATGTATACGGTTCACTAAATTATTTCAAACACTTTTATTTCACCAGGAAAGACGGCCAGATAAGGAATCACCCTGGCCACGACTGAGTAGCAGCACATTGAAAAACAAGCGACATTCAACGCATATAATCAGGAAAAACATTAAGGGAACAATGTTGTAGTTTGCCTAAAATAAATAAGGAGAGGGGAAGTTCAAAACCAACCAACAAACCAAAATACAGGAATACCGTGGCGGTTGTACAGCTACAAAAAACAACCGCATTTAGATTTGGATTGTTACAGAATGAACAGGAGTAATCCTAGGACAGACCCCTGAGGCACACCATTGGTTAGAATAGAGCGAGAGGCAAAATATTTGAGTACACACTGACGTCTATGCTTGATATAGCTATCAAACCACAACACTTAACTGTTCTAAACGAGAGCTGAGGAAGTCTGTTTCGGGACTTCACGAGCCATGACATCAAATGCTTTTGATAAAAGAAGGCTGCAGTGTTGTTTTTCAATACAATCCTTGGCTACTTTGAGAACTGCTTGCTTGTCATTATGCATTTTCAGATAGAAATCAAGCAAAAAAAAAAAAAGTATTTCAAGTTGCTTCTGATGAGAGCGTTTGAAGTCACTGATAAAAGTACTAATTGACATTGTCATTGGGACAATTAGCTTCCCGTCATTTATTTACAAATCACAAACTAGTTTTCTGTACAAAAGAGTCTAGCCCCTTACACACTGGCAACCGAACACCCTTTTACAAGGTACCGGAGCAGGATTAGGACAGCCCGGGAATTAGCCGGCTTGTGAGGTAGTATCAGAGGCGTAACGGGCAGACCGTCGCTAGTTTGTAAAAGAGAGCGTGTCCACGCCCCTTTGTGTCGAAAGCCGCCGTTCTGACATCACCACGCATCTAATTATATTAATGCGGGAATCTGCCCCGCAGACACTGCAACATCCTGCTCCTGGGAGTAATATCTGAACGAAACAGGCAAATGCAGGCTTTACCGTCACGCCTCTGATGTTCAAATTTACTGGGCTTGACATGTGGAAGCGGCTAGTAGGGATTGTGCTGCCCGGAGTTTGACACTTCACACGTCATGAAAAAACTCTTGCCCTGGAAAATTGTTTGAATTGTCCTGGACCAAGTGTGCTCTTGCTGCTGATGTTGTTAAGCAATCACTATTGTCTTAACATTGTCTATGTACACTCACTGGCCATATTAGGCACATTTGCACAATTAAGAGTGAAATCTCCACAAACTCTGGCAAAAAAATTCTCGAGTAGAGAGCGAGCCAGCCCTGAGTGAGAAAATCCACACACTTTTCAAACATGTTGCTCTTGATAACATCCTGAGGCCTGCGTTTCCACATAATCTGTTGTCAGCTTTTGAAAACGCCGCTGTTTTGTCTACCGACACGTTATCGCAATCGTAAACCGGCTCAAATCGTAAAAATGAGACAAACATCAAGTGCGCCCACGCGGCTAAAATATACACAATCGTGTACCGTCACGGCCCGCATCAGTAGAGCTGCCCGTTGATCTGTCGCAGCACGCCGACGACAAATTCCTTCAGCCTCTACAGGAGGAAAAAAAACCGAAATAAAAACGCATCAAATGCCAGGTTTTGAGCGGGGCGCGTTGCGGTGGACGTACCAGTGGCTTGCAATGCTCCTCGATCCAGTTGATGACGCTGGCCGACAGCTCCTGGAAGCTGTTGACGGACACGGAGCTGCTGAAGGAGTAGAAGAGCGAGTCCATGATGCTCTGGAAGATGTTGAACTTGATCTGGTCCGACACCTGGTTCGCGCCCTGCTGCGGATGGCTCTGGTACGCCGTAACAATTTGCTCGTAGTTCCTGTGAGGTGAAGATGTATGACAATACCTGCCGTGTTTCCTCAAATAGCAGCCAAACTGCAAATAAACGTCATAGTTCATAGCTGTCCAGATAATAAAGAATTAGTGACTTAGCCCATTTTTTTGATAGCCAAAACAGCAGTCTGTCAGGGAGCGGAGTCTCAACTCAGATAAAAGGCCCATTTCCTCATCAGGAAAAGAAATGGAAGAATCTACTTGAGTTCATAGCTTTATGCACACTAAAAAGCTAACTGTCAAACCCCATATGGGAACGCTGTTGCTAACCAAAACACCAGCACCTATCAACAGTCTCCTGCGGATTGCAGTCTTATCGCAAGTGAGACGTCTTATTTTTCCTCATCAGAAAAAAAGGGTTGAAAGTACGTCAATTCATAGCTGTTTCTATTCATCGGTCGGCTCATTGGATTCGTTTTTGTCCTTGCAAAGTTTATCCACTGGATGGCGCTCTGACTCCATTCAATCCAATAAGCATCTTCCAAGAACGTACTTCGAAACGCTAACTGCCACGCACCATTTGAACTTTGCTGCTAACCAAAACAACAGCACCAACCACTATTGTCTCAAAGGGTGGAGTCTCAATCATGAAAGATAGCATTTCTATGCTTTTTTTCCCCGTTTTTATGTGTCTTAACTTCACTTTCCCTTGACAAACTGCACCAATAACATTGTTTGATATTAGTCCAAAACATCCCGAAGAATCCCATCCCCCTGCTCCCCCTTCATATGTAGTTAGCAAGCAACAACAAAAGCGCCACCCCGCCTACCCACCAACGTACGTTTTCATGATCTTCAGCGCCGTCACTTCTTTCTTGAGGCGGGAAACTCCCTCCTCCTGCTTCTTCTTCTCTTTGTGAAGAAACTTGATGTATTCGATGGCTGCACACAAAAACGGTTGTGTAGTCGTAAATTTACTGGACGCGCCTGTAAAGGCCTTTTCGTATTAATTTTTTGCAGAGAATATCTGCACTCTTGGATTTTTTTTTTTTCCCCGCCTCACAGTTTGTTTACGGTGCTAGACCAGCAAGGAGCTTCGCCCCAACATGCCGCTGGCCGGCATTCCCCCATCGAGGAATGCATCGCGGAGGTGACAATGAGCGGGAGATACGACGATTTGCGTTATAAGGAAGTGATATGACGAGAGAGGGCAAGAAAGTAAAATGACGAGAGAGGACTGAATGGTATAGAAAATTGAAACAGTTTCCTTTCATTTTTCATCATGGTGAATGTGACATGAAGGGCGGTTCAAAACTGCAGCTTGTTTTACGTTCAACTTCAGCTACAGCGATGTCATGTAGGCCGCGATCGAGATGACGTAATTCAGCATCCCGGTGCCGTCGTTATTATATTTGCTCTTGTTAACAGCAATGTGTTACAGCGACAGATGCTTCTCTATGAAATTCAATTCAACAGAGTCCAATTTATTTGACTCTGCTTCCTTTTATTGACGTGGTGCCTTCAAAACAATGTACGCGATAAGGTTCTGCGGTCTCTTACTCTTCTGCAGGATGGTGGCCTTGCTCATCTTCTGAGCTCCCACAGCAAATTCAGACTGCAGGCAAGTCGGCACAACCGACTGCAGGTCGTCGTAGCCTTTCTGGAGAGGGAGATTAGGGCGCTTTGAGATCTCAGGAAACAACAACGGCAAGTTCAGTCCTAGTCTGAGGTGAACGCGGTGTCACCTTGATGGCGTCACGCCGCTTCTGCTCGGCCTGCGTGTGCGCTTGCCGCCGCCGATCTTTGCAGGAGTTCTTGTATAACGTCTCATGCCTGCAGTCGCTATCCTCATCATCTGTTGTCATATTAGAAGATTGCCGCACAGTGGGTTTACATATTTTACCTTCTATGATTTAAAACATTCAGTAAGCCAGAGTACCACCTTAACTCTTTTTCTGCCATCAACCTTCACTGCCATGGACAATTGAGTCATCAGTTATGTTTTTAAACAAGTGCAAAAAAAACAACCAAATTCGGGGTACTTGTGTCAAGGTACCATTGCATTTGTAAATTGAGTTAATAATGACACAAAACAAGGTTTATTGGGATTTTGTCCGTTTCTGACACAACATAATCCAGGTTAGAATGACACCAGAACATTATCGCTGCCTTAAGTCCGACTACTTTTTTTTTTTTTTTTTTTTTGTGCGGCAACACCTAAGACAAAGAACTCAACAGGAGGAACACCTGTGTTTGGAACTGAGGAGGCACTTGTTGAGCTGATGCTGTTGGCCCTTGACACCAGGCTCCCTGTCCTAGCCGCGTCGGCAAAAAGAACTGCAACAAAGCACATTGTTCAACATTCATCATCATTATCGGCTTCTGCATGAGGCCGTGACGTGGGGAGCAAGAAACTCACCGGGGTCAAAGACGCCATCGCCGAACGCTGCGTCCGAGTGCTAAATCGTCACCAGGCAACACAAGATGGGGAGAAAGAAATGAGGGACAAAAGTAAGACACAGTTCAAGTGTTGGCCTACATGAGGACAATGACACTCAAAGCACCCGCTGAGCACTAGCTTGATTACTTGTTTTCACGCATGCACAAGACCACAATCACTGCTATGTTCCCCGCTTAAATCAGGACACAATAGTTAGTCCACGTGCCCAAAACTGCCAGGGAAGCTAAATCTACAAAATGTCCTCTTTAACAACACAATAAAAGGCAAAAATATTTTTTTAAATATATACACTGCACATTTGTAAAAGAGTTACCTAGAAACATCATAGGTTTTATGTCCGTTGTAGCTGCAGCAAAAGCAGCACGTATTTGAAGTTCAGTTGAGAAACTACAATTACATATACATACGTGTATATATATATATATATATATATATATATATACATATATATATACATATATATATACATATATATACATATATATATACATATATATACATATATATACATACATACATACATATATATATATATACACACATGGTCACAATGGCCGGGGATTGGACCCACAACCTGCCGGTTGGGAAAGTGTGTAAATTAATTTGAGAATAATGAAAATTTCATTTGTGGTTTACAGTCGTGATTATTTATTTACTGGACAAAATATCAGTTCCAATATTTATATTTTAAAAAAAGAAATCTTATTGTTACAAATATTGATCAAAGGTAGTGATGTGCCACCACACCATTGAGTCGAAACATTTAACATTATAGACCACACTATTTAGTTAAATATGCTCATAAGTTAACTTACCCAGCTAGAGTATGGCAGCAAATTTTGCATTTTCCTTTTAAGGTCTTGAAATCATTATTAAATAAATTAATCCCCGATTTTTGAAAAAGTAACTTTAAAGTAACTTAAACTTGAGTAACGCATTACTCTATTTGTAGAGTAATATTGTAAAGAAACGTATTACTTTCACATGCAAGTAACCAGTAATATGTAATATATTTCATTTTGGAAGTAATTTGCCCAACACTGCTCGCGACACAAAAAAATGCCTCACAACTACATTCACTTGACAAGCAAGACAACAAAGCCAGACTAACTGACAGGCGGCGCGGGCGAAAGTGAACCGACACACGACGGTTTACTTGTGACTGATGTCACAAAAGACTTGTAACAAGACAAAAAAGATGATGTTTGTTACGAACGCACGGCTCGACTTTACCTTGCCGTGGTCCTCGGGCGAAGTCGTCGGATCCGCCATTTTGGCTGTCCGTGATAACGTTGGTGCGTTTGTGGTCCTTCTGGTAAACTTTGAATGCACCCACAAAGCTCAAAACGAAGTACGTGGTCAGCTGGCAAAGTAAGAACGTGCTATTTTTAAATGTTCGTGAAAAAATCCCTCAAATAGATTATCGGCTTTTGTTGTCAACGTCAAAGCATTGTGAATAACTCGTGTGTGTGTTTCCTTTTTTTCCAAACACCCTCAAATGTCACAGGCCGGGATGCAGTAGTCCGTTTGGGCCACACCGTGTCGCCGTTGCTCCTCTTGGACCACTTGACTGGCCTACAAGCAGGCTGGCCCCCCCAAGGGTAAAGGTCAAAACCCATGGTGGCTTCAAGTGAAAAGTAGACACAAAAAAGACAATTTCACCTCTAACCTCAAACACCTGCATTTACCCTAACAGTCACTTCCACAATCCTCACCCTGTGGGTGCTCCACCCTGTGTTTTTCGTGTTGTTACCATGTACAGGAAGTTACCCTTCTGCTTTTCTGTTTGTGTGGTTTCTGTCTTTCTGCCTCTCAGAGTGTCGCCTTCCGTTCAGACATCGCACGCCAAACTGTTCTCAAGGTGTTGTTCTTCCATCCTCCACGACCTCGCGATGCAGCCCCTCTCTCCGCAAGGCCTCATCTAGGCCTACGCGCTCTTTCGGGGTGAGCACGGCCCACTCTGGTATGCACTGATTTCTTGGGAGAAGGTGTTTGTACACTGCTTTCCTCCTGGATTACTTGTGGAGATTAGTGATGGGGAATGCTGGGGGCTCGGAGCAGGAGTCGCTACCCGACAGCCGCGAGTCCAGGAGCTCAGTGGGCACGGCGTCCATCATGAGCGAGCCCGGCGCCCCGACGCTGCAGCAGAAGAAGCAGCCAGCTGCCCCCAAGTTGCCCTTGCCTGCTGAGGAAGAGTTGGAAGAACGCTTCAATGTGGTGCTGGTGAGTGAAGAACGGTTTGTAAACTCACTGTAATAATCCCATTGAGGTCACGTATGCAGAATTAGGCAGCAATGAGCTGGGCATTTTACTCAAATTTCCCGGCCGCCTTACCCTTCCGCTGTCCGTCTATCCGCGTTTTGTCCGGCCGGATCCAATAGTAATCGCCTATCGGCTGGTCCGAGATCGGGCTTCTGTTAGTGTTTCCCTCTAACAATTTAGACCAACGTCTACTAGGAAAAAAAACTTTATTGAGTCTTAATAAAGCTATCTTTTACACCCCACTGTATTATAGTATTGCATGTAGGGCTAAAATAAATGGTTTAAAGGTCATATAAAGCCTAAAAAAAAGTGGATTAGTCACAACAGTTCAAAGATCAAAACATATCGCAAACAAAAATGAAATGATATGGAAAAAGCAACAAGATACGCCTCACTTTTTGGTATGGCGAGCGTGCGGGGTCTAAAGGGGAAGTGGCGCAACACACCAGTGCCACAGACCAGAAGACCGGAAAGCAGCACGCTTTCAACACGCTGCACTCGGGATGTTTGTGCTGATTTTCACCATCTGATATGATCTGGTTAAGGTTGTCACGTTTATTTTCATATCCCCTTAACAGAGCTTATTGGACGTGTAGGAAGTTGACGTTCAACACGTGGATTGTGTGAAAATTCCTCCAAGCCAATTATTGCTGAGGAAAGGACTTCTAAAAACAAATAATTTAGCGCTACTTGCTACGCAAAATTTTAAGAACCAAATTAACAATAATTTTTATTCTATTATAGTATTTCCTGCCATCCAATATTAGTATTTTTTTCATTATTTTGAATCCATGAACCTGATAAGTAGTACACATTTTTTTGTGTTCACACATGGGCCTTTAAATTACTGACACAAATTCTCATTTTAGGAGAAGTGGAATAAACAATGTTTTTTTTTTTTTCCCCATTTGATGGCTGCACTCACTCAGCCGTTTGAGTGTGACCTCACTTCTTCCGAGCCAAACAATTCAGGAGGAAGTGGAACGAACAGAAGGTTCATGTTTAGCAAAGAAGCAACTAGCACGTGTTCATCACGGCTAAAAGCGAGCAGCATCCGCCAGAATTTGACTCATTTTTGTATGCTAAGGGGCATCTCGCGCGTTTAACTGTCAAACCACAATGAAAGCAAGAGAACAGTCACCAACTTCACAGCAAAGACATTTCCGTGTGAGGCCTTCATCGCCAGGTCTAGAAGTACCCTGCGATGAACAAAACAGAAGTTATGAGTGACTCAAATCAAAGCAAGAATTGACTTTGTTCACCGACAATGCGGATAAATGTAATCTGTAAACAAAAACGGACTTGCTAGCTAACGACAGTAATTAACTACAGTAGAAATATCTGTTAAAGAGGAAGCGATAATATGTTCTATGCACCCCCACTAGTCTAAACATGGTATTTTGATTAATACTGCATTTATGAAATATGTGTTATGCTGAAAAATCTGTCTCATTGTTTGGTCATGTGACGTTCGCAAGGTGAGCCCTTTGGCACTGCGATTTTTTTCAGTCGACAGCAAGTGGCAGTACAGGACAAAATGGCCGCTCTCCTGAGATGGCTAAAATGGGTCGATTTTTCTGTTTAATTCATATTCCACAAACATAGGATTAATCAGAATACCGTGTTTAGACACGTGGGGGAGCATATAACATATTGTAAAGACAATTTTTGACTTTAAAAGACATAACTGTCTTGGCGACGGTAAAAACAGAATAAAGAACGTTCTCATAATATTTGTTGTATGACGAAATAATGGATTGGCTGAGAACGGTGGTGTGCTTTTTTATTCTCAGAGTAACAGGTTGGTCACATAATATTTTCAATATTACCAAATAAAATAACTAAAAATACAGATTAGTAATAAGAATGTTACTGTCTTTCAGAGCTACATGAACTTGCCACCAGATAAACTGCAGCTGTTGAGTCAGTATGACAATGACAAGAAATGGGAGCTGGTCTGTGACCAGGTACGTAACATACTGTGATATTTGTTTTATTTTACATGTTGTCATTTTAAATTTAATGTATTACCTTTTATTGTTTTTAATGTAATTGTATTTTAATTGTTTTATTTGTATCATTTTTTTATTATTATTCAAATCGCTGCATTTTCACGTTTAAAATGTTTAATGTCATTTTTAAAGGTATTCCCTTTATTTTTAATTTTATTACATTTTTATTTAATATATAATATAATGTTTACTTTAAAAAAAAAAATGTTGATTTGACTAAGCAAGCAGGTCATAAAACATTGCGGAATAGCGCCGTCCCACAAAGCGCATGTGTGGTTAAGCAGTGTTAAAACCTCAAAGGTGTCGGCATGGCAACAGTGTCGGATGAGACCACACATTGATTGGGGTGTGTTAGCGTGTGCACACTTACCTCAATATGAGTGTGTGTGTGTATTTCAAACCACTCTCTGCTCTCTCAGGAGCGCTTTCAGGTGAAAAGTCCTCCGTCCACGTACCCGGCCAAGATCAAGAGCTTCTACCAGGACCAAGTGGTGGTGGCTCGCCGGGTCAGTAGACTTGATCGTCCCTCATCTCTACTGTACTCTGCAGCAGGGCCCAACCGATTAATCGGCCGATATCGCTACAATTTTGTTTATGATGCTAATAAATACATGCTCTGCTGGTGCTTGTTCATCAGAAGAAAAGAATCCAAGATGCCACCAAGGTCCTCAAGGATTTGGAAATATCCCTGCGCACCAACCACATCGGGTGAGCAACATTTCATTTCAAATTCACTGAAAATAAGTGCTGTTTACAAATAATGGAAAAACTTGGGCATCCCTCTTAAATGTGATGTGTGATTAAATTATGTATTATTAATATGAAAAGTTGGGCTCAAGAGTTCCTCAACGAGCAGAATAAAGGTCTGGACGTGTTGGTGGAGTATTTGTCTCAGGCCCAGGGAGACGCCCCGTGAGTAGCGCAGCAGCTTGAAACGTTTTTCAATATTTCCCCGCCATCCACAGAGTCACCTCAGATATTTTTTTTCTCCCGCAGGTTTGACGTGGAGAACAGCGAAAACGGCGGCAGCGTGAGCGACAAATCGAGGCCTGTCAACGGGAGGTCCATCGAAGACTTGACCAAGAGCAGCGGCGGCGGCGGCTCGCACTCGCACGGGATGACCCGAGCGGCGCGAGCGCTCACAGTGAGGTGAGAAAGTTTCGACTAAATCGGGATTATCTTTTGCGCTGGCCGTCGACCGTGGACTGATGCTCATGTTGCCATTATGAACAGAATCAGCTCCACTCTGGGGAACAAGATGCTGAAGAAGTCTCATCTGCCAAGTCATAGAGATGACGTGCATGTGTGCATCATGTGCCTGAGGGCCATCATGAATTATCAGGTACCAAGGTTATTTTTTGTTCATGAAAAATAACAAAATAAGTAAAGCTATATTGGAAAAAAAAAAAAAACCAAAAAACAATGCCAAAGTCAAATAAAAACAAGAGTATTTATACACCCCTAAAACTAGACAAAAGTAACCCAAATTTGAGTCAAAATCTGGACTGACCTATATGGGTCAATTTGACCCAATTTTGTTTTGTACTAACCAGAAAGCTGGGTCAAATTTACCCTAGTAGTGGGTCGGTCCAATTTAAACCAAAATTTGGTTGTTTTTGACCGAGTAGTCTTTAGAGTGTAACTAACTGAAACTACATTTTGATAAAAGTAACTTACTGAAAATTTCCTACATGTTTGTCTTTTTTTGCGCTAAATATCATACATGAAATTTCGGGGTTCATTTTAACTGTACTTATTTTGGTATTAGTGTGGGGTCATCATACAGAGAGGAAGGTCCAGCAGCTGTTTGGGAATTCAAATTTACTTTACGATATTACACAATAACAAGTGACTTTTTAAATTAATTTATTTTTATCTTGCACTCCACAAATACTCCATATATTTAAAATACAACTAATACTAAAACTAAAATGAAAAATAAAATGAAGCATTTTTCAAAAAAACAAAAAACAAAAAAAAACAAACCTGCTCTAAAACGAATTACAACTAACTGAATTTAAAAAACAAAAAGTCAAAACAACATAAAAAGAAATCATAATGAAAAATCCAAAACTATTTTATAACCATGTCAGGTACACAAAACTTCCTGCAACAGAATACTGTACTTGGAGAGTATTGTAGTTTGCCTGTCATGGTGTACCTGACCAATTCTTTGTCATATAAAAAGTCACTTGATGATACAGTTAATCTTTCTGTAAAATGAACCAATTTGTCAATTTGAAACTTCAGAATGAAATTAACATTTAAAATGTAAAGTAAAAGACGGACAGAATTGCATCGATATGACAACGCGGCTCGCCATTAGCTGACCGCTAAGTCCATTTTTTTTTTTTTTATGTTTTTTGCTTTTTTTAAAATTTTTTTATTTATGCCCTTTCCCAAGCGTATCAATGATGATAAACCAGAGGGAAAAAACCCGAAAAACTACAGCTCCAGCTCTAGTCATGTTTCCATGTCATCCTTTCTGTTTCAGTCGGGTTTCAACCTGGTGATGACGCACCCGCGCTGCGTCAACGAGATCACGCTCAGTCTGAACAGCAGGAATCACAGGTGTGTGTGTGTGTGTACAGTAAGTGTGTGTGTGTGTGTACCTGTGACATCATCATCATCACATCACATCACATCTTCTGTGACAGGACCAAGGCCCTGGTGCTGGAGCTGCTGGCGGCCGTGTGTCTGGTCAGAGGAGGACATGACATCATCCTGTCAGCCTTTGATAACTTCAGAGAGGTCCCATAATAATCATATTCCTAAGAATAATCATGATAATCGATATCAGTAGACAAGACAGACACTATACAATATAAACAGTACACTATTACGCTCACTTTGCCGCATGCACCCCCATGTGGGGAAAAGGTGTAATGCACATACTATGCCTAATAATACAGTATCGTGTAAATGTGTACTATATTATAAAATCAAAGATCTGTATAAAATATGTTGCTTTGGATGCAAGAAACTATGCTGAAGTGAGTTGATGAGCTTTGTGTAGTGCTTGGGTGCCATCTTGTGTCTTTTTACAAGTACCGGTAATTAAAAACCTTTTGGGGTTGCTCGGGGATTTTTTTCTACTCACATCAAGCACTATTAATACTTTTATAAAACTATGTTTTTGACAATTATGTCATTTAAATATAATTACACACAAACGCAATATTATGAATATTTTATGTAACGTACTGTATCGATGGATTTTAACTTTTAATGAACATATAATCATAAATATTGTCAAATGGAAATGGATTATAAAATGCATATTTTAATTTTCACATGCCGCTGAATTTGGCAAAAATATTACAAATAAGATCGATATCTTTGTACATGTCATAAAACATGTCAATTCTCAATTTTACTAATCAAATGCATATATACTATATTTTTTCAATTACATGCTATTAAAATGTAAATTGTATAAACACATTTACTACTACAGTGTATATACGTTATATATATTTATAGCCATACAATACATTACTACATTATAGCATCGATGTTAATATAGAAATCATCAAAACTCTTCTTTGTAAGGCACAATTTTTTAAGCATATGGTACTTATGTTTAAATTCAAATGATAATAATATCATTATTGTGCATCTAATTGTGGTTTTCCCCCCCTCAGGTGAGCAAAGAGAAGTACCGCTTTGAGAAGCTGATGGAGTATTTCCTCAACGACGACTGCAACATTGACTTCATGGTGGGTCGTACAAGTTCCGTACCGCATTGAATTGTACAATCATTTGAAAAAGATTGTTACGAATGGAATGGCATCACTTTGCAGGTGGCCTGCATGCAGTTCATCAACATTGTGGTCCATTCCGTGGAGAACATGAACTTTCGCGTGCACCTCCAGTATGAGTTCACCAACTTGCACTTGGACAAGTATCTGGAAGTGAGAAGATTGTGACGGTCTACCTACTGAAGCGTCCCGTGAATGGAGTTCACTGATGCGCGTTCCGCATTGTTCATGCATTTTAGAGTCTGCGGCAAACGGAGAGCGAGAAGCTAAAGGTGCAGATCCAGGCCTACCTGGACAACGTGCTGGACGTCGGCGCTCTGTTGGAGGACGCCGAGAGCCGGGGCGGCGTTCTGGAGCACGTGGACCAGCTGCAGGACCACAACGTTCAGGTGGGCTACGTAGATCGCACGAGTGCGGCGGAGGTCATGGACGTGTGCTCAGTTGTTCCTTGTGCTGCGCTTTCCAGCTCAACGCTCAGCTCCAAGAGATGGAGACTCAGAGCGGAGAGAAGATTGCCGAGCTCGAGACTCAACTCATGCAGGCCACCAAAGAGGCTGAGTTGCTCAAGGTCTGTTTATTTACGCAACTGCCGAGGGTAGTTTGTTGTTAGTATTAAGGTTTTTGTGGAGTTACAACATTACGGTCCAACTTTCAAAGGGGCAGGCTTCACAGTCAACGGGGGCGCCGCCATATGCCATTTTGCAGTTGCACCATAATAGGAAAGAAGGGTGAAGGGTGTGCGGGGAATCCAACAAAAGTGTTGATAAATAGGGTTGTGTATTGCATCTGTGTAATCATATGAGCTCTGTGATATTGCACCTATTCATGTTTGCACTTGCTGCACGGCTGTGAGACCATGCTGATGAGTCGTCCTCTTCTATCACAGGAAAGCCTGAGAGACTCGTGTTCTCAGGTGAGCACCTTGCAGCAGAGGGAACGGGAGAAGGAGCTGGACAGGGAGCGGGAGAAGGAGAGGGAGCGTCTGAGCATGGCGGCTTCTCAGGCACCATCTGAGCTGGAGCAGAAGATCCAGGAGCTTCAGGAGAAGGGTCTGATCTGCTTGACCAGGACCCCCTCGGGAGGTCTGGACATCAAGGTTGTACCCATCACCGTGACCGATTGCGTATCGGCGCCAGTATCCAAAGCCGACGTGGCGTGTACCGCCTCAACTATGACCTGTCCCTCGGCAACTCCTCCGCCGCCACCGCCACCGCCACCGCCACCACCACCACCACCACCACCTTCTGCCCCTGGAGGAGAAACAACACCACCTCCTGCACCTGCCGCCGGAGCTGTGCAGCAACCACCTCCTCCTCCGCCTCCTCCTCCGCCTCCACCACTTGCTGCCGTAGGAGGGCCGCCGCCTCCACCGCCTCCGCCGCCTCCGCCGCCTCCTTCACATGCAGCTGGAGGAGGGCCACCACCACCTCCGCCACCTCCACCACCGCCTCCTCCATCACCTGCCGTAGGAGGGCCGCCGCCTCCGCCACCACCTCCTCCTCCTCCTCCTGCCGCTGGAGAACGGCCACCACCTCCGCCGCCTCCACCTGTTGGTTCTCCTCCACCCCCTCCAGGAGCACCCAGCATTCTGTCTGGTAGTGAGACTTTCTGAGTGGTGAAAGGATGTGGATCCCAGATCTAAAATCCTAAAATCATAGTTACATGGTCTTCTTTGTGTTCTCTTCAGGGATGAAGAGTAAGAAGCCTATCCAGACTAAGTTTAGGATGCCGTTGCTGAACTGGCAGCCTCTAAAACCGAATCAGGTCACGGGAACCGTGTTTCATGAGCTGGACGATGAGCAAGTCTTGGAGGTAAGAAGGCACAATTCGGACACAGAACAGTCTCTGGAGGTAAGGGTATGAAGGCACAAGGTTTATCATCCTTCTATGTCCGTCCAGGAGCTGAACATGGAGATGTTTGAAGAACAATTCAAGACCAAGGCGCAGGGTAACCCGACAGACCTGACCAAGGGAAAAAAGAAGTTAGGGCCCAAGGTTTCCAACAAGACATCTTTGATTGACCCCAACAAGGCCAAGAATTTGGCCATCACGTTGCGCAAAGGGGGGATGACCCCTTCGCAGATCTGCGAGGCCATCGAGACGTACTGTCCGCCCAACTGACCTTTTTCATGACTTTGTGGAATTAAAAAAAAAAAAACAGTCATTGTCCGTTTCCCTCTTTACAGGTACGATCAGCAGTCCTTGTCCATTGACTTTCTGGAGCTACTGGAGCACTTCATACCCTCGGACTTTGAGATAAAGCTTCTGATCAACTACGAGAATGACGGACGACCGCTTGAGGACCTCACGGACGAAGACCGCTTCATTTTGCGCTTCGGCAAGATCCCTCGCCTGAGCCAGCGAATTAACACGCTCACCTTCATGGGAAACTTTCCCGAGAGTGTCAAACGACTGCAGCCGGTGAGTCGAGCCTCCTCCGAAAGTGTTGGACCAACGATTTGAGCATTTTGTTCTCGTCGCAGCAAATCAACTCCATTATCGCGGCGTCCATGTCCATCAAGTCTTCGGCCAAACTAAAGAAGATCTTAGAGGTCGGTCCAAGAGATTTAACTTGCTCATGAAGCATTCAGACAGATCCTAACTTTGTCCTTTTGCTACCCCCTTTTAGATCGTTTTAGCGTTTGGCAACTACATGAACAGCAGCAAGAGAGGGACAGCTTATGGCTTTAGACTGCAGAGTCTTGACCTAGTAAGTAGCTTCCCAAGAGCTTACACCAGAATGGAAAACCAGTGGTAGAATAAGGTGTTCAACGAACCATGTCATCTTCTGTTTGTACTTTGTATTTCAGCTCCTGGAAACAAAGTCCACAGACCGCACGCAGACGCTGCTCCACTTCATTGCCAACATCGTCCATGAGAAGTATCCCGACTTGGCCAACTTCCACACAGAGCTCCACTTTGTGGACAAGGCAGCCCTCGGTACTAGTTCACACCTGCGTATTTTGTCTTGCATGTTTACACGAAAGCTCCTGTCTCTTTGCCAGTGTCCTTGGACAGCATCCTCCAGGACATCCGCTCCCTGGACCGAGGTATGGAAATGACCAAGAAGGAGTTTATGGTACAGGATGACAGCCCGGTCTTGAAAGAGTTCATCAAAAGCAACAGTGAGCAGTTGGAGTCTCTGATGAAAGACAGCAAGACTGCTCAGGTTAGCCTCAAATGCCACAAGTGAGCTCGTGCGTCAACCTGATCGCCGCTTCTCCATTGCGCAGGAGGCTTACTGCTCGGTGGTGGAGTATTTCGGGGAGAATCCCAAAACTACGCAGCCGGCCATGTTCTTCCCACTCTTTGTACGCTTTATCAGAGCCTATAAGGTGAGAACGTCGGGTGGGGTTGCAAAAGTGTGGCACATCTGGACCTGATGATTTTGGGTTTTTTTTTGGGTCGCAGAAAGCTGAGCAAGATAATCAGCAGAAGAAGAAAATGGAACTTGAGATGAGCCAAGCGAAAGATAGTTCGCCAGCAAAGGCTGGAGGCCAGAAGGTAAAATATCTGGAGTCGAAGAGTACATGCATTAGATTAGGATTTTCCGTGTAAAGAGATTGCCGCATGGAACATAGTAGGTACGGGACAGCAAATATAATAAAGTGCAACTCGGTTTCTGGCTAGTGGGTGATGAGACTGGCGATGTGCTTTTGGTAGTATGTCAAGCTTCATCACACAAATGTAAATATCAGTGCAGAAGGGAAAAAAGAGTGAGTTGCAAACGCAAATGTCTTGACTGTTCAAACTGTTAGTTACATTTTGACTCCGTGACGGCTCACCTGTTTTTTGGGGTTTGGTCATGTGATGTTGGTCATTTTTGACAAATCCTTGTAGGGTCCCCAGATGCCCAAGATGGACTTCATTGCTGAGCTGAAGAGGAAGCAGGTGCAACCTCAGGTGCGCGAGGGCAAGGATGGTGCTTTGGAGGACATCATCACAGGTAAGACCATGCGACAAATTGACGTGTGTGAAGTGTTAGCGTGGTCATACCGTCACCCTTATTGTTCGTTCGCCACCCTCAGATCTGAGGAACACGCCGTACCGCCGCACAGACGGGCGCCGGACAGCTCAACGCTCGGACACCTAAAAGATACAACAACCTCAAGGCCGAAAGTGGATCGATACACACACAAGATGTCAACTTGAAATCTCATGCCAGAAAAACAACATCATCGTTTGTCAACGTTTCAGCGGGAAGTTGCTTTGTATATAAATACATACATTCAAGTTGTATTTTAATCCAAAATGTTATGAAAAAGAAATCGTACATTTTGAGATGCATGCTTGTGTTGTTCTTTATAAAATAAAAAAAACCCAACTTTTTTTCAATTTTAAAAAACTATTCAGTGTTTTTGTGATTTTACACAGGCAGGGCCGACCGACCATTTGGGGGTCGGGGGGTTGAACCAGGCGAACACAAAATTGATCTTGATTTGACTTTGATCTTTCTGTGAAGATGATAAAAATATAGGACTTTGTTTTCGTGACCAGCGTAAATCTGTGCAAAGGTGTTTTAGACCAGGTGTTGGTAATATTACAGACGTGTGTAAGCCTGCATATTTATTAAAGGGCAGTGTGCACCGTTGCGGGTGTGAACACAGCTGATAACGTAAGCGGGTATCGTCGTTATGGTGTATTGTCAAGGCCGTGTTAAGAGACAGAATTCCAGAGAGTCAGTGAACTGTACAAGAGGAGCTGCACTTTATTGGACACAATCACATCATATTATGTACAAAACATTTTGTCACACACATTTCCTCACGTAATGTCATCCACACTAATAAATTAAGTCCAGCATCATTCTTTTTTTTTTTTTTTTAATAAATTGCTATCATCATACATATGTATATTTATAATAAATCTATTGTTACTTTTTGTTCTTTATGTCACACTAACTACAAACTCAGGCCCGCATTGCGCTCAAGCGATCCCGTTAGACGTCACACGACCTAACATGCCTGCCTTTGTTTCACACACAAAACCAAAAGAACATCTCAACTTCAACACCTTTTCTGTTGTAACTCTTTTTTTTTTGTATTTTTAGAGAAAACATTCATTATAGACATCTTAGTATTTTTTTTGTTAATCATCTTGACTGCACCGTGCGATTGCTTCAGACGAGACATGCGTTTGTGGTGGTTTAATACCTTTGAAGCCGTCATTATTCTACTCATAAATAATAATATATCAATATATTTTGATTTTTGGACATAACAATTTCTTGGACCGGCTGGGAACAACTGACTATTTACATAATTTTTGTTTCTTCTACTTTGCGATGCTGTTTGAACATCCACACATTCATGTAAAAATACAGTACATGTACTATATACAGTACATACTATATAGCACATAGGTTTATTGTATTGATATAAAAAAAGAGAGATACAAGTTGAAACACTTCATTGTTGATCCATCTCGGTGGTTCTGCTTTCCCGACTTTTCTTTGCCCCTGCTCAAGAGTGTTGCAGTTTTACGCGCAGACCCAAATGCAACACTAAAGTCATGTGACCTCATACGAACTTTGTACTTACACCATAGAGTGGCACCTCCTACAGCACCAAAAACACGCAAAAATAGCATGGGGTGATTTCTAAAAATACATAAATAAATTTTAAAAAGGCATACGGAAAATAACAATATATATATATATATATTTTTTTTTTTAAATAAATAAAAAATGTTTTGGGTTACTAATTCCTCAATACATACACTATAGAACACATGTCCATACAGAAAATCCTAGAAAAAAAAGGGGCTATGTATATTACAGAGCCTATACAGATATTTATTTTTAACAAATAATAATTTAAAAAATGTCCCACGCATATGAATAAATAAGCTCCGTGTGGAATGCGAAAAGGGAAAAAAAAAAAAATCTGTACAAAACGATCACACTGTTAATTTATAAAAGCTGAAGCGGTGATAACATTTTGCAGTAGATCCTCATTTATAGTCTAAGTCTAAATACTGTATGTATATATATTTATATCGTAATAATCACTTTCTTTTTCACAGGTATACAATCATACAGAGACATCACACACACACACATATCCATACATACATATATACACATATATACATATACATATATGCATATACACAAGTACACATATACATATGTATACTGTATATACATACATATATACTATATAATACTGTATATACATACATATATTGTATATTCATACATATATATTGTATATACACACACTATACATGTACATATTCATAAATATATATGTATATACATATATTCATATATATATATATATATAAATATATATGTATATACATATATTCATATATATATAAATATATATGTATATACATATATATTTATATATATATATATATATATATATGAATATATATGTATATATATATATATATATGAATATATGTATATATATATATATATATGAATATATGTATATATATATATATATATATATATATATATATATATATATATATATATATGCAATAATTCAAGAAGTGTCGTAGAAAGGCCGGGGCTGGGGGTTGTTTAATGTGTGGAGCCTCCAGGTTTAGCTTGTAATGCCATTGCTGCATTCTCTTAATTCCCATTTATTAAATCTGTAAAACTCTATAAAGGGTTTTTGTGCATGAGAAAATAAAAGCAGTCTGACGGTGCTTTGCAAAACGGTGCGGATGGAAACCAAACGAGGCACAAGCAGGATATTTGAACTAAACATACACACAGTGTGTTTAGTTAAGACGTCATGTTGTGCTTTGTCATTAAAATGTAATTAAGAGGCGACTGCGCTCGCTCGTTTAAAGTCTTAATGTACATTTTGTTCTTCACTAAATGTTTGGCGTAAAAGTCGGCGCGGTAAGCTGCTTATAAGGCTGCTTCCCAGCGGACAGATGTTACATTAGAAATGACGTTTATTTTTAAAGGGATAACAACTGTTGTGCTTACTTGGGCCTTACGACGCATTAGTAATATGATGTGTGAATGCAGACAGGGCCTGTTGTCTTTGGGGTAGCTTGGTGTTTTTGTGATGCCAATGATTGTCTTAATATTAACATCAGATTGTATCGACATTAGTATACATATACTATATTCTATTTGTCCTTTGTGTAGTTGGAGCTTCATTTAGAGATGTGCTGCCGCCCAACATAAAATGACACAAAAATATTTTTTTTCATGGGGAGGCAGGGGGTTCTCGTAAGTTCCTTCGCAACAATTTCATCCAAGCATGCCTTTGTGCATTGGGAAAAGAAAAACCTTTCCAAACTGAGCCCACAAAATTGGACGTTTAGAACCATCCACAATGTCTTGCTAAGAATGAGTGTAATCCAACTCATAATTGATTTTTTTTTTTTTTCTTTTAAAAGGTCTGTACCAATACTTTTGTCCATCAAAGAATCATGTAAACAGCACCACTTCGGCTTGAGTTGAAACACCAAATAGCTTAACAGTACCACATGCTTACACACAAACACACGTGCATGTCAATAAATTTGAATATGGTAGAAACGTTTTTTTGTTGTTGTTTTTTTTTCCCCCCATCAGTGTTACTGGAGGCGCCAAATAATGGCCACACACTTCCAAACCGGATGTATGACAAAAATGCGATTTTAAATATGGACAAAATACATGCATATGTGCAAAATGCATTCTCTAATATATTTCATTTTTGATCATACATTTTTCATTGCAGGCATAAAAGCTTCTAACCCAACGACACAAGGTTTGAAGCAAGCAACAAAATAATAATATGATGATAAAGCATATCATTCCAAACCCGCAATAAAATTATTCGGCCTATACTCACATTGTAATATAGGGCAGTATAAGAGACAATGTAAGCGCAACTAAGACATCTAGTGGTGATTGGTGATATTACAACTTAATACCACAGTCGACAGTTTGGCACCAGCGAAGTCGCATTTTCGCAGGATTTTTTTCACAATATTTTTTCATATGATATGAAAATGTGCGCACTTACTTTGCGGGACTGTGGTGGCCAAAAACAAACACACTAAAACAATTGCTGCTACGTTAGCTGTGGACACCACAACATAGATGCTATTTAGACGACAGAGCTAGCGGATTGAGAAGCTAAGCTAAGCGGTTGTTTTATAATACTTTTTTAAAAAAGTGTCATTCTCTTTGTTTTATGTTTAGTTTGGCAGTAAATTCAAAAACTGCTGCTTATTGGTACGTGGATTTCACTTTTTTAAAACTGAACTACAGTACGGAAAAAAAAAAAATCTTTCCACCATATTGCAATTTTTTGAGATGCACCTGTATATAGAGTGGACTCACGTGGTGACGATTATTGCAGCTCTACGTTTTAAAACAGGATCAGCTTATACCAGGAGGAATCACCAGGAAGGTCCAGTTTTGTGCGTTGGAGGGAAAATTCCCTTAGTGGACCTCCGGAAAACCATGTGAGACCGGTCTAAACGGGACAATTTCACTGTCACCGTCCATTCTTGCAGCCGCTGAGGCCCTCCAGACTAGCTTTGGACAAGGTGGGCGACGTGAGCGACGTGGGCGAGCAGGGCGACAGGACGGGCGTGGTGGGCGAGGACGATGAGGATAGGGTGGCGGTGGGCGTCTGCGACGAGGAGGAGGCGGGCGAGGGCGAGCGGCTGCTCGGCGAGGGCAGGGAGGACGCGGATGCCGCCGCACGTTGCTGCTGCTGTTCGCGGAGGAGGCGGTGCTGGCGCAGAGCGGAAGACAGCAGCAGGGCCTCGGCGCTCAGGCCGGCGGCCGACAGGCTGGCCAGCAGCGCCTTGGCCTGGCCGGGCGACGCCCTCAGCGTGGGGCCCTCCGCCCTCCTTCGGCGGATCCCCGACTCAACGCTCGCGGCTCCCTTCAGGTCAGAGGACACGTGATGAGGGGAGCGGGAGTGATGAGGACGGGGAGGAGGGCGATGGAAAAGTCCTACAAAGTGGAGGTTGCCTGCGCACACATGCTCACAAGGTGCTCACTGCTGGAGGGGGAGGAGGGGCGGTTATCGTGCGTTGATGACGAAGCGGGTGGGGGTCACGCCACCACGAGGAAAACGGGGGAGGAAGAGGAGGGGGACAGAACAAACAAAGGACACATTATTTCAGGCGGACACGAGCATGTGCGACGGGTCTGGCGCCATCGGCACATGGAGACCAACACAGGTTTTATTTTGACTTTTAATGGCGAGGACGCATTAAAAAATTCAAAATAATCACACTTGTATGCGGCACACGCACATGTAATGAAGGCAGGAGCCACTAGATGGCAATGTTTGAATACATCTTTTTTTTTTTTTTTTTTGTCAAAAGGTAGAGTGACTAATGGTACCACCGCCAAGCACATTTGGTTTAGTATACTACTCACTGCCTACACATATTTATTTTTATTTATTCATTTACATATTTATTTTTCATTCAAATATTCATTAAGTTCTTTTTTAGCCTTTGCCGTTATTCACTGAAGCCCCTTTTTATTCACGGTTTTTGACCTGATCCTCCGTTTGCTCACAGATATCACTGCTTATGCTATATAAAAAATACTAACATGCAAAAATTAAGAAAATGTAAAAAAAAATAAATAAAAAAAATAAAAAAATTCCAAACCGAAAATTTTCATTTTTCAATCTTAACCGGCAAAATTTATACAATTTTAAAAATACAACATTATAACATTAAAAATTATAGAATATTTTCATATTATTATTATTTTTTTAAGATACCAACATGGCCAATTAAAAAATACAGAAGATATATTTGAATCCAAAGTTAATTAAATCGAAATATTCAAATAATTACAATCATTGTTAATTTACATATCATTTAATTTGTGTGTAACGGGTATAATCCAGATTGCATACGTGCCAGAAATTCAACTTGAACAGGGAACATCCCATTTAACAAAATATACACTTTTCTATTACATTTGTCCAAATGCGTACATAAGGAGACATAAAGTCATCATCTTAAAACCAGATTGTCCAAGCGATCAGAAGGTAAACATTTCGGTACTTGGCGGAGGTTTGCTTCAGTTTATAACGCATAACATTTCTACAGGCCTTGAATTGAGACAGAGAAAACTTTTGCTGCCATTTTCAAACTTTTAAAGGTGTGCGCTGAGCGATTACAGGGATTAGTTCCATATGAGTGCACAAACAGCTGCTGTGGGTCAACTTCCTTAAGATGTTTTCCACAACAAATACAACAAGAGTCCAAACAAGGACTGACTTTAGGGTCTGCCGCCTCCTTCATCAAACCTGCGAGAGGAAGTGAAGTGTTTCGAGAGTCCTCAACGAGAGGATCGTCACGATACCTCGAGAGCGAGGAGAGCGCGGCGCACAGGCCTCAAGACACTTCAACACTGACATCGCTGCAGTTGCGATTTGTTACGTCGACCTCTACAGAATGAAGAATACATGGCAGTTAGTACACCAAAAATGTTACCTTTACAAAGATAATAATGCACACTTTATAATTGACACCGTCAGAGGCGTTGATTAGAAATACGCTTATTATTATTATTAGATTGGATGTATTTGTATTAGCTCCTTTTGTCATTTCATTGTAGCTTAGCATGCTACATTTCTCTGGTTGGTTACTTCAGTGTAGTTAAGCAACATTAAATGTAGAATAACTTCTGTACAGTAGCTGCCAGGTATTCCAAAGACCACGCAGGCAATTAAAAACCCAATTTTCCACTATATGTCTCCTTAAAGTAAATCTTGACGGATTATAAAGGGCAACTAAAGTATGATGTGATGCAAACTACAAGCACGCTACTGAAGTGTAAAAGTTATGCATGTTGCTGTTATGATAAGAATGCATGAGGGCTTTGCAGGGGAGGAAATGGAAGTTACTGAAGCATGTCAAGCAAAGCCACTAGGATTTTTTTATTTTATTTTTTTGCCTTTATGCGAGGGGGGAAAAAATGTAATTCATCAACATCACATGAAATTTCGGTGGCCTCAGATTGAGATGGGATTGGTAGAAATCCCAGTGGCGGCTCTTCATTCTCTGATTATCCGAGATGATGATGATGATGATGATGAGAAGACGAGTGAGCGCTCTCTTCATCCTCGCTATTTCCTCTCCTTTATGTCCCGAGCTTCCGCCTGCCGCAATTTACGCCCGCCAGCCTCGCCGTGAGCCGAGCGGATTCCCGTACTTGTCTCATGAAAGCCAAATTAATCTCATTATTTCAGCATGACGCCGACTCCCAGCTTGCTGTTTTTCTTTTTGTCTCCATTTGAAAGGACTTGCTGAAAAGAGAGTGTATGGACACTTTAAGCTAATTGTGGACCTAAACGCCTCTCTAGGGTGTTAACCGTGTGACGTCAGATAAAGATTACAACTCATTAAAATCTAATAGTCGATGAATTCTAACGTACATTTACAATGGGTTTCGTAGCTTCCATTTTTTTTTTTTTTTTAACCGGGAACGAAACCTAAGATGTCAAAACGTTGTTTTATTAGTATTAAGTATATCTATTTATTGTTCTTGTATTATTCAAGTTGTTATTCTAACTTATATACTAGACCTAATATCTGCGGCATCAGTTTGCTAGCCGGTGTTAGCGGCTACTGGCTAAGCGCTAGCTGCTAGCGGAGAGCGTATTTTTTTAATCAATGTTTTCACATTTATTTATCTACTGTAATTTTTTTTTTTTTTTGCATCCACACATGATTTAATGTATTCAATTGTCCATTGGGTTTTCTTTGTGTTATTTGATAAATCATTGTAATCCATAATTGATGTTCATTACATATTTAAAAACAAATGTGCAGTTGTTTGCAAAATCTATGTTGGGCATCTGAGTGGTTCAGGGATGTTGTTGTAGGGATGAGGCTCTGGGGCTTGCCGCTTTCCACAATAAATAAATAATTAAATAAATAACTCTTAAAAAATATTGATGTTCAGTTCCAGTTTGAATTCCACTAGCCTCACATTCCATCAGCTATCATTATGCCACGAGGATGCTTGTCATCTTTGACGTCAAACCCAAAAAGAAAAAAAGTGATTTGCATCCCGGTAAATGATTATAATCGCAAAAGCCGAGCGGCAACGACGCGGAAAAACAGGCTGATTACCCGAGTGCCGTCTCATCAAAACAACAAGGCGGTGGCGGGCCAACTTTGACGGCTAATCAAGATGAAAGTTTCTCACTGGGTGACAACTAAATGGTTTTTTTTGGCAAAGCACAAACTAGTCCATTTTGATGCCATATTCCAACACCATTACACAACGTAGGAAGAAGACCATGGAAATCTCGCGTCTCCCATTTGTCAAAGACGCCTAATTTCAAATGGAGCTCATTCGGGCAAGCCTTGGACTTTGCCTAAAACGGCTGCTTCAAACCAAAACGGCCGTCTTCCAGTTCAATTTGTGAATGGGACTGTCGGCCTCAGTACTTGAAGCCGAAAGGGGGACCTTTCGACTTTTTTGTTCGTCCTGATACAAAATTCAGGAAGAACGGTTAAATTAGTGCTGGGGGCAACATACATTTTAACAATATGTGCACAATTTTTGTCCCAAAAAAAAGTGTTGATTTTTTAGGCATGTTGAGGCCCCCAAAAAGGGCGCTTCGGAAAAATAAAAAAAACAGCAATTCCAAGAGGGCCTTCAACATCAAAAGGCTTCTCTGTCTCTGCATCGCAACTCATTCGTGATGACAGAACTTTTGGTTACTACAACATGGAGGAGAGGTAGCATGCAGGCGAAGTCACCACAGCGTGCACACAGCCCTGGCAAGGACCTAAAGTACCTGCTGCTGGCTCTTCAGGAAGTCCTCCCTCTTGCCACCTTTGTACTTGTCTGTGCTGTTCTGCTGCTGCAGCTGCTTCAGTTTGGAGGCCGGAGTGGGCGGGACCTTGCACAGGGCGCCATTCCCTCCCTGGAAAAGACAGACGGGAGACAGCGATGAGTGTCTTTTAACGGCGGGGATGGACATTTACCGGAAAACCTTTTCTTTTGATAGTGGACAAGATATCATACGGAAACGATTCAAAGGAAGCATTGAAAAACTAGAGTCTGTACTTTTTTTACTCTCACTTAAATAAAGGAGTTGAATCTGAACGTCTGTTTTATCTTTAATTCTACTTAAATGCAGAGTGGCAGTACTTTTGCCACCTCTGCGAAGAGTCGGAGGAGGCGGCGCCGTATGAAAGTCGGCAACGTGTCTGAGTTGATACGAGATGAACTTCACAAGCTGCCACGTCGCATCACTTTCGCCTTCCAACACAATCGGTAGTAAGCGTTTGTAGAAGCAACGGCGTAGCGAGTGATGCAACGACAAGTGCGGCCATGACGAAACAACGCGAGAGGACTTTGAAATCCTCCGCCGCGCCCGTGGGAAATTATACCCTGAATCGTAATCGTGACAGTGGGATATGACAGCCCGGCACTGAGTGGGAGGCTCCAGTAACACAGCAACTGGGAATTTTGATGTTGTGTCATTGTATGTTGAAGTTGCTCATTTTTCAATGGCAACTAATGATCTGTTATAGTCGTCACATATTGCAAAAGGTATTCATTAAAGATTAGTTATTAATATTGCATGTCATTGTGAGACTGTTGCTTCACAAGCCAGCGTAGTTAAATATGTTGCAGGTAGTGGCGGTTTCTGACATATGCAATATGTGTGGCCACACAGTTGGGATGCGACAGTAATTGTTATTTAAAGGATGGAAGCCCATTTCAGTCCAAAAGTGAATTTGTATTTTGTGACAATGTTTGTACACTGTCCCAAAATACACAGTCAATGCCGCCACCAAAGGTAATCTGAAATTGCCGATTCCTTCTTCATAATTCGATTAAATTGTAGCATAAAATATGTTTTGGAAATATTCTATATATATAATTGATTGGTATTTCAAGTTTTTACAAAAATCAAGACAATGTTTGAGACAGGACTTCATCTCAAAATCATTTTTTTACAGGGAACCCCCACAGTTTTGTGTTTGGAAATTTCTGGAAAATTTCAGGAAAAAAAGAAAATCCCGCACATTTTTTTTGCCCATGATTCTTATTTAAAAACTCACCTATTCACTGTTTTTGTGCTCATATAAAAGCAATAACTGCATTGACTGCTCAGTCCCCCTGCAAATATGGGGGTTAATTGTACAATATATTCACAATTTTAGAGTAATTCTGTGGTAGAAATAGGCTTCCATAAATTGAAAAACATCATTTTCATATCACAATGAAGCGGTATCATCATTTTCACAGCACAACAAAGATGAAAAGTGTTTTGGTATAGAAGCAAAGAAACGACAATAAAAAAATATGTGTTTCTTTTTGTTTTGTTTTTTATTGTCAGTTTAAAGCATGAGAGGGGTGAGAGAGTACAGAACAGACAGCCAACAGCCAATCACAGCGCAAGACAAGTCTGGTGTCTGTCCCGCCCCCTTTCCTTTTCTAAGCCAATGGGGGAAGCAGACATCAGAGGCATGAGAAGTTCCCTCAGACCCTCAGAAAGGAAATGAGGAAAAGAATGTGTCGGCCGAGGAGGCGTGAGGAAAAAACCTGTCTCGACGCCGGCGGCTTGGGCGGGGACCGGCGGTTTCTTGCTCATTTTGGCGTCGGCGTCCTCCGCATGGCAACCTCCGCTGATCTCCTGCAATGTGTTCTCCAACTCTCGAATGGTCTCCTCCAAGCTGTCCAGCCTCTTGTAGGCGCTCCGGCGGACATTTTCTCCTGGTTTGGACTGTATGGAGGCCAGGTCTGATGTCGAAAGACTCGCATCGCCATCGGGAGTCTTAGTACCGGTGCTAGGTTGGAGTTTTAGAACCGTGTCCCCCGTCTCTATCCCCCTCCTCAGAGCCACCACCAGGGCACTCAGCTGGCCCGAGCAGGGGGAGGATCTTTTTCTGGGTTTGGGCCGCGGCGGCGACGTCTCCAAAATCGAAAGCAGGAGCCCGTAGGCCTCCTTGAGCGTGGCCTCCTCCCGGAAAAGCAGCAGCAGAGGCCGCTCACACAAGTGCGCCTCCGAGAGTGCCGCGGTGCGCGCCGAGACGGTGCGCGTTTGCAAAATGACTCCCATGGCGCCGCTCAGCTCCTGGGCCTCGAGCGGCGAAAGCGCCCTCATCTCCAGCTCGGTCAGGAGCAAAGTCACTTCCTGTTTGACGTCCTCCTCCGGGGAACGCTGCGACTCCAGCTCGCGACGAGGAGGTGAAGCACTCGGCATCACGGAACAACGGGGCACATCTCGGACGGGACACTCGGTCAACATGATGTGTGGAATGCAACACAAAGGTCTGCCCTATAAACCAGGAAAGCACTTGGATTCATTTGGGATTGAAACACACTGATGGCAGACCAACTGCCCTACAGACCAGGGCTGTGCAATTAAGCGAAATTCAATTACAATTACGATTATTACACTCCACGATTCCAATATTGGCATAAACGCAAAAAAACGATTATTAATATGCATTTATATCCAACGCACTATGTTTGTTTAAACACACTGAAATCATACTTGAATTTATACATTTGCACCTTTTATTTTGTAATAGCTAATTTTATAAATGTTGTTTGAAACTTACTTAGAGTGTTTGAAAGAAATGTATTTGTCTTTATATTTTTTACATTTAAACATTTTCCTGTTTTGTAAGCAAAAATAAATGATCGTTTGAATAACCGTGATTTCAATTATCACCCAAATAATCGTGATCAAT
This sequence comes from Filicampus tigris, assembly GCF_054856515.1. Classification (NCBI taxonomy): domain Eukaryota; kingdom Metazoa; phylum Chordata; class Actinopteri; order Syngnathiformes; family Syngnathidae; genus Filicampus; species Filicampus tigris. Next base: position 7,083,094 of record NC_141232.1, read on the forward strand.
ATTTTTTTCATAATCGAGCAGCCCTACTACAGACTGGAGGAATGATGAGTGAATATTCAACATGTTATTTTTTGGGATTGGCTCTCAAGGAGGTCATTTAGGAAGTGAGGCATTTGGTCCATCTGTGTGAACCAAAATGATGTGAACGAAGGAGGTCATCTCTGGTTTCACCCGCTGCCAGGAGCAGGCGCACATACGGACTCCGCTGCTCGAATACGTGCTCACGGTTGGCGAGCACATCTGTCCAAGGACGTGTGAGCTTGTGCGTTTGCACTGTCCCATCAGGACATAACGGAACAGCTTACCTCTGACGGGGCAGAATTTTTCTCCTGCTCTGCGTCCGTCTTGTCTCCGGACAGCGTCGGAGGCGTGGACGCCGGACGGGGGTTTTCCGACACCGTCCTCCTCAATTTCACGTGAGGCCTCTCTGCCTCCTCAGAGTCGGACTTCTGAAAACAGAGTGGGGAAAATCTTTCAAGCACTTTCGTGAATTTTTGTGATTGCCATTTAATATACAGTTCTTTTTCCCAAGGTTATCTTCTAATTTTTGAACAAACACAAGCAATAAAATAATCTTCGTAAAAAAATAATAATTTACTAAACACTGTGACAACTTCACAAAATTCTATCAAAAAAGTGTGGCGTAAACATAACTCAGTACGTCAGAAATTAGAATACACCAATAATGAAAAGAAATCTGTGGCTTCATCGCTTCAACTTCTCACTTTTCAAAATCGCATCAGGAGTTTTGACCAGGCGTTGATTACCTTGACGCTCTTCCCGGGAATGAGGGGCTCGCCGCTGCGGGTGATCAAGCCCGGAGACGAAGGGAAGCTGCGTCTGGGTGGAGGTGGAGGGGGGGACTTGGAAGGTTTCTCTGTGCGGTAGCGAGGCACCGTCAGCTCGTCTGTGGAGGTCGAAGTTACATGAACATCGGTTTTGCTCTTTTTTCCGAAAGTGGGAGCACAACCAATAATCAGGATGAATTTTAACATTCCCCCCCCCCCCCGCTTTGCATTCTAAATCAGCAAAGGCTGTCCTGAGCTATTATTGTGCTAGGTGTTCTGAAAAAGTGTCTCACAACTCATTCACCACAATATAAATGAGAAGGAGAACAGCTTGCCAACATAATGTAGTTATGGGAAAATCGATAATCAGCCTATCTTTTGTATTTTCCGCCAGTCTGGCGCAATGCTGCCTCCCACAGGTCAATCATGCTACTGCAAAAGCCATCTAGTTAAAGAGAGGAAGATTGGCGCTTTGCTGCGCTGCATTGGTCATATGGAGGACACCATGGACGCTAAGAGTACAAAGTATATGAAAGCATTTTTTTTTCCCCTCGACGTGTGTGTGGCCTGTCACATTGTGAAAATAGGTTAAGGCGTTAAAAAATCAGTATGCGTGTACCCCGCTTATCTAATCCGCGGCAGTGGCTCGTGTACCTGGCACTTCAAAGCCCGCATTTAAAATGATTCAATTATTCAAACGGGAAATTGGTCAACACGTGGTTTCATCCGTAAGATTTTTTTTTTTCTTTGATCTTAATAAGCGGACACTATTCTTGCTCCTCTCCTTACCGGATCCTAGCCTGGACCCGCCTTCCTTCTTCTGCAGGGGCTTGTTGTTGACGGCGCGGTGCTCGGGGGTGGCCGTCCCGCTCGTAGGCGTCTGGGGCGCCTGCGAGGACGTCGCGTTGGAGGAGGGCTTGATCTGCTTGGCGGCAAAGTCCAGGTCGGGTATGGCCTTCATGAGCTCGGCCTGGGTCTCCTCCAGCAATCGGTTGATGTCCTGAGCGCTGTACTGGGTCAGGCTGGCCCGCTTTTCCTCCCAGTCCCGCTCGGCCGCCTGAAAAGACGGCAGATGATGCTGATAAAGCCTCGGCTCGATGATAAGAGGATGGCAACGGGGGGGAAGAATCCAAATGATTCCTACCAGGCGAACCTCGACGGACAACGCCTTATCAGCAGCGCTGCGGCGTTCCAGCTCCTCCAGGGCTTTGCCTTTGTGAGGGATGGGCGGGTGATTGTCCTTGTGCTGTCCCGCCGGGTTCCCGTGGTGGCGGCGGGCGAGGCTTGTGTGCGGACTCCAGTTGGACAGGCTGTTTCCTCCCCCGAGGTCGTTGATGGCGAGCGGCGGGCCGGTGGGGAGGTCGAAATCGGGGAACTTTCTCAGCTCCTCGTTGTGCTTGGACGACGCGAAGTCCTCGTGTTTCTTCCACGGGCCCTCGCTGGCTTGCCTTGGAGGGTTAGACAAACACATCAAAATCATCTGAAATGGGGAAAAAGCGTTGGGGGGGGGGTATTTTTTTAAGGTAGATCCTTTGTCTGTCTTTATAACATTTAATAACAGCGTATATTTTTCAATAATTTTGCTATAGCAATCAAAACAATAGAGTAGAATATTTTGCTCGGAAGCTTCAGCATTACAGATGCCATAACTGATCATCATTTGTACATATTTATTTCTTTTTCATAATATTCAATAACATTCTACATACAGTGTACTGTATGTTTTGGGCCATTATTTTCCTTTCGGGGTTATTATAATAAATACATTTTCATTTGCTTCAGATGCCATATCTGGGCCATTTATGAGACAGAAAGCCTCTACTTGTACAAATTATTTTGATACTACTTAATGACACTTGTATACTTTTTGGTAACTCTTTTCCAGTCATCATTGAAATGGTTACACGGGGAAATTAAGATGTCATACTCAGGGTAATTATGACCACCAGGTGGCGCCACCATTTTCTCCCCCTCGGAAAAAATGGAAGCATTTCGTTAGGGTGAGGCATTTATTGAAATTCAATGTCATTATTGCCAACCGTCCACCCTTTTTCATTGGGATTCTGAATGTTCCAATAGACAAGAGTACTTTTCTCCTCGCCTCCTCTTGCATACTTGCGCATGGCGTTGAGGGTGTCCGTGATGGTCTTGCAGCGTTTCAGCAAGGCGTCAAGCCGGTGCGGCTCCTCCTTCAGGAACTTGACGGCCTCCACTTCCACCCGGAGCACCACCCGCATCTTGCTCTGAAGGCTGGGGAACTGATCTGCCGCGCGGGTAGAAGGCTTCAGTTAACTTCGGTCTTTGGCGCAGAAGTCGACGAGAGTGATTCAGCGTTTGACAGACGGCGGGTGGGAGACTTAAAAGGCGAGCGGGGCGCCAAAGCGTCTGACTCACTCTTGAGCTCGGTGAGCGTCTCGCCCAATTTTCGGAGGACGGCCGTCTTCTCCTCCAGCTCCTGCACGCTCACCAGCTTGTGGTTGACGGACGACTCCTTCTGGATGTCCTCCACCGACTTCTCCAGGTCACTGAGGGGGAGGAAATTCACAGAAGGATGAACGCTAGCCACCGCTCCGTCGCTCTTTTCAATTAACTCGCTCCATCAGCTGGCAGTTTCTGCAGAGGTTTTCGTGGCAAGCTGAACCGGAGCAGCGTGGGAAGGAATTAATAAGTTTGGAAAAGTACTTTGGTGGCTTGCAGGGAACACGGGGGCAAGTAGGAATCTAAACTAATGTTTGCAGTATAATTCAGTGCTTAGACATTGGTCAACTTAATACGGGTTTGTAAACTGATTCGTTAAAAGGAGACGTATTATGCAGTTTTCCCCCAAAATTTCAAAACAGCCCTCAGGTGTATTGATGAGAAGTGTGTGACAAATTACCCCAATAATCAGCAATTATAGAACACTTTCCACAATACATTTTTGTCAGGCTGAACTCAGCCTATTTTGAGGGGGTGGTTGGTGTCATGTTTAGGGCAAATTATGTATCACAATTTTCACCTCATCATTAACCAATGCAGTATTTTGTAAAATAATTTAAAAAAATGTATCATTCAGGAGTAAATGAAGGAATGTAGAAAATGAAAAATACTAATTCATTGAAAAAAAAAAAAAAGTGATTTGTGAGCCCTGTCTCATGCAAGTGAACAACTGGTAAACCCGCCCCAAATACTGTTCAGCCAATGGCAAGCACGGATTTCACTACCCTGACGATTGAGGGTGGAGCTAGGGATTTTGTGATTAGGCGAGCGGCTTCCACCATCAAAAATGAAAAGGCGAAAAAAAAAATCATTTTCGTAGTTCCCCTCCATCACGGGGGTTACGTTCCAGATCAGATCTGTTTTTACAGTAAATAAATCCCGTTTGTTTTAAAATAACAAATTTAATTTATCATCTCACAATAAACATGAATAATTCTGCGCAAACAGGATTAAAGAGGATTTGACATTCAGTAATCATCAGCAAAAACTAGATTCTAGATTCATTCTTCCTCTTTCAGATTTACACCGTGTCAAACCGAATAATCTGCCGGCATCAAGTGGTGGACAGTGGAATTACACCCAAAAATAAACATGTTCAAAATATTCAACCAACCACGGACAGCGCATCTATTTGTCGTTCAACGTAAAATAATACTGGCTGCGGCTGCAACAACATTTTATGGGATGTTGCCAGTGAACCCTCTGTAAAGTTAGTTGGAGAATTTTTCTAACAGATGCCGACTGACAATTTATACGCATGTATGTTCTGATTCTACTTGCTTCTGGCCTTGGGCTAAATTTGGGTCTGGTTACCTCAGAGGACACCGCGACGCATATCTGATGTGGCGATCTCAAGGTGGCTCTCAGCTCTGCTTGCGCAGGAGCTTCAATTAGTTGCTAACACCTCACATCTTAATAAGAATCTGGGAGCGCTAAGTCGGGCTTAATTACGCTTCCGGCTTTATCCGAGTGCCGCGGCTCGTCCGCGTGACACACTCACTTGAATTTGCGCTTTGTCGTAGACCTACAAAGAGTAGCTTTTTCTTCTCATTTCTATGATTATCTGTGTGTGTTGGTACTGACTGAAGCTGCTGGATGATGAGCTCCTCCTCATTGAGGTACTTGAGCCTTTCCTCCTCCACCAGGAGGCGCTGCCTCTGCAGGGGGTCCTCTTGTTTGCGAAGGGCGTCGGCCACGCGCACGTTCAGCTCGGCCTCCGTGCGCTTCAGTAGCGTATGCATGGAGTCCTGGTTCTCCAGCTGGCGGATGACACACATATTAGAAAATAATTAACATTTTTTTTTTTTTTTTACTTCAAAATCTTTGAAAAAAAAAAAAAACACATTTAAAAAAGAAAAACCCCACACGTGGATGGATTTAACAGTACCAAAAAAAAAAGATTTATTTATTTTTAAGAATTTAAATTTAAAATGAAAAATGTTGTAGCTGTTCAACCACAGGTGCCTCAGTCACCCTCTATTTTTTTTAAAAATTCATTTTAAATACGAATTTTAACTAATATATTTCATTTTATAAAATGTATTTTCAAATTACACTTCTGGCTCACTGCTGTGAGGTAGAGGGTTCAAATCAAGGCCATCCTGTGTGGACTTTGCATGTCCTCCCCATGAATGGATGGATGGATCTATAAAACATGCTATTTAAAAAGAACATGTAAAATCCTGACACAAAATTGATTCGCTGGACTATTGAAAGAAGCTAACGCTAAGAAAGTTATATAATATTATAATTTCAATATTATAATATATAATTTTGTAACGACAAATCTCATGGATGCTGCATTTTTTTTTTTTTCCCACTACAGAGCTCACGACATGTTTTTATACTGCCCATGCGAGCACTTATTTGCATACGCCCACACCGAGGACGCCCCGAGGAAAAAAAGCACGGGTGTGGCAGATTCACAGAGCGTGGAACTCCTCCTCGGCGTTATGAATGGAAAATTGTACAGAGCCGACGCGTGTAATACAACTCTGAGATGAAAGCACCTGGTAAGGGAGGAGGATGCATTATGGATGAGCCTCATGTTCCAGGAAGTAAAACAACACCACTCGCATTGCGGATGACCCCATGTGGTCCCTGCTACAAAGCCACCACGGGAATGCGCAGAAACACAAGACGACATTTACATATTTTATAAAATATTCACTAATATTTACGCTTATATTATTTACATATGCTCACGCTGGAGAAGAATCCCCATCTTGCATCCGCTTGGGTTGAATAATTCATGAGCCACATGTCAAATGCAAGCTGCGGGCCTTCAGTGTGGGTGACACGTAAGGTGGAGAGGAAACGCCCTGCCTCTGCTGTTAGATACTGTGGACTTCATGAAAACGAAGGGGGGGGGGGGATCACATTAACGAGAAACAAAAGCTATTGCCTATTTATCTAATATTATAATGTAAAAATGAATCACCAGTACTCCTAATTTAATACATTGCATTTAATAATTGAATATCAATTTGACATTGAAATTGCCCTCTCAAAATGATATCCGACCACAGCGATCCAATCCATTCTCTATTATTTTTTTATTGCGCTTTGGAGCTCATTTTAGCCTGGCTTGCTAATAGAAGTTGCAGGGACTCCTCATCGCATGTTCATGTACACGTGGTGCATTCTTTTCGAAAGCAATTATTTTGAAGCGCCATGTAAAATGAGTTTGAAATGATATCAAAAGTGTTTGGAGATCATATTTTATGGTACATGTATGGCGGAAAATATGAAAACAGGCAATTGTAAACATTTTTGGAGACTGCGTCACCCTGAGAGCTCTCTTCTGAATAATTGACTTCACCTGCGTCTTGCGCAACTGCCCGAGCTGCTTGCGCAGGTCGTTGGCGTTCTGCTGCAGCCCGTGTAGGTGCAGCTGCATCTGCAGGCGGCTGACGTTGTTCAGCGGCGTCGAGTTGGACGGCGGCGGCGGCATCAGCGCCAGCGGGGCCGACGGCGTGTGAGCTGCCAATCAGAGCGGGGACACGGGGGGGGGGGGGGGGGAGGAGGGTTCACGGTGAGGTCGGGGCGGACGCGAGCTGATTAATTCGGCGAGCGCCAGTCGGCCCGAGGGGCACACTACAGTATATACACACACCAAACAAATAAACACATATACACGCGTGTACAGTGTGCACAGCGTGTCAATGAGCATCCCCGCAAACCCCCTAACGGCCCACTGGAGATATGTGAGCTCATGCTATTAGTAAACCCATTCAGAGGTGCAATTAGTTGGCCCGGTAGTAACACACAGGGGGGGGGGGGATAACCATGCTCTTATCTTAAACACACTGCTGTGGGAGGAAGGCTAGCTCCCAAAACGCACACACATACACATGGAAGTCTCCTGACAGTGTCCCGTCTAAGACCAAACAACACTGGGAAAGCCCCCGGCCACCCCCCCCACCCCGCCCCCCAAGTACCAAGCAGATATTTAGAGACAGAAAGAAAGGGGGGACGAGGGAGAGGGTCCGCACTACTCCAGGGAGGAAGACACCCAAAACAGGAGGTGAGAGGGCAAAGGAGTAATGAAATGGCAACTACCTTTCTTCTTTAGCCGTCCTGCTGGAATATAGAAAGATCCAGTTACTCAGATCATAGTTAGAGGGAGGTTTTCAAATACATTTGTACTGTAATCTACAGACTTCATGCCGGGAGTTGTAAAAGTTGAAAGCAGGTTGGCTTGACGGGACTCTCAGCTAGTGGTGGTGAACTGGTTCCGTGAACCCGGGGTAGCCGCTTGCTAAAGTGAGCCGGTTAACTTGGTCGAGTGCGATATTTGACATTTGAGTCGTGTCTGTTGCTACCTTGATGTCGGCTGTGTTTCCAGCAAGTCCAAACCATGTCAAGTGAATCTCTGTTTTTTGGTGGGTCTGCTAACTTGAGACAGAGAATTGACTCAACGGACTTATCTGAGTCCCAGTCAGAGGGGAGATAAAGCGACTCAGTGAACCAATTCAACTGAATAATTTGTGTCCACAGCGCTTCCAAAGAGTCTACTAATCAAAATCAGCAAACGATTCAATTGAATCATCAGAGTCTGAGTCAGTGGTGTCTAAGTAGTACGCCAGCTTGTGTCACCGAACCAATTTAACCGAATTATCCACGTCTCAATCTGCAATGTTGTTGGTGAGTGCACTAACTTGCGTCCGTGAAGCGAGTCTGTTAACTGAAACCAGTCAACCGTTTGAACTGACACTCCCGAGTGTGCTATAACTAAAGTCAGTCGACACATTAAACCAAAACTTTCGAGACAGACTCCGCAGTGTTTCGCGTGAGTCCGCTAAAACTTGAATAAGGAGACCGAATCGATGGAGTGATCTGAGTCGGAGTCAGCGGTGAAGCCATTTTATGCATCGTCCGTGCCTGTGCTTCTGTTGAGCTCACTGACTCAAGTCAACGAAGCGATTCGATTCGACCCAATCAGCTGAGTCTGCAGTGTTTCCGGTAAGTCTGCTTAGTCGAGTCAATGAACCAATTGAACCCAACCAACTGAGTGTTGCTGGTGAGCCCTTTGACTCGACCGACTCATTTAACACACTCATCTGAGTCCAAGGTATTTCCGGTGAGTGTGTGACAAAAAGCTAGCGAACCAATTCCCACTGATGATTCACATCAGTGAGCTGATTTGACGGAATCATCAGTCGGACTCTCCAGTGTTTCTGCAGTCCGCTCTTTCGACTTGAAGAAGAACACTCCGAGGGTCCATTCAATCACTCTACCTTGGTCAAATGACAGCTAAAGCTTTGTTTACAAGTAGTGCAATCTGAGTTTCCTCCTGGAAGTATGTGTGACATCATGGCGAAAGGTTTTATCGTTATAGACTGCGGTTGCACTTGGAGGCACCACTGTCACCCTAAGGTACTAAAGAGTTTTTAATTTCAAGTACCGTAGTAATATGTCAGAACTTGTTGGCGGCGTGTGAGTTCCCACCCCCGAGTGTCCAGTACTCACTTCCAGTGGCGGAGCCGTCGCTGTTGGTGTCAGTCTTGTCGCTGGAAGAGAAAGGTAATGTCCGTGAGAAGTCGGCTCCCTGGTCCGGGGGGCAGCCCGCCATCATGCAGAGGCGCAGCAAGCCGCATCTGAGGGATCAACGGCCAGAGGGCAAGCACATTACAGTGCTAACTCTAAAAGCAACACTGGACAGTAACAACGAGGCGTTGCGTCGCCTGCATTGTGTCCGGAAAGCTAATGTTGCTGGTTACTCTAAAAACTCGAAAAAAAAAATGTCTAATGTAATGGAGTATAAATACTTTGCTGCTACATCTGAGAAAAAAATGCACGTTTGTGTACATTACTTTGTTTATTGCATATTTATATTTTCTTACTTTCACTTTTACTCCACTACATTTCCTAAATAAAATATATACTTACCTAACCATCTTCATTAATTTTTATTGGTAAAAATTGAAAAATTGTTCTTTTTAATGTAATGATAGAGAGGGACTTCATAAAAATAAAACGTGGTAATCAGAAAGCTTTTAGACTCTCTCTATCTCTCTCTCTCTCTCTCTATCAGAAGTTACTCAAATGTCAGATACTTTAAGACTTTTACTCAAGTTATACAAGGTGACTTTTATTTCTACCTACCCAAGTCATTTTCTGTTGTATGTTTGAATTTGT